>NW_027556402.1:159705074-161180074 GCF_003287225.1 Phascolarctos cinereus
TCAAAGGTTAAGAAAAGTCTTTTTTTTTTTTTTGCTATGTGATCAGGAATGTGAGAGAATATAGTTACCAAGTGGGAAGGAGCTTAGGGGATAATTTGTGACAGTCCTCTACTTTCAGGCAAGTGAATGTTTAATGTGCTTTGCTTTGTATGTACCAGAGGACGACAGTGCTTCTGGCCCACTGTAAGGAGGGCATGTGCACCTGTGGATGTTACCTTATCTATTTATATTTATTCACTCCATTCCTTTTATGATAAATGACACATACTTTCCTAGGTTATTGGCTTGAGGTTTGGGGGTCTGTTTTGGAACAAATTAAAGTTAACAGACCCAATATGATGTTACTCCAACCATGGAATAACCCAGATGGCACTAGATTCTTAACCAATTGACCTAACAGACTTCTAAGAAAAAGAGCTGTCAGTTCTCTAGGGATAGAAACTCTGTAATCTCCCCTAACCACCAAATTCCAAGCTTTTATCCCTCCAGTAGTCAAGAAGCAGTTTAGGTGGTACAGTCTTAGAGTCAGAGAGACTCATCTTGCTGAATTAAAATCTGGCCTCACAAACTTGCTAGCTGTGTGACCCTGGGCAAGTCACTTAACCCTGTTTGACTCATTTTCCTCCTCTGTAAAATGATCTGGAAAAGGAAATGGTAAACCACTCCTACACCAAATGGGGTCATGAAGAGTTGGACATAAGCGAAAATGATTGAACAGCAAAAATTGTGCTTAAGTGGACTAACTACTTTGTCCTTGTCATCACTGAATTTCATCTGGATTTACTGGATCTATTCTTTTTTTTGGAGACTGGCTCTCCCTATCTTACCCAGGCTAGAAGTTCAGTAGCTATGTATGGGCTGATCCCACTGCTCATCACACAGAATATTGGCATGTTAAATTTCTGACCCAGTCCAGTTATCTCCTTTGTAGAATCTATGCTGGACTTAGTATGGACACCAGATTGGCTTCAGCCCTACTGCTACTCACAACTACTGAGCTGAAGGGCACCTGACTTAGCCTCCCCAGTGGCAAAGATTATAGGCATGCATGATTACACCCAGCTAGGATCCATTTTCTTCCCCCAACTGGTGGAGGTCATTTAACATTTTATTCTTACCTTGTAAAGTATTACCAAGCTTGAGCAATTTCTTTGCAAATCTGAAGAATATATTCTCAAATAGTTGCTTTATCTGGATCGTCAAAAAGTAAATCACGTGGAACTCTTGTACAAAATACTTTGAGACATCACTGAATGTGTACCGGCTCCCCTCCCTTGCTGCTTCTCTAACCTCCAGTTAATAATGACTCATTGAATCATAGGATTCATGACTGGAACAGATATTAGAAATTACTAGTCTTACCCCCTCATTTTATTTTTTGGTCTTTACTTTTTTAATTGATAATATTTTTGACACAATGTACAAACTGGGGTAAACTTACAACTAACCCTCTGCATCAAGTATGATCTATAAGTGTTGGTGACCTCTGAGTTCTACCCTTGGCCCTTTGCCACTCTCTCCATACCTTTTTACTTGATGATGTCCTCTACTTTCAGGGCTTTACTTATTAACTCTATGCAGAAAACTCTCAAACACATGTCTTCAACTGCTGACTAGACAGATCCACTTGGATATCCTTCCAACACTTCAATCTCAACATGTCTAAAACCAAACTCATTGTATTTCTTCCTAAACTGATTTCATGTGATCTTCCCTATTTTTACTGATGGCATCCTCCAAGTCACTCAGATACATAACTCTGGAATCACTTGTGATGCTTCCTTCCTTCTCTTTTTCATTCCCCACCTTCCCACTCCCTCCCCCCAACCCCCAACATATATTCTATGTCCATGTCTTTTCCATTCTACTAGTAATACCTATCTCTCCTCCACCCTCTTTTTGCCATTCGCAGTACTGCCACCTAATTCAGGCCCCCAGCATCTCTAGCCTAGAATAGATTCCTAAATGATGTCTTTCCCTCCATTCTCTTCCCTCTCATGTCCATTCTTCACATGTATGCAAAATTAATCAACATCCTTGTTATTGTTGTTCAGACATGTCTGACATTTCATGATCCCATGGACCATACTGTCCATAGGGTTTTCTTGGCAAAGATACTGGAGTGGTTTGCCATTTCCTTCTCCAGTGTAGAACTGAGGTTAAGTGACTTGCTCAGGGTCACATAGATAGTAGGTTTCTGAGGCCAATTGAATTCAGATCTTCCTGACTCCAGGCCCAGTGCTCTATCCACTGAGCCATCCAGCTACATCTCCTAAAATATTCATTAGTTTGTGTTCATTATGGCCTTGCTCAAAATCTTTTAGTTGTTTCTTATTGCTTACAGAAAAAAATGCAAATTCCTTAGTTTGGTATTTAAGGCCCTCCACTATTTGGCTTGAACTTACCTTTCCAGCCTAATTTAATCTTATTCCCATCATACACCCTGTATTTCAGATAAACTAATTACTATCTGTTCCCTTATCTTGCCCTGTTTTTGCCAACTTTTGTGCATTAGAACAGTCTGTCTCCCATGTGTAGACTGCATGCCCTCTTCATCTTTACCTGTTGAAGTCCTACTCTTCCTTTAAGATTTGGCTTGGGTACTATTTCCTCTATAAACTCTTCCTAATCCTCTTCCTAATCCTTACTACTAAGAGTATCTTTTCCTTGAATTTTTTTCTGGGGAACTTCATTTGAATTTTTTTCTTTGTTCCTATTAGACTTCACACTCCATAAAGTTGACTTGTACCACATATTTTTCCTCTCTCCACTGGATTATGAGGTTCATGAGAGGAGGTATTGAGACTATTTCATTTTTTATCCTTATATTCTCAGTATGTAGCACAGTGCCTTGTCTAGACAAGGTGCTTAATAAACATCTACTGAATTAAATTGAATAAATAGTTTAAAATTCAATGTAGGGTAATTGGGGATGTTTTCTTCCCAAAGTTAGTATGACAATGTGGATTTCACTCTCTCAACTTACCACTTTACTTACATGTGGTCATAAATGAACTGGTCCTCAAGATCCATGCAATAATTTTTGAATTTTATAGGTTCTTCAGGTTGGCAGGTGTTTCCAAGGAAACAGTATTACTTATCAGTATATCTGCAAACTAATTTTCCACATGGTGCTGAATATAAAAACACCATGACCTAGAAGAAAGCAACCAGAAATTATATCATTTCACTTTAACAAACATCTATTAAATGCCTATTGTTTAAAGAGCACTAGGCTAGGCACTGGGGGGAAATATGAAGATTGCATAAGGCATAGTTACTATCCATGTGCAACTCACAATCTAGTAGGGGAAAATAATGGATATACAGGTCAATGCATCACAAATGCACAAGGGAAGTCCAAACCAAGTGCTACATGCAAGGTCCCAAGGGGAAGGATCATTATTGAGTGGAGAGATCAGGAAAGACCTCATGATGGCAGTGATATTTGAGCTGATCCTTAAAAGATAGGTAAAGTTTCAATATATAGAGATGATGAAGACAGGTCAATGCTGGAATCAGGAATAGTGTAGGCAAAGGCAAGGAAGTGCGATGGAGGCTATTTATGTCAGAGAAGCAGTATTTAGTCCATTTTGTCTGGAGCATAGCCCAAGTGGAAAGTGAATAATATGAAGTAGGATTGGGAAGGTAGGGTAATACCAGATTGTGGCTGGGGTGGGCAGTCATAAATATCAGGCCATGAAGGTTGACCTCCATATCTTTCTCAGGGTAAGGCAACATAGTACAGTAGAAAGAACATTGGCTCTAGAGTCATAGAACTCAGTTGAAAGGTCTCTGAAGTGCAAACCAGCCTCTGACATTTACTACCTGTGAGACCTTGGGTAAGTCATATAATCTCCCTAAGATTTTTTTCCTCATGTAAAATGAAGGAGTTGAACTGATTGGCTTCTGAGATCCTTTTCAGCTCTAGATCTCTGATGCTTTCACCTTTATTTGGTAGGCAGAAGGGTGTTGAGGGAGGACTAGCACCTCTGGTGTGAGGGCTTGCTGAGCTCTTTGCAGGGCTGCTCATCCACCGTTGGTGTCCAACTGCTCATCCAACACTCACTGTGGCTCCAAGAAGCTGAAGCATGTGCAGTGGCCACATCCCAGTAAAAGTGTCTTGGCATACCTTGGCTAAACCAGGTTGAGGGTAACTGACGGGCCTTAAACCTATAGATAAGTTAGAGTGGTATCTACCCCAAGCATGTGAAGACCTTCCTTTGGCAGAATGGGAGGATTAGAAAAACTTCTTTCAATGGCCACTAAGACTGTTGAAGCAGGCACTGTGGAGCACTTAGAGCTTGATCAGACATCAAAGATGCCAAGGTCATCCACTGCATCCCGTCCCATCCCCAGCTGTCCTGACTTTCATCTTGCTGCTGGACTTCAATGATTTGCTACTGGACTTGACAAGAGAGTGAAGCTGATGACTTTGTGAAATTCTGCCTCTCTTAAATCCAATTCATGCACGAATCAAGATGTTGCCCTGTAATGTCATTGGTCTTCTTTGGAAACAAAGGACAAACAACATCATGTAGGCAAAAGGAAGACATTGAACAATTTTGAGCTGAGGATTGACACATCAGGGCAATACTTTCAAGCAAGAACACTTCATTACTCCATGCTTGGAACTTAAAACAGCCAGATTTTCATTTAGAGAGCTGTTCCAAGTATCAATTACAGCGGCTCCATATCCTACACGAAGCCAAGGAGCTGGATTTCAGCTTTGCAAAGGGTGACTGCAATCTGGAGTTACTGTGAAATTCAAGAAGGAACGTGCCTGTGTTCTCAAGAAACCGTTCCAGTTCTGCAGATGGAGCAAAACTAAGTTTATTCATGGGAGAGCTGCTTGAATGAAATAAAACCCTCTTAACAGTCTGGGGACAGATTTTTGCTACAGTCTCTGTGTGTCTAAAACAGAACACACTTAACATAGCAGAAAACTCAGCCAAAGCTGGAGAAGAAAGGCCCCTAACAGGGGTGTGGTGATCTGGTTCTCTCTCGATTCACTATGGAGTGTGTTTGCTGACCCCCTCCTACAGAACTGAGAAGAAACTTGTTGAAAAAAATACTCCAGAATCAGAGGAATTTCAGACGAATTGATTATCCCTTTATAACTCTCCCAGCTTGAGAGATTTTAATCCTCACTTGTCTTTTCCCAGACAATGAAGGGGAAAGCAACACTAGCAAACTAATGGCAGATGCAGAAAAGCAGATGTTAACAGCATGAAAGCTGAAATAGATATGGAGCTCAGCCCAGCCCCAGAAAATTGGCTTAGAATTTAGTTCTGTGTGTCCCAGGTGAATCAATCTAAACCAAAGAATCATCTCATTTCATATCGAGAAGGGATCTAGTTCATAAGATTGCTGGACCACACAGTCCTAGAATTATAGATTTAGAGATCGAAGGGACCTAAGTGGTCATCCAGTCTAACTCCATCATTTTACAGCTGAAATCACGGAAGCTCATAGAGTTCAAGTGATTTGCTCACTAGTGACTAGGAAGAGAATGCGAAGAGCCAGAATTCGAACCCAGATCCTCTGATTCAAACTCTGGCACAGTTTCTTCACTGCCTTACCCTGACTCTTCCTTTACCTAGCTACATAGCTGAGACTAGAACACATATCTCTTGACTCCTTGGTTGGTAGTCTTTTCAATTTAGGATGGGGTTTTTTTTGGAACTCATACTGTGTACTCAGTGCTGTGCTAGTAGCTTTGGGGGATTAAAAAGAAATATAATACACATTTCCTACTCACCAAAGTCTAGTGGGAACAAGAGCAATGTAAGAAATAGAAGTAATAATTTTCTTTTTTTTAATTTTAATTTTTTTAATTTTTTTTTCCATATGCTTTTGAGTTGAAAATTTTTCTCCCCCTTCCTTCCCCCCCACCCTCCCCAAGACGGTGCACAATCTGACATAGGCTTTACATTTACATACCCATTAAACATATTTTCACATTAGTGAAGTTGTAAGTAAAAATTAAAACCAATAGGAGGAACCATCAGAAAGATGAAACAAAACTCGACTGAAGATAAAAATAAGTGAGAGCGATTCGACTTCCATAGTTCTTTCTTTGGATGTGGACAGCATTTTCCATCCCAAGGCCTCTGGAGATGTCTTAGATCCTTGTAATGCTGAGAAGGGTTCAGTTTAACATTCTTAGTCATTGCATAACATGGCTGCTATTGTATACAAAGTCCTCTTGGTTCTGCTCACTTCACTCAGCATCAGACCATATAAGTCTTCCCAGGTTTTTCTGAAGTCAACCCGTTCGAAGTAATAATTTTCAATTCAGTTTAATTTAATTCACTCAGGGCTTACTGAGCTCCTACTCATAGACTCACATGCTAGGCATTGTGCTAGATGTTGGGGAGGCCAAGATGCAAGGAGGAGTCTCTGCTCTTGGGGAGCACACTTTCTATGGGGAAAAGAAGAGGAGGAGGAAGGAAAAATAAACATAAAATGTATTCCAAATAAATACAAAGTAAATTTGGGGGTGAAGCAGCTATGTGGTATAGTGGATAGAGGACTGGCCTTGGAGTTAGGAAGACTTGAGTTTAAATCCAGGCTAAAACACTTTCTAACCATGTGACCTTGGGCAAGTCATTTAACTTCTGTTTTTCCTCAGTTTACTGAACTGTAAAATGGGGATAATATAATATAATATAATATAATATAATATAATATAATATAATATAATATAATATAATATAATATAATATAATATAATATAATATAATATAATATAATAATCCCAAGATTGTTGTGAGGATCAAATGTTTGTAAAATTCTTAACACAATGCTTAGTACACAGCAGGCGCTATAGAAATGGTATTTATTATTATCATTAGTTGTGGTTGTTCTATTTGTGTCCAACTCTTCAGGACCCCATTTGGGTTTTCTTGGCACAGATACTGGAGTGGTTTGCTAATTTTTTCTCCAGCTCATTTTACAGATGAAGAAGCAGAGGCAAGCAGGGTTAAATGACTCACCCAGGACCACACAGCTAGTAAGTATCCAAGACTGGATTTGAACTAGGGTTTTTCTGACCGCAGGCCCAGCACTCTATTCACTGTATCACATAGCTGCCTAATCATCATCATCATCATCAGCAGCAGCAGCAGCAGCAGCAAACAATTAAGGGAATCAGGAAAGGCGTGTTGTTGGCAGTGATCTGTGAGCAGAGCCTTGAATGGAGCTAAGGGTTCTTAGAGGTGGAGGTGAGTAAGGAAAGCATTCTAGGTATAGAGGACAGCTTGGACAAATTAGAAGAGAGATAGAAACAAGTAGATCAGCTTGGAATATAGAATGCATGAAGGGAAGTAATATGTAATCAGCCTGGAAAAATAGGTTGAAACCATACTATATAAAGCTTTAAATACCAAATCTATCAATCTGTCAGTCACCAAGAATTTATTTAAAAAGTGCTATGTGCCAGGTACTGTGCTAGGGGCAAAAGATACAAATGCAAAAAAGATACAGTCTTTTCCATTGAGAACCTTATATTCTATCACAAAAAGGTCCACCATCTTCATCACTACTAACAACAACTGTTGCCCAACTGGTGGTAACCAACAGGCAGATAGGTACAGGAGTTCTGAGGGGGGCAGCACCCACCATCCAGACCATCGTTCTTGCTTCCAGCCCAGCTTTCAAAGCCCTCACCCATCGAAACAACTCCAGTGGAGAAGGAGACAGTTATTCCCACCAACTGCCAGCCAACTTCCAAACACAGGGCAAACACAGGGCAGACAAGTCAGTCTAGCTGAAGCAGCAAGGCATCCTGAGGAATTGACAGGAAGCAAAGTAAGTCGAACTAACACTACTGCCTTGATGACTGTCTCTCCTCAGACCTGAATAGGGTCAGCCAAAGATCCTGAATTCAAGGACCTCAAAAATAGCAATATTTCCAGCCCAGTACTCTCAGATATCACCCATGGGAAGCAATACTTCTGGAGATGCAGCTTGGCATGCTTGTACTAAAGTACTAGTAAAGAAAAATCTTGCCACTAAAACCCTTGGCACTATCCAAAGGTTCAACATCAGAAACTGATATGATTTTATCAGTGGAAAAATATTAAAGAAGAGGCATTAACATCTATATTACTACCAAACCCCAAGAAACATGGGGCTTTTTTCATCTGATTTGCAGCTAAAATCTTTTATATGAGTTGTCTTCCCCAATAGAATGGGAGCTTCTTGAGAACAGATTATCTTTTTATCCCCCATTCATATCTCCAGTGCTTTGCACATAGTGACCACTTAATAAATGCTTCAGTCATTCATACTAGGGAGAAATAATTTATATTTCATCCCAGAGGCATGAGGCAGCCACTGATTTTTTCTTGAGCAGTGGGGTCACATGACTTGAGTTCTGCTTTGGGAATATCTCTCTGGCATTTTTATGGAGGACAAATACAAATTGGAGAGGGAAGAGCCTGAATGCAGGGAGACCAATTAGGACTCAATTAATCGGCCAGGCAAGAGGTGATGAGAGCCTGAATTAAGATGAATGTAGTGAGAGTAGAGAGGAGATAAATTCAAAGGACATACTGTGGGGAGAGAATTGGAAACATTTGGTAAGAGATTGAAAGTTTGGAGTAATGAAGAATAGAGGATGACTCTGAGGTTGTGAACCAGGGTGACTAGACAAATGGTGGTGTCCTCAAGAGAAATGGGAAAGCCAGAAGAAGGGGTGAGAGGGGGCAGGGGAGATAATGTTGAATTTGAAAGACATATGGGACATCCAGGTGGAATGAATGAAAACAAAATCACCATCTATTAAATACTTCTTGGGGATATAAATACAAAATTGGAGACACTCTGTGCCTTCAAGGAACTTATATTGGAGGGTCTTTCCAGATGGAGGAAGTCACTTCAAAGAGTGGTGACTTCAGGTGGGCTATTATGGATGAGTAGAGTTTGAATAAGTCACAAGAAGGGTGGCACTTTAGCTGACAGTCAATAAATAATTATTGAGTCAGGGCACTTATTATTGTGCTGAGCACTGCACATGAGGTTGTTTGTACTTTGTACTACAAAATGTTTCTGCAAATTATGTTAGAAAGCAGAATTATGAAAAATAAATTAGTGCCAGGTGTTTGCTATTATGTGATTAAAGGCAAAAACAAGTGAGAAAGTCTGAGTTCAATTGCAGCCTCAGACACTTGCTAGCTGTGTGACTCTGGACAAGTCACTTAACCTCTGTTCACCTCAATTTCCTCATCTGTAAAATGCAGATACTAATAGCTCCTACTTCATAGGGTTGTTGTCAGTATAAAATGAGTTGATATTTGTAAAGTGCTTTGTGAACCTTATAAAGGAGCTGGAGAAGGAAATCAAAAACCACTCTATTATCTTTGTCAAGAAAACCCCAAATGGGGTCTTGAAGAGTTGGACACGATTGAAAAATGATTCAACAATAACAAATTGTTAAGTCCACAGTTATTATATATGTGTGCAAGAAATGTATATTATTAACAAGACTACATTCCTATTGATTTGAAAAAAGCAGCTTTGTGAGGAAATAAGTCCACAGAATCCTACTCATTTAAATCACCTCAGCATGGAGATGATCCTGGTTTCTTGAAGGCCATATCAGAGAAATATAAATCCTGAGAGATTGTACTATGTTCATATTAAGTAATACTGATGATGATGGTAATAATAATAATAGCTGGCATTTATACAGTGCCTCAAGATTTGCAAAATGCTTTACAAATATTACGTCATTTGATCCTCACAAAATCCTGCAAGGTAGGTGCTGTTATTATCCCCATTTTACAGATGAGCAGAATCTTTTCTTCCTGACTTGAGGTCCAACATTAAAACCATTGTACCACCTAGCATCTGGCAACATCTTTCATATGTTTTATGAGGGCCAGTCATATTAAATACAGAGAGCCTTAGCACAAGTTAGCTGGCCACTTGATGATTAATTCTTTGGCCATAGCAACTCTTGAAACAAAGAAAAATATAAAACAGTCTTTGAATCCTCAGTGGCCCCTTTCTGTTTATACTATGTTAGGGAAGGGGGAAAGGGGACAGCTAGGTGGCACAATGGATAAAGCTCTGGACTTGGAGTCAGGAGTACCTGAGTTCAAATCCGGCCTCAGACACTTGACACTTACCAGCTGTGTGACCCTGGGCAAATCACGTAACCCTGATTGCCTCGCCAAAAAGAAAAAAAAGAAAGGGGAAAAGGGGAAAAGGGAATGAAAAAGAGAACCATTTTTAGACTCTCTACAACCATGGTCTTAACCATCGTTACTCTAAATACAAGATGCTTATCCAGTGACCCACAAACAGATAGAATACTGGAGAAACTGAATTAGGCCAATGTTGACGTTCTTGACATACGTGAAATGCAAAACCAAAATGAAGTTGCAAATAAATGGAAGGATGGTTTATGGATTCCTCTCTGAGAAGCTAATGAAGGAGTTGGTTGAGGGGGTTTTATTTTGCATTAGAAGGCAACAAGAAACCTAAATTCGTGGGTCATGTGATCATTTTGTATTGCACTGTTCATGATGGCATTTGCAAAAAAGATAATCATGAGGAAAGTAGCTGTGCTTGTATGCTAGCATTTATTGCAGAAGAGCTCAATATCACGATCAAAGTAAAGTCAACGTTTGCTTTACTACTTGGTGTCTTCAGTATAAAGGTTAGCTTAAGAAAGGACAACTAAAACAATATTGGAAAATGTGGGTTAGCAATAGAAACAAAGAAGCTAGCAGAAGCCTAGCACACATATGCACACACACACTCATGTGAATTATTTCTTCAAGAAGAGAGTTAGATGTCATGAAACATGGCAAGTTCTGAATAATATCATTAAAATGAAATGGATCATATCTTAATATGAAACAACTGGTTATAGATGTGTAATTTATTTCTGAATCAGCCATCTGTGTATCAGTAATATGTTTGATCTGTTAAATATCAAAATCAATAATGAATTAGAATAACAATGCAAATAAAACATACTATTAATAGAACTATGATCTGATGACTTCAATAAACTTTGATGTCATAAAATGGGAAACAGATAAAAGGACAGCCACTGACACAGACTATGACCATTTCCCAAGGAATTTTAATTTATATAAATTGATCACCATGATGAGAAGACCAAAAAAAGCCTAGATGTCACTTCACCAGCAAACATCATTTCCTTGTCAAATGGAAGAGTTATGTTATCAAAGAGACACTGGTTTAGAATTTTAAACTTATTTATTAAATCTAAAGAAGAAGAGGGTGGAACACCATGTTCACTAAAGGCATTTGCCACTGTTAAAGAGTCAAAAGAGCGATTTTCTAGATTTGAACTTTTTCTAAATGTTCCTGTTTGATGATGACATTCTTATTCCATTACATTCTGTGACACTGCTAAGCCTATTGAATAAGGGACATAACTATTCACACAGGAAAAAATCAAGTATAAGAAGAATGTCAGTTCATAGTTTGAAATGCATTTGAATAGACAACTCATAATATATGTGTGTATACATGTACATACATGTATATATGCATACATGCCATATATTGGACATGCCCTGCACATGGATAATTACTTGGTCACAGAATTTAATATGAAGAGAAGAGTGGAATAAATGATTTTTGAGAAATTAAACAGTACTTTTAAGAAGCCAAGGATTCTTCCTGAATGAAAAGCCTAACTTTCTAACAATAACATTCTTCCAGTGCTAGATAACTGTGAAATATGAAAAGCCATTGCTTCTAAATAAAGTTGCGGGTTGCCTAGAGGGCAATTGAAAGAAGAATGGCAGATGAGTAAGCTGTGATATCTTACTGATGAAGAACAGCATGGAAGAATGGAATAAAGGATATTATTAGGGAAATGTATGAGTGGAAAATGATATGAACTGGTTATATAGTGACAGATGGTACAATTAATGAATAGACCATACATTCCATTAGTATCTATACTAAGAGAAAGAGATCTAGAGGAAGACTGTAAGCATTTTGGCATACTCTCGATGGAGGATTTACAAGAGGAGATTGGCATTGGAAAAGGAGGCAGTATGGGATAATGAATAGAGAAGTTCTTTTTAGTTGGGAAGACCTGGGTTCAAATTCTGCCTGTCACACATATTGGCTCTATGATCACAAGCCAGTTACTGAACCTTTCAGTGCTTCTGGCATCTCTTTAAGAGCATAAGTTACAGACAGTTGTTGGTCTGAATTGGTAGAGGGAGATTCCATGCTAAAAGTTCCCGCTACTCATGAGGTCACAGATCAGAACCAGAAATATAAAAGGACTTAATGTGAGGTGATGTTTATTTTGCTTGCCAATATTTCCTCCATAATATTATCCTCCCTCTAAAGTTTCCCTCCTTCTAGTATTGAGGAGACAGAAGGATAAATGGGGAGGGGCAGGTAAATACAAGATGCCTTTCTGCCCCTTTCTTGTTGTGTTGAAGACATGGGGGCATAGGCAGGAAGGAGTTTAGAGTGAGTGGACTCCAGTGCCTTGAGGTTTGGAAGGTAGGAGTTTTGGGGATGGGTCATGCTAGTTGCTTACTGTACGATGTGATTCATAAGATCACAAAATTTAGAGCTGTAACTAGACTTCAGCAGTCATGTAGTCCGATCCGTACTTGAAGAAGAATCCTCACTGAAATATCTAGCTGTCATCTGCTTTCTGCACCCATTCTTTTTGAAGGGGAATCCACCACCTCCCAAGGCTGCCCATTCTACTTGGGTGCAGCTGTATTTGGTAGGAAGTCCCTCCCACCCTAACATGAAACTTAAATTTGCCTTTTTAATTTCTCACTATTCTTGGTTTTGCCCTCTGGGGCCAAACAGAATGAGTCTAATCCCTTTCATGACAGCCTTTCAAATATTTGAAAACAGCTATTATGTCCCTCAGGCATTCTTTTTTCCTGGCTTAATATCCCCAGTTTCTTCAATTCCTTGCTGCTTGTCTGTTTTCACATGCCCCTCCCCCTGACTCACAACCCCCTGCTGTGGCTTACTTGGTTTTGGTTGGAGAATTAGTGGAAATCAAGGTTCACAGACAGGAAATTGAGTCTGTAATATGTACCAAAGACCCATGAACTCATGATAAGAGTTGACATTGAGAGGGTCCTGGGTACTGCATATATCATTTATATACACGTACACTATTACATTTTTCAATGTTACTATGCATACAAAATAAAGATTAGTATTATATTTACATATGATTAATTGTAGTGACTGCAAATATTCACTCTAATTAATCTTGCTCAAATTAAAACTTAAAAGCTACTCCTTTACCAAAAGATATAATTGACTAATACTGTCTTTTACAAAGGAAGAAAAGTGGAGGATTGTAGCAATTTTATGGATACTACAGATTTTAAAAAATCACCTTTGCTAACACTTTCTGGATATGTTAGGGTGTTTTTTTCCAAAGTGTAGTTCAACATTTTTTATAGTTTGTATTTACTTAGTGCCTATATAGGTGTTTAGAAATGGGCAGTAATAAGGCAGAGTAGAAGACTAAAATGTGTTTGGTTTCAATCTAAGCACAGAAGAACTGTGATAGAATGCTGAGGAATATTCAAGAAGGGAAGAGGAAGGCAGGTAGAAGTCTGTCTAAAGCAGGGACAAAGACAGACAGTTATAGGATCATTGATTTTAAGCTGGATGGAATTTTAATCATCATCTAGTTCAATCTTTTAAGCTAGGTAGTGTGGTAGATAGAGCCCTGAGCCAGGAATCAAGAAGATCGGAGTTCAAATGCTGAAAGACACTTACTAGTTTTGTGAACCTGGGAAAGTAATTAAATCTCTGCCTGACTCAGTTTCCTCAACTGTCAAATGGGGATAATCATAGCACCTACTTCCCAGGGGTGTTGTGAGGATCACATGAGATACTTATAAAGTGCTTAGGATAGTATCTGTCATGTAGTGAATACTTAATAAATGCTCATTCCCTATTTTCTTTATAGATGAGGACACAAAGTTTCTGAGATGTTAAATGACTTACCCAAGGTCACACAGGTAGCCAGTGGTAGTTCTGTGATTTTAAATTGGCTCCTCTGACTCTAAATTGAATATGCATTCTTCTAAACAACATTTAAGGCGCTAAAATCAATAACTGATCAGGGCAAAGAGGGATAAAGCAGTTAGTAACTGCTAGTTATTAACTAAAACAGTTAGTAATGATGCATAATTTATGCATTGGCTTTTGTGAAAATAGGGATATCTGCAGGAGAGAAGAGCATGTGGGCATCTTCAGCAGGGGAAGGAGTAATTTTTGGTATCCAGGAGAGATAGACTATTAAAGATCAGATTTGGTCTGACTTTAAGCCATGGCTCATACAGGAAATCAGCAAAAATCTAAAATGTGTACATTTTTAGGAGAGCAAAATTCTGATCTACTATACTTATCCTGAGTGAACTAACTGATACCTAGGAATACAGAAATGAACAATCAATATCCAGGAATGTTATCACAACACATAATTGTGGTGTATATTGGATGGAAGGAGTGGCACTTCTAACAATGATTTCTGATCCTGGATATTTTTCTATTTCAGGGTTTCTCCAGTTATTTCAAGAAGCATCACAAAATCCTCACAAGGTTAATTGGAATTTGCTTTAAATTGAAGAATTAATAGATGACATAAAAAGAGGTCAGAAATCAAGCAAGTGACAAGAGGATTAGAAAAGGTAGGGATCATATCTTGAGGACAGATGGCAGGCAGGTCAGTGACAACAACAAACAGATGCTTTTGTGAACTATTCCTTACAAGGCTGTCAGGTCTGTAATGTTCTGAAATATGTGTTTTGTCCATTGGGGAAGGAGACAGGGTGCTTGTCTGGTGATATCCCTAGTTTAGTTTCTACTCTTTGATTCTGGCTACAAATAATTATTTCAGAGCTATAACTCCATACTCCATTTCACTTGGTATGTGTGTAAACAGTCTAAAAAAAGGCAAGTGAAGCTAAGATTCTTTATTTGCTAAGAAGCATAAGCCCTCTCTTATGATATTTTTGTAGATGGGGAATAAAAAGGTGTAAAATTCAAATTTTGATAGAAGCCTGGCTTTTAGCAACCAAATTCTGGAGCTTGAAGGGAAGAAAAACTTTATAAGCCGTTAGCAGTGATATTTCAAAATGGCTTTAAGAGCTATTAGAAACAAAGCTAAGCCAGTTGACACTACTTTGACCGTTGCAAGAAACTAAAACTAAGTGAAATGGAAAGCTGCAAGGGTTTTTTCAGGACACTTATTCTAACATTTCACTATCAGACACTTTCATAATATCTGTGGACATAGATATTCGTGTTAAATGCTCTGAACATCACACTCACTTTCAAATATTGTCATTTGTCTTGAGATTATAAAGCTATGTCTAGTGAGCTTTCTTGTGGTTACTCAGTGTCCTTATGGCTTACCTTTATGTAGTGTTTTGCATTTTACAGAGAGTTCTTCTCACAACAACCCCATGAGGTAGAAAGTACAAATATTATTATTCCCATTTTACAGATGAGGAAGCTAAGGCTCAGAGGTCACACAATTAATGAAAGTTAGGATTTGATACCATGGGTCCAAGTCCAAGTGCTCTTTGAAGTATTCTACATAACCTCTTTTAAATGCAGAATGTTTTTAGGTGTTCATAGCATAATTATAAATGAAAATTCTAGCATTTCGAATGAATTCATGGATTGAGGAGATGAGACAGAACTACCCCAAAGGTGGTATCAATGACAACATAGGTACTGATCCCACTGCTAATCTCAGTCTTGCTCTTGTATGATATGAGTCCCCAAGTTTCAGGGAATCAGCCTTGGTCAAGTACAATGATACCAGGCAATGAAAACCTCTAGGGGTACAACTTAGATGCTCTTTCTCCTACTTCATCCAGGGCACTGATATCTGGGGATGGGATGTAGAATTATTTCCAGTGCCTGTTCATTGTAGTCTTCTGCTAGCCCTGCTACTGCCCTTCCCCCAGTCACCAGCACCATCATGTGGCCTCCTGGGGCAAAGTTCCAATTTCTCTGTGCTAGTTATAGTACTGATTCATGATAAGAATCATAGTATTTTAAAAGAGAAAAAAGCCATCTACTATTCTTAAAATGCTTTCTCTAGTTACTGTACTTATAACTTAAGAAATATACTTCTTCCTTATTGAGTACTGTTATTTCACAATTAAAAGAAATAGTGAGTGAAATGGATGAATGTAAAGAAATATTATTAAACAGAAGAAATTCTCATTGTATTTTAATGAGCTATACATTCATAAATATTAATAAGGGACCTATTTGAAAGAGACAAATATGATACTTGTGGTCTTCATCTGAACAAGAACAAGAATGGACTTGTCTTGTGATAGTATATGTTGAAAGAAATGTTTTCAGTTTAAAAATCTTATCATGTTTTGGATACAGGTGAAGTTCTCAGGTTTATCAAACAGAGCAATGTGAATTTTTACCGTTGTCCATAAAATATGACTTGTGCAAAATGTTTTTTTTTAAATAATGATATGAAGATTATCTTAGTTAATTGTGGAAAAAAGAGTAAGTTGTAATATCATTGACACCAGGCTTAGAAAAATTTTCACTGAAAAACAGGGTTACCAATTACAATCATAATTATTATGGTTGTTATTTTATGTTATAAATACAAACATTGAAAAATATTTTATCATAACTATGTATAATTTTATTACATTTTAAGATTTGTGTATTATACCATTGGATAAATTATTAATTTTATTTTAATAAATACAAGCTAAGAAAATTTTTATGTAGATCTTTTTATGAAGTATGTGGTAGGCACAGAATTTTTTTTCCTAAAAAAGGGGGGTTGTCCCTACAAGAAGTGTACAAATTACAGCTAGGTGATGCATTGGATAAAGTGCCAGGCCCAGAATTAAGAAGACTCATTTTTGTGAGTACAAATCTGGTCTCAGATATTCACTAGCTGGGTGATCCTGGGCAAGTCATTTAACCCTGTTTGCCTCAGTTTCCTCTTCTATAAAATGAGCTGGACAAGGAAATGGAAAGCCACTCTAGTATCTTTGCCAAGAAAACCTGAAATGGGGTCACAGAGAGTTGAACACTACTGAAATATGACCCAACAACTACCAACTTTAATTTGTAACTTGAAATGATGCTAATCACTTTTCCCCTTTTTAGTTGCACTAATTGCAACATTACTTGCATTAATAATAACATTAAATTAGGGACCTTGCTAATTCAGATGAAACATCATCAGATATGCTTTTGAATGCTCATCAGGTAGAAAACCATTTACTATTCTTTTCCTATCCTATGGGATTTTGAATTAGAAGAGAATTAACAGATTATCTAATACAATCCCCTCATTTTGCAGATGAAGTCATTAAAACTAAGGAAGGAGAATGGATTTGCCCAACATCCCCCCAGGTAGAGCTAAAATTTGAGCACAGGTCCTCTAACTACAAATCCCATGTTCTTTTTACCACACTAGTGTGACTTTGGCAAAGTTGTATTTCTTTTGACTTCAGTTTCTTCACCTTATAGCAGTGAATTAGAGAATGGAACTAGAAAATCTCTAATGTTCCTTCTAAGTAAAGTAATTCTAGGATTTCATTACTAATATAGTTATTAAGTATGTTGTAAGGTTTAACTTTAAAAAAAGAGGTTAATTTTATTACCAGGAAGAAACCTGGCACTTAGATGGTACAGTGGACTTGGAATCAGGAAAACTCATTTTCATGAGTTCAAATCTGGACTCAGACATTTACTAGCTGTGTGACCCTGGTCAAGTCACTTAACCCTGTTTGCCTCAGTTCTTCATCTGAACTGGAGGAGGAGGCGGCAAACTGCTCTAATATCCTTGCCAAGAAAATCCCAAAATGGAGTCATGAAGAATCAGACATGACTGACTTAATAACTATATTAGTAATGAAATCCTAGCATTATTTTCAAGGTTTACCTCTAGGTATTTTTTTTTTATCATGAATGTTCTTTATGAATTCCAACACACTTTTACTTTGAAAACCATTCATACCAATTGAAATGAGATTTGTTTTAGAGGTAAAACATGGTGGAAACTGTAATGTAAGTTTAAATTCTGAACTGAAGGAAAATGTGAGAAAGGGTTCCTAATAATCCACTTAAAATTGTGAAACAAATAGTTCCCATATCAAATGAACAAATATTTAGCCTGATTCTATTAGATAGAAAACTTCAGTGATTGCTAAAGGAGAAGGGCTCTTGAAATGATAATTTCTTGAATTATCAATGGAAATTCCTTGAATTCAAGGGCTTTGTAGGCTAATATTCATATCTATGGGTAAATTACTTAAATTATATTGATAAATAACTGGAAAACTGACAAAGAAAATATGTCCCTAAGTAACATCTCTCCCACCAATACCAACAAACCCTCCTACTTGTTTGTGCCCTGGGACTATCTTTAAAAAGACTCTCACTCACTCACTCACTCTCTCTCTCTCTCTCTCTCTCTCTCTCTCTCTCTCTCTCTCTCTCTCATGCTTCTCAGATACCTGAATGAATAAAGTACTTAGTTTCATCAGAGCATTCTTTCCTGCTGTATTGATTGCCACAACACTGTCAATAGACTTATTGATTGGTTTGACGGTGCTTTTACTTCTCAAGAAACATTAGAGAATGCTCCTCAAGCATTGTCTCAAGAAATGATTAAAATTAGAACAGAAAAACAAAATGTGGTACCAATGGATATTTGCCTGTCTACATATTAGGAATCTCTAGCGATAATCAGAAAAGCATAGATTCTTTCCAGTTACGTACTTTTTCAAAAAATAGTCGTGTCATAAAGCCTCATTCTTCCTTTAGTTGTACATATCTTAAGTGGGCAAAGCCCTAACTAAAAACTGGACCTGAGAAAAATTCAGTTGTGAGGATGGCAGAGAATAGCCCCACCATAGGTATGTTCATGGAAAAGGAGTGGGCAACTCAAACTCTATAGTGGAGATTCTTAATCTCTGTGTGTGTGTGTGTGTGTGTGTGTGTGTGTGTGTGTGTGTGTGTGTGTGATGGACACTTTGGGCAGACTAATGAAAACTATGGACCTCTTCTCAGAGTAATATTTTTAACTGCATAAAATAAAATACACAGGATTACAAAGAAAATCAATTATATTCAAATACAATCTGTAGACAGGAACATTGCAATCACATGAAATCTAGGAGTAAATCTAGTAACTACAATAATTTCAAAGTAGTGAAGAGTGCAAATGGGATATCTGTAAAAACTGTGATATGATATGAAAATATTTTTATTTCTGTTGGTCACCAATCATTTGGTACTAGCAATACTGCTGTGGTTTATTATCTACATTGATAATTGAAGGAAACACTAAATTTCAGTTGGTGGTTAGTGAAAATAAGATGAAAATTATAGCTCTGTGTGTAGTTTGAAGTTTGGCACTTCTAAGCTCCCTTCGTTTCTATATCTTTTCATTATTTCTCTTGAGATTCTTGATCTTTTTTTGCCTGTATATGGATTTTGTTATTTTTTTTTCTAGTTCTATAAAGTAACCTTTTGGTAGGTTTTAATGTTACAACATTGAGTGGGTTAATTTAGGTAGCATTATAATTTGTATTATATTGACTCTTCCTATATATAATATTTTCCCATTTATTTAGGTCTGTATTTCTGTAAACAGTGGTTTATAGTTATGCTTATGCATATTTATGTCTTGTGTCTATTTTGATAGACTCCCAAGAATAGTTTACAATTCTATAGCAATTTTGTATGGAATTTCTCTTTCTGACTCTTGCTTCTGGGTTTTGGTATTATGTAGAAATGATAATGATTTGTGTAGATTTATTTGATAATCTGCAAGTTTGCTGAAGTTATTGTTTCAATAAAGTTTTTGGTTATCTCTCTGGATTTAAGGACACAATCATATCATCTGCAAAAAGTAATCATTTTGTTTCTTCTTTACTTATGTTTATCTCCTCAATTTCTTTTTCTTATCTAATTGCTATAGCCAGAATTTCTATATTAAATAGAAGTGGTAATAATGGGCATCCTTGATTTACCCCTAATTTTACTGGGAAGGATTCTAGTTTATTTCTGTTATGTATAATGGTAACTCTTGTTACCATTAGTATGTATTTTGGTTTTAGATATGTGCTATATGTCATTTTGAGGAAAGGTTAATTTAGTCTTGTCTTTGCTGTATTTTATCAAGTCTTTATCTTTTGATGTAATCATTTGATTTTTCTTGATTTTGTTTTCAATATGGTTAATTAAATTTAAGGTTTAATATTAATTAAACCAACTCTGTAATCCTGGTATAAACCCAACCTGATTATGGTATATGTATATATTTTTGATATGTTATTTTGTCTTCTTTGCTAATATTTTTTATTGGTGGAACAGAGCCTACACAAGAAAATGTATCTCATGCTCTAGTATTCTATAAACACAAAGATTCTAGTTACTGGGATAAGGACTTACTATTTGACAAACTACAGGGAAAATTAGATAGCAGTGTGGAAGAAATTAGGTCTAGACTAGCACCTCACACCTTATCAAGAAAACCTCCAAATGGATGTGACCTAGACATAAATGCATATATCACAAACAAATTAGAGAAACATTCAAATAACTACTTGTCAGATCTGTGGAGAAAAGTTTATGACCAAACAAGGCACAGAGAGACTTACAGAACATAAAATAGATAATTTTGATTACATAAAATTAAAGTTTTTGAACAAATCTTTAAAAAAGTTAATGTTAAACAGAAATGACTAACTGACAAAAAAAATCATTGCAGGAAGTTTCTCTGATAAAGATCTCATTTCTGAGAACTGATTTAAATTTATAAGAAATAGAGCCATTCCTCATTTATCAGTTGATAAATGGTCTAAGGATATGAACAGGTTATTCCCATGGGAAAGACACCAAGTTATCTATAGCCATATAAAAAAGCTCCAAACTACTACTTATTAGAAAAATGCAAATTAAACAATTCTAAGAGTCTACATCACACCCATGAGAGAGGCAAAGATGATTAAAAAGGGAAGATGATAAATGTTGGAAGGACTGTGAGAAAACAGGCACATTTGAAGTCTTCCCCTTTCCCACTTTTGACACTTAGCTAATTCTGAGTGTTCAAAAATAAAGAAGTTTTGGGGAGGGTCCCATGTAGGCTAAAGGTGCCAATAGACTGCATTGTCTAGCACCCTGGGACCTCATTTCTCCTGAATTTGCCTTAAGATAAAACTGCTGCTGACATCCTGGCTGTAGAAATTCATTATCAGAGAAACATAGGAAAATTAGGGAAAAAATCTTAAATTTCATCAAATCCAGGGGTGAGCAAATTTTAGCCCAAGGGCCAAGTCTGGTCTGTTGCCTGCTTTGTATGGCTGGTAGGCCATGAATGGTTTTTTACATTTTTAAATACAATAAATTTATTTTCAAATATAAAAAAAAATCCAGTATTCTTAGCTTGTGGGCTGTACAAAAGCAGTTGGCTGGCCTTTGAGCTGTAGTTTGACAACTCTGATCTACTAATGCCACCTCTTTTATTTTTTCAGATTAAGACATTGAGGGTCTGAAAAGTTACAGAAGTGTCCAGGGTAATACAGGTAGTAAAAGTCCAGATTTGAATGGACCTAGGTCCTCTGGTATGTAACCCAACACTTTTACTTCATGGCATCATAAACCGCTCCCAGGTTTTTTTTTAGGGAGAGGAGTTAGAGAAGATTATAGTTGGCTGTTAATTATACCAAGGCATCTCATGGTTTAGGTAGAGAGACAAGGGAATTGACTTCTAAAGGTCAACCAGCTACTTTGAGCATCTTAGCAATGCAAGCTTTAGCCACTCAGACTGGAACTCAGCATAGGGGCAGTTGTAAGTAGTATTATCTTTCTCATCAAATATACCATGTATAATTCCTGATCATAAAGAAGTGGTATAATCTCACCTCCAGAAGCCTTTCATAATCCATCTTAATTTTAGTGCCTTTCCTCTGTTGATTAATTCCTATTGTCCTAAGAAAATTTTTCTGTATTTGCTATTTCCTTAAGATAACAGGTCATGTAACTAGTAGGAACCTGCTCAATTTAGCTGAGACCTCAGATGGTTAGTGAAAAGAATTTCCTTTTACTTAAGATGAGTGTGTCAAGTAACTAGGCATAGCTCTACTGTTAATGGTTAGTCTCCAAATTCCGGTTATATCCCTGCTGTTTACTGGCCAACTTATTATTTTACCTACTATTGATCTACCCCTTCTGCTATTTGTTCTTTGAAGTGTAAATTTTTACCTTCCCCTACTGCCCTCTATAAAATTCCATTGTATTGATCCTGTTGATATAATTAAGGTTTAAAGTCTACATAAGGTTGTTGAAACTGATGCTTGTGGCCCACTGGTTTTTGTATATAATGGATTTATGTGCTAAACATATAATAAATCAGTTTTTCGAAGTTTCTGCATGTTGAGAAATACAATCGGCAGCAGTACATATTGATGAATCCTTGCATGATTTTGTTACTATTTATCCTGCATGTAACAGCTTGTTTGTACATAGCTGTTCGCATGTTGCCTTGCTCATTAGATAGTGAGCTCCTCTACGGCAGAGACGGTCTTTGCCTCTTTTTGTATTCTCAGTGCGTAGCATGGTGCCTGGCACATAGCTGGTGCTGAATAAATATTTATTGACTGACTTGACAGAAACTTTGGGAGCCGAGGGGGTGATTTCAATGCTTTTCTCCTCTGCTCCAGCTTCTATAGCAACCTTAGGGCTCAACTGGTAACAAAATGGAAGAAAGGTGTGGCATTAAGCTAGCTTGCCATATGTGATGCTTTCTCTATCTTCCCAAAACACATGGGTCAGAGCAGATCAGCCAAGAAGACATCTCTTATATGAGCTCTGTAGGTATGGGCATAAAGCTCAGATATTAAAAGTAAAACTTAGTTACAAATGCTCATTAGAGAGCCCTTGCTAGGCCCTGTGGCCCACTATAGGGCTCCCTGGGTAGAAAGGAAGCATGTTACGGGTGTACTTCATACTAAATCTGAAAATTTGATTTTACATAAAAGATCAATTAGGGAGTATTTCCTTACCAAAGGATTCACCATAGGATTCCTTTAAATAGGAAGCATGCTTTTTACATTTAAAATATTCAATTTGTTTGCAACTTTTCTGCAACCACTGAACAATAATAATATCTGATTTTTCACCTGGCATCTGTGATTTCCTTGGTATAGGAAACTCCTGGTGAGGAAACTTCCTCTACCAAAACAGATCTGCATTTGTTCTTCAATGTATATTCTTTGAGAGTTGACGAGAAATTAAATGATTTGCTAATAGTCACACAGCCAGTATGTATCAGAGTTCATCACCCTAAGTCTTCTTGACTTTGTCTGGTTTTTCTATCCATACTCTTCTTTTTCTTCTTCTTTTTTTTGCTAGATAATGGGGTTAAGTGACTTGCCCAGGATCCCACAGCTAGTAAGTGTCAAATGTCTTAGGCTGGATTTGAACTCAGATCCTCCTGACTCCAGGGTTGGTGCTCTATCCTCTGTGCTCCTAGCTGCCCACATTTTCTTTCTTTCTTTCTTTCTTTCTTTCTTTCTTTCTTTCTTTCTTTCTTTCTTTCTTTCTTTCTTTCTTTCTTTCTTTCTTTCTTCTTTTTCTTCTTCTTCTTCTTCTTTTTCTTCTTCTTCTTCTTCTTCTTCTTCTTCTTCTTCTTCTTCTTCTTCTTCTTCTTCTTATTTCTTCTTCTCCTTCTTCTGCTCCTTCTCCTTCTTCTCCTTCAAAAATTCTTGGAGGCCATTTTTGTCATTTTGACCTAAGACTTGTGGTAATTTGTTTGTGATTGTCCATTGAAGAATACAGCTTATATCTTTGTACTGAACTGGAGTAGTTCCCTTTGTATTCATAAAGGAAGGCTGAAGATCCAAGGTTCTAGTATATTGTGATACATTTAGGGTAGAAAGTTAGCAAAGAACAGTTGAGCATTGAAAAGAACTTGAAGACTGCTTTGTAGTTTCTGGAGGAGGTGTAGATTACTAAAATGTGTAAGAGGTAGGACTGCAAAGGGTATTCTTTGTAAATTTTCTGAGGTGGTAGAACCTTCTAGATTTTCTATAGAATACATGGAAAATTCATGGGCATAGGGATCTTCCAGAAGAGGAAACTTCATCTATTCACGCAGGTTGTATTAGCAGAGGGTTGCCTATGGCACTGAAGGTTCAGGTGACTTTTCCCAGGTTATAGAGCCAGTATGTGTCAGAGGTGGGATGTGAACCCAGGTCTTCCTAGCTCTGTAATTATCTCTCAATTCATTCCTCCACCCTGGCTCTTAACCTAGTTGTGTCATCAGACTTATGGACACAATCTTTGACCAGACTCTGAGACAAATAATATGATAAGCCCTGAGCTCATCTCTGTTAGAAAGCTGTTGTTATTCTCAGCAAATACTGATGCCCTAGAAGGAGAGGAAAAAAATCAGACCTTGGCTATCCAAGTTAATTTAACAAATATTTTATGAAACAAACAGTTATTAAGCACCTACTGAGATGCAACCCAAGTAGCAGGTGTCAGATAGGAAAGCAAAAAATGACTGCTAGAGCACCTCAGAGGGTCTACATTTGATGTATTATGTACATTAAAAATAGAAAACCCATCTGTTATGTTGCATGAATATTTGAGGGCATTGGATGATCACCTGTGGGGTTTGGAGAGTGTTGAGAATTTTCTAATCAAGTTCTTAACTGCAACCCAAGATGAGGATGAAAATGATTCCAGCTAGATACAGTAATTAGGGAATGTATTGTAAATATAGGTTATTAAAGACATAGTAAAGGGCATGAACCATATTAGGCTTCTTCAGTTGCTCTGGTAAACCTTAGATCATGAAGTTTTATTACTACAGCTATCTGAAAAGTAGAACAATCTGATAATTTCCTATTTAGGAAGTAGGCAGTTGGCTATGGGGAATAGGGTTTGTACCTTGGCAGCCTGCGTTTTCAGAATCTCTGGAAGACAGAAAGTGTGAAGGGGTGGGAACATGCTAACCTTGAGTTCAGGTAGACTGTCTGTCTTGGTAGAGAGGTGAGTTGAGAGAGTCCAGTAATCAAGCTGTTTAAGGTCTTTTCTCAAAGGCCAACCTTGTGACAAGTGCTACTCTTGTATTGTATGAGAACCTGGTAGGCCTGAGAGGAGTCAGGAGTATGTGGAGGTGTGGCCCTGGAAATGTCCAATCAAGAGGCAGTAGGTGATTTTGCAAGGTAAAAGAAGTAAAAGGTTAGGGGTGGCTGTGGTCATGGATAGCCTCTGGTACGTGAAAGAAAGTTCTGAGGTAAGTCCAAGTGGGTGCCATGATCTGGGACTGGTACAGGGTGCATAGGAAAGCCTTGGGGTAAAGACTGAGGCCTGGCTAGTGTAAGATCTTGGCACTTAAATTGTGTCCAGGAGGCTGACCACAGGAATGTGGGATTTGCCCAAGTGACAGATCTGGGATTTAAACTCAGGGCATCTGATTATAGATTCGGCATGATTTCCCCTATACTATACCACAGCATAGTCAAGTAGAAAGAATGATGGACTTGGAATTAGAGGGTCTATATATAAATCTTGGCTTTGACACTTACTAGCTTTATGACCTTGGGAGGATGACTTTACTTCTTTCTTGGCTTAAATATCCTCATCTGTAAAATGAGGGGGTAGAATTTGAGGATCTCTAAGGCCCCTTTCAATTCTAAATCTGAGTCTACAAATCCATGGGCCCCTTTTGCTGGCCAGGTACTTATGGCATTGGTTTGAATAACAAAAGGGCTGAAATAGCCTCTTGGCCTGAAAACTAAAAGAGCAGAGAAATGTATCCTGGACATGGAAAAAGGCCAGGAAACAATTCAGCTGACCTTACAGAGAGCAGTTCCCTTGAGACACCAGAAGATGGCAGCTCAGCAAAAACAGTAGAGACTTGCCACAGAAAGCAGTCTCCAACCTGATGACATTGAAGGCTGTATAAGAAAGTAAGCAGAAGCGTTAGAGCCAGAGAGACTCATCTTCCTTTAAGGATGAATTTTCTTACCTACACATATTTTCTGGCCATATGTATTTGCTATACATATGCCATTCTACATCTGTTACCCCATATGCCATTCTACATCTGTTACCCATTCATGTGCCCTCTCCCACCACCGATGTGGTAATTTGCAGTAGGGTTGTGCCCCTGTGTGTATGGATGAAAATTTTAATATCATTTGTTTTCCTATGCTATTTAATTAAATGCATTTTCCCTTGAACTAGTGTGTTCTATGCTTGATCTGATAAAAGAAACATCAGTGGGATCTCTTAAGTTGTGATTTGAATGTATACTGATGTAAAGTCTTGAATCTAGGGTAGGTGTTATAGGTTCCGTGATTGAGTTCTTCAGTCACCTCTCATGAGTAGTATAAATTGATCAGGGAAAAAGAAAATAAAGCTGTTAAAGAGAACTGCCAGAATAGTCTAAAGTTAACCAAAGGAGTTAACTGACAGAACAAGTCCAAGCCTTGGAGGCTGCATTTTAGGAAGGTATTGGATTTCCCATTTTTCCTAGAATTAGGGAGGCTCAAGCTAAAAGAAGTTGTTCAACCATAGCATCTGTACCACAGAGCTTATGGGAGGGATTTGTTAGTTTTCTGTTGTCAGTAGAGGCAATGTAGCATGGTGGATGGAAAAATGGCCTCCAAGCTAGGAAGTCTTGGTTTCAAGTCCTACCTCTGAAAAATAACAACTGGGTCGTAGCCTCTTAGTTTTCTAGAACAGTGCTTCTTAAACTGTGGGGTCTCAAAAAAATTGGCAACAGTAAAAGGTTTCTGAAAATGCAACAACCAAAAATTAATTAAAAATCAAATGCGTAATGAATTCAGGGTGTTTCTGGCAGTGCTTGCCTGTGTTGCATCATGCAGCTTCACTGCAGCCTTGGTTCTGAACACAATGTTTGTGCACTTTGCACTGAGCATGTCCTCAGGCCATGTAATGCCAACAATGCTTCCAAAAAGCAAAAAGGAGTGGTGAGTGGAAAAAGTTTAAGAAGCCCGCTGTAGACCAGTGGTGTCAAAATCACAGAAAGGAGGGCCATAAATTGATTTGGCAAACTACAAAATAATGTTATATTGTATTGTCTTTTTATTTGTTTAGTTAAAGACTTTTTAATTACATTTTAATCTGTTTTTTTTCCTGCATTGGGGAGTTTTGCCTTGCTGCCATTTCCCACAGAATTTGACATCTCTGCTCTTGGAACTCTTTTAAGACTATAAGGTACAAAGAAGATGCAGTTGTAGAGGAATTTCTTCACCTTTGAGTTCCAAACCAATGAAATCAAAGCCCCAGTTCTTATTTTCTCCCATCTATTGTTAACATATATGCGATAAACACTCTTGTTCTGAGTGCCCTGTACAAAGAAAATAACCCTGCACATGCCAAAAACCACAGTCTGATGGACAAGTATCAGGAATAGGAAGGAACTAGAGGCAGTAACTACCCCAGTCAGTGAATCCTTGGACCATTTTCTCTAGGGCTTATAGGAAATTGCACTGAAGTGATTTATAAACACCCAGGAAAGAGAATGTTTAGCTGTGCTTAACAATAAGTCTCAAGTGACCATTATATTTGAGTCATTGAATGAGTAAAACTTGAGACATATGCTTTAACAGTCTCTGAGGAGTAGGTCTCAGTGGCCTTAGAACTAATAAAGGTTGGCTACATCAATGCAATGTAGAATGTATAGCAGGAAAATATGTTCATTATTCACCTCCATAATACTTAATGAATCCTTTGAAGGGTCACAAAAAAGAGTGAGACAGTGGACTTAAGGAACCATTTGAAAGATTTATTTTTAGAATGTAAACCCCTTGAGAGAGGGACTATTTATTTCATCTAGCACATGTGTCTAGCATAAGGTCTCACACGCAGTCGATGCTTGATAAATGCTGAGTGATTAGTCAATGGTATCATTATTGGATCTCAAGTTACTTATTACATGTAGTGGTGGTATGAAAGGAAACTTGAGAGAGAGATTTAATGGTCTTTAGCAAGTATAGTAGGTCCTCAACATTCGCATGTTTAACTTTTTCAACTTCAAGCAGTCACCTGATTTTAGTAGTAACCTCATTTTCCCTTGTGCACTGGCAACCATGCACAGAATAGCTACGCTTGTAGAGAAAAAAAAATGAGAGGCATGATGTGTGCAAGTCTGTGGAGCAGTTGCTATCCTACTAAGCACTTCCCTGTTCTTGTTCACCCTACCATTGTAAAGATCTCCTCCTGCATTCATTACATATTTTCATTGTTTGTGTTTAAAATTCATGCCCACATGCAATTATGCCCACAAAGTGCAGCACAAGTCTTTTGGTCTTTAACCCCAAGTGAGCAAAGTCAGTGATGTGGCTTAGTGAGAAAATAAAGGTGTCAGATAAACTTTGCGCCAGAACTATTAGTCACAAATTTGGTGTTAACAAATTGATGATTCATGACATCCACAAAAACGAGGAGAGTATTTGTAAAAGTGTTCCTAAGTCCACTCCAGAAAGTGCTAAAGTAACCTCGCAAGTGCGTGATGAAGGAATTGAAAAAAATGGAAAAGTGGCTAAGTTTGTGGCTAACTGCGATGGTAGAAGAATGAAATACTGTGGTCAATATGGCAACCATCTGCTTGAAATCCCAACAGATTTGTAAGCACGTAACAAAGGACCAAGAAAATACCAAGCCTTTTGAAGCCAGCCAAGGCTGAGTTTATTGTATTAAGTTATGGTATGGTTTAAAAAATGTGAAACTTGCTGGTTCTGCTGCTGCTGCCGCTGCCGCTGCTGCCAAGTTTCTAAACATGTTGAACACTGAGAAAAAAAGGTTACCTACCAGGACAAGTGTTTAATGCTGACGAGACTGGTCTGTTTATGAAACAGCAAAGTGCACATACATAACAAAAGCCATTGCCAAAGCCCCTGTAGAGCTTCAGCGCCAGCAGCAACTTCAAGTTTGAGCCACTGACAGTCTACCAGCCCCAAATCCCAGGGTATTGAAAGGAAAGAATAAGGCCAGAATGCTGCAGAATTGGTGCTGGAATAGAAAGCATGGATGACTGCAGAGATCTTCTGGGACTGTTTCAACAACTGCTTCATTTCAGAGGTAAATTGATATTTGCGGGGAAAGAACCTTGTACTCAAGGTTCTTTTAATGCTCAGCAATGTGGCAGTTCATATTTGTGAGCAGCTGGAAAATGCCCACAAAATGAAGCTGTTTTATGTTATGCAGCACTACATCTTTGATCTAGCCTATAGATTAGGCAATCATAAAAGCCTTCAAGTTCCATTATACTAGGGAAAACTACTACCATGCCTGCAATTACTTGGAAGTGAACTAGGAAACCACCATGATGGATTTGTGAATATCTGTAACTGTGTTTAGTCATTGATTACGTCAATGTAACCTGGGGAAATGTTTCACGGGCTACCTTGAACAACTCTTGGAAAAAAGTGTGGCTTGCTTGTATTTGGGATTTTGAAGTCTTTAAAGGTGTTGATGAAGCAGTGAGGCAGAATGTTGAAATAATCTTGTATCTAGCTCATACCATTGGAGGTGAAAGGCCTGAGGATATGGGAGAGGAAGATGTCTCTGACATCCTGCAGGAGCAGCCGGAGGAGCTGACGAATGAGGAGTTGGATGCAATGACTCAGGAAGGTCTTCGGGACAGCAAAGGTGATGACGATGGACAAGATCCCAAGATTGTGCCATTCACAATTTCTAAGCCTGAAGGGTGGCTTGGCATAATTGACCATCTGAGTGGAGACATAAAAGTTGCCAATCCCTTCATTGATTGCAGCCTTGACGTTAAACATCAAACTCACCTCTGCTACGCTCCCATACTCCGAGACGCTTAAGGATCTCAAATGGTGTATGAAGCAGGCATTGCTGATAGATTATTTTAAGCTGTACATCCTTCATGATCTCCAATGCCATCCACCAGCCATGAAGGACAGAGTGTTGGAAGTCATGTTGATACCTCATCAGTCTCAGTGTCTTCCAACAGTAACTAAAATCACAGCAACCTCTCCCTTGATTTTCAGAGGACAGCCAAGGTGGAAAGAGTTTTCCAGCGGTATAGTACACAGTACAACAGCCTTACACCACCATCTGACACAGTGGACAGTAAGATTCAAATTAAAAAAAAGTTTTGGTTTTAAGAATTTTATTTGCTGTTCAGTATTTATAATACTATAGATTTCATGTATTACGAAAAGTGAATATTGTCCGAAATCAGTTTTTTAAAATTGTGATGTTATCAGGTCACAGAATTCTAGGGAGTACTAGCAAGAAAAATGTTTTGCATGTTATCAGTTTAATTTTGTGTTTAGTATTTTATGGGTTATTTCATGCTTACTGTGTTAAAAATACATATCAGAATTAATTTTTTGATATAAATAATTGCATACAGAAAAATGTTTTTTTAGCAATCCCTAGTGAAAGATTATAGTTTCTGGTAGTCATAGGAACCTAACCCTTTATCTTCCTTAGGTTCAATATATCAACATTCACATTTATTTATTTTTTGTGCCATTTTCTAGGATTGTTGCCCCCACAAAAGTTGAGGATTGACTGTACAAGAATTATTGTAGAAATTTCTGACTCAGTATACACAAATCTATCAAAAATTACTCTTTTACGACGAAAATAAACAACCTTTGATCTATATTCAAATAAATGTCAAGTTGGATGTTACCTGTCAGAGGTATGAATTATGAGTTCAATATATTTTTTTAATATAAATTTATTTATTTGTAGTTTTCAACATTCATTTCTACAAGTTTTTGAATTCCAAATTTTCACCCCGTCTCACCCTCACCCCACCCCAAGATGGCATGCATTCTGAATATCCCTTCCCCTAGTCTGTCCTCTTTTCTTCCTCTTCCCCTTTGTCTTATCCCCTTCCCCTTCTATTTTCCTGTAGGGCAGGATAGACTTCTGTACTCCATTTCCTGTATTTCTTATTTCCCGATAGCATGTGAAAACTTTTTTTTTAAACATGTGTTTTTAAAACTTTAGGTTTCAAATTTTCTCTCTTCCTCCCTCCCCACCCACCCTCATTGAAAAGGCAAGCAACTCAATATAGGTTGTACATGTGCAGTTATGCAAAACACTTCCATAGTAGACATGTTGTGAAAAACTAACTCTATTTCCCTTAATCCTGTTCTGCCCTCCCATTTATTCTATTCTTTCTTTTGACACTGTTCCTCCTCAGAAGCATTTACTTCTGATTACACCCTTTTCCAATCTGCCCTCCTCTCTATCATCGCCCTGCTCTCTTGTCCCCTTCTCCCCCTATTTTCTTGTAGGGTAAGACAAATTTCCATACCCAATTGAATGTGTATGTTATTCCCTCCTTAAGCCAAATCCTATGAGAATAAGATTTACTCATTCCCTCTCACCTTCCCCTGCTTCCCCTCCACTGTAAGAGACTTTTCTTTTCTGTTTTTTTTTGTGAGATAATTTACCCCATTCTACCTCTCCCTTTCTTCTTCTCCGAGTATAATCCTCCCTCATCCCTTAATTTTATTCTCCAGATATGACCCCTTAATCTTCAACTCACCCTGTGCCTTCTATCTATCTATCTATCTATCTATCTATCTATCTATCTATCTATCTATCTATCTATCTATACATACATATAATTTTTTTCCTCCAACTACCCTAATACTGACAAAGGTCTCATGAGTTATAAATATCATCTTTCCATGCAGGAATGTAAACAGTTCAATCTTAATAAGTCTCTTATGATTTCTCTTTCCTGTTTACCTCTTCATGTTCCACTTGAGTCCTGTATTTGAAAGTCAAATTTTCTATTCAGCTCTGGTCTTTTCATCAAGAATGCTTGAAAGTCCTCTATTTCACTGAATGACCATTTTTCCCCTGAAGGATTATACTCAGTTTTGCTGGGTAGGTGATTCTTGGTTGTAATCCTATCTCCTTTGCCCTCTGGAATATTATATTCCATGCCCTGCAGTCCTTTAATGTAGAAGCTGCTAAATCTTGTGTTATCCTGATTGTGTTTCCACAGTACTTGAATTGTTTCCTTCTGGCAGCTTGTAATATTTTCTCCTTGACCTGGGAACTCTGGAATTTGGCTACAATATTCCTAGGAGTTTTCCTTTGGGGATCTCTTTCAGGAAGAGATTGGTGGATTCTTTCAATTTCTATTTTGCCCTCTGGTTCTAATATATCAGGGCAGTTTTCCTTGATAATTTCTTGAAAGATGATGTCTAGGCTCTTTTTTTGATCATGGCTTTCAGATAGTCCAATAATTTTTAAATTCTCTCTCCTGGATCTATTTTCCAGGTCAGTTTTTTCCAATGAGATATTTCACATTGTTTTCTAATTTTTCATTCTTTTGGATTTGTTTTACAGTGTCTTGATTTCTCATAAAGTCACTAGCTTCCAATTGCTCTATTCTAATTTTTAAGGAAGTATTTTCTTCAGTAGTCTTTTGGACTTCCTTTTCCATTTGGCCAATTTTTCTTTTTAGGGCATTTTTCTCCTCATTGGCTTTTTGGACCTCTTTTGCCATTTGGGTTAGGCTATTTTTTAAGGTGTTATTTTCTTCAGTATTTTTTTGGGTCTCCTTTAGCAAGCTGTTGACTTGTTTTTCATGATTTTCTTGCATCACTCTCATTTCTCTTCCCAGTTTTTCCTCTACTTCCCTTACTTGCTTCTCAAAATCCCTTTTGAGCTCTTCCAAGGCCTGGGACTGATTCATATTTTTCTTGGAGGCTTTGGATGTAGGAGCTTTGACTTTGTTGTCTTCTTCTGGTTGTATATTTTGATCTTCTTTGTCACCAAAGTAAGATAATATAGTCTGACTCTTTTTGTGCTGCTTGCTCATGATCCTGGCCAATTACTTGAGTTTTAAAATCTTTGTTAGGGTAAAGTCTGCTTCCAGTGTGGAGAGTGTACTGTCCCAAGCTTCAGGGGTTTGTACAGCTGTTTTCAGAGATACTTGTAGGGACCTGTAAATTTTCAGTTCTCACAAGGTGGTATGATAAGGGGCAAGGTGTTTACTCCTTTCCTGGCCTGTGACCACAAGTATTCCTTTCTGTCCTGTAACTGTGAGGAGGGGTTCCTTTCCACAGCCACTACAAGCTCCACCACACCAGCACTCCTCCTCACCCTAGCACTGCCACCCAGAACTGTGACCCAGATCCAAACACAGGCAAAGCAAGAGATTCGTGCCTCTGCACTGGCAAAGAGATCCCTGTGATCCCTCTCTGATCAGCCACTGGATTCCCCCTCAGTCTGTGGGCCAGAAGCTCGGGAAGCAGCTGCCCCCCCAGTGCCACGCTCTTGGGGAATGGATCTGAGACCCCACCTTCCTTTCTCAGCACCGACAGAAACAGACTTTTCCCACTGATCTTCTAAGTTGTCTTTGACATTCATGGATTGAGGAGTCTGGAAACCTCCACAGCTGCCTGTGATTCAGTCCTCTGAGGCCTGCTCCAGGTTTGCTGCAGCCTGTGTGCCCACGCCGCGTTGCGCTGCGCTCCCAGCCTGGCACGATACACCTTTCTGATCAATCATCCAGGTTATCTTAGGCTGGAAATTTGTTTCACTCTGTCTTTTTGTGGGTTCTGCTGCTTCAGAATTTGTTTAGAGCCATTTTTTATGAGTATTTGGAGGGGTTTGGGGGAGAGCTCAAGCAAGTCACTGCTTTCACTCTGCCATCTTGGCTTGGGCCCCCCCAACTCATGAGTTCAATATAAAATATAGCTCTGGTGTGGCTAACCACACCAGAATCCATGGTAATTCCTATAAAGGGGATAAAGGTAGTCAAGGTGGTCTATGAGTTGAAAGGAATCTGATATAGTAAAGTACAGCAGAGTGAGTGTGAGTGTGTTGTCAGTAGAAGTAAATCACATAACCCTGAGCCGGTCTTTCATATCCAAGTTGAAAAGGGATTATTGGATCAGTTACAGGATGATGATATATTAGGCCATTCACTTTCATTATTATGACTGTTAGGTTTTGTGTTCCTTCAAACAGATTGTGTTATAATCTTCTTTCTCTTCCCTTTCCTTCCTTCCCTTTCCTCTTTTCTTCTTTTCCCTTCCTCCCTTTCCCTTCTCCCTTCCCTTTTATCTTTCCTGCCTTCCTGCCTTCCCTGCCTTCCTTCCCTGACTGCCTCCTTCCTAGTATTTCCCTCTACTCCACTGCATGTCTGTATAGCTCTTGGTTACTGAAGATTAGTCACTGCTAATTCCAAAGTTTCTCTATAATGGCCAGCACTAGAATATATTTTTGGCCAAAATAAAATTCAAATCATTAAGATTCTTCAGTGATTTCAATTACATTCAATAACAATTACATTCAAATTGAGTATGTCCTTTCCCAAATGATTATTTCAGTTCTAACAATTAAATAAGTAAAACAACAAGAACAACAACCATTCAAATACATATATCTGCTCTCAGTGAAGTAGTTCCTTTAGAGGTACAGATAACTCATCCCTGCCCATTCTGTAAAAACTTCATCTATGGTTCACAGGGACTTCACCTGGCATCCTGGGGTCATTTTTCTTGACATAGGTAGGATAACAAGAGAGTGCATGACTGTCCAATAATTATGAAAGGTCCAAAATTGAAAAGAAAAAAATGGAAACAATACCCAAACCTTCCCATCTAGGAACCACTGGTTTAAAAGCTCTCTGTGTATGTTGTGGGTACCATTCTGTGCCCCCAAATCCAGGTTTTCAGCAGGCAGGGCTTATGTGGTCTACATAGCACCTAGTATGCTCTTCAGGTGTTCAACAATTATTAAGTAAAACCCTTTCCCCATATTTCTAGTAGACTGCGGAGCTCATCATAGAAAGACAGAAATGTAAAATGCTATCTTTTAAATAACAAGCTTCTGGTTCTATGAAGCTCAAAGAAAGGAGACAAAGTCACAGTCATCAACTGTAAAATCACTTGAAAACTCATTAACAGCCCTGGCAATAGAAAAGAATTTGCGGTACCATATATGAGATCAGAAGAAGAATGAGCTGGCAAGCTACTCTCTGTCTGCTGCCAAATGGTATTAGCAGGTGGCCTTATTCCTTTGTCTCACCAGACAAATAGTGGCAGTGCTTAATAAGTACATAAGAAAGAAAGAAAGCTGTTGACACTTCATTTTACAAAAGCTTGTTAAGTGGTTTATGAGCAAGAGTTGAGAAAAGACGTGCTGCTAGAACAATCAGGGTAATCCACAATGAGGGCTGGAATTATTGCATTTCAAATGTGGATAAAGTTGCAGAAACAACTCTCACAGCTATTATTATAGTCTTTTCCTGTAACTTTTTTTTTAAATTGAAGTAACTTTGGGGGAAATGTTTTGGTTTTACAGCTAAGAAAAGAAAGCCACCTTACTCTCTCATCTCTCAGGTCCCATAGCCACCGTGAAGTCTTCCCTGACAATTCCAGTTCACAGTGACTTCACTTTTCTCTTGTAACTTGGTCTTTCCTTATACCCAGAGATGCTATAGCGAAGACTTGGTGAGTTACGTGTCTGTTATGGTTCATGGTAACAGCTCTTTGGCATAGTTCAAGATCATAATACTTAGGGGAAGCTAGGTAGTACAGTGGATAGAACTCTGGCCTTGGAGTCAGGAAGACCTGAGTTCAAATCTGGCCTGAGACACTTGACACTTACTAGCTGTGTGACCCTGGGCAAGTCACTTAACCCCAATTGCCTCACCAAAAAAAAAAAAAAAGATCATAATACTCTGATTTCCTATGGCATGTATAATTTATTGATCTAGCATTTGTTTACTCTTACAAAGTTGTTTTTCAAGTTTGTGAATATTTTTCTAACTCAGCTGGCAAGTCCTAGAGCTTGCTGTTTCTCTCTGTATCTTGCTTCTCTGTTTTTCTTTCACTGTTTCTCTGCATTTTTGTCTCTCTGTGTTAGATTTAACCTTGGTTAGATGTCCTTGGAGGTCCTTTCTGGCTCATGATGCCCACAGCAACCAGTATACTGTGTTTAGCACACAGTAGATCACCTTTTTCTAGCACCTGTGGCTTTATAAAATGCTTTCCTTGCAGCAACTTGGTTTATTGTTAAGTATTGTTAGCCCCATTTTAAAGATGAGGAAATTGACGATCAAATTTTTTTTCTCTATTGCTCATGGTGAAACAGAAGTTAGAGCTAGGACTCAAACACAGGACTTGTGATTTCCAAGGTACTACTCTGCCTGCCCCTTACATCACAGTCACTCAATTAAGAAATAGCCTTTGTTCTTTCTGTCTCCATTCTAAAATAGTGATTTAATTCAATTTCCTAAGCCATCTTTCTTACCATAATCAGTCAGTCAATCAATATGTATTAAGTAATGTGCCAGTCACTGGGTGAAATGCTGGGGATATAAAGATACCAAGTCCCTCCCTTCAAAGTGCTTATATTTTATAAGGGGATAAAATATGCTCACAAAAGGGATACATGAAATATACACAAAATAAATAAAAGGCAATTTTTTTTGGTAGGGATGAAGTGCTAGCAGCAGGGAGATCAGGAAAATCCTCATTTGAGAGGCTGAGTTTGAACTGAACTTTGAAAAAATTAGTAATTTTAAGAGATAAAGGTGAAGAATGCCCATTTGAAGCATGGAGTAGTGTCAGTACAAAGACCAAAAGATAGGAGATGGAATGTTGCAGAAATTCATAGTGCACTCATCACTATTATCAGCAGACATTTACAGAGCATTTACCAAGTGCAGAACAATATAGTTGGTACCTAGAGCACAGAGAGATATACTGTGGCTCCATTCCCCTAAGAATTTTATGACCTATTTGGGGAGACAGGTAATATACATGAAAATATAACTTAAAGCACAAAGTAATATATAGTTGTTGTTAAGTGAATCATATAGATAGTGTCTACAGGAATTGGAATGAAATGGATGGTGTTTGAGGAATTCATAGAGGGGGTAGGGGCTGAGGTGGGCCATGAAGGAAAGATAGGTCCTAAATATATGGAGAGGAGGAAGAGAGCATTCTGGGTTTTGCAACAGTATAAGCAAAGACAGATTGGTAGGAATGTTCACGGAGCATTTCAGAGAATAGTTTGCAGCTTATTTTGTTTTGAGGAGAGGACCACCTCTCGCATAGACTACTGTAGTAGCCAGATGATTGGACTCCTAGTCAGAAGTGTTTCCTTACTCCAATCAGTCCTTCACTCAGCTATTAAGATTAAGCACAGATCTGACTATGCCATTCCCTACTTAATAAACTCCAGAGGCTCCTTATCACCTCCAGGTCAAATGTAAAATCTTATGGTATTCAAAGCTCTTTATAACCTGTCCTTCCCCACCCCCACCCCGACCTCCCCCCACCTTTCAGTCATTTTATATCTTATACTCTTCACCCCAGGAAACATACTCTGCCAATCCAATAACACTGCCCTCCTTGCCATTTCTTGAACAAGACGTTCTATCCCTTCACTCTGGGCATTTTCACTAGCTGTCTCCCATGCTTGGAATGCTCTCTTTCCTCATCTCTACCTCTTCTCTTCTCTGGCTTCTTTCCAACCCCAGCTTAAAATCACACCTTCTACAGGAAGCCTTTCCTGATCCCCCTTAATTCTAGTCCCTTCCCTCTGCTGATTACTTCTAATTTATGCTATATGGAGAAGCAGCTAGGTGGTACAGTGGATAAAATACTAGGTCTGGAGTCAGGAAGAGATGAGTTCAAATTTGGTCCCAGACACTTACTAGTTATATGACCCTGGACAAGCCACTTAACCTTAACCTCAGTTTCTTCAACTGCAACACGTAGATAATAACAGCACCTTTCTTACAGGGTTGTTGTGAGGATCAAATGTGATAATATTTATAAAGTTCACAGTGCCTGACACATAGTAGGTGCTAAATAAATGCTTGCTTTCTTCTTGCCTTCCTTCTCATATGGCTTATTTGTACACAGTTGTTTACATGTTGTCTCCCACATTGAGAGTTCCTTGAGAGCAGAGACTCTTTTTTGCCTTTCTTTATATTGCTAGCACTTAGCACTATTCTCAGAACATAGTAGGTACTTAATAAATGCTTAATTAACTGCCTGGCTGGTGTAGGGGAATAGTGAGAGAGAGGCTGGAGTCAAATTTCAGAAGGGACTTGAATGCCATGATCAAAAGTTTGGACTTTGTTTTGTTATTAGTATAGTGCAAAGAACACTTGATTTGGAGTCAAAGGAATTGTATTCTTGTACAAGTAAGGCCACTTACTACCTACCATAAAATGTAAGTGCATTGTGTTCTGTGACTTAGGAATGGAAGAACATTTGACTTAAAGGTAGACATTTTCTATGACCTCTTCAATAGTGTGCTTCAAAACTGTGCTGCTAAATTTTAAAATTCATTTTTATTTAATCTTACTTTTATCTTTTATCAATCTTGCTTATAGTAAAAGAAACAACATAATCATTTGTGCATGCTCCTGCCTGATTTATGTGGGTCATCGTGATTTTCCAGAATGACAAATACACTATCAAATTATACCTGGTAGGCCCTTTTAGAGTGAATTTTCCTGGTGAATGGCTGATGCCCATTAATTCTAAGATTTCTATTCAACATGGTAAGTACATACTTAAAGATCTGGAGAGCAGGCAGCCAACCTTAATTTGGGGCATTGAGGTGCTGAAGTGGACAGAGTACTAGGCTTGGAATCAGGAAGACTCATCTTCATGAGTTCAAATCCAGCCTCAGACACTGTGTGACCTCGGGTAAGTCACTTAACCCTGTTTGTCTCAGTTCCTTATCTGTGAAATAAACTGGAGAAGGAAATGGCAAAAAAATCCAGTCTATCTAAGAAAACCCCACATTGGGGTCATGGAGAGTTGGACATGACTAAACAACAATATTTTATTTTGTGGCCATAGTTAAGGATTTTCCTATAGCTGCATTCAGTATCACAAATTTGAATTCCCACTTATTTTAATTGTTTTTCTTCCACAAATGTGTCCATGCCTGGAATGCACTCTATCCTTATTTGTTAAAATATTTCTGTTCCTTCAAGGTCTAAGCTTGTTTGGCACTTTACCCAAAAAAAGCTATCATTTCCAGGATACTGTACTAGGTGCCCACAAGGCAATTACAATTAAACAGGGTACATGCCATACACACAAAGAAATGTAATAGAAACTAGGATATGATAAAGGCAAAGGATGGATTTTAGCAGGGAGAGATCACTTTCATTTATGGCACCCAAGCTGGGCCCTGAAGGAACAGAAATATTTTAATTAGATGAAGATGGGTAGCAAGAAGAGGTTTAGTGTGAAATAAAGTTGATAGAAGTAAATTGTTGACAGTCTTAAATGTAGGTCTAAGGAATTTATATTTTCCCTGTAGTCAATAGGGAAGCAGTGAAGAATTTTTAGCAAGGGAGTGACATAATTAGATAACTGTCTTATGAAACTTTGAGAAGGACGGATTGGAGGACTGAGACTGAAGGTAGTGTCTAGTTGTAAGACTATTATGGTAATCCAGGTAAGAGTTAATGGTGGCTCAGCTGCACTTATCATTATTCACAGAATCACTGGATCTTTGGAGGACCAAGGCCATTTTGTTCAGCATCTCATTTTAGAGATAAGGAAACTGAGGCCTAGGGTGGTTATGTTACTTGTCAAGGGTTACACAGATAGTGTCAATACCCTTAAAGGAGGCATGGATTGTCTGGATGGGAAAGAGCAAATGGGCAGCAGTTCTGGCTCAAATGGTTACATGGAAGTCAGGTTGGTTTTGGAGCCAACTCTATTTTGCTTTTATCTCAAATGGAAAACACACCCTCCCCCTTCATATGCAGTGTATACATTAATAGCTCTTCATGTGCAGGATGCCACCCCATTTCCCTTAATAAATTGGATTCTAGGAAGAAGACAGCTGGAAAGATATGAGGGGCCTTTCTTCTTTCTATGCCTGGGAAATGTGTCATTAATTTTCTCCTGGACCTCAAGATAAAAGATGAAGCCCGTCGACAGCAAGATCCTTAGGGTCAAAGCCTGGTAGTGAATCTCGTCTTTAGGGGAAAATATTAAATTGTCCTATCTATAAAGGACAATTAACTACTGACTAATCAGTTAGTAAGCATTTAAGAGTACTTACTGTGTTCTCTGCACCACAGTAGGTATTTCATGCAGGTCTGACACAGTCCCTCATTACTATTACGTGTAGGATCTTGAAGACATCCTTATAATGATGAGGCAGAGTCTCAGAACCTGCACCATGTCATAAATGTAGATGAATCTGTAAAATGCCTTGTCAAACCAGAAAACTGACCCCTGGACACATAGAGATAGCATCAAGTATAGCCTCAAGACACCAGACATCTGAGAAATAAGCAGGTGGCTCTGTCTGTTTGTCTCACACACACATGCACACACACACACACACACACACACACACACACACACTTTAACCCAGTTGCCTTCCTTACAATTAGCAGACTAGCAGGTAGCAGGGCCATTTCAGGAAAGCATCTGCTCAGGAAACTCAGACAATGCAGCAATATCTTAATTCCCTGGAGACTCACCTGGGTCTTATTCTTGTTTAACAAGCAATCCGAACTGCCTTAAGGCACAAGGCTTGGCCAGCCTAATTAAATGTACTAGCACTAGTTTCATTTTTTTTCCACCTGAAAACACCCCCTCATAATGCCACCCCAATATGCTATTTCAAGGGCAGTGGAAATGCAGCCCAGCTGCAATGGGTCCCCTCCTCTCTCAGACTTAAACCAATCAACTGGAAGAGGTCTAATCCCTAGCCATGGTGCTGAATACTTCTAGAACTATAGGGCTAACACTTACAATCTAATTAGAGAGACATAACTTACACACATGAAACAATCAAAGAACAATTGAAATCTCAGCTGTGTGGTACTGACTGCAATAGTTTGGAGAAGAGAAAGGTTAGTGTGGGCTGCTTGCAGTGGTTTGAAGAAGAGAGAGATGAGTCATCAGAATAGGTTCTGCTGAGAAGGTGGGACCTGACTGGGCCTTGAAGGGTAGGTAGAATTTGGATAGATGAATTGAGAAGAGGGATTCTAGGTGTGGAAATTAGCTTAAGAAAAAGAAGAAGAGAGGAGTAATCATGATATACTATGTGTAATAAGATCAGTCTGATTAGAGCAGCTGGTGCATACTGAGAGTGGGAAAAATAGTGTTGAATAGGAGGAAGAAGCATAAACAGTGTTGAACTGAATTGAATAAATAAGATAGATCTAGGTTATGGAGAATCTAAAAAATCAGGTAGAAAAATTTGGATTTGATATGGTAAGCAATTCAGTTAAATCCAGCAATCCCTGCCATAAAGGAGCTTACATTCCACTGGAAATAGGAAGCCATAGGTTCTTGAGCAAATATATCATCTTTCTCTCTTTCAATATTAAGTGCTTTGCTGTGAAAGGGTTCCCTGCCATCCTAGGAATGTCTAGTTTACTACCAGGAAATAATTTATCTAACAAGTTTTTCCTAGCATGTTTCTGTACATTTTTTCCATGAGATAATGTTCAGTAATGAAAATCAAAATTGTTGACTTACTTTGAAATTTATAGTATATTGTTGCTAGATCATTTCTAAACTTCTGTAAGTTTTATACGTTGGCAAGGAAATTTTGAATCATAGAAAGGTCAGTGAGGAGTCTTCTAGTCTTGGTCAACAATTTTAATTAGTCACACATCCATACCATATATAGGAAGAATAATTCCACTAAATTTTTCAGTAGTGTTACATATGCCAAAATTATATTCCTTTATCTTAGCCTCTGTTTTCCTTGTGACTGGGAATATAGAAATAACAAAATCAGATGAGGGAATTTCTCTTACACCACTGGTTTTATTTCAGAAAAGGAATGGGGGATAATTTAAGGAAACCATTTCCTGTGCTTAATGAAAGGTCAAGTCAAAGTTGCCTGGATGATTCATTCCTAGGCTTTCTATGATGTATCAACTTATTTACTTTGACTTCTATGCTCCCTAGAAGATTATTATTAATATTAAATTTGATATCACACAAAGCCTTTGACAAGTTATTTGAATAATAACTAGAATCAGAATATATAAAGAATTTCAACAGAACTGAACTGATTGCCAAATTCCTAAAATTGTGTTTGATATTTTTTGAGATACCTTTCCTAAGACAAAAATAGCAGACTAATGTTGATTATATATTTGGAAGTACTCTTCAGTTGGTGTCTTATATTTCAGTATAAAATGTCCTTCTGATTTGTTCCTGAAATATTAGGTACTAAGAGCCATTGAATGAATATTTCTTGATGTCCACCAAACACTAAAAAGGAAAAGTGACACCCAGGAATGTGGTCATTGTGGCTGTAATCTTGAGCTATTTGTATTATGGGGGGAGGTGAAATCAGGTTATTAGGGAGAAATGAGAAGGAAGAGAATAAACCATATGCCATGGTTGAGGGCAAAGGACTTGATAGTTAAGAGTTTTGTGCCAAGTGCTTAAAGGAGAATATCTTAAAATGTTCTCTGTCCCATATTTAAGGGCTCAAGATGGGAGCAAAGTACAGGAACAGAGAAACTGAGTTTGTGGTAGGGACTAAGCATTGTGGTAAGAGCTGCCACCACCTTTGCAACTATCGATTCCCATATTGACTTTATATAGAAAATGGTATGTTGTGAGGCTGGGAGGTAGAAGACACAACAGGTGCAGTGTAGCACAGACTTTTGATTTTTTTGCTTATGTATGGAACTGCTAAGGTAGGTAGGAGTGTTGGGTAGTTGGAAAGCTACTGGTGGGTAGAAGTTTGGTGGATAGAGAGAATGGCCATTATTGAAAGAAGTAAAAACAAGACAGTGGTGCAGAATGCAGTGTTCAGTCTTGGGTTTTACCTTTTATCTTCATTGTAGTGGGGGAAAGTGTCCATGGTTGTTTGGGTGAGTGTAGGCCATGCCTTCTCTTGGTGCTACTGGGAGCAATAATTCATTCATTCACTTATTCACTGGTCACTGTGGTATACCATTGTGAGAGGTCAACTCCATCTAAGGTATGGGGCATGAAACTAATAGTCAACAAGAACCATGAAGGAAAGTTTAAAATATCTTTAAAGAAAGAGTTTAGGGACACCTGGCTGCTGTTAATGCTCGGGATACAAAGTGAAAAAAAAATGCCCTCCTCTAGTAGGTTACATTTTAGTGCAAGGAAGCAATATTTACATAGATAAATAAAATATATTTGCAAAGTAATTTGGGGGTAGGTGGGCACCAGTAGTTACTTGGAGGATCAGAAAAGGCTTCCTGTTGGAGATGTCACTTGAGATGATTTTAAAAGGAAACACACAGCTTTTTATAGGACAGATATTAGAAGGGGATAAATTCCAGGCCCTGGAGATAACCTATGGAAACACAGAAGAGTAGGAAATGGAGTATTATATATGAGGAATAGCAAGAAAGTCAGTTTTAATGCAATATAGTAGTGTGGGAAGAAGAATAATCTGTAACAACTCTGGAAAGGCAGAATGGAGCCAGATTGTAAAGGGCTTTAACTGCCGGTGTGGACCCCATGGCATTCCTATGAATTGATGCAGAAGGCACTATAACTCTATATATTACATGCTCTGAAATGTAGAGTAAGTTACTATGAAGCTATGGATTTAAAATCAGACAAATGGTTATCAGAATAGCACCAGCTGAGCTTTGACTCTGATTTTTGCCACTGCCACAGACCAGGGATGGTTGTTATAAGCTAACAGGTACTAGGTAGACAGATGTTTTCCTTTTACTTTTAGCATTATTAGAAAAATCCCTCCTTGTTGTTATTGCAGTAACATAGGTAGCTCAAGCCTGGTAACTCAGGCTTCCTGTACACAGGGACCAAACTCTTTTTCTGTTAGCCAGTCCCAGGATATAACTGGGGGACCTCTTCTGGATTTATACTACTCAGCTGTCAAATTAGTAGTGTCTTAAATTAAATAATGCGGTTAAATATGCAATGCCAAAGGAAAAGGAGATTGGGGTAAGTCACCGACATATACAGAATTCCCATTTTCAAATGTTTATTAACAATTTAAACACTTATTAATTAAAATGTTTCATCGACTCTAATACATATACACATAGACCTACATTCCCATCCCCATATAATAATAGCTAACATTTATTTGGTGCTTTAAGGTTAAGTACATGCCATACATTATCTCATTTGATCTTCACAACAACCCTGTAAGGTTGATGCTATAGGAAACTGAGTCTAAGAGAGGTAAAGTGACTTACTCAAAGTCATACATTTATTGCCTGTGAGGTTACTTACAGTTCTAAATCTATGACGCTAAGTGTCTAGGGCAGAATTCAAACTTAGGGCTTCCTGATTTTAGGTCCTGCACTCTCTCTTGCAATCTTCAGTTCAATTCTGTTCTATGGTATAACACTTGGCCCAAAGGGCCAATAGTATGGGGCTATGCTCATTGGTAGGTGGAGATTGATTATTCACAGCTCTATGTCTATGTGATGGGTGGAGTTGGTGAAAGCTTAAGATACTGGTTTCCTGGCTTTGAGAGAGAGAAGACTCTTCAAGTCCCTGGAGAGAGAAAGAATCAGGAAGTAAGCTGACATGGGAAGCCTGCACTTCCATCATATTCCTCTTACCAGCTCATGAAACTAAATACTTCAGAGAATTTCTTATTGGGTGAGATCTGGGATTTTTCTCTCTTGGTTGAGCTGAGTTATCTGGCCCCATTGGAAGAGTTCATTCACTCTTTATATTGTCTGGTATATATTCTCATGTATTCGTTTTTCCCCCAATTTTTCTTTGCCACCTGTTTGGATGAATTGGTTTATTTACTATCTGCTATTGTATAACTGAAATTTGGTAGGAAGGGGACCAAACCTTGGCTCTTCATCTTGGGGCACCCCCTTCCCTCTTAAGGGATGATAGCAATCTGGCTTGAAGCTTGAACCTAAAAGTTACCTTAGCTAGAATAACAGTAGTTTAAGGACCAGCTAGGTGTAATTGTAGTTAATACTTTGTATCTTTTAGGACAGCTGGGTGGCAAGTCTTTGACCTCAAGCCCCTGGCAGGAATCAAAGTCTTTCTTGGAAGAGGGTAGAAGGGAAGATTCTAGAGCTCTCTGTTTTTGCTTTCATGTGAGCCACATTCAAACAGACATATGTGGATACACATAAATTATGTAGATGGCACAACATAGCACACTCACACACAATCCCTACTGCAGAAACTTGGCGAAGGATTTCCATACAGTCATGAACATTGACATTAGGTTAACTAACCACTACATTCCAACAACAGAATGAAAATCTTGATTTGATGTCGAGATTTTAACTTGATATATCGAGATCGACACATAAAAATAACATTTTTGTTACTGCTACAAAGTAAGACATGATGGTGCTAGGCTGGGGTCAGTGTAGCTTTAGAACATTGGCTTTTGAGGGAGAGGTCTTAGAATTGAATCCTGGCTCTCCCACTTATGTTCTGCATGACGTTAGAGAAGTCATTTGGTCTCCCCAGGAGTCATTTTCCTCATGTATAAAGTATAGGATATATGATAAGTGATCTTTCAGGTCCTTTCTAAGTTAATGCTACTTTGAATTACTATTAGCCTTTAGTAAGACTTCAGGGATTTGTAATTTTGTCCCTGAGGCATTTCCTCCAATAATTCATATCACAATCCTTCTGCATCATAGTATATGATCTTGGAGAGTTGGTATGGCCAGCAAATTCATTCTTCTGCATCCAGAACCAATGCACTTTCCACTATTCTCACCCTTTCTAGCCTGGTTCAGGCATTTCTTCTAGATCATGCCTTGAAATGAATCCTGGCCAAGAGCTGTAGCCATTATTTTTCTGCCTTCTTTGTCTTGGTAGATGTCCCTCTCATCTATTAAAGAAAGAAGGAAAATCTGAGCCCATCCCTGAGCTCCACAGGAATATCCCAGGTAATAGGTGTTGATTAGAGGAAAGTGCATTTATTCTCAGAGGGACTTCCAGGTTGGCAGGCTCTATATTAAGCTGCCCCCCTTCTTCAGGCAAACATGTCATCTTAGGTCATTTTTCACAGTTATTAAAAAAGCGTAGCTCATTAAAAAATTACTTTGGTCTTAATTTTCTTACTTTTTAAAGGAACAAGATTGTAATTGACTTTGTCTAGATCAAAATAACTTGTTGCCAGCTTTATCTATTAAAACCCATTTATTATACCCTAATAAATAGGGCTGTCCTGTCAAAAATATAAGATCATTAATCATAGTTTTATTTTCTTAGTTTTTCAAGTCACTTAACCTAGCAATGTAAAACACTATCAACATCTTTTACGTGGATGGCCAGGGCCAGCCCTAGGAAAAATTGTGAAATAAGCAGACTTTGTCTTTTGTGCCTCTCTTTTAGCAAAATGTTCTTTTGCCAGAGGTTTCGTGCCCTCCTGCCACTCCTTCACTACCTGGTGGCTGCCAACAAAGGGCTTCAAAATGGCCCTACCCTCCCTGATTGTGCTCAGAACAGAACTATATTTAGCAGTTCTAATGCCTAGAGTAAAGGGATGGACAGAGGGGTGGAATAAGGCTTCATGGAAAAGGGCAAACCTTGGAACTCCGCTATGTAGAAGAGAAACAAAGATCCAACGATGTCAAGTATTCACCACTGCTGGGGAGGCTGCAATAGGTGGAGCCAGGGAGGAAGTTAGCCGTATGATAGCTTCTCATTTTAACTAATTGTTCTCACTAATTGGGCACTAAATTCAGTCGTTTCCATTTGCTAAGTGAGCGCCTGTGTTGTCAGTGCCCTCTGAATTTTGGTATCCTGGGTAGAAGTCCCAGTTACTTTTCTAGTTATGTTTCTGGCTTCAGTGCTCTTCTTCAGTGGTTCCAAAATTTTTACAATAGTAAAAGTATTTTGCTGAAAGAAAATTTCAGCATAAACCCTTGAAGTAGTATTTTTTAAAAATCTTTCTGCTGGTGGCACTAAATAACATAAAGATTCTTAAAGAAATTTATATTTTTACATCAATTTTATTCTGAATATCACACTAATACAAAAATCTAAAATAGAAAATAGGTGGTGAATAATTGGAAACGATGCTTTTTGAAGTTTCTAAAGTGCTTCACAATTTATGTAAACTGGGAGTTTTACTTCATCACTTTTTTGTTTAAGAAATTCAAGAGCTTTGCTTTTAAATGTCTATCAACAAACATTGTTTTAAAGAAATGCAATCAAAAATAGTTCTCCTATATAGCTTAAACACTTAAAATAAAATAATTATTTTATATACACAGCAAAATACAAAAAGTGGATTCAACCCCAAACTGCTAATCTCCATTTTATACCAATTGCTTTTAAAATATGCGTACATATGTGTGTGTATAAATTCTACACATTATTTTCATAATTGTACTTGTAAGCTCATCTATGACCTCCTCTTATTTATAGTAGACATTGTTAGGTCTTATGTGATCCTGACTATTCTTCATTGGTACTTGAACTGCTTCATTCTGAATGTTTGCAATATTTTTTCTTTGATGTGAGTTCTTGATTTTGACTGTGACACTCCTGGGACTTTTCCTCTTGTAGTACCTTTCAGGAAAAGATCATTGTCATTATTGTTGTTCAGTGTTTCAGTCATGTCTGACTTTTTGTGACCCCTGTGAGGTTTTCTTGATAAAGATACTGGAACTTCTCCTGCTCATTTTACAGATGAGGAAACTGAGGCAAATAGGGTGACTTACCCAGGGTCACACAGCTAGTAAGTGTCTGAGGTCAGATTTGAGCTCAGGTCTTCCTGACTCCACACCCAGTGCTGTATCCATTCTGCCACCTATATTCACCTTTCCCTTTGATTCTAATAGCTCTGGGCAGTTTTCACATATGATTTCTTAAAATATAATGTCCTAACTCTAAAAAAAATCATTATTTTCAAGTATTCTATTGATGCTTAAATTTTCTTTTACATATTTTTAGGAAGAGGGGGTTGTTTCTTTATATCATCATATAGCTTATACTTTTTTGGTTTTTATAATTTTAAATTTTTATATTCAGTTCCAAATTCTCCACTTTCCTGCATTCCTCCTCCACCCATTAAGAAGACAAGAAATACAATACCCATTATATATATATGAAGTCATGTAAAATATTTCAACATTAGCCATGTTGTAAAAAAAAAACCCAAGAAAAATAAAGAAAAAATATGCTTCCATCTGCACTCAGAGTTCGTTATTTCTTTCTTTGAAAGTGTGTGGAATTTTTGTCACGAGTCTTTTCGAACTGCCCCAAATTATTGTATTGATCCAAGTAGCTAAGTCTCACAGTGATTATTGTTACAATATTGCTGTTACTGTGCACACCATTCTCCTACTTCTTTCACTTCTCTTTGAATCAGTTCATATAAGTCTTCTGAAATTTTTCTGAAATTATCTCCTTTATCATTTCTTGCAGCATAGTAGTATTCTATTACAATTATATACCATAACTTGTTCAGCCGTTCTCCAGTTGATGGGCATCCCTTCAGTTTCTAATTTCTTTGCCACTACAAAATGACTTTTGTAAATGTTTTTGTATTTTTTTCTATTTTCTTTGATTTTTTTTTCATGTTACAGACCTAGTAGTAGTATTTCTGGGTCAAAGGATATGCACATTTTTTATAGCCTTTTGGTCATAGTTCCAAATTGTTCTGCAGAGTAATTGAACCAGTTCATAGCTTTACCCACAATGCATTACTGTAACTATTTTTTCCCACAACCCTTCAACATTTGTGATATTTTTTCTGTCATGATAGCCACTCTGATGGGTGTGAGGTGGCATCTCAGAGTTGTATAATATGCATTTCTCTAATTATTAATGATTTAGAACATTTTTCATATCACTATTGATAGATTTGATTTCTTCTTAATACTGCTTGTTCATGTCATTAGGGAATAGCTTTTTAAAAAAACTTGTCTCTATATATTTGACAAATAATACCTTATTAGAGAAATGCCATAATTTTCTCCCAGTTTCCTACTTTCTTTCTAATTTTGGCTGCATTAGGCTTTGTGCAATTTAATTAAATATAATCAAATTAATCAAATCAATTAAATATAATCAAAATTATTCAGTTTTACCTCTCATAATCCTTTCTCACTGTTGTTTGGTCATGAACTCTTTTCTTATCCATAGATCTGACAAGTAATTTTCTGTCTTCCCCTAATTTGCTCATGATATTACTCTTTATGTTTAAATGATGTACCTATTTCCACCTTATCTTGGTATGCAGTATGAGATGCTCTCTATGCCTAATTTTTGCCAGACTGCTTTCCAATTTTCTTAGCAGTTTTTGTTGAGCTGTGATTTTTTTGCCTCAATAGTTGGGTTCTTGCTTCATCAAACTCTAGGTTACTTGTGGTCATTTACTTCCACATATTGTGTACCTAATCTAGTCCACTGATCAACTCTATTTCTTACCTAGTACCAGGTTGTTTTGATGATTATGGTTTTGTAGTTTAGTTTGAAATCTGGTATAGCTAGACTGCTTTCTTAACTTTTTTTTTGGATTCCACTGATATTTTTCACCTTTTGTTCCTACAGATTTATTTTTTAATTATTTTTTCTAGTTCTATAAAATAATTCTTTTGCATTTGATTGGTATGGCACTGAATAAATAAATTAATTTAGACAGTGTTGTCATTTTGTGATATTGGCTTGACCTATTCATGAATAATTATATTTCTCCACTTGTTTAGATCTGTCTTTACTTTTGTGAAGAGTGTCTCGTAATTGTGTTCATATTCCTGCATGTGTGTTGGCAAGTAGATTCTTAAATGTTTTATGTTGTCTGCAATTTTTTAAAAAATGGAATTTCTCTTTTTATTTCTTGCTGCTGGATTTTGTTGGTAATATGTAGAAATGCTGCTAATTTATATGGGTTTATTTTATAACTTTCAACTTTGTTAAAGCTGCTAATTATTTCAACTAGTTTTTTAGTTGACTCTCTAGGGTTCTCTAAGTATATTATTATATCTGCAAAAAGTGTTTCCTTGTTGCCTGTTATTCCTTCAATTTCTTTTTCTAGCTAGCCTTTCTAGTATGCTATTGAATAATAAAGGTGATAATGGACATCCTTGTTTCGTCCTTGATCTTTTTGAAAAGTCTTCTAGTTTATCTCCATTATAGATAATGCTTACTTTTGGTTTTAGATAGATACTACTTGTCATTTTAAGAAAAGTGCCATTTATTCCTACCTTTTCTAGAAGGAATGGGCATTTTATTTTGTCAAGAGCTTTTTCTGTATGTGTTCATATAGTCATAAGATTTTTGTTGTTTTATTATTGATATTGTCAATTATATTTATAGCTTTGCTAATATGGAACCAGTCCTGCATTCCTGATTTAAATCTTACCTGGACATAGTGTATGTTTGTGATATATTGCTGTAAACTCTTTGCTACTGTTTTTTTTTTAAATTTATTTTTTACATCGATATTCTTTAGTGAAATTGGTCTATACTTTTCTTTCTCTGTTTTTGCTCTCCCTGGTTTAGATATCAGCAACATATTTGTGTCATAGAAAGAATTTGGCAGTACTCTTTCTTTAGCTATTTTTTTCAGAGTTTGCATAGTACTGTAATTAATTGTTTTTTTTTTAAAATTTTTGATAGAATTCGCTTATAAATCCACTTGGTCCTGGGGATTTTTTCTTAGGGAGCTCATTTATGGCTTGTTCAATTTCTTTTTCCAAATAGGGTTATTTCAGTATTTTCTTTCCTGCTCTATTAATCTGGGCGATTTATATTTCTGTAAATATTCATCCATTTCATTTAGGTTTTTATATTTATTGGCATATACATGGGCAAAGCAGCTTCTAATAATTGCTTTAATTTCATCTTCATTGGTTGTATTTTTACTCTTTTAATTTTTGAGCCCGGTAATTAGTTTTTCTTTTTTAAAAATTAAATTAATCAGTGTTTTACCTATTTTATTATTTTGTTTTCATGAAACCAGCTCATAGTTTTATTAATTCAATTTTTTTACTTTCAATTTTATTAATCCCTCCTTTGATTTCAGAATTTCTATTTTTGTGTTTAATTAGAAATTTAAAATTTGTTCTATTTTTTTTAGTTGCATTCCCAATTCATTAATCTGCTCTTTCTCTCTTTTATTGATATATATACTTAGAGATATAAATTTTCCCCTAAGTACTGCTTTGGCTGCATCCCACAAATTTTGGTATGTCATCTTATTGTTGTCATTATCTTTAATAAAATTATTGATTTTTTTTATGGTGTATTCTTTGATCTACTCATTCTTTAGGATTAGGTAATTCAGCTTCCAAATAATTTTTAATCTTGCTTCCAAGGCCCTTTACCAAATATAATTTATGTTGCAGTATGGTCCAAAAAGGGTGCATTTAATATTTCTGCTTTTGTACATTTGTTCATGAGGTTTTTATGTCCTGATATATTGTCAGTCCTTGTGAAGGTGTTCTTGTTGCTTGTCCTTTCTTTTTGAAGAGGACTAATGACATCATGGGGTGATATCTTGACTCACACATGGCTTGGATTTAAATGAGGCAGAGTTGCATAAAGTCACCAGCCTTACTCTCTCATCCAGAGTCATCGAAGTCCAGTGGCAAGACAAAAGTCAAGATGACTGGCAATAGCTTAGGTTGCAGTGGATGACCATGGTGTCTTCAATGTCTGACCAAATCAAAGCACTCCATAGTGCCTGCTTAAGCTGCCTTTGTGACCATTGGAACAAATTGTTTTCATCTGCCCATTCTGCCTAGTGGGAAGTCTTTACATGTTTGGGACAGACATCCACCTAACTCACTAACGGGTTTGAGGCCTGTTGGTTACCCTCATCCTGGTTGAGCCTCTCTGCAAAGACAGTTTTACTGGAGTGTGGCCACTGCACATGCTATAGCTTCTTGGGGCCACAGGTGAGAAGTGGGTGATAGATGAACATCAAAGGTAAATATGTATCCCTGAAAAGGACTCAGCAAGCCCAGAGATCCTATTCTCCCTGAAAACCCCAGGTGCCATATACAGCTGAGTAAAAGGTTTACACCTTTCTACTCTCATTAATTTTCCCCCCAGAGAAATATCATATCTATTTTTTCTAAAATTCCATTATTTCCTTAATTTCTTTCTTACTTATTTTATGATTAGGTTTGCCTAGATCTGAGAGGGGGTAATTGAGACCCTCTTTGCCATCTCATGACAGAGTATTATGGACCTCAGATCCCCTGGGCCAGAGATGTCCTCCTCTGAGTGCTGAGGCACCATGCTGGTCACTGGCCACTGCTACTGCTGCTTCCCTGGTGTTTCCAAGGTCCCTACCCCTTTGGCTACATGACCACTTTGGGACTTTCTAAGGGATTTCTCTTTCTGCCTTTGGACATAAATCCTTTCAGTCTTAAGTGTCTCTGGTTATTTTCTGATAACTCTGAGAGACTACTCTGTACTGGCATTGCCTTTTTTTTTGGTGACTCATTGCTTTTGTGTAGTTCTCAGTTGGAGCAGCTAGGTGGCACAATGGATAGAATGCTGGGACTGGAGTAAGGAAGACTCATCTTCCTGAGTTCAAATCTGGCCTCAGACAGTTACTAGCTATGACCCTGGACAAGTCACTTAACCCTGTTTACCTCAGCATCCTCATCTATAAAATGAGCTGGAGAAGGAAATGGCAAATCACTGCAATATCTTTGCCAAGAAAATTCCAAGTGGAGTCAAAAAAGTTGGATGTGAGTGAAACAATTGAACAACAAAGTTCTCAGAAGAAATTACCTACCATTGTTGGAATTCTTGATCATTATTTTCTCTGGTATGAATATAAGTGTTTTGCTGGGGTAGGTATATTAGAGCTGGGTTGTCTGCTACCATTCAGGCAGCCATTGTAGCCAGAAATCCTTAACAAGGATTTATTAAACCCACATTAATTAAGCCTACAAAAATATTTATAGCAGCTCTTTTGTGGTGGCAAGGAATTAGAAATTGAGGGGATGCCCATCAGTTGGGGAACGGCTGAACAAGTTGTGGTATATGAATGTAATGGAATACTACTGGGAAAGACGTACATGAACTGGTACTCAGTAAAGTGAGCAGAACCAGGAGAACATTGTACATAGTAATAGCCACAATGTGAGATGACTAACTTTGATAGACTCATCTCTTCTTATCAATGCAAAGATCCAAGACATCTCCAAAGGGCTCATGATGAAAAATGCTGTCCACATCTAGAAAAAAAAAACCCTACGGAGTCTGAATGAGAATCAAAGCATATTATTTGTTCTTTCTCTCTTTTCCTCTTTTTTTGCTTGTTTCTTCTTTCTTGTGGTTTCTCCCATTGGTTCTAATTCTTCTTTACAACATGACTAATGTGAAAATGGGTTCAATATGAATGTATATATAGAACCTATATCAAATTGCATGCTGTCCTGGGGTGGGGGGAGGAAAGATATGGGGAGAAAATTTGGAACTCCAAATCTTAAGGAAGTGAATGTTGAAAACTAAAAATAAATAAATTTTAAAAAATAATTTATTGAGATTATTATCTGCTAGCCACTGCACTTAATGCTAAGGATATGAAAAATACAAAAAAAATTCCAGCCTTTGTCCTAAAAAAGTTTATATTCTAAAGGGGAGGGGGACATAACATTTACATAACTAGATACATACAAACATGTACAGAGTAAACAGAAGGTATTCTGAGAATGTCTTGTTGTAAGTGCCTCTGTATTTTTGTCAAAACCAAGGATATATGAAATATTTATTAAAAATAACGCAGAGCATATGTCAGAATAAGTAGAAATCAGTTCAAGAGTTGGAGGTAGTTACTGTCATATTTATGTTCCTTTTGTTTTAGAGGTAAATAATTAAACTAGGTTGGCTGGATGGCAGGATGCTTGTCAGTGTCAAAGTTATTCATACTTTTTGCTTTCTTGTTTCCTCTTACTTCTGATCTTGCTCAATTATCTGTAATGAACATTGGTACAAAATTATTTATAGTACAAAGATCCCTGGAAATTTAAATGTATACCAATGATTTTATGCACACTGCTGAATCAGACAATCAGCTAATTTGGCATCATACCTCATTGGCCACATCCAATGATTTCTTCTAGATTAAGAAGAAGCCAACATTTGATTGATTTGGATTAGTCTCTAGTGGTTCTCTGTGTTGGCTGATACTGTACATCATTCATGACTGACATAGGTAATAACGGAGAAGGACTTGTTATTTTTATTACTCTGTCACTACACTGTTTTTCTTCACAGAACTCCTTGGATTGATTCCTAAAATTATTGGTTCTCTGGAGCACCATCTGAGAAATGCTAAATTTCCAAGGCTTTCCCATTCTGCCCTGTTTTAATCTGAATGTGCATATTTCATGACCTATTACCCCAAGTTCATGTTTTAGCTGTAAATCTAGATAATTTGCTGAATTAAGTCACGTGAATGGGATAATGGATTAGCATGTATTTTATTTTGAAAGTGTAATCGATGTATGAACTGATCCTATGCAATCAAAAGAGCCCTGGATTATGAGTCAGGTGACCTGAATTCTATTTCTATGTGACCTTGAATAAATTATTTCATCTCTCTGGGCTTCAGTTTTCTCATTTATAAAATGATGTTGTTGGACCAGATGATCTCTAAATTTCTTTCCAGCTCTATAATTTGGAGCTGGTGATTTTTAACAGGGGTTTTTTGCCTTAATCCAAAGGAATGTCTGGTAGGACATAGGTAGGAATTTCTGGCAACATGGCAGGTAGATGAGAGAATCAGTGCAGTGGAAAATATGTCAGATTTCCTCTCATGGGTCCTGAGATCACCTAGCAGCTTTGCAACTTCCTATCTGTGTGACCTTGAGCAAATAGCTTAGTCTTTCTGGGCCTTAGCTTCCTTATCTCTAAAATGAGAAGCTTGGACTACATGACCCCTAAACTCTCTTCTACCACTAAGTCTATATCTTTAGTATTTTTGATTAGCCACATCTTTTGCACTCCTGAAATCACACTATCCCAGTAGCCATCAACTCCTAAGATAGGTCATAGTTCATTGGTCCATGAAGAACTTTTATGTTGTGGTGAGCTACAGACTAATTTTTACATAGGTATCCTCACTTTCCCACATCTCATATGAATATGCAAAGGAAATATGATTTCCATAGTACAAGGAAATCCCAGTATGGCAACTCCTTACAGAACTGCAGATTGAAGCTAATCTGTAATTCAGTTGAGAAATCTTAAGGGATTGCCTTGGATGCATAATAGTTAAGCAATTGCTCAGTCACACAGCTAGTAAATGTCAGAGGAAGTATCTGCACCCAATTTTTTTTTTTTACTCCAAGTCAAGAACTCTACCTGCTATACCATGTTGTCTCTCCCTGCCCCATCCTCCTTTCCCACATAGCCTTTTAATTAAAGTTAGAAATGGTTTGACTTACTCACTATAGAGATTCATGTGTTCTTCCATTAGCTTCCAGTTCTTGTTCTCCATCTTCCTTCAGCTATGGTTCCTGGAGAGAAGGGATTTTCACCCTGGTGGTGGAAGTCTGAAACTGGAGCCTAACATGGAGGGTTATAAGCTGTGCTTCCTCACATAATAGCATACTCTTGAAAGATGATTATCTCTAGCAGGTTTATCCCTTTGGTTGTCTCAAGCTTGTGAAAGATTGTATAATAATGACAGCAATTGTAAGAACTAACACTCATCATACTCCCATGTTCAGTGTTTTTCTCACAACAGCCCTAGGAAGTAAGTAGCCCAGGTCCTGCTTATTATTCCTTTTGCATTACCCTGGTTCCTAGCTGTGAACTGTTATGATCTGTAAGGAGAAGCACTCTCTAACCTTCCGGTCTTTGCCATTGGAGTTCCTTCTGTGTCCTGCCCTCAACATGGTTACAGGGAGATTAGGCTTGGCTCTTTATGACATGGAATAGGCAGTTACAAGCTGAACAAAGTATTTTTTTCTCGGCAATTTTCTTGAAGTAACCATGGCTCACCAGCCACAATTGCATCCATGCTGCTTGATTTTCCATAGCATAGTTTCCAACTGAATGTGCAATGGTTTGTTCCGAGCCTTCAGCTGAAAGCTTTGAAATAATTTCCTAAGGAACTTGTGGATTTAGGGTCAAGTAAAGACACAGTGTCTTTCACTTCTAAGTAATGAGTTCAGTCATGGACTAGATCAAGAAAACATGTCTAACAACTGCAGCATTCCTTGTGGAGCAGGATTAATTGCATATCTTGGCCCTTCAGTCATGGACCTATCAATTGACGGGCAAGGAAACTGTAAAAAACTGTAAAAAAGGTGGTTCATTTAAATTTTTTATTCTGGCCATGGTCACTTTCATGCAGGAATTTAAAAAGAGCTTCATTTCATTAGACCTTTAGGGGAATACATGAATTAGTGGCATCTATTAATTTAAGAGAATAAGCTCTCAAAGGGGAGTCTCAACAATTTGGAATTCTATTCTAGTGCATGAATTCAGTCTATTTCCCCTTGAAAACAAAAGGGAATTGAAAGTGTATAGCGTTCAATTCAATGACTGCTTATTAAATAATACTATATATAATGATTCTTTTCTTGTCTAAATTTCGGAAGTTTGTGATACCAGAGAAAGTTGAGGGCAGAAGACTAGAGACTGGGTAAGCCCATCACTGGAAGTGCAGCAGTCTATAGAGTTGCTGCTGTAGCTCCAAGCATTTGCTTTCACTTGCAAGAATGGGCTGATGGTTGTTGACTTTCTGTTTGGGACAGTAAGTATTAGGCTATGAGATTGGTCTGCTTTTTGAAATTTCGCCATCTTTTCTGCTGGGTGGGACAGAAGCTGAATCTAGAACTTATTCTGTACTATATAGTCATTTTCTAATTTCTATTTAAGTAGTTTTAATTTCTTCTGGAAACTATGCTATGAAAAATCAAGCATCATGGATGCAATTGTGGCTGGTGAGATATGGATACTTCAAGAAAATTACCAACTAGAAATGCAGATTTTTTTTAAACTGCTGTTGATCAGTGGATTGCTTTATTTGTGAATGGAGGGGTTGTAGTAAGGATGAACAATACTTGAATATCAATATATAGAGAGTCAGAAAAGACAAGAGTTTGAACCTTGGTCTCCCAGTATACCAGTCTGTTTGTTGACTTGGGACTGAGTCAAAGTAAGAGAGAATGTTATGATTTTGGTCTATTTATTTTGGATAACCTCCCCCCAAAAAGCAGAAGTAACCTAGATTCTCAGCTTTACTTTTGCCCCTTGGGCTAAAATAAACTCAAATAACATTTTTTTTTTGCCATCTGGGACAAGGTAGGGTTGTCAGGATACTGGTCTTACTCCTTCTCTTCCCTCCACACATGTGCAGGGAAAATTTTCTGTAGGGGTGGAATGAAGGACTAGAAAGTAGGAACTGTTTGGTGGGAAGAGAAAAGGTATGGTTAGCTAACAATGGCCACTTTCCAAAGGTGATGGCAAGAGAAGGGAGCAAACATGTTTTCCCTTTAGACTTAACCTTCTACCTCAAAGCTAAATGCAGAGAGACACAGAAGGCTGCAATAATAATGTAAAAACAGAAAGACAACAGTGAAACAAAAACAAGGTAGAAAATAAAGGAAATAAAAAATATCTCATGTTACCTAACTATGGATGTTGCTCCAGGTTCTGCCTTAGGCCCTCTTCTATTCTCCATCTACACAGTCTTACTTGGTAATCTGCTCAGCTCTCATGGTTTAATTATCATCTCTGTGTAGATGATTTGCAGATTTTATATGGCCAGCTCCAGTGACTCTCCTGAGTTTCAGTACTGAATCATCAATTTTCTATTAGACATTTCAAACTAGGATGTCCCAGAGACACCTTAAATTCAACATGTTCAAAACTGAGCCAATTATTTTTTCCCAAAGAGTCTCTCTCCTAAACTTCCCCTTTTTCTACTTATGGTACTACCATCCTTGTAGTCTCTTAGATTCATAACTTGTATTCCATACTCCCCCTCACTCCACACATTCAACAAATTGCCAAATCATATTTCTAATTTCATGATATCTGACTCCCAACTCCATATAAATAGCTACCGCTTAATTCGGGCCCTCATGCTTTTTTACCTAGATCATTGCAGTAGTCTCCTAATCATTTTCCTTTCTAGTCTCTTACCACCCCAGTCCAAAATGATTTTCCTTAAGCATATATCTGACCTTAAATGCAATCAACTCCACTAGCTCTCTGTTGCCACTAGGATAAATAAAAAATAAACTCATCTGTTAAGCTTTTACAATCCTGCACAAGGTGGCCTCAACCTATCTTTTGAATGGACATCACTCTCCCTCCTAGACTCTGTGATGCGGTCAAACTGACCTTTTCTCCCTTCCTCACATAAGACACTCTACCTCTCATTTCTATGCTTCTGTACTGGCATGCCACATGCCTAGAGCGTTCCCTGACCTTACTGCTGCTTCACAGGATCTCTCTCTTCTTTTAAGATGCAGCTCCAGCGCTATCTTCAACATGAAACATTTCCTTATCCCCACAACAGCTAATGCTCTTCCTCTCAAACTATTTTGTTTTGGCTTCCTTTGTATTTATATTTGTACTATATATACTTATATGTGTATTTATTGTTTCCTCTTCTAGAATGTAAACTCCTTTGGAGTAAGCATTATTTTATTCATCCCACCACCTAGCACAGTGCCTGGCACATAGTAGGTGCTTAATAAATACTTATTTATTGATTGAATAGCAATAAATTAATTGTGGCCTCTACACTGACATTTATAGCAAAATAGAGAAAAGACGGAGAAGTAGAAAAAGTCCATTAAGAATTTAACAAGATCCTCCAAACTAAGTTAATGTATGTATGTGTGTGTGTGTGTGTGTGTGTTGATGTTCAGTGCCATCAATGTAAAAGTGGGGCCCAGAGAGGGTCATGAAAAATACAATCTAATTCAACATGCATTTATTAAGCACCTCCTATGGACCAAGTTTTTGTTCTAGGTTCTGCATATAGAACAAAATAGGAAATAATCCTTGACCTCAAGGAGCAAAGTGGAGTCACTTGAAAAGGAAGATGGAGTCATAAAAAGTATACTGGTAGAGGTAGGCAGCATTGTTATGAGCCTAGAAAGGAGCAATTAATTATTACAAGGAGTGAGATGGAGAATGGAGTGCATTCATTGAATGGGACATAATCTATATAGAAGTGTAGAGGTGGAAGATAGAATGTCACATATTGGAACATGAAATAGGCTATGCCAGCTAGAATGTAGAGCATGAGAAGGAGTAATGTGAAATTTTTCTAGACAGATAGATTAGAGCTATGTTGTAAAGGGCTTGAAATACCAAACAGAGGAATTGCTATTTTATCCTAAGGATGAGAGGAAGCCACTGAAATGTCTTGAGCATACTTGTAACATGATCTGACTTGTGCTTTAAGAACAAGAATATGGCAGTGCAGAGAATGGATTAAAAAGAGAACTTTGAGGCAGGGACACCAATGAAGACACTATTGAAATAATTCTGGTTAGAGAAGAACAGTGCCTGAACTAACATAGTGATTGGATGAAGAGAAGGGGATAGACATGAGAGCTATTTTCAGAGTCAGAATAAATAGAATCCCATGTCAGATATGGGGGAAGTGTCATATATGCAAGAGTAAAGTTGAGGATTACTTCAAGGTTGTAAACTTAGGTGACAGGAAGGATGGTGCTTTTCTTTGACATATAAGGAAGTTGGGAAGAGGGATGTGCTTTTTTAGGGGGGCAGGGAGAGCAGAGAGTCTGACCTCTCCAGCAGAGGGTGGAGGTAATCAGTTCTATATTGGATATGTCGAGTTTCAGATCTATTGGACATTTAGGTGGAGATGTCCAGGAGGCAGCTGGATTTAGAGTCATCTATTTAGAAATAATGTGATTCAAGATTAAGAAAAGACAGAGTTTGAAGCATTATGGATTTTAAAGACTCCTTATTTTATATTATAGACCCAAAGTCTCTTGCCTACATATCATGAATACTTTTTGTAAAAAGTAAATCAGATAGTAATATATAGGCAAGCACCAAATTTATACTTTGAGAATCTATAATTTCATCAGCATGGGTACTCACCACTGATACAGGTCACAACACCTTAATAAAGGATCTTTGACACTTGCCTAGATGGAAACATTCATCTAGACTAGAAATGAGTCTCTCAGGAATTAGTGAGGCTTGTCTTTAGAAAGCAGCCAACGGTCCAGCATAGGGCATATATATTTGCAGCCTAATTTAATAAGACCTTCTAGATCTGACATTTCTCAGGCATAGCTTTTAAGAACCCAGAGTGAAGAACATTATTATCTTAAATTATAAATATTATTTCCTATTATAGATCAGAACTGCACACCTATTGGCAAAGGAGCTGCCTGGTTATTGTAATGAGAGATAATTTTTTCTGTTACTACTATTTTGGCTATGCCTTTTCACTTTGTACCCATCACAGAGCTCTAATTGGACTATTTTCTGGGGATTACCTCGCATGCTTAATTGTATCACTGCACAGGTGTTGATAGCTTCTTTTGCTCAATGTTGCCAACTGTTCACCTACATACAAGATTGGAAGAGCACAATTATTAGCAACATCAGGAATTATTAGCAGCATCAGGCCTTCAGAGTCATCAGAATTCTACTTTGGAGCTTAATCCCTGGGGGCTCATGAGAGCCACTGAGTGACAGATACTGTCATTCTTCTTTGGCTGGCCCAATTCCTGAAGTAGGAAAATCTGATATATTTCACCTACTGGTAGAAAAAGAGACAGAAAGGGCTGGTTAAAAGACCATGTGATCTAGGGCAGGAAGGGTCTATGTATGGGTCCAGTGGTGCAACATTATTATTTTCTGAATGTCTGTGTTCCTGTAGATGTGTGCAAGAAAGCTGAGTTTGCCCAGGGTAGTAGCAATGAGGGCTGTCAAGTTGAAGACTTTCTCTGCCCTTGTTTGTTACAGAAACCCAAGAGACACATAAGTAGCAGAAAGGCAAGAAGCCTATTGTCATCAAATGTGAACAATGATTTTAAGAGACTGGACTTGAATTATTATTCCATAAGACATGACTATGCATTTTCACAGCAGCAGGCTTTCTCTCATTTGCTCTTTGGCCTTTTGCCTCGGTGTAGGTTTAAATTTAGGGCTGCAAAGCAAATAGGACAGATAGGTCCCTTCTTTGTAATTGCAAAACATATGTCCAGCAGAGAGCTCTACTTTCCTGGACATCTTGACACCAGGAGGGCTGCATGGGCAATTTTTGTGCCTTTACCCTTTTAAGAGAAATGAGAAAGCAGTCAGGAAATCAGTAATGATCCAGCTTCACTATCAGATTCTTTGTGGGCAGGCAGACCCCCAACTGCTTAATTTAGGAACACAGACTTAGAGCTAGCTGGAAGGAACCTTAGAGGTCATACAGCTCCACCTTTTCATTTTGCAGTTGAGGAAATGTAGCTTAGTGATGTCAGGTGACTTTCCCTTATGTCACACAGCTAAGTTGCAGAGTCAGGATGTGAACCCAAGGTCTGGCTCTCAATTCTCTGCTATTTCCACTGTGCCACCTTGCCATCTGAGAAAAACTTCAGTGTAGAGTAGGGACCTGCTTCATTTCTTATCTTCACTACCCTTTTTCCTTCCTGCCTTGTTCATTCATTAGCACTTCCCAGGGACTATGTGTGGGAACAGCATCACTACCCTTTGAATTCTCCGTGATCATATCAACACCTTTTCATTTCCCTGAAGCCTTGAGATCACAGGAAAGAGTATGTGAGATTATGCTGACAAAGGAGTCTCTGGGCCTCTGAATACAGGAGAGGTGGAAGTCACCCTCCCTTCATGTAAGAAGTCTTGGCTAAGTATAGAGAGTATATTGGAGAGGGATTGTGCCAACAGCACCTAGCCTGGAGAAATACCAGGTAAGGCTTTGAGTTCCCCAGTGGAGAGCGTCTGAACTACTGGTTGAAGACTCCTGAGCTTAAGGATATGTTTTCTAGAAATTTTCAATATTTAAAATATAAGAAGTTACTTCCCTTACATGGCAATGGACATTTCATTGTCAGTTTTTATGAAACATGTGAAAATGGAAAAGTTAATGTAGGCAAATCTATTTTAAACAAATATTTAATACACTTAATTTTTTGAAGCCTAGATTCTTAGCCAAATTTCCCCTGTCACATCCTTTGTTTTGAAAAAAAAATCTCCTATTCCTGATGTATCAAATACCAAGATATCTGGATACCAACTTCCATAAAACGAAAAGATCTCAAGTAGTGCCATTTTCTTTGCTATTTATTACATGTTTTTAACTTATTAAAAAAAAGCAATTAAAATCTAACTCAATTTCTCAGCTTAAGAAAAGAAGTCATCTAAATTTTCTTACACGAGCAAGTTTGTGAAACATCTTTTCCAAGAGAAATATTTCCATATCAGTGATAAATTTGTAGCCATAATAAACAATTGAAAATTAAAAAACAACAAAGATGTTACTAAATCAAGGATGTTCTATGTTAAAGGGCTTTTTTGACATAAAACCTGAGATTTCCAACCCCCCCCCCCATTCTTACGCTTTCCGTTCTAAGCACCTGAAATATCTGACCAACTGGCTCCATTAGGAGTGAACATCTTCTTGCCAAAGGCAAGATTTTGCTGCAATTCTCCCTTCAGGCAAACACCCATCAAAATCAGTTGTGCTTGGCATGTCTTTAGATTGCAGATTCAGCCTTTGACAAAATGCATCATTCTATAACATTATTCAGTGAATTATATCTATCTTTGGCAAATAGATTGTACTTTTTCCAGGACAGAATTTGGCTCTTAAAAGAAAAGTAGTCAAAATCAATAGGCAGAGCCATCTGTATGCTAAATTTGTCTACAGCACCTCCTCATTTTCCCTGTCTGCACTTCTTCCTTTGACCCTCTCACCCATGAAGCTAGCAGCCTTATCCTCTCCTATGGTTGTACAATGTTCAATTAGGGTAGTCATCCATGCTCTGAATCTAATATTCCTTTCCCCCACCCAGCTATACTTAACTGTCTCTATACTTCCCCCCACCTCCATCTCATTCCTTCCAGACCTTGCAAAGTTATAGGCAATGCCAGTCTTTAATAAACTAGTTCAAGTAGCCCATTATATCTACTGGCTTGCTGTATACACCAGACAGTGCTTCATCTTCACATCAGATCCAGCCATACAATTCCATCTCATCATCTATCTATTTATGCTCCCCCTCACCTCTCCAGAACAAAACTCCTCTCCCTAGTCACCCCTATATGTATCATCCTCCCTTATTAGATTATAAACTTCTTGGGGGCATGGAATGTCTCTTTTAAAAATTTTATATTCCTATCACTTAGCATTGAGCCTAATACTAAGAGCAATTCAACGCATTTTCATAGATTCCTTCATAAACTAATTCACAGTAAATTTGTGGTAACTTATGTGTCACCCTTTCAGGAATATTTACATTAAAATTATTTCATTGTTTTTTGAAACAGTATGGTGCTATGAGGAAGGGCTTCCTAGAGATTGTTAGTAAATCAAGAAGCATTTATTAGGCCCTTACTATGTGCCAGTCACTGTATTCTTGCTTGCAGATGATGTTACACCCCTTATATCAAGTCCCAGAACACTGCATGACCTTCTCAATAAGATGTATGGGCATTCAAAAGAGATTGGCTAAACTTATATTGGCTATACATAGCAATGGTAAGGTATGCATTGGCTTTATTAATTTTATTAACAGCAACATTCTCATAGTGATGTAATGAGTATTTTATGACTATGAATCATGGATTTTATTGAAGTTGAATCAAAAGGCAATGAAGAGAGAGAGACAGGGAGAGACAGAGAGACAACACAGAGAGACAGACAGACAGAGACATATATATATACATATATACATGTATATATATATGTATATGTATGTATACAGAGAGAGAGAGAGAGATGCGTGTTTGTTATAAGTAGGCTGCAGTACATATTACCAATGGTGCTTTGCTTACAAGAAGTAGATAAAAGTCATCATGTATGATGACAAAAGGAGGTGGGGCAGTGTACTAAGAGTAAGGTATAACAGACAATCTTGGTGCTGCACTATTACCCACAATTTCAACCAGCATGCAATTCATGAAGCACTTACTATCATTCCACATGCATGTGGACTTAAAAACATTAGAGGAAAGTGTCCTTTATGGAACATTTATTGAAGGACATGGACAAAGAGTAAGATGTGGTAATATCAAGAAACCATACATCAACATACATTGACTTGGTTTGGAGGATCTTGTCAAATTCTTCATGGACTTTTTCTACTTCTCTTTTCTGCTTCTCTGTCTTTTCTCTATATTGCTATAAATGTCAGTGTAGAGGCCACATACTTTTACACTATGCCCTAAATATATTCTCTTATCTATTGATCCTAGGAGGTGGATAGCAAAAATATTGTCTATTTTATAGATTAGGAAAGGGGGGCTCAGGGAAGTAATTTGCTGATCACATAGCTAGTAAGTGCCAGAATCAAGGACCCAATCTACATTTTTTGATTCCAGATCTGGTACTTTTTTCCTAATATACTAAAGCAAAATTCCCAGGAAGACCTGAGTTCAAATCTGGAAGCAGACACTTATTAGTTGTGTGTGCCTGGGTAAGTCATTTAACCTCTATCTGCCTTAGTTTCTTTGTATATAAAATGAGGATAATAATAACATCTATCTCTTAGGCTTTTTGTGGAGATCAAATGAGATAATATTTATAAAGTACTTTGAAAATTTTAAAACACTATAAATGCTAGGTGCATGTAATATTATTATTATTTCAGATTTTGGAAACCACAGGGTAAGCAACTCCTAAGAGAGGGACTGAGTTATATGATTCAGTGACTGGAGGTTTAGAGAAGGTGGCAGGGAGTAGAGCAACAGGAGAACTGTTCATTGTTGACTGGGCTCAGGATCTGTTATCTATCATTCATTACCCTTCTGAAGAAGTGAGAACAAAGGGAGACAGATTGGGTGTAGAGACCCCTGGATTCAGAGTCAGTGGATCTTGGGTAAAAATTTTGGTACTGAGCTTACTACCTATGTGACCTTGGACAAATCATTTCCCTGCTTAAGGTCTTGTTTTCTGTAAAATGAAGGGACTGTACCAAAAGATATCTTAGGATCTGTTCAGTTCCAAATCCTAGGACCTTATGACATAAGAACCAGTATATGGAATAGGAACAGAAGAAATGAGGCTTTGAAAAGGAAGATATATTCAGCCTGTAGGAAAGACCCCAGACTATTAGCAGTATAGAGGAAGCAGGGTAATGACAGCTGGCACCAGAGAGGAAGGATCCTAGAAACCAGGGTAAATCCATAGGCTAGTTAAGTGAGGTATAAATAAGGACACTGGAAATTGTAGCCATTGGCTTACAGCCTGCTCTTCAAGCCGATCAGGATAGGATGGGTCAAGAGCAAAAGAGATGGTGCCTCCAGCAGGTTGGAGGCTTGAGACACCAGGAATATAGAGAGGTAGCAGGGGAATAACGTCTAGCTTTTGAAAACCTCAAGCTTACAAAAAGAAATCTAAGGGAGAAAAAAGAAGAGTCTTTCTTATCCTTGCATCCAGGTAGCAAAGGGCAAGGTCTTTTCCAGGCCATGGCTAGTAGATTGAGATAAATGTGACTAGGATATTGCTGAGAAGAGAGTTAAGTTTTTCTGCCCAAACCTAAGGTTTGATGAAAAGCTTCCCTCGTGGGTCAAAATAGTTAGAACTTAGCCATATTGAATCTACTGGAGAGAAACGAAATATCAAATGTAGAGGAAAAGATGATTAGCTCCAAGGACAAAATCTAGCAGAAACAGGAGGTCATACAAACACAGAGAGGAGAAGCTAAGAAGTGCTAGCCAGGGTTCCCTGTAAATATTCATAAAGAATTAGGATTGACCAAAAATATATGCCTTCAAAACTTTTTTCCTGTCTCATACATGGAATCATTTTCCTCCTTACCTCTGCCTCCTAGCTTCCATAATTGTCTCCAAGATGTCAGCTCAAATCCCTCCTTTTGCAGGTTTTTTTCCCCCTGAAAACCTCATTCGCCTGCTTCCCTCAACTGCTAGTGACTTCCTCATGAGATTATTGTCCATCTAAACTGTACACATCGAATAGTAACTGGTTATTACAGAGTATTACCCATGGGTAGGTAAGTCCCTGGAGGGCAGGGACTATTTTTGCCTTTCTGTTTTTTAGTACTTAGCACAGTGTTATTGCATAGTAAGGGCTTAATAAATGTTTACCGACCTAGAGAAGGGTAGTGTGACATTTTCAGGCAACAGTGGCAAAGAATAGTAAAGAGATACATTTTATGAACTTTGATTGACATGGTTCTACAACCTTTGGCATGCCTGAAAGGGAAAGAGGAGGCTGCTGCTGACCTTATGACATTGTTGTTACTGCTCAGACTTTTGACAGATGTTGTGTCTTGAGATCTGTAAGAAACTGTAGTAGATTCCACTGCAAAGACTCTCCCCTGGGACTTGTCCAACACTAGGGACCGCAAGTCTAGACACAGAGGGAACATTACCCATATAATCAGGCTTGCTAGAATTGTCCCAGTTTACTACACAGAAGTCCTTTCTATCAGGTCCTATTCTTGCTGTCCCTCAGGGTGAGTCAGTCAACAAGCATCTATGAATTGCATACTATGCATCAGGCACTATTCTAAGTGTTGGAGACACCAAAAAAGCCAAAAACAATTAAACCCATACTTTAGAAAGATCACTTTGATAGCTGAGTAGAGGGTGATTGGGAATGGGAAGCTACTTGAGGTGGGGTGATCAACTAGAAAGCTATTGTAATAGTCTAGTAGTGTGTCGATGAGGTGTGCAGCAAAGTGGGGGAAGTGTTAGAGGAGAGCAGGGAATGTATAAAGATGTGAAAATACAATTAATAGGACTGGGAAATAGGTTAGATATGGGGGTGGGGTGAGAAAGAACTAGGACTAGAAAATGACACTTAGGTTGTGAGCCTGAGTGACTGGGAGGATGGTGGTATTTTTAATAGTAATAGGTAAACTTGAAAAGGCTGCAAGCCAAGACTAAAGTGGTGGGAGAGTTGGTGTTTGATTTTTTGTTTGCAGATGATTGTATACTCAATGTGGCTTCTGAAGTTGAGATGCAACAAAATATGGATTGATTCTGTGCCCCTTGTGCTAATTTTGGCTTAACAATTAATGCCAAGAAAACACAGGTACACTACCAGCCAGCACTATACCATCTATACATGGAACTGTGGGTTATGGCAAATGGAGAAGTTTTGAGTACTGTAGGCAAGTTCACTTACATTGACAATATACTTTCCAGGGATATACATATTGATAATGAGGTTGATGCAGCTAGCTCCGTGTTTGGGAGGCTCCAAAGGAAAGTGTGGGAGAGAGAAGTTTGCCTACCAAACTGAAGGTCTACAGAGCTGTTGCGCTGACTTCATTATTGTATGTCTGTGAAACCTGGACAGTAGACCAGCACCATTCCAAGAAACCGAATTGATTCCATTTGAATTATCTTAGGAAGATTCTGAAGATCACCTGACAGCATAAGGTACCAGACACTTAGGTCCTTTCTTGAACTAAACTGCCAAGCATTCAAACTCTACTGCAGAATGCCAAATGTATGCTTGCATAAAAGACTATTTTATGGAGAACTCACACAAGGCAAGCACTCACATAGTAGTCAGGATAAACAATGCAAAGAGACTCTCAAGTCTCTCTGAAGAACTTTGGAACTGATTGTGAGACATGGAAGACACTGTCCCAGGACTGCCCAGCCTTGGGTGCCCTCATCAAAGACGGTGCAGAATTGAGGTAGTTCAAATGAAATAGAAGGTGTGCAAATTTCGAGAATCTACCCCAAAAGTTCACATGGGCTATTGGTGCCTGACCTGTGGTACAGCATTCTGAGCTCATATTGGTCTGATCAGCCACAGTCGGATACACTGGAACTTGACTCTAACATAGTGGTCCTCTTCAAGAATAAAGGACAACAACCTATAGGTAAACTCTTAAAAGAGGAGGGTTTGGGGGAAAGATAAATTCCATTTTGCATATGTTGATTTTTGTTACATGTAGGAATTGAGTTTGAAATGTCCCATAGTCTAGTCAGATAGAGAAGCAAGACTACAGGTTTACTCTGCAGGTTGAGTGTCTGTTGAGAAATGCCAGCCCAGATGCTTGGGCAAAACTGTCTACCCAAATAGGCTGACTACAGTTAGCCTCAAAGGGGAGAGCATCTGGTATTGGCAATAGCTGATGCCTTCTGGCTACACGGATCGGTTGCCTAATCATTTCTTTATTGTGATTGCACATTGGTAGGCAAAGGACTGAGTCCTACCATAGCCTTGGGAGAAAAGCTGGGATGAGATAGTGCTTTACAACTTAAAGTTTGGTTGGCAAGACCAATACCTGGGAGGTCAATGAGAGTGTCTTCAGTCAGAAGAAAATATAATTTTTATTTTTTAACCAAGGGAACAGTCTATCAAAATAAAGGGACAGAAACAGTCCAGGGTCTTTAAAGCAAATCCCAATATGCTACAATGGGAGCAGTCTAACAAAATCTGCCTTCTAGCTAGAGGGACTAAGATGAAGTCAAAGACCAAATCTGAGGCTGTATTTTAGCAAAAAAGAAGCTGACAGTGCAGTCCAGGTAGCTGCATTAAACTCTGAGTGATTCACTGATAGCTATGGAGGTGCCTTGTTTTTCTGGAGTGGTGGTGACCCTACTTTTCCTCCATTATCTCTAGATCCTAACAGCTTTTGTCTTCTGCTTCAGGTCAAGCTAGGAATAAGGAGGAATTTGGGAAAGAGTTGTGGTAATATCAAGAAACCAGTGTAGGCCAACTGTGAACATGTGCAAGGGCTTGTTGGTGGAAGGAAAGAGTGGGATAAGAAGGTAGAGTAGGTCCATAAGTGTCACATATCTCTAGCTAGAGGGTAAGTTTCTTGAGCTAATCATCCATTTATTTGCTTTTTAAAAAATCTTTCTCTTCTTCTCTAGCAGCATGCTGACTCTCCAGGTGGCATTCCATAAATAATCTTTCTTGCCACAAGTTAAGATGGCCAGCAACACAAATAAGGCTGATTAAAAAAAAAAAGTTCCAGTGGCTCTTTTCCCCATGAAGAGCAGTTCTTTACTTTGATATGCAAAATGTCTCACTTTCCCCAGGGACAGATGGAGATCACTCTTATCTGATGACTTTGGAGCACACATGGTGTTGACTATGGATGAACCTTATTCTAATCTCTGTTGCTTCTATGATGTCCAGGATAAAGTTGTATGAAATTAAAAACTGTATTACATGCGAAAATTTGTTATAACTTAATCCTGAAATTGATAAAGTGCCTACTGTATGCTCATCATAAGGCAGGAAGCTGACACAGTGGATGAAGGGAAGTAAGGAAAAGTTGAGTTTGAATCCTTCCTCAGGCACTAGCTCTGTGACCCTGGGCAATTTACTAAAACCTTAAGTGCCTCAGTTTCCTCATCTGCAAGATGGGGATAAAATAGTGCCTATTTCACAGGGTTGTTATGAAGATAAAATGTGTTAACATGTGCAAAATACTTTCCAAACCATGAAGCTCCTTATAAATGTGCTTATGAGATAATAATAACGTTATTATTATGTTAGGCATGCTATACAAGTAATGGTCTTCCAGGGAAAGGGTAACAGCCTGTGGGGCATTAAAAAGGCCCCTGAAACACTATTGGTGTTGTACAACAGCTCATCATATATGCATCTTTTTTTTTCTCTTCCATTCTTTTCTCTTTCCCTCTCCTTTTTCCATTTTCTTTTTTTTTTCTTTGCAAAAGTCAGTACTGCTGACAGTACCCATTGGCAAGTGACTACACTTAGGGGTAATTAATTTTGCTGATTTTTTTTTGTCCTAAGGACTTAATCAATTCAACAAACATCTATTAAATATCTACTAATGTCATAGGGTTATGCCAAGTATTCCAGACAGAATGCACCCATAAATACAGTCCTTGTCTTTGAGAAGTTCATAGTTTAGGTATATAGACAAGGCATATAGATGTGGGCAATAAAGGACCAAAATCTAGGGGACTGTTCCCAGACAACCTTGACTCTATGTTTTAACTCATGCTATCTCCCACTATTGGTATTTTTCTTCCCCCACCTTTTTTGCCTAGCTAGATGCTATCTGTCATTAAAAATTCATTTCAAGTCCTACCTTCTCCATAAAGTCTTTTGTCAGACTGAACATTTTTTTGTTCACTATTTTATTAAGTGGTTACTTAGGTGAAAGGCACTAAATGTACAAATTGGATATGGCAAAGAACCTGGTCTCAAGGAATGTAAAACCTAATGGAAAGGAAACCTTTACCCAGCTTCAATTTCTCCTCTCTAGGACTCCAAGTTAATTTAGAGGAACTCTTTCTTTCTCTTACCCTCCCTCCCCAACATGTTTAAGTTCTAATGACACATGGGTTCCTTGGTGAATATGTACTACACACAGAGACATACAAAACACACATGCACATAGACACACACAAACACACACACACACACATATATATGTATATGTGTTTATGTGAAATATTGGGGAAAACAGTCTTCCTGTTCTCAGGTGGAAGAAAAAAGTGATGCCCCGTTGGATTCAAGGGTGTTCTGAGCCCTATTGCATAATAGCCTGATAAACCATAGAATGGATTCTCAGCTTAACCTCACTTCCCACCTTCAGGTTTTCCAGTTCCTGAATACTCTACCTAAAAGCTGAAATGGACAACCTTTTCATCTTTAGAAAACCTTTAATTTCTTGCAGTATGACAGGGACAACATGATAGCATGGCTTAGTTAAATAAAACAGAATGGAAGTTATAAGAATTGGGTTCTGTTCTTAGTTCTGCTGCAAAAGCTGAGAGGTCACCATGCCTGACTCTGGAGCTTAATGTCTTTGTCTCTACATAAAATGATGGAATTAGACTCGACTGAACTTTAAGATTTCTTCCTCTCTAATTTGATATAATTTGATCTTCTACAGTAACAACTTTTCAATGGAAGTGAAATAGGGTGAATCAACATTTTATATAAGACCTGTAGCAACTGTGGTGGTTATAATGTACAGTAATGTCAGCCAGCAAGCATTTAATGAGTTCTTACTCTTAGGCCAATCGCTGATGAGTGTATGTATAGAATACAAACAGTATATTTGTATATGTACATATATGTCCATTTGTATGTAGGAATGCTATGATACGTATATAATCATAAAGTGATATATACACATGTATATACATATGTATGTATATACATATGTATATGAGATAATGAGATAAAACCTGTATTTTGTCCTGTAGTTATTTGTGTGTGTGCTGTAATCCCAACTAGACAATAAACTCCATGAAGACAGGGATCACAGCTTGTCAAAACTTAGTGTCTTCCCCAGTGCCGAACACAGTGCCCCATAGGTACACAGTGGATGCTTCATGGATATTTGTTAAGTTGAATGTCTGTATGGCGTTGAACTACAGGGGTGGATCTGACTATCCCAGTCCTGTCCTACAGAGGTGAGTTCCAGGCTGAGGTGCACAGTGGGCTTGAGGGCTGACTATTTTTGGCATTTGTTCCTAGGACATGCTACTGTCCTTTTCCAGGAGCCTGGAGAAGCGAAATAATGTCGAGTATCTTCCAGGCCAGGCTTGCCATGGAGCTAGATTTGGATTGATTCTGAGTTTACTTATGGGGGGAGAATGATGTGCTTGATTAATTTTGAATCAACAGAAAGCTAAAGGAGATGGAAATCAAGCAGGAGACAAATTTATTAGCAGATTCTCGGATGGACTAAAATTGAATCACCATGAGGAGGCTGGTTGTCACTTTTCATTAAGATTTTTTCCTACGTGAAGTGTACCTCTGTCCTATTGCAGACAAGAATGAGCTGATAGATTTCAACACTTCATTAAGTGTAGGGGGTATTACTGAGAGAGGGAGGCTAACACAGGAAAACAAGAGAAGTGAACATTTCCTGTCCTATCTACAAAAGATATTGAATTAGTATACTCAGAACACTGAAAGGCTGGCTGATTTTCATGGTGGGTTCCAGCTTTGGAGCTCCCTGTTCCAATACCTGCTTGGTGCTTTGACCTTTTGGAAATGACTTACCCTTTAGGAGGTAATAGAATTGCTATCTGAGGTACCGTATTTTTAAGTACTTCAAAAAGGACATAAGGGCAATGGATTTATATTACACACAGAGAGATGGCATCCATTTTTTTTAAAAGAAAAATGTCTTAATAAAAGGAGAAAAGTCATGGTAAGTCCTTGTCAGTACAACTTACCTATAAGTATAGATCTATATTAAGCAAAGTTCTTACATAAAAATCCAGATTGGAATTCCTCATAATAGATATTTTTTTATTAGGGAATGATGATTTGCTTTATGAAAGAATTCTTCGCTTCCAAAGAATTCACTTCAAGATTCACCTAAATATCCAATATGCTTAGTTAATACAAAATTTGACTTGATTAAAAAAACCAGCTTGATTCACACATATCAGTAACACATTTATAGCTAACAGAAAGAACAATGAACTGGGAAGTAGGAACCCTGGATTCTAATTCCAGCTCTGCCACCAATTAGCTACTCAACTCTTGAATATCACCCCATCTCTTGGGACCTTTGTTTCTTCATCTGTAAAATGAAAAGTTTGGATTAGATGATCTCTAAGGCCACTTCTGAATCTAAAAATATTCTACTTACATCATACAAAGTTTCTAGAACTGTCAGCCTTTTGATATGCATGGGTAAGGAACCTGCGGCTTTGAGGCCACATGTGGCCCTCTAGGTCCTCAAGTACACCCCACTGACTGAATCCAAACTTCAGAGAACAAATCTTTTTATTAAAGCAAATCCTTTTATTAAGGTGATTTGTTCTGTGAAGTTTGAATTCAGTCAAAGGGCCACACTTGAGGACATAGAGGGTCGCATGTGGCCTCGAGGCCACAGGTTCCCCACCCCTGTTTTAGGACCACCCTAACTAAATCAGAGTCTTATGACCATATTGGATAAAATTGTTGGCCCCAGTAGTCCTTAAGAACCTGCTACTCAATCACAGAAGAGTTTTCATCTGAACTCCTCTGTTTGGTCGGCTCAGTAGGCATTTTTATGTGCTTACTATATAACACTATGTGTTTAGTGTGGGAACTGATTGTGTGACATGGTACACACTGGCAAAGCACCTCCCAGCATGGAGTACCTGCGCCAAAGAAGGCACTGTGCTCTATGAGCAAAGCAGAATTGAAGTAGCTCAAAAGAAACATGAGATGCACAAATTCAGAGAATCCAGCCCAAATATTCACATGGACTATCAGTACCTGACCTGTGTTAGAACATTCTGAGCTCATACTGGTCTGAACAGCCACAGTAGGACACACTATAATTGGACTCCAAAGTAGTGGTGTCGTTTTGGTCCTCTTCGAGAATGAAGGACAACAATCAACCGCTGTGTTTAGCATTTATAACCCTTTACAACCTGACTTGAATGTACCTCTTCACACTATATACTGTTCTCTTTCATGCATCTGGTTAAATCCTCTTTTCTTGTTCTCCTGTCACATGTTGTTGGTGCCTTTTCCTGAAAATAACCTTTAAATTGCCTTGTATAGGTTTTTTTATATACTTATTTACATTTTGTCTCTCTCACTAGAATGTAAGCTCCTTGAGGGCAGGGACTATTTTGCTTTTATCTTTGTATCTTTAGCACCTAGCACAGTAGGCACTTAATAAAACTTGTCGATTAATTGATTGGAACTGAGAAGATACTATAACACCATAGGTCACTGTGCTATGAAGGTAGTACTCCTGTGGTGTTAGTTGGGTGCTTCTTAAAAGGAGTTTTTTATCTAAAACAGCTGGCCTTGGCATAAATAACCATGCTAAGGGGTATGGAAGTACAAGAGCACCGTACAAATTACTGAAATGTGTAGCCATAGCTTGGAGTGAACAGTGAATAAGCAGAAAAGTTGGTTTGGTGACATGAGGTGTGGCGAACCATGGAAGAAAGATGGTTCTGTGGAGGAGGTGTAATTTATTAATAGGCCTGTCAAGGAAGAGGAGGGAGACTGCATGACAAAGCCAAGGACACATGTAGATGTGTAAGCAGCAGGTGTGAAAACACACAGTCAGAACTGTAAAACCATTTGAAAAGAACAGCAAGGAGTTTTGTGTGGGTGGAAATGAAGTAGTGAGTAGTAAGCTTTTATTAAATGTTAGTTGATAAAGGGACTAGCTAAGCATGGAAAAGAAATAATAGAATCTCAGATTTGGAGGGGACCTTTCATACTGCATCCTTAACAAATAGATAGGCAATGTCTCTAGCAGTGTCGGGAAACCCTACCTAATGAGGCAGCCCATCTCATTTTCAGAGAGCTCTAATTGTAAGGACTCTTTTTTTTTGAGCTGAAATCCCATTCCTTCCACCCTTTGGTCCTTCAGTAGGGTCGCATTTCTGGGATTCAGAGTTTGGAGATTGGAATAGTGCAACAGAAAGGTTAGGTGTAGGGAGGAAGTAAGTAAAATACCATTCACCTCACCATGAGAGTGGAATAGTTCTCCTTTCCCCACCCTTTCCTTTTCCTACTCTCCAAAGACCAAACCTTAGAAAAGCTTTGGAACTCCTGCCCCGAAGATGGGCACATCTGATTCATGAAACCTCTCTTTGTCTACCTGTCAACATCAGGCCGGTTCTTTAGGTGCTTGGCCATTTCAGTGCTGCCCTTTGAGTCCCACACCCCTACCTCCTACCTTGTGGTTTCCCATAATGTAACACCCTTCTGCTATACTAGCTTATATGTGTTGTTTCCTCCTTTATGAAGTAAGCTTTTAGAATGCAGAGACTGCATGGCTTTTGTATTTGAGTCTCCACACTGAGCACAATGCCTGGCATGTAGCTGATACTTAATAAATACTTCATTGCTCATCATTTCAAAAGCATTGGAACTACTGACTTACCTTCCGTGATTTTCTGTTCAAGTAGGGTCAACAGACCAGTTGGAATAGGAAATTTAGAAGGGAGGTATGGTGAGAGTTTTCCTACCCCCTCCCCAATTCCATAACTTATTCTTATTTTACACTTAACTTTCCAGGGGTTTCAGGGACTACAGAGTACCTAGTCCAATGAAACAGTGAGGAGGAATATTATTTACATTAATAAACTATACCTAAAATGTCTTCATAAACAAATAGATTTCTATCTCTATTTATATGCATATACATATAAACAAACATACATATATGTGTGTGTGTATATGTATACCTACATATACACACACACATATATGCATCTCATAACTAATCCAATCCAATCTAGAGAACCAGTTAACCTTACGAAGAAGGTGTGCCTTCTAAGGAGGAGTGGGTGGCTCATACTATAGGGAGAAATGGACAGAGCACTTTGTGTGGTTTGTCCTGTGTTCCCAGAGAGGACTATGACATCAGGAAGGTGATGCCATAACTTACAAATGAATTGGATTTAAGTGTGGGAGGGCTGTGCAAAGTCACCAGCCTCACTTTCTCCTCCAGAGCCATCTGGGTCCAGCAGTGACAGAGCACTGCATTTGGAGTCAAAGGAGCTGGCTTCCAAACCTGTCTCTGCTACTTCCTATCAGTGTGTCCTTGGGTAAATCACTCAGTTCTCTGGGCCCATTTCCTTATCTCAGAAATGAAGTGACTGGATTAAATAATATTCTTCTAATTCTAAATCTTATGATCCCACTCTGAGCACGTGGAAGCAGCAGATTAGGGAAACTGTTTATCACTTTGTGCTGGGGATATCGCACCATTGAAAATGTTTATGTTTCTTCACCGGCACTGGCTTTTAGGAAGGCTCCAACTCCATTTATCTTTGCATTATTTTATATTTCCTGAAACGTGTTGCCTGTGCATGGGGCAGGAGAGGTATTTATACAGTGCTGTTTGATGACAGTTATAATGTTGCTTAATAAAGAAATGGGAATACTTATCAATTAGTGCATTTCTCTCCATGTGCTAAGAGGGTTGTGAGTAGATCTTTTGAACTAGGGAATTTTGTGTTAGAATAACTCTAGTTGTGGGAATCCATTACTTTCCATAGAAATATGTGTTGTAATTTCATTCTCCTTTTAGCATTTCCCCAGAAAATAGTGCTGTATTCCATCTCCTTTATTTACCTTTGTGTCTTATTTCTTTTAGTTTTCCATTCTTTAAATTGCTTGTTTCTTTACAAATCTAGATGGTTTTCATTAGTTTCTTTATGTTCAGCCAAACTGTATTCCACTCACAACCACTGTCTAATACAGAAACTATTGTTTGAGGGTTGTTGGAGGGCTCCAAAATATTGCTCTCCACTGGCTTCCCACCATTAGTTTCTGGTTTAGGCACTGTTTCCAGAAGGTCTTTGTTAAAACGCAAATAATACAATCATTATTTAGCACCCCATCAGCATGTTAGCATAATTAATTGATCAGATTAGCCAGTTGTCAGAAAATGGTCTGATGAATTAGGAACCATACTATGTAAACTTGAAATAGGGGAAAAGAAAGAGAAAGGGAAAGATCTGGAGTCTGAAGTAGCTGCTGGCTGTAGGGAGAAAATGAACAAATTATAAACATATAGCAAGCTGCAAACTATTTGCCAAGGACTGCACTAAGCTATGGGGATACCAGTATAAAGGCCAGATAGTCCCTGCCCTCAAAGGGATTGTGGTTGTGTGTGGTTTGTCCTTCATTCCCAAAGGGGACTATACCTCAGGGTGATGACGACAATGGACTTTGGTTTGAGTGAGGGAGGGCTCTGCAAAGTCACCAGCCTCACTTTCTCTTTGCAAAGCCATCTAGGTTCAGTGGCCAGATATCAGTCAGGATGACTGGAGATGGTCCAGGGTGCAATGGGAGACCTTAGCCCTTTTAAGCTAAGTCTTTTCAAGTTCTTACTTTGAGTGAGGCAATGCCCATTCAGTTAAAAGGCCTCTTTTTTTTTTGTTGTTATTTTAGGCAATGGGGTTAAGTGACTTGCCCAGGGTCACACAGCTAGTAAGTGTCAAGTGTTTGTCTGAGACCGCATTTAAACTCAGGTCCTCCTGACTTCAGGGCTGGTGCTCTATCCACTACCCTACCTGGATGCCCCTGAATAGGCCTCTTTAAGGAGTGAGTGAAGGGATGGCCTCTTTAATTAAAAAAAAAAAATCAAACTGGAATGGGAAGACCCTCAGGGTTGCTGGCCAAAAGAGAAACATTATTTACATTCTCTCTGAGTCAGGAGGGCCCAAAAAATAACCATTAAGTGGTGCTTGGGCAGGACCTATTGTTGTCCAATCCATGAAATCCAGAGTGAATTGGGTTTAAGACTTGGTCTTTGAGAAAGAAATCTAGCCAGTAAACCCCAAGGTAACTAGGTAGTTTTTGGCCACCAAAATGTACCTTCCTTTAAACAGAACACCCACCTGTCCTCCTCTCTCCTCTCCTCAAGGGGAAGGGAGCAAGCATAATATAGCACCTACTTTGCGTTAGGTGCTTTCTACAAATATTATATCATTTGATTGTGAGCTACGCTTATTCTTGTGCTCACAGATTTTGCTCCTGCCTGGCTTCTCTGCACTAATCTCAATTCTATACTTCCTCCAAGGCCAAACCTAAGACACACTTACGTCAGGAAATACTTCCTGACTGTTCCAGTCTAGTATGACATTTTCCCTTCTCTGAAGTCTTAAAAGACTCTAGTCTCTTCTATTCCATTTTAGTAATTTCTTTATTTTAATCTCCAATTGTTTCTAAAAGGCAATCGTCTTTCCATCCAGAGGGTAAACTCCTAGAGAAGGGGAATGATGATTTCCTGATTGTTTTCTATCCTCTAAACTTCTTAGCTCTATTTGCGGGTGCTGGGCATCCACTCAGTGATTGATTGATGATTGTTAAAGGTCTTCTTTTTTAGGTCTGTCTTAAGTTTTTATCAACTGAATTTATGATATCTTCCTTGAACTGAGATGCTCAAGAGAGTTCTCAGTATATTATAGGGCTGTCAAGCTAAGGCTGTTTAAAATCACCCGTTGGTGATTCTGTGCCTCACACAGCAGCTCAATAAACCTTTAATTTTCAACATTTTTCACCCTGATAGCATTAGCTCATTTCATAGTCTATTTCATTCTCAAGGATCTCTGGATCCCTTAAAGGCTTATGTTTTACAGCAGCATCATTCATCTGCTGCTAGAAATGGTGAAATGGGGTTGATCATTTAATAGCACAAAGCACAAAGCAAATTGACACGGAGTTTACTTCCTACTCCCATGGCCACCTTCCAATCTTCTACCACGACCATATCTGTTCAGCTCTAAAGTTACTGTAACTTCTTGATTCCTACTTGGAGACGTTCCTTAAGTGATAGAACAGAGAGCCTAAACATCCCTTCATGGCAGGAATCCCAAACCTAGAAATCACATCCAGCTACTGAATTCCAAACCATATTCTTATTTTCTTTTAAAAAAGCAATGAACAGAAGCAAAGTTTGTATTTATTTTTAAGAGAGAAAGAATTAGAGGAAGAGAGAGAGAGAGAGAGAATAATAAAGCAGAAAGAACAGTACATTATGAACAAAAGACTGTGCTATAGTTCTGTATCTGCCATCAACAAGCTGTGTGACCTTGGGCAAGTCTCTAAGCCTTGGATTGCTCATCTATAAAATGAGGGGATTAGATATGATTATCTCTGAGGTCTCTCATACCTCTGAAATTCTATGACATTTGCTACTACTCTGTGTAAGGAAAGAGGAAATACACCTTGGATTCTTCTTTCAGGTCATCTAACAGTGAGCAATGCATCCCTGGGCATTACTTAACCTCTCTGGGCACACGTTCCCTTATGTATAAACTGAATGCATTGAATAGAATGATTTCCAAAGTCTCTTTTTTCTTTAATGTTCTATGAAGCAACCAAACTATTGAACTGGAATAAAATCAGCTCAGTATGGAGAACCGCTCCACGGGGATGTCTTATGGTTCCTGTGTTAACCTGGTAAGAATTCATCAGCTGCAGATAGCCTACAGGTCAAAGACTTCGCAATGTTTCTTTAGTATTCTGGAATTTAGCTGGTGACTTGTGATTAATGAGGACGGACAGGTGCTCTTTTACTATTTCCCTGACTATCTTTGATTTCAATTCCATACTCTCCATTTTTTTTTCTGCCTTTCCATTCTAAAAATCAATCTACTTGCCAAAGAAGAAAGAAGCAAAATGAGTTGAGTAGCTCCTCCTCATCATTTGATCTGTTATCATCTACCTTAAGGAGCTAACTAAAAAAATCATTTATGGATCAATTTGCCAAACTCTCAGAGGAATACCAAGGCCAATGGCTGTGCACAACTGGAAGAATTTCCCAGTTACAGTTTAGGTGCCACTGGCTTTCAGTAACATCTTTCTTTTTGGAAGTGACATGCATGTATCAGCAGATCTGTTTTGTGTCACAATTGGTAAATGCTCTATATAATTGCTTCCTCAAATAGTAATATAGTACAAGCAGAAAATCCACCCACAACTCTTCTCTCTCTCTCTCTCTCTCTCTCTCTCTCTCTCTCTCTCTCTCTCTCTCTCTCTCTCTCTCTCTCTCTCTCTCTTTCATTCCACCTGCACTCATTCTGGCAAGCAGGCATTCCCAGAGTAGGTGGCTATGCTTTACTCTTTGCTGTTACCTAAAGTTTGAGAAGGGAAAATCCCTCAGAGCCCAGTAAGTAGAATAATATTAATAATAGCTTTGCAAATTACAGGTGGGGGAGGGGGGAGGACTAATTTATGGAGAGCTCACACTGTGTAATGTGTACAGTATTTTCTTGATTCTGCTCATTTCACTTTGCAGTAGTTCATGTGAGCCTTTCCAAGTTTTTCTGAAAGCATCTTGCTCATTACTTCATATAGTACAATAGTATTTCCTTACAGACATATACCACAACTTGTTCAGCCATTCCTCAACTTATGGGCATTCGCCAATTTCCAATTCTTTGACACCACAGAAAAGAAGCTGCCCTAAATATTTTGTATACATAGGTCCTTTTCCTTTTTAAAAATCTCTTTGGGATACAGACCCGGTAGTGGCATTGCTGTGTCATGGGGTATACATAGTTTTATAAACTGTTGGACATAGTTCCAAACTGGTCTCCAAATGATTAGATCAATTCACAACTCAACCAGCAGTGTATTAGTATTCCAATTTTCCAACATACCCTCCAAAATTTGCCATTTAATTTTTCTGTCATATTGGCCAATTTGATAGGTGTGAGGTGGTACATCAGAGTTGTTTTAATTTACATTTCTCTAATCAATAGTGATTCAGAGCATTTTTTCATATAACTATAGATAGCTTTGATTTCTTCTTCTGAAAACTGCCTGGTCAGAACCTTTGACCATTTATCAATTGGGGAATGAATTGTATTTTTATTAGTTCAACTTCATTCTCTATATATTTGAGAAATGACTCCTTTATCAAAGAAACTTGCTGTAAAATTCCCCCCTCCAAGTTTTCTGCTTTCCTTCCAATCTTGGCCACATTTGGTTTTGTTTATGCAAAACCTTTTTAATTAAATGTAATCAAAATTATACATATTAATCCTTTATTGCTCTCTGTCTCTTCTTTGGTCATAAATTCTTCTCTTATCCATAGATCTGGCACATAAACTATTTCATGATCCCCTAATTTGCTTATGGTATCACCCTTTATGTCCAAATCATGTTCCCATTTTGACCTTATCTTGGTAGATGGTGTTAGATGTTGGTCTATACCTAGTTCCTGCCAAACTGCTTTCTAGTTTTCCCAGCAATTTTTGTCAAATAGTGAGTTCTTGTCTCAAAATCTTGGATCTTTGTGTTTATCAAACACTAGATTACTATGGTAATTTACTATTTATTGTGTACCTAACCTACTGCACTGATCTACCACTTTATTTTTTAGCAGTACTAGCTTGTTTTGATGATTATTGCTATGTAATACAGTTTGAGATCTGGTCTAGCTAGGACATCTTCCTTCACATTTTTTTTTCATTAGTTCTCTTAAATTCTTGACCTTTTGTTTTTCCAGATAAATTTTGCTTATTTTTTTCTAGTTCTATAAATTTTTTTTTTGTTAGTTTGATTGGTATAGCACTGAATAAGTAAAGTAATTTGGGCTGAATTGTCATTTTTATTATATTGGCTTGGCCTACCCATGAACAATTAATATTTTTCCAGTTGTTTAGGTCTGGCTTTATTTGCGTGAAAAGTGTTTTGTAATTGTGTTCATGTAGCTTCTGGATTTGTCTTGGTGGGTAGACTCCTAAATGTTTTTATATTGTCTGCAGTTTTTTGAAATGAATTGCTCTTTCTATCTTTTGCTGCTGGACTTTGTTAGTAATATTTAGAAATGCTGATGATTTATGTAGGTTTATTTTATATCTTGCGACTTTGTTAAAGTTGTTCGTTATTTCAACTAGTTTTTAGTTGATTCTCTAGGGTTCTCAAAGTATACCATCATATCACCTTAAACAAGTGATAGTTTTTTTTTCCTTATGGCCTATTCTAATTCCTTCAATTTCTTTGGTCCACTCATTCTTTAGAATTAGATGATTTACTTTCCAATTTATTTTCGATCTATGTTTGCATGGCCCTTAATTGAATGTAATTTTATTGCATTTTGATCTGAAAAGGATGCATTTAATATTTCGCTTTTCAGCATTAGTTGTGAGGTTTTTATGTTTTAACACATGGTCAATTTTTGTGTAGGTGCCATGAGAAAAAGGTACATTTCTTTCTACTCCCATTTAGTTTTCTCCAGAGGTCTATCATATCTAACTTTTCTACAATTCTATTCATCTCTTCAACTTCATTCTTATTTATTTTTTTGGTTAGAATTATCTAGTTCTGAGTGAGGAAAGTTAAGGTTTACATGGTGGTCAGAAGAAGTGATACAAGGGCACTCTCCAGGTCTCTCCTAAGAACTCTGGAATTGATTGTATGACATGGGAGACACTGGCACAAGACTGCTCAGCATGGCACGCCCACATCACAGAAAGTGCTGTGTTCTATGAGCAAAGCAGGATTGAAATAGCTCAAAAGAAATGTAAGATGCGCAAATTTAGAGAATCCACCCCAAATGTTCACATGGACTATTTGTGCCTGACCTGTGGTAGGACATTCTGAGTTCTTATTGGTCTGATCAGCCACAGTTGGACACACTAACTTGACTCTAGCAAAGTGATGTCATTTTGGTCCTCTTTGAGAACAAAGGACAACAACCAATTTAATTCTCTATTTCCTCCTCTAATTCATTTACTTTTTCCTTTAAGAATTTGGATATTATGCCGTTAGGTGCATATATATTTAGTATTTCTATTATTTCACTTTCTGTAGCACCATTCAGCAAAAATATAGTTTCCCTTTTAATTAGATCTACTTTTGCTTTTGCTTTGTCTGAGATCATGATTGCTACCCCTGCTTTTTTTTTTTAATTTCAGGTGAAGCATAATAGATTCTGCTCCAGCCCCTTACCTTTACTTTGTGTGTGTCTTTGCTTCAAGTGTGTTTCTTGTAAACAACATGTTATAAGATTCTGATTTTTATTGTACTCTGCTGTCTACTTCTATTTTATAGGTGAGTTCATCCCATTCACATTCACAGTTGTGATTACTATGTATTTCCCTCTATCCAATTTCCCCCCCTGTTTATTTTTACCTCTCTTTCCTTTTACTCTTTCTCTTCCCAAAAGGATTTTGCTTCTGACCACCACTTCCCCCATCTGCCCTCCCTTTCATCATCCTCTCCCTCCACTTTTTTAAAAAAAATCACCCTCCCCTCCTACTTCCCTGTAGAGAAAGGTATATATTTTTTTTTTTGCCCAATTGAGTGTGTATATTGTACTTTCTTCGAGAATGATTCAGATGACATTAAGGTTTAAGTGTTGCCTACCACCTCTCTCCCCCATCTTCTTTTTCACTGTAAAAGTTCTTTCACACTTCTTTTATGTGAGATAATTTACTTTATTCTACCCCTCCTTTCCCCCTTCTGCCAGTGAGTCCTCTTCGGACATCATTCCATCATTGTCAACTCACATCTCTGCACTCTGTCTATGTGTACTCATTTTAATGGCCCTAATAATGATAAAGTTCTTAGGATTTACAAGTATTATCTTCCCATGCATAAATGTAAAAGTTCAACCTTACTGAATCCCTTAAGATTCAATATACGCTTTTTTTTTTTGGTGAGGCAGTTGGGGTTAAGTGATTTGCCTAGAGTCACACAGCTAGTAAGTATCAAGTGGTCAAGTGTCTGAGGCCAGATTTGAACTCAGGTCTTCCTGACTCCAGAATTGATGCTCTATCTACTGCGCCACCTAGCTGCCCCATATGCTTCTTTTGAAACTTGTATTTGAAAGTCAAATTTTCTATTCAGCTCTGGTCTTTTCATCAAGAGTGCTTAAAAGTCCTCTTTTTCATTAAATGGTCATTTCCTCCCCCAAAGGATTATACTCAGTTTCACTGGATAGGTGATTCTTGGTTGTAAACCTAGCTCCTTTGCCCTTTAGAATGGTGTATCTCAAGCCCTTCAGTACTTTAATGTAGAAGCTGCTAAATCCTGTATTATTCTGTCTGTGACTCCATGATATTTGAATTTTTTCTTTCTGGCTGCTTGCAATATTTTCTCCTTGATGTGGGAGCTCTAGAACTTAGCTATAATATTCCAGGGAGTTTTCATTTTGGGATCTCTTTCAGGAGGTGATTAGTAGTTTCTTTCACTGTCTGTTTTACCTTCTGATTCTAGGATATCAGGGCAGTTTTCATTGATAATTACTTGAAATATAATGTTTAGGTTTTTTTTTTCTTTTACACCTTTCAGGTGGTCCAGTAATTCTCAAATTATCTCTCAGTGATCTATTTTTCAGGTCAGTTGATTTTCCAATGAGATACTTCACATTTTTTCCTATTTTTTCATACTTATGATTTTGATTATTTCTTTACATCTCATGCAGTCATTAGCTTCCACTTGCCCAATTCTAATTTTTAAGGAATTATTTTCTTTAGTGAGCTTTTGTACTTCCTTTTCCATTTGACTAATTCTGCTTTTTAATGAGTTTTTCTCTTAGTGAATTTTTTTTTCATGATTTTCTTGGATCACTCTCATTTCTTTCCCAGTTTTTCCTCCACCTCTCTTACTTGATTGTGTATGTATACATGCATGCATGCCTGTATGTATGTGTATATGTGTGTGTGTGCATATGCACATATGCATGTCGTTAGAGAATTATTTGGCTATATTGGCAATGTCTCCTGTTTTGCCTAGTGGTAAATAATGATGCAACTCGAACCACAGGCTTAATAGTTCTGACACTCTTACTAGGACTCTTTATATTTCTGGATATTTGACTATTAGTACTATGTAGTAGTAGTTCTGAGCTCCTGGGTGGTTCTAGCTGGCTATCACTCTCCCTTATGGATGGGTTCTGTTGCCTCCCTTCAATGGGGATGTTATAGTAAAATGGGGTTGTTTAATCCTTCCTCATCATCTGGATCTTTATTCCTCTGTGAATGGTGTACATTTGTTGAGTTATTAGATTTTCTGATGATGCAATCTTAACATTTTCATCATCTGAACTGGAGTCTTCTTCAGTTCTAAGCGCAGTTTTTGGGTTTCTCAAAGCAACATTGTGTTTTTTAAAAAATTGTTATCATGGCTCACTTGGAAAGAAGGTGAGTTTCCTTTATTTTCATTGATTGCTACTTTAAAGTATCAATTTCTTATTTTGTATCAAGTAGATTTCTGGTTATGTTAGGAATTTGTTTCATGTCACTTTGTAATTTCTCCATTTGGGATAGCTTACATTTGAGCATTTTTTTCCTTCAAGTTTTGTCAAGATCCTCTGTATTCCAAAGTTCCTCCTCCCCCTGCCAAATCTTTGTCATTTGATTTAAAATTCTGAAAATAAATGTGGACATTATGCCATTCTGATTTTCTAACAAATACTCTTTTGGTATCAATTTTTTAAAATAAGATTGTAATTCTCCTTTTGGGTTCACATGACATTTATAGCCACATTTATATCAAATACTAGTTCTGCTTTTCTGATAGTACCTTGACAGTAATGTTCTTGTATTGATTCATTGGGACTTAGTTGAGTATGATGTAATTTTTACTGTCTTTGGGCTTTGGGATAACTTCCTTCCTTGGCCATATCTCCATTTCCTGAAGCTGACTCTTTGGAATTCATATTCTTTCTCATGAAAATCTGTGTTTCTTTTTCCAGTACGTACAATGCCAATATCATTTCAAGCTACAGTTGTGTCTATATGTGTATACACACATATGCACATACACGTATGTATGTGCATATATACATGTACATAAATATGCTAATTGTTTATAATGTGCTATTTATACTGTATTATTTATGTTGATCTTGCACCAGAAGATCTGGATCTCTGGTCCTTTCATCCTTGCCTGTATACTCTTTCATCTATCATCAAGGTTTGGATGCTGGACCGTTTCCATTTGTCTTGATCTATATCTGGCCACTGGACCCTGGAGGAGAAAGTGAGGCTGGTGACCTTGCACAGCCCTCCCTCACTTAAATCCAATTTACTTGAAAGTCATGGCATCATCTTCCAGATGTCGTGGTCCTCTTTGAGAAAGAAGGACAAACCACAAGGTTTGGATAGGTTCTTGCTTTTGAATCTGTGCAATCCATGGTGGTTTTTTGTTTCAATTATGTGGTCCATACGATAGAAGATTTCCTGGAACTGGGTTTAACCAAGTTTTCCCAGATTACTTTATCACATTCAAATTGAATTACTGTTTCTAATAGCTCATTGAAGTATGGCAGGTTTTATTTTTTCCATAATTAAGATCAATTAAATATGTTGTCAACTATTTGTTGTATACTCTGCCCTGGCATACTTTTCCCCATCTAATTGCATTTCCTAACTCAGATTTTACTGTTCTTTTAGATATTAGACTTTATAGTTGACTGACCATTTGGGTTATAAACTCAAAAAGTTTTTAATCCCATTTGCTACACAGTGTATGTAGTGAACTTAGCATATACTTGCCATGGTGTCTGACTGCCAGCAATTTGCCTTTCTTGTCTCTACAAGCATTTTTGACAAATGATTTCAGAGTCTGTAATCTTTATATTTTGCATAATTCTAAACCCTCAAACATTTGAAAAACAAAGTCCAAGTAACCAAAAGGAGAAAAGGCAGCTCCAGTTCTCTCTCTCTCTTTTTTTTTTTTTTTTTTGCTTTTTGGTGAGGCAATCAGGGTTAAGTGACTTACCCAGGGGCACACAGCTAATAAATGTCAAGTGTCTGAGGTCAGATTTGCATGCGGATCCTCTTGACTCCAAAGCTGGAGCTCTATCCACTGTACCACCTAGCTGCCCCTAGGCCAGTTCCTTGTGAGCATCTTGTATCATAGTCAAGAAAGGCCACCAACTTAACTAGGATACTAGGATTTGTTAGTCTGATCATTGTGACCAGGAAAGGAATATAATGTTCTAAATAAAATATAGAGTATTGAATATTTTTAAATAATGAACTTTCTCTTATTACAACCTGTTTAAATCAATATGCTATAATTTTTTATCAGTGTGGACAAGCCAGATTCCTTGGTGGAAATCAAGAATTTAATGCAATGAATTTAGATTTCAGAATTTAAATAGAATTAATACATAATTCCGTTTCCTGAATGGGTTCCTATTTATCCATCCATCTATCTGAACATATGTGTTTTTCCTTTTTTAAGTATTCATAGTATTTTTAGAACTAGAAGTATGTTAGAGTTGACCTCTTGCATTCCCACAATACTAACTGGTACTATTGTGAGAAAAGTTATGGAATATATTTTGACTCAATTTGGGTGAACTGATCTGATACCTAGCTGTGGGCCCATTTGAGTCAACTCTAAGACTCACACAGGGAGTTCTCAAGACCTCAGAGAACTTCTTTGATCAATGCTTTTAAAATCTTTGCGGCTAGCTTTTGCTTGCTTTTATTTTCCTCTGGATGGCTTTTAACTGCCTTGAGAACTGCTTTTACCAGAGAGCATATAAATAACTGTGTTTTATTAAATGAATTCTTTATTTCAACCCTTAGTCTCTGAGGATTCACCAGAAATGGACCCTGACTAGGGCAATGGGCAATTTTCAATCTTTCTGTATCCTTTAAGACTCTAAGTTGTGGAAGAGCTGTTAATCAGAAATAGTGGCAAACAAATCTAGGCCAAAACAAACAATATGAAATCACATACTGGCCCTCATTTAACCCAGAAGACTCAATGTATCTTTTACTAAAAGCTTGAGCAAAATTGTGGAACTGTAGTTTGTAAAGGTTATTTTGTATTTTGAAATGCACACACACATACTCAAAGACACAAACACACACACTTGACATCCTCTTCTTGAGGACCTCTTTCCCGCACTAATGTCCTTATTTTGATCTTTCCTTTTTTTCAACAAAGTGCTTGACAAAGCATGAGTCTCTCAACACTTATATCAACAAAAACTAGATAGATAGATAGATAGATAGATAGATAGATAGATAGACAGATAGACAGATAGATAGACAGACAGATAGATAGATAAATAGAGTTGCCCAGGATAATTGATGTGATCTTTCCCTGAATTTTTCACCACTCTTCTCTCATAATTTCTTTATCAATGACTAAGTTGATCTTTTTTTAAAAAGACTTTCACTGATTTTCTTTTGTTTTTATAGTGCCTGGATTCCCCATCCACCATCTCTCTCCTCTTTACTTTCTCAGAGAGACTTCAGTTGTAACAAAGAATATTTAAAAAACAGAAAAAAAAATTGAAGAGAAAAAAATTTCAGCAAAACCATTCACCATATTGGAAAAATCTGTCATTATGTATAATATTCCACATCTGTGCATGGTCTGCCTCTGCAAAGGAGTGGGAATACCTTTCTTCTCTTCTTTGGGGCCAAGCTTGTTCTTCGTAATTTTATAACTTTATTTTCAATTATTATTTGGTTGTGCTTTCCATTTATATTGTTGTAGTCATTGAATACATGGGATACTAGATGGAACACTGGATAGAGTTCTAGGTCTGGAATCAGGAAGATGAGTTCAAATTAAGCCTCTGACAGGTCACTAAACCTCTGTTGGCCTTGGTTTCCACATCTGTAAAATGGGAATTATGATAGAACCTGCCTCCTAGGGTTGTTGATGACCAAATGAGGTAATATTTGTAAAAAGTACTTAGTACAGTACCTGACACCTAGTAGGAACTTAATAAATGTTTGTTGCCTTTCCCCCTTCCCTTTTCCTGCTTCTTCTTACTTCATTTTGCATCAGGTTGTGAAAGTTTTTCCATGATTCTCTGAAATCATCCTGTTTTTCTTAGAGAACAATAATTTCATTATTATTTTTGTTTAGTTGTTTTTCAGGCATGTTTGTAACCTCTTTTGGGATTTTCTTGACAAAGATACTGGAATGGTTTGCCATATCCTTTTTCAGCTCATTTTACAGATGAGGAAACTGAGGTGAACAGGGTTAAGTGACTTGCCCAGGGTCACACCTCTAATAAGCGTCAGAAGCTGTATTTGAAATCAGGTCTTCCTGACTCCAGGTGTGGTGCTCTATTGACTGCGCCACCTACCTGCCAGACACAAATAATGCAGTTATCCCTTCCACATCTGACTTTCTCCCTTGCAGTTTCAATATATCATGGGTCGGTCTAAGAAATTAAATGGGAATTTTTTTGGAGTTTTGCAGAAGCTGTAGACAACACACAAAGGCCAGCAGTCTACACAGAAAAAGTTTAGAAACTCAGAAATGTATAAAATATATGTACAGTGTTGTGTAATATCAAACCAAATTTTACAATAAAGTGCTGTAAACACCCCACAAAAGAAGAAGAAAAAATTCAGACTTCTTCTCTGGTATGAAGGGAGGGCCAAAAAATTATATGCAGATTTTCCAGATCATGAAGTTGCCCCTAATCCCCACAATATGGAAGGGATAACTGTATTCCATTATATTTATTTAGTACAATTTGTTTTGCTAATCCCCAGTTGATGGGCATCTACATTATTGCCAATTCTTTGCTATTGCAAAAAGTTCTGCTCTAAATATTTTGATTTTGGAGGGACTTTCTTTTTGTCAATATCCTTAGTCATTTTATTTGCCTAATTCCAAATTGCTTTCCAGAATGGTTGTGCCAATCCATTGCCCTCTCCACTTCAGTTTGGACAGCTTCTTACTGTGAAACTCAGTCATATTCAAGGCACCTACACTATTTGCCAAAATGCTTATTTTACCCACTACTCCACCCAAAGCGTCTATGATAACCTATAAGGAAATGCATAGCCCACAAGAGGTATTTTAATGACCAAGAATCTAGATCTTTTTTTAAAAGAAGGGCTTAACATTAAAACTTGGCCAAGCAACAGCTTTAAATTTTAACATAAGTATCCATGATAGAAAGAGAAATAGAAGTGAGGGTGGCAAAATGTAAAGATGGACAGATGGCTCTTTTTTTCCTAAAATATATTTTGAACAGAGGCATATCTCATGTCCATGATATGTGCAAAGCTTCTTAAATTTAGCACTAAAAATAACGGTAAAATTTAAGATTTGGGTCTCATTTGGATATTTCTGTTCCCAACTAGGAGGAAGAAACTTAGGCAAGAGTATTTCCTGTGTTTCACATAGTACTTCACAATAAAATGTTGTCTTTGTGTCATGGGTCAAAAGGGCAAGACTTTAGGCTTGATTTTTAAGAGGTCTAAATGTGAAACTGGTTAAAATCAGAGAGAGAGAGAGAGAGAGAGAGAGAGAGAGAGAGAGAGAGAGAGAGAGAGAGAGAGAGAGATGCTTTAATAGTAGTAAGTTACCATTTCAAACTCTGGCCATGTTGCCAAGGTGATTTAATCTCACAGACTACTGATATATTGTAAATATCTTTATATAGAGTAAGATCTCAAGCAAGCAATCCTGTTATGTGTCTAACACAAAATATTAAAGGCAATAAACTCCATGACACCCAGTGGTAATGAAATTTTACTGCTTTTCTTGAAAAAGAAACAGCTTTTGAAAGAGCTTTCAGAAGAGGGTGATTGCTGTGCTCTACTAAAGGCAGAATCCAGGTTGAAAACAATTCAGGATACTTTTTACTTCAGATAAGTGGTAAGAGACTGGTGCTTTGTCAAGTACTTTGTTGAAAAAAAGGGGAGGTCAAAGGAGAGGACATTAGTGTGGGAAAGAGGGCCTCAAGAAGAAGATGTCAGATTTTAGATTTTTAAAAGACCTGACTGATAGCAAAGGAATGTCATGTAAAAAAAAAGTTATTTTAAATTATTTCCTTAAATATTTCCCAATTACATGTAAAAAAGTTTAACCAGTCATTTAAAAATGTTTTGAGTTCCAGAGTCTCTGTCTCCCTTCCATACCTTCACCCTTTTTGAGAATGTAAGCAATATGATATTGATTATGCATGTGAAGTCATGCAAAACATATTTCCATATTAGCCATGTTACAAAAAAACCACAAAGAAAATAAAACAATTAAAATTTAAAAGTTTTTAAAAAGTGTGTTTCAATCTGCATTTAGAATTCTTCAGTTCTCTCTCCAGGAATGGATAGCATTTTTCATCATGAATCCTTTGGAATAGCCTTGGATCATTGTCTTGATCAGAACAGCAAAGTCTTTGATAGTTGATCATCCTTAAAATATTGCTGTTACTGTGTTTAATGTTCTCCTGGTTCTGCTTGCTTCACTTTTCATATAAGTTACAGATAATGCTTGTTGTCAGTTTTAGATAGATTCTACTTATCATTTTAAGAAAGGTTCCATTAATTCCTAGGATTTCTAGTGTTTTTTTTTTAAAGTAAGAATGGATGTTGTATTTCATCATCTGCATCTATTGGTATAATCATACTTAGATATAATTGATCATAATTGATACAATCGTAGGGTTTTTGTTATTTAAGTTATTGATAGGGTCAATTATGCTAATAGTTTTCCTAATATTGAACCAGCCCTGCATTCCTGGTGTAAATCCCACCTGGTCATAGTGTATGTATGATCTTTGTGTTATAGTGCTGCCAACTTCTTGATAGTATTTTGTTTAAAATTTTTGAATCAATATTCATTAGGGAAATTGGTCTGTAGTTTTCTTTCTCTGTTTTGTATCTTTCTGTTTTAGCTATCAAAACCACTTGTGTCATAAAATGAATTTGGTATAGCTATTTTTTACCTATTTTTTCAAATAGTTTATACAGTATTATAATTAATTGTTCCTTAAATATTTGGTGGAATTGACTTGTAAATCCATCTTGCCTGGGGATTTTTTCTTAGGAAGTTCATTGATGACTTGTTAATTTATTTTTCTAAGATAGAGTTATTAAGTATTCTTTTTCCTCTTCTGTTAATCTGGGCAGTTTATGTTTTTATAAATATTCATCCATTTCACTTAGATTGTCAGTTTTACTGGCATATAACTGGGCAAAATAACTCCTAATAGTTTCTTTAATTTCGTCGTCATTGATGGTAACTTGCTATTTTCATTTTTGATACTAGTAACTTGGTTTTCTTCTTTCTTTTTTCAAAATCAAATTAGCCAATGGTTTATTTGATTGCTTTTTCAAAGAACCAGCTCCTAATTTTATTTATCAGTTCATTTTTTTAACAGTCAGTTTCATTAGTCTCTCCTTTGATTTTCAGGATTTCCATTTTGGTGTTTAGTTGGGTATTTTTAATTTGTTATTTTTCTAGTTTTTCTTTTAGTTGCACACCCAATTCACTGATATACTCTTTCTCTCTTTTATTGAGGTATTCATTTAGAGATATAAAATTTATTCCAAGTACTGCTTTAGCTGCATCCCAGAAATTTTGGTATGTTATCTCACTGTTGTCATTCTCTTTAACAAAATTACTTATTGTTTCTATGACTTATTCTTTGACTCATTCATTCTTTGGGGTTAGATTAGTTAGTTTCCAATGAACTTTTACTGTATGCTTCCATAACCCTTTATTAAATGTAATTTATATTTCATGATAGTCTGAAAAGGGTGTATTTAATATTTCTGCTTTTCAGCATTTGATTGTAAGGTTTTTATGTCCTAGTATGTGGTCAGTTTTTGTGAAGGTGCCATGTACAGCTGAGAAAAAGGAATATTCCTTTCTATTCCCATTCAATTTCCTCCAGAATTTTATCATACCTAATTTTTCTAAGACTCTGTTCATCTCCTTGACTTCTTATTTATTTTATGGTTAAATCTATTTAGCTCTAGGAGGGGGAAGTTGAGGTACACCACTATTATAGTTTTATTGTCTGTTTCCTCCTATAGTTCATTTATCTTTTCCTTTAAGAATTTGGATGCTATACCACTTGTTGTATATGTTTAATATTGATATTTTTTCATTTTCTATGGTGCCTTTTACCAAAATGTAGTTTCTCTGCTAATCCTTTTTAATTAGGCCTATTTTTGCTTTTCTTTTGTCTGATACTATTGCTACTCCCGCTTTTTTTTTTAACTTCAGTGGAAGCATAATAGATTCTGCATCGGCCCATTTTGAACTCTGTATGTGTCTCTTCTTCAAGTGTGTTTATTGTAAAGAACATATTGTTGGATTCTGGATTCTAATTCATTCTGCTATCCCCTTACATTTTATGGGTGAATCCATCCCATTCACATTAACAGTTATGATTACTAACTGTGCATTTCCCTTCATCTTATTTTCTTCTGTTTAACCTTCTCTCTCTCTCTCTGTCTCTTCACTCCTCTAAAATCTATTTTCCTTCTATCTGCCTTTTTTTATATACCTTCCCTTTTTCTTACCCTGCTTTCTCTTATCTCCTTCCCTGTTGGTTAAGATAGATTTCTATTATTGTTTGCCTTTTTTTTTTCCCAAAGAGGACCAAAGACATCATGGGGTGATGTCTTGACTTGTATGTGAATTGGATTTAAGTGAGTCAGAGTTACACAAAGTCACCAACCCTCACTCTTTTCCAGAGCCATTGAAATCCAGTGGCAAGATAAAAGTCAGGATGACTGACAATGGCCCAGGATATAGTAGATGATCTCAGTGTCTTTGATGTCTCGTGAAACTCTAAGTGCTCCACAGTGGCTTCAGCCACTTTCATGGCCCTTGGAACAAATTGATCTCATCCTGCCATTCCACTAAGGAATAGGCTTCACATGCTTGGGGAAGGCATCCTCTTAACTCACCAATGGGTTCGAGGCTGTCAGTTACCCTGAACCTGGTTTAACCTGTTTGTTTAGACAGTTTTACTGGGGTGTGGCTGCTGCACTTCTTAAGGCTTCTTGGAACCACAAGTGGGTAGTAGGTGGACACCAAAGGTAGATGAGCAGCCCTGAATAGGGCTCAGCAAGCCCTCAGAGCAGAGGTGCTAGTCCTCCCTGAACACCTCATATATCCTGGATTCCTATTACCAATTGAGTACACGCGCGCACACACACACACACACACACACACACACACACACACACACACACATTTTTGGTTAAGCTTGATTAATTTAGATAAAATGTTCATTCTCCACTGTTTTCTTATGCTGTAAGTGCTCTCTGAATGAACTAATGGGAGACAGCTTTGAAGAGGGTTTTCTACAGTAAAGACTATATAAGCTAGGGCCCCACCACTGACTTGTTGGTCAGGGAGACCACCTGGAGGCATATTTTATATATTTAAATTGTATGTTCTATAGCTAAACTCCCAAGGGCAGAACTAAGACAGAACCTGGGGCTTTCTGTCTGCCCCTCAGACCACTAGCTTCTCTTTCACGTCTATCTGTTGTCATCAGCAGGTAGGGAGAAAGAGATTGATAGGCCTCTGAATCTAGTTTCTCTTTCCCCTCTCTTCTAAGAGAGACACATACTGAAAAACACACATACACACAGACCCTGAGAGGAGGGAACTAGAGCTGGCCCAGGAGGCAGAAAAAGGCAAATCAGAGATTTTTGACCCTTCCCCTTTCTGATTTGGAGGGACAAAAGTGAGGAGGGTACAGATAGCTGTATGCTGTAGTGGCATCTAGGGGTTACACTTACAAGTGTATCTATTCTTATATGTAATGTTATTCCTTTCCCTTTTATTTATTCTGTTCCTTTGGAATAAGGTATAATCTGCCAGTGCCATGTTCTAATCATGATTCAATCCCACCAAGCCTTAGTGATATCTATGCGGTTGAATTCACTGCCTATCAGGCTCTCTCCTTCACCTTCTTTGCTAGCCACACTTAATGCATATATATAGATATCTGAGGCCACTGATTTTAGTGTTGGTTCCTTTTTTAGATTTTTGTCTCATACATTGCTCAGCATCTTTATTGCCATCTTATATTGTAGTTTCTCTGTGTGGTACCTAGTTTTAATAAACATACATAGACTTCTTTTATTTTCTCTTTTTAGTTTTCAGTCTCCCAGATTTCAGTATCCTCAAGGTATAAAAACTATCTGATTACATTTTCAATGCCACTCCCCAGTCCTTAATTCAGTTTATGTACTTCTATGAGGTAGGTATTTAGTAGAACCATAGAATTTAGAGAAGGCAGAAACCATAAAAATCATCTAGTTCAACCTTCCCCACTTACAAAAGGGAAAACTGAGTCCAAAAGACTTTAAGTGACTTCCTCGTGATCATATAGCTAATAAGTGACAGTTATGATTTGGATCTATGACTCCAAATATAAGGTTCTTTCTACAACTCCACATGATTTTTTAGAGTGTGATTAAATTTGTTTAGTAAGTTTTGTTGGATTATTTCCCATATTTTTGTATCTCAGGAAATCAGGAATTTCTATTATATTGTAAAATATAATTTTACAATTTACAATTTTAATGGCAAATTTAAAAATGCTTCAGATCAAACTTATGAAAAATAGTGAAAATCCTTCATTTTATCTCCATTTACCAGATGTAGATAATTTTCAATACGTCTCTAGTGGTAAGAGTCACAGGTTCACTCTTACTGTACACATTTTGCAATACTCAGCTTCCCAGTTTTATAATTAAAGATCATTTCATAGTGATTTTGACATAAAATAAAATTTAACTTACTTAAGATGTGACAGCCATCATTGCTTATTTTCATTAAACATGCTTTAGGGCAGACAGATATTGCAGCAAGATAAGAATTAACATTTTAAATTTTAAATGTGATTACAAAAATCTTTCTCAGAAAATTGTGATCTTCCTCTTGCTGCTGCTCTTTCCTAAAATAAATTAATACCATTCCAACCAAATGGCAGGGCTTGATGTATCTAGGTGGAATTTTATACTGTGTTTTTATGTATATAAAACTTGAGGTCCTACTGAAAAGCTACATGAGTACTACCAGGTTTTTAGATGATTCTTTGTCATTTGCAATGTGAGAAGAAATGGTTAAATATATTGCAAATAGCTCCAGGGGTCCCTACCTAATTAGTTTCCTTTCACCCTCTCTGTATATCTATTTGATGAATGTATGTACTCCTAGATCTTCAAAGTGGTAGAATTTTTATTCTTATGAGAAGAGACCCTTTTTATTTAATTCAGTTTAAAACATCATAATTTCAGGGAAATTCTTTGCTAGAACTGGGTCTACGTGTGGTAGCCAAATGTAGCCACTGAGCATTGGTATCCACTAGAAAAAGGATAAACAACTTCAGATGAATAGTTGTATCTTCCCTAAACAATGAATCTCTTACTGGAGAATCAGTTGTCCATGACCCCTGGCATTTATACATTGTGGAACAGTTGACCAGCAAGCTCATACTCAATTCAAGTTGAACCTGCCACTGATAAAGGGATTCTTGTGGTCCGCATTTTGCTGTTGTTGACTTTTCCCAACCCTCTTAAAATATCCAAACTCATTGCTAAGATCTTCTCCTGTAAAAGACTTTCATGGTGGAATCCTTCCATTAAAACAAAGGACAGGAGTGGTCCATGATATACCAAACTCCTTTCCCCCAAGGGGGCTCCCATTCTTATTCTTCCAAAACAAGAGTGATCCGTTTTGTCTTTCAGTATTAATTTTAGACTAGGTGTTTTCTGGACCATATATGAATGGTTTTTCTTAATCCCAGGTTAAATAAGGGCTTATCAATAAGCCTTTTAGTAGTGTGAACTAGTATATATGGGACAAAGTTATAGGATTTTGGTCAAGCAACAGTTTCCTCCATAACAACTTGAGTCCTTTAGATTACTGGGGTAGTATTTACCCTTGCCATTTCAATGAGATGATTACCCGTTTTATAGATAAACTACCCTTAGTGTATGTGATGTTACAACACATTTTAAATTTTCCCAAATAAACATAATATGTCCAATTAGGTTGTACAAATATTTTAAGTGCCTAATGTTTGTACATATACACAGAGAACATATAATATGCAATGTATAAAATATACTAGGCATTTGGAGGACGTACAGGGATATAAATAAATTACAGTCTCTGCTCTCTTGAAGCTTATAATCCAAGGAAGACATCACCTATCTACCTATAAATAACTACAAAGAAGATGGAAATACACAGTTCATAAGAGAAGTACAAATGGTACTATGTAAGGATGAAGGAGAAAAGATAATTTCCTTCTCCCCTTCTCAAGAGATGAGAGAAGGCTTCATGGAGCATCTCTTGACATATTGCTTTAAAATCTAAATTGATTTACCATGAACATATCCTCTTACTTCCTTGTACAGTATTCTCCTTCTAAAAGTGCCTATAAGTTCCTCAGGATGAGGAGACTATGTGTTTCGGTTCAGTTGTTTCACTTGTGTTTCACTCTTCATGACCTCATTTGGAGTTTTCTTGGCAAAGATACTGGAGTGCTTTGCCATTTCCTTCTCTAGCTCATTTTATAAGTGAGGAAATGGAGGCAAACAGAGTTAAGTGACTTGCACAGCTAGTAAGTGTCTGAGGCTAGATTTGAACTTAGGTCTTCCCGATTTGCCTCTTGGCTGCTCAAGTGATTTAAGGAGGCAGTATTCACTTCTTCCTTGGGAAACTTCTGCATACTAACAGCTAATGATTTGATGTCTCACAAGGAAAGGAAACTTAAAGATAAGAAACAAAAAATATTGTAGGTGGGTAAATTCATTAAGAAGGATCACTTGGTTTGAGTGAGCTTCCACATTATTTATTGATACCATTTATTGAATTGTCTCTACATCCAAATTCTGACCTTGGTGCTTGATGCCTTTGAAAGAGGAACCCATAACAGAAAATATAAAAAAAGAATGATAGAACGAGGGCTCACTATGTTAGGAAACTCATGGGGCAGGGCCAGTACCATCATTTTTGCTCTCAAAAGCGGCAATAAATAATGAATCAGAATGACAATTTTGTCTTAAATACTCTCTAAAAGTAATTTAGGAACATATACTCTTTGTGGCTTTGGGCTTTCAAAAAAATCAATATTGGGGCAGCTAGGTGGTGCAGTGGATACAGCACCAGCCCTGGAGTAAAGAGGACCTGAGTTCAAAATTGGCTTCAGACATTTGACACTTACTAGCTGTATAATCCTGAGCAAGTCACCTAACCCCAATTGCCTTTCCAAAAAACAAAACAAAATCATCAGTACTTTTTGTTTTTATTAAGTATTATATGAACAACAACATTTTTGTGTCTGTCCCAATGTCTGTCCTTTCTCTCTGTCTGTCTGTCTGTCTGTCTCTCTCTCTGTCTCTCTCTCTGTCTCCTCTCTCTCTCTCTCTCTCTCCTCTCTCTCTCTCTCTCTCTCTCATCTCTCCATCTGTCTGTCTGTCTGTGTAGGACTTTGTGTATGTCTGTCTGGGCTGTTCTCAGTATATGCATCTCTTTGTCATATCCTCTGTGTGTTTCTCTTTCTGTGCTCTCCTCTGTATGTCTCCAGTGTGAAGGAAAAATGGGGACAAAGGTTTGGGGTCTAGTCCTGGTTGCCTTCCATATGCATGCAAAGAACAAATTTCATTAGTATAAGGAACTCTTAGTGAGGAATCCCCCTCCACCAATGCAGATAGGCACTTGCTCTACAGTTTATAATCTTAGAAACTTACCCTGAATCACACAACCAGTACATGTCAAAGGGGACACTTAAACCCAAGTCTTCCTGACTCTGCCCCAGTACTCTATCAACTATGCCATGCTGCTTATAAACTCAAGTATACAGGTGTGCACAAACACACATGGAGAGAGGATGCTTTTAATGCAATAAAAAGCATACTATGGCACTTTTAGGTGTACTAATCATCTATGTGTAGTGTTAAAGGGATGGAAAAAGGGACTCATCTTAAGAGTTACCTGAGAGTTTCCAGGTTACAAATGACTCCCTCCCTTTAAAAGAAGCTGAAGTGAGACTTTCCATCTTACCCAGGTCATACCCTCCTTTAGTTCTGTGATTTTGACGGGACTTTGATTTGTCTGTCTGAATCCTGCCGGATTGAGCACATCTTTTCAGTGGGCCTTAGTAATGACACTCCCAGTAGTGGCCAAAGATATGGATGACTGTTGTGGCATGTAATAATCTTCAGAATTTCTAACCATAAGAAATGTGTAATGTTTGCATATACATTTATATCAACTCCTTCCTATCCAAAGTCTCTTTCTTACACTAGCTTCAGAAATCCCTCAAACTGCTGATGCTTCCTGCTTGGGATTTTGGAGTTAGTGAGGGGCAGGACATTAGGAAATCTAGTAGAAAAGTTAGGGATGGACCAGAAAAGACTAGAGAAAATGAGAGGCAGTGCAGGGGGCTAGATATGTGCTATATATTTGTCTTTTCTTCATACTGTTTAATGAAATTAGAACTTAACCTTTCTTCCCCCATCCCCAAACACACATTTTTTCCCATTTTCCTTTCACCTTTAACTTTAGGTTATTCTGCTATTCAAATAACCTGAAAACAAACCCGCTTTTTTTTTTTAGCACTACTAGAAGAGCCCTAAAACTGCATATGATACCTCCTTACTTTCTAACTTAGTGATTAGCAATAGAATAATGACATTAGTTTCCAGGTCACTAGCTGGTATTAAAAGATTCACTTCATTCACTTTTCTTCAAAAATTTTCTCGTAGAGACTTGACAGATATCCAAGTTCAGTGAGTTCCCGATGCAATTAAAAGTGACTGAATCTAGACTCACCTGAAATGTTACAAAGTATAAAAATGGCATTTGCTTTGATACAGTTAATTCATAATCAATTATGCATACATGTCATAGAAATTAAATAGTCAAGACTTTATTAGTCTGCTTATCCTTCATATACCCACATACATACACACACACTCTCATGAGGAGTGGGAAAACAGTGAATCTAGAATGAAACATAGTAGCCTTATTGCTTTTGATTTTTCTGCACTGATGGTCATGCTAGCATTGGGACCATTTTGAAGAATTATTCAAATAAAGTGAGAGCCAAACCCTAGGAGCTAATAGTGTTATATATTGAAAAAAAAATTGCCTAAGGCCAGTAGGATTATCTGAATGTCAAAGTGAACAGAATGAAATACCAATGTAATATTTTGAAAGAAACAAAAGCATTCAATTCAATTTATGAATTTCATGTGCTTGTTAAGTAGTGGATCTCTTCAGGCATCCTTCTTGTTCTTTGTTTGTCCCATTAATGAAGTCTTTGTTAAGCCACTGATTATGCCTCTCTGCATATAATACAAAGTCCTAATTATTTCCTCAGTCTTTCCTCACAATCCACTGATTAGTGTAGAAAGGCAAGGATTTCCTGGATGTAGCCCGAATCTGTATGAGCCAGGGGAGATGAAATACTAGTAGGAGAGAAAGGAGTTCGTCATCCAATTAGAATTCCTGGATCACACATGAGTCAGGATGAAAGAACAGCAAGGGAGTTGGGTTGTTGAATTATGTTTGTTGAATTGAATGATGCGGAGCAGTGGTGTCAAACTCAGATAGAAATGTAGGCCACTAATCCTTACATAAGTGTACCTGCAGGCTGCACATTGACTTACTTTTAGATGTGTTATTATCTGTGATTCATTGTATTTTTATTTATTTTAAATATTTCCCAATTACATTTTAATGTGGTTCCCATGGTACATGGGAATGTTATGGTGCATACAGGAACAAACCAGGAATTTGACCTTTACTGGTGTTATGGGTTAGACAGACTCTGTAGGTCTATAATGGGGTATGTTTGTGTGAGATGGGGTTGTTGGGATGGGGCAAGTCAGATATATATCCTCAGTGCCCCAGAAACAGGTGTAGGTTACTGGGAGGCGGAGGTCACCAAAAGCCCCTTTAGCAATGCCAAGTTCCTTTTCCCTTGCAAAGAAAGAGGAAACCAAGAGTAGTACAATAAATCTGTGTAACTGTATAGATGCCTGCAAAGTTGGGCTCAGCAAAGAAGAAAGGAGAGTAATTTTGAATAAAAAAAATTGAAGCCATCTGCGATGAGTTCCTTTTCCTTAAAACTCCTAATTTCAAGTAAACAGCCTCCTCTGCCTCCATAGTGATAAGTACTTCTTGAAAATGGCAATCCCTGTATATTTGAAAGGAATAGCAAATTGTGCATAGTAGATTTGCAGTTCCATGTACAATCATCTTTTTATTGTACTATGTTATGGGATTGCTTGTTTTATTCCATAAATTAAAAAAAAAAAAGAAAATGGCAATCCCTCTGCTTCACCATTGATCCCATTCATTCCTGTGTCCTCCATGAACTTTCTCCTTTAATGATCTCCTTTCTCTATTACTTTCTACCTTTCCTTACCCATTGGATCCTTCCCACCAACCTCCAAACATTCCCAGACTGTTGTCCACCATTTGTTGAATTTTTTAAGGAACTAACAAAATTGCCTATTACAATGAAGGTTTGCAATCTATGTCAGCAGAGAAAGAACCCATACTGACACAATCATGTATCCTTGAAATATTTAAATTTGAGGGAGCTCAAACCTGACATTTCAGAAGCTTTGCTCCTCTGAGGAAAATGGAATAAAGCAGGAAGAATTAAGTGCAGCTCATGAATCTGAAAATAAATTTAGAATAGATTGGATGGGGGAAAATAATGAAGACAAAGCAAAGAAAAACTTATTAGAAAAAAACACAACAAAATAAAATCATTTAAAATAATAAGTTGGAAGGAAGATAGGGGAAAAGAGAAGGGATAAAAGAAGAGGAGAGAGATAAATACATAAAAATGAATAATTTAAATAAATTCAATGAACTTGGCATTGGATAGGCATATAGGCACAGGGAGGGAGAAGAACTGTAGAACAGATCATCATTTAAGAAGTGTAACCAAAATTAATCTGGAAGGACAACATATTGAATTAAAAGAGGAAGAAGATAAAAATTAATACAAAAGAAGTAAATGGAGGAAAGCATCATCTACTAACCATGGCCTTGTGCTTCTTCTTTCTCCATCCTTTTGGAAACTTGGATTTTATCCTTGGGTCTCTCAAATCTGATAGGGGGGCCTTTGCCATATCTTATCAGGAACCAGGTCCCCTTTTATGGTTGTTTTCTTCCTTCAAAATGTAAGTACCATGACACTCCTTGAGGACTGTCTTATTTGATGGATTTGTATCGCTGGATCTTAGCACAGTATCTGGCACAAAATAAGTGTTTAATATATATAGCCTCTGTCCCTGTCTCACTGTCTGTCTCTGTCTTTCTCTCACCAAGCAATTCAACAAAGTGTGATGTACTGGAAAATCCCTAAAATCTGCTATTTAAAGGCTACACATTTGAAAAACAAAGACACATAGAAAAAATGGGACAAAGAGAAAATTTATTATGTATAGATGAATCCAGAAAAGGAGAAATTGGAATCATGCTATCAAACAAGCCAAAAATGAAAATTAGATCAAGAGAAAGTACAAAAGTATATTATGCTTAATGGAGCCACAGGCAATGATCCAATATAAATGCTAAACATATTTGTTCCAGATGGCATAGCACATAAATTCATAAAGACCAAAGTATAATTGAATTTCAAAAAGTCATAGGTCATAAAACAATAATTATAGAAGATTTTACTGTCCCTCTCTCTGAGCTAAATAAATATAACAGAAAGAAAAATATAGAACTAAATATACTTTGGAGAATTTGAAGCTGAAAGACTTGGGTATCCCAAGTCTTCTGAATGCAAACGTGGTATCTTTATAAAAATAAATCATATCCTAGGGCACAGAAAATTATTAATATTTTTTAAAAAGGCAGGAAACTGCCATCCTGCAGAAAACTGCAAATATAGCAAAAAAAAAAAAGTAAGTAGAAAATACAAGCAAAAGCTATAGAGCTAAATGGAGACTTAGTGACAACACAGATGAGTAGGTATAAAAGCAAATCATAGAACAATAATGAGACATAAAATTAGTAGGATGCAACAAAAGCAGTGCTCAGAGGAAAACTATCTCTCTGAAAGAATACATGAACAGATCAGGAAGAAGATTAATGAATTGACTATACAATTTAAAAATTAGAAGATCAACAAATAAAAAATTACAACAGAGCAAATCTTGAAAATTAAAAGACAAATGGAAAAAATGAAAAAAAGATTATAGAATTGATAAATAAAGCTTGACACCATTTCCTTGAAAATACTAAGAAATCAATAAAAGTTTAGCTAAACTGATCTTTTTGAAAATCAAAATTTCAAAAGAAAACAAAATACAGTAAAATCACACAAGAAGAAATAAATATCCCAATCTACTATATATAATTAAATGCCAGCAATGCTAAGAATTAAAAAAAAACCCTGGATAATTACCTATTGGATACATTAAATGCTCAAATTAACAGAACATGAAAATAATCAAGAACATATTTTAATCAAGTCTTAGAAAATGAAATTGAAGTATCTGTAAAGGAGCAAAGTAAAAACAAAATCAAAGCCAAAAACATCTCAATACATAGTTTTATAGGTGAGTTCTATTGAATATTTAAGGAACAAGAAATACATACATATATATATGTATATATATATTGTATATATATATACACACACACACACACACACATATATACATGTATATACACATGTGTATGTGATACAAATTATTTTAAAAAAAGAAAAGAAAACATCCTGCCAGGTTCCTTTTATGAGACAAATTCAGTCCTAATACCTAAACTAAGGAAGGATAATGCAAAATAAGAGATTTATAGACCAACATCACTAAAAAAAAATCGATACAAAAATTTTAAATAAAATCTTAGCAAAAATTAAAATGATATATTGGAAAACTCACTGGGATCTATTTGAATTTATGCCAAGGATGCAAAAATGCTTCAATATTAAGAAAAAAAGAAATTTTTACTTTCTTAGAGATATTAATTGGCTAAGTTGACCTTCATTAAGAAGGTGTGGGATTACATTCAAAGACTAAGCTAAATGTCAATTTCCACATATGCTTAAATGTTTTTTAGAACACAATAATCTATTTGTTAAAACTATTTTGATATTAATGAACACATTGTTAAAAAGAGAATAAATTACTAAAGTACTTAAGCAAATAAACCATATGACTTCTTTGGACTTTTGATTGTCTTTTCTCTATATGATGTATTTCCGTTTTTGTTACATGTCATTAAATTAGGAGAAAACCTAGGTATGCAAATATGAGTGGAATCTGTGGTATTTGAAAATAATTATTGGGACAACTGGGATTTTCATATAAATTCAAGATGATCCAGAGACTTATGGGAAGCACATTGTAAATTAAAGAGGAAAACAATATTCCATGCTTTGTAAAAAACTCAGTTATACTGTCGGCTCATTTTTAGAACTGTTAATGTGACAAGAATTCTCTCAAAGCCTATCCTAATTATTAGTTGGGAATAAATCCTTTCCTTCCCTTGTAACTTTTTTGTGGAATTATAAAACATCAGAGATCTCTTCCTCATATTTGGAATTGAGTCCTTTAAGCATGGCTTCATTTCCCTAGCCTTGAATAGGTTTAATGTGATTTAGAATTATATAGGACCTTCAAAGTGATATATCCTAAAATCTTCATTCAGGAAACTGAGACCCAGAGATAATAAATTGTTTTCCCCATGTCATACAGGAAGTATGTAGCAAAGCTGGGGGACATACCAAGGTCCTCTGACTTTAGCTACAGAGTCCTTTCTCCAATCTCCCAGGGACGTGGGCAGTAGGAGAGGCAGGATTTGAACAGAAGTCTTTTGGCTCCAAATCTAGTTCTTGTTCCACTTTACCATGTTGTCCCACCTGCATTTCATAGTACATGAAACAAATGTAGGCATTAGTTAAGACAGGTCTTCATTAATATCTATACACTCAAGGCATCATTGGTGTATTTTACTACAAAATGGCATTGCTTATATTTCAAATCCTGTCTGTTTTCTGTAACTTTCATCAGTTAATTTTTGATAATGGCTTAGATTGTTGATATCTAGTGTTCTCAGTCAGTTAAACAGTTCATATGCTTACTCTGTGAATATCAAGGAAGGGACAGATTAAACATGATGAAGAGATGGCGTCTCCAAGATTTGGCAACTTATTGGATATGAGCGGTGAGAGAAAGTGAAACATCAGTTGAAGATGGCTCCAAGATAAGACGGCTACTGCATAACTGTAAGCAAAAGCATCTTCCAGGATGAAAAAGCTACTGGATTATTATAGTGAAAGAAGTTCAGAGAGTGGAGCCTGGAATGAAACCATGGAGAGAGAAGAGGTCTAGGACAGAGCACTGAGGTATACCTGTAAACAAAGGGCAGGACATTGGATGAAGACTACACATAGGAGGTAAAGGAGTAGGGAGACAGCTAGGAAGAAAACCACACAGAACGATGGCATGAAAATGTAGAGAGGAAAGAGTACACAGGAAGAGGCTACAGAGAAATCAAGAATGATAAGAATTAAGAAAAGATGATTGGATTTCTCACAGCCACACACATCATCAGAATACGGGCATTAAAAATAACAGTAGAAAACATCAGTGTTTTGCCTACCGCTTCCTGTTTTGTGCCTCCTTTGCTATTAAAGTTCTGTCATTGAATTAAATTATCACTGTTTTCTTTCATGAAACTGTATACATTTTTGAAGGGCAGTTGCTGGCATTGTCGATAGAGTGCTAGGCCTGGAGTCAGGAAGACTTATCTTCACGAGCTCAAATCTGGCCTCAGACACTAGCTGTGTCACCTGGGCAACTCACTTGACCCTGTTTGCCTCAGTTTCCTCATCTGTAAAATGAGCTGGAGAAATGGCAGGATTTCTGACAGTAAAACCCCAAATAGGGTCACAGAGAATCAGACACAAATGAAAATGACTGAAAATCAACAAATACAACTTTGAAATACAAGGGAGACATCCAGTTTCCCTTAAAGTGGTATTTTGCCCTAATTTAATACATATACTTTCCAGATGCCTTGTATTCAACCTTTACTGTTTTCTTCATTAAAACTACCATAGGTATCTAGGTGGTGCAGTGGATACAGCACCGGCTCTGAAGTCAAGAGGACCTGACTTCAAATCTGGCCTCAGACCAAACACTTGACACATACTAGCTGTGTGACCCTGGGCAAGTCACTTAACCCCAATTGCCTAAAAACAAAAAACAAACAAAAAAAACTACCATAACAGCCACAACCGTAACACAGCCTCACCAAAATCCACTCACTCTTCCTAGTATCCCCAGATTTCTCTTTATGAGGCTACACATTTTCTTGCCTTTTTACAGTGGCTATCTGAAGGGAAAAAAGATGACCCCTTTGCTTCCTTGAAACTTGTGGAGCAGGAGATAAGCAAAGCTTATGGGAAAGATAAGGAGGAGATACAATGACCTGTGATTTTGACAGTGAGGGAATAGAGTTTAGACTTCAATGTGTAAACAATAAATAGAAGTTTATTTAAATAAAATAGTTTTATTTAAGAAACAAGGGAAGGGAAAAGTCAGTCCTGCCTACAGGGGTTACCTCATTGCCTCAGTGAGGGTGGAGAATCACAGTACCTATTTCTTTAATACTGACCCAGCCATTAGTTGATTACCAGGAAGGGGTAAAGGGGGTGGCTACAGCAGTTATTGCCTTGGAAGTATGACTTCTCTCCTTCCCCCGAAGCCCGATATTCCACTATTTCTTTCCACAAACCCTGATGTTCCCTCAACACTCTGTGATTTCTTGTCTCGTGCAAGGTGTTGGCACTTTTGTGCCTGCCCATCCTGAGAGGCCCGTCTCAGGGAGTGTGCTACAATGGAGAGACTAACTCTGGAGTCGGAGGACCTGGGAACAAATTTTGCCTTTGACACTATCTGTGTGACATTGGCCTGTTTACTTACCCTCTTAACCTGGTTTCTCATCTGAAAAATGGGGATAATGAGATCACCACCCTCAGTGGGTTGTTGTAAGAATCAAATCAAATGAGATAATATAAGTGAAGTGCCTTGGAAATGTTAGAGTGCTATATAAAATGTTAGTTATTATTATTGATTATAGTGACTTGAGTGCTTGATTTGTAGCAAGAATACCTGGATTCTAATCAACAGCTCTGTTGTTTATTACCTGTGTGAATTTGTGCAAGTAATTTGCCCAATCTGTGCTTGTTTTTTCTTTTATAAAATAGTGGGATCACACCTATCAGATTGGCTAACATGAGGAAAATGATAAATGTTGGAGAAGATGTGGGAAAATTGGGACACTAATGCATTGTTGGTGGAGTTGTGAAATGATCCAACCATTTTGGAGAGCAATTTGGAACTATGCCCAGAGGGCTATAAAAACGTGCATACCCTTTGACCCAGCACTAGCACTTCTAGTGCTATATCCCAGAGAGATCATACAAATGGGAAAAGGACCCACATGTACAAAAATATTTATAGCAGCTCTTTTTGTGGTGGCAAAGAGTTGGAAATTGAGAGGATACCCATCAATTGGGGAATGGCTGAACAAGTTGTGGTATATGAATGTAATGGAATACTATTGTGTTATAAGAAATGATGAACAGGCTGACTTCAGAAAAACCTGGAAAGAGTTGTGTGGTATGATACTGAGTGAAATGAGCAGAACTAGGAGAACATTATACACAGTAACAGACATGTTGTGTGATGATTAATATTGATAGACTTAACCCTCCTCAGCAATACAAGGATCTAAGACATCTCCAAAGGCCTCATGATGGAAAGTGCTATCCACAAAGAAGAAAAAACTATGGAGTTTGAATGCAGATCAAAGCATACCATTTGCTATTTTTTTTTCTTCTGTTGTGCTTTGTTTCCTTTTTCTGGTGGTTCCTCCTATTGGTTCTAATTCTTACCTACAACATCATTTATGTGGAATTATGTTTAATAGGAATATATATGTATAGCCTATATTAGATTGCGTACTGTCTTGGGGGAGGCAGGTGGGGAGGGAGAGGGAGAAAAATTTAAAACTCAAAAGCTTATGGAAGTTATTGTTGATAATTCAAAATAAATTAATTAAAAATTTTAAAAAATAGTGGGGTAGGTCTAGATTAACTCTGAGGTCTCTTCTCGCTCTAAATCCTATGATCCTAGACTACCTTTGGATACTTAGAAAAATAAAAGATTGAACATACACATATAAAGAAATATAGTATAGTGCATATAGCTTTTTGTGGCTCTTTCAATTCCTTTTTGTGTTTTTAGAGACTTAGCAGCCAGATGATGCTGGGTAGGTGTAGGATTCTTTTTAGGGTTTCAATAATTTTTCTCTACTTCATCCTGGCTAATCCCTTTTTCTTCTGCCACTTCCAGCTCAGACTTTGGGAGAAGGGAGGGATGGGGAGAAAAGAGGGAAGGGACATTGGAAAAAGAAAGAGAAACTAGATAAAAGGGCAATTGGAAAGGAAGAGGTAAGGGGCAGCTTATTTCAAGGAATGCTTATCAAGGACCTGATAAGAAATGAGACAATGGACCACCCTTCCTTCTGTGAGGAGGTGGGGAATATGAATGTGGAACATCACATACTCTGCTATACGTTGATATTTTGGTTAGCTTTGCTTACCTGCTAAAATTCCTCCTTTTTGTTCTCTGTTATAAAGAGTTGCTCACTGGTTAACAAAGGGGGAAAGGATATATTTTAAAATGAAGGTGATGTAAAACAAAATATATTAATAAAAATAAAAAAGTTAAACAAAATGCTATGTACAAGACACTTTGCAAGGCCTCAGAGGTATAAAGGCAAAAATAAAATTAATTTCTGCTCTCAAGGAGTTTGCATTAGGGGCAGCTAGTTGGAGCAGTGGATAGAGTACCAGTCCTGGATTCAGGAGGACCTGCGTTCAAATCTGGCCTCAGACACATAACACTTACTAGCTGTGTGACCCTGGGCAAGTCACTTAACCACCATTGCCCAACCAAAAAAAAAAAAAGGAGGTTTGCATTTTACTGGTAGTATAACAGAAGGAAGGAGAAAAGGAAGGAAATAAGCATTTATTAAAGCACTTTATAATGTTCCAGGCACTGTGCTAAGCACTTTGAAAATATTTCACTTGATCCTCACAATTCTGCGAGGTACTTGCTATTATTATCCCCATTTTACTGTTGTAGAAACTGAGACAGACAGAAGTATTATGTAGCAAGTAAGTGTTTGAGATGAAATTGGAACTCAGATCCATCTTGACTGCTCTAGCCACTGAACCAATAGGAAGTGATGACTGAGTTAAGCCTAGAGGAAAGGTAAGGATGCTAGTTAGTAGAGGTGAGGAGAAAGTATATTTCAAACATGGGGAACAGCCCATGTGCCGTGAGGAGAGCTGTAGTTAGGAGAAGGCTAATAGTCTGTTTTGGTTGGAATATAGAATATTTGGAGGAGAATCACAAAATAAATCTGGAAAGGTAGGTTAGAACCAGATGGTGTGGGGCTTTAAATAACTTCCACAGAGGAAGGGTAGAATCTTTAGATGTAGGATCTGGAAAATACATTATTGGTCATCAACTTTAACATTGTTTTTCAGATCAATAAATGAGACTCAGAGTGGTAAAGTGGCTAATCTCAAGTCACAGGATTAGTCAATGGTAGAGCCAGGAATAGGACCCTAGTCTTTTGGATTTTAGCTAAAGGAAAATAGGAAATTCAATTGTCCAAAACAATTCCTTGGAAAAGCAGCATTTCTACACTTCTTTCCTTGCAGGTATTATTTTTGGCCTTTGTGCTCTACAGACAGATGTGTTATATGTTAATATACCCAATCTAGCATCTGCTAATTCCCTAAAATTTCTATGTAGACTTTCTGAATACTGGGACAATTTTTGCCTCAGGCATCCAAATTTGCATTTTCCTTTGACACTATTTTGATATGCATTTGTACCAGTAGCTTTATAAATCTGCTTGCAATACAGTGTTTGCAAGGTATTTTGGGCAAAATATAAAGAGCTGTACAGAAACTAAGTTCAATTGTTATTTTATGTGCTTCTTTCTCCCTTAAAAATTATTTCCAAAGAAACTGTTATAGCATCCCATAACTTGTACAATTTAAAATTAGAGCAGAAAAAAATTACCCTTATATTATGGGAGTCTTACTACACTTGCAGGAAGATGAAACAAATGGCTAAAGAGATTTTTAAAAAATCCAATCAATCAAAAACTATTTATTGAGCACCTATGTATTGGCCCTATTATTGTTGTTGTTATTGTTTGTCATTCGTTTTCGAAGAGAACCATGACATCAGGAAGATGATGCCATGACTTGAAAGTGAATTGGATTTAAGTGACTGTGCAAAGTCACCAGCCTCACTCTCAACTCCAGAACTATCTGGCAAGATGTAGATCCAAAGAAGCAGAAGACAGGATCCCCACCTTCAAGAGACTCCCCATCTTCTCATGGAAAGGGAATGTTATCTCTTCTGTGCAACGTCTAATTCATCACCTTGAATGTTAGCTTAACATCTTCCCTAGCATGGTGCCTAGTAAACAGTAGGGACTCAATAAATGCTTGCTGATTGGTTGATCCACATTTCATGTCCTTGAGGTAAGTGATTTATCTTTACATCTTTAACTTCTGAAGTATGGTAATTGTAAATTAATCCCTAATTAATCCAGCCCTAATTAACCCATAATTACTCTAGTGTCAAAGCAATAATAGTCTTCAAGGGAACAAGGCCAGTAAGCCTTTCATCAAGAAAGGAATAATTGTTTAGGCAGCACTGTTTTGGATCCTGTGGTGTTGTTTGTGTGTGTGTGTGTGTGTGTGTGTGTGTGTGTGTGTGTGTGTGTGTGACTGATGTACCTGTCACAAAGTAAGTGCATAATAAACGCTTCTTGATTGACTGAATGCTTTGGGAAAGGATAAGGTAGGGATAGTCTCAGTCATTTTCCTGGAAGCAAAGTGAGCATTTCTAATTTTATTTTTCTCTAGTTTTTTAGCTGTGTGCCAAATTAATTGTTCTGATCTTTCTCTCTTTTGTTGACATGCATGTTTAGATATATAAAATGTCCCCTGCTGAATCTTGCAATTTTTGATATGTTGTCTCCTGTCATTCATTATCTTTAATGAGATTATTGATTGTTTCTATGATTTATTCTTTGACACTCATCCTTTAGGAGTTGATTATTTAGTTTCTAATTAATTTTTGATCTGTTTCCATTACCCTTTACTGAATGTAATTTGTATTGCATTGTGATCTGAAAAGAGTATATTAATTTTTTTATATTTGTTTGTGAGGTTTTTGTGCCCTAATATGTGGGCAATTTTTGTACAGCTGGGAAAAAGGCATACTTCTTTCTATTCCTATTCAATTTTTTCTAGAGGTCTAGTATAGATAACTTTTCTAAAAATCTATTTATCTCCTTAATTTCTTTCTTACTTATTTTATGGTTAGATTTATTTAGCTGTGAGAGGGAAAAGTTGAAGTCTCCCATTAGTATAGTTTACTATTTCCTCTTGTTAACTCATTTAACTTTTCCTTTAAGAATTTGGATGCTTAGCCATTTGGGACATATATGTTTAGTACTGATACTACTTCATTGTCTATGGTGTCTTTTAGCAAGAGGTGATTTTAATTAGGTCAATTTTTGCTTTTGCTTTGTTTGAGATCATGATTGCTACCCCTGTCATTTTTTTTACTTCAGCTGAAGCAAATAAATTTCGCTCCAGCCCCTTATTTTAATTCTGTGTGTCTCTGTTTCAGATGTGTTTCTTGTAAACAACATATTGTCAGATTCTGGTTTCTGATCCGTTCTGCTATCTGCTTCTGTTTTATGGGTGAGCTCATTCTATTCATGTATATGATTGCTAATTTCTTCTGTTTTATGATTCTCTTTTTACCCAGTTCTTCCTCAAAAAGCTGTTTTGCTTCTGACCAGTGGCTCCTTTAATTTGCCCTGCTTTTTAATCACCTCTCCTTTCTGTTATACCCTTCCCCTCCTACTTCCGTTTTGGGAAGATAGATTTCTATACCCAACTGAGTGTGTGTATGTGTGTGTGTGTGTGTGGTGTGTGTGTGTGTGTATGTGTGCGCACGCACGGATAGTATATATGTATATATACATAGACAGATAGATATATTTTCCCTATTTGAGCCAAGTAAAATGAGAGTGAGGTTCAAGCATTGCCCATTCTTCCCCCACCCATTTCCCTGTCCACTGTAAAAGTTCTTTCTTGAATACTTCTTTTATGTGAGATAATTTTCCCGATTTCCCTCTCTCTTCCACTTTCTACCAGTTCTTTACCCTCTTTCTTACCTATCCATCTTTTTGAGATCATCTCAAAATAATCAACTCATACCTATGCCCTCTATGTAGAGTCCATTTAATTGTCCTAATAATAATAGTTTTTATGAGTTATAAGTCATCATCCTATATAGGAATGTAAACAGTTTCATCTTATTGAGTGTCTTATGATTTTTCTTTCATGTTCACCTTTTTATTCTAAAAAGAATGAACTAAAAAGTCTTGTTTCTGATAGTCAGATTTTCTATTCATCTCTGGTCTTTTATCAGGAATGCTTAAAAGTCCTCTATTTCATTAGATATCTACTTTTTCTTTGAATGATTATACTCAGTTTTGCTATGTAGGTTATTCTTGTTATAATCCTGGCTCCTTTGCTTTCTGGAATATCATATTTCAAATCCTCAGATCATTTAATGTTGTAGCTGTTAAATCTTGTGTTATCCTGAGTGTGGCTCATGGTATTTGAATTGTTTCTGTCTGGATGCTTGTAGTGTTTTCTCTTTGACCTGAGAGTTCAGGAATTTGGCTATAATATTTCTGGGAGTTTTCATTTTGGAATATCTTTCAGAAGGTTATTGGTGGAGTCTTTCAATTTCTATTTTACCCTCTGGTTTTAGGATATCAGAGTAGTTTTCCTTGATAATTTCTTAAAATATAACATCTAGGCTCTTTTTTTTAATCATGGCTTTTAGGTAGTTCAATAATTAAAAAATTTTTTTTTAAAATAATTTTTAAATTCTCTCTCCTCAATCAATTTTCCAGGTCAGTTCTTTTTCCTTTGAGATATTTCACATTTTATTTAAGTTTTTTCATTCTTTAGACTTTGTTTTATTACTTCTTAATGTCTCATACAGTCATTAGCTTCCACTTGCCCAATTCTAATTTTTAAGTCGTGATTTTCTTCAGTGAACTTTTGTACCATTTTTTCCAGATGGCCAGTTCCTCTCTTTAAGGAGTTATTTTCATCAGTGAAGCTTTGTACTTGTTTTTCCATTTGGCCAATTCTGTTTTTTAAGATATTATTTTCTTCAGCATTTTTGGGCCTCTTTTTACCAAGTTGTTAATTATCTTTTCATGATTTTCTTGCATTGCTCTACTTTCTTTCCCCCTTTTTTCCCTTCTATCACTCTTATTTGATTTTGTAAATCTTTTTTTTGTTCATTTGTTTTTATTTAGCTTTTCTAAGAATTCTTGTTGGACTTGTGTACAATTCACTTTTTTTTTCCCTTTAAGGCTTTGCTTGTAGCTATTTTGACACTGTAGTCTTCTGAGTTTTTGTCTTGATCTTCCTTGTCATCATAGCAGCTTTTTATGGTCAAGTTCCTTTTTGTTGTTTGCTCATTTCCCCAGTATATTTCTTGACTTTGAACTTTATGTTAAGGTCAAACCCTGTTCCTGGGATGGAGGTTCAGAGGGACACAGTCCCAAGTTTCAGGCTTTTTAGCACTGCTATTTTTGAGCCAGTTCTGGAGGGTTTGGAAGTTCGTGGTGCTTCCAAGGTGATATGATCTGGGGAGAGATGTGGTCACTGCTTCTTTGCAACTTGAAATGATAGTGCTAAGATGGTTTCAGGGTTTGGCCACTGCTCATGCTTCTGGGGCTACATGTGAGAGTTAGGTGAGAGGTGGACACCAAAGGTGGGTGCACTACCCTGAAAAAGTCTCAGAAAGCCTTCTAACCAAAGGTGCTAGTCCTTTTTGAACATCCCATACATCCCTATGGTTTCTTATACTGATTAAGTGTCAGAGCTGGTCCAAAATCTGTGCATTTTGGGGAAGTATGGATATTGAATCCTTTGCATCGTTACTATCCATAAGGCCTTGAGTGGCAGCTAGGTGGACAGAGTGCTAGGCCTGGAGTCAAGAAGACTCATCTTCCTGAGTTCAAATCTGGCCTCAGATACTTACCAGCTGTGTGTCCCTGAGCAAGTCACTTAACCCTATTTGCCTTAGTTTCCTCATCCATAAAATAAGCTAGAGAAGAAATGGCAAACCACTTCAGTATCTCTGCCAAATAAACCCCAACTGGGGTCACAAAGTGTTAGACAACCAAAAATTCCTGAACGACAACTACAACAACACTAAAAACAACAAGGCCTTGAGCCACGCCTATACTATATTTTATTACCCTGAGACAGCTACATGGTGCAGTGAGTCAGGAAGATCTGAGTTCAAATCCAGCCTCAGACACTAGCTGTGTGATCCTGAGCAAGTTACATAAGTGTCCTCAGTTTCTTCAATTATAAAATGAAGATAGTAAGAATACCTGCTTCTCAGGGGTGTGGTGGAGATCAAATGAGATGACATTTGTAAAATGTGTTCAGCACAGTGCCTGGCACTTAGTAGGCACTACATAAATGCTTATTCCCTTCCACCCATCCATGTTCCCCAGCATGTGTTTGTATAGTAGGTCAGTACTTAATATATTTTTATCAGACAATTGAATTAGTGGGAAAAAAACCCCAAACACAACAAACCAAACATTGCATATCTCAAACGTAGGACCTCTTATACAATCTTCCTTCTCTAAGTAGTTTCTCAGCAGGGTTGAGTGGTTTTTGAAAAGCAGTTTCTTAAAGGAACTTTAAGACACTCATCTGTTTCATCATGTGATATGGGAAGGTAGCTTTTAGTCTTTATGTTTGAAATGCTGCCCAGCTGGTGGCAAACAATAATGGCCCTTTCTGAAATTGTTAGTCAGCTTCCTGGATTCCCTGATCTCTTCTCTGTGGGGACATTCTGGCTGGGTACAAACCCCTTAGTACAGCCCCCACGGAAAGTCACCTAGACTGTAATTTTAAGTGCTTAGAGTGAACTCGGTGATTTGGTGTTTCCATGACTACTTTAATAAAAATATTACCTGAGCAGGCTCTAAATTGAAGAGCTAAAGGATCAAATGCTACTCCAGGTTGTCATAAAAATTAACATATATTTACAATGGTGCTAAAGCATCAAGCTGAAAAATTTCCTCTCTGTCATTAATGAGAAGATAAAATTTATTGGAGTTGTCTGTGGATGGAGGTCTCATATACTGTGCAAATAGTGGTAAAGAAAACTTTCTTATCATTTTATGCATGCCTGTTCCATTTTGTGTAAATTTGGTTAAAACCTTTTGGTTTAAAAACACTTAATCAGTGAGAGTAGGAATTCACTGGGCAGATCTGAATCAACAAATAATATTTTCCTAGGAGTCAAAATCAATTTAAAACTGCATGAGGGGTAGGAGCAGAGTGTGTGTGACCTGTATTCACTATTTCCAGGAGAGGGAACTGCTTAGGTCTTACTTACTCTGGTAGGCTGTGAGGGTGGGGTGTATGTGGAGGGAGAGAGGAGCATCATTTTGATGGTACTTGGGCATTGGAATTTTCAGGGCACTGGTGGCTTGGGCCTAGTGGAAGATATTGAACACAGGGGTGAAAAGGATCATAGGAAGAAAGTATGTATCTTCCTAAGAAGGAAGCATGTGTCCCTGGGACAAAACACCATTTGTTAGAGCTCTGCCACTCAACCCAGATGTTACTCTGCACAAAGCATATATAAGTATTTTCTAATCTACTCTAGATAAATCTGTTGATATAGGTAGGACACAATGAAGACAGTATTAAATGTTTTGATTACTTCTGTACACCTTAAATCTATCTTCTATCTTTTCCATCAAAAGAGTAAGAAAACATCTGAGAAACGAAACTACCATCCCTTCCCTTTTGAAAAAAAGAAAAATCCCAGAAGTCAGTTAAAAGGCCTGCAGATTGAGATGCCTCTGTCACTACTGAAGAAGAGCAGAGAAAAGCAGGAAATCAAGGGCACAAAGTTGACCTTATGCCAATGACCAGAAAGAGGGAGAATATGGGGCTTTAGAATTTGAAAAGCCACTCCTACTGTGTTGGAGGTTTTTTGAGCAGCTTGCTTTTTTGAAAAATGAAAATACATTCAACCAGAAAGAAAATGTTGATGTCTTTCAGCTCTACAGAAAAAAAAAAATTCTGTACTTGTTTATTCCTATAGTTGGGTTAAGTTTGAGTTGTTTTCATGGACGCATAGTTGGGTTAATGATATGATCTCAATGTTATTTTGGTAATAGACTCAATCGTTGCACATATTTGCTGACTATGTAGTGTGAGGTAATTATTGGTCGTTTTGAATCTAATGACTTAGAGAAAAAAATATTTAATTATATGCTAAATTGATCATAATTGTGTACTTTTGGAGAGGGAGTGGGTAACAGTTCTGATGTGGGTTTGAATTAAAAGTAGATTGGATAGAGTAGTGTACAATTCATAGGATTTCCTTGGCTGCTTTCTCTAACTGTTAAGGAATCAATCACCCTTTCTTGCATTTAATACAAAGCTATTTGTTTATTTATTAAAGAGCCAGGTTTCTTTTGTTGGGAGGAAAGGAACAGAAATAATCAGTAGTATGGTTACTTCAAAGTTACTTGAAGAGGTAGAACATAGAATGTAGTGCTTTTGCATTCCTGTTAATGGGAAACTTTTATGTTATTTACGTGTCTTTAACATAAATCTTGAGGGAAGCTAGGTAGTGCAGTGGATAGAGTGCTGAGGTCTGGAGTCAGGAAGACTCATCTTCCTGAGTTCAAATCTGGCCTCAGACTGTTTGATCCTGGGCAAATTTACCTCAGTTTCCTCATCTGTAAAATGAGCTGGAGAAGGAAATGACAAACCACTCCAGTATCTTTGCCAAGAAAACCCCAGATGGAGTCACAAAGGGTCAGACATGGCTGAAACAACTGAATGACAATAATAACAAAAAGATAAACCTTGTTGAAGGGATTGTAGTAGTTAGAAGGGACCTTAGAAATCTACTCCTCATCCTGTTTTCTAGAGATGAATAAACTGAGGGCCAGGGAAGTTAAATGAGTTGCCCAAGGTCATACAGTTAGCAATGGTAGGAGCTAGTCCATTGACACTAACCCCAGTGCTCCTTCCATTGTAGTATGTAGATTTAAAAACTCACATTTACATTGCACATACTTTTAAAAACTTTTTTGGTCTGAATCACTTATAGTTGCATTGACATAGTTGATGTTTAACTTAATTAATTCCAACAAAAATGTAGAGGCTCATACATGCTGAGGAATAATAATACCACTTCTGGTAGTTCAGAATCCAAAAATCCAGGTTGGATAAACCTGATCTTTCACTTTTTTCCCTGCTTCCACACTATTACATTCTTGGCCAATTTACTCTCCTTAGTTTCTTCTTCTGTAAAATGGGAGGATCAGCTCGAACATTATGTGATTTATTTTATTTTCAAAGTTTTTTTGTTATTATATTACACATATTTACAAATTACTCCTACTTGAGAGGTCTCTTCTAACCCACTAAAACAGTTAAGTACAATTAATAATAGCACAGTTACCTTATCTGAAAGTATATGCAACATTTCACATTTGTAACCTTTCCCACCACTCTATTTCTTTTTAAATGGACAGAAATCTATTTTCTCTGCCTCCTATGTCCCCAACCTATTGAAAAAAAAAGAAAAGAAAAACAAATTTTTATCTTATTTTTCTCACTTTATTTTTTTCTTTTTTTCTTTTTTTAAATTTATTTTCAGTTTTCATAAGACTTTGAGTTCCAAATTTTCACCCCATCTCGCCCTTTCCCCCATTCCAAGATGGCATGCACTCTGAATATCCCTTCCGCTAGTCAGCCCTCTCTTCTATCTCTCCCCCCGCCCCCGTTCTCTTATCCCCTTCCTTTTCTATTTTCCTGTAGGGCAGGATAGACTTCTGTACCCCATTTCCTGTATTTCTTATTTCCCAGTTGCATGTGAAAACATTTTTTTAAAACACATGTTTTTAAAACTTTTGGTTTCCAATCTTCTCCCTTCCTTGCTCCCTACCCACCCTCATTGAAAAGGCAAGCAACTCAATATAGGTTATACATGTGCAGTTACGCAAAACACTTCCATGGTAGACATGTTATGAAAAACTAACTCTATTTCCCTTAATCCTATCCTGCCCTCCCATTTATTCTATTTTTTTCATTTCACCTTGTCCCTCCTCAGAAGTATTTGCTTCTGATTACCCCGTTTCCTGATCTGCCCTCCTCTCTATCATCCCCCTGCTGTCTTGTGCCCTTCTCCCCCTATTTTCCTGTAGGGTAAGACAGATTTCCTTACCCAATTGAATGTGTATGTTATTCCTTCCTTAAGCCAAATCCTGTGAGAATAAGATTCACTCATTCCCTCTCCCCTTCCCCCATTTCCCTTCCACTGTAAGAGCATTTTCTTTTCTGTTTTCTTTTTTGTGAGATAATTTACCCTATTCTACCTCTCCCTTTCTTCTTCTCCAAATGTAATCCTCCCTCATCCCTTAATTTCATTTTCCAGATATGACCCCTTAATCTTCAACTCACCCTGTGCCCTCTATCTATCTATCTATCTATCTATCTATCTATCTATCTATCTATCTACCTACCTCTACCTATACATACATACATATAATTTTTTTCCTCCAACTACCCTAACACTGACAAAGGTCTCATGAGTTATAAATATCATCTTTCCAATGGAGGAATGTAAACAGTTCAACCTTAATAAGTCTCTTATGATTTCTCTTTCCTGTTTACCTCTTCATGTTCCACTTGAGTCTTGTATTTGAAAGTCACATTTTTTATTCAGCTCTGGTCTTTTCATCAAGAATGCTTGAAAGTCCTCTATTTCACTGAATGACCATTTTTCCCCTGAAGGATTATACTCAGTTTTGCTGGGTAGGTGATTCTTGGTTTGTAATCCTATCTCCTTTGCCCTCTGGAATATTATATTCCATGCCCTGCAGTCCTTTAATGTAGAAGCTGCTAAATCTTGTGTTATCCTGATTGTGTTTCCACAGTACTTGAATTGTTTCTTTCTGGCAGCTTGTAATATTTTCTCCTTGACCTGGGAACTCTGGAATTTGGCTACAATATTCCTAGGAGTTTTCCTTTGGGGATCTCTTTCAGGAGGAGATCAGTGGATTCTTTCAATTTCTATTTTGCCCTCTGGTTCTACTATATCAGGGCAGTTTTCCTTGATAATTTCTTGAAAGATGATGTCTAGGCTCTTTTTTGATCATGGCTTTCAGATAGTCCAATAATTTTTAAATTCTCTCTCCTGGATCTATTTTCCAGGTCAGTTGTTTTTCCAATGAGATATTTCACATTTTCTTCTATTTTTTCACTCTTTTGGATTCGTTTTACAGTGTCTTGATTTCTCATAAAGTCACTAGCCTCCAATTGCTCTATCCTAATTTTTAAGGAAGCATTTTCTTCAGTAATCTTTTGGACTTCCTTTTCCATTTGGCCAATTTTTCTTTTTAGGGCATTCTTCTCTTCATTGGCTTTTTGGACCTCTCTCTTGCCATTTGGGTTAGGCTATTTTTTAAGGTGTTATTTTCTTCAGTATTTTTTTGGGTCTCCTTTAGCAAGCTGTTGACTTGTTTTTCATGATTTTCTTGCATCACTCTCATTTCTCTTCCCAGTTTTTCCTCTACTTCCCTTACTTGCTTCTCAAAATCCCTTTTGAGCTCTTCGAAGGCCTGGGACTGATTCATATTTTTCTTGGAGGCTTTGGATGTAGGAGCTTTGACTTTGTTGTCTTCTTCTGGTTGTATATTTTGATCTTCCTTGTCACCAAAGTAAGATAATACAGTCTGACTCTTTTTGTGCTGCTTGCTCATGATCCTGGCCAATTACTTGAGTTTTTAAACTCTTTGTTAAGGTAAGAGTCTGCTTCCAACATGGAGAATGTACTGTCCCAAGCTTCGGTGGTTTATATAGCTGTTTTCAGAGATACTTGTAGGGACCCGCAAATTTTCAGTTCTTCAAGGTGGTATGATAAGGGGCGAGGTGTTTACTCCTTTCCTGGTCTGTGCTGTGGTCTATTTGTGACCACAAGCACTCCTTTCTGTCCTGGAACTGTGAGGAAGGTTTCCTGTCCACAGCCACTACAAGCTCCACTGTATCAGCGCTCCTCTGAAAAACAGTTTCTTGAAACAAATGTTCAGAGTGAAGTAAAACAAATCCCCTCAATGGTTGTATACAAATTTGTGTGTGTGTATATTTCGCACTTTTAATCTGTGACATCTTTGTAATGGAGAGTATACTTTGTCATTGGTCCTCTGGAATAATGAATAATCATTGTTCCAATCATAGTTCTTACAGATTTCTAAGTTTGTTTTCACAGTGTTGTTGCTATTGCATCAACTGTTCAGGTTCTGTTCATTTCATCCTATATCACTTTATAAATAAACCCCCAAATTGTTCATTTGATGTTATAATATAAATTGTTCTGGTTTTGCTTACTTTATTTTGAGTCAGTTCATATGTTTTTCCATGTCTTTTTGGAATCATCCATTTCCTCATTTCTTATAGCACAATAGTACTCCATCACATTTGTATACCACTACTTATTCATCCATTCTTCAATTGTTGGCTGTACTTTTAGTTTCCAGTTTTTTGCTCTCATAAAATGATCTATTATGAATATTTTCATATAAAGGAACTTTTCCTCTTTCTTTGATCTCTTTTGGGTATAGATCTAGCAGTGGTGCAGATGGATCAAAGGGCTTGCACCGTTTACTAACTTTTTGTGTATGATTCCAAATTGCTTTCCAGAATTGTTGTCCCGTTTCATAAGTACATCAATATGCTTGTCTCCCCCTAGTCCCTCCAATGTTTATTATTTTACTTTTTTGCCATCTTTGCCACTCTGATGAATAGAAGGTAGCATCTCAGAATTGCTTCAGTTTGTATTTCTCTAATTAGTTGTAATTTTTTTTTTACACAGCTGTAGACATCTTAGGTTTCTTCTTTTGAGAACTCTATTCATACCCATAGACCATTTATTAATTGAGGAATGGTTGGGTTTTTTTCCCCTTTATAGATTTGAATTAGCTCCTTATGTGTCTTGAAAATGAGATCTTCATCAGAAAAATTTGCTGTAAATGTGTCCCCTCCCCTCCCCCCACACCATTTGAAGCATTTTGGTAGCCAGTGTGAGATACGGGTCAAAAATCTAATTTCTTCCATACTTTATATGATTGTGTTACATTATTCTTCATTATACTAATTTCATCATACTAAGTACCTATTGGTGGCAGCTTTGGTTTAAGTCTCATGCATGTGGCTGTATTCAGTTTGGGAAATTCTATCTTTATGCTTGATATCATTTATTCTTTATTTATGCTTGATCTTGTTCTCCTTTGGCACATTTGGAAACAGTCAAACTAGCTTCTAATTTTTCAAGGGACAGAAGAAAAATAATTTTAAGTCTAAGGTTGAGGAGAATTGAATTTTATTTGTCAATAGTATCTTTTAAAATGTTCTGTATTTAGCTTTAAAAAATAGAAACAATTATGTGGCAGTTCAATATTATCCCATTTTGAGGTTCTGTGATATGTCTGAATTGTTTAGCCTTTAATTATCTTTAATGGGGAGGCTTACATTATTGTAGCATTCAGGAAGGTCCTTTGCAAAATCTTTGTGGTTGCTAGGTTTTCATTGGTTTTCTCCAACAACTTTTCCCCTTTCTCATACTGCTCAGCAAATGATAGCCACAATGTTAGAGAAGAGCCATATGACTATATCATAAAACTATTGCATTATTACTGTTGTTTTGCTTCTATTTGCAGTATTTTGTAAGAGGACCCTAGGGAAATTAATGTTTAACTTAAACAATGAATTAAAAAATAATTCTACTAGTATCTTTTATTTTTACAAAAAGTAAATTTCTCCAAATATTTATTCCCATACCCTTCTGGAGAGCCCTCAACTAACAAATACTATAAAGGATGAGGAAGAAAACTGAACAAACTGGTCAAAACATCAAAAATGTTTGAAAATATATGCAGAGCTCTCCTACTTCTGCAAAGGTATCAGCATTTTCTGGGTCAAAAGGTCAAAAGGTATCAGCATTTTCTAAACAATGAATTATTAGAGAAATTTCAGTCATGAATTAAAGGAGGTTGAAGTTCATCAGAATACTGAATGTGTAGCTGCAGGACACAGAAGACTCAGATCTGAGTTTTGGCTTTGCCATTTATTAGCTTTGTGATCTTAGACAAATCATTTGATTTCACCAAGTATCGGATTTCTTCCACTCCCTCAAACCACACTGAGGAAGCAGCCTTCAATACTGCTGATGTCTAAGAGAGATTATGTCATAAATACCTCAAGCCACAGGGGTCCCATGGCATTTTCTTCATTTCTGGGGCAGGCTGATTCTCGGAGTTCTCTGATGACTACTCTCTTACATCTTTGTAAAAGTTGGGCTGTTCCTCTCTTCCCAGAGCTGAATAGTAGTGGAAGGAGATAAAGGGGTGAATAGAGAGGAGGAATGGCAATAAACTCCATCTATGATTAATTCTTTCTGGGTCTTACACTCCACCTTCCTTTAACATGGAGATATTGGCCATGCTCAATATCATAAAATGATCTACGTATCAGTTTGCAGCATTATTTATAGTATAAAGATAAACTGACCTGTGTAAACTATTTTATTGTCCGGGGTAAAACACTAGGAACTATGTTTCCTGTGATCCTTCAACTCATTTTATTTTAGGCTTGTTGTGTCTCGAAGTGTCTTGAAGAATCTTGAAGTTTCAGGTCCCAACAGTTGTTTGTTTTAAGACTGGAAGCAGCTGGACCAAACAGCTCACTGTAGCTGTTGGAGGATGCTTCTTTACTAAGGGTATGCTGTACCAAAAAAAAAGAAATTCCTGACTGCACTTTTGTCTGCACTGGTTGACATAACAATATGTAGTCCCTATTCAAATGCATGAATTTACTTTTGGTATTATGTAACTGGAATCATATGAGAATATTGAAGATGGAAAATAATTTCTGAAATGAAAGGTTAACACACAGGTGATTTTTATCTTTTGCCCTGACATTTAAAATAAGATATTTTATTGAAGGTTTTTTTTAAATAATGTTTTTGTAGTGATCTCTCAATAACTTCCCTTGTCCCCAGTAGAACCTTCCCTTATGACAAAGAAGTACAGTCAGTAACACAAATCAACACATTGACCATGTCTGGCAACATACCCCACATTCCATGCTAACAATCTACAACTTCTTTAATAAGGAGGCTCATTTTACCGTCAGTCTTTTGATGTGATTGGCAACTTCACTGAACATGACTCTGAATATTTAAATCTCCTTCTCCTCTTTTACTTCTTCCTTCTTATTCTTTTCTTTTTTCTTTTCCTTTTCTTCCTCCTCCTCCTCTCATTCTGGCTGTTGTTTTATGAGTGGAGAGTTCATACAGTGTCATTGTGTTATTAACTTAATATTCCAGAGAATAGAAACAGCTACCAGCCCAGGTGCCTGCTTTCTCATCTTTAAAAAATTTTATGAGAATGCTCTACATCTGTATCAAGGATGTTCTTGCTGAATAATGGAAAGGGAATGGATGGGCTTCTGCAAAAGATTTTGAATAGTCTACATCTTTACAGTCATATGAAAAGTTGACTGAAAGGTACAAAAATTACAACATTCTTCTGTGTTTTCTGCTTGTCCATTACCTTCCTCTCCCTACCCCCAAAACATTTGACTGTAGGGCAAAAAAAAAAAAGACTTATAGACTCCCCTCCAATGAGAAGTTTCTCATATATACATTAATGAAACTAAAAATTGCTTGATAAAAGCAACCAAAGATTTTATTCTGCTTAATGAGCCTCTGATTATTGTCTAGCAGAGGCATAAATGAGAAAGATGTATACTCACCAAAAGTGTTTGCTTTTATCACAGACAGTCTCTAAGAAGGGATACAAATTGAAGATGATTCCATTAGATGATGAGATTTGTCACATATAAACCCGTATTTTTTTAAGAACATGGATTCCATGATTTTCTGGTGACATATGGTGGTGAATTTGAGAACAATATAGCATCAAAGTTGAAAATGATCCGAAGGGTAATGGAGAGTTACATGGTGAGTATAATTAGGCAGCAGCATATTGCTAATGATGACCTATGAGAAATAAGTGGTATAAGGGTTTCCATGAAAGAAGTTTATGATCAGAAAAGACATCTTAGGTATTTGGTGAGAGTAACAACAAATGGATAATTTGACTGTTATCTTGGTACCCATGTAAAGACAAAAAACTAGAAGAGAGTCTTCAGCATTCTTCATGGAATGGGGTCAGAGTGCATGTATGGATAACGTAAGTATTAACCCCAATGATGGTGGCTCCATCAGTCATTTAACATTCCATTCTCTTCAACTAAAATAAAAAGATTTTTGAACCAGCTATCTTAGGCCTTTTCTAGCTCTAAATCAATGATCCTATGATTTAAAGCCCTTCTTCCTCTAATCTATTACTGCTTGGCCCATCTTTAAACGTGTCACTTAAGTTACTAAAAAATTATAGTCCATCTATACTTATCCAAACTTATTACCTACAACTTCATGTGAATTCTTTGATTTGATCAGACTGATCTCCTTCACTGTCCATGTATTCAAAAATAATAAAAAGCATTTATTAAGCACTTACTGTGTGCAAAGTACTTTTTCTAAGCATTAGGGATTCAAACAGGAAAGCAATACAGACCCTTCTCTCAAAGAGCTCACATTGTAATGGAGGAGACAACACATATAGGAGGTTTCAGTTGCAAGTCAGATGGAAAGATCTAGTGGCTCACAGGGCACAGCAGAAAAGTAGATGGTAGGGAATCTTCTTTAGTGTCATTTGGATTGACCAAGATATATCTTTTTCTGATGTTGAGCCATTTGGTAGTTCCGGGTCAAACTGAAGGGTAATCACCAGGTCCTTTTCCTACAAGGTTTGCTCTCTTGAATGGTTTTAAGAGATGGAATAGAAGCTAGACTAATGGATTGATGGATGGCTGAGTGGCTGGGCATATGCAACAATTCTTAGGGCTTTTGGACTTATCTGATAGGGAGTGGTAGTTAGTCAGTGATTGGTGGTTGCGGTAGCAGGGATTTGGGGCTCATGTTTCTTAAGGACTGCTCTGCCCCCCCGCCCCCCCGCAATGGTGGCTATGGAAAGAGAGTTAGATTAGCAATAGGGCCATTGGAGGAGGAGTACTATTCTATTTCTCAGGATCTTGGTTTGTATCCCTCTTGGTCTGAAGGGAGGTGGTGGTTTAGTTGGTGGCAGGGTCTTGACCTGCCTGGCATATGCCAGTCTCTATCTCTCCTTCAAGAAAACTTGTTGCTCAAGCCAGCCTAGCTTCCCTGCTCCATTTATGGCATTTGGATAGCATTTAGTGTTGGTGCTTACAGGAATGCTGGAATGAGAAAACTGAGGCCTAGAGTGATTAGGTGACTTTCTCAAGGCTCCACAGGGAGTAAGTGGCATTCAAGATTTGAACCCACATCTTCTGACTCTCAAACCATGTTCTTTTCACTGCCAGGTTGCTTCCCTAAGTGAGGTGTCTTGACCATGGTCATACAAGTTTCAAGTAACTCTTAGCATCCTTTAGTTGCTTCATGTGTGTCAGTTAATTTTGTGTCTTAACTGGCTTGTAAACTCCTTCAAGACTTTTACCATGTCTTATGCTTCTGTAACGCTCCTAGCATAGTACAGACCTAAGCATATAATTGGTGCTTATAAATCCTCATTGACTGAGTAATTCTTTTCTCAAGGCCACTTTCTATTAGTGTACCAGTAAAGGAACTATTGGCCTTTCTTCTCAAAACTGGATTTTTAAAATTGTATTTATTCATTTGTGAGGCAATCAGGATTAAGTGACTTGTCCAGGGTCACACAGCTAGTAAGTGTCAAGTGTTTGAGGACAGATTTGAACTCTGAAACTGGATTTAAATAAATTCCGGTGCTTTATGAATAACTTTCATTTTCACAGCCTCTCTCTTTAGAGAAAAACCTTAGACATTACTCACTAGCCTTTTCAGATTCCCTTTTCCAGGCTTTTCTCTTTACTTAACCATTTGTTGAGAACAGACTGATAACAATCTGTGTCTGTTCCATTTGTTTGGTGAAGCATCAACTTCTTTAACTTCTCCTCCAAAAATAGGTTGCCTTCCAATGAATGTTTGTTGGCTTAACATAGCACCACCCTCTTGCCTTGAAACTTATAAGGTAGGTTTCCAGTGAGTGTGCTAATCCTGAATCAGCTTAATAAACCGAATGATTAATGGGCTGTAAATAATAGAGTTGATGCTAAAAACCTTTATAGTATAGCATAATAGTTCTGGGTTTGAAACTTTAGAGGAAAAGTGACAAATCAGATTTACTTGTAAAGAAGTAACTATGGACCAATATTCCATCACCACGAAAACTGCTATGTTGAATGATTTAGGGGATAAGTTCATGATCAGCTAACTGGGTAGCAGAAAGAATAAAACAAAAGTCTTGTATATAAACTAACTGGAAATAAAACAGTACTAGACATGATGGTGCAGGCCTATAATTTCTACTCCTAGGAGAGGCTGAGGCTAGTAGATCCCTTGAGTTTAGGAGTTCCTAGCTGTAGTAAGGCTAAAGCTGATTGGGTGTCCACACATCATCTGGCATTAACAGGGTAAATTCTTAGGAGCAAAAAGCTATGTATGAGGCTGCCTAAGAAAGGCGAACTGTTTGGAAAACCTTCAGTACCAACCTACTTTGGGATGGGCCTGTGAGTAGCAGCTTACAATGCCAGCTTGGGCAAGAAAAGGAGTCGAGAGAGAGAGAGAGAGAGAGAGAGAGAGAGAGAGAGAGAGAGAGAGAAGGAGAGATGGAGATGGAGATGGAGATAGAGATAGAGACAGAGACAGAGAGAGACAGAGAGAAAAAAGGAGAGAAGAAAGAGAAGAAGGAGAATAAGAAATAAGAAAATAAGGAAGAAGAAGAAGAAGAAGAAGAAGAAGAAAGGAAGTAAATATAGCAAGCATCATACTTATAGTGATTTTGAAAAGTTTAATGAGAAACAATACTTTTAGAGAAATTAAATTTTATTTTTTCATATGCAGATATGTATATGAAATGAATTAAATATATATTTTTAGATCTCCATTTAAAGAAGAACTAATATGTGAAAATCTACACTAATGGAAATAATATATTTCAGAAATCTGAAGTATCCTTGTGTAGAAGACCTTGCCAAATCATGACAATAAAAACCTGTGAAGGATAGCAATCAAATGAACCCCTGAACACATACCCCTTTAAATATCAAATACTTTCACAAATCCAGTTCTACCAACACTTATTAAACAACTTCTGTGCAAAGCACTGGGGACACAAATACAGCTACGATTCAGGCCCTGCTCCCAATGAGTTTAATGAGGGGGATGGACATGTCCACAGACAAAAAAACATGAAAGATATAAAAGAGCCTGATGAGTGTAAAAGAGAAATCCAAGTAAAGTGATATAGGAAGTGTGAGGAGCAAGAGATCATTTTGAATTGTGGGTGATCAGGTGGTGGGTGAGGGAAGGTTTCATGGAAGAGATAGAGGAAATGGCCTCTGAACTGAGTATTGAGTGAACTGAAGGATTTTGACAGAAAGAGATAGGGATAGCAGCCATGCCAGACATTTGTTTTTCAGTCATTCAGTTGTGTCCAACTCTTCGCGATCCTGTGGACTACATTGTTCATGGGGTTTTCTTGGTAAAGACACCGGAGTGGCCTGCCATTTCCTTCTCCAGGGGCTTCTGGTAAACACAGGTTAAGTGATTTGCCCAGGATCACCCAGCTAGTAAGTATCTGAGGCCGAATTTAAACTCAGGTCTTCCTGACTCCAGGCTTAGTGCTCTATCCACTGAGCCATCTAGCTTCCCTATGCCAGACATAAGGGCAGTGTAATCACAGGTCTCACACATCTGCCTTGTGGTCCAAGGCACAGAGACATAAGGGCAGAACTAGAATGGGGCATTGTGAGTAGTCCAGTTTGGTTGGATTGTAGAACGTTTAGAGCAAAAGAGCAGGATAAATCTGTTAGACTGAAACCAAATGACACATCACCTTAAATTCCAGGATCAGGAGTTTATCCTTTATTCAGTTAGCACGGGCGGGGGGGGGGGGGGCGGGGAAAGAAGTGGACTATTAAAGGTTTGATCAGAGATGTGCTTTAGGAGGGTTAGTTAGACTGTAGCAATATGGAGAATGGATTGGAAAGTGGTTGATTAGAGCCTTGAAGACCATTTAGGAGGCTACAAGTAGTCTATTCAAGAGAACAAGGGTAAGAAATATGCTAGAACCAAATTTAAGCCTTACAACAACTCAGTGAGGTTGCCCTTTACAAGTATAATTGACTCCATTATTCTTATCAGCAGAGGCAGCTAGGTGGTACAGTGGATAAGGTTCTAGACTTGGAGTCAGGAAGAACTGAGTTCAAATCTGGCCTCAGTACTTAACTGGCTCTGTGTCCCCGAACAAGTCACTTAAGTCTGCCTCACTTTCCTTATCTGTAAAATGGGAATAACATAGGGTGTGAATTTGGTATAAGAGACTTTTGAGTGATGTAAAAAGAGCAATATTGTGGAAGTTTCAGTGGGGAGCAAGGGATATGCCATCTCCGCCTTTAGGGAACAAACCTTACTAATCACAGGCCAAACTTTTAGAACCAATAGCTAAAGCTTGCGGTATAAGAGAGAATGCTTATGTGGTTTCACTGCATAGCTAAAAATTGTATTAAAGGGACATTCAATAGTCAAGCTATATTTCTTTTTTACAGGATATAGCCCCAAGATAAGTTTATCCTACAATATTTTCTATTTTAGTTCTCTGTTGAAGACTGTAATTTTATTATTATTATTATGAAGGGTTATGTGATGTCAATGGTTACATTTGAAAATGTCACTTGTATTATGTCTTGGAGCAAAAAACAAATAAGCAACAAAAAACAAAACAAAACCCAATCCTGAAATGTGGGATAGCAATGCAATTCTGTAAAGGAAGTCAATGGAAAACAAAACAAAACAACAAAACAAAATGTTATTTAGAGAAGTCATGGTAAAGATGCCTTTTTGGAGAATGATTCTATTCCCTAAAGTCGTGCATACCCCTACTGACAAGATTCAAAGTCATTTGCCAAATTGACATGAGCATGGCATCCCAGGATAGGATATTCATAAATAACCTAGCTACATTTGTTTTTGACAAGATGTCAAGTTATTGTTTTAAGCTGAATTCCAAGGGACAGATTCAGCTGCCATTTCTGAGAGATAAGGTGGCAGGCACTGTAATTGAATTGACCATATTCTTCTTCCTCTTTAGCCCTCAGAATTGCTTGGGATATCTAACAGCATGGCCAATGGAGCATGCCCTGCCAGGGTTTGAAATAAGAGTTTAGCATACCCCTAAATTGAGAGGCACTGAGCTATTGGCATTCATTTCAATTACTATGAAAGGAAAAGTTTAGCACAAACTGATCTTTAGAAGTAAAGTCCGTGATGAAAATGTCATTAAATACTTTGCTTTGAACTCCTTTTCTGGATTGCAGCCCCTGTACTGTCTGCCACATGCAACCCAGCTGAGGGAGGCTCATGAGGGAGGCTTCCTTGCTCCTAAAAGCCAGTTGGAGGAGTGAATTAATTGACAGTGTAATTATTTTAACTAGGATTAAAAAGGAAAAAAATAATTTAATTAGTATTAATTATGCAATACACAGAGAATTGGTAATGAAATCTGCCCCAAAGACTGCATTGTTATTAAAATTAAAGTTCAATTCCAAAGCTCTGAAGCTCTGAGATATAATGCCAACCCTGCCCCCTATCTTTTTTTTTTTTAAGGATCAGGTTCACCAGAAACTTTGATTTGAGTATTTTGCTTTATTAAGTCCTGCAGGCTAGTGGTTAAGATCACTACAGTGAATAAATGTATCAGGAATCACACATATCTTTGCAGTTGCTTGAGGGCATGGTAAAGTGAATAGCTCTCAGGCAGCTGAAAACCATGATATCAGTTTAAGGTTAATTTGTCTCATTAGAAAAACGTAATCTCTCTAAGAGAACATTTTCTGTATGAAAATGTTTCTCTTAAAGAGTTGATTCATCATAAAAGAGAAAGAAGCATACTGCTAATTCTTAGCCAAGCTAGTCTCCTTGCTATTCCTAAAATTTACTCCATCTCTCAACGCCATGCTATTCTACCAACTGAGCACTCCACGCTTTTGCAGCAGGCTTTTCCTCATAACTGTAATGTACTTCCTCCTCACCTCTGCCCCAAAAGCACATAATAGGTGCTTAGCAAAGATGTGCTGGATTGGTTCTGTATGTCCGAAGGCTTCTGATAAACAATGACTACGTAAAATAACAAGCTTTATTTTAACCAAATGTTTTGGCATCCTCAAATATTTCATCACAGTTGTTTTGCACAATGTAAGCTATCCCCAGAGAGCATCTCCAAGGCAAACATTACCAGATGTTATAACATTGGGAGTAATTGTTATCCTTTAGAACGTGTTTTAATCTCAGAGGAAGAATTTCTTAATGTTGATTTTTGTCAAATCAAAGTGATTGAGACAATAATCTTTAACATTCTGTGTCTCATTAATGACAAAAAAAAACTTGTTTGGTAATTAAGACAATACTCCTTATTTCAAAAGTAATTTGAAGATAGGGAAACAAAGTATAAAAAAGTCTCTGGGGAAGTCATTTAAAGGAAAATACAAAGATAGATACTTCTCTGAAAGAACTTGTAATGAAATTGGGCAGACAAGTATGCAAATGAATATGATACAAGGGAAGGTAAAATAAGTGCAAAGAAGTCCAGGCAAAGTACCATAGAGAATTTTAAAAAGGATCATTTTCATCTTGGGGAGTCAGAGAAGGCTTTTTAGACTATTGGCATTGGAGGGGGTGACTTCAACATCTAGAGATGGAGATGGGGGCAGAAGAGAGTCCCAGGCAAGGTTACTGTGTGAGCAGACGTGGAAAGTTAGGAGAGGGAAGGAAATGGATGAATAGGGAAATGCAGTTTGCTAGAAAGTAGAATATTGTAGGAGATAATATTTAGAAAGGTGGCTTCAAAAGACCACCAGAAACAATGTAAAGAGAGAAGAAAAGAAGATAACAACAAAGCAGGGGAGGGGTTGAAGGACTGATGTTTGAGGAGTCAGAAAAGGAGTTCGGGAAAGCATGTCAGACAGGTAGAAAAATGAAGAATCAACCCTGAATCTAAAATCCTATGAGTATCCTAGAAACAGGGGCACATTAAGATATCAAGAAGGACAGGGTGATCACTTGTGTTAAATGGTACAGAGAAGTAAAGGAAAATGGATATCAGAAAGGGTCTTGAATGCCAGATTCAGATGTTCCTGTTTCATTTGGTAGACAATGGAAAGCTACAGAAATTTTTTGAGTGAAGGAGTGATGCAATTAGAATGGTTCATTAGGAAGGTTACTGGAGCAGCTATATAAAAGATGGATTAAAGAGGGAACAGAAAGAAGTCAAGAAGACCAGTTAAAAGGGCATAAAATTAGTCTAAGTTTTACTTATGATATGAGGACTTAGATTTACTTATATATGAGGATTTGAACTAGAATGGTAGCAGGAGAGAGATGTGAAAAATATTGAAGAATTTGAATCAAGAAGACTTGGCAACTGATTGCATATGTTGGCTGAAGGAGAAAGAAGAGTCAGAGATGATATTGAGGTTAGAATCTTGGGAGGGTGGAGCCATTAACAGAAAAAAAGAAGCCAGGAGTGGAGGCAGGTTTTGTTTAACATGAAATGTTTTTTTAATTAAAATGACCTATTATGTAATTTCTTTCTCTGAAGGTCTTTAGAAGTACAGTAGATTTTTAATCTGCTTGGAGTAAAGCGGCAGAGCCTTGTTAACATTAGGAAGATGGGTTATATGATTTGCCTAACTCCATTTTAGCTATACATCTCTGGATACTGAGAATTTACTGAATAGTGATGTAAAGAAAATAAGATTTTTTAATTCAATTTTTAATCTTTATTTGAAACATGTTTCATTTCAGCCACTGGTTATTATTTCAGGGACTCTCTTTGTATTTTGCTTATTTATGCTACACAATTTCCTGAACTATTTTTGTGCCAACTACATATTATATCTGTTGAACTCTTTGTTAATCTTGCATGAATGATTTCAATTTAACTAAACTTCTTGAGACAGACTGAAAGGTAACCCATCAGAAGACCCAATTTATATTTTAGAATTCTCTCCAGTGTTATCTATAATCTACTACAAAAAAAGATAAAGATTTGATTTACACAATGCTGTTGTTTTAGCCTATTTGACAAATCAGTCAGAGCTCAGGTTCTAATTAAAATGTACAGGAAATAACTGAAAGACTTCCAGTTATGGAATGATATGCCAGTTAATGGCAGGAATACACAAGATGGATATTAGCCAGTAGCTTCAAGTGCAGTGAACACTGTTCTAGGTAGGCCCTGGACTATCAGCCTTAAAACTGCTGCATATCACTGTAGATTCCCTGAATACTGGGGGTTAGGTGAGCCTCATTGGCAAATAACTGGAAATATGATGATGATGATGATGATGATTGGGATCACTGCCCTAAATGATGAGCAATTTCACTGTGTCCTCCTTTTACGGATGCAGTTTTTATGCCCCTTTAGTGATAGTTGGAAAATACTGACAAAAAAAGGTATTTCCAACTGAGAAAAATTAGTATTATACTGTTATAATAATAACTAATTATTAAGTTGTGATCCATCCTTTTCTTCCTATTTCTGTTAAGGTCCAACTCCAGAAAGGGTGAATAACCTCTGAAGGGCATGGCTGACTAAAAAAGGTTCTCCTAACCTTCAAAGCACATGCTTGTGAACTAGATTAACTTCTACTCAACTGAGAGACCTAATTTCTGTTTAGAATATAAACAGAATCTAGTCTGGATAAGCCTTTGCCTGAGGGAAGAACCCTCAGTCCCTGATCCTGTCCTTTAGAGAATAGGACAACCCAGTTTATGAAGGAGAAAACTTGCCAGTGAGGTCCATATAAAAATGGCATCACCTTCCCAGATGCCTTGAGGCTTCTGAGCCTCATGATTAAACCCCAGTTCTCAGCAGGAGGAGCTGAAGACTTTTAGCCCACTTCCTCATTAAACGTCCACCCATCAGGTTTGATTTTCACTTGTCAGGGGAGTTCCCTTTCAGAAGGGATTTAAAGCAGTTCAGGGTCTCCCTAGGGGTCTTTGATTACCAGAGAAACCACTTCCTATTAATTTATTGATGTCTGATTAGCATAATTAAAAAAACTGATTATTAATTACCCAGAAACTCTTTCTTTTGGGGATTTTCATTCATCTCACCAGGGAATTGAGATTAGTTCCTACAACGCAATGGTATATACCTCTCAGTCTATAGCTTTGGGCTTGGGGCTTCAATTGCCATTTCAAAATGGAATCCTTTTGTAGCTTGCCTTGCACAGAACATCTTCAAAAATGGGGAGACGGTAAACTAGGAGAATCTATACATGATTTTCTTTTCTGTAGTGGGAAATGCAGAAGGTTGTTGCTGGGAAACAAACAAGCTAGTTGCTGGGAAACAAACATGTGAAAAAGCAAAATTTAAGACATGAATACATGACTATTACTTAGAAAGTAAATTGGGTTAGTACATGTTCCACTCTTTAAGCTGATTCACAGACCAACAATATAACTGCTATCTATGATAGTTATAATAGACCTCAATATGCTTTTCAAATATGTATTATTAATTTGCAAAATACATCCATTCAAACAAGTCTCTGTGAAAATCTAAACCACTGCTGTCAAATTCCTTTTATTCCTTAGATGAGATGTCTTTTAGAGATAAGTCTATCTGAGTGAGATTCCCTTCGGTAAAATGAGATTTACTTTCTTTGATCACATGCCCTAATGTATCTTTTAACTTTAGTATTTGGTGTACTTTAAAAAAAATCAGTCATTTTAGGAGGAGGGGGAAGAGGGAGAACAGGATGACTGAAAGGAGGAAAAATGAGAGAGAAGGGAAGAAGTGAGAGGGAGGAAGAAGAGGAGGAGGAGAGAAATTGACGTATTTGATATTTAAAATAAGACTAGATGCGGCAAAAACGGGGTTCACAAAAATTGCATTGTCAAATAGTTTATTCAATCCAGACCCATAATAATTCTGAGAAAAGTGAATAGGTACAATTTTTTTGGTGGAGGGGGGGTGGGGCAGGGAAAGAGTAAACTGACGTCAATCTCAAAGGTTAGGCATAAACAACCAAATATCCCCTTTTTCGTTTAGTGACCTATTATAGATGTCATTCATGAATTTGTTTGCACAGTTTTGAATCTATTTTTATTTATATTCTGGGCCAAAGTTTTTGTTCTGAATTTCAGAAATTTAATATCCCCACACAATGAAAACTGTGCCAAGTTTTATTTGATCTAAATTGACTACTCTCAAGCTTTAAGGGGCGTGTACTAGTTTTTGTATTCAGGAATCTGGTGAATGAATACATGCTTAATTTATTCACATCCTTCACGACTGTATTCAGATCAGATTCACTCTTGGCTTTCAGTTGTCTGGGCTGGAAAGTTCTGATCTCTTTGGAATCTTCCCTAATTCCATTGTACCTTCCCCAGTCCATACCATCCCTAGTCCATGATCCTATTTAGTGTCACTGTCATGTGGTCAGATATGCCATGCTGTTTTATAACCAGTCATTTTATAGACAAAGGAAGTATGCTTTATTAAAGATTGTAAACAAGACTCAAATTAAGTATCCTTGCCTTTCCATCTTCTTCTCTAACAATGTTTTCTTTCCCAAATAAGAGTTAGCAGAACATCTGCTGAGTTATTTTCAATCTGAGAACATATTTTGTCCTTTCCTAATCTCATTCTCTTGAGATTATTTTTCATTCACTTCATAATAAAATTATGTAATAGGGCTTTGGAACCTACCTACATGACCTAAGATGTGGGCCCCCATGTGGGAGATGCCAAGGACCAGCTTTCAGGATGGAGGGCTGGCACTGGTGGATAACCTTCGATGTGAAAGGGAGCAGCTTCTTTCCTTTATCTGTGTCACTGGAACTTCCTGGATCTTTAAATCATAGACCTCTCAATTTCATGTGGCATCTCACCTATAACAGAAGTATCCTGCAGTAAGAAAAAGGGGTGAAAGACAGATTTGAAGGATTCCTTTCCTTTCTTCTAGACCAGATGGCCCTGAGAAATGAACTTGAAGTTGAGCTTGGGGTTGCGATCTTACTTAGTATGTACTTTTTAGTTCTAGGTGTAGGGAGTGGAGTCCAGGCCCGGGAAGCTCAAACCATGGGGACCTAAGAGCTCAGAATTCCAGCCTGGATATTATAGTCAGCAAGCCTAGAGGGAAGCCCTCAGAAGCCAGGATGCTTAAGGCAAGCCCAGAGGGCATTTCTACTTGGAACTAGGTGGGACTGATGCTATACAGTTTTGAGCTAAATTGTGAATCTGGTGCTCCTTCCCTCCCCAGATACTGAGATGATGGAAGGGAGGTTAAACCCTGAGGTATGTAGAGGATAATGTTTGTATGTTTGTTCTTGATATATCTTTGAAATGAATATTCCTTTGTAAAAGTTAATCTGGTATTAACTGTTTAAATGGAACTGGGGTACTTGGACCTCTAAAATGGGGGATCTTTAGCCAGTGGGTGGGGACAATCTCAAGGTTCCCCTGCTGAGCTAGTTCTAACATCAGGTCTGGAATCCAAGATTTCTAGGTCCCCCCAGTGTGGATCAAGCCCCTTGTCTGAGACTTCATTTATTGAACCTACAGCTGAAAACAAATAAAAGAAGCCTAAAGCCTGTTTCTTGAGGCTATCTGGCCTAGAGGGAGGGGAAGTAGGTTCTTGGGTGCTTCCTTTACCCCAGATCACTGCATGACAGCCCTGCTGTGGGTGTATGAGATCTTTGCCCCTGGATAGCTCTCTGAAAGAGAACACATTGCACTGACAATACTGTGAGATACTGGAAACAGAGAGGGACTGTGCCTCGGTCAAGTAGCTTTAAAGACTCAGGCAATTCCATCTACACAGCCAAAGGAAAGAGGCTCCTATCACCCATGGGGTAGGCCAATGCAGAATGCAGAATGTCCATACCCCCCAGAAGCAGATTCCTGGTGTCTCCCATTTGGTGTCTGCAGCTGTTTGTTGATGTTTTTCCTTTGTTCTCAAAGAGGACCATGACATTAAGAAGGTGATGCCATGACATGAAAATGAACTGGATTTAAGTGAGAGAGGGCTGCACAAAGTCACCAGCCTCACTTTCTCCTCCGGAGCCTTCTGGGTCCAGTGGCAAGATATAGATCAGTATGACTGCAGATGGAGTTAGATGCAGTGGGAAACCATAGCCTTTTGAAGCTAAGGTCTTTAACAGGTCTCAGTTTGACTGAGGCAACACCCAGTCATTCAGAGTCATTCAGTGATTAAGGCTAGGTAAGAAAAGAAGCAGAGAATGACCTCTTTGGTCAAAAAAAAGAAAAGAAGAAAAAATCAGTCTGGTAGGGGAAGACCCTCAAGGGTTTCTGGCCCAAAGAGAAACAATTGTTATTTACATTCACTCTGAGTCAATCTGGGCCCAAACAATGACCAACTGGGGTTTGGCCTGAGACCTTTTTTGGCCAATCAGTGACAGCAGAGTGATTTGGGTTTAAGGCATGATCCTTAAGAAAAAAAAAGTTTTGGGGGCAGCTAGATAGCACACTGGGTAGAGTACCAGTCCTGGAATCAGGAGGACCCGAGTTCAAATTCGGCCGGAGACATGTGATACTCACTAGCTGTGTGACCTTGGGCAAGTCACTTAACCCCAACTGCCTAGAAAAAAAAAGTTTCAGAGATCAAAATTTACATTCCTTTGGGCAGGACACCCACAGGTAAGGGCATGATACCCAATGTGGACAGAAAAAAAGAAAGAAAAGAAAAAAGAGAAGAAAAGAAAGCTGTGTTGCCCAACTGGCCAGTTCCAGTTGGGTCCACAGTGGGGCAGCTCCTCTTTCTACTCACAGAGGTTATTTGTCCTTCCTTCTTGAAGAGGATCATGACGTCAGGAAGGTGATGCCATAACATGCAAGTGAATTGGATTTTAGTGAGGAGGGGACTGTGTAAAGTCACCAGCTTCATTTTTTCCTCCAGGGCCATCTGGGTGATCTCCACATGTACAGAAACAGCATAACACTAACCTAACTACCCTAAGAAGTTATATATCTTTGTCTTTCAAAGCTATAAATATACCCTTTTGTAGGCTAGAATCAATGGAGGACCTATTAAGCAAAACATAAAGAGAGATAAGTAGAAATTAATTTATAAAATTAAAATGGGTATGTATTAAATATCCTTATTCTATGTCCTAGGAAGAGGGTGCTTAGAGCAGTCACTTTTTAGTAAGTTTCAGTGCCAGAAGTTAAGCCTCTTCTACTTAAATACTTAATACCAATTCAAGATCAAGCAAAGACAACAGGAGAATGTTTTTTCAGTCCTTATCCATGTAATCTTTCATCATTTCTCAAAGCCAATGAAAGTTTCCTTTATCCATCGAGCTGATGGGGTGTGGGCCCAAGCTAAGATCTTCGCTCCTTGCCCCAAAGAGAATCTGGCTCCCCTTTGTCTACAGGACCCAGAAAACCCTTAAACTTTTAGGTTCCTTATTGACTCTCTTATCTCCCTTTGAAAGCCCTAGCCCTACCTTTTGATCTTAAGCCTTTCAAACATCTTCCTTCCAGTTCCCTTCATTATCTGTTGCCATTGTTTATTCAATCTCTTAGACCTTCCAATTGGAATTCTTACCTGGACCCTTTTCCCAGCCCCCTCCTCTGGCCCCCCAAAGTTACTTTAGTGTATTTAAGATCCACCTTGACCCCCATTCAGATGCTGAGAATCTCTCATGCCCAAAAGGCTGAGACTTTCCCATGTCTGCTCATCCCCACAGGCATTACTAATGTTCAGATTCCTTAAGAGTCTGGCATGTGTGATTTATCTCTAATAAGCTAAGAATCTCTCATGCCCCAAAGGCTGAGCTTTTCTCATGCCAGCTCATCCTTACCGGCATCACCTGGCCTATATGTTTTATCTCTAATAAACTTTTTCTTTGGCTGGAAGAAGATTTGAGTTGAATTCATTCAGGCAGGGCCTGGCATCGCAATCTTGGGGGTTCCTAGCAGCACCCCAAAACCTACACCTCTTCACAGCCATAGCACTGGAAACAATTTCAAACAGCTATATCTATTCCATCTCCCCTACTCCAAGTATTCCAGGAACATATTTGTCTTTTAAAAATGTCTTTAGTATAAATGATTCCAGAATATTCCTCAATTTTATGTGTGTGTGTATATATATATATATATATATATTTGGCATTTCACAATATCTGATCTAAATCTCTAGGTCATATGAGCAAAGAAAGAAGATTTAGATTTTTCCAACTGAATGACTATATTAAAAAGAGATGCAATGTATTTTAGTGGACAGAGCATTAAACTTGGATTCAAATCTTGGTTCAAATCTTAGCTGTACTGTCACACCTAAAGTCTATGTGACCTTGGTTAAATAACTTAATCTACCTGGTCCTTAACTCTACAATGAGTGGTAGGACTAGATGATCAATAAGTCCCTTCTCATGATTAAATTTTGTTATTCTGTGAGAACTAAAAAACTGAGGCAGCTAAATTCTGCCCATAAAGCAGGGATCAACAATGGCTAACTCCACCATGCCCTGTGTTTTTGAGTGCTTCTCTCTACTCAGACACCAGGCTACAGAAGAAAGAGAAGCTGGATTCTTTCACCCGTGGCCACTGAAATGGAAAGAAAGGTAGGGATAAAAACAAAGGAAATAGTCCAAAGAAGGCTTTCAAGAATGAAAATGATACCCTTCCAACTCTTTATGATCAGTTAAAAATGGCCATTTGCGGATATAAAAGTTACCCAGTGATACAAAAGCATTGTGCTTTTTAAAAAGTGGCATAAATATATGGATTTTGAAAAAATCAGTAAAAAGAATTTTAAAACAACTCTCTTGCATCATTATCTCCCTGCCAGAATTTCAAGCAGGGGTGACAGTCAACTAGCCAGACTGGATGGTATCTGGGGACACTTTGGTATCAGACTAGAAGCAGAATCTATTTCCTTCAAAAGATGATCTTACTGTCAAAGAAAGAGGATAAGACCCCATATGTACTAAAAACATTTATAACAGTTCTTTTTGTGGTAGCAAGGAACTGGAAACTAAAAGGAGAAGCATCAAATTTGGAATGATTGAACAAATTATGGTACATAGATGTAATAAAATATTATTTTGATGAAAGAAATGATGAGATGGTTTCAGAGAAACTTGGGAAGGCTAGTACGAATTGATACAGAGTAAAGTTAGAAGAATTTGATGAACAATTTATACAATAACAACCAAAATTGTAAAAACACACATTTTTGAAAGATTTTAGAATTCTGCTGAACACAGTAATCAACCATGATTCCAAAGAACCAGTGAAGAAGTATGCTACCCACTTTCTGTCAGAGAAGTGATGGACTTGGTATAGAATGAGACATTTTTTAGATAAGGCCAACATTGTTTTGTTTTACTATGCATATTTGTGAGAAGGGTTTTGTTTGAAGGGATTGGTGAGATGGAAAGTTGATTTTGTTTTTGAAAAAAATAATGAAAAAAGATGATCTCACAGGAATCAATCAATCAACAATCAACAAGTATTTATTAATATGTGTCAGATACTATACTAAGCACTAATGATATAAAGACAAAAGTAAAAACATCCCCTGCCCTCAAGGAATGTACATTTTAACATATTTAACAGTATAAAATTTAGGATAGAGTACCAGGCCTGGAGTCAGGAAGATTCATCTTCTTGAGTTCAAATCTGGCCTCAGACGCTTCCTAGCTGTGTAACCCTGGGCAAGTCACTTAACCATATTTGCCTCAGTCTCCTCATCTGTAAAAGGAGCTAGAGAAGGAAATGGCAAACCACACCAGTATCTTTGCCAAGAAAACTCCACATGGGGTCAAAACGAGTTGGACACAATGGAAAAAAAGGCTGAACAGCAAAAACATTTTAAGTTTATACATAATATATGTAAATAAATAGAAAGTAGCTTTTCAGAGGTGGTACACTAGTAGAGAGGGTGATTCGGAAATACTTCGTGTATAAAGCTGTACTTGAGATGAATCTTTTAAGGAAACCAGCAATTGCAAGAGGCAGACGTAAGGATGGAGTACACTCCATGCATGAGGTACATTCAGTGTAAAATCACTGAGACAGGAGATGGAACATCTGTGTGAGAAAGAGCAAACTGGCCAATGTGGCTGGCTAATTGAATTTAGGAAGCATAGTTAAGTAGATTGTAAAGGAAATGAGAAGTCCAGATTCTGAAGAGATTTAAATGCAAAAAAAAAAAAAGAGGCTTTATATTTGGTCCCAGACATAATAGGGAGCCACTGGAATTTGAGTAGGAGTAGGGCATAACATGATTAGACTTTTTCTTTAGGAAAATTACTTTAGTGGCTATGTGATGAATGGATTGGAGAGGTAAGAGTCTTGTGATTGGGAGACCAAGTAGTAGGCTATTGTATTGTCTAGGTAAGAAGTGAAGGGTTTGAACTGGGAGGTGAGGGGAGACTATGCAAATAGAGAAAAGGATATACATGTGAGAATCGTTGGGGAGATAAAAGCAACCATATTGACATGAACATCATCATCAACAACAATGAAGACAGGGCAAATTAAAGTGAGAAGTCAAGGATAAAATCAAAATTGCAAACCTGGATGACTGGGAGGGATGGTGATGCTCAGGAGAATGACTGAGGCTAGCTATCTAGCTGGGGGAGTCATCTGTATAGAAGTGAATATTGATGAGGTCACTAAGTGAAATAAAGCAAAGAGGAAAGATAAGAGGGCCCAAGACAGGGCTTTGAGTTATGCCCATAGCTAGCAGGCACCACATGGATGATGAATGAGCAAAGGAGACTGAGGAATTATCAGAACTGTATGATGAAAACCAGTTTTTCAATGGTATTTGGCTGAAATGAGCGCATACCTCCTGCTACCTTGAAAGGTATTTATTTCTAATCCAAATGAGTTTTTTTTTTTTGGAGCAGGCAGAGAATAAGAGACTGAAATATGTCATTTCAATGATGTGCAGAGGAACTCCCTCCAACAATGCAACTAGACAACTTCTCTGTAATATAAAGTCTTAAAAACTTTTCCTAGGCCATCAAGAAGTTACATAACTTGCCACAGCTAATATGTTTTTGAGGCAAAACTTGAACCCAGGTACTTAGGACTTTGACAGCCAATCCTTTATCCACTTCTACCTCTCATCCAAATTAGTATTGCCCAACGATTAGGAAACTCTCCAAAACATCCATGTTAGATAACAAGTCAGAGACAAAGACCAAGGAAAACGATGCATATACTTGGATCAATACAATATGTTTACTTTATAGTCTGGGCTATTTTTGTAGGTTCTTACAGAAGAAGAATGCAGCTGTAGATATATGTAGCTTGGAGCTAAATGCTAATGATGTTAAATTCTATGAATAGTAAAAAAGGAGAGGTATATATTTAGAGGTATTCAAAACAACTTTTATTGACTAGAATTCTGTCATTTTGACTGAGGTGTGTTCTGGCTTTCTTGCTATTTAAGTACAGATGTACTATCACACAATGATTGTAAACATATTGGGAGTTTGCAGTGATATATAAATTCTAGGGCTATTTTTGCTTTAACAGAGAGTTGCTTGCCAGGATACCTCCTGTGCTTTGATACCTCCTCATGCTTTGCTTGAAGGAATACAAAGAAAGGGCTTTCTTTGTTCTGTTAACACTGGGTCTCAACTTTTCCCCCCAAGTTCCATTGCATTTGTGCACTTTGCTTTGAAATCCCTCTTCTTTTTTGGTGAACCTCAGGACTTAGCACTCTAGCACCTCCTTCTGCTGTCTCACTGCTGCCACCTAAGATTGGTTTCCCTGCCATTACAGGTCTGCTTGTGGGAGACGCCCAAGACTGTTTCTAATTTTCCTACTCTCTCTGAAAGATACATAAAATGCACTCTTAGGTAGGAGTACAGTGAAAAGACTACTGGGTTTGAAATCAGAGGATCTGGATTCAAATTTGCCACTAGCTATTTGTATACTTTGACAAAGCCCCTGAACTTCTCTGGGCCTCAATGCTTCATCTGTAAAATATTAAGCCTATGAGCTTATGCACTAAAGGGAAACAACTGTGATTACCATAAAAATCAAAGGGAGAAGCTTTACAGAAGACAACAGTTAGTATATCGCCCATTTGCAAACACATAAAGGACTCCAGTTCCCTGGGTAGCTAATATTGCCTCTCCATCTTGTTTTTGTCTCTGAAGCCTGCTTATTTACTTTTATATGGGTTAAAATGATAGCTTTTCAGCTTCTCTAGAATCTGCTTCTTCAACTCTGCAACAGTCCCAGACTGAAGGTAGATATCTATCATTCTGTTCTTGCTTCCACCCACAATGGGTAGGACTTGACTTGACTTTCAAGTTTGCAGAAAGTTTGTAGTTACTTCCCTAGCCCCATATTCATTGGTCATAAGCCTTCAAAAATCCTGTTCTCGCTCCTGGAAGCAGAACTACCTTTTGTATTTGGCCTCCAATGTTTCCTCCTCCCTAACCCCCCAAACCCCACCCCAGACTTCAGCCTTTCTACCTGAACCATAGAAGTTGTAGAAAACAGGTACTGAACCTCCACTCTACTGCTTTAGGTGTTGGGAGAGATACAAATAGAAATAGAACAGGGTTTCCATCAAGGAGTTTATTCTTGTGTAAATTGCTAGGTTACCTGTGGAACACCTTCTTTAGAGATGTTGATTGGCTTGTACCCCTTGGCTACTCACAGGCTGAATGAAAATTGTGAAAAGTTTTAAATGCTAAACATAAGAGTTTATATTTTATCCTTGAAGCAATAGGGAATAATAATAGCTAGCACTGATATAGCACTTTAAAGGTTGCAAAGTATTTACATAAGATATTCATTTGATCCTCACAACACTGTGAAGTAGGTGGTAAGCTGTTAGCCGGCTCAGCTTCTCCAGAATTTGCCTCTCCAGCTCTGTCAGAGTCTCAGACTGATGATAGGTATCTATCATTCTGTTCTTGCTCCCCTGAGGCCATAATAAGTCAACCTCCTGACTTTTAAGTCTGCAAAAGCTTACACTTGCCTCCCTAGCCCCAGATTCACTGGTCATAAGCCTTCAAAAATCTTGTTCTTGCTCGTTTCATCCTGGGAAACACAGGTGGGGAAACCATGCCTAAGGGATTTGCTCAGGGTCACACAGCAAGTCAGCGTCAGAGGCAGTATTCGAGCTCAAGCCTTCTTGATTCCAAGTTGGGCACAGCATCTACCGTACCACTTGGGGGCCCCACTGGGAATCAGTGAAGTTCCAAGAGAAGGGGAATGGCATAATCAGACTTGTACTTTGCGAAGATTTGGCAGGTCTGGGGCAAAAGGCAAGATTATAGGCAAGAAAGCCAATTAGGAGGCTATTGGTAGGTGAAAGGTAGTGAACTATGATGGTGGTGATCTGAGTAGAAAGAAGATGAATTAATACAAAAAATGTTATGGAAGTAGAATCAACAAAATTTGGTAACTGACTGAATAAGGGAAGTGAGTGAGACAAAAATGTTGAGGATGGTTTCCAAAATTATGAATATGTGTGACTGGAAGGATGGTGGTGCCCTTGAAAGAAATCAGTTCAGAGAAGGATGGATTAAGGGAGAAAGATTATATGTTTTGTTTTGGGTATGCCTATCTAGTTTAAGATATTCAGCAGGCAGTTGGAAATTTGGAACTGGATCTCAGAAGAAAAATGGAAATATAGACCTGGGAGTCTTTGCATACAAATGACCCATGAGAGGTCATGAGATTATTTGGATAGGTATCATAGAGAGGAAGAAAAAAAGAAAGCCCAAGATAGAGCATAATGGTATAGTACTGGTTCAGGGGGCAAGACATGATAAGGATCTAGGAAGGAAAATGAAAAAGGAGCCATAGGTTGTTAGGACAAGAACCAGGGGACAATAGTGTCATAAAAACCCAAGGAGGATTGTGTATCTACAGGGTGGAGATGATCAACACTGAAGAATAAGAATAGAGAAAAAGTGATTGGATTTAGCAATTAAAAGATTATTGTTAACTTTGTAGACAGTATCTTCTGTAGAAGCCAAAATTGGGTTAAGAGGTTAATGGGAATGGAGGAAACAGAGGTAACAAATGTAGAGAGGAGTTTAGTTGTGAAAGGGGGAAAAAGATGTAAGTTGAGGAGATGAAAGACTCAAGTTTTTTTTTTTAAGATTGGAAAACTTTGGCATATTTTTAGGCATCAGAAAAGGCATCAGAAATGGAGAGACATCAAAGAACAGAGAGTGGTTGGTATTGATTATGGCAATTAACTACCAGAGGAGATGTACAGGAAAAGATGGGATTAAGGGTGAGTAAAGCAGGCCAAATCAATTCCCAGGTTATTCGAAATCTTGTATTTTCTTATCAAACTTAGTACCCTGCCATCTTACCCTTTCCTTGCTAGAGGAGGAGCCTCTCTTCATACCTGAGTGAAAAATAAGGACCATTAACTATGGCTTTCCTCTTCTTCCTTATTTGCCACCCACAAACATCACCCCTCCACGCATTCTGTCTTGCTTTGTTTCAGTCTCTGACAAGGCATGACTTTTCTTTGTTCTGAGGCTAATACTTATACTTCAATTATATATTACCATTTGTTACATGGCATAGCAGGAAAAGCACATGCCTAGGAGTTAGTTGACCTGCATTTGATTCATACTCTGCTACAAACTGCTTCTGTAAAGTTGGGGAACCACAATCTTTCTGTGTTTCAGTTTTCTGAACCTATGAACCTATTAGAGCTGAAGAACATGATTGTGCCTGATTTTGGGTAAGGAATTTAGCCTCTCTGAATGTTATTTGTATCTAAGCTTTATAAAACATGAAGTTTTAAAGTGATGATTTATCATCACTTTATCACTGTTATCATCCCATTGTAAGCTCCCACATTAGACGTATGCCTTTCTCAACTATCTTCTTCCATTTCTGCAGCCAATTCTACTTTACCTTCCAATTTCAACTATTTATTTATTATATTCTTCCTGCCAGTCCATATACAAGTATAAGTTAGGCGCTTAAAATTGATGCAACTCTAGAGGAGAAAGGCACTTTGAATTTCAGTAAAGACATAGCAAGGAGATAAATCGGAAAAACTCTCTTAATAATGAATGTGCTCTGGCTCATTTCTCATACAAAATTTAAGAACACAAACTGTTGAGCCTTGTTATTTCAAAAGAGACATTGATCATTATCAATAAAATGCTTAGATAAATGTACACTTTCCTGATCCTCTATGTTTTAGATTTGTAAATAATATAAAATTCTGCAATGCATCCAAATGTGTCATCACAGATAACTGTCAGTGTTATTGAGAGAACAGAAAAAAATAAAATGAAAAGAAAAAAATCTTCTTGTCAATACATAGGTTTTGTTTATTTTACAGGTTTATACTGACTTTCCATAAAAATTACTCATTATTTTCGGATTCCTCGTATGTATATGGCATTATTGTCAGTTCCAGAGAAGATGAATATAAGACACTGTCACTTGTTCTCATTAAGTTTGCAATCTAGTTAGGGTGACAGAATATGAATAAAAGTAATTCTTCTTCCCCCTTGCCCACTCTCCTGAAACTGACTCTCTTGGGAATGGAGGACAGGTCTTTAAGTCTCAGTCTCTGTAGATGTCTCTAGCCCTCACACAATCTAACCAAGGCATTTTTATTTCTTTTCCTTCACAAAGGAATATAGTAAAATTCAAAATCTTCACCTTTGCATTGATGTTTAGTAGACAGCGGCAACTAACTGTTACACCCTATAGAAAGGTGGTGTATCATGAAGGGAATAAAGAGAGGAGTTAGAAGCATCCAAGCAATAAAGTCTCCCAGATTGTCATTCTAGCTACTGTTTCCAATGGTGGGTCCCATCATCAGTTGCTTTTACATCTGTTGGAGGAAGGTCTGGAAGAGTGGCAAGAATGTTGGACTTCAAGTCAAAGGCTCCAGACTTCACCCTCAGCTCACAATCATAGAATCTGAGTGAAAAGGATCTCTCAGAGACCATCAGTTCTAAATATACTTGACCAAGACTCTTCTTTGCAGCATCCATAAGAAGTGATCACACAGCCTTCCTTCTTTTGAAAGGAATTCATTAGTACCTCATTTCATTTTTGGATAACTCTATATGTTAGGAAGCTTTTCCAATAATCTGTTGACAGGGACTGCCTGTTTTACCTCCATAACATCTCTTGCATAGACCCCCTTCTCTCTTTTGACACTGCTACTGCCTTGATGGAGGCCCTCATTACCCCACACCTAGACTATTTCAATAAGCTGTTGGTTGTTTACCTTCTCCCAAGTCTCTCCCTACTCCTGTCCATCCTCCAGTCAGCTATCAAAGTGATCTCCTAAAGTTTAGGTCTGATCGTGCCACACTCCCCTTTGTCCCACTGACTCAATAAACTTCAGTGGTTCCCTATCTCCATTAGGATCAAATATAAAATTCTGTTTGACATTCAAAGTCCTTTTTAACCTATCACTTCTTAACCATTCCAGTCTCCTTACACCTTACACTCCTGCCCCCACCACCCAGTGACATCAGACTCCTTACTGTTTCTTACACAAGACATTTTATCTTCTAACTCCTGGCATTTTCACTGGCTGTCCACCACGTCTGTAATGCTCTCCTTCCTTATATCTACCATCTGGCTTCCTTAGCTTTCTTCAAATCCCAGCTAAAACCCACTTCCTACAGGAAACCTTGCCCAGTCCTCCTTAATTCTAATGTATTCCCTTTGTTGATTATTTCTAATTTATCCTGTATATAGCTTGTCTGCGCATTAGTTGTTTGCATGTTATATCCCTGATTAGACTGTGAGCTTCTTGAAATGAGGGTCTATCTTTCACTTTTCTTTGTTTCCCAGTAAGTACCTGGCACATAGTGGACACAATAAATGTTGACTGACTGACTTTGTTGTTGATGTTTGGTCATTTGAATCATGTCTGATTCTTCATGATCCCTTTTGGGGTTTTCTTGGCAAAGATTCTGTAGTGGTTTGCCATTTCCTTCTCCAACTCATTTTATAGATGAAGAACTGAGGCAAACACAGTTAAGTGACTTGCCTAGTGTTTCACAGCAAGTTAAGTGCCTGAGATCGGAATGAACTCATGAAGAGGAGTCTTCCTGACTCCAGGCCCAGCACTCTATCCCCTGTGCCACTTTGCTGCCCTTAACTGACTTTACCTTGGGTTAAATACATCTCTCCAATTTTTACTCATTACTCTCAGTTCGGCCCTCTGAGGTCAAATATAACCAGGATGCTCCCTCCTTGAAATGACAGGCTTTCAACTACTTGAAAAATGGGTATTTTTTTCAGTATTCTCTTTTTGGATTAAATATCCACTCTTCATCCAACCATTTCTCACATGGAATAGACTTGAAGCCCATTAATATGATTGCCCTCCTTTGTCAATGTCCTTTTAAAAATATGGCATCCAGAGTGAATACAATGCTTCAGCTGTGGTCAGACTAGAGTGGAGTAAAGCAAAACTCTTCTCCTTGTTCAGGATACTAGGCCTCTAAATGCCTAGGATAACATTCACTTTCTAGGTTTATGTTTCTTTTTCACAGGAACTGTCATTTACCCATCCATTCCTATTCCCCTAACTATACACACACATATATCTCTCATCCCGCCTGGGGTCTTTGAACCCAAGTTCAAAAATTAAATTTATTTATAAAATTTCATTTTATTAGATTTGAAATATTCTAGTCTGACAAAACCTTTTTGGATCTTGAGTATCATTTAATGTATTAGCTATCACTTCCACTTATTGTCATCTTTCAAGTCTGAGAAGCAGGCTTTTGTGGTTTCACTGATCAAGATGCTGAATAGCACAGGACCAAAGACAAATTTACTCATGCATTCCAAGGAGACCTCTGGGCTGACATTATTAACTATAATTTTGTTCAGGTTAATCAAGTAGCACTGAATCTACCTTATTAGATTAGCATCTAGTAGGGTGGTGGGGGATTAAGCAGTTATATGGTGCCTACTGTGTGGCAGACACTGTGCTAAGTGCTTTTACAAATATCTCATTTGTTCCTCAGAACATCCCTGGGAGGGAGATGCTATTATTATCCCCCTATTGCAGTTGGAGAAAGTGAGGCAAAGAGAGGTTTAAGTGACTTGCCCAGGATCACAAAGCTAGTAAATATCTGAGGCCAGGTTTAAACTCAGGTCTTGCTGATTCCAGGCCCAGTACGCTATCCACTCCACCATTGGCTATCTTGGTTTTGTCCATAATGATAGTATGAAAACTTTAAAGATTATTCTTTCCTGAAATTTATCTCTATAGAATTCCTCTGATCTTTTGGTCTATTAACTCTATTAACAAAGGGTATTAGATCAGTCTATCATGACTTATTTATTTATTTATTTGTGTATTCATTCATTCATTCATTCATTTATTTTTTGGGCAATTGGGGTTAAGTGACTTCCCAGGGTCACACAGCTAGTAAGTGTCAAATGTTTGGTCTGAGGCCGGATTTGAACTCAGGTCCTCCTGACTCCAGGGCCGGTGCTCTTTCACTGCGCCACCTAGTTGCCCCTATTATGACCTATTTTTGTTGAAATTATGCTGAATCTTAGTGACCACTGCTTCTCTTTTTAGATGTTCAAAAGATATTATCTTGAACAATTCTGTCAAAAATTTTGAAAAGAGTTGAAGTCAAGGTCCCTAGATTCTACTTTGGAGTTGTTACTACATTTTTTTTGAAAATTGGGACATTTCTTCTTCAATCCATCAGTCCTTTTGCTACTGTCCAAGACTATTTTTTAAAAGGCATCTGATAATGACTCATCAATCACATCAGTCAATTCTCTTTACTACCTTGTTAGTCCAAATTAGTGGTAGCTAAATATCTTCTATTTCCTTTGGGTTGTAACTTCCCATTAGTCACTTCTGTCCTTTCAAGTACTAGTTAATTCTCCTTGACACTAAAAACTGAAGTAAAATTAGACTGGAGTAGCTCTGCATTCTATTTATCATTATTATTGCCTTATATGTCACAATGGTTCTATCTCTTCTTTTATCCTTATCTTTTCTTCAATGAAGCTAAAAAGGTCTTTTTAACATTTTTAAACATTTATCAATTGCTATTCTTGGCTTTTAAAATATTTTTTGAGGTTTAGAGTCCAAGCTTTTGCATTTATCTGTCATTACCTGCCCTTACTTTTATGTTTTGTATATGTCTTTTTAAAACCTAAGATGTTTGATGAGTTTCCTGGGCATTTGCATTGGTCTGTTGACATCTCACCCATTTCATACTAATTGGAACTGCTTCTGTCTTTAGAATTTCATTTCTGAGAGCTTCCACTATTAGCTATTAGGTAGAATTCCCCTGAATAGTTTTTATTGGTTCTATATGTCCTTTCTCAAAAAAAAATTAAAAATCTGGTTTCCTTCCCCCAAAAAAGGTCACTTATCAGACTATACCTGGCTTTTCACGCCTAGATCACAAATTCTAGGAAGGAGTCCTCCAGGTTATCATTTGAATTATCACTGAAGGACTTTAGTCACCAAATTTATGTTAAAATGATGGCTCTCAGACTACAACAGTTCTAGCAATTCCTGTAGTAAGGATCATCAAAGGATACCAGCATTAAGGAGACAAAATGTAAAATTGGACAAAGTTGCAAGTGGGTGTGTGCTCTCCATCTTCTGTAGTGAATCTGGTCCTAAATCCAGAAAACAGCCACCACTTTCATAAGGTGAAAGTCTTACCAGGTTAGAGGAACAATGACCCTCCTCTCTGATTGATTTTATCGCTAAAGTGCTGCAGGATCCATCTTTTGGGTTTTTGTTAAAACAGAGCATACATAATTTGGGCATGGAATGACCAATAAAAGCAAAACCATTACTTTTTAGCCTTGGTTTCTGATTAATGGAAGATATATATGTGTGTGTGTGTGTGTGTGTGTGTGTGTATATAAATATATACATATATATGTATACACACACACACACATATATATATATATATATTTATATGACAGAAGGGACCAGGAAATAGAATTAATCTCTCTATATACAGAATGTTTCAGCTGTCCAAAATCACACATTCTTGACCTAGGCTGGGTTTAAATACATTCTTTGGAAGTAAAAGACTGTCCATTTACTTTGACCTTATTCTTCAAGTTTCCTATTTCAATACTTTCATCTGCTATCTTGGAACAAACCCTTGCACATACATCTGGAAACTAAGCAATGCAAAATCCAGCAGCATGGATGCGATTGTAGCCAGTGAGTAAGGGCTACTTCAAGAAAATCACTGAGTAGAAAATACTTTGCTCAGCTTTTAACTGTCTATTCCATGTTCTTTCAGGGCCCAGGCAAAGAGCCAGGTCTAATCTCCTGTTAACTATTCTGAGGGCTGGGCTCAGAAAAAGCTTCAGAGGTAAAGAACCCTAAGTTTAGAGATCTCTCCTCCTTACCAGTCAGAGCAGGTTATAACATAACTATATATATAAATACAACTGCCTGGGATGAGAGCAGTGCAAAAGGAATGATAATTGGGACTTGGGTTACCTCCCTCACATGGCTATGGTATGTATATCAAGGTATGATATTAATGTCAACTATTTAATAATACTATCTTTAATGTCATCACAAGATCCTTCAATAGGTTCAAGAATCCTAAAGAAAAAAGCCTGCTAGAGACAATCAGGTTTCAAGAGTATGCTATTATGTGAGTAATTTCAGCCTGTAGTCCTGTGTCTCAGGCTCCAGTCTTCTCCTTCGGAGGGGTAGAATTCCCATTCTTTAAGATCAATTGTTGAATAAGGGCTCATGAAAGAGCATGACCTGCATGGACTACACCAAGATATTTATAATTATAAATGAAAGTGTATTTGGGGAGAAAGCTAAAAAGAGGAATGAGAAAAATGAGTGTCCTCTAGGCATATCATGTCATGAAAAAATGCATAGAGTTAGTCCTATTGACTATTGAATAGATCTGCTATCACTTGCCTTTCCCCAGTTCTCCCTCCCTTCTACCCCTCCAAAGGAGAAGACTACTTAGATGGTGTAAATTTTTTTTTTTGCTTTATAGTGAGGCAATCAGGGTCGCACAGCTAGTAAGTGTCATGTGTCTGGCCTTGGATTTGAACTCAGGTCCTCCTGACTCCATGGCTGGAGCTCTGTCCACTTCGCCACCTAGCTGCCCCTGATGGTTTAATTTTAGTAGTATAAAACAACTTGCTAAACAAATTTATCAGCCTCATCTGCTGGATATAATTCCTGCAGTCTCCATCATTAGAAACATTCCTTTGCATTAAATAATTGTCTCTAGAAAACCCTTGTTAAAATCATGGCACAAAGCTGGGAATAATTGTGTGGTCCAACACATTGATTTTTTAGATAAGGAAATGTAATCCCAAACAGGGAAGTAATTTACTTAATGGCACTCAACCATTAGTGGTCAGTCTGGAATAGTATCTAGGTCACCTGAACCATACTTTAGTGTTGTCATTTTCAAAGTGTAGTCAAGGATCCTTGGCATCCCTGAAATCTGTTTAAGGGGTCTGTGAAGTCAGTATTACTTTCATTATTATAGTATAATGTTTTAGTTTCTAATACAATAAATATCAATATATATAGATCACATAAATAAAAGCTCTTTGAAAGATCCTCAACAATTTTTTAGACTGTTAAGAAGTGTTGAGACCAAAAAGTTTGAGAACTGTCTAATGTTCTTTTGTATATAATTGGCTGACAGGCCAATTGCACATTTACAATATCTTAATCTATTATTACAGATTATTTAGCTATTCAAAAGAGAACATGACCATGAGGTATGGGACACAGGATAATTGCATTCAGATGAGAACAGAAGGAAGCAATATAAAAGGTCAGAGCAGCATTTCTCAGACTGTGTTCACAAGACTATGATATCGTAGGAAGGGGCTCAAGACATTTCACAGACAAAAATACTTACTGAGTATAAGGCAGATTCAAAACTTTTACTGCCCATATCTGTTGTTCACAACATGCATATCCAGCCAATGAAGGGAAATTCATTGGTGAAAAATCTTAATCACATGACCAAAATGTTGACTTCTTATTGATTTAGAATCCATCATTGAATATGCCCAGTAATGGCTGCTGTGTCCTCACCTGGCTGTTTATCTCAACACAGTGTGTGTAGAGTCATTGGTATCTATTTAAATTCTTAGGCTTTTAAACATTTTTGTAGTAAAACTCATTACGGCTAATTGGATTAAAAAAAAGGAAATAACAAGAAACGAAACAGCAAAAGTGTTAATAGCTTCCACTATTACAGTGAACTAAATATCCAGGAACTTAGTTTGATGATCAAATCCCAAACACTGAAGAAATGCAAATATGACAGTACTGTATATATCTCTAGCTTAAGTTTATCTCTAGTGATCTACATGCGCACAGTATGTGCCATATTAGGAAATGTTAAGAATTAACTTTTCATTCTGACAAAATGGCAAGAGTATTAGTAAACAGAACAGTGCATTTACAAACAACATTCTTGGATTTCTTCTGCAAAAATGGCATGAACCAAGCTCCGCCAAATTCTGGTATGTGTAAGAAATGGGGTAAATGAAAATTGTTATGAAGCACCTCACGGAGGAGCTATCTCACCAGTACTTTAGTAGTATTGGGATTTAATACATGTGGTTCCTGTCTCCCATGATGAATATCAAAATCCATCCACACCAACTCAACTTGAATGAATCTTGTTCATGTCCTCCCGTAAACCTTGGTACCCTTTCTACTATTCCATCTCTGTCTCTGTGAAAGAGGAGCATGCTGGGCTTAGAACCATTTCCTTTCCTTTGTTTCATGGATTGCTGTGGACAGAGAAATCATCATCATCACCTATTTGTCAGGCTATTGACCTCTCTGTACTTAACTAGACAGATTCGCAGAAATAGTCTGTTTCCAGGAGAGTATCTAAATCTTTGAGCATGAATTGAGAGTGAGACAGTGAAAAGAGTATTGAACTTGACCTCACTGATCCTGATTTGGAATCCCAGCTCTATCACTATGCATAGGATGTTGAGCCAGTCATTGATTTGCCTGGGCCTCAGTTTCCTTGCCTGTAAAATGAGAGGGTTTTATTTGATGATATATAAGGTCTCTTCCAGAACTAAATCTATGATCCTATGTTTTCATGGTAGACTGCAAGACCTTGTGATCCATTGGCAAAAACCCTTCAAGGACCCAGTGTCACCTCCACGTGAGTGAGGTGATGCGCTGATTGCTTGTGGAAGATCATATCCAATTAACATACTGTACAGCCGTTATTTATTATTCACTACATTTGATTTGTTGTAATGACTCAATCAGAAATTATTAAAAAAAAGTTACTGTGTTGCATTTTGTTGTATTAAGAAGAAATTAGATGGTGCAGTGGATTGAGTTCTAGACATGAATTCAGGAAGACATGAATTCAAATATGACCTCTGACACTTATTATCTGTGTAACCCTGGGCAAATAACTTAACTTTGGTTAAAGTGAACTTACTGATTTACTTGTTTCTGTCCCCTAGCAGAACATAAGCTCTTTTAGGACAGGGGCTATTTTTTATTTGTCTCAGTTTCCTCATCTACCTCCCAGGATTGTTGTGAGAACCCAATGAAATGCTAATTGTAAAGTGCTTTGAGAACCTGAGAGTTCTATAAATGAGCACCACCACCACCACCACCACCACCACCACTATTAACTGGATGTATTGTCCGATCTTAAGGAGGATAACATTAGATTAACCAAGGGAAGATTAAATGTAAGTCATCAATAGGTACCGTTAAGAATAGAGCTTTATCTAATATGAGAATTCTCTTATTCCTATCAAAGTGCCTAAGAAGAGTAAAGCTGGAGACAACTGAGGTTCTTTGTCATACATTGCACCTAATGGTGATAATCCAACGGGGATTATCTTAACACTAATACTAGTGTTAAGATACAGTAAAGATATTAGGATATGTTTAGTCACCTCTGTCTATAAATGGGGTCAGGGATGTTGACTTTCATAGAGGTTAGGGCCAGGAATTCCAATAGGTGATATGAGATCTAAAGAAGAAAATGTTTATTAAGCACTTGTTATCTCCCATGCTCTGTAATAAGTTCTATGGATAGAAAGAAAAACAACAACATTTATTAGAGAAAAAGAAAATGTCAACAAACATTCTGGAAATAAGTACACTATCAAAGCCACAGTTTTGCAAAGCCTTACAATGAATATTTTCTATCATCCCTCTAGCAATAACTCTTAAGTGCCAGAATGAAAAAAGTTTTTTTTTCCTTCCAGAATCATCCATTAGACATGAAGGTTATAGTCCTCTGACCTGAAGAAGCTCACATTTTAATAAGATATGTAAATGCCTTGGTAAATGCAAGCTATGTACAGAATAGATGGTAGGTAACCTCAAAGAGAAAGATGCTAGTATTAGGCCACCAGGAATGACCTCCTGTAGAAGGTGGTATCTAAGCTAAGTCTTGAAGGAATCCAGAGAAACAGAGAGGCAGAAGTAAGGAAGACCAGCATCCTATGCATGTCGGACAGACAGTAAGAAGGCATGGAGATGGGAGATTGAGTGTCATCTGCAAGGAACAGCAAATAGGCCAATATGGCTTGATTAAAGGGTGCTGAGAAGGAAACAAAGCATTAGAAGACCCAAAATAGGAAGGGGCCAGTTCATGAAAAGTCTTAAACACCAGAGGAGCTTACTTTTGATCCTGAAAGCAACAGAGAAACACTGGAGTTTATGTAGGGAATTATTCAAAGACCCTGCTCCTAAATCAATCTCTTTGTGACTGCACAAGAAACTACAATGAGAGGATAAATCGCAGTATGGAGTAATTTGGTATCTTACAACACATTATTTGATCTGTGAGTCTTACAGGGAAAAACTGTTAACCATACTAGACTAAGAGAGAGGCTATTATGTAGGGCCTATCACATTTCCCTCATTAATGGCTAGAGTACTCAAGAGGAACAGTGAATATCAACACTCAATGGAGGATAGGAGCTAGAAGAATACACCAATCAGCTAATGCCAGCAAAGACCATGCACACTGCTATGAAGTACTATGAGAATGTCTTATGGATGATTCTGGAAACAAACAAACAAACAAACAAACAAACAAACAATTTCATTCTGGCACTTAAGAGTTATAGTATGGGGGGGCAGCTAGGTGGCACAGTGTATAGAGCACTGACCCTGAAGTCAGGAGGACCAGAGTTCAAATTCGGTCTCAGACAACTCAACACTTAATAGCTGTGTGACTTGGGGAAAGTCACTTAACCCCAACTGCCTCATCAGAAAAAAAAAAAGACTTATGCTATGGGGATGATGGAAAATACTCATTGTAAGGCTTTGCAGTTATTTCCAGAATGTTTGTTGACATTTTCTTTTTCTTTAATAAATCTATATTTTGATGTGTCCTGGCTAGCAGGCTTGTGGGTCAATACCAGCTTAGTGGAATATCCACTGGAAATATTTTCCCCTGTTTACATATTGGTTGACTTGTATATATCTTCCAGGACAATGCAAGCTTCTTTAGGCCAGGGTCTATTTTTCACTTGTCTCACTGCCAGGGAATGAGTGTTTTGTACATAAGAGATACTTAATAAATGTTTGTGGAATCAAAGTAGATCATTGGGAGAGAGGAGAGAACAAGGGTGTCGGAAAGAGAAGCAAAGTCTCCCCTACTCCCAATTTCCCACAACCCTTTGTGTGCCAAGCTTACTGACCAAAGGGCTGCCTGTGTAACTGTTTTAGTAGCTTTGTGTAAGACCATCTATAGCTGTATTAGGAAAGGAAGCCTGTGTATCACCACATAGCCCCACACTCTTCACCAGTGCATATCTTCCTGATGGAACTTGAGATAGTCCACAAGATGATTCCCTCTTCACTGATGTAGGCTATGCTCCCTTGTTCCCTTGATATCTAATATCCCTTTCCCCCAGTATTGCAAGATAGAATCCATCATTCATACCTCAAGGTATTCTAGGCCAGTTATTTAGGAAACTTAGAAACCACCTCTTATTCTTTGTCCTTTGTCTCCCATCCCCCACCCCCATCCCCTACAATAGGTCATAGTGGTATACTTGCAAATGAGATCTGAGAAATGGCCCTGGGTATTATATAGTTCCATAAAGTATCTAGTCCAGTTGAAAATCTATTGAGAACCTTAGCTTACAGAAATAAACAGGTAAACAATACAAGAGTATATCATTTCTTCCAAATATCCTTTTTGTCATAAAAAAAGTGAACTTTCATGCCAGAAGGAATGAAATAAATAGTATCAACATCCATAGTATCTGTCGTTAATCAGGTAATTACAGCTGCTATACACACAGCTGGAGACTGGTATTCTAGTAACATGAAAACAATAGATCTTGAAAGTAGGGGCACTCAGCACATGTTAAGTAAGTCCATTATTGTAGTAATAACCTTGACACCTTGCCTTTCTGAAAGCATTTTCATTTCTACTGTCATCTGTCAAGTGGCAGTGGCTGTGGTTTTAGTTTGGCCTGATTACCCAGGCTTAGAGAACGCTAGATTTATTTTTGCCTTCCCTGTTCTACTATCCCACTTATTCTATCAAGTGGCTCACTTGCTAGTAAAGATGATCCTTTTTTTTTATTGTGGATTTCTTATTCTCATGTTGCAAAATAATGAAAGCTTAACTTTCTAAGAGCTGTGTTGTGACTGAGCCCAAATAATTTTTTTTTTATTCACAGGAAAGGCATGTTACTATGTAGTAGATGGTTCAAGAAGTAAGCCCAAATGAATCCAGACTCAGGGTAAAAGTCTGCAATGCAAAAAAACTTAGCACTTATTACCTACCTATCTCCATAACTCTCAGAATTAACCATTTTTGCCTTAAAACTCACCTAAGTTAGTAGATACATAAGAATATGTTAGAATGTAAGCTCCTTGAGTACAGGGACTCTTTTGCTTCTGTCTTTATATGTCTACTGCCTAGCCCAGTACCTGGCACATAGTAGGTACATAAAAAACAAATGCTTATTGACTAATTGATTGAAGTATACTTCTAGGATGGAAGTAATAACTAGTAAACAGCAGGGGTTAATAAGACTGTCTTAATAATATAAAACTTTGTTTGGTGCTCCTCCCAGTTGGAATCTAGCACCCTGGAAGACTGGATTAGGAAATGGCTTGTGGTTTGGAGGAGGGCAGGACTAAAGCACTTGTTCTAACCTATGGTTGGAAATAACTTCTCTACCTCCTCATTGGCTTCCACTGGATATTTTATTCTGGAGATGCTGGGGCTCATAGGAATACATAGGGCCTTTAAGATCATCTTTTCTAATATCTTTATTTTATATATGGCAAAGTAAGGTTCATAAAGGTTAAATGACTTGTCTAAGTTCACACAGGTAGTCAATTATAGAACTAAGAGTTAAATTAAGCTCCTCTGATTCCAGATTCCCTTTTCCCATCATACCACATTGGTTCTATTACACTAATTAAATCAAGGTCATCAAGACTTGCACAAGACACCTTCAAGTTGATGTCCTTAGGGCAACTGAAGGCTTTTTTCCCTATATATAATATACACAAAGAGCCAAAGATTTGGAATTCCGAGGACCTGAGTTTGAATCCCAGCTCTGTTGTTTGCTACCTGTGTGACCTTGGACAAGTCAACCTTTCTGTACTTCACTTTCTTCATTTGTACAATAAGAAGGCTTGATTTCATGCTTTAATGTGCAATTCTAGTCCTCAAGGAAAAAGGGCAAGTCACAGTAGAAGTACTTTAATGTACTTTTAAGTCAAATTTAGTTGTGGGAAGAGAGGAAGAGACTTCAGAAGTAGCAAGAATACAAGCCCCCATGTTGAAGTATCTCCCGGGCACTGCATGGTCAGTCATGGAAGGTATCCATTAAGGGAGGGAACAAGGAAGAAGTGAACTAGGGAGGACCTCAGTGGGGGATAAAGTTTTGACATCTGGAAGATTCCTATTTAAAAATATATATATATTCTTGCTAACTGGGTGCTAATCTCAGCTGTTTCTATATGCAAGTAAAATACATGGTGCTGTCTGAATCTTCTAAACTTTTGGCACCCTTAGGCATAGCACTTCTAACCCCACTCTAGCTATGGTTCTGATTTCATTCAACGGACTAATACTCTTTCAAATACTTAACTTTGGAACATAGGTTGGTACTTGGTGTGCCCAAAGGCTTCACTGTGAAGTTTTAGGTTGATTAGCTTTAAAGGGTAGGAGATATGCCAGATATTAGTGTATAAGGCATGTTGTCACAGCCTGGTGCATTTTCAGAGAAATTATGAACAGTACAGAGAAAATATTTCCTTCTATAAGACCCTTTAATTCCATTCTACTAATAAATGTAATGTATTTTTCCATTTATATGCAAAAAATTGGACAGGGATTTGATTTTGTATAAAAAGAACTCCCAAAAGTCAAAAGGCTACCTTTGAAAATGTTTTCATCCCTCTTTCCAGTTTAAATAATTTCATGGAATTGAGGCCAAAATGAAAAATTATATTAAAATAGTCATAAATATAAATATCTTTCTAGTAAAATACAATTATCCTTCTTTAAATTGTCTAAAGAAAATGTCCCGTTGAATGGTATTTTATTTGTAGATGTTTAAATTATACCATAAACTTAAATATAATTGAGGTACATGAAAACTATAGATATCTTTCTTATTTGTGTAATAAAATTGGACCACAGAATATAGACCTTAGAGATCATCTAGTTTATCCCTTCCACTCCATTTTATTGTTGAGGAGACTGAAGCCCAGAGTTGAAACATGACTTGCCTTAGGTGCTCTGACTTTCAGTCTAAAATTCTTCCCATCCCCTACCACATGTAATAACCTATCCCTGGAATCTGAATGTGACATCAGAGAATGTGAAGATCTCATTTTTCCTTCACATACTGAGGCAGAGACAAAAGAGAAGAGACTGCCATCCTTCCAAAGGCAAGCTTGAAAACATCTTCTCAATTAAGAGGAAAGAAAATTCTCCAGAAAGATAAACAGGAATGTGAAATCATGAAGTCTTCAGCCAAGGAGAAAGGAACTTATTAACAGAGACAGAAGGTAACAAGAGCAACAGAAGGAAAATAGGACAAAAATCAATGGGGATTAAAATTCAGTAGTCTTTTCTTTCCATTGTCATGTTTGCTCATCTGGAAAAGGAGTCACCTGGAAATACAACCCAGGCAGACACAACAGCACAGTGCCCGGAGAGCTTAGTTTCCTCTGGAATAGTGTAGTTAAACATGGGGACATATTCATGTCATATCATGGCTGTTTAAGTGTGGGGAAATAAATATTACACAACTTTCCTTTAACATTTCTGTGTACAAGGTGAGCTGTGTCTTATGAGGTGACTGGTAGACAATAGAAACCTATGGAGAAGCAGAGATTAAAACATTATAAGATGAAAAGAAATAACCACAATACCATGAAAAGGGAAACATTTGCAGGAGAATAAACATGAATTTTAACAAATTATCAACAAAAAGATAAAAGACCGAATATATTGATTTCTGGTATTAAGAAAGAAAAAGAAATCCTTTTGACTACATGCATACTTGACCTCTATTTTCTAGAACATAGTAAAATCAGGGGCATATGAAACCTCATGGAGCTGGGAGAAACCCTAGAGGTGACCTAGATTTACCCACCCATTTTGAAGATTAGAAAACTGAGGCCTATAGAGGTTAAGTGAATTGCTCAAGGTCTGGGGGACTTCAAACTCAGGTCCTTTGATTTTAAATGAAGAATTAGTGGCACCTCACTAACAATGGCTACCTCAACCAAATTAATCATGTCAGGTGGATAGGAAAATAATACTCTCTGACTCGGAGAATATAGCATAGAGCACATCTCGGTTGTTTCAGGTTTAGGAACAGCAGGAAAAGTGCACTGAGTTAGTGGGACAGGAAGGTATCTCTTGACTAAGGATGGAACATGGACTGGAGTAGAGGGGAAGACTGTGAGCCAGGTACTAAACTCTTTAAGAAAGAGGGAGAATGATTTGAGTAGTGATAAAATGCTCTCAGTATATAGGCAGTATGATATATCTACAGAGTAAATCTTAAGGGGAAAGAGAAAGAAGGGATAAACATGTTCTTTTTTGTTTTGTTTTTTTACAAATATTGAGATAGGTACTATTACTATCTGCATTTTACAGTTGAAGAAAGTGAGGCAAAAAGAGGTTAAGTGACCTGCCCATGGTCATACAGCTAGTATGTGTCTGAGGCTGGATTTGAAACCAGGACTCTCCTAAGGCCTGACTCCAGCCCCAATGCTGGATACAGCTAATTATGTATGTGGACTAAATTGTAAACTTGAGTTGATGGCAGAATAAAGGTCTCATCAGTGATCTAAGGGGACAAGACAAAGAAAAACTTGACTTCATCAAGAGAATTCCCACCTCTTCAAGAATGAAGCTGGAACCATCTAATTCACAGAGTCTTTCTGAAGCACTTTTCCATATCTGGCAAGTATTTTTTACTTCTTTGCTCCTTACTTTAGTCTTTAATTGTAATTTATTTCTCCATGCTCTAGGATTGTCCAACTCATAGCCTCTGCATTTGCTGCTTCCTTCTATATCCATTTCTTTCAAATCTGCATGTTAGAAGCACCTATGATGGCTTGACCACAATAACAAATAGTGTAATTCATAGTATTTATGATCTCACATGTAGAGGCATGTTGGAGCCAGCTTGTACTGGCTCAGGAATTAATTGTTAAATGTTCAGTGTGAGCATTTACTCATCTCAGAAATACACAAACACCACAAAACAGGGCTTGATTTATTATACCCTCTGCCCTTTGGGGTCTCTCCCTCTTTTTTGTTGGAAAGGAAGCAAAGTGGACATCTAGGACCCTTTGTTTGAGGAGGGTACCCACAAAACTTACTTCATTATTCCCCACTGGGCTGATTTGGATTTCATAATCTCTAGGAACTCATCATTTTTTTTTTCAAGATAAAATGAACTCTATAAAACATATATCCTCAGATCATTTCCTTCTTGGAATGCAGTACTTCATTATGCCCCCAGCCAGTAACCCCCACCTCTGCCTCTGTTTCCTTCATTAGATTGTCAGCTCTTTGAGAGCAAGGAGGGCCTGTCTTAATGGTTTTCTTTGTAATCCCAAATGCTTAGCACGTCTGGCATATAGCATGTGTTTAATAAATGTTTATTGATGCTTACTCACTCTGACTCTGTTTTGTTGTTTATCTGAACTTAAGAAAGTGATAGAAAAATGTGAATAATGAAGTTTGCTATTGTTATTAAGTTGTGTTTCAATCTTCGTGACCCTATTTGGGATTTTTTTTTGGCAAATATGCTATAGTAGTTTGCACTTTCCTTCTCCAGTTCATTTTACAAATGAGTAAAAATGAGACAAACAGAGTTAACTGACTTGCTCAGAGTCACACAGCCAGTTATCTGTGGCAGGGAAGTCAAGTCTTTCTGACTCCAGGGCCAGCATTCTAGCCACTGCACCACCTAGCTACTTAAGAGTATGCTATGCATACATTTCCTCTGTAGACTGGGTTGTTAAACATTTGCCAGCAGACTCCTGAACATGACATAGCCAGAAAGATCATTTTTTTCAGGTGCTTTAAGATACCTAAATCTTTAGGCATGTATGTGTTGCATAAAACAAGATATGCCAGTAATTGGAATTAGACTTAGAGATTTCTCTTGAATAATAGTGATGTTTCAGGCTTAATATAAAAACCGTTCTCAAATATTTGCATGAAGAGTTTTACTTCAATTAAAAACTCCCAAGGCTAGTCACCCACCTTTACATCCCAGTTCATTTCCTATGGGTGTTTAGTGAGTTCAGAGTTTAAGAGGGTAATTTGGCCCTTTTAAAATTATCAGTGATAAAGCATCCTTAACAGGGAACACAGTTATCATTTCCATAGAGCAGGAGGAAAACTAACCTTTGCTTTGCTGGCTCCCTTAGGCATAAGAGCTAGGACTAAGAATAAAGCAATATGCAAAACATCTGATGAAATGGTTTCCCTTTGGTACGTATTGCTTTGAGAAAATGTGTTTATGAATTCTACAGATACTTCTGAAATCATCTTTCTTGAGGTCTTAAAAAAAACTGCTTAGAGAAGAGCAGGAAGATGAATCAAGATGTAATCATCCAAAACTGGAAGGAATAAAGTAGAGAATGAATAGGCACTGAATATCTGTAATAATTGTGCTCAGTTTTAGAGTCAGAAAGATCACTTTTTGGCACTGGCTGATCATATTAGCATATTATTATTTTCCTAATATTTTACACGAGCAAAAACTTCCTGAGAGTTAGAACTTTTTAGAAGTGCTATTTGAGTCCACTGTGTTAATTCATTAGAAGTTATAGGTTTCCCCTCTCTGGTACTCTTAAAAAAATTATTTTATTTTCAATTTATGGAACAAAACAAGCATTTCCGTAACACAGTACAATAAAAATGATGATTGCATATGAAACTGCAAATCTACCATGTATAATTTTTTATTCCTTCCAAATATACAACAAAGTTATGATGGCATTTTTTCCCCTTTTTTTTCTTCCACTCTCTCCCCCATATCCTAAAGATGGCTACTATTAGACAAAGATAGGTGTATCTATCTATCTATCTATCTATCTATCTATCTATCTATCTATCTATCTGTCTGTCTGTCTGTCTATCTATCCATCTGTCTTTCTATTTACACACACACACACACACACACACACACGTAAAATTATTATATACATACTTCTATTTATCCATTCTTTCTCTGGCTGTAGATAGTGTCTTTCTTTGTGTGTCCTTTATTTTTAATTTGTGTATTTATGATAGTCAAAATTACTTAGTCCTTTAAAGTCATTGCTAGGAAAGTACTTATTCAGGTGGGTTGTAGTAGGGCTTCTTTTTCAGTTTTGATTCGACTGTAATGGCCACTTAAGTGTCATACAACTTGGAAATTCTGTGATTGGTTTATATTCCTTATTTTGGTAGTCAGATACAATATAATAGAAAATGTTGACATGAATCAAAAATAAGCAACTAATTTCTAAGGGAGCTCATTATAGGAATGAGCATTTCTAGAGAGTTCATTTGTGGTAGATATCAAGCACTTTTCATGCTAAAAGAAAATTCTCAAACAATCAATAAATTTCTAAGTTTTTTTTTAATGGCAATATAGTTTTCAACACCAGAGGCAGTGTGTTCTGGAGCAGAGGGGTCAAATTTCTGCCTGTGAATCAGATTAAAATGTAATTGGAAAATACTTAATAAAATAAATAAGCATATAATACAATAGAATAGAATAGAATACAAATAAATAAGAACACAATATAATAAATATGAGTATAATATAATACAAATAAATAACAATACAATACAAAATAGATAATGTTAATTTATGGTTTTATGAATCAACATTTAGCCTTCAAGGATCCATTTTTATATGAGTTTGACACCCCCGTTCCAGAGGACAGAGACTTCGCCTCTAATTTCAAGACTTGGGTGTGTTCAAGTCTTGCTTCTGACACATAGTAAATTTGGGCAAGTCACTTAGCTTCTCAGTGACTGCAGTCAGCAGATCTTTTGGTTGAGGAAGTTAGTTCTTCACTGGGAGCTCTCCACACTCATATTACAGATGGGTTTTTTTTTTTAAAGGATCATGTGATATGGAATGGCTAGAGGACCTGTTCATATCACCTTCATGCCCCAAAGTTACAACATCTCAAATTTCTGGCCTAGAACTGCTAATGAATTAAAATCATGAATCCCCAGAAGGCCACTGTTCCTCTCCTTTCCCTTCCCTTCACTTTCCTTCCCCTCCCCACTACATCCTCTCCCTTTTCTCCTCCCTTCCTTTCCTTTATTCTCCTTTCCTCTCCTTTCTCTCTCCTCTTTTGTTTTTGTTTTGGTTAGCACTGCATATCAGGTCAGCATTATTTGCTTACTAAGATACAGTCCTTGCCATGCAAATGTTGTCCATGTCTCTGGAAGATGTTGGACTGCATTTGAATTTCCAAGTCTGTCAAAATTTGAAAGTAGTTTCTGTTTATACTTGCAATTTGTACCATTACTTAAAACAAACAAACAAAAACAAACCAAAAAAAACACCTCACCCTTAAGACCACATCAGGGACATAAGCTGTTGAACTTTTAGAGCTAACTAAAAAATGAAGATTCATGACATCTGCTGGGTGAGGTTAGCTAGTTAATAAGAATCTTTGGAGTGCACATGCTGTGTGATACTCCAGAATAGGTATGCTGAGAGGTTGAGAAAGGAGGGTTAGGAGAGGAGTAAAGCATTTTCCTAGTTATTTGGTAAGTTACCAAGTTCTGTGATTCTTCATCTTAAATATCTCTCACATTCATGCCTTTCCTTCTAACCACTGCCACCCTAATTCAGGTTCTGCTAGTAGTCCAAGATGCTGCTGCAGTGTACACTGCACAAGATGGTCAAATGAACATTTCTAATGCAATGCTTTGATCATATCAGTCTAGGGGAGGTGTCCCAAGATGGAAGGAAGTCAAATATGTCCCAGTTCCCAAAACAGGGAAAAGTTTTATCTACAAACTTTAAGGACAGTGAGCATGACTTCCAATCACATCAAAATTCTGGAACACTATTAGAGAGATAGTGAGCATTTATATAGGAGAAGCCATGACTACTAAAAGTCCTTATAATTTAATCATGAATAGGTCTTGCCAGACTAACCACATATTTTTCATCTTGTAATAAGACAAGTTAAATGGTATATGTGTTGGATACTTTGATTTTTAACAAAACATTACATGTAAGATAAGGCTCAAATTCTTAAACTTGGTATTTACATATTTACATTCTGACACCAGTCTGTTCTTCAAAGGCATTTATCACTGCTCTCCTATATAAACTCTGTTCTCTAAACTCTCTTCACACACTCAAGTCATTCCTTACAATTTTCTATTTCTATACCATTGCTGATGTCTTTCTTTTAATTTGGAATGCCTCCCTCAAGTCCCTTTCTCTCCACCCTGGCCTAAGCTTTAATCTTTAGCTTACATCCCACATGCATGCAACCTTTCCCAACACCCGAATAATGCTTAGAACACTCCAAATGAAGCATTTCCCCAAAACCCTTAGATGACTATGATGACTCTGGAAGACAGAGTGAGATTGATGACTTCACACAACTCTACCCTCACTTAAATCCAATTTATGTGCAAGTCAAAAGACATCACCCATACCATTTCACCATTTTTACCTACCTTAAAGTCCTGTGGTGACAGGCAAGTTATTGAAGCAGGAGGTGTGAATACCCTGGGGACTGTAGTCACAATCCTGAACAGTGGTGGCCCAGGCCATAAGGTCATCTTATTAAACTGAAGCAGCAGTGGAATTTGGCACCCCCAACCCCAGGTATCTGAGGAGTCTCTTTTAATGACTACAGTGCTCACCTCCTAGCATGAGTAAGGGGCTAGAAAAAATATCCTAAAAATAGCCTGCTTCACCTAATCCTGGCCTGCTTACCACAGCAAGTGGGGATCCCACCCTGCAGTCAGAACACAAAAAAGGTACAAAAACTTTTGCAAAGATGATTCCACTCACCACTGGTACATGGCATGTGCACATACTCATAAACAACACAAAATCCAGCAGACCTAAAAGACAAACAGCTCTTGTTGTGAGAGATCTCAGCAGGTATCACATCCAAATAACAGCCCTGGGTAAAACAAGACTGGCAAATTAAGGCTAGCTTACTGAAGTTGGAACTGGATACACTTTTTTCTGGAGTGGCTGCAGTGATGGGAGTGCTGTGAAGCTGATACAGGTTTCACAATCAAAACTAATCTATCCAACAAGCTTGTATGCTTCCCAAATGTAGTGATCCACAGGCTCATGACAATGTGTTCACCACTTGCAGAAAAGTACCATGCCACCACCATCAGTGCATATGATGCACTCCACCGTGATGAGCCCTGATGAGTTCAAAGAAAAATTTTATGAGGATCTGGAGAACCTCATCAGCAATGTGTCAGAAGAGAATAAGCTTGTAATTCTGGGTGACTTTAATACTAGAGTAGGTACCGCCTATCAGACATGTCAGGGAGTCTTTGGGAGGAATGGAGTCGGAAATAGCAGCAGCAACAGTTACTGCTGGACTTTTGTATCTCATGACCTTCTCATCACCAACATCGCCTTATATTCATCTAAACACAATAAAACTTCATGGATGCACCCTCACAGAAAATACTGGCATTTAATAGATTATGTCATTGCAGGGAGAAGAGACAGACAGGATGTGAGAGTGACAAAGGCAATGTGTGGCACAGAGTGCTGGACCAATCATAGACTTATCCTCTCCACACTAAACATTAGCATTCAACAAGAGTGGAAGCTCCAAGGCAAGACGACCACCACTAGACTGAATGTCAATACATCAGAGTGCTTCTCCCAGCAGCAGCATGAATACTTTGTTGCTAACTTGGAGGGAAAGCTGAGCCAGCCCACCACTGGCAGCAGTGGAGCTGAAAAGGAGTAGGCAGTTCTTGGAGATTTGGTGTACAGAGCTACATTTACTCATCTGTGCCAGAACACTCTCAAACATCAAGATTGGTTGGTTAAAAATGATGGGGAAATTCAGAAGCTGCTAAACCGAAAAAGAACTCCACAGGGTTTACCAACAGGATAGTTTATATTTTTCTAAGAAAGGCTGCATTTATCATCAAAAGCAAAGTGCAAATGAATCTCAGAGAGATGCAGGATTCTTGGCTTAGTAAAAAGGCAGATGAAATTCAATTTACAGTGATAGTAACAATCCAAAGAGTTTTTATGATGCCCTGAAGGCTATTTATGGGCCAAAGACTTATGGCACCACTCAACTACTCAGTGCTGATGGAGCCACATTAATTACTGATAAGGACATGATCCTGGAGAGATAGGATGAACACTTCTATAGTGTTCTCAACACACCATCATTAATCAGTGCTGAAGCCAGTGACTGTATACCTCATGTGGAAGTTAATCCCTATCTAGCCACATTTCCAGCTGAAGAAGAAGTTTTGAATGCCATTCGGCTCCTCTCATGTGGTAAAAGGCCTAGTGATGATTCTATTCCAGGTGAGATTTACAAAGCAGGGGCTACACTGTTCATATAGAAGCTGACTGAAATTTTCTGAATTATATGGCAAGAGGTTATTCCCCCAGGAGTTCAAGGATGCCTCCATTGCCCATCTGAATAAAGGAAAAGGAAACAGGTTGTCCTGCGACAATCACAGGGGCTCCTTTAGCTACTGCTGGCAAGATTCTTGCCAGAGTCCTCCTTAGTAGGCTTATCCTTCATCTGGAAGATGGTCATCTACTTGAGAGCCAGTGTGGCTTCAGAAAGGGCCAAGGAATGGTTATTATGGAATTTGTTGCCTGATAACTCCAGGAAAAATGCCAGGAGTAGAACAGAGGTCTATATATAATGTTTGTCAATCTGATCAAAGTCTTTCATACTGTTAGTCATGAGGGCTTATGGAAAATCATGTCAAAATTTGGTTACCTGGAGAAGTTCATCAATGTTATATGTTGGATTTCATGATGGCATGTTTGCATGGGTTCTTGCATGGGTTTTGGATAACGGACAATGGTTCCACCCTTTTCCAGCCACAAATGGAGTGAATCAGGGGTGTATGCTTGTTCCCATGTGTTTAGCATGATGTTTTCGATGATGTCTGATGCTTTCAGCAAAGACAAAAAAGACATCAAGGTTGCTTACCACACTGACAGTAAATTATTTAACTTGAAAAGTTTCCAAACCAAAACTAAAGTGGTGGGCAAGTTGGTGCATGACTTTGTGTTTGTACATGATTGTGCACTCAATTAAGCTTCTGAGGCTGAGATGCAACAAAGTATGGATCAGTTCTCTGCTGCTTGTGCTAATTTTGGCCTAACAACATTAAGAAAACAGGTTCTTCACCAGCCAGCACTAGATGATCCACAGACGGGAAACACTGATTACAGCAAATCGAGAAATTTTTAATGCTGTGGATAAGTTTACTTACCACAAAGTATATCACAAGCGTACTTTCCAGGGATGTACACATAGATGATGAGGTTAATGTATGCATTTCTCAGTGTTTGGGAGTATCTAAAGGAAAGTGTGGGAGAGAAGAAGTATTAGACTGCCTACCAAACTGAAGGTTTACAGAGCTGTGTTGTTGACCTCTTTGTATGCCTGTGAAACCTGAACAGTATGCCAACACCATGCCAGGAAACTGAATCACTTCCATTTGAATAGTCTTAGAAAGAGTCTGAAGATCACCTGGCAAGATAAGGTACCAGACACTGAGGTACTTTCTTAAGCTGAACTACCAAGCGTTCAAACTCTACTGTAGACAGCACAACTCTGATGAGTTGGCCACATCATTTAAATGTCAAATGTGTGTTTGCCTAAAAGACTATTTTATGGAGAACTCACACAAGGCAAGTGCTCACATGGAGGTCAGAAGAAGTGACACAAGAATCTCTCAAGGTCACTCCAAAGAACTTTGGAATCAATTGTGAGACATAAGAAACACTGGCACAAGACTGCCTAGTACTGCATACCCACATCAAAGAAGACACTGTGCTCTATGAACAAAGCAGAATTGCAGTAGCTCAAAAGAAAGATGAGACTTGCAAATTTAGAGACATCTCCACTCTAAATGTTCATATGGACTATTTGTGCCCAACCTGTGACAGAACCTTCAGAGCTTTATTGCTCTGATCAGCCACAGTCAGATACACTGTACTTAACCTTAACATAGTGATGCTATTGTGGTCCTCTCAGAGAATGAAGGACAACAACTGTGATCCTTATGTGGACAAGAAGGTCAGATAGTTCTGTATCAAGATCAAGGAATAACTGAGACATAGCCTATGTGCTCCATTGGTATCCCCATATGTGAGACCTAGAGGAAAATCCCCAACACATTGGGTGGCCCTCTGGTGGATTTACTGAAAGACAAGGACAAAAGTTGCTTATGATAAGAAGACGCAGATGGGCAGTGATCTTCACAGTTGAAGGAAACATCTACACAGATGATATAAAATTTTTAAGTATCAAAGTAAGACAAGCTGGGTAGTAGTAAGATCAGTCTGATGGTAGTGTACTAGATGAGATGGAGAGGGAAGACATCTGAGTCAGACAGTCTAATTATAATTAGAGAGCTGCCACATTAATTTAGTCATGAATTAATATTGCCATTAGCTAATATGCCATTAGAATGGTGACAATGGCAACAGAAAGGAAGAGGTGAATGGAAAAAGATATAATGAAGAAGGAATCAGTGAGATTGGCACTAATTGTTTATTGATAGGAGAGGGAGAGAGATTCAAGGTGACTCCAAGATTTAGAGCCTGGGTAAATAAAAGTAATTAGATGGTTTGTATAAATAAAGCTTTAGATTTGAAGATGCTACTGTGGGGGGCTAGTTGTAGACCAGTCAGTAGTTAGAAGTATGAGACTGAAGCTTGAGAAAGAGTGCAGTCTTGGAATTTCAAATAATTTGTATAGAAGTGACTATGCAAATCAATACCAAAGTCACAAGAATTAATGAGATATCCAAGAGAAAGGAAAAAAAGAGATGAAGGACAAAACTTCACTTTTAGGGATCCACAGAAATAACACTGTAAAGTTCTGAAAGTTAAAAGGAGAACTGGCATCAAACATTATTAATGAAGAGAAAGACAGAATAATAAGGAATAGGTGGTCAGCAATGTCAAATACTGAATCAATGAAGATGAGGGTGGAGAGATGACCCTGAATTTGGAGATGAAGTCAAAAATGATATTGACTGTATTAAAGTCCACAGAATGATGGGCTTGACAGCCAGATTGCAAACATTTAATAATTAATAGATGACATCTGCACAGCACATTTACATAGCATAAATTTTCTCATCTGATTTTTGAAAAGCCTTGTGGAGCAATTGACAGAGCAAGCTTGAGTTTAATTTCATTGCTTCTTTTCATTCTACTAAAGCTACAAGTGAATGGATCAAAGTAAGGCAGGTGGGTTGCATTTTTCATAAGTATGTTGGTAAAACTTCTAGGGCTGTATCCCAAAGAGATCATAAAAATTGGAAAAGGAGCCACATGTACACAAATATTTATAGCAGCTCTTTCTGTGGTGGCAAAGAATTGGAAATTGAGGGGATGCCCATCAACTGGGGAATGGCTGAACAAGTTGCGGTATAAGAATGTAATGGAATACTTTGTGCTATAAGAAATGATGAGCAGGCAGACTCCAGAAAAAAATGGAAAGACTTGTAGGGACTGATGCTGAGTGAAGTGAGCAGAACCAGCAGAACACTGTACGCGGTAACAACCATATTGTATGATGACTAACTTTGATAGACTTAGCAATGCAAAGATCTAAGACATCTCCAAAAGACTCATGATGGAAAATGCTATCCACATCCAGAGAAAGTACTATGGAGTCTGAATGTAGATCGAAGCATACTATTTACTTTTTTTTTCTTCTGTTTTGTTTTGTTTCTTCTTTCTTATGGTACCTCCTATTGGTTCTAATTCTTCTTTATAACAAGACTAATGTGAAAATGTTTAATAGGAATGTATAGGTAGAGCCTATAGCAGATTGCATGCCATCTTGGGGATGGAGGGAGAGAAAGGTTAAAACTCAAAAGCTTATGGAAGTGAATGTTGAAAACTAAAAATAAATTAATTAAAAATAAGTATGTTGGTAAAAATAATGAGAGCGATAGGACAGTAGCTAAAGGAGGAACAGAGTTAAAAGATATTTTTTAACTATAGCAAAATCTCAGTATGTTTGTAGCCAGAAACAAAGGAGTCAGTGGAAAGATAAAAATATATTAAGGACTATATTTAGGAAAATTAATTAACAGAAGAATAAGGCAGGGTATTCATTAGTGGTTAAAGATCATTACAGGGAACATAATTGGAGTATAATCAATTATGCTCTACATATTGGAAACAATGGTACTATATATAGAAGATGACTTTGACTAGATGACCAAGAGCTAAGACTCTGAAACAAGTCTGAAACACCTAAGTCTCTTCTGGTGTTTTGTCACCTAGCAACTGTAACCCAGTTTGGCTTGGCTAAGCAACCCAATTTCAAGGATACTTTTAATAACAAGTGAGTTTCCATATTTTTTTTTTAACAAAGGCCGCCTTTTCTGAAATAGGTTAAGTAGGCATTTCTTTTTAGATGCATTGGTGGAAAGTGTGTGTTCAAGTAAGGATGTGGAAATATCAGGTACCTTTTTAAGCCATGCAATAATAAGAAAGTAAAGAGGTAAATAAAGGAAGATTAGTTAGTAGAGCCTAAGCTCCCTTTCAATTTTTCCTTTGTATCTTCAGGACCTATCATGATGTCTATGGTACACTATTAATGTGTTGAATGTAATTATGAACAAATTATTTAAATAGGATCATATTTGTAGTTCTTTTGTGAAGGATCATCATTAGAGACATTAGAGCATATTGTCTGCTAGTGTGGTATGCAGCAAGGCACAGTGTGGTCCTGAAGTCAGGAAACCTGGACTCAGTATAGCAAGCAGTGAGTTACAGAGGAAAAGGCACTAGACCTTACTAGAGTCAGGTGGCCATTTCTTAAGGGTGTCTACTTCTCAAATTTATTCTCAAATTCAATCTGACAGAGTACAGAAATTTCACCCCTCTGGTTAAGTTTTGAAATAAGGCTGAACATTGAGATTTCAGAAAATTTCAGAGTTAGAAAATCATCAGAAATTTTGTCCAACCCAAAGCTGAGTAGAATTCCCTTATGCAACACCTCCAGGAAATAGTTACCTTCAAATGGAGTCCTTTTGTGATTAGGAAACCCCTACTTCCCATTCTAGGTGGGACAGTGGATAAAGTGCTGGGCCTGGAGTCAGGAAGATTCATTTTTATGAGTTCAAATCTGGCCTCGGACACTTACCAGTTGTGTGACCCTGGGAAAGTCACTTAACCCTGTTTGCTTTAGTTTCTTCATCTGTAAAATGAGATGGAGAAGAAAATGTCAAATCATTCCAGTATGTTTGCCAAGAAAACCCTGAATGAGGTCACGAAGAGTAGGACAACACTGGAATGACTGAACAACAACTTTCTATTCCATTTGTAGACATCTCTGAGTCTTAAGCATTTTTCTTTCCATCAAGCTTAGACTTGCCTCTCTGAAACGTCTACCCATATGTACTAGTTCTGCTCATACTTTCCTTTATTGTATGCATTGTTTATTTTTAAGTTTTATATATGTGTGTGTATATATACAAAAGCAAATATGGATGTATGTATTTATATGTATATATATTCAGACATATAAATATATGTATTTATATATACATAAACATGTATTTACAAATATAAATACATTTTATATACATAAGTACATAGATATTTGCTTTTGTTTCCTATTTTATTGTTTCATTATTAAAAGCTATCAATACTTCAAAATCGCTAGTTTTTGACCTAACTGGAAGCTTTGACTTGGTGAGGGCATAGATAATAAGATTTTACTCTCTAGCCTAAAGCTGAAAATCTTTGGAGTATGTTTTTTATATATTTTTTTTTCTAAGGGTTCCTGAAGTAATGAACAGCTGGGGTCTGGATGGAACACAACAGGGTCATGATAAAAGATCTGAAATCATATCATTAAAAAATTATAAACAGGAACTTATAAATTTTTATCATTTGCTGTTTTTAATTAACCTTTAAGAGCTATTCATGTTGGAATGCATAGGACTTGGCTGCTAAAGAAAGCACGGTTGGATATCACTGAGTTCTCTAATGACTTCCAGCGGCTGCTTCTCTTTTGCAGTTGCACTATGACATTTTAAGACTCAGTCTTTGAGTTTTGAGATAGGCCACAGATAGCAAGAATAAATAGAATCCCTTTCTTTTATTCTTGTCTTTATTATTGCTAGTGAGTTTGGCTTTAATGCTATTGATTTATGACTGCTATATAGTATTGGTTCTATTCACAACTGGTTTCCATGACAATAGGTACATCTTTTGGAAATGTTTTGCAGCCTTGTCTAAAAGGAAACAATGTATAAAACAACAATAGCAGCAGCAGCAAATACAAAAATCATCCACAGTGAAGGAAGATCATAATTACAAAATCTAATATGTTGGGATTTTAGATCACTCAATCAATGAATCAATAAACATTTATTAAGTGCCTACAATGTTCCAGACACTGTAGTAAGTACTACGTGATATTGTGTGTTTAGAGTTAGGAAGATCTGAATCCAAATTCTCACTCAGACACTAATAGTGCGACCCTGGGCATGTTGCTTCAACTGCCTGAGTCACAGTTTTCTTATCTGTAAAATGGAGATGACAATACTAGCATCTACTTCACAGGCATAAGGTAAGGATCAGATGAGATTTATGGGCAAATGTCAGCTATTATTCATAGTATGTCTTCTGTGAACTGATATTTCAAATCACATAGAATATAGTGACTTAGTAGACTATTAATTTGCTTCTTTCTGTATATACCTTAGTTGTATTATAGTCTTAACTCTTCAAGGTGGGAAACTGTCTTGGATATTTCATGTACTTGGGAGTTTTTTGGATAAGTTCACAGTCATTTAGAAACATAAACACTCTAAGTACTCACTCTGTTTAAGGAATAGAGAAAATTCCACCTCCTACATAAGGCCCTTTCATATTTCTCCAATATTTTCCCTTGGTCACAGGTTAAATTGCCCTTCAATCTTATTGAGAATGTTTCTTTCAAGCACAAAGAAGAAATTCAGTTTTTGTTGCTGTAGCAAATAAATTGGTCCCCAACATGTCTCATGTCACTTCCTACGGAAGTATATAGAAATGTTGGAATCAGGGTACAATTTCTAGTAGCCCTTGGAAAAAGAAGCCATCTCACTTATGCCATTACTGATGTTTCCCACTAAGATTAACTTGCAAAGGACTTTTGGTTTTCTTCTACCATCATATATAAGAATGGTCTTCAACCAGTCTTTTTCTTGTTTCCTTTTTCTTCAAACAGTAGGTTACACACTTGCTGTATCATAGAACATATAATGTGTCCTAAAAACATGAATGTCCTAAGGAACTACTATTTTAATGTAGCTGTTCAGAAGATCTAGGGACCCACAGGACTGAATTTGACAGGCTGACTCTGTTTCATGGATTAGTATACCTCCCATCATGGGCACCCACTCTTCCAATATTAAGAACTCCTTTTGTGTCTTGGTGTAACTCATTCCCACCTTGTATTGCCAGAATTCCTTCTTTCTTGCTTATGCCCCATTGATACTCTAAGTCATACCTTAATGTTTAACCATGATTGATATTATTGTAATGCTTAATGTCCACTGATCTTTGTTTAATTCTACACATTGACTGGCAGAGGACTAGAGATTTTTGCTTACTTGAGTTGTTTGAATTGTATAAAAACTATATCCACTGTCCATTCTCAGATCACATCATCTTGGATACTTGGTATTTGTAGTATCTCTGCAACCTTCTGGTCAATGGCATCTGTACCTCTGTATATTCCAGAGTTATATGAATGTTGACCCTTGGACTGATAGTGACTATCTACCAGATGTTGCTGATGTTTCTTTATCTTGTATCCTTTACTTGTAAACAGCCTAATTTGCCCTTCCTTGTGATGATGAATTGGGCAGTTTTCACCAGAGTACTCACATTGGCTTATACCTTGACAAATGATGCATTTATACTATCAAAAATATTACCAGATGATCTTTTAATTCTATGCATGAAATAGAGAACTTTTATCAGAAACAACTGTGAATGGGACAATGCATCCTTTTTCGTGAAAGGATTACTATAACAGCAATAATAACTTTAAAAAGTATACACATTTGAATAGTAAATAGATAGAAAATGCCACAAAAGAGATGCAACAAAGATGAATGCAAAGGTTTTTGTTAATTATCTAGGAGTAAAGGTGATAATCAGGAATAAAAGCCATCTAATTTGCCTACAAAAGGAACACAACTGATAGGCAGCCAATAAAACCCCAAAGAGTGTCTTTCATCTGTCTGTCTTTTTGTCTACACAGGATGCTCTGAAGATGCATTTTATAGCTTTAAAGAACATAGTTCAGTGTCAAAAGCTTTTTGTTCTGAGCAGATTTCAGTGATATTCCTGGGTTCTATTCACACTTTGTGAATATTTGTAACCACTTTGAATGGAGTGTAACACTGAATTTGATATTTCTACTCTTGGAATAAACTCTCAAAATGCATTTCTACCTTACTTGAGTGAAAAATACATCACTGAAAAAAATCATTACTGAGCCAAAGGGCAGAAAAAAGTTCCTAAGACTTGAGATCAATTTGCTTTCATTCATTCTTTCAACATATATTTTTGACATTATTATAGTATTATATTATAGTCATATTACATAGCATAATACAAGAAGCCCTGTATCGTATATGAAGGTAAAGAATGCCACCACGGAGCTTGCAATATATTAGGGCAGACCAGACATGCATACAACTAACTATAACAGGATGTAGAAAGTCGAGGTGCTCTGAAATATTCAAAAGACAGAGAGATCATTCTCAGTGAGGGTGTGTGAGGGGGGAAGGGTTGAAGAACATACTGACACATGAAATGACTTTTATTGTATTTATGATTGCATGGAGTGGATAGAGAGCTAGCCTTTGAACCAGGAAGATGTGGGTTCAAATCCCACCTGTGACATATACTGTGTCACATATAGTAGACATATACCTGTGACATATACTGAATGACCCTGGGCAAGTCACTTAATTGCTCAGCATTCTAGGCAACTCTCTAAATAAAAGTTACAGAGAAGGTGCTGACCTAGATTGGTAGAGAGAATTTCCCTCTCCATGCTATTCCTGGCATCACTGAAATCACAGTTCCAAACCTTTCTCCATATGAAAAGATCTTAATGCATTCTACATTGCCTTGGAAAATTCATAATATTTAATATGCTTTTCATTTATTTGTATGGCATCTAAAATAAGCTGACAAAATGAGGAGACAAAGGATGAAGTGAGGAAATAACAAACAACCCAAATCCAAACTCTGTGCCCCCAGGCTATAGTCACATGACAACAATGAAGTCAGCCTATGCTGCATGAGTTGCTCTCATATTCAACTTAATCATATTCATGCCCAGATGAACTTCATAGACTTCACTAAATAACTGACCTAGAATAAACATATCATCAACATTAAACATATCATCCATTAAAGATGGAATGTTGCTTTCATGTGAATAGAGCAGTGATCAATGTACTAAAATACAAGTAGGAAGCTCTGAAATACCTGCAGTAACCACCTAAGGGAAGTAGCTCCAAATAAGGTTTATTATATTACCTTCTTATGTGAAGGAAAGCACATTAATATTATTTCAATTACAACTTTAACTGAAGGTTCTGTAGGGGGATAATTCTTTGATACATAAATTCCAATAAAAGTTGCCTCTAAATCAAATATTAGAATATCTAAGATTCTATACTGAGATTAATATATCTTGGGAAAGAGCGTAATCAGATTAACTTAAATTAATAATTCTTTACCAGCCAAGAGAGAACATGCAATTTAAAGGGATGAAAAGCAGAAGCTAAGAGAACAGTATGAAGATAATGGTCTTTAAATCTATGGGATTAAAATTCAATAATATTTTCTGACTATCATCACCAGTAGCACTCATATAGAAAATTGTTAAGAGTCATGCAGGGATGCAAACACAGCTGGACACAACAATTGAATGTCCTTAGTCCCAACAAAATGTAGAAATCTCTCTCTCCATGTACATGTATTATATATATGTCTCTCTCTCTCTCTCTATATATATATATGTATATGTATATATACACATACATGTATTATATATATATGTGTGTGTATATGTGTTTGTATACGGATATATATATGTGTATTTATATGTGTGTGTATATGGATAGACAGATATAGATATACAGATATATATGAAAACTCTAATTCTAATTAGGAGAAGGAAATATACAGCCAGGCTAAAAGCTCTGGTTCCCAAAAAATTTTCATTTCTTTGTATGGCATCTAAAATAAGCTGACAAAACTAGGAGACAAAGGATGAAATGAGGAAATAACAAACAACCCATCTACTAAATGCATTATGAAATGCATTTTGAGAGTTTATTCTAAGAGTAGAAATATCAAATTCAGTGCTACACTCCATTCAAAGTGGTTACAAATACTCACAAAGTATGAATAGGACCCAGAAATATCACTGAAATCTGCTCAGAACAAAGTGCTTTTGACACTGAACTATATTCTTCAAAGCTATAAAATGCATCTTCAGAGCATCCTGGATAGACAAAAAGACAGACAGATGAAAGACACTCTTTGGGTTTTTATTGGTTAGTTTTGTTCCTTTCGCAGGAAAAGTAGATGGCTTTATGTATTCAAAGAATTAGAGAATTTTAGAATTGGAAGAGACCTCAGAGATCTCTACAGATAGAGAAACTGAGGCTCAGATTGGTGAAGTGATTTATTCAGGTCCTATGGCTAGTTATTAGGAGAATTAAAACTCATGTTTCCTGATTCCTAATTATTATATGTTCCATTATGCCATTCCTACTCTTTGGAAACTTGCTCTAGAATCCAGAGAAATAAGGCCAGCTTAAAAATGACTACAATTGAGGCTCAAGTGATGGGCCATTTAGGGAATGCTAGAATAAACAAACAAACAAACAAGTTTTGCTTTGGCTAGGTTATGTTAACTGAAAGTAACAACAACAACAACAACAAACAACAACACCCCCCCAAAAAGAAAAAAACCCCACCAACTGAACCACCCATCCATCACCCAGATGGACAACATTTCTTTTGTGAAAGAAGAATTTAAAATGATAAAGAACAAGTTTGGCCCCTTCCTCCCTTTGCTACTCTTTTTTTTTTTTTGGAGTAAGGAAATCAACAAGTTGGAACATTGCATATGATGTCAGATATTTTCAAATATTGATGTTTTACTGATTTATTTCTCTTTTTTCTCTTTTTCTTTTCTTTTATGGCTCTCTATGAAAGGGTGATGGGGAGGGATACAGGGGAAATATAGGTGACTTAAAAACAAACTTTTTAAAAAAGATCTATTCAAAAGGGCTTTGGGGGGTGTGAAAGAGAAAAGTGCCTAAAAAAGCCACCCACCAAGACAGATACCATAAAGCAGAAGTCATTAACTTTTTTTGTCCTATGGATTCCTTCGGCACTTGGTAAAGCTCATGGATCCCCTTCTCAGAATGATGATTTAAAATGCATAAATAAGACACATGAGATTATAAAAGAAACAAATGATGTTGAAATACAATTATCAAAATAAAGACAAAACAAGTTCGTGGACCCCAAGTTAAGAATCCCTGCCATAGATGGTAGCTAAAATAATAGAAGAATAGCAGTTGAGACCCTGAAGTTCTATAGAAGACAACAAATCCTAATTCAAGTAGGCAATTTTAACCTCATAGGTATCACTGAGACTTAATGAGATGAAACCCATGACTAAAATATGATTCTGGATAACTAATTAAAAAGAGATTAGACAGGTAAAAGAGGAAGGGTAACAATTGTATTTCAAGAGGGTATACTCATCTGACAAAATCCAGGAAACAGAGGGAAGAAATGTGGTGGAAGGTATTTGGATAAAGGCAATGAGAAGAAGAATGAGAATTAGTTGTTTTTTTTTTTTAATCAGAGTACCTAAACAAAAAGAGGAAATAGGAAAGAAGTCTGGGGAAAAGATCACAAAGAGGCATGGTGTAGCAATGAGGAATGATGGGGTATTTCACCTATCCAGAAAGCTGATGGAAAGTTCTTGAGGAAAACCGTGCATATGGTTTTACATATGACCTAGGTTTTGAGAAAGCATATTTCAAAAGGTTTAGAGGAAAGATAGGTAGTATCCTATTAAATAAAAGTTTACAGGGGAAGTCAACCCAGAAGGAATGAGCAACTGAACAATGAAATGTTTAAGACAGAAAGGGAAAAAATTCTGAAAAGGGGGAAAAATGAAGAGTTCTCTAAAGAGCCTGATATGGATACATAGAAAATTTACCAACCAACTTAGATGGGAAAAAAAAAAGATCAGTACAGATGATGGAAGCCAGGACTGAAGATAAACATTAATGTCAGGATTCTAAAGCTTAGAATGAAATAAAGTCATTCAGGGAAGATAAAGACTAAAAAAAAAAGTGAAAAGAGGAGACACTAAGATGGCCGTTACTATTGCTAATTATGGATGTGCTGATAACTGCCAGTAGGGAGAAGGAAAAGCTTCTAAAGCCTTATCTTTCTTCTATTTTCTCTGCCAAAGAGAAAGACCTTTGCACTGGAAGTAACAGAACAAAAATAAATGGAATTGATATGTAAGACAAATAATGATAAAAAATGATAAACCCTTAGTAAATTTGTCACCTGACCTAGATGAACCATATCTTTAGATAGAAATGGACATCACAACCACTATAGTCCAGGCCCTTATAATTTTTGCTGGGACTACTTCAATAACCACTTGATTGGTATCCTCCCTCCACTCTCTAATCCAAGCTTCACATTATGGCCAAAACGATACACCTAAAATGCAGGAATTAACAAGTCAGTTTTCTGCTTAAGGAGCTTCTGTGTCTCCATATTGCCTTTAGGGTAAAATACCAACTCCTTTGTTTGGTATTTAAAGCCCTTTGAAATTTGATTGAAGCCTAGTTTTCCAAATTTATTGCATGTTGCTTCGCTGCACACTTTGCATGGAAGTCACGTACAATGCCCCATCCAAATGGCCCTACTTGCAATTCTCTTTAAATAACATTCTTTTCACCATCCTGTGACTTTGCATAGGCCGTTACCAATGTCTGGATTTTTTCCCCTCCTCACCTGCACCTCTTCGAAAATCTAACTCCCTTGAAGGATGAGCTTACACTATCTCTTTCAAGAGGCTTCAGTCATTTCCTCAGGTGCTCTTATCCCTCCCCAGTGCAGTGTATATATTTATTTTTTACTCCCCAGCATTAGCTAAGCTGTCACCAGCTTTTATTTACTTATTTTTAATAAATATGCTTTTTGAACATGAAAAGTCCTCTCCTCCTCCCTTTTGCAACTCATTCTGCTTTATTTGAAAACTCTAGGTTTTCATAATTTACAAAGCAATTGAAAGTGTAGAAAACATGAAATTTTCATAACTATTAAGGCTAGATTCTCAAATAAATTCTATGCAAAATTTTCTATACAAGGCATAGAAGCATTAATTTAATACAATAGAATTTTATCCATTTAAACATATCAGTCGCATGGGAGATACATTTTACTGTTCTCTGAATCTGTTCTCTGAAAAGACATAACATCCTTCCTTTTCTCATTCGTGAATGTTGGAGCTTTGTCACTGTAAGATATCACTGAAGAAAATCACAAAGAAACTAGAGTTTTGATACACGTAGTAAAAAGAAAGTGACCATAAAAGACAGAAAAGAGTTAGAGACATAATTAATGTACCATAGAGCAGTTATAACTCATTTCCCATCTAGACACATGCCTCTTTTTACTTACATAACATTCTTTCACAGCAAATGATGGCCTTGAATTTGACTAAATTAGCCCATTTAACTTAAAATCACATAAGGACACATAATAGGCAGGAAAGGGGGAAGTAGCTGATGAAAATGGAACACGGAATTGATTATCTTTTCATTGTTTTTAGCGGAATTTCTTAATACAGGAATAATTAGCTTTTCAAATAACTTAGAGCTTTGCACATAGAGTACATGCAAAACAGTGCATCATACACCCAACTGGTATCTTACCAGCATATGCGCTTTTATGTATGACATCATCATGGCTATTATAATACTGTATAGATAGTTATGTCCTATCATACTCGGAGCAAGGTTCTCTAATTTCTACAGGTGCTGGTGATGAAGATGTACTGCCAACTGACTGAATGACAGATGTCATCTGCTGGTTGGTTGTTGAGAGGGAGGGATATAATTTTGAATCTCTTGCACTCTAACGTAGATACAGGTGTAAGCAAATGCTTTTGATTCCACCCATCCTTTTTAGAAATGCTCCACGGTTCTCACTATTGCCATAATGTGTTCAATTCCACTACTTTCAGGGATTCTTCTCCTCCTTCTCCTTCTCTTCTTACTCTACCTTCCTCCTCCCCAACAATTTGGTTCTGAATCTTTGCTGGTAGATTCTTTTTCCTAATGTATCATCCGATTCAGTAATTCCCAGTAGCCACGTCTGAGAGACTTCTAATTCAAATTAAGAGGATGGGTTCCTCAAGGTGCACACACAGTTCTCCACAGTCTTGCTGTCATCATCAAGAATGTTTACACATACACGAATCACATATAACAAAAAATTCATAAGGCCTTCACAAGACCTTGTTTGTTTCTGTGCTGCTTCTCCCAAAGAGCAACTGGTAGTGTTATGGAAAACTAGTGAAGTCTGAAACATAATTTTATGATCTTCATCAAAGGATTATTCCATCCAGAATGTGGAACCACCACAGTGTTTGTTAAAGTTGACAGAGCATCTTGAATGATTGTCATCGTTATTGCATTACATGAGGACAAGTTCCAGAGAACTCCAGTCACAAGTTCCCTTATTTCTGCACCAATAGATTTTCTTAACAATTGTACCAAGGGAGGTATTCCACCAACATTTTTTATTGCTATTTTATTTTCATCTGTAGATTTTCCATAAACAAGGTTTTGCATTGCACCACAAGCATTATTCTTTATTACCAAAACTCTGTGATCCCAAAGATCAACCAGATATTTGATTGCTCCTAATCTACAGACCTCACTTTTCATTTTGTTATCTCCAAAGCACAGATATTGTAAGTAGGTCATAGCATTTGCTTTAACTGATGGAAACTGATATTGTAGCATGTGAATGACTCCAGATAGTTTAGTATCACACCATGCAAATTCCCTAGGGTCTTTCTGAATGCTCTCTTTGGATAGTAATCTAGCTGTTCCATCATCAGCTGGTGATGCATGCTGAAGTCTGTTATAATTGCAGTCTTGTATTTGATACTGCATTGGCCTGCAGGGTTCCTCCCAAGTAGCTGTTGTGTTTAGAGCACAACTATTTCTTTGGTATGTAAGAATGCTTTGTTGGCTGGTTGACCTTTGCAGATGTCCAACACCTGAGCCTATGTAATATAATGCTGATAGCTTTGTGCTTCGGATTACTGTATATTGAACTACATTAAGTTCTTCCTTCATACATAGGGGTGATTTATAAGTCAGGAGATATAGCAGAAATGCAATTCTTGTCCACTGGCTATGCTAACTAGCATAAGAACTTCTCAAGCCTGTGAAACTGGATGAGATGGACCAATCCTCTCATAAATATATTGTTGCTGTCCAAACTGTTAAATATCATGAATGGTTCTTTGTAGGAGTGGTCCAAATGCTAAGGAACTATAGTCATTCCAGAGTGTTCTGGGGAAGATGAACCCACCTGGGCATGGGATTGAGAAACCACCCTCATCTGTGTGTCAGTCAGGGTTAGAGCACTATTTTATATTGAGACTCTGACTGCTCTTTGATACTGAGAAACTTCCATTGGGGTTAGCTGTTTGCCTTGCTGTGACTGAGTCAAACTGCCATACAGCTGTGGGAGAAGCAGTCTCTGTGTGGCATATGGAGATGCTGCTCACTGGCAGGTAATGTAGTAGATGAGTAACATTTGAATTCAGTAGTCAGGTGCCAGTCATTTATGGAGAGCCATATCCACTACCAAAAAAAGTTCTCAGTGACCTCTTGAAAGAGAAATGTCCATACTGATAACATAAGAAGGATACTGTGCTCCACACAGAACAGACTAACTCTTATGGTTCAATTTGGTACTCTTATGATAATATTGCAGAAGGCTGAACTAAAGTTTGTCTTTCAGCTTTTGAATTTCTAACCAGATGGTTATTACTTAAGCCTAAGAACAAATGCTATTGTCTGTTGTAGCCTTGCCCAAGCTCTGGCTGTTGTGGAAACTACCTGGTTCCTGGTATCCACCGCCGTAATAATAATTTATTTGTGTCGAATTTCTTGAGTTACCCAATGATCTCTCACTTTCTTTCTTTTTTTAAAAACAAAAAGGAACAACTCTTCATTTTTCTTGAATTTAGAAGACAGACTAGAAGCATTGCTGAGAAGGGATACAAAGTTCCAAGAAACTTTCCAGTAAGCCATAGGCTATCGCTTGCTCTTTCTTTCTTCCTTCCTTTCTTTTTAGTATTTTATCGATTCCCTCACTTTCATGGAGAGATGTCTGCTCTGGTGAATACAGAGTCCCTTGTTCTGCTTCTGTCCTTATGAAAAAGGTGTTGGGATGGACAGTGTCAGAAGTTTGAGGTCTGCTTACTCCAGTATTTGGCATGTCTGCCAATTTCCTATGAAATGACTTTTCAATTGAGCAAAATTTCTGGGATGGCACCAAAGCAACTGTTAAAGAGATGTAAGAGACTTTTTCCTTCTGTGGGCAATGCTTGGTGATTCTGCTCCAAGCATATGTCTTTCTAGCTGACTGGCAGCAATGTGTCCACTTCCAGCTTTCTGGTGATCATTGAAACTGAAGCTCTAAACCAAGATAGTGTTGGGAACAGAAGAGTTCCAGTAGATGTGGATGAAAAGTAAACTTCATGCTGCCCCTTCACAGAAGTAAGAATGGTTCTGGTTCCATGACTTGGTCTGAAGAGGCTTCCTGGATGGTTTGTCTGCCATTAAGAGATTCTGCTCAGGAGCTGGCATTCCTCTTTCCAGGTCAGGAAACAGCTGCTGTTGTTCCAGGAATCTGGGACAATCATGTGGAGGGGTTGTAGCAGCAGCACCAAGAAGTAAACAACAAAAAATGTCAGGGCCAAGAGAGTTACCCTCCCTCCCACTGTAGCTTGTCTAACCTCCTTCCTGTGCTTCCACACAGAGCAGGGTGAGGAGAACAAGATGGAGGAGTGATGCCAGTGCCTAAGAGAATGACAGCTTCCTTTGCAGAAAGGGTTAATCAATAGAACTGTAATTTGAGGAGGGCAGTGTTAGTATTCAATATATCCCACAGACTGTCCCCCCACCCCAGCCCAGCATGCTTAGAAGAAGGTGATATAGTTATGGTCTCAGACGTTCCCAAAGGCCATTGCTCTAGCTAAGAATAATGTAGTTTTATACACAGGGGAAAAATATTATTTTTAATTCTCTAAGTCTTTAGAGGGAAATCTGGGGCATTGATATTTGCTAGGGTTTCATTTCTATGTCTGTATTTCAGAACAAGCTAAACTTCAGTGTCTAGCACAGGATGCTATACGCAATACGTCCTTTAAAAGGCTTGTTTAATTGAATTGAACATAAACTGTACAATCCATATATGTTTCTTCTTCAGTAATTTAGCAAAGCATCTTTACTTTATTAGTATGAATACTCCCTCCATAGAAGCGATTGCAACACCTTTCTTATTCAGGTCATCTTTATGAACTACTGTAGCCTCAAAAGCAATCACTCTGTCAGCAAATATGAATATTTGACCTGTGTCTATGTATACACACACTGACACAAATCAATACAAAGACAGAAATAGTCCTATTCCAACCACTTATTATATTCCAACAGCTGCTTCCAAAATAACTAGTGTTTGATTAAATTTGAGCTTTTGTTTCCAATCAATTTACTTTGATTGATTTGATGATTCAAATTTATAAAAATCATTAGTCAAAATAATCAATCATTCAATCAGCAAGAATTCATTAAGCTTCTACTATGCTTTAGGCACTGTGCTAAGTGCTGGGGATACAAATAACAAAGAATCCCTATTCATAATGAATTTACATTCTGTCAAGTTAAAATAAGCTAACAAGCATTTATTAAGTGCTTACTATGTATCAGGCACTGTGCTAAGCCATGGGGATGCAAAGAAAGGCAAAAAATGGTCCTTACTCTCAAGGATCTCATAGTATGATGGAGGGAGATAACATGAAATTACAACTACCAACAAAAAATGCTATAAATAGGGTAAATTAGAGCTAATCTCAGGGTGAAAGGCATTAAAATTCAGGAGGATTGGGAAAGGTTTTCTTGCAGAAAGTGGGACATTAACTAAGGCTTAAAGGAAGCCAGGAGGTAGAGAAGACAAGGGAGAGAGTTCCAGGTATGAGGAAGAGCCAATAAAAATAACTGGAATTAGGAGAAGCACATATATGAGTACATATAAAATAAATATAGAGATAAATACAAATTAATACAAGCTATATAAAAACAAGGTAGCTTGGGAAAGAGGGCACTAATTATTGGTGAGGAGTGGGGGAGGGATCAGGAAAAGTTTCATGTAGAAGGAGGTATTTTGTACTGGCATATGTGTATTGGCAGCTATTTTGGAGGACAGAGGGAGGGAGAGGCCAGAGATAGGGGTGACCAATCAGGCAATGACTGAGGTTATCCAGGTGAGCAGACATGGTGGATGTGTGAGTAGAGAGAGAAGGGGATAGATGAGAGCAATACTGGGGAAGTGGAACTGAGAAGATTTGGCATCCAACTGATAAAATATGAGGAATGATGAAGACAAGAAGCAAAGATGACTCTGAAATTGCGAAGCTGGGTTACAGGAAGGATTGTAGAGTCCTGAAAAGAAAAAGTTCCTGAGGATGTGGTCTAGTTTTTTTTTTTTGTAGATTTTCTGAAAAACAGCAACCAGAACTAGATAACACATAAAATATGCTTTTGCTAGTTTGTGTTCAATTTTTTTAAGTCATTACTAGCATTAAGATGTGAGAGATATTCAAAAGTTGAGAAATTGGAATGTAAGGCCAATTAAAATAAAGTCACATGTGATGAGGTGAGCTTAGTATTTTCTAAGAAGAAAAATGATAAAGGTCAGTCATAGAATGAATGTCAGACTTAGCAAGCAAAAGCAAAGTGAAACTCCTAAGGAAAAGAAACAGAAAAAAAAGGTGGCTGTCAGTAATATCAGAATAGAAAACGCATAAACTGCTTGAGATGGATAAGGAAGGGTTTGAAACTTATGAATAGTATGAATCACCTTATTTTTTCATGGAAGAACAGATCTGTGTACTAAATACAGTGTAGCTGTATTGTCAAATTAATTGAAAAAGACTCTTGGACAAAGAAATGAATTTGTGTTGTCATGTGTAAGTATACAATTCACAGCGCTTACTCTCCTTTTGGAGAATGAATTCTAGCTAAGCCTTGACATATAATTGTGACAGTAGAAATGAGGTGTGATAGAATAAAGAATGAAAAACAGTAAATTCAAACAAAGGTCCCTAATATAGATAGTAAAGGAAAAGCAGTTGAATTGGTATTGCCAAAAGGAATTGGGAAAGAGAAACAATGCACTTCCCAGTGGCAGAATCCTAGTATTTCCTCTGCTACGTAACCTGGGTGAGTCATCTCATTTCTTTTAGCTTCAGTTTCCTCATCTGTAAAATAAAAGGGTTGACTCAAATGATGTCTCTAAGGTCCCTTCCTGCTATCAAAAGTCATATGATTAGCTCAGACAGCTAACAATTCTTAATCATTTCAGTGTCATGGATAGCCTGGTGAAACCCAGGGCCCCCTTCTCATGTTTTTAAATGCATATGATAAAATACATAAGAAACCAATTATCTTCACATAAAGCTGTATCCCCATCCAAGTTCATAGAAATCTATCCACGGATCCCCAAGGGGTCTGTGGACTTCAGGTTAAAAACTCCTGGTCTAAGCCAATCTAACCAATACTCAAGATGACCACATACATGTGTATATGCCTCAGAAATTAATTTATCCCAAGTCTCCTTGAAATGGGGGAAAGGAGAAGGATTATCTTTGCAGGTAAGGACAATCAATTTATTCTCTTCATCTATCAAAATATTTTCTTACAATATGGTAGATAGAGGAAGAGAAGGAATTCCTTTAGGTGCAAATTCTGGTCACATGGATACTTCACGAGGGAGTCTTAGGAGGCCACGAACCTCATTAATTTTACACTAATTTTCCGAGTTCATGTCAGGATAGCACTGAGGTGGCTCTATAGACACTGTATTTTATGTCACTGTAACGTCAAAGTGCTTTAAAGGAGACGTCAATAGTATAATCACAGAAGGAAATATCTGAGCAAGTCTAGCCAAGGGATTTGTTTCTTTTTTTTTTTTTTTGACACGTTTGGCTGACTTTTGAAATGGAGTGAACAAAATGAATGATCTGTCATTTTGGATTGAGTGATTGGGGACTATAGCTATGGAAGGAGTGACCCGGGATGTTCATCTAGCTGCAGCTTTCCAGCAAATGTTGAAGCTCCCATCCCTGAACAAAAAAAGAACCTGCCAAAGAACCTACATAGCCAGTGATATTTTTTTTTAAAGTTAAGCTTCTGGACTTTGAATTCTCATCCTTTTACCTCCCCATTCCCATTTTATTTTTTATTTTATTTTTTATAAATTTACTTATTTTTAGTTTTCAACATTTACTTCCACAAGATTTTAGTTCCAAATTTTCACCTCATCTCGCCCCTCCCCTCACCCCAAGATGGCATACATTCTGACTACCCCTCCCCCTAGTCTGCCCTCTCTTCTATCTCCCCCCCCTTCTCTTATACCCTTCCCCTTCTATTTTCCTGTAGGGCAGTATAGACTTCTGTACCCCATTTCCTGTATTTCTTATTTCCCAGTTACATGTGAAAACATTTTTTTTAAACATGTGTTTTTAAAACTTTGGGTTCCAAATTTTCTCCCTTCCTCCCTCCCCACCTACCCTCATTGAAAAGGCAAGCAACTCAATATAGGTTATACATGTGCAGTTATGCAAAACACTTCCATAGTAGACATGTTATGAAAAACTAACTCTATTTCCCTTAATCCGATCCTGCCCCCCCATTTATTCTATTCTTTCTTTTGAACCTGTCCCTCCTCAGAAGTATTTGCATCTGATTTCTCCCTTTCCCGATCTTCCCTCCTCTCTATCATCCCCCTGCTCTCTTGCCCCCTTCCCCTCCTATTTTCCTGTACAGTAAGACAGATTTCCATACCCAACTGAATGTGCATGTTATTCCCTCCTTAAGCCAAATCCCATTGGAACACATTCACTCATTCCCTCTCACCTTCCCCCATTCCTCCTCCACTGTAAGAGCCTTTTCTTTTCTGTTTTTTTGTGAGATGATTTACCCCATTCTATCTCTCCCTTTCTTCTTCTCCTAGTATAATCCTCTCATCCCTTAATCTTCAACTCACCCTGTGCCCTCTATCTATCTATCTATCTATCTATCTATCTATCTATCTATCCATACATATAATTTTTCCGCTCCAACTACCCTAACACTGACAAAGGTCTCATGAGTTATAAATATCATCTTTCCATGAAGGAATGTAAACAGTTCAACATTAATAAGTCTCTTATGATTTCTCTTTCCTGTTTACCTCTTCATATTCCACTTCAGTCTTGTATTTGAAAGGCAAATTTTCTATTCAGCTCTGGTCTTTTCAGCAAGAATGCTTGAAAGTCCTCTATTTCACTGAATGACCATTTTTTCCCCTGAAAGATTATACTCAGTTTTGCTGGGTAGATGATTCTTGGTTGTAATCCTATCTCCTTTGCCCTCCGGAATATTATATTCCATGCCCTGCAGTCCTTTAATGTAGAAGATGCTAAATCTTGTGTTATCCTGATTGTGTTTCCACAATACTTGAATTGTTTCTTTCTGGCAGATTGTAATATTTTCTCCTTGTCCTAGGAACTCTGGAATTTGGCTACAATATTCCTAGGAGTTTTCCTTTGGGGATCTCTTTCTGGAGGAGATCAGTGGATTCTTTCAATTTCTATTTTGCACTCTGGTTCTAATGTATCAGGGCAGTTTTCCTTGATAATTTCTTGAAGATGATGTCTAGGCTCTTTTTTTAATCATGGCTTTCAGGTAGTCCAATAATTTTTTAAATTCTCTCTCCTGGATCTATTTTCCAGGTCAGTTGTTTTTCCAATGAGATATTTCACATTGTTTTCTAATTTTTCATTCTTTTGGATTTGTTTTACAGTGTCTTGATTTCTCATAAAGTCACTAGCCTCCAATTGCTCTATTCTAATTATTAGGGAAGTATTTTCTTCAGTAATCTTTTGGACTTCCTTTTCCATTTGGGCAATTTTTCTTTTTAGGGCATTCTTCTCCTCATTGGCTTTTTGGACCTCTTTTGCCATTTGAGTTGGGCTATTTTTTAAGGTGTTATTTTCTTCAGTATTTTTTTGGGTCTCCTTTAGCAAGCTGTTGACTTGTTTTTCATGATTTTCTTGCATCACTCTCATTTCTCTTCCCAGTTTTTCCTCTACTTCCCTTACTTGCTTCTCAAAATCCCTTTTGAGCTCTTCGAAGGCCTGGGACTGATTCATATTTTTCTTGGAGGCTTTGGATGTAGGAGCTGTGACTTTGTTGTCTTCTTCTGGTTGTATGTTTTGATCTTCTTTGTCACCAAAGTAAGATAATATAGTCTGACTCTTTTTGCACTGCTTGCTCATGATCCCGGCCAGTTACTTGAGTTTTAAACGCTTTGTTAAGGTAAGAGTCTGCTTCCAATGTGGAGAATGTACTGTCCCAAGCTTCGGGGGTTTATATAGCTGTTTTCAGAGATACTTGTAGGACCTGTAAATTTTCAGTTCTTCCAAGGTGGTGTAAGGGGCAAGGTGTTTACTGTTTTCCTGGCCTGAGCTCTGGTCTTTGAATGATGGGCCACAAGCAGTCTTTTCTTTCTTGGAACCGTGAGGAGGGTTTCCTCTCTGCCTCCACTACAAGCTCCACCGTGCCAGTGCTCCTCCTCACCCCAGGACTGCCACCCAGAACTGTGACCCAGATCCAAGCACAGGGAGAGCAAGAGATTCTTGCCTCAGCACCAGCAAAGAGATCTCTGCCGTCACCCTCTGATCAGCCACTTGACTCCCCCTCAGTCTGTGGGCCCAAAGCTCAGGACGCAGCCACCACCCTGGTGCCCGCGCTCTGTGCTCTGGAATTGGCTCTGAGACCTAGCTCCTCTCTCACCACAGAAACAGACTTTTCCCACTGACCTTCTAAGTTGTCTTTGGCGTTCATGGCTTGAAAAGCGTGGAAACTATCACAGCTGCCCGCAATTCAGTCCTCTGAGGCCTGCTTCAGGTTCACTGCTGCTTGCATGCCCACGCTGCACTGTGCTTTCCTCCCTGCCTGTGCAATATACCTTTCTGACCAATCATCCAGATTGTCTTGGGCTGGAAATTTGCTTCATTTTGTCTTTTTTGTGGGTTCTGCTGCTTTAGAATTTGTTTAGAGACATTTTTTATAGGTATTTGGAGGGGTTTGGGGGAGAGCTCAAGCAAGTCACTGCTTTCATTCTGCTATCTTGGCTCCGCCTCACCCCATTCCCAAAAACGATCCTATCCATTCACCTTTCCCTTCCCCAACACCTCTAAATGATACAACAGTAAGAGCCAAAGTTGACACAATGCTATGGGATAAAAATGAAGAGTTAACAACACTATGTAGAAGATCTTTGAGAAGCTGTAGTCATTTTTTTTGTCTCCCACACACTTAATTCTACAAGTTTTGCTCTTCAAGGAAGATTCTTTGCCACTCAGCAAAGTACAAAAAATTCCTCCCCAAATCACTTTCTCCCTCACTTGGCATAGGCAGGCAAACTTATTCAGCCCAAAATGTTTAATGTACTTGGGATGCCACAGGACACAAGCAAAGCACCAGCTCCTTTGTCTAAGGACATCTCAAGCCACCTCTGTGGCCTCAATACAAACACAACCTCTTCTCCCCTCATCTGTTTCAAATCCATTGACCCAGCAACCTAGAGGCAGGCTGAAGATAGAATTAGTTCTGGTTACCACTCTAGTCCGCTGGCTATTTCCAACTCAGCCCCTCCTTGTAGAACCTGGAAATGTCGACACAATTTAAGTCATATCGCAGGATTCCTTTGGGCCCAGAACAGAGTTCCAGCTTTTCATTTCTTTCAATCTTCTAGTCCATTATCATGGAAAGAACAATGGACTTGGAGTCAGAAGACCAGTATTCTAGTCCTGAATCCTCTACTTAGTAGTGGAATGAGGCTTGTAAAAATAGGGATGGTACTGTTCATGCTAACCTGACAGAGTTGTAGAACTTGAAGCAATGGTTGGAAGTTGGAGAAAGGCGAATTTTGACTCAATGTTAATTTAATCCAGTTTGATAAGCATTTACCAAAAACAACTAATATTTATGTAATGCTATAAAATTTGCATAGCACTTTATATACACTATCTCATTTGATTTTTACAAAAACCCTGTAAGGTATATGCTATTATTATCGTCATTTAACAGATGAGGAAACTGAGGCTGAGAGTTTACTGTCACACAGCTTCTAAATAACTGAAGCAGGATTTGAACTCAAATCTTCCTGACTGCAAGTCTAGAACTCTATCCACTGTGTCACATAGCCATATCTATGAAGTACCTACCTTGGGCAAGGTACTGTGATAGGCACTGAATACATAAAGACAAAACAAAACAAAACAAAAAATCCCTACTCTTAAGGAGCTTAAGCTTACACTTATATCAAAGATGTGGGGGAGGTATGTATGTGCTGACCAATGTTTAGAAAAAAAAATTCTTAATAATTATAGCTTTCTAAATGTTGTCCAAAAGCTGCAGGAGACAGAATTCCTCTCAAGAGGTTGTCAATCATGAACTAGATGACCATTCTTCAGTGATGCTTTATATTTGAATGGATTTTTTTCCTCAGTTACAGCTTGGATTAAACAGCCCTCCGAGGTTCCTTCCAGCTCTGCAATTCCATGTTTGGGGATTTTGTTAAAATCTTGTCAAATGACAACTCTGAACATGAGCCTAACCTGAGGCATCCTCTGAAACCGTTACTTCCCATATGACTCAATTTTGCTTTAACTAATTTGCCTACATAAAAATATCTAATGGATAGGGTTATATGAAGAATATCTAACAAAAATGATTTCTAAGAGACAAAAATGACTTGTACCTGGAGTATTTTAACAGTTTTTTAAAAAGATGATGGCTAAATTTGCCATTTACCTTTATTTAATTGTACAGCAAACCTGTAGCAAATGTGTGCAAATGTTAGTGTTACTCTAATTCTGTTTATTGTTACCTAAAATAGTTACAGTGGAAAGTGGAGCATCTCTCCTCATGAGAGCTCAGTGTCATACCCTGGGAGAATTTGGTTAGAAAGTAGGCTACAAAGGTTATTAGAAGGCAGTTTGCTCTCTCTCCCTCTCTTCCTGTGTTTGTAGTGTAATCAAAAACTATGATTCTGCCAGGTCTGTAACCACAGCTATTTTTACAGTTGGCCATTCGAATATATTTGGGAATACGCTGCTATGTCACATGAGGCCACATAGAAAAGACTTTGTCTTTCTATCAAGAATATTTTAATCAGTATTTAACTTTAATAATATTCTAGCTAATATATAGAATCTTCAAAAATTGCTTCCTACTTTTTATCTTGAAATAATAATAATGATAATAAAAATGGCAGAATGGCATAATGGTAGAGGACTAACCTTGGTGCTTCCAAGACCTGGGTTCTTATTTGCTTCGTATATATCCTCTATTATTTATCTGTGAACATGTTCTATTCCTCTTGTGCAGTCCTGCTGTATAGACGGGGCCACTGGCCGCTTGTGGGTCACGAAAGAACTTCGGGGCAGCCTCCAAAAAAAAGTTCCCACCACACACTCTCCTGTTTGTCACATGGCCCACGGCAGCCAACCCCTGTCTCTAGTCTAGCCCGCCACGTGACCCGCAGCAACCAAACATAGTTCGGCTGCCCCTAGTCTACTCTATCTGGGGAATCTGCTGCTCAGTTGTTCAGGTCGGCTCTTGTAGGACGGCAGTTCCGGCAGAATAGTCATGGTCTTCCTTTTTGTACGTGTATCGCCAGTGCCTTATACAGTGCCTGGCCAATAGTAGATATAAAATAAATATTTGTTGACTAATTGATTGATAATCAGACCTTCAAATATATTAACAGCATGGACATGGACTGGCCAGGTCACTCTTTAAAACTGTAAGTTACAGATGGGTTGATAATCTGTATTAGGGAGTTTCTATATAGGAGTTTCTTCACACTGAGGGACTGTGATTATAGGGCTGTATAAATAATAATGATAATAACTGACATTTTATAGTTGCTTTTGGTTTCCTCTCACCAAACTTGTGAGGTATTAGTTTTTTTTTCTCAACAGTTTCCTCTCAATAAACCTGGGAGGAATTGCAGAGTCATAGAATTTCAGACTTAGAAGGAAACTTACAGGCTTCTAATCCACATTATGCTAGGATAAAAAATTTTCCTATTGTAAAACAACCCAGAAGCAATTATTTAGTCTTTGAAGATTTGGAGTAGTAAAGGGTGGGGGTGGGGAGGGGATAGGGATGGAGCCACTACCTCCTGAAGTAACCCTCTTCACTTTCAATAACTCTAATTATTACTTTATTATTATTAAATTTATTATTTATATTATTTATTATTTTTCTTACAATGACGTGGACATCAACAATTCACTAAATGTTTGTTAAACACTTACTAAATGCAAGGCGCAGTGTAAAGTACTAGGGACATATAGATACTTTTGAAACACTTGTTGCAATCACTGAGCTTAAATTCTACTGAGGGTATAAGACACAGGTATAGACAACACCTGGGTTCTTGATTTTGCTAGTTCATACTAGTTACTGCCTTTAGGTAAGTCATTTAACCTTTCTGGGCCTTGATTTTCCTCACTATAAAAGTAAAGGAGTTGAACTATATGACCTCTAAGGTTTCTTTTTTCTTTTTTTTTTTTTTGGCTAGGCAATAGGGTTAAGTGACTTGCCCAGCGTCACACTGCTAGTAAGTGTTATGTTTCTGAAGCAGGATTTAAACTCAGTTCCTCCTGAATCCAGGGCCAGGGCCCTATCCACTGTGCCACCTAGCTGCCCCCTGCCTAAGGTTTCTTCCAGCTCTTTTTATTATCGTATAACAATAAGTATGATTCAGAGAAGGAAATGAAAGAAGCAAATGCGAAATCAGATGTGTTGTAGAAATAAGTGAGAGAGAAATACCACACTTGGAGTTAAGTGCATGGAGAAGGTGGTGCCTGAGTGTTGAAGTGAACTGAACCTTGAACAAAGATGAGGATTGTGAATGGCAGGGAGGAGAAGGGAGTGTATTCACAGTTTGGGAGATAGCTTATGCTGGTGGGTAGAGAAGTCCTGTCAAGTGGAGGAAGCTAGCAGTGCAATTTAACTCAGCTTGTGGAAGAAAGTAATGTGAAATAATACTAGAGCGGTAAATTTGAGCTAGATTGAACAAGTTTTGAATGTTAGACTTGAAAGTTAGTATTTTATCCTAAAGTCCATGGGAGGTACTGATGATTTTTTTGTGCAGGGAAGTGGCAAGGTCAGACTTAGGAACATAATTTTGCCAGCTGTGTGAAGAATGGATCAGAAAGGAGAGAGATTAGAAGCAGGCAGACCAGTTAGGAGGCTGATACACTTTAAACCAGATTGTAGTGAAGAGGGACTGAACTGGGGTGTTGCTAATGTGCATGGAAAGGAAGGGATAGATATAAAAGACATTATGGAAGCAAAATGAATTAATTAGGTAAGGGAGAAGAAAAAATCCAGGGATAATTTTTTTTAAGTTTACAAACCTGATGAATGAGAGAATGAATGATAATGATGCTCACCACCATAGGTGCTTTTAGAAGAGTAGGAGTGGTGAGGAATTAAGATTATTGGTTCTGTTTTAGATATGTTAAATTTGAAGATTTTAGGAGATTTGAAGGGGTTAATGCTTAGCAACAAATTAGAGGTGTAGAACTGAGGGATTGCTTAAGAAAGGATATCTACAGTAGTCATGGGTGTAGTGATGATAACTGTACTCTTGGAGGGAGATAAGACCACCAGTGGAGACAGTATATGTAGAGGAGAAGTTGGCCCTGGATAGAGCCTTATGGCACCCTTATGGGGTAGCATAAACTCCTTGAAGGAGTTTGTCTTTGTATCTCTAGTGCCTAGCATTGTGCCTTGTATATAGAAGTTGGTTAATAAATAATTGTTGAATTGGACTGCTGCATGGCAGGGAACCCTGAGAGAGGCATGTCATGGAAGCTGAAGAAGAAGAGAGCATTCATGAGGCGGAGTGTTCATGAGGAAGGGTATCTTAGGGTAGTTAGGAGAATAGCTATTAAAAATGGCTCTCATGGTCAAGAAAGAATTAGTTGCTGAAGTAAAAATAATGAGATCCTTGTGAGGAAGTGACTACTCCATCTTAGAATTCTGGACAAAAGTATCAGCAGTATGTAACATAGTAAGCTCTTCAGGAGGAGCTCTCAAAGTTGAGACATCTAGGTAGTACAGTGGATAGGAGGTTGAACTTGGGATGAGGAAAACCTGAGTTTGAATTCTAGTTCAGGTGCCCCTAACTGAGTGACCAGCTAGTTGTATGTCACTCTCTGTCTCAGTTTCCTCATTAATGAGAGAAATAATTATTATACTATTATATTAATAATCAATTATTAAATTGGGATCCAGGCTTTTTCTCCTTCTATTTCTTCATTAAGGCTCAGCTCCTGTTAAAGTTCTCTGAAGGACAAGACTGACTGATGAGATTACTCCTTGCTCTTGAGGAACATGCTTATCAATCTTGGGTAGACCCCACCCAACCAAGAAACCTAATTTCTGTTTAGAATGTAAACAGAATCCAGTCTGGGTGAGCCCTTGCCCTGAAGGAAGAAATCCCTGCCCTTGTTCCCCTCCATTAGAGTTTAGGGTGATCCAGTTTATGGAGGAGAAGACCAGCCAGAGATCTGGATGGAGATGGATTCCCTTGCCCAGATTGTTAGAGGCTGCTGAGTCTCATGATCAAGTCATGTTCTTAGCAGGAGGGACTAAAGACTTTTAGCCCACCTCCTCAGTAAACATCCACCAGTCAGGGTTGTTTTGAATTGTCAAGGGGATTCTCTTTCAGAAGTGTTATTTAAGGCTTTCAGGGTCTCCATGTGGGGTCTTTGGTCACCAAGAGAAACTACTGAACATCAATTTATTGATTATTAGCTAGCCTAATTAATAAGTTGTTAATTACCCAGAAACTTTCTCTCTCAAGGTTTTCTCATTAGTTACATCTATGAAGTGGGAATGATAATAGAACTTGCCTCACAGAATTTTTGTGAGCAACAAAGAAGTTAACCTATATAAAATACTTTCCAAACCTTGAAGTGCTATGTAAATGCTAGCTATTATCACTGCTATTTAAGGTATCATCTTCCTCTCATCTCCTTATATGTAGTTTGGCAGTATGGTAGCTATGGCACGGGTAACTAGGTAGTGCAGTGGATAGAGTGCTGGGCCTGAAGACAGAAGAATAAGTCTTCTTGAGATTAAATCTGGTCTCAGACACTTACTAGCTATGTAACCCTGGGCGAGTCACTTAACCCTGTTTGCCTCAGTTTCCTCATCTGTAAAAATGAGTTAGAGAAGGAAATGGCAAATCACTCCAGTATCTTTGCCAAGAAAATGACCCTAAATGTGGTCATGAAGAGTCAAGCATGACTGAAACAATTGTACAATAACAACAGCTGTAGCATAGGGTAGCTGTAGAATTGTCCATCGTTGGGATCATGGCTAGGATAAAAAAAAACTCCAGAAATAATATAAATTGTGGGAAAGTGAGATTTTCTTGCCCCTAAAATTACCTGCATTTTGATAAACATCACATTGTTAAATAGTATGGTTGATCTGAATAATTAACTGTAAGAAAATACAAGTATGACATAAATTGCCTACAGAATGGACCATTTCTCTCCTTTATATGTAATAACTTCCTCCTTTAAAATCCGTTCCAGTGCTTCATCATGGTACGGATGTAACCCTGGGTTCTTGAAGGTTGTGCCAGTTGAGTTTTCTGACAGGCTCTACCAAGGTAGATAGGTTTTGATTATGGTCCTGAAGACCCACAGTGCCTAATGAAGACCACTGACTGAGGTGTGAAAGTTTATGACCTGTATGGGTGAAAAGTGTGCCCACAGTGAAATCTTGCAGTGTAAATTGCCTTTAGAGACAAACAGAAAAACATCCATATATGATTCTTGGTTCAGAGAAATTGTAGATTTCTAACCTGTATTTCAACTAATATTGATACTTCTCCACTAAGAGAGAGAAATTAAGTCATTCAATAGATTATTTTCTGTAGTTTATCTTGTCCTTCCAAGATGAATATCATTAGCATTAATGGCTTATGTAATGTGAAGCAGTAGATTGCTCTCAAAATGGAATACAAGGGGTCATTTTTAGCGGTCTGCTGCAGTAGGATGGCCACATATCTGAAGCAGAGCCTAAAAGATAAAGTTCAAAGGAATGGGAGAAATCCATGCAGATATAATTCAAACGTTTACATGCAGATATAATTCAAACGTTTATAACTTTTACTGGATGAAGTTCTTTAAACAAAATGAAAGATTTGCTTGACCATTCTTTCAGGATTCAGCAGGATCCCCAGTATTGGGTAATTGTGTACTGGTGGTTCAAGTTAGACTGAACTTTTTTTTTTTTAGTGCTTGAGTTGAAAGAAAAATCACATAAATATCAATGATAATAGACTGTACTGAGAAAATGGAACTGTTAGAGTGTAAAATAATATTTTTCCACCTTAATTGCTATAATAAATGTAATTAATCTTCTATACCATTGGTTCAATGAATCATTTCTTTTCCTGACCCAGTGTTTCAATTTAATAATATGATTAGTGGTAAATAGGATTAATAGTGTAAATAGGATTAATAGGCACAGTAAATCCAAATATTTAGATTCAGTACTGTGGCCTTTAGCTATGATTTTTTGGAAACATTGTTTTTTTCAGACAAGTCCTCCATATTACTCTATTTCTATGGCTGATAGGTTTTTAATTTTTGTACAAGTTTTTATCTGTTTCTGAGAATTGTGCATGGTTCTACTGCCAAATGGTGTCTGAATTTTTTCCTTGTGAGTGATTCAAATAGAGGTCAATATTATACTATTCATTTAGAAACCATTTTATGAATTTCAGTTGGAAATTTCATGCTTTTGGAGATAATTCATAAGCTACTGGTGAAGGGTTTGATGATGGCAGTAGTGAATCAGGCCATCAAATGTGCCCACCTGGCACCAATGCCAGCACAAAATTGACCATGCTTCATTCTTCACAAAATGAAATAGCCTAAGAATTCACGGAAAGGTGAAAGAAGACAAAGAAATAGCAATAGAAATACTCCAGCTAGCTTTGAGTGTCTCTGAATTGGCTCACCCAGAAAAGGACAGCTATGTTTTTTTAATTACTGTTGAAAAAAAATTTGAAATGTCCCCACAGGCTTTTAAAGGAGATTGCTATAGATGGTGGAATTCCCATTTCTTAATTTGTTAATATTTGTGTTACCCAACCTGTGCTTGAAGAGGAATCTCTTCTACATCATCTCCAAGCAGGTGGGCATCCAGCCTCTGTGTGGTGGTGGGGACTCACTATCTCTGGGACAGCTCATTTTGTATTTTTGAATAGCTCTAAGAACAGGAAGTTTTTCTGGATATCAAGCTAGAATTTCCTTCTCCTTAACTTCTTTGCCAGCAGTTCTGCCCTTTGGAGAATCCTCAATTTGCAGTCCCATGTTATAGATTTTTCCTTGCCGCTATCTTGCAGTCAAAGCAAATTTAATCCTACTTCCTAAAGATTCTAAGACAATATTTGTTGTATATATTACAAAGTCAGTGCCCTGTTGGTAAAATTCAGTAAGACAGCCTTATCTAGGAAGGGCATAAATAATACTGAAACTTTGGGAAACAGGACCTATGAGGAAAGAGAAAATAATGAACATGGTCACTGTGAGGCACAATTATAAATATGAAACTTTGGCTTTAGTTCTTCTTTACCTTCTCTTACAATGCTAGATATCCTTGTGCTTTCCTGTGCCTAAAGCACCCAGTATTATAGAATTATCTCAGACATGTTGCTTCATCGATGCTTACCTATTCTGTGTCCAGTCCTCTCAGGAGACTGCTCTTCCCTTAAAAAAACAAAACAAAAGGAAAACAAAAAACAAACAAAAAAATAGAAAAATTAATTTGTGCTAATATGTTCCTTTTGTGTCTTTTAGCTAAAAATTTTAATACCATCTTTTTGTTTATAAATACATAAATCAGTAAGTAAATAAATGAACCTTAGTCCAGAGGGCTAAGGATTTTTCTTTTTTTGATGGAAGGGAGTAGTGAGAGATCTGTGCTCAGGTTGTCACTATAGCACCCTTCAAATTACGTCAATCAATCAAGCATTTATAGTAAGTGCTTCTTATGTGTCTGACATTGTGCTGGGCACTGGGACAAAATCAAAGATGAAACAATGCCTGCCTGTATGGAACTTATCTTCGATGTACATGTAGGACTTGTGATGAAAATGGTTTTATTTATACTACAGAAATGGTGCTTGAAATACATATAAGAATGGATGAGCAGAAAATTTCCTTTTCAACTGACAGAGAGCAAGTCATAGTTGCAGAAATTAAAGATAGAAAGAAGAAGCACTACCTGAAAAAAAGATATGATGGAACATTGGACTGTGTTACCAAAAGAAGTTTTGAGGCTTCAGCATCTGTAGGTTAGAGGCAGAAGGTATGACTAGAGCCCGGAATAACAGGTAAGAAATTTGGTCAGTCACTCAGTCAGTAAGCAGGCACTCTGCTAAGTGAAATTCTTGTGATAGGACACAAGAAGTGTGGTATAGTTGGAGAAATGCTCAGCTTGGAGCAAGATAACCTGGTTTTGAATCTGAGCTCTTCCACTTACTGTCTGTGGGTCTTTGGACAAATCATTCAAGCTCTCCAGGACTCCATTTCCTCATCTTTGAAATGAGAGGTTTGGGCTAAATGACCTAGGTGGGCTCTTCCAACTCTACCACTATGAACCTATTATTCTATGACCAAAGTCAGGCAAGAGTTCAGGAAACTAGATGCTTAAACTGTCTTTTGAGTGTGTACAAAAAATTTGTCAACAATGTGATTTGTTCAACCCAACGAGCTAATGGCTCCTTGAGAAGAGCAAAGCAAATTGTTCCTTAATTTTTTTTTCTTTGAACTTATTTAAAAAAATATCTACATGGTTTCCTGACCCTTTCTCCTGTCCCAGTCCCTTTCTCTACAGCAGTCTCTAGGAAGATGTTATTTGGTTTATTACCTGCTGTTTGGCATTTCTGAAAACACCTTTCATAAAATCTCAGGGCTATTTGTAGTCCTAGAATATACCCAGTTTTCCTTCACACCAGGCTCAATTATGTCTCAGCTTGTGGCCCTTGTCATGTTGGAAATGATAATCCTGATCTCTTCATGTCTTGTTTACTAAGGTTTAGCCCAGTCCCTGCCATATAGTAGGCACCTAATAAATGCTTGTTTACTTGTTAACTTGATCTCTTAAGTTCTTTTTCAACTCCTTTCCAAGTTTGCCCCTTCTAATCTTTTCTTAACCAATAAGTGAGTTTGGTAAGAATGTTATGATAAATAAACAAAGATTTTCAATTACACAAACATTTCCATTTCATGTCTTGGAGGAAGCCATCAAGCAAAAATTTGACAGTAATAAATGGCTAACTGAACAAACCACTTTACACAGACCAAGGAAACAGTGGTGTGATGGAAAGAGACCTAGATTCAAATCCCAGCTCTCTGCCTTCAGACAAATCCCTCTTTATGTAGTTGAAGCCAGAGGACCTAACTTTGCTTTGCTCAGCTGACTGAGCTTGGGCAAATCACTCCCTCTCTCTGGGTCTCAGTTTCTTCACCTGTCTCATGAGGCAGCTCATTTAGATGATCTCTCAGGGCCTCTTACCTTTAATAATCAATGAATCTAATTACAGGTTTCCTTAGCAGCCCTTTGTGCACGCAGTGGAAATCTGTGCTTTGTTGAAACAGTAACACAATGGAGTAAGTATTGTTAGGCTGTACAATATAGCTTGGCAGTAGATGGCACACAGTCTGCCAACTCATTCTTTCCCTGCTCTAAAACACGTCATTTAAATTTTCTTTTCCATAGTCATGCTTCTAATTAGCTTTGGAATGATTCTGTGGTTTAGATGAAAGTCTGCCTCCTCCCTTCACTGATTCCTGTGGGACTGGTTGTTCATTTACAAAAAAACCCGACAACATTTTGCATTTTTATGGTCCTATGCAATGGACCATGGAGAGGCAGCAGATGTTGCTCTAGTTCTTCCACCCCCTCATTGCAATGTGAATAATCTTGGAACTCCTCGCAAACTTCCAGCTCATGTGGCAGTACTTTGCTAGCATTGACAAAGAATGGGCCCTTAACATGGCATGTGAAGAAATATTTTGAATGATAAAAATTTAATGGTGAAAATAGCTTAGTTATCTATATTATTGTAAGAAACACATAATGCTTGACAATATGTTGGATATACTTAACCAGCAACTCATAGAAGCTTTCTCCTGTTCCCCAAGCTGACTTCAATACTGACTTTCAGATTATTCTCTCATTGTCTCTCTGCTATTCTGATTGCTGCTCTATTGTCCCCTGGGCAGTCACTACCGATATTGGTAACAGTAGTTAATTCACACAGGTGCTCAGAAATATTTACTGAGATTTGCTCTTGGCCCTGCAGAAGCCTGCTTTCACTGTTCTGCATTCCAGGGGAGATCCTGTGTCATAGTATTGACTCCTTATAGCTTTGAAGTGACTTCCATAATTTCCTCTCCCCCTTGATTTTTCTATTCTTATCATATAGTCTGCCCTTCTATTCACTGCTCCTTGTGAATCAATATACTATCATAATAGCACTTTTGTTCCCGTTGTTCCCCTACTTGGAATGAATGCCCTTCCACCTCTTCTTTACTTATGTAAAGGCTATCCCTTATTTCAGAAACACCTGTGTTCCCCCTGAAGCCTTCATTGATTACCTCAGGCCTTTGAAAGCATCAGTCTAGTACAGAACATTGCACATAGTCAGTGCTTAACAAGTACTTGCTGAATTTAATTTAATTATAACATTTCTATTACATTACTGTTACTTAGTTGACATTTAAATGCTGGCTTTTATTGATGTTTTTCATACGTGTGCATGCACACACACACATACACACACACATATGCCTACATGTGCTAAGTAGTTTGTAAACCCTTGGAGGGCAGGATCTGGGCCTTGTACCTCTTTGTATGTCCAGTATATCATGCCCTTCATATACATTATACTCCAGAAAGAGTATTCAGTACCACTCTCTAAATTCTGCTGAGCTACTGCATATGGGGACTGATTAAAATTGAGTTGAAAGTGTTCTTTCCCTTCTTGGATTTTCTTAGTGCACTTCCTGCTTTGGGTAAGGTGTGTTACCACATGATTCATCACATATGACTGCATGTTCTCTTTAGAAAGAAAAGTCCTCAGAATTCTCTATGAGTTTCATCAGTTGATGATGTTACCTAGGAAGCTGCATGAGTCAAGTCACCAAACATTTATTAATCACACGCTATGTGCCATGTAAGATGCTAAGTGCTTAGTATACAAAGAAAAGCAAAAACATTTCCTGCTCTTAGGGAGATCATTATTTAATAGGGGAGACAACATGTAAATAATTATATATAAACAACATATATACAGCACAAATTGGAAATAACCACAGAGAGAAGGAACTGGCATTGAGGGGACCAGCAGAAAGGGCTTCTTGCAAGAGGTGGGATTTTAGCCAAGACTTAAAGGAAGCCACGGAAGCCAGTAGGGGAAGGTGAGGAGGGAATGAATTTGAGAGACAGCGGATGTTTAATAAATGCTTACTAAATTGAATCTAGAATTACAGAAACACAGAATTCAATGATAATAAAGGAACTTCAGAAATCAAAAGAGATAATATATGTAAAGTACTTTACAAACTTTAAAGCAATCAATCAATAAGTATTAAGTACCTACTGTGTGCAAGGCATTGTGTTAAGTGCTGGGGATATAAAAAGAGAAAAAAAACCCAGTACCTGTCCTAGGAGCTTATAATCTCAGCACTATAGAAATGTTAGTTATTAGCCACCATTTAGTCCAACTGTTACCTGAAGAGTAAAGGGAAAGGATCAAGCATTTATTAAGGACCTACTTTGTGCCAGGCACTGTGCTAAGTGTTTTACAAATATCTGAAGCATGACTATCATTTATAGCCTCCTTTACAAGCAGTATGGTGCAGTGGAAAGGGCCCTGACTTTGGGGTTGGAAGGCATAGATTCAGTTCCTGCTTCTGTCACTTATTACCTAGTTATTAGAAAGGTCTTTTCTATATTGAGCCAAAATTTGTCTCACTGTTACTTCCAATCCATTCATTCTCATTCTGTTATGGGACTACACAGAACACATCTAATGATTCTTCCATGGAAAACACTTTAAATATTTAAATAGAGGGATAACAGATCACTTTGATTTCCTCAGTCTTATTTACTCCATTCTAAATATTTCCACTTCCTTCCATCGTTCTTCATATAATTTCAAGGCCTCTCATCATCTAGTCCTTCCTTATTCTAATTCATCAGGGTCCCTCACATATGCATGTGTTGCCACCAGAAATTAGAGTAAACTAGCTATTAGTGATGAAATTGCTCTCTGGAAAAACGGAGTTATTTTTGGTTCCTCATTTTGCTCTCAATGTGTGTTCTGTTGTGGAGCTGGGAGCAGGGAAGGCTACCGATATTTTATCTTATTCACAGACAGAATTCAAGGCTTACTTTTTGACCCCTCATATATCTAGCTAAATTCTACGAATACTAAAGAGGAGAAATAATTCCTACTCCTTTCCCCCAACATATATGCACACCCTTCCTTTTTAGCTACTAAGGTGAAAAGACACTGGTTTACTTAAATTGAATGAGAATAATATTGTCTTTGCTAGATTTGTTCTTGTCCCTTGAGAACAGAAATAAAGGAGCTTCAGACCCCCTGCTGTTGGACAAAAGTCTTTTTAACCTAGTCTGGGACCATTTCTAATCAGTAGGCAGCATTCCTAGCTGGAGTTCTAATTAGGAATAGTTATATCTAGGGAAATTTTAGTTAGTGGAAATAGGACAGTCCACCCCAATAAGGTGCAGTTTTGCCCGGAGAAGAAACATTGTAGCTTTCATGGCACACCCCACCCTAACCATTGGAAAGGATGGGGTGGGGGAAGGAAGCAGCAGAGAGAGAGAATATATTGGTAGAGAGAAAGTGACCCTCCAAAAAGAGATGGAGATCTAGGAGGTGGTGTTGTCCAGGCACAAGATCAGTGGAGGACCATCAGTCATAGGACCAGTGGGCCAGAGGACTGTTACAAAGAGGAAGAGTACAGCTGTACAAGGGTATCCTGAAGGAAAAACCCTGTATTGCCCCACCTTAGTTATAATTCTGCATCTACGTAACCCAAAATTGCCAGTTCCTTGGTTCCTACTCAAGCACGTAGATCTGTTCTCCTGTGGATACAAAGATGGCACAAGTATTTCCTTTGCTGATCTCCAGTGAATTGGCATAGAGGGAGGGGCATGCTAACTCATAAAACAAGTCACTTTGGGGAAGGAGCTCAGATAGTGTCAGACGGCAGTTCCCCAGATCACACAGCCCTGCAGAAGCGCCCAGCTTAAGGAATCATGCAGTATTACTGCTGAGCAATAACCTCTCTGCAAGGTAGAGAACAGAAGAGCCCAGCATATCATCAGTGCCTGAATAGTTGATGAGCAGGGAGTGTTGCTGATTAGAGCCTGCTCCAGCTGTACTTCTTGTGTGGCAGCCCAGGGTAGAAGCCCTGCCTCTCCCATGCACCTGGGTCCTTCCTTACTTTCTCTCTGGATCCACCGTGATAGCCCAGCTTTGCTGCCTGTGGTTCTCTTGTGGGTGGAGATTCAAGCAAGTGCCTCGGGGTTTGTTTACTTCCTATTAGGCATCTGTGTCCTGGAGCACCCAGCTTTCTCTTGTCAGCCACAGTGATGACGAAGTGCTTACAAGCAGCGGTGTCCTCCTTCCCTGTCTCTTGCCAATTCTGGGGATCTCTAAAGCTCTACCTTAGCTGTTTCCTCTTAGGGAAATGAAGATATTAGAGGTAGCATGTGAACCTTTTGGTGCAAGAGTGATGTAGAAATTAGGAAGAGGAGCAAAAGTGAAAGAGCTAAAAGGTAGATGGAAGAAGGGCAGCATAATACTGAATTTTAGTATTAATTTTAATTTTAATATCCTCATTGGCAACATGATTTTTTTTCATTATTATTATTTGCTACACATGCCAAATATATATAGAATTCCATTTTCTTTACTGTACAACCTGGATTTTAGAAAACCAGGGGACAAACCTGAACCAGTTTAGATGTCACAGTGGGTAGCATGTTGGACCTGGAATAAGGATGACTAGCATTAAAATCAGGCACCAGATATGGTCCTGGGCAAGCCATTTAACCTCTGTATGCCTTAGTTTCATTATCTGTAAAATGGAAATAATAAAAATACCTACCTCCCCAGGTTTATTGTGAAAATAAAATTGGAAATTTATAAAACACTTTGAAAACTTTAATGTGCTGTAGAAATGCTAGCTATTGTTATTCTCCAGTATTCTGAGAGTAAGGAAGAAGGGTAGAGCAGGCAGAAGATCACTAGATGGAAGTAAGTGGACTATGGATTCTGATTCTGGTTCTGTTACTTATTTCTGTGTGATGCTGGATAAGTCACTTCTTTGGGCTTCAGTTTCATTATCTATAAAATGGAGGAGATGGACTAGATCATGGGTTCTTAATCTGGAGCAAACAGATTGGGTCTGTGGGTAATTTATAGGACATACGTGAACTTGGATGGGGAAAAAATCTTTATTTTCACTAACATCTAAATGAAATTTAGAATTTTTTTTCAATTATTTAAAAACATAATTCTAAGAAGGGTTTATAGGTTTCACCAGACTGCCAGAAGGGGTCCATGTTACACAACATAGGCGATATAACCTCTAAAGTTCCTTCCACAGAGGACTTAAACTGCTGTTTATTATTCAGTCATTTCAGTCGCCTCCAACTCTTCATGACCCCTTTTGGAGTTTTCTTGGCGAAGATGCTGGAGTGGTTTGTCACTTCCTTCTCCAGCTCATTTTACAGATGAGGAAACAGAGGCAAACACGGTTAAGTGACTTGTTCAGGATCACACAGCTAGTGTCTGAGGTCAGATTTGAACCTAGGTCTTCCTGACTCCAGGCCTTAGGTGCCCTAATCTTCTATAATTATTTATAAAGCCCTTTCATGGTTTGTTAGTCCCAAAGTATTTACTATCTCTATCCTAAAGTGGGAGTCAGGGAAGGCAGCCAGAGGATTTTAATCTTGATCAGGAAGAAAAGTTGAGTCTGGAAAGGGGACCTGTATGGAGTCATGGAGTTTGAAGAGGGTGTTTTGGTGATCATGTGAATTTCAAAGAGGAGAGGGTCCTAGATGCTAGCTTTAACATAAGTAAGCTAAAGAAAGCAGTTGCACAGATGAACACAGATCTGCTTATTACAACTGGCTAGAAAATTTCCTCCAGGCAGACCAATCAAGAAAAAGAAAACAGAACAAAAGAGAGAGGCAGCTTTTGAGGCCAGAGCACTGAAACCTTGAGGAGAGTGAAGGAATTGACTTTAAGCTCAGGAAGAAACTTGGTTCAGTGAAAGATGACTAAATTTGGAGGTAAAGAACCGAGTTTGTATACCCACATTTACTTTGTGTGACTTTGGGTAAGTCGCAACTTCTCTAGCTTCCATTACATTTCCTCATTTGTAAAATCGAGTGTGTTGAGTTGGGTGTCTCTGAGTGTGGTGGTGATAGTGTTAGGGGGTGTCCTTATTATAGGGTCCTTTGGAAGTTTATTGAAATCTGTGTACCCCTTCTCAAAATTTTTGGGTTTGTGTTTTTAATTGAAGGAACTGCTAAATTTCAGTTAGAAGTGAGTGAAAATAAAAATGCATTTTTTCCTATCCAAGTTCATAGACCCCTGAAATTTGTCAATGAGTCCTAGTTTAAGACGTTCTAATCTTAAGCTACAAATCTGTGATGCAGTGTTGCTCATGGGAAGAAATCTTTGAGAATTAGGTGAGAGGAAGGGCTTTCTTATTCATGGAACTGAGGACAAGAATAATACTTCACCAGTTTTATGGCTAGATAGTATAGGGGCAGGGGAAGCAGTCATTCTGTAGACTTGGAGGCTCACACCCAGAGATATAGTTGAGGTGACAGTGAGATACCTATATTTTTGTTAAATCAAATAGATTTGCCAGAAACTGAGGAATGACCTAAAATCCAGCCCATAAAGGACTAAGCAAGCTGTCCCTGGACAGAGAAAGGAGAGAGAGAAGAGAGAGAGAGAGAGAGAGAGAGAGAGAGAGAGAGAGAGAGAGAGAGAGAGAGAGAGAGAGAGAGAAATTTAAAGAACAGTATGGTATATCACTAATATAGACTTCTGTCCCATAAATGATTTTATGGAGAAAATAATCAACCAAGAAGCTATTGAAAATGAATCAGGTTACTAGGAAATAAAATCTCTGCCATTTCTAGGAGCTAAGTGATGTTTCCCACGTTAATTTCCCAAGTGAGTTAATAGATCAGAAATTCCCTCTACCTGATGATCACAAAATGAGTGTCCCCACTGTCATTTCTTTTTTCAAAAAATATTTTTTTTTCTAATTCATCTGAGTAAGATTGTCTAGCAGTAATGTCACCAACCTGTTGTCTCCTCTGTTCCCCAACTTTTGTTTGACCAACAAGCCCAAGACTTGGTTCGCTTGTGCCTCCCACTTCTGCCACCACCTTTTCTGGGTGACTCTGGTCGATAAGAGATCATACAGACCTTCCCTTTTTCTTCCTTGCCCTGAAAATGGGCACACTTGTATTTTTGTTAAAGGTTTTATTGCTAATTACTACAGATGGATTAGAATAACAATTGGGAGAGAATTTGCAAAGTTTTTCATGATCACACCAGTTAATTCTGGCTCTAGTAATAGCATTTTCTGCTTATAAATGAGCAGCCAGATACAGGATCAGTATGAGGCAATATTGTAAAGGAGTGAAATTTATCTTTGACATACTCTAACTTCCTCCTCCAAAGCCAGCCTTCGATCTCTATAATACTTCCATTTCATGGGCCCAGTGCCCCAAAATGGAATCTTGGATGCCGAAGATCTCTTTTTGTGGGAATGGAAGGAACAGATACTCAGATATTTCAACAGGTAGTTCTCTAGTTTATGCTATGGACTTAATTCTCCAATTTCACCCTGTTAACATTTACTTTTGGTTGCCTCATTCTTCCCACCTAAAAGCTTACTTGTCAATTGGAAAGGGATCTGGGAAATGAATTCATACTAATGTGTCAATGGAAACTTAGCTTATTGTGCTATCACATACCACAAGGCTCTTGAAGAGTATCAGTGCTTTAATTTTCTATTTTTCTAGACTTTTTTTGTCTTTGTTTCCTTTATTTTTTTTTACAACATGTACTATCCTTACTCAGAGAGCAATCCCTTACAACAACAAATGAAAAAGAAAAAAACTGTTAAGTAAAACTAACCAGTTCCAATATTATCTGCAGAGTTCTACACATCTAGTCCCATACCCTGTAAAAAAGGAGCTATGTTTAATTTATTAACTTTAAGGAGTTAATTATGTATAGAGAAACTACATGTTATAGTGGATAAAAAGTCACCAAGACCAGCACTCACATCCTGTCTCTGATGCATGTATTAGCTGTGTGACCCTTTAACCTGTCAGTAACTCACACAGTTGTCTAAGAATCTTAGACTCTAAGACTGTAAGTTAAGGAGGAGTCGTAGATTTGCATCAGTAGAGGCAGTTTCCATGTCTAGATTTCTCTAAAGTCAAGTTAATGAACATTCATTAAATGCTTATTTTGTGCCAGGCATAGTACTAAGCTCTAGGGATACAGAGAAAAGCAAAAACATAGTCCCTGCCCTCAAGGCGCTTACATTCTAATGGGAAATACAATATTTAAACAGCTACATAGCTGTAAGTTAGGTACTAGGTAGATGTAAGTCACTCTGAGAGGAGAAGGCTTGAGCAGCTAGGAGGACCAGGAAAAACCATCTGGAGTAGGTAGGTCTTGAGCTGAGTCTTATAAGAAGTAGGAAGTCAGGAAAACTAAGAAGCAGAAGTGAGGTAGTAGGATATTCTGAATGTGGAGAACAAGTAATGCAAAGACATAAAAAGGAGGTGGAATGTTGTCTTTGGTGAACTGTAAAGAGGCTATTGTTGCTGCCATATAAAATATGTGGAGGAGATTGAAGTGTAAGAAGACTGGAGAGGTATGAAAGGGGCAGGTTATGAAGAGCTTTAAATTTAAATCAAAAGAGTTTATATTTGATCTTAGAGCTAATATGGAACCATTGGAGTTCATGGTAGTGTGTGTGTGTGTGTGTGTGTGTGTGTGTGTATGTGTGAGATATGGCAATATATATGCTTTACCTTTATAGCTGAGTGGAGGAGAGTTGGAGAAGGGAGAGATTTGAAAGGACACCAGTTAGAAGGTTGCTGCAGTCATCTGGGTAGAGGTAATGAGGGTTTGATTTTTGTTGTTGTGTGAGTGGAGGGGATAGGTGTATAGGAAAGATGTTATAAAAGTAGTGCTTGGCATGGTACCTGGCACATAGTAGACAATAAATATTGATTGAGTGATAGATTATTGATCGACTGAGATCACAGAATTGGGCAACAGATTAGATATGTGGGGTCAATGAGAGTGAGAAGTCAAAAATGAAACCCAGATAGTGAGGATGATTGTGCCTTCAGTAGAAATAGGAAAACTGGAAAAATGGAAGAGGTTTTTTTTGGAAAAATAATGAGTTCTGTTTTGGACCTGTTGAGTTTGAGATGCCTGTGGGACATCCATTTTGAGATGTCTAAAAGGTAGCTGGTGACATGGGACTGGGGTTCAAGAAAGATGAAGGCTAGGTATATAGCCCTGGGGATCATTTGTAGAGAGATAATAAACCCTTGGAGAAAGATGAGATTTCCAAGCTAGATAGCGTAGACAAAGAAGAAATACCAGAAAAAAGAGATTGAGAAAGGTACTGTTGGACAGATAGAAAGAGACCCTGGAGAGAGCAGTGTCAAAAACAAAGCAAAACAAAACTAAAAATAAATAACAACCTAATGAAGAGAGAGTATTCAGGAGGAGAAAACGATGAATGTTTCAGAGACAAAATCACAGATCTAGGCAAAAATGTTTTGAGTAAGGAGGTTTCAGATACTATTATGGCAAGCTGGAGGAGGGAGTAATTTTGAGAGGGAAGTGCTTTCCATATCATTTCATTACCTATAAGATCATGGCTAGACAGATTATTCAAAAGTGTTCAAGATTATTACAAATAGAACTCCTCTGATGTGCCTCCCTGTATTACAGGAAGAATTCTGATTTTGGATGACTAAGAATTTAAAAACAAGAATTATATCTTATTTGTCTTTGATTTTTACCTAGCACGTAGTACATCACTCTACACATGATACTTAAATAAGTATTGGATAAGTCAGTAAAGGAATGAGTTTCCAGAAATGAATATTTTCTTCAGTGCTTATACAAAGATTCAATCTACCCATAGTAAGTTATGGTGAGCATTTAAGATAATCTTATTAACATAGTTCTCTCCCCTGTGACTCCAAGAAGCTGTAGTATGCACAGTGACCACGCCTCAGTAAAACCGTCTTGCAGATGGGCTAAACCAGGCTGAGGATAACCACTAGACCTCAGAACTGTTGGTGAGTTAGGGGGATATCCGACCCAAGGATGTAAAGACTTCCCTGGTTGAATGTGTGGGTGAGAACAGTTTGTTCCAACAGCTATGAAGGCAGCTGAAGCAGGTTCTATGGGGCACTTAGAGCTTGATCAGACAAAGACATGCATCCCCAGCCATCTCCAGTCATCCTGACCTTTGAATTGCCAATGGACTTTGATGGCTTTGGAAGACAGAGTGAGGCTGATGACTGTACAGCTGTGCCTCAAATCCAGTTATTCACATGCACCTCAAGACACCACCCCATGGTGTCAGTGGTCCTCTTTGAAATGAAGAACAAATAAATCAACATATTTTGATATCAGGTAGATTGTATTTTTAGGACACAAAGGTTATGATTTTTCCTTAATCCCTTTGTGCAAATTTGATATTATGGTTTCGTGATAGATTACTTATGATTTTTCCTGCTAAAGCTTTAACATCAGCTATAGAGAAGCATATGTCTATAGATTTCCAGAAGGAATATTCCATCATTGAATAGCTGAAAGCATTGATTTCAGAGGTATCTAGGCCTTTTTTTCCCTCAAAAAGAAGTCAAATAAAACAAAATAACAGTAACAACAAAACTAAAACTCCCAAGGCCCATTTTTAAAAAACAAATGCTTGAAGGACAGTAGTAGGTGCTACTCATTTGTGCTAGAAAACACTAAATTTTGGAAGCTAAATACCTTTCTTATTATACTTGCTTAATGTTTTCTCACATAATGATAATCAGGAAAGTATGAAAAAAGTGATGTAGCTTGAAAGTTGAGATTGAGAAGCAATTATAGGGAGAGGAAATATTTTTTTTCTTACCACATCAGTGAATTTAGCAAGCTATTACATTTTAGCTTGTATATGGGAACATGTGGGTATTTGTGTTGTTTATAAGTTTTACTTATTTTTTTGTTTCTGTGACTTTTAAGCAAAAAAATTGCTTATGAGTGTATCTTCCAGTGTCTAAGTTCAAATCCCGATGGCATGCCTTGTAATTGTACTATGAAGTGCTAGGATGATGACAAGAAGTGACATATCAGATGCAAATTGTTTCAATCCATCTGCATAAAACATTATTCTGTCCTGAGAATTTGAGGTTTTAATCTCCACCTTACTAAAGCATATTTCCTAGAGAATGGGTAGGCTCCGTCACTATATAGATACCAGTCACTGAATAATGTCTATTTTATTGCCAGGGGGATAACTTGCCAGCATTAACAGTGCTAAAAATGAGAATGGCATGGTTCAACTACAAGTAGAGTCTGTTAAATTGTATACATGGATATCTAATAAATGGTAAACAAAACCATGTGGTTTTAGGGAAAGCTAGAGTATACATCCAGGGAAACATAGCAGAGAAGATATCAAAGATCCTCAGAGAAAATCCAGATGCACAGGTATAGGACAGGGGAAGAGAATCACCTGTTGGCACATATGCCACATCCTACCTTCATTTTTTTCTACAGTTAGAGGAAAGTGTGGGATGGTGTCCTCTAAACATCTTTGTCCTTGATTATTACACACTTACTCCATTTCACACAGCTCCAAATCAAGGTGTTTTTTTTTTTAAGTAAATGAGTGTTCTCTGGACCTTCCCAGGATGTCTGAAATGGTAGGCAGAGACTGATTTTTGTAGATAAATTAGTTGAGGCCCTGATAGTCATTGAATCCAGTTCTTTCCTTTCAGGTTACAGAGAAACAGTGTAATCTCTACTAGCAATAGGGTTTATCAGATGAATTCCTTCTGAAGGAAAGTATTACTTCATCCATGTCTTCATCCACATAGTGGGAGGTCCCAGATATGAAATTAATCAGTTATAATTCCAGGGAATTCTCTCTGTGGGCTCTTCCTTAGACATGAACCTTCTTAGGTCTACCCCAGGTTTGATCCATGTTGTGGGTAGGGCTCAGCGTCCAGGTCTATTCACACACTTGTCCTGGGTAAGTCATTTTAACTGTTTGCCTCAGTTTCCTCAACTGTAAAACAGGGATAATAACAACACCTTCCTTTCAGAGATGTTGGAAAGAATCAAATGAAATAATATTTGTGAAGGATCTACCGTAGTGCCTGGCTCATGATGGGTATTATACAAATGCTTATTCTGTCCTCCCTTCCAAGTGAGAGATGATGAAAGCCTGATCTAGCCCAGTGACAATGTTTGTAGAAAAAGGAAGATGAATTACAAAGATGTAAATCTGGACATCAATTGAATGCACGGACAAGAGAGTTAGAGAGTATTTCCGGGGTTTCAGCCTGAGTGACAAGGAACCTGGTGGTTTCCTCAACATGACAAAGCAGAAAAGAAGAGTATTTTGTTTGGATTTTCAAAATAGGCCCTTAGGAATGAAGAGGTAGATTTTTAGAACCAGTGTTGCCTCAAAAAGCAGAGCTGGGCCTACCTTAGAAAGACCTTTACCTCATAGCTTTTACCAGAAAGCTGAGTCCTTATGGGAGCACAATACTGTGTCACCACAGTACACCAGATAGTCAGAGAAAGGACAAAGGGAAACAAATATCTCTTCCAATTGCTGTCCTTTAGGTTGCTGTACCAAGAAAGAGACATGAAGCACTACCTCAGCCAAGGATGCTGCTCAGGACTCCCAAACAATGAAGCACATTTCCCACACTGAAGAGGCTATTCTAGATTTAACTCTCATTTAGTGAATGGACCTGCCTAATTACTGGTCCTAGTAACAATCTTTATTCTTCCTTAAATATTCCTGGTCATTGGATCCCTATATTACCTTTCATGGATGGTAAGACCTTGTTCCCCTTAAAAACAGTTTGGTGTTGTCCGTTGTTTAGTGCTGAGCAAGACAGTTTCTGGACTCCTATAAAACTGATGGCCATGGTGCTGATAGGAGGGCTGGTGTAAAGTGGAGAAAATATTGAGTTCAATTTGGGGCATGCTGATTTAGAGGTGCTGGTGAAATATCTAGTCAGAACTGTTTAGCATGCAGGCAGAATTGTGAGAATGATACTTAGGTGAGATGTTGGAGCTGGATAAATAAATTTTGGAGGCAAACAAAAGTGATAGTTGAAGCCAAGGGCTTGGAAGAAATTACCAATGGAGATAGTTCAGAGAGAGAAGCGAAAGGGAGAAAGATTAGAACTCTGGAGATGTGAGATCAGAAAACTCTAGGTGTATTATATTCTAGGCCTACTATTTTGTTGTTCTTTTAGAAGCTTAGAGTTAGTGCAGAGGGCTCTGGATATGTTAGATATTTTCGCTGTATAGATTCTGAGAAAGCTCTGAAAATCTTGTGTCATTTTTGTTAAACTGTTACCCATTAATATTTTGCCTTCTTCCAAATAGTCCAGTGGCTCCAAAAGAACTTGCCTTCATGGTGAGGCCTCAGCATATCATCTTTAAATATGCCCATTAATTTCATCAATAGTTCAATAGAAAAGTCAAGGAATAAAGCTTTTGTTTTATGTCAACAAAATGAACTGATGATTTCAAGTAAAAGTTGTTTTGGATTTTTTGCAACAACTGGTAAGAGTTGCATTGGGAGATGGGTACTTTCATAATTTCCATCCAACTAAGAGCAAAAGGTATAGGGTGATACTGACCAATGTGCCACAGTCTAGGAGCTAAACATTTCATTTCTCAGGTGCAGAAACGAGAATATTTAAAGGTTATTTTTCTAAGATGGCAATACCAAGAAATAATTGGTAACAAAAGAGAGATGTTTAAAAAATATTAACCTGTTTTTATGAAGCATGGAGGATACGGTATTAAGAGGTTCTCAGACACCTGGGAAAATGGAAATGTATGTCTTTCATAACTCTTATTAACTAGAGACTGACAAAGCAAAGTAATAACTGCTCTGGTAGCCTTAATGTGATTGGGGCTTGGGCTAAATCACTTGTTTTGTTCCTTTTGTATTGAACTCCAAGCAAGATTAATATTTTAATATACTACAGTTCCAGCACACCAAGTTTTCTGATTTAAAGCTTATGAATCCTTTTCCAGTTAGATACCAAATCTCTCAGGAAATCTGGATTCCATCAAGCTCGTTTTAGGGAACAGAAGGCTTTTCAGCAGTGCAGTTGGCATAGAAATGACAGGCTGCCTGAGTTGGCGATTCGGTTTTTTCTAGAAAGTATAGTTAGGGTGGAATCTGTTCTCAGTAGATAAGATAGAAATATCATTATTCACTTTACTAAAGGACACACAGTGAAACATAGACAGCAGAGTGGCAACAGTGTAAAGAAGAGGAAGTGAATGAGACTGAGAAGAGAAAGAAGTCCTGGGAAGGATTTTTTGGGGATTAAATTGCTCTTGTATTGGTCAGGGGGCATGTCTGGGGTGGAATTTATAGTTAGGACCTCAGTCCAGTCATGCTATGAGGTAAGTTGCATTTATAAGATTATAAATTTAGAGCTGGAAGGAGCCTTGGAAGTTATTAAATTCAGCCTCTTCATTTTCCAGATGAGGAAACTGAGGCCTAGAGAGATTAAGTGATTTGTCCAGGACCACGCAGCTAGTAACTGTATGGGGAAAGGATTCAAACCCAGGTCTTATTGACTCCAAGTTCATTATTTTATGCACTACTCTAGGACCCAAGATTTGGACCTGGAAAGACCTTAGATATCATCCATTCCATTGCCCTCAATGCATATTTAGAAAGTAAGTCCCAGAGAAATAAGTTATAGACTAACTTTATTTCTTTTTTCTTACAGGGTTATTAGACTCCAAGATCTAGTTTATGTAGATGTTAGCAACATATTTGACAAAATCTCTCAAGCTATTCTTATAAACAAACTTGAGATACATGGACTAGAAAATAATATAGTTAGATTTAGAATGGATTGAGTGATCAAATCCGAAAAGTATTTATTGATGGTTCAATTTGGAAAATCTCGAATGCAATATCCCAGGGATCTGTTCTGCTTTACTTTGTATTCTTCCTATGTAGCATGTTATCATTACGGAAATATTCAAGCACCAGTACCTCCCCTTATCTTTATATGGACAGAGAATATAATAAAAGACCATGAGCATTTTAATATGAAGGAAATAATTTGTTCAATTTCCTCTGTCAGAGACTATATATTCTGAATGGGCAAGAAAACTCTTCTATTTGTCTCTCATTTTTTTCTCCTAGAGTCAAGGCAATAGGATACAATTGGCTATATATAGGATACAATTGCTAATCTAAATAATTACTTAATCTCATATGACTTAAAATACATGGGGTTGAGTGGTATTGATAAAATGTTGCTTTGCTCCCTCCTAATGTACAATACTTGGAGGAATCTAGGAAGGCTTCAACATATTTAAACTATACTTTGAAGGATAAATAAGATTTTAACAGGTAAAGATAAGGAGAAAGGTTATTATAGGCAAAGGAATATATATAACCATTTTGGAGAATAATTTGGAATTATGATCCAGCTATATCACTGTTAGGGATATACACAAAAGAAATCAAAGAAATAGGAAAAGGTCTTGTAAGTACAAAAATATTTATAGCAGTCTTTTGTGTTTGGCAAAAAGCTTGAAACTAAAAGGGTGCCTATCAACTGAGTAATGGCTGAATTGGAAAGACATATATAAACTGATGCAAAATGAAGTAAGCAGAATTGGAAGAACGATTGAAACTAAACAATTTTGAAGAGTTTTATAAGGAGATGAAGAATGAAATGTGCAGAACCAGGAGACCAAGTATATAAAAACATCAACATCGTAAGGACAAATAACTTTGAAAACTGTAAGAGCTCTGATTGATGCAATGACCGTCCACGACTCTGGAAGAATGATAATGAAACATGCTATCCGCCTCCTGACAGAGAGGTGATAGATTTAGAATTTACACACACACACACACACACACACACACACACACACACACACACACACACACACACACACACACACCCGAGAAAGAGGGAGAGCACTAATGATTGTTTTTGCTTGGCTATACATGTTTGTTACAAGAAATTAATTTTTCTTTTCTTTTTTTTCTAACGGGGTCAACAGTGAGAGGAAGAGAAAACACATTTCTGATAATTTCAATAATGAAATATTAAAAAAAGAACCCAGAGGAATCAAGATGAACAAAGCACAGAGACAGAAAGCATAAGGGTTGTTTTTGGAACTGTAAGTAGTAGAGTCATTAAGTTTTATGAACCACTCCTGCTTCACTATTAGTCGTTGCACCTGGGACTGATGTGTTAGCTAGAATTAGTGGAAAGCTATTTTAGGGCACAGTATAGTTCCAAGAGCAGTTGGAGAACTAAGAAAAGGGTAACCTGGTTCATTGATCCCACATCTAAGTAATTCAGGATCATTCAACTCTCCTTCTTATGGGTTAAGCTCTGGAACCAATGTAGCTTCTTTTTTCAGGGGAAATATACCCCCACATCCATAGTCTGGGCATTTTAGTATCAAGTCAGTCTTTTATATTCTAGTTTCCTATTAAATTGATCTTTGTCTGGTTTCCTCATACCTGATTTATTCTTTGATCCCTAGTGTGATACCTTAAGTAGTGCACCCTACCCTTAAGTTCCAGTGACTAGGTTCCATTTACCCATTGTTTCTGATGATGGCCAACAATCCTCTTATATCTTGGTCTGTCATAAGAGTTCTTAACCATTTTTTGTGCTATGGAGTTTGTCTGGTAAAGCTTATGTATGCCTTCTTAGAATAATGTTTTTAAATGCACAAAATGAAATACATAGGATTACAAAGGAAACCAATTATGTTGAAATAAATATCAAAAACATTAAAAAAAAAACAAGTTCATAGACTCCAGGTTAAAGCCCATGGATTTCTGCGCTGGCTATGCTTTCTGGAACTTTCATCCATGACCACTGTAAGACGTCTCTGGTGGTGACAACCTGTCTTCCTTGACTTCTATTCCCTATTGCTAGACTCCCTTGCCAGGACATACCACCCATCTGCCAAAACATTAACCAGTTTGCATATCAGAACTTTGTACATCCTGCTGAGACCTCCCAGTGGGTTTATGTCATCTTCAGATATTGGTTGTCCTCATCCTGCTGCTTACTATGTGCTGGTTTTGACATGCAGTCAGAATCAGTTGATAAGCTTCACTCATTTCTTTTCTATGCACCTGTTACTTACAAAACATCTTGCCTTTTTTCAAATCAGTAAGTACCTAATGAAAGTGAATTCTACCTTTAAGTTTTGCACAGATAGGTTGTCTATTCTTTATGAGGGGCATTGTAAGTTAGTGCAAAGGACTCTGAATTATGGGTTTGAATGCTAGCTCCCCCAACTGTTATCTTAGGCAATTCACTCAACTCTTTAGTTTTGAGTTTCTCATATACAAATTAAGAATATTACCTTTCTTACCTAATTCACAGAGATATTATGAGAATTAAATAAGATAATGTATCCATTATGTTATATAAGTATAAGATATTTCCATAACTTTTATTAATAATAAAATAATGCCTTAATTAAAGATTATTCTGATGCCTCATGATGGCATGAAAGTGACAATGTAATGTAAGTTCCTTGAGGCCAGGGAATATTTTGGTTTTATCTTTTGTATCACTAGCACCTAGGAGAGCATCTGGTGAATAAATAGTAGGTTCTTAATAAATGCACATTGAGTTGAAAAGAGTTTTCAAAAGTTATGCGAGTGATTTACAAGGACTGACAGGTCTTTTCAAGATGGAAGTCTGAAGTCTACCCAGTCATATATTGTATGTTTGTTGTCTGAGGCCCAGTCTAGCTAAGTGCGGAAATCATTATTCCCATTATTGACTGCAGGGGTAAAATTTTAGCCCACAGAAACTCTCAAAGACCATCTACTAATTTTCAGAAGAGTTGCAGTCTGCATTGTAGCATATGGAAGGCAGAAAAGTTCAGTGTAAAGAGCACTTAATCTAAAGTCAGAGGACGGGATTCAGAGTCTAACCCTGATATTTAATTATTACTTCTGTGACCTTGGTCAGCTCTTTTTATCTCGCTAAGACTCATTTCCTCATCTGAAAAATGGGGATTTTGGACTAAATGCCTTGTGAGATCCCTTCTAAATCTAGATCTGTGTACCCATAGTATATGTACACATACTACTGGAAATTACAGACCATTGGACTAGGGAAGCACTAAAAAGAAAAGGAAATCATAGGAAAGCTGTGTTTCAGTGTTATGCAATCCTATCTCCTTCTTCCTCAATGTCCTTGGACAAGTACAGTCTCTTCATTATGTGGGATAGTGTAGTATACTAGAAGGGATATATAATTTTAAGTTATAAGACCTGAATTTGAAACTTGGTTAAGCACAAAATTTGCCTAGAAATATAAATTCCAGCCTAGTTTATTTGCAGATATTTCTGCTTCTAAAACATCAGATGCGTGTTTCTGTGATACAGGTACCCAGAGCTCTTTCCTGGGGATTTAGATTTACTTGCCTTTTGAGTTTTCTTCTAAAATCTAGTTGATCTTACAAACTTCTACAGTGATTGGGTAAAGATGTGTTTATTTAATTGTCAGGGGATGCATAATGACTTTATTTGGGCTATTTCTTTGAATCTCATTCTAGTATTAGAGTGGCTACCAAAATAATGAGAACACAATGACTTTCTTGGTACAATTTTATTTTCAGTTCTTCACCTAATTGAGTATCAATTGACAGTAGACTGCCATGGCAGTTAGAACTGGTGACAGCAGCAGAATATCTTGCTTTTGTACAAAATTGAAACATGGATGAAAGTTACTCTTTTTGTAAAACTTTACTGCAGAGGTTGCCTATTGAATGTAATAAGATACAAGAATGTATTTTCTCTATAGTTTAGTTTATGAATCAAATTAACTCATTCTAAAAGAAAAACAGTAACTTTTAATTTATTTTTAAAATATGTATTTTTATTTCATCAAATGTTTCCCAATTCATGTAAAATTTTTAATATTCATTTTTTATGATGCCAGTTTTAAATATATTTTATTCTCCAAGACAAGAATTGCATTTCCACTTGTTTACAGTACTTATAAAGTATAATATTGTTCACTTCTCTCTCTCTGCAAATATTCAAGTATTCAGAATGCCTAGATTTATACAGTAGCTTAACTGTTACATTTAAACTGCTATTGCCTTGGTTACAGATTTTATTTGGAAAGCTGTGTGGAATGGTCTTTCTTCTGGTGTGTTTAGTCAACTTCTTCAGTGGTGGGTCCAGAAGAAGCACCTTCAAATAGGGCTGTCACACCCCTTGGGAACCTACCAGGCATGCTCCCTGGTATGCCCTGTATGCTCTGGCACAGCTTCATAATGATGGGGTTGTACACCTTCTGCAGTTCTTTCTACTGATGATCCAATTCTTCCCTTTCATAACTCTGGTTTTTATCTAGCCAGTTGATTATTTCATTACATGTGTCAAGGATTTTCTGTTGGTCTTCATCACCTGTTTTGCCTTGTAGTTTTTCATCCTCTATAATAACCTTCATGTTGAAAGCATAAGATTCAAGAGAATTCTTGGAAGACATCTTGTCTACCTGTTTCTCATCTTCAGCCTTGTATTTCTTAGCCACCTGGACCATATGCTCAATGTCTTGTTTGCTCAATGACCTTTGTCATTGGTGAGGATAATCTTGTTCTCCTTGCCTGTGCTTTTATCCACAGCAGAAACATTGAGGATGCCATTTGCATCAATGTCAAATGTTACTTCAACCTGAGGAATACCCCCGGATGCTGGAGGGATTCCTGTGAGCCCAAACTTGCCAAACAAGCTGTTATCCTTTGTCATTGCTCTCTCACCTTCATAAACCTGAATAAACACACCAGGCTTGGTGTCTGAATAGGTGACAAAGGTCTGTGTCTGCTTGGTGGGGATGGTGGTATTACATTTGATCAGAAGGGTCGTAACTCTACCAGCAGTTGCAATTCCAGTGGAGAGAGGAGTGACATCCAACAACAGTAAGTCCTGTATTTCGCAGATTTGTGTCTAGACAAAATGGCAGCCTTGACAGCTGCACCCTAGGCAACAGCCTCATCAGTATGGATAATCTCTTGAGCTCCTTGCACTGAAGAAGTCTTGCAGAAGCTTCTGCATTTGGGGGATCTGCATGGAACCACTCACCAGGATGATGTCATGAATCTGTGATTTATCTAGCTTGGCATCTTCTCCACAGGATCTATCAGCTTTTCAAAATGGGCCTGGGTGATAGAGATATAGAAGTTGATACCTTATAGAGGAAGTCAGTCTCAATCCTAGCTTGGTTACTGGAAGAGAGGGTATGCTTTGAGCAGCGCGCTGTTGGAGGACAGCCCTCTTTTTCTCACTGATGTCCTTTTTGTGCTTTCACTTGAACTCCAAATAGTTGATTATGTGGTTGTGAAAGTCTTCCTTATCTGAATGGTTGTCTTCAGCTGTGGACTTGACCTCAAAGATTCTATCTTCAGTGGTAAGAATGGAGACATTGAAAGTACCACCTCCAAGGTCAAAGATCGGCACATTTCTCTTGGCACCAACCTTTTTGTCCCAGCCATAAGCAATAGCAGTGGTGGTTGGCTCATTGATTTGGAGCACATTGAGACCAGCAATGGTTTCCAGCATCTTTGGTTTCCTGATATTGGGAATCGTTGAAATAGGCTGGTACTGTGTTGACAGCATTTGTGACAGTATTCCTAAGGTGAACTTCAGCAATTTCTTTAATTTTGATCAAAATGTTGGAAAATACTTCTCCTGGATAGAAACTTTTTTGGTCTTCCCTGTGTACTTCACTTGGACCTTAGGTCTGCCAGAATCATTCATCCCTATAAAAGGCCAATAACTCATGTCTGACTGTACAACTGTATCATCAGATCAGTGACTAATCAGACCTTTGGCATCAAAAACTGTGTTGATGGGGTTCATTGCAACTTGATTCTTTGCAGCATTACCAACTGAACATTCTATGTTGGTGAAGGTGATGTAACTTAGGGTGACCTGTTTCCTTAGTCATTAGCAGTGATCTCCATTTTCCCATGTTGGAAAGCTTACACACCGGAATAAATGATTCCAAGATCAATGCCACCTGTGGGTCCCTTCAACATGGTTGCTGGGGCATCAGGGGTCATAGCTGACTGCTGTGGAGGGCCACTGCTACCTACACTGAGTAGGTATATTCATTTTTAAAAATTTTGAGTTCCAAATTCTCTTCCTCCTTTTTTGTCCCTCCCCTACCAATTGAAAAAGCAAACAATATGATATTGATTATACATGTCATATAAAACACATTTGCATATTAGCCATGTTGCAAAAGAAGAAAAACACATAAACAAGAAAATAAAGGAAGTAAAAAAAGTATGCTTCAATCTTCATTTAGACTTCATCAGTTCTGTCTCCGGAAAAGATAGCATTTTTCATAATGGCTCCTTTGGAATTACCTTGAATCATTGTCTTGCTCAAAGTAGCTAAGTCTTTCACAGTTAATCATCCTTACAGTATTGCTGTAGCTATGTGCAGTGTCATCCTGGTTGTGCTCACTTCACTTTGTTTGAGTTCATATAGGTCTTTCCAGGTTTTTCTGAAAGGTGTCTTGCATATAATTTCTTATAGCACAATAGTGTTCCATCACAATCATATATCACAACTTGTTTGGCCATTGCCCAATCACTGGACATCCCCTTCCAATTCTTTGTCACCACAAAAAGAACTCTTGACTGAAAGTGCTTCTCTCTGCCCTTGAAGTGTGATGCAGAAGGGCTATAGGCAGTGAAGTGGTCAAATAGCATCAAGTCCTGTATCCAGTGCTAGTGTAGGGATTTGCCAGTTCCCCTTACCGTCTTTGGCTTGGGAGCTCTGGAAGCTGCTGCTGCTGCTGCTGTTGCTGTTGCCATCCCCTAGTTCCACTACTGGTATATCAGGCATGTGGGCTCCAGGTCAGCCTCTACTCCTGTGTCAAAGGTGTCTTTTTGTAATCTCCTAAGTTGTATTGCATTGGAAGAATGTCTTGCCCTGACTTTTTGTTGCCTCTGCTACTTCAGAATTCAATTTATATTATTTTAAAGTTGTTTGGAGGGGAATGTTGGAAGAGTACTTCCTGTACTCTACCATCTTGGTTCTGCCCCTGGAAGTTCCTTTTAAATTAATTTTTCAAAATAGCACCAACTATTTACAACTCAAGCTATGTGAGTCTTATATTGGAAACTTATTTTCATCTTAGTAAAATAACAATTAAAATTCAGGTCATTGGCAATCAATCATAATTTCAGCTCAGAGCTAACATACATTTGATTAAGTCACTGGCTTAATCAAGGGCATACTCCCAACTTATTGATTAGTTCATAAATGTTGGCATGCCACTTCTTCCAAATGAGAGTACTCATGTGTTTATAGCATTTGAAGAAGACACACCTCCTGGGAGAAACCGTAAACAAAATTTATTAACTATGGCTTTATGTCCTAAGCTGAAACTCATAAAAATTCAGTTCAGAATTCAACTAGGAATTTTACTTGCATGATAAGATATTAATTTATTTTGGAGAGATTTCTTACTCTGTGAGAGCACATAACCTTCCTTTCAACAATTTTCTGGGAAAAATATCAATTGACATTTTTAGCTGAGTCAGTTCATATTTTTAGTGTCAGGTAAACTGTAAGACTATACATATGTACATACATCAAATTATGCTGCTTCCCTGTCCCTTTATTGAGAGACAGAAGTACTTGGAGAGGAATAGATTCAAAATAGGGCCTACCAAGAAAACAAATGAAAGAAGCTTTTGTTAGTATTCTCAGACCCAATGATAGTACATATGTATGAAAAGAATTTATAGGGGAATAAGTGTAGCATTGTGGAAAGAGGAGTGGATGGAAATTCACAAAAGAAGAATTCTATGCCTGGTTCAGCCACTGAGTTGCTTGTAATCTTGGGTGAATGATTAAACTGAAAATATTCAATTCAATTCATTTTTTAAGTACCTATTATGTGCCAAGCACTGAGTTAAATTCTAGGAATGTAAAAAGAGGCAAAAGACAGTCCCTGCCCTCGAGGAGCCTATAATATCAATTTATATTATATGCTTCTTTGAGGTTTACAAGGCCCTTTGTATACATTATCTCATGTAATCCTTATAACAACTCTATAAGAGAGGTACTATTATTATCCTTATTTCATAGAGGAAGAAACCAAAACTCAGCAGAGTTAAGTGACTTACCCAGGGTCACATAGCTAGTAATTCAAGAATTAAACCATATTTTTCTGACTACAAGTCTCATTCTCTATCTCCAACATCACACATCAATTTCATAATCTATAAAATTGATGGTGGAGTAGTGGTAGACCAGATGATCCCTAAAGTCTTTTCTACCTCCCATGTGCTATGATTTTATAAAACATAAAACCCCTCAATCTGTGACTGAGAGTAAACAATAGCATTTTCTATGTGTGTTCATAATGTTCCCATAGGGTAGTTATGTACTGCCTTCACTGCTTTGAGGGAGTTATAAAAGACAAACAGGGATGCTTCATGGAAAACTTCCTAAATCTGATTCTTCACTGGGTTTCTTTAGGAGCAAAACTCCATTGCATAGTGAAGAGTGATTCAGGATTATATGAAAGCATGCCAAAAGGGGCAAATGCATTTGTTCCAATATGTAAGGCCAATTACAGCAGATAAACCTCCTTGTTGGACATCTCAGTACTATAAACTGGCATTTCTTTGTCTACCACTGTCTGAACAATTTAAAAAAATCATTTGAAAGAGAATTATGATTGGCTTTCTAACTATCCAATTAAGAGAAATGATGTCAGTCTGAATTCCTGGAAGGCACTGAATCCATAGAACAATGAGATATTAACGTGATGTTAGAGTCTTGCCTTCAGGACTACATTTCTTTTATCTCACAATACCTGAACCCTTCCAAATAATTGTATTTCAAAGAGGACGTATGTATTTTTAAGAGGACTTCGGAGAAAGTGCTGGAATGGGGAGATATATGCTGAGCTGAATTTAAAATGTTCTTGGGCATATTATTCATTAAGTATGGAAGATGGGTCAGTTATTCAATAAGCATTTATTCAATGCCCACTACTTCCCCACTATTATCAATAGAGGGAAGGCACTAACATTAAGGGGGATCAGGAAAGACTTCTTTTAAAAGATAAAATTTTATCTGCAACTTGCAGGAAGCCAAGAAAGCCAGGAGGTAGAGATTTGGAGAGAGAGGATTCCAGCCATGGGAAATTGCCAGTGAAAATGCTCACATTCTAGAAATGGAGTCTCCTTTGTTAGAAGCAGCAAGGAGGTCAGTGTCACTGAACTGCGGTCTATATGGGGATGGGGAGGCAATAATGTGTAAGAAGACTGGAAAGGTAAGAAGGGACAAGGTTGTGAAGGGCTTTGAATCCCAAACAAAGGATTTGACATTTGATCCTAGAGGTGATACGAAACCTCTGGAGTTTACTGAATAGGGAAATGACATGACACAAATCTGACTGCTCTGAACTGCCTTTACACATAAGCGGAGTAAGTAGCTAACTATTTAGAGAAGTAGAAAGAACACAAGACTTGGTGACAAGATATGTATAGTTTTGTGTAGATACAGTTTCAAAGGATATTAGCTCTGTCACTACTTGTGTCACTTTGACCAGATACCTTTTGGGGTTTTAGTTTACTCATCTCTAAAAGGAAGGGTGCATTAAATTGTCCATTTGATTCTTGTCCCTTAAAAGCAAGGCTTGTCTTTTGGCTTTCTTTGCATCCTGTCCCTGGTGGTTAGCACAGTGCTCAACATATAGTAGGTGTTTAATAAAATGCTTGTTGACTATTCTCCATACATCATTTAAGCCACTTTTAGCTTTGATATTCTATGTCTACGAATATATTTATTGAGTGGTGCTAGAAAGATCCCTTTGCTCCAAGTTATCTTCTACTCCAATTTTACCATTTTGTATTAGTTCTTTGAATGAAGGAATCTTCTCCCCTATTACTATGCAAACTGATCTGGAAAGTGAGAAAGAAAATCAGACAGAAGGAACAAAGTCAAATGTACTCTAGGTTCTCTGTACCTTATAGTAAAATCCACTGTTTAGTCCAAGAGTTCTTATCACTTTTTTGTAACACGGATTACATTGTCAATCTAATGAATGCTATGTACTCATTTTTTTTCAGAATAATGTTTTTAGATGCACAAAGTGGAATATGTAGGATTACAAAAGAAACCAATTATGTTGAAATTCAGTTATCAAGATGCTTTTTGAAAGTTAATGGACACCAGATTAAGAACCCGTATGTTAGTTACGACTTATATAGTCATTCAATCAATAGACGTTTATTAAGCACTTACTGTGTGCTAGGATGCTTATTAAATACTATGTGCTCACCATGGAGATACAAAGACACAAATTTAACAATCCCTCCCCTCAAGGATCTTACCTTATAATGAGGAAGACAAGATGAAAATATATAGGTATACATAATGCGCATACGCAATGAGAACAGGAGAGAGCACTAGCAGCTAGGGGTATCAGGAATGGTTCTGTGTAAAAAGTGATATTTGAGTTGAATCTTGAGTATTGCCAGGGCTTCACAAAGGCAGAGGTGTTGAAAGGATTGCCTTCTAGGCATGAGGGATAGAATAGGCATCAGATGCATTGTGATATTATTCTTAAAAGCAAGAGCTATGTCCAGCAGTGAAAGCTCTTTCTAGTTAAAATTATGAAGAAGCTGCTCACTTAGAGCTGAGTTCCCACAGCCTTATGTGCTATGAAGGTTAAGATACTCATTAAAATATTTATTCAGGATGAGAAATATACGAAACAGATGTAAGTAACTAAACTGGATAACCAAACTTTGCAGGGCACCATTCACAGCAGTGAGGCCAAGAAGGTTATTTGCTAAAGATTTATGAGAAGTTAAGAAAAGGATCCTTTATGTTGGATTGTAAGAGCTTTTAGAGACAGACCCAGAAATGTAAGATGAATGTAATGATAGCTTGTTATTGAAGAAGCTAGAAATACCAAGAATGTGTTAGTTACCAAGACCTGACAATTAAGCTTGTACAGTGTTACTGCCAAGTTTTAACTCCTTTGCAGAGAGACCTACAGCTAAATTTGTAGTAAATAACTCAGACTCCAGGACAGGACAGAAGGCTAAGCTTTCCTTCACTCCTCTTCCTGTCACACCCTCACTCTGGCTGCAGAGTTTCAGTCAAGGTTTACTTATTAAAACTTTGGTTGGGCCATCTCCAGTGGTGATGAATATCTGGCCACTGGACCCAGATGGCTCTGGAGGAGAAAGTGAGGCTGGTGACTTTGTACAGCTCTCTCATGCTCAAATCAATGTCAATTACAGTCATGTCATCTTCCTGATGTCATGGTCCTCTTCGAGAATGAAGGACAAACCACAAACTGTGAGCTGTGTGAGCTGCCTGAATGGGGAACCAGCTGGCCAGTTCCTCTTGGGCAGCTCAGCTTGTCCTCTCTTCTCCTCTCCTCTTTTCTCCTCTCCTCTCTTCTTTTCTCTCATCCTCTCCTTTCCAAATCTAAGTATTCCTTCAGATCTCTCATCCTGGAGGGCAAAGAGCTCACAAGAACTTTTTTTCCTAAAGCAACCCAAAGAGCTTTTACATTTACCTTGCTGAATCCATAGACCATGGAACTCCTCTTCTTTGCTCTTAAGGTCCAAGACTCTTAACATGATATTATCATCAAGGTATACATAAGGCCTTTTCATCACTCACGCAATAATCAGAGAATTATAAAAACCTTATGTTCTGCCCTTATTCAGTCTCACTTGGCTCCATTCCTTCTCCTCTTGTAGCTAACCCCTCCACATAACAATGGATGCCTTTAACATACCTAGATGATCATGCAAGGAGCATTATTATGTGTGATTTTAGTCACAAAAGTCTCATCATTCATAGAAGCAAGCACTATAATTGTGGCTGTGAAGAGAAAGGTATACTTTGTGGAGAGAAATTATTCTATTTCCCACACTTGATATGAATTTGGTTTAAAGCCATGGGACCATTTAGAAGTATTAGGTTTTTGATTTTAAGTGATTATGGATTAGCATGCCCTAAAACATAACAAGGCATAAGCTATCTTTTCATTTAGGGAATGGAAACCCTGTGATAAAGAACTGGGCAAACATTTTTAGCTTACCCTCTCTGAGCCTCAAGTGTATTTCTTGCCTTCCTCCTTATTTGCCTCCACCCCACTCCCAGTTTATCATTTAGTTTTAATAATTCCTATTGAGGAAGCACAATTACATTAATTTGTTAGCATTAGAGTATATTATCCATGTAGTCCCAAAACTAAATCCATTCCATTTGACAAACGCTTATTAAATACCTACTGTGCCTCTGCAAGACACGGCATACTTGCCTTGAAATATATCGGTAGAATCCCTAAATGTTGGACTGAGGTTTTGGAATACCCCAAAGTAAAGGAGAATAGAAGGAGTTTTGGGAAATGGAAAAAATTATTCTATTTTCATTCCTAAAATTACTATTGATAATATTTTTGTTGTAAATATAATTTCAGATTTCATTGTTTAGATGGAAAAATATTACTTGTACCAACTTTTGTCGTATAACCCTCTACTCACACCACGTGGAACAGAAAGTTCATTAGAATCCTATTTGGAATATGCTGTCAACATCTGATTAAATTATGTAGTCTATTTTGCAGATAGTAATATAAACTTATTAGGACATGATACTTAAATAGAGTTTGGGGTTACAAATTATTCTTTTTAAAAATCATACAAGTATTCTTTTTTTAAAAAATTATTTTTGTTTCACGAAATATTTCCCAATTACATTTAAAATTTTTAAAACAATCATTTTTAAAAATCTGACTTCCAAATTCTCTACTTCCATCCAGCCACACCCCCCTCTTTGAGAAGGCAAGCAATTTGTTATCAATTATACATGTGAATTCATGAAACAAATATTTCCATATTAGTCATGTTGTAAAGGAAAACAACCAAAACAAAACAAGAAAATAAAAAAGTATGCTTCAGTTTGTATTAAAAGTTCATCAGTTCTCTCTCTAGAGGTGGATAGCATCATGGATTCTTTGGAATTTTCATTGGATCATTATCTTGATCAGAATACCTAAGTCTTTCACAGCTGATCATCCTTACAGTATTGCTGTTGCTGTGTCGAATGTTCTTCTGGTTTTCTTCACTTTGAATGAGTTCATATAAGTCTTCCTGGGTTTTCCTGAAAGCATCCTGTTCATCATTTTTTTATTGCACAATAGTATTTCATCACAATCATATACCTCTGATTTGTTCAGTCGTTCCCCAAATGATGAGAATCTCCTCAATTTCTAATTCTTTGCCATCATAAAAAGAGCTGCTATAAGTATTTTTGGTCATATAGGTCCTTTTTCCTTTTCTTTGATCTCTTTGGCTATAGACCCAGTAGTGATATTGATGGGTCAAAGGATATGCACCAGTTCTGTAGCCCTTTGGGGATAATTCCAAATTGTTCTTCAGAATGATTGTACTAGTTCACAACTCTACTAATAGTGAATTAGTGTCCCAATTTTTCCACATCGCCTCCAACATTTGTCATTTTCTTTTTCTGTCATGTTAGCCAATCTGTTATGTGTGAGGTGGTATCTCAGAGTTGTTTTAATTTGCATTTCTCTAGTCAGTTGTGATTTAGAGCATTTTTTCTCTGGTTATTGATAGCTTTGATTTCTTCTTCCAAAAACTGCCTGTGCATATCCTTTGACCATTTATCAGTTGAGGAATGGCTCTTATTTGTACAAATTTGCTCAGTTCCCTATATAATAAATTATTTTTGAGTATGGTGTCCTGATAACTTTCAAAGTCAACTCTACCTTTTGCCTCCCCCGTCCTCCAGTTTGCTAGTGTGTGTAAGGAATGAGGAAGGAAACCAGATATGTTTCTTTTGTTAGGCATGAATATCTTGCTACAATTTAGAGGTAAAAAGGCTCAGTTGGTTTTGAGCAAAATTTCAGGTATCCCTTACACCTTGCTGTTGATTTAGATTTCTATCTCTCAAAGATTTATTTCCTAGTCTTTAATATCCTTTGAAATGATGAATAGTTGGTTAACCATTATTTACATCTCTTCAATGACTCTAATCTTAGACTTTAGGGACTCTGTTTAGGCATAACCAGAAAAAGAGGTAGAAATGACTCTAGGATCCATCTGTAGTGCTACACTAATGTCAATCTGAGGTCCAGTTGAAATCAAGCCAAAAGGTGTTTCATCCCTCCTCCTCCCAGAACTTTTTCATCTTTGTAGTAGATGAAGAGCATCAAGAGTATCTTCCATATAGAAATCAGGATTGCTCCTGGGAATGCTTCTTCATGTCTGCTGCGTCTCATGGAAACTCCATAATTGGCTGCCTCAGCTAAGATACTAATTTTCCAACATAAGGAATGGGCTTAGGTGATCATTTTGACCTGATAGTTCATTGCTCTGTTATGCCACCTTGGTTATCTACTTCTGACATTTATCTTGGGGTTTCAAAGGAAATTAGTTGGGGAGTCAGTTCATGTTGTACCAAAGTTAGGACAATATTTCTGCACACTTGCTATTAATAAGAATTCCATTTTGACTTAAATTAGCTAATGTTTGTCTGACCTGAAATACTTGAAGGTCAGAGATCTTGACAAATACAGTGAGCCTCAACCACTTTTTTTGGTAACCTGTCTCTATCCATCAAACATTTTGATTCCATGGGGAAGGGAATAATGAGGCCAAGAAAGGAGTTAAAAATTGAATCCTATATCTGACAGAGAAAGTTTTTTTTGGTTGAAATAAAAAAAAAGTTGAAGATCTCAAACTTCAAATATAAATCAGAAACTCTGCTGTTCTATAGAAGTGGTTAACCATAAGTCATAGCTGTAAGACCATTGTCCCTGTTTCTAAGAACAGATTTCTTGTTCTTGGACCCTTACTGTCTATTTTCAGGGTTTCAGTGTCCAATTTTGATCACATATAAACCCTGGAAACCATTGCTTTATCCATTCCATCTTCTTTCCGAGTAATAAAAAGTTTTATTAAGGTTCTTCACTGATTTCAAAATCAAAAGGTAAAACACATTCCTCAAATTTCTATAGGAGAGCTATGGCATAGAGCAAAGAATAGTGGAAAAGAGCAAAGAAGAGTGGATAATTGGCTACATGTGCTTGGTGCCTTATAAGTGGAAATAACACTGGATTTTGGATAAGAGAACCTAGTTTGAGTTTCTGATTGTATCATATGCTACATGTGTGACATTGGCTAAGTCACTTTACCTCTTTGGGTCTCAGTTTCTTTGTCTGTGAAATAATGGTGTAGGATTAAATGTCATTTTAGTTCCCTTCTATGGCTGAGTCCATGCATAGTCCCATCATCTCACAGTGAAAAAAACAAACAGTGGTATGAAGAGGGGCTATAGCAAACATCGTAAGTATGCTAATGCCATGAAGTAATAATAACTGATATCTCCATAGCGCAGTGAGGTTTTTAAAGCACTTACTATACACTATCATTTCATCTCACAATAGCACTCTGAGGCAAGTTCTATAGGTATAATTATACCCAACTTACATGAGAGACTTTAAATGTCCTCCAAGGGTGTCACAGCTGGTGCCAGTTGTATGAGGCAGGGTTTGAATCTACATTTTCCTGGTTACTGGTCCAGTACTCTTTCTATTATGCCACTTAACTCATTCAAGAATACTACCTTAGGCAAGGAAGCTGCACGCGATGAAGTTATTACCTATTGCTCCCTCAATGATAACTTTCCCAATCATACTTTATACCTGCAACCTCCGTTTTTTCTTGTTGGGTTGTGCATTTCTGGTAAAATTTGACTTGACCCAATGTGTCTACTGTCTTACTCTGTAGAATGCTAACTTAGACCATTTTCATTTCTCTTGGGCTTTGCAGATTTCTCTTCAGCCACTGCTTCCTGTGAGGGATATTGGAATCTAATAGTATTGTCTGATGCTCAAACCAATTAATCATTTCCCCCCCATCTAATGGTAGAAAAAAATGGCCAGGTCACTTGATATCTGCAAGTGTATCTGATTTAGAAGCTCTGTATACAATGGTGCTACATGAGCAATTGAACAGATTTCTGGAAAAGAAAAACATCCTTTGAGAAGCATTTGTTTCCTTGTGATAAATTGACAAGTAGTTTCATAAGCTTACTGGCTCATGATGAGTCTTCCAGGTCCTTTAATCAGGTGGAAGAAGAACTTCCAGAGTTCTTGTTCCAATGCAAGTAATTCATAGATCTTTATCACTAGCTGCCCTCCACAGCTCAGTCCAAAATGGCCTTCAGTATATTCCATATGATCGACAGGCTACCAACTGAACCACCACTTTTCCTATTAAAAAACAACTGTTGGACAATGCAGAGGCATTCCTAGAGAAATGCAGGGACATTTGTGAATCATTAACATTTACCAACCCCCTAATAGCTCTTCTGTTTTCTGTGATTCATGGATAGTGGCTCAATAATTATATCTATTGCTTCTTTCATTCCCTTAGTTCAGAACCTTAGTTGGTCAAGGCTTGATTACTTGGAACTCATTGAAGGAATCTCAGAAGACTCTTACCACATTCTCATATATCTTAGGTTTCAATTCCTAGCCATTCAACATGAGCTCCTTCTCCTAATCTCTTAATCATCCTTAAACCCCTTGAAATCTTTCACTCTCTCTTCCATTATCCTAGTTTCTGACAGAGAGGTGATACTTCTCCTTGGCAAAGCTAACTCCTCAACATGGTCATTTGATCCCACCCTTTCCGATATTTTTCAGTAGATGGCAAGATTGTATCTTTAATCATCAATCATCTCTCTGTCTGTGTCTCTCTCTGTCTTTCTGTCTGTTTCTGTCTCTCTCTCTGTCTCTCTGATCTCACCTTATCTATTGGTCCTTTCCCTGCTCCCTCAAACATGCTTAAAACTCCCCATTGCAAAAAAAAACCCTCCCTACTAGACTCTATGATCCCCTTGAGCTATTTCTCTCTACCCCCCCTTCTCAGTTTTAAAACAAACTGGGGGGTCAAGAAGCTTTAAAGAGAGCTTTAAGCTATGGAAGTGTCAGGAAGGTATTCAGTAGAAGCTACAAAGATATTTGGTTTTATTTTGACAATTTTGAAAATCAGGATAAGCCAACAGGATTTGTTCTTAGCTGTACATTTATTTAGCTTAAGTCTGAATTAATAGTTCTTGTGGTTTTGTGATCATACCACATGGTTCTCAAGAATATGGGCATTTCTATGATAAACATATGAAGATATTCAACATCCATTTGAAAAAATGGGTAGATTTTATAGTGGAATGTACATTCCTTGAGGGCAGTGGCTGCTTTTATTTTTATCTTTGTATCTTCTTTGCCTAGCATAGTGTCATTTAATAAATTCCACTGGCTTCATATCAGCTCACATATCCAATATGTTTGGCACATAACACCATTCACAACCTAGCTCCAACCCACCTTCTAACTTTATCATACACTACTCTGCTTCTCGTATTCCTTGTTTCAGCCAAACTGTCTGTCTTACTATTCCTTACCCACTATACTTTATCTCCCATCTCTATGACTTTGTACTACATATCCCCCAAACCTGGAATGCATATCCTCCTTTCACTATTTCTCAGAATCACTAGTCTCCTTCAAGACTCATCTCAAGAACTATCTTTTATATGAAACTTTCTTGACACCCTAACTACTAGTTCCAAGCCTCATATCATGTTATATCTATTTTAAACATAACTATGTGTACATATATTGTCTTCCCCATAAGCTTCTGAGGACAGGGATTGTGTCACTTATGTATTTGTATGCTTAACACCTAGCATAAAACCTGGCACAAAGTAGCACTTAACTAATGCTTGTTGATTTATTGATTGTTGGACTGAATTCTGCAAATATACTTTGCTGCTTGAAAGGAGTGTTCTGTGTTACCTTGCTAGCATTATTCATAGTGCAACAAAAATAATAATATTTTAAGTTTGTGGGTTTCAGTAGGGAAGAACATAGGAACTATATAACTAAATATCAGTAGTGATTTTGCATCCTCATAGGAAGACAGTCTAATTCTGCTTTAGAGACCCTTTCTCTTTAGTTGATAAAGGTTGGTCATGGATATTCCAATCCAATCAACACCCTGCCAAGCTTCAAATGTTACTAGATTATTCAGAGCAAGAGAGATTTGTCTTCATTTACAATCTGAGGGAGGAAAGGACTTCTGAATCTGATGTAAAATCCATTACAATGCCAATAAACTGACAAATCTTGGTGCATTCAGAAGAGGACATTTTTAAAATAAAGGAAAGTATATGTGATCTGTTAGAGACCTAAACAATTCTTGAGTCTTCTATAGGCTGGGTAAAACAGTGAGCTGGGAGAGATCTTTTCTGTAGTCCTAAGAAATTTGATCTTTCTTAGCAAGATACTAGCAACAGCCAGTAAGCATCACAGGCTTGTTAGGGTATTTTATCATCTTTATAAAGTTATCTTCATGTAATAAAAGGCCTAGAAAGTGTAAAGAATAGGAACATAAGAAGGAAAGTTCACAGGACTGATAAATAATCAAGGTATCATATATCTCTTATATGTTCCCCCCTTCCCCCTTACAATGTGGATAACTTGGTCTAGATCATTTAGACAATCATACTGGAAGTCCTACACTATTCCCAGGCTTAAACAATCAGGACAATGTCATGCACAAATCCAAGCATTTGGAGAGCTTTACCATTGATAAAGAGTCATTTTTCTCTTTGGACCTTTGTTTAGAACATCCATTATTACACTGGAAAATATCTTCGATTATCATATGATTCCTTGTGTTTTAAACTACATTTGCTGTGATTATTCAACATGTCATTGACCAAGGTAATTCTCATGACTACAAGCTATCATGAACTCCAAGGTTACCATTAGTCTCAAATCACCTGATAAGTATAGTGAGTTTATCAAGTTTTTAATATCCCTGTTTCTCAGATTCTTTATGTTATGAAACACTGAGACTAATGAATGTCCCAGGTGATTAATAGGTAAAGTAAAAAAAAAAAAGGATGCCATTGAGAGGAAGAAGAAAGCTACAAGCAAGGGAATAAAAGAGATGTGATGTGAAATAAAATTGTGGAAGAATTGAAAACTGTCAGACAAGCCATCGCAGCAACAGAATGTAGTCCAAGAATCACAGAACACATAACAATTACAGCAAGTTTGCTTCTGTTCTTCTTCAGTCATAGTTGTAAAGTAGGAAACAGCAGAACAGGAGAAGAAGGAACTAGGAGTGATAGATTTTTTTTTTTCAAAAAATGGGAAGGAAATTTCATTGGCAGAGAGGAATACTGACATACTAGAAAGATAACTCCATTTTAAGCCAAAGGACCTGAGTTCCAACCCAGACTCTGCCATTTTCTGTAACATTTTGGAGATTTATTTTACTTTTCTAGGTCTAAGTTTCTTCATTAATGAAATGAAGTTTGATCTTAATCATCTCCTTGTAGTTTTACATCCTATAAAAAGAAAGGGTAAAAATAATTTTACAAGCAAATAAAGTCTCATTTTTTTTACTAGATCATAATGATTGACAGCTGAGGCTATGCAATATCCAATAAACATCCCAAATTCCTGGTTGCTGCCAAAATGATTTGAGGCAGAGGTGCATTTATTCACACAATTACAGCAAACTGGAACAAGGAAATTTAATTATCTTCCCAGGAGATATAGGATCAGAAGGACTTTTTGCTTTGTTATCTCACTGTTCTGACTGATAAGTTGTCCACAGTCCAAAATAAGGTTTCTGGGCAGACTTCTACAAGTGGTACTATGAAGGAAATGAAATTTTCATAGCATAAAAATATGAGGATTGCTACTATTTATAATCAGAACAGACTGGCTTCTCTGGTAGTTCAGACATTATGCTCTGCAGTATAATATTAGGTGCCACTATTCAGGCTTCTGTCCCTAACATTTTTTGCTGAGATTTTTAAAATGTGAAATAATTTAACATGTCTCTTCAACTTCTAATGACAGTAAATTGTAATTAAATTTTAAATGGAATGTTTAAAGGTGAATTTCAGTACTTCCTAAAGGTAATGAAGTGAATATCTTTGCTCCTACCCTCAGTGCCTAAAATAGCACTAAGCTCATTCATAACCACCAGGTGGAGCTAATAGCTACTATACTGATTTGGTTCAAGAACACTGATCTGGTATCATGAATACAAACAACATTCTCTGTGACATCTCTACACTCTTCCTTCTGGGCATAAATGTTGAGGAGACACGGAATTCTCTATTATTCATTGTAAGTGGACAACCTTCTAACCTTTCTCTCTGCCTCTTTCTGCAGAGCAAATGATTTTCCATCTAGAGGGTAAAGATTATTGTGGATTTATCCAGTCAATTTGCTCGGAGCTTCCAACTCTGACAGACCTCATCTATTTCTTGAACTCACTAGATATCATGAGCCACTAGTCTTGTGACTTTGGCATAACAGTTTGCCTTCCAAACCAACAGACTAAACATACTTAACTATGTCTGGTATTTTAATAAGCAATACATGATAATGTTAAAACAATCCATAATAAATTATCTATTAGGTATATCCTTTTGTAGACAGCCATTCCCACAACATAAGCTGCTTTGGACCCAAAATTTCTAAGGAAGACATAGTTTGAATTTATTTAGTTCCCCATGGCTACTCCTGTGCAAGAGCAAAGAATATAAATAATACTCTCCAACTCTCAAATGTTTTTAGATGCATGAACTCAGGAATTCTGCATTAACCCTGGGCATGAGACCTTTCCCAGCATGGCATACAGATTTAGAGTTCTAGGAGATCTGAATCTCCTTAAGTCTTGAACTTCTTAAATCAGTTTCCTGTCACTAGAAGGGACCTTTAGATGCTTTTCTTGGTGGTTAGCTCATTATGGAACAAGTTGAGAACTCAGCTACAGGCCTTGGCAGGAGTTGGTCACTATCCCACCCGTAAATCTTGAACCTTTAGACCTTCCATCTCTAGACTTCTCTTTTGAAGCCATGTTGTTATAGTTCTTATTATAGCCCTTTCCCATCTCACTTCCACTTCCTTTCTGTAGCCATTTTCTTTTCATTTCCCCTCCCACTCCTCCCTTAAAGCCTCAGAGCTTTTTAGTGGAGTGGAGGTGGGGTGAAAAAAGGAGCAAGTGGGGCCCTGTTGTTACCTCACATACTGTAAGTACTTGTTTAATTTTTTATTTTATTTTATTTTATTTTTTTTTGCTTTTAGGCAATTGGGGTTAAGTGACTTGCTCAGAGTCACACAGCTAGTAAGTGTTAAGTGTTTGGTCTGAGGCTGATTTGAACTCAGGTCCTCCTGACTTCAGGGCCGGTGCTCTATCCACTGCGCCACCTAGCTGCCCCTGTAAGTACTTGTTTAAACTTTATTGTATTGGAACCACATCATTACAAATACATTTATTTCATAGGGCACTATTTGAGCTGTTTCATACTTTCCAGAAAATTGTTCCCTTTTTTTTGGGAATCTTTGCTTATAACGAATTATAAAAATGTACTTTTCTAATAAAAATAATTAAAAAATATTAAAACCATGCCAAGCAACTAATAGTTCCATTTTTTATATTGGAAATACCACATTGTATCTCTTTATACTTTTATTGTGGCAGGGAAATTTAGTTAAGTGATTACTTACTTTTTGTAGAATGTCTATGACATGGCTGTCTAATATGTGACCTCCTGAAATGTAGATTGTCTCACTAAAGACCTAGATATTTTCTTCATTTTGTTTTTCCTTTTAATTGATTTCTGAAATCATTATCTTTGGTGAAACTGAGGAAGACTATCATACTAAATTTACTTTTTCATTTTCCTGGTCAACAGTGGCATAAGCTTACAGCTGAAAGGGACTTTACTGATTATCTAATTCAGTGTCTTCATTTTGCAGATGAGAAAAGTGATGCGCATTCTTTTAGCTTAGAAATTCACTTTTAGTGGAATGCAGTGTCTATTTGTTTTACGCTTATTTGGTAACTTAGTCTTAAGTTATGATATTAGGACAATAGTCTCTTGGTCTGTTTGCAGTGTTATATAGGTCTTTTTTCACCTTCTAGGAAAAGGGTGCTTAGTATCCACTACTCCCATCAACGGGCCAGACCTCATAGTCCTAAGGAGAAAATGGGAAACATCCTTATAGGGTGAATTGAGGCCCTGCCTTTTATATCTGGCCCTGTTCTTTGAAGAATGAAAATTCAGGATTGTTATTTGATTTGCCTTTATTCCATCAATCTAAATTGATCACAGTTTCCTGCTTTTCCTACTTAATGTCCTCTTTCTTATTCATTGCCAGAATTTCCCTAGACAAAAATGTGATGCTGATGAAGTGTTTTCAGAATTGCCATTTTGTGTTCTCTTCTCAGTAGTCAGGGCATCAGAGACCAAAATGCCACCTGGCTGGCAATGTGCAGCCTAGCATGAGAAGTCCCCATGCTTCAAAAATTTTCTCTGATATAAGTTCATCTGGCCTGTGGCCCATTCTCTCAGGACCCTGCTAGGTGTCTGAAATGAAGTTGATAAGTTAATTTGCAAGAGGATATTAGTAAGTAATAAATGCTCAGTGCAGGTATAATGTTTCCCTGTAATATCTTTGAAGAAAATAAGATGAAGCAATTTCTTGCAGTGGTACTTATGTATGCCCAGTGGAAAACTGTTTGAAGCCCATAGCTATATTAGTTCCTCTAAATGATCTATCATTTAAGCTACTAAACAAAAAAGTTAACTTACAGTAATTTTTAGTTAACCTCAATCATCTCTATTCCATATTAGCCTTGAAGGAGGAAGATAGATATTACTAACTATATGTTCTTTAGGACATTTACTTCATTACTCTTCTCTAAGCCTCAGTTTTCTTCTCTGTAAAACAGGGATAAAAATATTAGAAACACATTTTCCTGAATTGTCAAGAATTAGTACCTTATCCACTTGTGTTACAAAGTTATTAAGCATATTGTCATTTAGCAAAGTGCCTGGCACGTAGTAGGCACTAGTACATATTAGTTGACTGACTAAATTAAAGAACCATAGGTGATGGAGTAGAAGAAGCATTCAGCCAAGATCTCAAACATTCCCCTCCAAACAACTTTAAAATAACACTTCAAATCTAGTTATGGAATGGCAGAGTCAATAAAAGATCAAGGTAAGTCATTCTTCCAGCCCAAGACAGTTTAGGAGGTCAGAAAGAGAGATCTGTGACACAGGGCTACAGGCTAGACCAGAGTCCACATGGATGTGATGGGACTAGGTGTTACAACAGCAATAACAGCAGCTTTGAGAGCTTTCAAGCCAGAGATGGTAAGGCTAGAAAGAGAAAATAGTGGACCCCTATATTAGCACTGTACACAGGACCACATAGTGTTTTTCAGCTCCATCATTTCCTATACCCACTTCTGGATCATAATTCAAGGTAGAGAATATCACTTCTGGTCCCAAAGGAGCAGGGGCCCTGAGGAGTAGTACTGATTGTAGTCCCAAAGGATAAGAGGCCTTTTTCTGGGTAAGGACCAGAGCACAGACCAAGAGAGCAGTGACTGTACCTCTCTCCAGATCATACCATCTTGGAAGCACTGAAAACTTCCAAATCTCTAGAACTAGTTCTGAAAACAGCAGGGTGAAAAAGTCTGAAGCTTGAGACAGTGCCCCTGTTCTCCTCCCCCCAACCCCACCCTATGCTGGGAATGGAGCTCAACTTTAACATAAAGTTTAAAATCAGAATATAGGGTGGGAAAATGAGCAAACAATAAAATAAAAAATCTGACCATAAAAAGCTACTGTAGTGACAAGGAAGCTCAAGACACAAACTCAGAGGAAGACAATGAAGTCAAAACAGCTACAAGCAAAGCCTCAAAGAACAAATATGAGTTGGACACAGAACCAACAAAAATTCCTAGAAGATCTAAAAAGGATTTTCAGATCACATAAGAGTGGTAGAGGAAACAATAGGTGAAGAAATGAGAGCAAGAGAAGAAAATTATGAAAATGCAACTAACAGCTTGGTAAAAGAAACTCAAAAAGTTACTGAAGAAAAATTTTTCAAAACAGAGTCAGCTAAATGGAAAAGAGATACAAAAATTCACCAAAGAAAATAATTCCTTAAAAATTAGAATTAGACTAGTAGAAGCTAATGACTTTGTGGAATATCAAGAAATAATAAAACAAAGCCTAAAGAATAAAAAAAAATGGAAGAAAATGTGAAATATCTCATCAGGAAAGACCTGAAAAATAGATTGAGGAAAGTGATTTGAAAATTATTTGACTACCTGAAAGCTATGCTTAGTGAAAGAACCCATAGACACAAATATAGTTTTGATACCTAAACTAGAGTGATCAAAAACATAACAAAAACTATAGACCAATTTCTTTAATGAATATCAGTGCAAAAATTTTAAATAAAATACTAGCAAAGAGATTACAGCAATATATCACAAAGATCATACACTATGACCAGGTAGGATCTCTATCAGGAATGGAGTGGTTTAATATTAGGAAAACTATAAGCAAAATTAACCATATCCATAACAAAAACAACAAAAATCATATGATCTTGTCAATAGATGCAGGAAAAGCCTTTGACAAAATACAATACCTATTCCTATTAAAAACACTAGAAAGCATAGGAATCAATGGAACCTTTCTTAAAATATTAAGTAGTGTCTGTCTAAAACCAAGAACAAGCATTATCTGTAATGGGAATAAACTTGTAGCCTTCCCCAAAAGATCAGGGGTATAGCAAAGATATCCATTATCATCACTATTATTCAGTATTGTACTAGAAATGCTAGCTATAGCAATAAGACAAGAAAAAGAAATTAAAGGAATAAAAGTAGGCAATAAGGAAACAAAACTATCATTCTTTGTAGAATATATGATGGTATATTTAGAGAGTCCTAGAGAATTAACTAAAAAACTAGTTGAAATAATTAACAACTTAAGCAAGGTTGCAGGGTATAAAATATACCCATATAAGTCATCAGCATTTCTATATACTACCAACAAAATCCAATAGCAAGAGATAGAGAAATTCCATTTAAAATATCTGCAGACAGTATTCCACTTCATTAACAATGGCCTTTCTAGATTTTTTTACTTTTTGTTCTTCCTCCTTTTCCTCCTTCCTCTTCCTTCTCTTCTTTCTTGCCAATTCTCCATGTCTAGCACCTGTTTTGATATTTTCTTTTTCCATTAGAATGTAAGCTGCTTGAGGGTGGGAACTGTCTTTCTTGCTTATTTTTCTGTCAATCACAGAGCTTAATAAATGCACCCCCCCAGCTCCTCTCTGTCTCTGTAACTACCTAGCTATATCTTGAAGAAAATAGGAATATATTTATACACTTGTCATGTACACTTGTACATAAAATTTTAGACAGTATCAGGAATATTTTTTGCAGTGTTGTTTTAGAGAATCAGGAAAAAAGCTAACAAATATTGTATATACAATCATGTAAGAAAAGATGAGGAATTAAGAATCTGGCTTAGGGAATAATTATGTATTAATAGTATGCTACTAAAATCAGAAAAAGTGTTAGACTCCTTATTAATAAGTTAATGGGAGACCCAGCCTCTGACAGCTATTAACATTTTGACCAACTTGGTTCCTAGGGCAAAAGAAAAATTAAATTTGCTTTGATCAATTTAAAATGACTAAGGCAAAAGTCATCCTTTAGGCTTGACAATGAATGCAGAATTTAAGTAATTAATGCCTTAAGATGGCCTGCTTCCAAGAAACCTTAATGGCTTGGAGTTCTTCAAAAGTTGAGTTGTCTGAATTGTGGATTAATGACAAGGATCTATAGTAAGACTACATGACAAATGAACTTAATTTAACAGTAATGATATGGAACCATGGCTTATTTTAGGTTCTAATTTCAAGGCTTTCTATCTTTACATTGGATAGCATAGAATCTAATTTGCTGAGAGGGCTCAACAGAAATTATGTAGTAGGACTCACTGTATGTACTGTTCATATTTGCTAGTCTTTTCTCCAAAATGTTGAACTCTAGGAATTTTCAAAGAATTAAAAAAAAAATTCAGATTTAATTATGACCCACTGGAACTTTGAATAAATAAATTCCCAAGCAATTAACTCCATCACAAATGAAAAGTATTGATGAAGTTACTCGAAGGCCATTTCCAGAATTAGACTGTGGTAATTAATTTCATGGTTCCTGTGTTAATAAGTTGTCATACATTGTTTGGCAGACATTGATTAAGGCCTAAATCAGCTATGTAAATGAACTCAATCCAAATGCCCCAGGGCTGGAAAGAAATCAGGCTGTCTCAAAAAAAAAAAAAGAAACAAAAGGTACTGCTTATATTACTACTGTTTTCCTTTGGGCTACAATTGTTGGCTGCTTCTAAATGCTTTATCATAGTCGGAGAGTAGGTGAACTGGGTGGGGAAACTTTATTTTTTAATATTGGGAGTCTGATAAGGTTATCTGTTAATCAGGTAGGCCTACTTTTAATCAAACATTGTATCACACTCAAATTAATTACAAGGGTAAATACAATATTAAGTAAGCAATTTAGTTGGAAATAAGCCTCAGAGAAGTGAAGTGACTTGTCAAAATCACCTAAGTAATAAATTACAGATCTACAATTTGCACTCATGTGTCCTGAATCCAATTTCAGTGCTCTTTTCTGTATAGCCTATAGCTGTTGAAGCTTTCCATGAAAAACAAGGCTTTGCTTAAAAAAAGTGTTAAGTAGATAACAAATAAGCTTGTATTTGACAAGTGTAAAGACTTAAGATTTAGTGATAAGAATTCATTATTTAGTAAAAATTGTTGGGAAAACTAGAAAACAATATAGCAGAAATTGGGCATAGACCAATATCTTACATCATTTACCAAGAAAAGGTCAAAATGGATACATGACCTAGATATAAAGAGAGATTTTACAAGATATTTAGAACATGGAACATAATACTTATTAGACATGGATCGGCAAAGAATTTATGAATAAACAAAAGATAGAAAGCAAAGTTATGTATAAAATAGATAATTTTGATTACATAAAATTAAAAAGGTTTTATACAAATAAAACAAATGTAGCCAAGATCAGAAGAAAAGCAAAAAATTGGGAAAGATTTTATAGACAGTTTATCAGATAAAGATTTCATATAAAATTATATAAAGAACTTTGTCAAATTTATAAGAGTATAAGTCATCCCCCAGTTGATAAAGGATACGAACAGGCAGTTTTCCCATAAAGAAATCAAAATAATTTATAGTAATATGAAAAAGTCTCTAAATCATTATTGATTAGAGAAATGCAAATTAAAACAACCTTGAAGTATCAGTTTAGTCATACCAGACTGGCTAAAATGATTGCAGGGAAAGTGACAAATGTTGGAAGAGATGTGGAAAAACTGGGACACTAATTCATTGTTGGTGGAAATGTGAACCGATCCAACCATTTTGGAGAGCAATCTGGGATTGTGCCTAAAGAGTTATTAAACTACCTACACCCTTTGATCCAGTGATACCAATTCTAGGTCTATTTCCAAAGATGTTAGGGGAAAAAGAAAAGACCTTATATGTTCTACGATGTTTATGGCAGCTCTTTTTGTGGTACCAAAGACGTGGAAATTGTAGGGATGCTGCCAGTTGGGGAATGGCTGAACAAGTTGTGGTATATGGAATACTATTGTGCATAAGAAATGATCTCAATGATCTTAGAAAAACATGGAAAGAATTGCATGAAATAATGAAAAGTAAAATGAACAGAATCAAAAGAATATTGTATAAAGTTAACAGCAATATTGTTTTAAGAACAACTTTGACTGAATAAGTTATTTTGACTATTATAAATACCCAAATGAACTATAAAGGACATATGAAGAAAGAAGCTATCTGCATCCAGAGAGAGAACTGATAAATGTATACATACATATGTACATACACACATACATACCTATTTATGTCTAACAGTAGCCATCACTGGGGTGGGAGAGGGGGAGGGTAGAAAAAAAAAGAGAAAACAAGAATTTTGCATGATAATTTTGTTGTGTATTTGAAAGGAATAGGAAGTTATGCATATTAGTTTTGTAGTTTCATGTACAATCATCTCTTTTATTGTACTATGTTATGGAAATGCTTGTTTTATTATATAAATATGTATTAATGTAAAAATAAAGGGAAAAATGTTAAGTAAAAGGTGGGAATATTGATATAATTAATTTTTTAATTTGCGATGAAGCAAGAAATGATTATCAAATAAAGCTTCCTTTCCATTAGAAATGGATCCTGAAGGTGGGTGTTCAAAGAATCCAAAAGGAGTCTGTGAGGGATAAGTAAGGGTAAAGTCTCCAGCATGATACTGGATTAAAAAACCTATAATTTCATTCCAATAGATTTAAGATATATATCAAGACTGTATCTGATGCTCTGAATTGTTTTCAACTCTTATCTAACCCATAAGGGAGAAATTATCAGTTTACTGACAGTTCCCATATTAAGTCACTTAATGTTTCTTTGCTATTTATTTTTAATTAGAACATTTCAATTTTATTTTTGGTGGGTAACATCTTGAATAGAAAACCGAGGCACTACCTACCTAATGTACTTTGTCCCCAGATATTCAGAATGACTCTATGTCTACATCTCTCTACTCCCTAGTGACTTGGGAAAACAGAAATCATTGTAATTATACATTCTCTTCACCACTTGGCTAATTTTCACAGTTTGATGTGCTGTCAGCTTCAAGATGTTCCTGAATTTAGGAGATCAGATTGACCATAATCAGGCACTGGAAGGATCGTTTTCCTGTGGTCCCTGGAAATGAGACTACTGAGGCATTCCATGTGCCATTCCTTTCATTTCTAAAAGGAGACAAGCAGGAGGTATGAAGTACATTGCCTGCTGTGCCTCCTTAAGATATATAATCTCTTGGGGAAGCCATTGTGCTGTGGACTAATGAGTTTGAGAAGCCTAATTTGACATTGACATTTTTACGCATCATTTAATTGTTTCATATTTAATTGCATTACAACAAAACTGACATCTGTGACAATGAAGATATGAAGGATGGTTTGTAAACTTAGGAAAGCAAAATGAAGTCACAGAGCTGACTTCTCCATGGGATAAAAAGAATGTGAAACAGACTGACCTTCTCCATTACAGTATAACCAGAGAAAGGAGAGTGAATACAAAAGCCAATGAATGGATAAATGAAGAGATCCCACAATAAAGCTTAATTGAAAATGTGAGCCATTCATTTAATTAGTCTTTAAGAAGAGCATAGGGTGTTTCATTTAGCTCAACTTTTCACATCACCAGGGTTTTCTCTTTTACCCTCTAAGTATTTTTTTAAATGAAAGTCTTTCTAAAATGTATTATAAACTTGTTTGTCTTAGTCAATATCTTATTTTCCTTGGTCTTGAGTTGTGTACAGTGTTCCAAAGTTCCACAACTATTTAGGAATGCATGAAATGTATGAACAGGTAAATGGAGGTACAGTTTCCCCATGGGGAGGCATATTCTGTGGTTTCATTCTTTTCTTTTGAACTTAAAAATATCCTTTATACCTTTAATGTCATGAATTTTGTTTTTGTTGTCAAGTAACATATTTTCACCTTTTCTTGAAATAATGGACAAGAATCACATCTGATAAGCAAAGAAATAATGGACAAGAGAGAATTCCAGGAACCAAGATGGCAGAGTAGGAAATAAGACACTCTCACCCTTCCTTATTGACCTATGAAAGCCCAGAAAATATCACCCCAGGAAAAACTCTAGAATAGTTGAGCGAGCAGAAAGACAGGTTGCAGAAGTCTTGTAGCCCAGAAGGCTTGGGGGATTAATGGGAAAGGCCCCTCTTGCTCTGGGGGATGGGGAGCAATACAGGACAGGAGTTGTCTCAGCAAGCCAGTGGCAAGCCCCACATCAGCAAACCAGGGGGAGATCCTGAGCCCCAGGGTGATGGAGAAGGCAAGTGTCAACACCAGGACTACCCTTCCTCCAGTGCCTCAGCACAGGCAGGTGGCACCAGCTCAGAAAACCACCCTGTGTGTTGGTGTTCTCCAGCAGCAAAATCTCCTTCTGCTACAGCACAAGTACCAGAAGCACAACTCCAGGAGGCACAGCTTTAGGCCGGCAGACATCCTCCAACAGCCAAACATTCAAGTGCTTTAAAGACATCTGGGTGAGCAGGCGTCCTCCAGGGGCCATACTCCACACCCCCACCCTGAGAGCTTCAGTGTTGCTGACCCTAGATCAGCACAAGGTAAGCTGCCAGGCCCCTATAGCCTCCAGCTGCCAGCGCCTGAGGCCCCAGCACACAAAGTCAGTGACCATGTTCCAGGGTCCCAGCACAAGAAGCTTGGGTCAGTGCCCCCTGCATTCCAGCAGGAGAGCTCAATTTTAAAAGCCAGGAAATAGTCAAACACCATGAGTAAAAAGTAGAAATGAACAATAACCATAGATTCTTACTATGGGAAGATCAAAACACAAATTCAGAAGAGGATAATATTGTCAACATACCCACATCTGAAACCTCAAAGGGGAATATGAATTGGTGTCAAGCCCCAAAAGCCTTCTTGGAAGAGCCCGAGAAGGATTTTAAAAGTCAAATAAGAGAAGTAGAAGAAAGATTGGGAAAAGAAATGAGAGGTATGCAAGAGAGAGTCCATAGCTTGGAAAAGGAAGGACAAAAATTGAGTGTAGAAAACAAGTTCTTAAAAAATACAATTGGCCAAATGGAAATAAAGTACACTGAAGAAAACAAGTCCTTAAAAAATAAAATTGGCTAAATGGAAAAGGAGGCACAAACTCACTGAAGAGAAAAACTCCTTAAAAAGTAAAATGCGCCAAATGGAAAAGGAGTTACAAAATCTAATAGATGAAAACAATTTGTTAAAAATTAGAATTGGGCAAATGGAAGCTAATGACTATGAGAGAGCAAGAATCAGTCAAACAAACAAAAGTGGAAAAAAAAAGAAAACATAAAATACCTCATTGGTAAAACAATTGACCCGGAAAATAGGTCCAAAGCAATTTAAAAATTATTGGTCTACCTGAAAACCATGATGAAAACAAGAGCCGGGACAGCATCTTTCAGGAAATTGTCAAGGAAAACTTCCCTGAGGTCCTGGAACGGGAAGGTAAAATAGTCATTGAAAGAATCCACAGATCACCTTCTGAAAGGGACTTCAAAATGAAAACACCAAGGAATATTATAGCCAGATTCCAAAATTACTAGGGCAAAGAGAAAATACTACAAGCAGCCAGAAAGAGTCAACTTAAATATCATGGAACCACAGTCAGGATTACACAGGACCTTGCAGCTTCTACATTAAAAGATCAGAGGGTGTAGAATATGGTATTCCATAAGGCAGAGGAGCTTAGACTACAACCAAGGACCAACTATCCATTAAAATTTAGCATAATCTTTCAGGGGAGGAGATGGACATTCAACAAAATAAGGGACTTCCAAACCTTCCTGATGAAAAATTTGTTTTTCCAATACAAGACTCAAGAGAGGCATAAAAAGGTAAACAGGAAAGAAAATAACAACAACAACAACATGTTGTTGATAAGAGCAAACAATTTACATCCCTACAAGGGAAGATGACACTTGTAACTCTTGAAAACTATATCATTATTATGACATTTAAGAGGAGTATACATAGAGGACATGAGTATAAGTTGATTTTGATGTGATGATAAAAAATATAATTAAGTGGTGAAAAGGGATTGTTCTGGGAGAAGAAGAAAGGAGGAGGCAGACAAGGGTAAATTACATCACATGAAAAGGCACAAAAACCTATTATAATAGAGGGAAGGAGGGGAGGGAGATGAGCATTGTTTGAATGTTACTCTCATCAGATTTGGCTCTAAGAGGGAATAATGTAAACAGATATAGAAACCTAACATACCCTAAAATAAGTAGGAGGGGAAGGGGGAAAGAAAAGGGAGGGGGTGGATAAAAGGGAGGGAAGAAGTAGTAAGGATAAAGGGGAAGAAAAGGGAGGGAACTGATAGAAGGGAGGGCAGACTGAGGGAGGCAGTGTTCAAAAGCAAAACTCTACTGAGAAGGGAAAGGAAGAAAGGAGAAAGAAAAGCATAAAAGTGTGTGGGGGCACTAGGATGGAGAGAAAGACATATATAGTAATCATAACTGTGAATGTGAATGGGATGAATTCTCCCATAAAATGGAAGTGGATAGCAGAGAGGATTAAGAATCAGAATCCTACAATATGTTGTTTACAACACATTTGAAGCAGAGAGATACAGAATAAAGGTGAAAAGCTGGAAGCATAATATATTATGCTTCAGCTGAAGTAAAAAAAAAAGCAGGGGTAGCAATCCTTATCTTAGACAAAGCAAAAGCAAAAAGAGATCTAATTAAAAGAGATAATGAAGGAAATTACTTAAAGGTATCATAGACAATGAAGTAATAGCATTACTAAACATATGTGCACCAAGTGGTGTAGCATTCAGATTCTTAGAGGAGAAGCTAAGAGTATTACAGGAAGAAATAGACAGCAAAACTATACTAGTAGGGGACCTCAATCTCCACCTCTCAGAACTAGAAAAATCTGACCACAAAAGAAATAAGAAACAAGCCAAGAAGATGAATTGAATTTTAGAAAAGTTAAATATGGTTGACCTGTGGAAAAAATTGAGTGGGGATAGAAGGGAATATACCTTTTTCTCAGTGGTACATGGCACCTACACAAAACCTGACTGCATACTGGGTATAAAAACCTCATAGTCCAATGAAGAAAGGCAGCAATATTAAATGCATCCTTTTCAGATTATGATGCAATAAAAATTACATGTAATAAGCCGTGGAAAGATAAACTAAAAATTAATTGGAAACTAAATAATCTAATCCTTAAGAATGAGTGGGTTAAACAACAAATCATAGAAACAATCAATAACTTCATCCCAAGAGAATGACCATAATGAGACAACATATGAAACCTCATGGGATACAGTGAAAGTGATTTTTTTTTTGGCAATTGGGGTTAAGTGACTTGCCCAGGGTCACACAGCTAGTAAGTGTCAAGCCATCAATGAACTCCCTAAAAACAAAAACAAAAAAACTCCAGGGTGGGATAGATTTACAAGTGAATTCTATCAAACACTTAAAGAACAATTAATTCCAGTACTATATAAACTATTTGGGAAAACAGGCAAAGAAGGAGTCCTACCAAATTCTTTTTTATCATACAAATATGGTGCTGATACCTCAACTGGGAAGAGCCAAAACGGAAAAACAAAATTATAGACCAATTTCCCTAATAAATATAAATGCAAAAATTTTAAATAAAATATTAGCAAAGGGATTACAGCAACTTATCTCAAGATAATACACTAGGTAAGATTTATACCAGGAATGTAGGGCTGGTTCAATAGTAGGAAAACTGTTAGCATAATTGACCATATCAACAACAAAACTAACAGAAATATGATTATCTCAATAGATGCAGAAAAAGTATTTGACAAAATACAACACCCATTCCTATTAAAAAACACTAGAGAATGTAGGAATAAATGGAGTCTTCCTTAAAATGATAGGTAGCATCTTTCTAAAACCATCAGCAAGCATTATATGTAATGGAAATAAGATAGAAGCATTTCCAATAAGATTGGGGGTGAAACAAGGATATCCATTATCACCACTGTTATTCAATATTGTACTAGAAATGTTACCTTTAGCAATAAGAGGGAGAAAAAGAAATTGAAGGGTTTAGAATAGGCAAAGAAGAAACAAAGCTCTCACTCTTTGCAGACGATATGATAGTATACTTAGAGAATCCTAGAGAATCAAGTAAAAAATTACTTGAAACAATAAACAAATTTAGCAAAGTTGCAGGATATAAAATACATCCACATAAATCATAGGCATTTCTACATATTACTAACAAAGCCCAAGAGCAAGAGAAATTCTATTTAAAGTTACTGTAGACATTATAAAACATTTGGGAGTCTACTTGCCAAAGCAAACCCAGGAGCTGTATGAACACAATTACAAAACACTTTTCAAACAAATAAAGTCAGATCTAAATGATTAGAAAATATCAATTGCTGATATAATAAGCTAATATAATGAAAATGACAATTCTACCTAAATTAAATTACTTATTCAGTGCCATACCAATGAAACTGCTAAAAATTATTTTATAGAGCTAGAAAAAATAATAACATAATTCATCTGGAAGAACAAAAGGTCCATTATACCAAGGGGATTAATGAAAACAAATGCAAGGGAAGGTGGCCTAGTTCTACCAGATCTTAAATTGTATTATAAAGCAGCAATCATCAAAACTACTTGGTACTGGCTAAGAAATAGAGTGGTGGATCAGTGGAATAGGTTAGGTATGCAAGACACAATAGTCAGTGACTATAGCAATCTAGTATTTAACAAATCCAAAGACTCCAGCTTCTAGGGTAAGAACTCACTATTTAGCAAAAACTGTGGGGAAGACTAGAAAGTAGTATGGCAGAAACTAGGCATAGACCAACATCTTACACCCTATACCAAGATAAAGTCAAAATGGGTGGATGATTTAGATATAAAGGCTGACACTATAAGCAAACTAGGAAACCAAGGAATAGTTTACCTGTCAGATCTGTGGAGAACAGAAGAATATGTGACTGTAGGAGAGATACAGAACATTATGAAATGCAAAATGGATGATTTTGATTACATTAAATTGAAAAGTTTTTACACAAACAAAGCCAATGTAGCCAAGATTAGAAGGGAAGTAGAAAGCTGGGAAACAGTTTTTACAGCCAGTGTCTCTGATAAAGGCTTCATTTGTAAATTATATTGAGAACTGAATCAAATTTATAAGAATAGAAGTCATAGGGGCAGCTTGGTGGCACAGTGGATAGAGTACCCCTGGAGTCAGAAGGACCTGAGTTCAAATTTGGCCTCAGACACAAAACACTTACTAGCTGTGTGACTCTGGGCAAGTCACTTAACACCAGCTGCCTTGCCAAAAAAAAAAAATTTGCAAGTCATTCTCCAACTGATAAATGGTCAAAGGATATGGGCAGGCAGTTTTCAGAGGAAGAAATTAAAGCTATTTATAGTCATGAAAAAAGCTCTAAGTCACTATTGATTAGAGAAATTCAAAACAGAGTTTAAAACTAAAATACTCCTACTACTGTCATGCCATAGTAAAAGCAGCTTGTGTTGGCTAGGTCCCAAATTTATTTATTCTAGGACAGTGGTTCTTAATCTATTTTTTATTATTATTATTATTTTGTATCATGGGCCTCTTTACCAGGCTTGTGAAGCCTATGAACCCTTTCTAAGAGTATTATTTTTAAATGCATAAAATATATAGATTTTTAAAGTAAACCAATTATATTGAAATATAGTCATCAAAATATTAAAAGAACAAGTTTATAGACTCCAGGTCACTCTCAACCCTTTTTCTCAGGCCCTTTTTCTAGGGTACAAAATTGAATATTGAGTCAAATATTAAAATATGAAATTTGTTATTTATATCTAGCTGACTCCCTTTCCCCACCAAAATATTTCATGTTCTCAAGTCATTTTCTAAAGCAATCATATGTTAAGAAATAGCATAAGACAATCATGTAAATTATTGTACATAGAATGAAATGCAAAAGACACTATATGAAATGGTTTGGTATGGAGAATATTCCCTCCAACCATTTTGTCCTCTTACTCCTCTTTCTCCCCTTTAATCCCATAACCAAAGGTGCAGACAGGAGAAATCCTGATGGCCATCACTGCAGCCCATAGATGGGAGAGATAGAAAGGTGTTTTCACTTTCTGTCTCTGTCTAATGATCTAGAAAGTGTCAGGGGGATTCCCTGTGTTTACCAGTCAGAAGAGATTCTATCAGTCCTCAAGAATATCACATCTCTTTTCCCTTTGAGGTCTCAGTTCCAGTATCCCCACTCATGATAGCAGCTTATTGTGCCTGAGTTGCTTCTAGAATGTGCTGGCTGTGGTGTCCAGACCCCTCCATGAAATTCCTGGTCAGGCTGTCTGCTCCCTTCTTTCTCTGTCAAAAACATGAGCGGGCAAAAGGAAAGGAAAGGAAGTTTAAAGAGACTATCAATGACTTCTGCCTGTACTAAAGACATGGACATACACACAAACCCAGCCCTTGCCACTAAACAAACAAGCGGCTCATCTTGATTCTAGGTTAATCAGTGAAGAATGATGAATTTAATGTGAGAGGAGCATTGGCGATGCATTTAGCTGCCCGACTTCTCATCTGGACTGTTGTAATAGCATCTTACTGTTAATAATTTCCTGCACCCTAGGATCTCCCTGGAGAAGAAAAGATGAGCATAAGCACTGGACTACTTCTACCTCTGGCGTTACTTTCATCAACTTTTTAAAGACCTGAAAGAGACCTTAGGGGTCATTTAATTCAAGGCCCTCATGTTACAACTGAGGAAACTGTGGACCTGGAAAGGTGAGGAGATGAGGTTGTTTGTTTCTGAGACTTAGTAACCAAAAGTTACTTTTGGAAAGTGTTGGACTTGGAGTCAGGGAGAACTGAATATGAATCCGGCCTCAGGTGCTTCCTAGCTGTGTGACCCCAAACAAGAAGTCATTAAGCCTCTATTTGCCTTGTTTTCCTTACCTGTAAAGTGGAAATAATAATAGCACTAACCATCTGTGGTTGTTGTGAGGATAAAATGAGATAACATTTGTAAAGTGCTTTGTAAGCCTGAAAGCACTATATAAATGCTAGTTATAATAATAATAATAATAATTATCTTTTATAAATGAACCAGGGAATGGTTACTCAGAAAAATGATTCTTCAAAAGCAGTGTATAAATTGGAACAGGGATAAAAATTATTCATAATGTTAATATATTCATACAAAATATATTAAACCCACTAAGATCCTAAGCAAATCCTTCATCAGAGCATGGAGGTGACCCTATATGCTTGAGAGCTAGAGCAAAAGAATAAAAACTTTGGCAGTTCCTACTAGACTGCCAAGGGTTCAGGCACAATATTTTGCAAAAATTCAAGCACTGCATGAACGTCAGCTATTATTATCGACAGATTCTTATGTCTGTTTTCAGAGGAATCATCTAGTTGAGGTCACAGATGCCCATCACCAGAAGGCATCCACCAGGGTATAAATTCTTTGGCCATAGCGATTCCTATTTACATGCAAGTATGGAGAGTTGTATTCTATCAAAATTTCTACTTTTCTTCTAAACTTTCCTTCAATATTACCACAAGTCAGCAGTGAATGTTTTGTGAACCATTCAGACAACTGGGCTCAAGTCTGGGAAACAGAACTATCATAAGCTTCAGAAGAATGTGATATACATTATTTTAAGCCTTTGAGAGATTATAAAATTTGTTATCACTCTCTAGATTTCGATCTGAAACACCTAAATTCAGAAGGATGTTTGCTTCTTCTTGGATACTTTGCTATGCTTGGGTACTATGCCAAAGTAAAGGAGCCCCATGAAGTGATTTTTGTTTAGGCCATCATGATTCATTGGTTCTTGTTTTTTAGTTATTTCTGTCATGTCCATCTCTTTGTGACCCCATTTGGGATTTTCTTGGCGAAGATACTGGAGTGGTTTGTTACTTCCTTCTCCAGCTCATTTTACAGGTGAGGAATTGAGGCAAACGGGGTTAAGTGACTTGATCAGGGTCATACAGGTAGTTATTGCCACCTAAAATGTATACTTTTAAACGTGGTCTAGAGCGAGCTGGCATGTTCCACTGCACCAATGCTGGCAGTTCAGCTGTGGTTCCCCAGAAGCATGGTCACACTTGGAATTCTCAAAGACCTATGGGTTAGCTTGCTGTGAGGGATCTCACCACTGTAGGTATATGTATCACCTGCATCTAGCACATGTGTAATAAATGCTTATTGATTGAAGACAAAAACAAGCATAATAATAAAAAAGTCCACCCCAAAATAATCTACCTATAAATCTGGATCATGTTTCCAGTAGTGCAGTCTGTGTGTGTGTGAGTGTGTGTGTGAGTGTGTGATGGAGTGGGGTGGGGTGGGTGAGAAATGAATACACACTTATAGAAATCTAGCAGTGAGGCAAATGAGTAGAGCTAGCCAAGTGTCCTGTGTAACTCATGACTGTAGATTGGAGGTATTGTGCAGAGAGCCTATAGTACTCCTGAATGGCCCAAAGCAGATTAAAATGTAATTGGGAAATATTTAACAAACTAAACAAATTACAAAAATTTAGATATTATTACATTTAAAAACTAAGTCAATATGAGGCCTATAGGAATCCTTATGTATGGATTAGTGGCCTGTTTCTATTTGTATTTGACACAGCTGGTCTAAATTACAAGCGTGGATATCAGGGGTCTCTTTTAATGAACAGTGCTCACTCTGTACCTCCTGTTCCCGGTCTCTCAATCTACTCTCTTGGTAAATAGAGCTATCTCTCTACCACTGACAGGTCACTGAAGTAGTCTTAAGTTCAGTAATACAGCAGTAGCATTCTACTGTTTCCAAGACAAGCAGCCTTAGGCCTGGGGTCTGTATCTTTCCAGGTCTCCTCCTTTGGCTGTTGCTGAAGCAATAGTAATTGAGTGGCAAGCTGTTCCCTTAAGCCAGAGAACTAAAACATTTCTCAGAATGGTTCTCTGGGCTTTAACTTTCTCCCTTTCTTGCCAGGTAGGGCAGAAGAGGGCTACTGTTGGGTTACCCTCCTTCAGTTGGTTTTCAAGGCAATAAGCCCAGAGAACTCTGCACACAATTGCTGAATTCTGTTTTCTTCTAGTACAGTCCTAAGCATTTACATTGCTTTGCTTTTCTCAGTCAGCCTCAGGCTCTAGGTGGCACTAAAGAGTAATAAGCCCAGCCAGTTCTTGCCTCAGCCAGAGATTTCTGCTTCCTCCGATGAATGAGATCTCTGTAGTTTTGGAGACCACTCTTAGCTCATTCAGCTCAAAGCAGCTGTTCTTTTATTTTGATCCTCCTCTGCTATGCTCTTTCAACCAGCAGGGGGAATCTTCACATTAGCTTATGTCTTTAGGGGGCTGTTGACTCTTACTTGAATTATGTCCTCAAGCTCCTTGTCTCCTAATATTTCACATCAGGGCCTCTCATTAGTAGTAACCCATCTCTAACCAAGATTAAAAAAAAATGTAAAGTCCAGTTCTATCATGTATGGCACAGTCCTCAGTTCTTTGATCTGTAGGTTTTTTTTAAGCTACATCCTTCAAAATCTTGAAAATAATAATATGCAAATGAGCCAGTACATAACAATGCACTGCAATCATTTCCACCTTCAGTCAATTCTTGGGTCTTGGAGCTGCTTTCAAACAGGTCCTCCAGGTACAATTCTCTCTCCAATCCTCAGAAGTATCTCAAGTTTCTTTTTCTAAAATGAATACCTTTTTTTCCTGCCTTTTTCAGCAAATAAAATGTCCCTATATGAAAGGGACAATACCTTACAGGTGAAATTCCACATTTTAAAAAATTTTAATGTAAGTTCCCTCATCCCCTACCCCTCTAACATCTGCTCCTGATCAATTTGAGGAGTACCTCAATCAGCCTCAGATTAGAGAGCTATTGTTTGGAGGCCATTGGAAACTCCTAGTGATTGGCTGATTGAAGAGCATCTCCCCTACTTTATCATCCAGCCAAGCTGAGGGCAAAATGTGTATCCAGGAATTTTCCTGGATTAATTCCAGGTAGGGACAAAAAGCACAGGGAGAAACTGTCCCTTCTGGGGGCCATCCATCACTATCAGACCTGCTATGCAGGAACCCAGAGTCCTTTGGAGGGTCCTAAATTATGAGTTACATAAAGAAGAATGTTTATATAACATAGAATTAGAGCAGGATTAAAATAATTGACACAGTTACATATTAGTACCTTTCTCGATACTTTCTTCTTATTACTATTTATAACATAATAAATCTTAGTCCTTTCATTGTTCTTCAGTGACTTTAAAGCTTTATTTCTCCTACCTATATACTTTGGTATCAAAAGCTCCTATACAGTTCCCTGAATCTTCCTCTTAGAATCAGTCTTGGGCTATAGGATTTAGAATTGTATTTTTGAGATGATCTTGTCCAACTCCTTCATTTTATTGATGAGGAAAGCAAGGTCTAAATGGCTGTGTGGTGGCCAAGTTCAAACAGGTGGTAATGTTGTGGTTGGATCACAAGTCCTCCCCCTCCAAATTCAGCTCACTTTCCACTATGCCATATTACCTGGTGAAGCCTCCTATTTCCTTGCTATTTGTCATAAACTCTTTTCTACATCCTTCCTTTCTATTAGGATTTGGTATTATTACAGAATGCTTCAACTATGGGCAGCTTTCTCTGATTACTTAAACTAAGCCTTTTCCTGGGAGGAATCTTCCCTCAGGCCTTTTTTATTTCCTGTAATCAATAGCACCTGTTTATTTCTACAAGGCCTGGGAATTGACCACAGTGTCCTTTGTCCTAGTCAAACAGACTCCTCTCCACTCCTGAAGCTCCAGCAATGCCGCTGCGTGCTGCTGAACAAGCTCTTCAGCAGAGCACCCTGGAGACCACAGTGCTGCAGCCAAGGTAGGAGCAAATCTGGAGCTGGTGGTGATCAAAGGAGATTTTATAGTCTTAATGGAGTTGAACTAATGACTATGGAAATGACTGGAATCAACTACCTTGCCTCCCATATGCAAGATGACCATACAAAATATTCATACACCTTCACCCACAGGAATATCTGGGCCTGGGTGGAAAAAAAAAAAAGGCTTCCATCTCCAGTCTCAAAGGAAATAGCATCCTATGGGACAATGTAGAGGATTTGGTCACATGAACTCATACTAAATTAGTCTGGGTAGAGGTACTGATAAAACTAGTTGACGTCATGTGGAAATGTTCCTGCATTGAATCCTTTCTTTGATTAGGTTGATAAGCATCTCTTATGTGCAAGGCACTGTCCTGAGATTCAGGACAAAAATAAAGGTTAAAAACTCCCTGCCAATAATGAATTCACAATCTAACGTGCCCCCTTCCCCACCCCGACAACTTGTGAATAACTATGTACAAACAAGATGCGTATGAGTAAATTAGAGATAATCTCAGAGGGAAGGCACCAACATTAAGAAGGACCTGGAAAGACTTCTTGAAGAAGGTAAGAATTTAGCTGAGACTAGAGGGAAGCCAGTAGGTTAGAGTGATGAGTGGGAACATTCCAGGCATGAGAGATAGCCATTGAAAATGCAGGGAGTTGGGAGATGGATCATCTTGTGTGAGGAACAAGTAAGGAGGCCCGCTGAGTTGGTCTCCCAACCATTCTCCTGGACTAGCCAGTTTAATACATGAGGAGGGCAGAGGAGAGCTCTTTATGATGTGAGGGTATTCTACCATTTAAATCTGAAGCACCAACCAGGCAAAAGGCCATCAATAGTATATCTATCACCACAGGTAGGGGGGAGAGGACACAAATTTAGTAGCACCTATTTTCTGGACTGACCAGTCATCACAGACTGCCCCAAGCCCACCTATTCCTCCCTTACCATGAAAACCAAACTTTTACATCATTAAGTAGGTTTAATCCCAGCTCTGGTGGACTTGGGGCTCTCTTGGAATTATGGTTTTGGTTCACAAGTCATGAATTTTCATACTGCTCTAGTCATAGTAATAGACATTTATATAGTATCTCAATGTCCTTAAAGTTATTTGAGTTGTCTCTTTAGAGCTTCACCGCAACTTGGTGAAATGGCTCATATGTGTTGGAGGCACTCCTTGAACACAAGTTTTCTGACTTCAAGTCCACCACTTTCTGGTCTATGTAATTATCCACTTTGGCTCAGGTTTGTGATATAGGAGGTCAAACCCCTTGGTGTCTGGTGGGCAGGATTTGAGTACTCAGGCTGATTGGAATCTACTCCCTTGTCTTCCAACAGGTCTGGGGATCATTTGGCTCATGTTAAATCAAATAATTCAGTTATTTGAAGGGAACTTGGCAGAATTAATATTCCAGCCCCAGCATTGTTGGAAACATTACCTCAAGCAGATGCATACTAGGCCTTGAACCAAAGTCAAAGTTAGGAATAAATTTTTTGCTTCCTCCTTTAACCTTCAGATTTGACATTCTGTTGAGCTCTGTTTTGACCTCAGTAGGAAAATGACAACATATTTTCTGGGAAAGGTTCTTTGCCCAGGCCCAGTTGATTGCTCTAAACCACTCGTGTTAATGACTGGGGCCAAGAATTCCACCCTTTACAAACCTACTTCAGATAGCATAAGGAATAAGCAGCCAAGGTAGTATGTAAACTTTTCCCCCCTGTTATACCTTGTCATGATCAGTTTAGCTCAGGCAACTTGTTCTTTAATTTTCAAAATAATTTTTGTTTTTCTGGTAGTCACCTTTACTGCAAAGAAAGTAAAGTGATAAAACATAAGTACAAATGTCAGTTATTATTGTTTATGGGTCTTGTAAATAAATTTCTTTCCAGTGTCCTGAAGGGAGTTGGGTTTTAATGGACCTCAAAGAAAAAGAAGTACATCTTCATCTCTTCTTAACATCAAGCTCTATTATTATAATACTTGCCTACCTTTCAGTTTCTAGCTCTTCCCACTTAGATTGTTGTATTCATTATGAATACTGTTTTCTTGGTTATGTTGACTTCACTCTGCATCAGTTCATGTATTCCTAGTCATCCCTATATTCTTCAAATTCATCATTTCAGTACTATTCCATCATATTCATGTACCATAATTTATTTAGTTCTTCCCAAATCAATGAGCCCATTTATTTCTAAAAAGATTTTTCATTGCATCCAACTCCTACTTCCCTTTCCCCCACACACATAGGGCATAAGTAGATAAAAAGACATGATTTTATTTCAACAACAACAACAAAAAAAATGAAAATATGTACTGGACTGAAATGTAACCATCAGGTATTGTGAAATTATTAATAATATCCATTATAAATTATATTCATATTATATGTAATATGTGTTCATAGATGTATGTCTGTACATATAAATGCAGACATCTTCCCCAGATTCATGCAGAGGTTCCCAAACTTATTTGGCCTACCACCCTCTTAAAAAAATTACCCAGAACCCCCCTGGAAATCTATTTTCTTTTACCCTTTAACTTTTTGTTTTAATTTGCATCATTTCAAACTACTACCACCCTCCTGGATCATTCCAGTGCTCCCCCTCCCCCCCACCAGTGAGCTGTATCACCCATTTTGGGAATCTATTAAAAGTAAGTAGCTAATATTTCTACATAATATATTTATTGAAAATAAAAATGACTTCTTTGTAGAAGGCATAACTAAGGTTATAAAGTAAATCACAGTTTTTGCTTTTGAGAAATATAAAATTTAGTACTCATAAACAATAATGAAAGATTTAGGGAGCATGAAACAGAAAGAAGGCCAGTAATCACACCAACTAGAAGGAAAACATGGAAAATAGTAGTGATTGGTGGCTTTCTTCTGATAGAGATGAATTCAGAAGGCTACCTTTGCTTTGAAAGTACCCTGAAAAACAGAGCTTGAAATTCCTGTACTTACTCTCTTGTACTTACTAAGTCAGTAAATAACCCATACCAAGCCTTATGGAATGACAGGAAAAGGGAGTGTAGTTTCTATTCCGTTGTTAAAAATTGTTAAATATTCGGGTCTCAACTATGTCTTCTGGGTTCTGGAATGGTGTTTCACAGTAGTCACTGTATCAGGAATGCAGCCTGGCTTTCTGACCTCCTCTGATAATCTGAACTCCTGAGAAAAATGCCTCTCTTTTTCTGGAAAGAATTCTAAATATTGACATAGCATATAACACCCAGGGACAGAAAAATGAAGATACAGTAAACCTGTAGCTCCCCAGAAGTCTTCCCTAAATCTCTCTCTCTCCCTCCCTCTCTCTTTCTGTCTCTCTCTCATTCACACACACACACACACACACACACACACACACACGGAAAAGTTCCTACTCAACCCCTACATAATGAAATAATGTCATTCCTGAGCCCTGGCATATTTTCTGAGTCTGATTCTCTGTCTACAACTGTCCAAGTGAATGCTACCCAATGCATTGTGGTCTTTGCCAGCCTAGTAATCTGCCAACAATGCTGCCCTTTCCTTCTCCTTATATTCTCCAGCTAAACACTGTCTGTGCACAAGCATAATGATACAGTTCACCTACTCTGCATTCTTCATTCGGTGTTTCCCCAGTTACAGGGCCAACAGTCAATATGGTTAATTTTGACAGAGAGTTATAGAGTGAAAGATGGTATTTTAAAGATGAAAGGCAGTTCAGTGATCATCCAAGTCCCCTCCCCTGCCTTTTGTTTTCATATGAAGAATGTTTTCAATGAAATAAAATTCAGCAGCTATGAATACTCAAGAGACTTGGTGGGTTTGTGCAGATAATGGAAACCACTGGCCCGACAGCTACTGCCCAGGGGTCTGTGAAACTTCCAGGCCTCATTCCAAACACTGTCTCCAGTGTGCCAACTCAAAGGAAGGAAAAACCCACAAAGCAGAGGGATGTGGGGGGAATATGGAACAGGAACATGGGAAGGCAGCATAATGAATGGCACTCAGAAATACTTGAAAGGCTTCCCATTCTGATTCTGTTGCAGGAGGGAAAGTCCACAAATTCATTTTCCTCTGAGTTCTTGGCTGGAATTACTATAGTGCACAACCTTGTGTTGCTTGTTTTTGAGCAAGGATGGAAAAAAGGATAAAAACTTTGTTTTCTTAAAGACAGCTTTTGCTACATAAATAGACAATTATGTAGGCAGATGCTAAGGTGTGAATTTCTCCCATGCATTTAAATTTCTTCAGGCTTTGAAACCCAGGATTGAGTCTTTAAACAGTCACAATGACCACTAAAAGAACAACTTTTAGATCTCCACTTTAGGTCTGGTAATATGGTGGGGGTAGGGGTTCCTTTACACAGAAGAAAAAGACCACGTTGATAACTGTCCCAGTAACTCACTTGTTTTTTAAGTATTCTGGATCTAGAAAGAGTAGTGTATCGAGAAGCAGAAGACATGGGTTTAGTACCAGTATTGACACTTAGAACCACATTGTGACCATAGGTCATTTAATTAATCTCATGAACCTTCAATTTCCTCATCTGTCATATGGAGTACCCTACCTATCCCACAAAGTTATTGTAAGGATCAAATGAAATAGTATATTAATAGTGGTTTAAAAGATGTCTCTGTTGGGGTAGCTAGATGGTGTAGTGGATAGAGCTCCAGCTTTGGAGTCAGGAGGACCTGAGTTCAAATCTTGCCTCAGATACTTGACTTACAAGCTGTGTGACCCTGGGCAAGTCACTGGACCCCTATTGCCTCACTGAAAAGCAAAAAAAAAGTCTCTGTCTATTTCTGTTTCTCTAGATATAGAAAACACACATATATCTTTATACATATATATACACATATATCTGTAACATACATATATGCACATGTGTATGTATAGACATAGATATAGATCTCTATCAATCTATTTGTATGTCAGTTATTATTTTTGTAGGTCCTGAAAGTAATTTCTGGGAGTGGACACCAATGGTCCTTAAAAGATTACCAATGCATCCTAACAAAATAGCCTGGACAGTGGTTGCAAAGTAACAAAAATAGGTACTTCCTTTCTAAGACACTTAGAATAGTATTGATGATTCTTCCTAGGATAGGAATAGTCAGGTAATGAATATTTCCCATTGTATGGGCCCTTGGCAAGGTTCTAGATCAATCAAATAATTAAAAATATTGTCTAATATGTGCATGCCACTTTGTCTCCCTGCCACTAGTCTCTCCCTTCTCATATATATGTATATGTATATATACATACATGTATATATAATATATATACACATATATACATACACACACACACACACACACACACACACACACATATCATTTCCTGAGTTGTCTACCAAATGAACACTTCTGACTTCGAGCTTCCCCTGACCCCCAACCTTCAGTGACTATCTAGGATAAGATACAAACTAATTAGCTGGCTCCTCAAGCCTACTGTGATTTCCTTCTATGTTCCATATCCTTCAAGGATACTGAACTTCAAGGACCACTGTCCGTGGCACTTGCCTTACTCTCTCTTGATTCTGTGTATTTCTTCCTCATTTCTACCTTTCAGAATGCTTCTCTCTCTCTCTCTCTCTCTCTTTCTTGCTCTCTCTCTCTCTCTCTCTCTCTCTCTCTCTTGTTCTCTCTCCAGATTCAGCATACATTCTATAAAGCCTGTCCTGATTTCTCAGTTGAAAATATTATGTTTTTCAAACTTTTCTACAGTCTTGGACTCTCCTTTTACACCATGACACTCTACCTTGCATATCTTTTACCCAAGAATTGGTAAGTTCCTCAACAGCAGGGATTATGCCATTTCTGTCTCTTTCTCTGCAGTGTTCTAGGGACTGTATTATGTATGTAGCAGATGCTTACTCATAGTTTTTATCAGAAATGATTTCTGGTTGTATTGAAAATTTCAAAGTAGGCCACATTTCTCTTTTTATTAGCCTTTCTACCTCCTTTGTGGGGAACCTTTCCTTTAGGTATTCTGTATTCTCAAGGTAACTGGTTTCCTTGGTAATGGTCTGGATTTCCAGGGCACTTAACTATGATCTCACTAGGATCTGGCCCTTTCTGAATAGTGACCCCAGGATTTCTTGGCTTAACCTTACCCTGTCCAATCTTACGTTTCCCGTTAAGGGTGATATCAATAATAGTTCATCTAATGGGCCAGTAGGTCTTACAGTGGATCAAACTGTGGACTTGGAATCAGAAAGATCTGAGTTCAAATATCCTCAGACTTACTAGCTGTCTGACCTTGGACAAGTCATTTAACCTCTCTGTGCCTCAGTTTCCCCATCTGTCAAATGAGGTCATAATAGCATCTAATTCCCAGGGTGGTTGTTGGACAAAATGAGATATTTGTAAAGTACTTTGCAAACCTTGGAGAACCATATAAATGCTAGCTATTTTGAGAAATAAATGCATACAAGTGACTCAATGGATTTATCCCTTCCAATGTATATTAGCATTTAAAAGCAATGTCTTAAACTAAAGGCATAACTAAGGGCAGAAATTTTAGTCACTGTTTAGAGTGGGAAACTGTGGTGGGTGGTAGACTTTAATCATCAGCCTTGTGTGTGCCCCACCGGCATTGAAGATGAATTAGAGGAACTTCAAAGGTCAGCTAATCTAGCCCCCATTTAAATAATGAATGGCGTCCATAACACACCAAACAAATATGTATCTAGACTATGCCTGAAGACCCTCACTGATGAAGAACTACATCTCTCCCCAGGTAACCCTCTCTATTTCTCAGAACCCTTTCCTTTACTAATCTCATAGAATTGTTACCAAGAATAAATATTAAATTCCATAAGATGTAGTAAGAACTATTCATCCCTGCACCCGTACCTTTTGCCACTTTTCAATCCAGTAGCATATCCTGTATTTGTTTCAGTTACTCAAAGATTATGGAAAGTAGTTCAGCCATCACATGTGCAGTTTCAGTTGTAATTTGTCTAGGCCATTTAATAACTCATTGTGACCAGATGAATACTTTCTTACCAGCTTCTTGTTTATTTTTATTAATAAAAGAATAGGTTAATAGGTTGCATTGGATTTGGCCTTTGAAGAGCTGAGCCCAAATCTTGCACCCACATTCACTAGCTGTCAGTCCTTCGGACACATAGATCACTTCCCTTCCCTAGGTATAATTATGGTCTGACTTTCTTTCTTAAAGGCTTGCTTTGGGGAAAAGTCTTTACACATAGAGCAGCTCTAGACAAAGGTAGGTTATTCTTTTGAATGTTAATTCCTGATTAACATTTTTTCCCTATTTTTTCCTGTTTACATTTTTTTGGTATTAAAAAAATCAAAAGGGAAAAGAGACTTCAAGGAATATGGCTTTTCCTATGTTGTTCCTTATTTTCCTATCCACACCAAATTCTCACTTCTTTGATCTTTGTCTTAATCCAAACAAAACTTTTTTAAACATCTTTTTTACTTGTCTTTTAGCATTGGAGGTATTCATATAGAAGCGGGACAATTGCTTGTTAGAGATATTACAGAGGATTCTCTTAGAGGGTCAGAAATTGATTGAATAACCTCTAGCATTCCTTTTAACTCTGAGAGTCTATAATTCCCTTATTTTTTTTGGTGAGCAGGAGGATTTCCTTTCCATATCACAGCATGCTGGTGGGCTTCCCATTCTGCTTTCTTTGGGAGATCCCTGTCTTGTACAAAGGGATATCAAGCCAGGACTGTAACCATTAAGGCAAGTATAAAGGATTTTTGTGGCAGGAGGGACTTCTTTAACCATATTGAAATTATTCTTGCTCTCTTCTCTTTTCTTCTTCCTAATACTTTGGACTTTTCAATTAGTAGGGGATATACTATGGCTCTAGAGACTGTTATAGCAAAATGTATATCTGCCCCTGGTAAAAGTCTTAGCCTCCCAACAGGGAAGAGAGATAATTGCTCGATTTTTACACTCTGTTGAGGGACTCCAGGGTCTCCCTCCAACAACCCTCAGCCCAGCTTCCCATCTGTAGCTATTGTCTGTGATTGACTTATATGGTGCTAAATGCCCCCAGAGGCTTAGGATGAAACCATTAGTCTCGAAACAAACTCAAAAAAGTATTTCATTCCCTTCCTCTGTGTTCTTGGAGTGGGTCCAATTCCCTGTCCCTAGGGGTTAAGCTTTTTTCTTCCATTGTAGCAGCTGATTTCTGATTTCTCTTTTAATTAGTCAATTGACTTGGCTCATGCTGTTTTCCTCCTGCTAAACAAAAAGAAGGCAGTTTTAAAAAACGCAGGAGTTCAGGAAAAGGAAATTGAGTGCCATCATTTAAAAGAAAAAAGTTTTATTGATGCCTTTGTTCTTTATACCTCAGTCATTTTCCAATAAGCTCCCCACTTAACTGAATCCTCCATAGTAACAAAACAAAAGGGTAAGCAAAACTAATTGAAAAGTGACCATGGCTAAGAGTTTGTTATACTCTACGTCTATGGTTCCCCATTTTTCTACCAAAAGGAAAAAATATGTTTTATCATTTGTTCTTTGGGGCTAAGACTGGTCACTGCAATTAATTTGGTTTTCTGTGCCCCTTAGGTTTTGTTCAAAAAAAAAAAAAAGATAACACTCATTATGTTTATTGTTTTCCTGGGAGTGACATTAAAAACAACAACAACTTTCTTTCATGCACCAGTATTTTCAAAATCTAATTCTGATCCCCCTTTTTGTAAGCATATAACATTGCTCCCAACTAATATATTTTCACAATAACACCATTAATAAATTACTGATACATCTATATGAATATGCCTTTTCTCAGGTCAATTAGAAATAATTGCTAAAAACACCTGGGAAAATGTTAATGAATCAGAAGGAATGTTTATCTTTGTATTTTCTTCCTCCTTATCCCTACTTTGCCCTACATAGGCCTCATTCCTTTCACGATCTCTGGTCCAGATGTGGTGAAATTCCTGGCAGCTTGTATGTCAGTGTTTCTTCCTCTCATGTTCTGGAGGGCTGGGAAGTATTTTGAGTAATGGAGCTAAAGAGGTGATGATGGGAAAAGGCATTACTTTATCAGGATATGTGGAGACCACCTTTGTTGTTTGATTTTGATTGTCTAGGAATGTGTTTGCCATTTACAACATTTTTTTCCTACAGAAATAAGGTTATGATTTACTATCACTTTACACTATTAATTGTTGATATTGGGTAAAATATAGATGTAAAGTGAAATCCAGGTTACTCTGACCTAGAATTCAGATGGCTATACATCAAGAATATGTTGGACTTGTTACTGGTCATATACGTATGGATTCACTTTATGTACTCACCCAAGACCAGGAGTAGTGTGTATAATCCACTAGATAAAACTGCTTCTGCCTTCCTTCATTTCACTATGCTTATATTTCTGTGAAGGTTGGATAGTCTGGTTTAAGATAAATTGGGTGTATAAACTATTGATTGAATAGGAATGGATAGCAAATATGGAGAGGTAGTAAGAGGAGTTCATTGGGGGAAATGGCTAATGGTTCCATTATACTGTGTGAAATCCAGTCTATATTAAGCTTGTTTTAACAACTGCCCTTTCTATTAAGCCATTAACAATCACCCACTTTTTTTCCTCTCCTCAGTGTCTCCCTTTGGCTCGGTAGTTAGGATCATGCCAAATAAGAATACATTGATAAAGGGACAGAGCTTCCTAACACTTTTACACAGTCTTTCAAATTCTCAGCTCACATAAATCATAGTATTGAGTGTTGGATTATTGATATGACATTAATCAGATTAATTAATTAGTTAAAAGTGCAGGAGAAGTTAGTATTAAAGGCCCAGGGAAGAAATCTACTTTGAGAAGAGACAAATTATACTTTTATAGAGAGAATTTAAGAGCAAGAAATAGTCTTTATGATTCCATGATTATTCACCACTTTGAAGATCTAGGAAAGCAGTTATGGAATAACTTACTTTGATATCTCAAAGAAAAAGGTGTACTTGCTGATTTAAAGTATGGGATCAATCTATGTCTAGTGACATCTCCTTTTGAGAGAGAGAGAGAGAGAATGAGAATTTTTACTTTATTTGAAGTGGGAGATGCCATTTCAATATCAGGATGACCTGGGCAATATTCTCGTCCTCTTTTCAATGAAATAGACAGAGGGATAATGTTTCTCAATAGCAGCTGAGTCAATTTTGCTCTGGCCTATCCCTCCGTGATACAGCTAAGAAGGAATTATTATTTTTTGGCTTGTTTTCTTTTTCCCTCTTTACCACACAAAGGAGGAGTGACGGACATTGATAGCAGACAAAAGCCAAGAGCTTGCATAGAAATATCATTACATAGATAAACACATGGAAAGAGAGGTTGCAGGTTGGATGTGTGGAGGCAAGCAAGGTAAAAAAGAAATCCAAAAATTATCCTTGAAATTTTAAACGCCAGGACCATGCACGAGTACCCTCTAGCTATAGAAAAAGACTGGATCCATGTTAATAGGGCAATGACTCATTGCCCAAAGAGAGAAGTGGCTCACTTTCCCTTTAAATAGTCCTCTTACATAATCCTTCCTTCTCTGTGGGACTAGGCTTATTTAGAAAGCTTCCTGACTTCCTCTCCAGTATTTCACAGAATTCACAGTCATGTGTCACATACACTCAATAGCATGGTCATCCCAGTAAACTGGCACCTCCCCCCCCCCGCAAAAATCCACAATCTTTTACCTATAATTGAATGCAAGTGCTCTAATAACTGAGCACCTATGGTGGTTTTTTGACTCTAACAAAAAACATAATGCTTCCTAGATGCAGACTTGCTAGTTTGTTTTATAAAGTGAACTCCTAGTAAATAAACTGCTGCTATGCTGGCAGCCTAGATCATGGAATAATTAGTTCAGTGCCTCCCTCCTGACAGTTACCCATTGGGCAATGCAAGTAAGTGTAACATTATCTTGACTTGAAACCATCAATTTAGATACCAGGCATTTGCCTGTAATGTAGCTGATGGTTTCGCTTTCTTTCCCTCTCTCCCCTATCTCCTTCTCACCACTGCACCTGCAAAGATCTTGGTTTGAATTTTGATGATAGTTTAGCTTTCCTGGCTCACTTGCCCACAACATGCCCCAATCTAATTGCCAGGCAAGAAACAGCATTTAAAAAGTAAACCTATCAGAACAGAAATGTATACTAAAATAATAAAAATAAAAACCAGCCACATTCTGGAATGAGTACAATATTCTTTCACTGCCTACCCAATATTCTTTCATTTTCTATAACAAACTCAGGGTAGAGGTTTATGATCTTATGAAATCATGGCTCATGGTAGGAGTAGTAGTTTGGGCAGCATCTTTCTGTAGCTGCAGGATACTTTGAGATGGTCCTGGTGCTAAAGAACTAAGTTCATGCCAAGACTCACCTGTGCCCAATGTTAGTCTCTGTGCTTGGTCTGCAACTTTCCTCTCTCTGTGGCTCCTGGTTGTGCTCTCTCCATGTAACTCATTTCCTTCTGTCCTGTCTATTACACATCCGTATACTGGTAGGAGATAACCAAAACATTCCTCCCCAGACATATCATTGAGGACAGGGCCAGAGCAGAGCATCCTTGGACAGTGATAGAAGAGTAAGTGTCCTTCTAGAAGTATTTTTAATGAGTGAAATGACAACTGTCTTCAACTTTGATAGGAAGATTCTTTTACTACTCTCAGTACTATCTACTGTGGACAGATAGCCTATTTTCTTCACAGTCAAAAGGAAAAGAGGGATAAGGATAGGGGGAAATGGAGAGAGCTGATCAGTTTTGCCCCATGTCTAAGAAGATACCAGCCTCCCATAACTAACCTTTTGGGTTCTTTATCTACCAATGCAGATCCCAATCACTTTCTTTCTCACTCTTCTGAGTTGCTGTGTTGTGAGTGGGGGATATCATCATCTGATAGCAAAGATGAAGCTTTGTTCTCTAGAAGGTAATAAACAAGGTGATAAACAAGGAAAGCTGAATGAATAGGACTTGAGAAGTGAAGTGGTACAATGGAAGGAACATTAACTGAGTAGATAAGAAGCTTAGTTTTTAGTCCCAGCTCTATTGCTAACCAGTTGTGTAAATTTTGGCAAGTCACTTGTGCTAACTTGGTTTCAATTTTTCACAAGTAGAGAATATTGGGTTGGACTAGAAGATTGCTAAGACAGCTTAGCACAGTTGTACTATGAGTAGTGTACCTGACATTGGGAGGACTCGGGTTTAAATCTTGCCTCAGACACTTACTAGTTTTACAACCCTGAACAAATTGCTTGAACTTTTTCAGTATCAGTTTTCTCATCTCTAAAATAGGAAAAATAATAGTACCTAACTCACGGGGTTGTTTTGAAGATCAAATGCTATAATGTCTGTAAAACACTTGTCAAATCTTAATGAGTTAAATAGATGTGAATATTGTTATCATCATTAACATAATTATCATTCTCATCTTATTTTTGATTGAATTTCAATAGTAATGGTTTGGGAACAGGTTGGTATCCTATTATTTTTCTTTATGGCTAATATATGATAGAATTGTACAAAAGTAGTTAAAAGGATTACTTTTGTAGTTGAATAAGAGATTTGGGATATAGGCTCATTTGGGGGTTTACTGAAAGCATGTTCTGGACAGTTGCAGGGGCAGGTAGGATAATCAAGATCACATATATTTGTTCTGTTACCCCATAGTTTTCTCTTCCATTAGTTCTTTCTATATTGAGAACTTTCATTCCAAATAGTTACCAAGTTATGAGTATATGGTATGATGATATGTTATAAAGCATTGTTCTTAAAGTTTTATGAGTCAATGTTATATCAGTGACTTTGTTGTGTTATTTCAGTCATGTCTGATTTTCCATCATCTCATTTGGGGCATTTTGGGCAAAGATACTGAACTGGTTTACCATTTCCTTCTCCAGCCCATTTTACAGATGAGGAACCTGAGGCAAACAGGATGAAGTCACTTGTCCAGGGTCACACAGCTAGTAATGTTTGAGGCCACATTTGAACAAGGGAAGATGAGTTGTCCTGATTCCATGCCTTGCACTCTATCCACTGTAACATCTAGCTTCCCATCTGAGTGATTAAAAGCAGATAAATGCTAGATAGAGTGAATGTGTCTGGAGTTCATATTTGATTTCAGATTATTACTAGCTATATAACCCTGGGCAAGTCATTTAACCTTTTGTTGTCTCAGTTTCTTCAACTATAAAATGGGGATAACACCTAGCTTCAGAGTTGTTGTGTGGATAAATTGAGATATTTGTAAAGTACTTTGAAAACTTTGAATTGCTATGCAAATGCTAGTTATTATTGTTATCAAAATATTTGTCTGTGATTCTTTGGTTTCACTAAAGTTTATTTGTTGACTTCTCAAAGATATTTTAGGGTTTTCATTTATAGCATGGGGATATATTTTATTTTTTAAAAGCTAGGGAACTTGTAATTTATAATTCTTGCCATTTGACTATGTCTTTCTAGGAATTTAGCAGGCATACATTTTTTGCAACCTTCAGTGATATGTTAAAAGTTTCTGTTTCAATTTTTGGTCTTTGTATCCCCAGGACTTAGCACAGTGCCTGGAACATAATAGCTACTTAAAGAATGTTTGTTGATTGATTTATATATAATCTCATTTGATCTTTCTCCTAGGCTTTCTCCCAGGCCCTCCCCCACCCCCCGCTGCACTTCAACTGTCTCAAGAATTATCCATTTTTATATATACTTTATCATTTGCACCAGGTTGATTACACTGAGAGACAGTGAAGTGCGCTAGAAAGACACTTAGATTTGGAATCAGATGACAACTTTAAGTCAGGACTCCATCACTTATCATGTGACCTGCGCCCTATCACTTAACCCATGTAGCTTTAGTTTCTAATCTACAGAAAAGGGAAAAATAATTCCTGAGTTATCTACAATGTTACAGAATTGTTTTAAGTAAAGTATTTTGTGAATTGTGAAGTGCTGTGAAGATGCTGACAATTTCCATCATATAAATAGTGATTAATCTAGCTATTTCCAAGTCATATCAACAGCATAACTCAATGTTAAAACCCTCATGTACTTGACCATTTATCAACTGGATTTCACTTATACAATACTGCTAAGCAAAGAGAAGAGGTTTGACAGTGAGATTTGGCCCTGTACCACTCTAGGAATAGTTCCTTACCACTTTTCTTCTTTAGACTTCTCAGACTCACAAACTTTCTAAGGAAGAGAAAACTCTGCTACATGTTCCTCCTACTGCATGTTATGGTACAGATAGTTGTGTTTTATAAATGTTTATTAAAACTGTCAGTATCCTGCAGATTGAAATTGGCATTTCTATTCTCTACTCCTTGGTGACTCACACTGACTTATCCTTTGACTCATCCATTTTAAAAAATAAAATCTTCACAGTTTGAGAAAAATGCTCTAGAAATAAGAATTTTTAGCTATTTGTGCTCATTCCAAATTTAGTCCATGAAGTAGGTACAATAAAGCCACATGTACTGCATTTGCATTGTCAGATGTAAAAAGAAAATTAATGTATCATATCTTGCCTCATTCTTTTCCATTCTCCTGTGTTCCCTAAGGAGCCATTTTTTCCCTTCCTTTATATTTCCCATGAACCAAGAATTGGATTGGAATGCCTATGAAATTTTAAGAAATTAATGGCCTTGATTTTCCTATCTCGATGCATTTAAGTCAGGGGCTCAACCCAAAACATCCATTTATTGTTGTTGTTGAATCATTTTCCAATCTTGTCACAGTCTTTGTGACTCCATTTGGGGGTTTCTTGGCAAAGATATTGAAGTGATTTCTCATTTTCTTCTCCCACTTATTTTATAGATGAGTAAATTAAGGCAAACAGAATTAAGTGTCTTGCCCAGGGTCACCCAGCTAGTAAATGTCTAAGGCCAGTTTTGAATTCAGGAAGAGGAGTATTCCTGACTTCAGGCCTGGCACTCTATTGACGGTGCCACCTAACTGAACTATAAAACATCCATAGGGTCATAGATTTAAAGTTGAAAGAGATAGAAACCTTACCTTATCTTACCTTCTACCTTACCTAAGAAACTATCAAGTATACCCCTCTCATTTTGCAGATACAGAAACTGAGGCCCATAGACATCAAGTTATTTGCCCAGGTTCACAGAGCTAATAAGTATCTAAAGCAGGATTCAATCCAGTTCATTCTGATTTCATTCAAGTATGAATGAAACTATGAACTATAGCACCTTATTTTTATTGATCTATTACATCTTAGTTTGTAAAACTTTACCCTTTTGATTTTGCCCTGCTTCAATCAGTTTTTAGAAATATTTGAGACTTTTTAAATGAAATAATGAATCCTCTCTAACAGAAGGTATATACTAAGTAGAAGCTAGATGGGTATTTTATGAGTGTTTTAGTAGGTACTGGGGCAGCTAGGTGGCACGATGGATATGGCAGTATGCTTGGATTCAGGAAGACCTATGTGCAAATCTGGCCTCAGACAATTACTAGCTTTGTGATCTTGGACAAGTCATATAACCCTGTTTGCCTCAGTTTCCTCGCAAATTGAGTCAGAGAAGGAAATGGCAAACCATTCCAGTATCTTTGCCAAAAAAAATCCCCATAGGGGTAACAAAAAGTCAGACACAATGGAATGACTCAACAATAATGACAATAGTACACATCTATATCAAGAACTAGACGACTTTGGAAGTTATTCTCAGCTTTGAATTTCTATGATTTGAGATTTTCTTAGTACCCTCAGATCCCTGGTTAGTCTTTTTCTGAGTTACAAGGTTTCCTGCTTAGTCCTTTTATGAGTTAATAGGCTGAGAGAAAACTAGCTGCTGCTGTGGATAAAACACTGAGTCTGGAATCAGGAAGACCTGAGTTCAAATCTGTATCAGACATTTACTAGTTGTGTGACCCAGGGCAAGTCAATTGACCGTTGGGTTTTCTCAACTGTAAAATGTAACTGTAAAATGTAATAACAGTACCTACCTCACATGGTGTGTGTATATATATATATATACATATATATATATATATATATATATATATGTGTGTGTGTGTGTGTGTGTGTGTGTGTATATATATGTATATATATATATATATATTTATATGTATATATATATATATATGGTGGTTATAAAGATCAAAAGAAATAATACTTGTAAAGTGCTTGGTGGCACATACTAGGCACTTATGTGCTTGTTCTTTCCTCTCCTAGATGTATGTATCCCTCATAAGACTAGAAAGGAAGGCAATATTGTCTTTGTTTATGCTGGGCAGAATGGCTCAGGGAACTTCTTGCATTCCCTACTCATCTGCCTGTGTGTATGGTGGAAATAGACTGAATAAGAAACCTGAGTCAGTTATCCCCACCATGGAGTGCACAGCATGGCACAGTGGGAAAATCTCTAACTCTGAAATCACTAGACTTGGCTCTGAGTCAAGGCTCTAACACCTAGTTTTATTCATTCTTTCAACAACAGCTTACTAAGCATCTAATATGAACAAGGCATCCTGCCAGGTGTTGGGAAAACCAAAACAGAAATGAAAATGTGCCTGCCCTTAAGGAGTTTACTTTCAAAAAGGGATTATGGCATGTACATATATAAACAAAATCCTAGGCAAGTAATTTGGGAGCAGAAGGTGATTAAAAAAGGCCTTGTGCAGGAGGTGGCAACTGAATAGAACTTTGCAAGAGAATCCTGTCTCAGCACCAGCAAAGAGATCCCTGCAATCCCCCTCTTATCAGCAGCTTGATCCCTCCTCAGCCTGTGGGCAGAGAGCCTATGCAGCCACCACCCCTGGACTCTGCCAGGACTGAGGCCCCGACCAAACTCCTCTGTCATGGAGGTCAGACACACTTTTCCTACTCACCTTCTAAGTTGTCTTTGGCATTTGTGGGTGGAGAAGTCTGGAAGCTACCACATCTCCCCTTCATTCAATCCCCTGAGGACTGCTCCAGGTTCTCTGAGGCCCTGTTTTTGCCTACATGGCTCACGTTGAACTGCGTTCCTCTCCCAGCCCGGTGCAATAGACCTTTCTAATCAACCATTCAGGTTGTCTTGGGCTGGAAATTTGTGTCACTCTGTCTTTTTGTGGGTTCCGCTGCTCTAGAATTTGTTTTGAGCCATTTTTTACAGGTATTTGGAGGGGTTTTCCTGAATAGAACTTTGAAGAAAACTGGTAAATCCAAGAGCTAGAGGTGAGAAGGAAATTCTTTCCAGTTATTGTTCTTTAGGAGATGGGATATTGAGCACTCAAGTATACCAGTTTGGCTGGAACCAAAGGTTCCAAAGGTGGTCTGGAACCAACTTACAATATTTCATCTTAGTGGCGTTGGGAAGCCACTGATACTTCTTGAAGAATGGAACGATAAGGTCAGATCTGTGTTTTAGAAATAACCATTTTGGCGGCTATCTAAAAGCACTGGAGAGTTTTGAGTTACTAATGAGCCAAGAAGGCAGCATTCCAATGAAACCCCTTAGGAGGAAACACTTGGGTAGGGGCAGGGCAGGGAAGCTCCTTTGTTTCTTCTCCCACCTCTGGTGTCTTTCAAAGAGCCAGGACTTTTGGACTTTTCTTTCTATAGCATCATAGCATTGTCCTGAGACAGCAACAGCTGACAACAGTGTCTGTTTTGGGAGCTGAGAATAGACTGAATGTGATGAGGAAAAGAAGATTTAAGGTTTTACATAGAGCCCAGCAGAAAGCTATATTGTAGCTAACCGGGACATTTTGAAGATTTTACAAAAGGACTCCCTGGATCTGTGAGTTACTCCCTTTTCCACATGTATTCTCTAAGTGTAAACTAACTTTCCAGTGGATTATGTAGCTGTGGCAGAGTGGGTTACAGAGTTTTGCTGGAATGTTTTATACAACTGTTGTTACTATACCATTCTAATAAATGCCCCTTTCCAAGAGGAGGGAGGGAGGGGGGAGAGGAGAGTGAGAGAGAGAGAGAGAGAGAGAGAGAGAGGAGAGAGAGAGAGAGAGAGAGAGAGAGATGGATGGATTGGAGAGGGAAGTGACTAGAGATAGGAATATTAATTAGGAAACTATTGCAGAAGTCCAGAGGAGAAGTGATGGGGGCCTAAATTAGGGTGTTGGCTCTGCACTTAAAGAGAAGGGACTGATTTGAGAGATGTTGAGGAAACAACCCTTGGCAACTAGTTGGGTATGGTGAGTGAGGGAAAGTGAAGAGTACAGAACGATTGAATTTGTGAACCTAGGTGACTAAAGAGAATACTGGTACCCTGGACAAAATTGGGGATGTTATGTGAAAAAAAATCACCTTTATTGTAAAAGATAAGTTCCATTTTGGACATGTTAAGTTTGAAATGTGATCTGTGTTGTGAGGAAAGCATTTTGTGAATCTTAGAGATCCATAGACATGAGAATTACTAGTCTCTGCAGCATTTATTTTCTGTATGGTCAGGATAAAATAATAATGAAGTAATGATGCCTGATAGATATTAGGTAAAGCACAATTGATTTGATGTCTGTTTTTGAATGAATAGGACTCAGAGAAATGAATTGTGCCTAGATAGGCCATGACAAGGTCATTTTTCTCCATTTCTTCAACCTCTTGAAAAGACCACCTTTTTCAAGTACATTTGTATAAATAATCTGTTTATAATTTTTCCTTATAGCACATTTAAACTCAAGGTTATTCACTGTATTCTACAATTTATATTGATTTTTATTTCTTTGCTGCTAAAACGTATATTTACACTTAAATATATGTATGTATATACATATTTCTTTATGAAAATCTTTTATGTCAATCTTAATTTTAGAGAATGCCCATATAATTAAGAAACATATATATGAAACATTACCTGCTTCTTGACTAAAGGCAATATTTATTTTGATTATTGCTAAGAGTGAAAATATTTAAATTCCTGAACATTTTCTGTAAAGAATGGTGGTTCTTCTTTGTTCTGTCAGTGAGATAGCTGACGCTACCATTACTGGAGGAAAATTAAATAGCACACATAGTAGAAAATGTGTTCTGAAAAGTATTTTGCCTTTTGATATATTTTAAAAGCCATAGTTTCTGTATGGAATGCAATTTTATTTTCCATATAACCATAGTAGTATAATTTCAGAAATGTGATAGTGGGAAGCTATGTAATATAGGGTGAAATAGTCTGTAATCATGGATGGAGAATGGATTCAAGCCAGGTTGTATGACCTTGAGCAAGTCACCACATCTTTGAGTCTCAATTTTCTTATCTACAAAATGAGAGGTTAGACTACTGATTTTTAAGGTCCCTTCTAGTCCTGAAGTTTTGTGAACCTAGGCCCCTATAATTTAGGTTCAAGACTACTTTTGGTTATCATTCTATTTGCAGTGCTGTCATGAAAGGAAGACTCCATAACCATAAGAAGCATAGTCATGAAGAAACAAAACTGAGGAAATCTTGGAGTTCTGGTCAAGCTAGCAAACTTGCCCAATATCACTCAATCAAAAAATATTTATCAAGCACCCACCAAATATAGAGTACTGTTATATGTAAAATAAAGAACCCTGAATCTGGAGCCAGAAGTCTTTAGTTTAAATCCTGGCTTTGACACTCATTGCCTGTGAAACCTTGGCCAAGTCACTAATTGTCTCCGGGCTTCAGTGTTGTTGTTAGTAAAATGAAGAGGTTGGATAAGGTGATGATCTCTGCAGTCTATTCCAACTCTAAGTATTTTTTCCTATATTAAGATATGCTCCATGCCTTCACAGGGCTCTTAATCTAGACAGTTGTACCATCAATTAATGGCAGAGATAGGATTAGAACTCAGGTCCCCTTATACCTCATTCATTATGTTTATTACTTTTCTATGTTGCATCTCTAAGACTCCTTGGCAGTCCATTCCAGTGTTCTTCCTTATTGAAATTTGACATTACAAATAAGCCCTGTATGAGCTCCTTGAGGGAAGGGATTGTGTTTGGCTTTTTTTGAATCCTTAGTACCCAGCACTGCACCTAGCACATGTAAACACTTAAAAATGTTTACTGACTGATTGACTTATTGACCATTATTTTGTTATTTATGGAGTTGGAGAAAATGTACACAATATCCCACTTAAAATAACCCTCCATAATTGCAGGTACAAGACAATCCTTTGGTCTTTTTTTTTTTTTGATTCTCAACTTTACCAACATTTTAAAAACTCCTGTTTGCTGTCCCTTTAGTTCCTATTCCTTGAACACTTTCTTACACCATCATATGTTTTGTAAAATGTGAAGGCCAAAATATAACGAGATATTCTAGTAAAGGACTGAAAATTACCAATCATAGTAGAATGGTTACTCATTCTACTATGGACAAGACAATAATATCATTTAGTTAAGTTATACCAGATGATCATTTGAGAGTTATAAAACCATATCATTTTTTGATTTCACAAACCATCTAAAAGTGTTATATGGCATGTATTTTAAGGTGAATTAAAATTAATATGACTTCATGAATATTGTAATACTGATGGGAATTAAGTTTTCTAATGTACAAAATGAGAGGTTGGGCCAAGTTATATCTAAGATTAAGATAGCTGAAGGCACTGTAGCATCATAAATAACACCAATTTAAACTCTTGACTAAGGAATATTGATTAATGAATTCATGTCAGATTTCCTTTAGTAGAGACCCACAGAGTTCCATTTATTTTTACCAGTGATGACATAGATGACATATGTGCTACCAAATTTGTGGATGCTGCAAAACAGAAAGGAACAGCTAATGTGTTAGATGATAGAATCAGGATCCTGAAAGAGCTAAACATTCTAAAATGATGGACCAGATAGAACAAGATAATGTTAACTAGGTAAATGTTAATTTTAAGTTATCTTTTTTTTTTAAAAAATAACTGTACAAAGTTGATTGAAAGTGTTGTGTGGAAGGAAGTGATGTGATGATAAGAATTCATGTGAGAACTTGGAGGGTGGTGTTAATGTCCTGCAGGCCCTATGTGAATCAACGGTGTGATATGGCAATCCAAAATCCTGCTGTGATTTTAATTTATATTAGCAAAAGTATGGTATTCAGAAAGCAGGAGGCATTGTCCCATTATATTTTGTGTCCAATGTATTAGGAATGAGCGAGCAAATCGCATCTGGAGTATTTTGTTCAGTTTGTTCATTTTAGGAAAATATTGACAAAGTGATTGTGACCAGACTGGTGGCAGGATACAAAACTGTCTCTCATGAGGATTGGATGAAGGGATGGGAAGGGAAATTCAATTCAACAGACATTTATCAAGTTCCTGCCATGTGTAAAACTTTGGACTTGGTAATGGGGAAAATACAAAGTTTAAATAAGACACAGATTTCATGGACCTTACAAGGAGTGATGTCCCAGCCTATGACAATCCAAATTCAAATGACCAGCACCTGCCAAATTAAAAAAAAGTGTCAACCAAAAGGCATCAGTGTTGTCCATCCCCTTAATCTTGGCATGATTCTATCCTTAGGAGAAGACATGGGATAGAAAGAAACTGAAACTGAAAATGAAAATGGACTGGAATTGAAGCAAAAGCACTTTTTAAAGGAGATAGAAAAATCAGCAGACTACTATTCTTTCCAATGAAGGAGTAGCATTTTAAAAAGTAGGAGCATGGCCATATGGTTCCATGTTTCTAATGCCAGTTTGAACTGTAGTGAGAGTGGGTATAATGTCATCTTCCTCACAATTCCACACTCCCACTGGCTTAAATTGGTAAATTGGGGGTGAATTATCTCCTACTCTGTGACAGAGGTCACATCTGCTACAACATATTGCTTTATGAAGATTTTTAGAGTACTGGTGTCATCCTTTGTTTCATCTGGAGCCCTAGTAAAGGCATGATGTGAGTGAAAATTTGAAGAGGAGACTTTCTCATAACGCAAGTTCCAATAGCAGCATTTCTGTCATTCCCAATGATGGGAGCTCTGGGAGTCTAGTCTTATATGGTTATTTAGATGACTATGTACATTCAGATTGATTTAATGTGGTATCTTTCTTTGTATGGCTACTATATCATTTAAAGTTAAAGTATTGATAATTAATAAAGATAGGTTGGATAGTGGCAGTGGTCTGATTGGTGAATCCCTCTTCTGTAGTGTTAAATTTTGTTTGATTTGAAGAGGGAGCAGGGCTTGTGGTGATGGATTGAGTCTCTTTCAGTAGATTACCTGGAGACAACTCTTCTTGACATTGGAGCAGATCACGTTTCAATTATGACTTTCCCTTGGACTTTGCCTGCAAATAGGCTGCTGGGTTTACTCCTTTTTCATCAGGATTCCGGCTGTGGTCACTGTTATCTGGGCCAAAATCTTTGAAGGGACTTCTCTCATAGCACTTCTTTTCAAACCTCTTATCATCTGGAATGATTACTTAGACCTGCTATTACTTCTCATGCATAAGCTCTAGTGTTTTTGGTCTATTTGTGGAAATAGTCATAGAAAAAGTTCCTCTGAAGGTCAATACGAGTCTCTAACTGCTTCTTATAATTCTTTGTACACTCAGAAGTCTGTATTTCAAAGCTATCTCCTGTTCTCTTTACTATTAAGGCATGATTATCAAGCTAATAAAAAACTATTCTTGTCTGATATTCAGACCCTTAATTGTCACTGTACAGTAAGTGTATATAGGAATGCAATGGCCTCCCACACCAGTAGTGACATGATTGCTGAAGTAGACTCATTTAATATGTATAATTACTAAGATTCCTTATCCATGAAGACAGAGACAATGTCAGGTGAGTAATAATGGTGGTGCTGCCATCATGGAGGCAAGTTGCTTCTTTGTTAATCAATTTGTTAATGGGTACGTGCACAGTTTTCATCTTAAAAGTCCTTAGCATTCATATTGTCAATCTCTAGGAAACCTATTGACAACCAAATACATCTATGAGGTCTTTGCTCCTAGCCTGCCTTTCATATTGTCAGAAGACCCACAAATCATCAGCTGATATTCATAATAAGAAGAAATGCTATACACTTGTATCATAATCTGATGAGTGTTCACTGTGATAAGTTTGTAATAGTAAAGAACCCAGAATTATGATCGACTGATCACCTACTCCTTCTGGTCACCTTTGGGTTTTCATTCATAGTATTGGATACTTCTTGGACTTGCATCTTTCTCCTGCTGGCTCTTCTTATGCAACTTTGGTCTTTTAGGGACTTTGGGATTTTGTGAATTATTCTCTGCTTCTGAGTTAATTGATTAGACATAGAATCTTATTTAGACTGATAAAGATTCTAATATCTTTCCATATGGGCAGACATTGGAAATCAGTTCCAGTTGGTGATTACCAGTCACTGTAAGATTGCTGGACTCTTTCTAGAGCACTTTGGGCCTCCTGGACTCAGAATAAGACTTGTTTAACTCTATTAAGTGCTTTGACTTAACTGATTAATCAATAAGAGTAAGGATGGCATTGATGATGGTGGTCCCCTTCTCTTTGTACTATGTGAACCAGTGGGCTCGGTCTTCTGCCATTCACAATTACTTAAGACATCTAGCAATTCTTGGTCAAATGTACTCATCGTAAGGTAGGTGAAGAACACTACTAGAGGGAACACTGTTGCCATCAGGAGAGAAGAACAATGTGGTATTTCCTCTACTTTAGGCCTGCTTATATCCTGACAGTCAAATAAAAAGTATCTATCACATCTCTAGAGTAAATCTCCATTCCTGATTCCCAACTTTTGTGATACAGATTTCCTCTGCTTAAAAAGGGATGTAACTTCTTAGCTATGATGATTCTCTATCCTCTACCCATTCTCCAGTCTGAAATCAAGCTTAATTTTGATCATTCTGATCTACAGTGACCCCTACTATAACTGAGTGTTCTAACTGTACTGTCACGGTTGGAGACGATCCTTTCTTTTGTTTATCCTGCATGGAACCCTTGAAAAAACAGCATCAATAACTTTTGCCATCTTGTTTATTGTTTTTCCCATTTCCCATCATATCAGCTTTCCTCCTATGCAGTCATTAAAGTCAAAGTTGTCATTATTCCAATTTATACAACCATATAAGGGCACCTCATTAGCAATAGAGCTGGTAAGGTTATTCTTGCCTGTGCAAGGGCTGTGGGAGCCAAGAAACCAACTACGTTTCTTTCCTTAGTCTGTCTTATTTTCCACTTATGTAAAGTGACAAAAACATCTTCTTGAGAATAGCCAATATTGCCAAAGATCTTGCTACAAATCTTCCTCACCCAAAGTGAGCATTTTCTCCAAAATGATGATTCCACAGTTGTGAGTAAAAGGGGGATTTTCAGGGATAGAACAAAAAGTGAACATAATTATTGAAGCACAGAAATGTGGTGGCAGTCTAGTTTGGTGGTGTGGTAAAGCACATAGAGGGAAACTGGAAAGATGGAGGGGTAGCAAATTAAGGTCAGGAGGTTTTAGTATCCTGTAAAGGGCTTTAAATTTGGTGGTGAGAATTTAAATAGCACCGGTGATAAGCAAGTAGGGAATGGTGGTGGTTAGTGAGTTATTAAAGTGTAAATAGTTCAGTTCTGTGAGATAATAAGCTGGAAGCTTTGCATTTGCATGCAGCTCAAGTGAGACAGAAAAGATCGTTAGAATTGAACAACTGAAGAAATATTCTGGTCACGATGTTGAAGGGATCAACAACTAAAGTGTTGAAGTCCACAGGGAGATGGTAGGGGGTAGAATAGAAAAGGTAAGTTTGTGGCAAAGCTGTTTAGCAAGTTGGGATAAAGGACATGATAATTGTCTTCAACTATTTGAAGGACTACTGTGTACATAAGAAATCAGGCATTTTATTCATGGCTTCAGAGGTGGAAAACAAGGACCAATTGGTGTTAATTATTTTTGTTGTTGTTTGGTCATTCAGTCATGTCTGACTCTTCATGACCCCATGGATCATACTGTCCAGGGGGTTTTCTTGGCAAAGATACTGGAGTGGTTTGCCATTTATTTTGTTCTCCAGTGGATTAAGGCAAACAGAGGTTAAATGATTTGCCCATGGTCATACAACTAGTAAGTGTCTAGACAGATTTAAACTTGGGTCTTCCTGACTCCAGGTCCAGTGCTCTATCACTAAGCCACTTAGCTACCTCCTTGGTGTGAATTACAGGGAGTTAGATTTCAACCCATTTAAAGGAAAATGTATGGTTACAAGTGACTGAAATGTGGTGGGCTGCCTCAAGATGTTAAGAATTTCTGGTACATAACGTAACAGAACAGAAGCTGAGCAGCCATTTGTCAGGTATAGTGTAAAAAGCCATGAGTTTCAGATTGAAGTAAATGACTTCTACATTTTCTTATTAACTTCAAGATTTTATTATTCCAAAAGACTTATGGTTTATCTTTTTTTTGTTAGATTGTAACCTCACAAGGCAGTAATATCGATATCCTCACAGTCAATGAAATGGGAATATGAATATAATTTTGCTACAATGGAGATTTTGTTCTAGAGTTTGAAATTTCAAACATTTTTAAACAAGTGCATCATTTATATTAGGAAGCAAAGTCTGAAAGCAGATGGTGATCATTCAGTCTGTTCCTGTGATCTATTCTTAGTAGTGCTCCTGATTTACTTCAAACTTTGTGGCTGAATGTGTTGTCAGTTGCATAAAGACATTTTTTATTCCAAAAAAGGTACTATGTACATGGCCAATAATCATTTCAAATATGATGCTGCCATTACCTCAATTCATATCACTCTTGTACACAGGTTCTGTAGTGAAACAATTTTACATCTTTGTTTCAAAAACTTGTTTTGTCTTTAAATATAGATATAGATATATATATATATTTTTGAAAGCTGGGACCCATGATGTGGAAAAGAGATGTGGTTCTTTAAAAAGAAGTCAGGATGTAAAAATTGCAGAAAACCACCAAGGGATGCCTTTAATGAGTACACTTTAAGTAAATTTGCACAAAGACATGATGAGATGGGGGAACTAGAAGTGAGTCAATCAAATCATTGAGAATTTTTTTTTTCTGATTGAATATTATTACAGAGTTTGTGAAAATAGAGAATTGGCACTCCTCTCCTACCCCATACACACTTCTTATGATGTTTATCTGATGTATTCCTCATGCTGGTTTTACAATAATGAAGATTTCTATCACCAAAATCCAGGTTTTCCCAAAAAAGGAGATTTCTCCATCAAACCACACATGAACTGACTCCTAGTCTTTCCCCACTGTCTCTTCTCCTTTGTTAGTTGCCCTACCCCTGAACTTGTCCACTCTGATTCAATCTACAGAGTGGATTTAGGCATGCAACTAACACTTCTGACTTTGTCAGGAACTGTAAGAGTACAATTTATAGACAATATACTCTCATGGATGCAGTATGGTAGAAAGGAGAATGTTACAAAATTGATTCAGTAGAATAGGTTTCTCTTCTTACTTTGGCCTTTGGCTAACTGTGTGACCTGGGGTTATGGTGATCAAGGGTTCTTAAACTTCTTTATCTCATGGATATTCATCTTGGCCATCTGATTAAGCCTATGGACCCTATCTCTGAATAAAGTTTTTAAGTGCACAAAATAAAATACTTTGGATTACAAAGGAAACTAATTATATGGACTTTTGTCCATTTAAATTTTTAGTCCCTTGAAACTTATTCACAGATATCTTGGGAGGTCTGCGGAATCTAAGTGAAGAACTCTTGCTTTACTCAGTTGTTTTATTTTTAAAAAAGGAAAGAGTTGGACTAGTTGACTCTGACTTATCTAATCCTATCTCCTCCAGCTAGTTTCTGCTCAGGTACAGATTATCTAAGATATCAAGATTTCATAATATACATTGGGAACAGATGATAATGTATGGTGTTCTAGGCACAACACCATAACAGAGATCTGCATACAAAAAGTCGAGTTATGTTACTAGAATTTTCTGGATAAAAAGTTTCCAGACACAAGCAGATATCAAACTTAGTAACTTCAGGTGCCGATGAAATGCAAATATAAAACAACCTTTTTCTTATTGATATAATGTTAAGGTCATCTCAGTATAATGAATTACCTTATGGTGTGACTTTACTACCTATTATGGAGCACTTGATCTATTAGCATGTAGAAATGACATCCCAGAAGGTAAATGAGTCATTAATATGCAAACGGTTCTAGCAGATTGAAGACCAGCATGTGAGGAATGTTTTCTCTATTTAATGTAATGTGACAGATTGTCAAGAATCCAAGTATAGAGAGTTTAGCATTAGCCTCTTTGGATATCAAATTGATAAGTAGCCTGTCTTGACATTCCAAGAAGGTTATAGTCTTGATCCAATAACTAATCATATCCATTTTTAATAGTATCCAATTGTACCTATGTGGTATAGTGGAAATAGTCCTTGATTTATAGTCACCAGGCCTGAGTGATCATTTGTGCATTTTAGTAAGTAATCAGCTGTATGATAGGGAAGTCAAGAAAGCTAATGCAATAATAGGCCATATTAAGAGGCCTACTGTTGAGGACTGTGAAGGTGAGAATATTGATAAATTCTTCCTAGTCAGACCACATCTGGTTTACTGAGTCCAATTCTGAATGCCTCATTTTAGAAAGGGGGAAGGGAGCAAGCATTTATAAAATGCCTACTATATGCCAGACAGAGTGCTACATACTTTACAAATATTGTCTCATTTTGTCCTCATAACAATCCTGGGAGGTAAGTACTTCTATGATCTCTATTTACAGTTGGAAAAACAAAGGCAAACAGAGGTTAAGTGACTTGCACAGGGTCATACAGCTAGTAAGGGTCTACAACTGGTTTTGAACTCAGGTATTTCTGACTCCAAGTCCCATGTCTATCCACTATGCCACCTAGCTGTCTCTGAGAAAAATTTTGAAAAACTATAAAGCTTATTGAGGAAGATAATCAGGGGAGTGAAAGCTTTTGAGTTTATACCACAGGAGGGACAGTTGAAGGAAGTGGAGATATTTTGACTTGTTTTATCTTTGAATTTTATCCCCAGCACCTGCACTGTTCCTGGCACCTTGTAGGAACCTGGAAATATTTGTTGATTTTCTTCTACTAGGAGATTAAAGGGTGAGGGGGTTGGGGAGGTGGGTCATAATAATCTTCCTGTATTTGAAGAGCTGTCACATGGAAGAAGGATTTTCTTTATTCTTCTTCACCCTAGAACTTCAAACCAGGAGCAATGGGTGGAAGCTGCAGAGACCAATTTAGCCATATAGTAAGGGAAAGAAACACAACCAAAGAAAACAACTTCTCAGCAATTAAAGTTATATGTGATATGTTTCCTCAGAAGATAGTAGGTTCCTCCTCACTGGAGGCCTTTAAACAAAGACTGGTTGAACGTGTACATGTGATTTTTTTTTCACATAAAGGTGAGACTGACTGAGCTCTGAGGACCCTTCCATCTTTAAGAGAATAGGAATCTAGACTCTTCCATACAAGTCATTTAATCTCTCTGGGTTTCCATTTCCTTATATGCAAAATGTGTCACTATGATGTAGAAAGGAATCTTGTCCTGGTAACGGTTGGACTGTCAGGTTCAACAAATTGTGGCCTATGAGCCAGAAGCCTTTTCTGTCCAGCCTCTGAGCTAAGATTTTTTTTCCTTTAAAATTATTAAATAAATATTAAATAAATTAAATATTTAAAATTTAAACTTATTTTAAAATTTAGAAGTATTTATATATTAAGTAAATGTTAAATTAAATATTAAACTATTTTCAAATTATTTTTTTAAAAAACTGTTCTTAGCTTGTGAGTCATACAGATATATACAGGGATTCAGATTTGGTTGGCTGCTCCTAATCTGATGACCCCTGGAATAAATGCCCTGAAAGTTGCCTTCCAATTCTCAATATAAAACCTTTCATCTCCAAGTTTTTCTTTTAAAGGTGTTGGCATTGTTTTAGACTTAACAAGAGTGAATACTTGCCTTGGATTCTCTAATTCTAATGATTACTCAAAATTGTACTTATCTTGCTGTTTGTGCTTGGCAGCTTGCAAACACTATGTCAAGTGCCAAAGTAAGTATCTCATTTTTTAGTGGTACTTGAATTTTTTAGAGCCTGAATACATACTGTAAGACATAGCCCCATGGTTATTGAATAGTTTTTTTTTCCCTGTAAAAAACAATAGAAAACATAATTTAGTTATCCTGACAGATTTTCCTAAACCAGTAATAGGGAACTGTTGAACATTTCTCTGGGGAAACATTAACAAACTATGGAACTATACATTTTAATGTGTGCTTGTATTTACATTATAATAAGCCCTCGGAGTCTTTTCAGTGAGCTAAACTAATTTGCTACCATTTAAACTCAATGATCTTAACTCTGTAATTGTGTTCATTGGTATGGTAGAAAGAGCATTGGCTTGGGTCTAGTCACAGCTCCACCATTTTCTAATTGGGTAACACTGGCCAAGTCTGAGTCTCAGTTTCCTCAGCAATAAAGTGAGGATAATGATTATTGCCCATCTACCTCACAAAGTTGTGAGGAAAAAAATAACTCAATAAACCCATAAGGGCTAGAGAAATATCTTTCTTCTCCTGTCTATCCACAACATTGTTGTGAGGCTTAAATGAGAAAATGGATGTAAAAATGTCCTAAAAACTGTAAAACGCTATCCAAATCAATATAAGGTATTATTGTTGTTATTATTGATCTGGAGAGTCCTTCTGCCTCCTTGGAGATCAAAGAGAAAGATGTTTTTAAAAGAATGCCATTTCAGTTGCTTGTTTGCTTTAAACCTTTCTTGTTCATTTAGGACAGAAACTAACTCATTTGTCATCTCTTTTTAGTCACCATAAATACAGGTCTATGTCTTGTTATTTCTCTGCATCTCCCCATAGTATGTAGCAAAGTGCTTTGCAACTAGCAGCTACTCAATAAATGCCATTGACTGAATGGCTAATGTCTTTCAAACCATGAGATGAACTTATGCCACACAAATTTTCTATCTTAGTGCCTTGAGTGCATTCCCCAGATATTAGTATTAATACCGTTTAACAGTTTGTCATAAAACCTGTCATTCAGACATTCCCTATCCCTAGACCCCTTCCCAAAGTCCCAAGACTGTAGGGTCAGTCTGATCTTGGGGGCTGACTCTAAAGGGTCGTATTCTCTTTGGCTCATTTCCCCCAGCTGGAGGTTGTTCCAAGAAAATCTTCAAATATAGCTGATGCTGAGATTTTCAGAGATGTAAATGAAAGGGATCCCCAGCTCCTGTATAAAGTAGCAAGTGCATAGCAGATGGGAAATAACCTTTATTTCAAGCCTATAGAAAATGTACAAGATACAAAACCAACAGAAAATATTCATAGGCAGCTCCAGGAAGAAAGTGAATTCAGTGATGCCAACAGAGTATTATATTGTACAGCTATTGTGGTACAGTTGAAAGAACACTAGCTCTAGAGTCAGGGGCTTCTGGTTCAAATAACACTTCTATTCCTTACTTCCTGTGTGACTTTAACTTTTTTAGACCTCGGTTTGCTTATTTGTAAAATAAAGAGTTGGGCTAGATGGCCAGTCAGGTCCCTTAAAGATGTATAGTTGTGATGTTATGATCCTGGTCAATCCTTATCTCTCACACAAGATCCTTCTAAGATTTACCATGCCCCTGGTGGTTTGGACTTCACATGAAAAGTGACTATAAGGCTGCTGCAAAGGCATTCTTTTCCATTGGACTGAACTCTGAAAATCACTCATTATAACAGCAATGTGAGTGAGCTCTTGCCTTCTTACTTCCCAAGTTTGGTTTTAAACATTGCTGTTGCTCTAGCTACAGAGCACTGGTGATCTCTTCTTAAGGATACATTACTCAGAAAATCTTACCTCTAAAAAGTCAAGTCCATGAACTCTCAAATTAAGATTATATTTCAATGAACTCCCAAGGCTAGTGCTGCCCAGGAGATCTCTTCTCCAGGGAGGCTAGATTCTGGGATCAATCTGTCTAGCAGAAGAAAAGATCCTCTTCTATACAATACGTTTGGGTTTAGGAACATGATCCATAAACTCTCCTTTTGGTTCAAATGACAAAGCTCATATCTATCCCTGTTATGCAAAGGCTTCCCTACTTATCCTAGGAGCATTAATTTTGTCTGAGCAGAATAAATGCTCTTTCATTCATTCAAATTTTGCCTCAAATTAGCCATTGCCAATTCTTGGGAAAAGTCAGTTGTGTGGGATGCACGTATTTCTGCCCAATCCCAGGACAAAGAATTGCGTACCGTACTTGGGTCTGAGAACAAAGAGCAAAGGTCTGTTAGCTCATTTTTATATTTCAAGACAAGAAAGGTCTTTCCATTTGCAAGAGTACCATCTTCCCAGAGTTCTAGCCAATCATCTTGGAAGCAGCCCAGGTCCTGAAATCTAGTCAAGGATTGTGTCCTGTCTTCACAATTCGGCATCAATGTGCAACCCCACATTCTTCATGGGAAAGTGCCCATCAAAAATCCCGAAAAAATTGCACTGTCCAAACTCCTGAAGTTGATTGCAGAGCTCCCCTGCCCCTTCCTAAGTTAAAAATATTTTTAGTTCACAATTTTTTGGAAATGTCATTTAGTTGTTGACATAAAACCAGCATTTGTCATGCAGTGGAAATATCACTGGGTTTACAATTAGAGGACCTGAATCAAAAAAAAAAAGCACTAAAAAAAAAAGGAATAAAAAAAAACCCTGTATTTGCCACTTATGATCTTAAATGAGGTGAGTTTGTCACTTTCCGTCTCTGGGCATTAGTTTCTTCATTTGTGGAAATGAAGGGGTTCCACTAGATGACCTTACAGTCTCTTCCAGCTCTGAATCTGTGGTCCTATGATCTCTACCTGGCACATTACTCTTCTTTGTCACTTTCAGGGCTCAATTAAAAGGTTGTTCTCAAGAAAGGGAACAATCACCATGGGTATGGCCTAGAAGGGCAAGGCACTGAGAGTAGGAATAAAGCAGATCCCCTGTGGGCTGATTCCAGTCTAGAGAGTGGTGACATCACATAATGAAAAAAATGAAAAGCCTGAGAGACAGGGTTTCTGGGTAATTAATAATCTATTAGTTAAGTTAGCAGATAATCACTAAATTTGAGGGAGTGATTCTTATGGTAACCAAAGGCCCTGCAAGGAGGCCATTGAGCATTTAAATATCTTTGGAAAAGGATGCATCCTTGAGGGTGAAAATCTACTCTGATTAATTAACAATTAATGAGAATGAATATTATAATATAAGAGGTGGGCTTTTTCCAATGAGGGTCTGGGAGACTGAACTCTGATCCTTTTGGCACTTTCCCAGCTCAAAAGAATCTGTTCTTCACCCAGTCCTCCCTGAGTAGAACAATGGTGGGGTTACAGTGAGAATTCTACCTAGATTAGATGGTCTGGGTAAGGAGAATTTTTGGGTAAGGTCAGAAATGTCCTTGAGAGAATGGGCTTTGAATTAACAAGCAAAAAGAGAGAGGATCTTTGGGTCCCATATATAAAATTGGTTATTAATATAAGAAAATCATTTTTCTCTAAGAAAGCAATAATAAGGGAGATTTATAAAGTGCTTTAAGTTTGACATATGAGTTTATGTATAGTGTCCCTTTGATCCTCACAACCCTGTGAGGTGGGTGTTAATGTAATCTTCACTTTATAGGTGAGGAAACTGAGACAGTGCAGTTAAGTGACAATGAATTTTTTTTCTTGCACTCCAATGTAGCTTTCTTCTTCCTTCTCTCTCTCTCTCTCTCTCTCTCTCTCTCTCTCTCTCTCTCTCTCTCTCTCTCTCTCTTCTCTCTTTTCTCTTTCACTTTCTCTCTCACTCTCTCTGTTCTCTCTCTTTCTTTTTCTTTCTCTCTCTTCTCTCTTTTTCTCTCTTTCTCTTTCTCTCTCCTCTCTCTCTTCTTTCTTTTTTCTCTCTTTCTCTTTCTCTCTCCTCTCTCTCTTCTCTCTCTCTCTTTTTCTCTCTTTCTCTCTTCCCCCCTTTCTTTCCTTTTTCTTTCCTTTCCCTTTCTTTTTCCTTTTTTACACCTCTCCCTCTCCTTTTCTTTTTCTCCTAGGTCTTTCTGACTACAAGTCCAGTATACTATCTATTATGACTGGGGTTCTTTAGCCTTCAGTCTATGTATAGATTTCAGATATATATTTTACTAAATTATAACTGAAATTTAGTAGGCAACACCAGTCTGCCAAAGGAATCCATGGCACACAAAAAGCTAAGAATCCCACCCTATATTGCTCCTTATGCACACATAAGAGAATGATATAAAATGTTGAAAGTGAAAAGGATCTAAAAGAGACCATGCAGTTCAACATTCTCCTCCTTCCCCCTGCATCTCTTTTGTGTATTAGGCAACAGAGGTAAGAAGGTTGTCACTTGAGGAAAGTTACTGAGGTGGCTAGGTTGAGATTAGAAAACATATATTCTCGCTTCTAGGCCTGTGTTCTTTTACCACAATAAGCCATCTATATAGGACAAAATAAAACAAAGTAGACCCTTCTGAGCTCTGCATCATGGAGCTTTTGTCCTATGGTAGCTTTGCCACCATCCTAATTCAAGACTTGATCTCATGACCTCTTAGGCCTCAATGTTAGCTGCTCAGAGAACAGAAAATGCACATTTTCCATGTTCATTAAATGAAGGAAAGAATTGAGCACTTATTAAGTGCTTCCTATGTATCAGGTACTGTGTTGAATACTTTACAAGTATTATTCTGATTTGATCCTCACAAACCCTGGGAGAAGTAAGTACTATTGTCTCTGTTTTACAGTTGAGGCAAATTGAAGTTAAATGATTTGCCCAGGGTCACACAGTTGCTAAGCATCTGAATTTGAACTCAAGTCTTCCTGGCTTCAAGCCCAGTGCTTCATCCACTATATCACATTGGCTTTTTACCCCAAGTTTGTGTTTACCCCAGATTTTTGGGTATTTCAGTGTGTGCAAACACCATAATCAGAGAGTGAGTACAACTGGGGGTGTAACACTGAGCTCCATCTACTAGCAAGTAGGGTATTAGATGAAACATGTACCATTAGCTTTTTATGTTGACAACCAGTGTCCAATGGCATGATAGAAAGCACTAGACTAGAACTGTACTTGAAGGGATGTTACCATGGATAATTTAGTCTCTCTCTACGTGAGTTTAAGAGTAAAATTAAACTCAATTCAAATGTATTTTAAGTATCTACTATGAGTGAGGCACAGTGGTAGACGCTATAGTTGCAAAGCATTAGCTTAAAAGTCCTGGTCTGAAGGACCTTTTGTTTTCCAGGTGAATCAAGATACCTTATCTACTAACAACAGTCTTATATTTACTGAACACTTAGTATTTATTGAAAGAAAGAATGAATAAGAGATTGCATGAAGTCTCTTCTGCCTGTAAAATATGCTTCTGTTTCAGTGCCTAGTCCTAGGCCACATCAAAGCCCTCTTTGAGGGCATTTTCCCAGATTCATCAAGACATAACTAAAAAAAAAAAAATCTGGCATTCCTTGTTTGTATTATGCATATGTTCTTGAATAATTGGGTTTAATTGGATTGGGACAGTTGGAGTAGGGAGGGGAGAATAAATTAAATAGTCATGTAAAGACAATGGGAAGTGTAATGTAAAAATAAATGTCTGGCTTTGGAATCATGAAGGCCTAGATTCAAGTCCTGCCTCTGACACTCCCTGGATGACCATGGACAAATTGACTAACTCTGTCAATGCCTCTGACAATTCTCTAAGACACTGATGAATTGCTAATCTGCATCTATGGAGAATTTCCTCCCCAGAAACTCCCTGTATCAATAAAATTCATGGGTCTAGACCAAAATTAAAAAAAAAAAAAGGAAACAGTAGGTGCTACTCTCCATTTAAAGTATCTGAATGAGACAACAATTATTTAGCATGAGTGACCATTTCCAATTTATCTCTTTTGTAATTTGAGATTCTTGTATATTTGTTTTCTGTAAAATGTACTATACATTATTGGGCCAAACAGCCAGAACAAGCCTTGCCATCATGATCATTCATATTTCCTACTCCTCTTCATTATCATCATCATCTGTAACACAGAGAAATATTGAACTAGATTATCTTCTGGCATTTAAAGCAACCACTGTCATACATAGTAACTTCAGTATAGCTTCTGAACATGGCAGAGTACCCTACTATTTTGAAAGAGTTACATATAATTTTTCAAATGAAATATCAGAGTAATATGCACGCTTATGACAACTCATTTTCATTGCAGGAAAATTTGGTGTAACACTCTAGCCTTTCAGGTGGTTCCAAACAAGGTATACTTGTCCAAAAAGGCAGGCAAGCAGCATCCTAGAATAGCACTGAAGCAAAGAAAAAAGGAGAAAAGAAGGAAAAAGGGTAGAAAATAATTCAGAATTCCTCACTTTCCCCCTTTTCTTCATTCTTATCTATGTGACAGCGCTGGAATGAAACAGATACGTTTGGGTATGGCATGAATAGGAAGAAAAAAGTCCCATAACAAGTAGAAACATATCATTAGCAATTTAAATGTGAAGTGCTTATCACCAGATCTTAGCACTAAGAATAGTTTTGTCCCCTTGTCTACTTTAGCATCCTCCTTTCCCTTGATATACTTTATCACCTTCCCAGTGAATTGTAATGGTGTGCTTGACCTAATTGAGTTCAGCACAGTAGAGCTGGTGTTTAAGCCAATAACTCAGCTCAGTCACTACAATGTTACTGAAGTTGGGGTTCCCACCTGTTAGGGGCTTATGATAACCTATCATCATTTGGGTGTGACATAGTTTTTATAATTTACATGAATCAAATTGTTTTGAAATTGAGCATTTTATATCCTTTGAGATAACTAGAGAGACCTTTGAATTTTACAAAAAGGAAAAAAATCAGGATTGGGGATCTCACAGACTGTGCCTTTTGTGTCTGTACACACTAACCGGTTAACTTGTCATGACTATCATTTGGCCTCCTTAGTACACTATTTGATCCATTCCATCAGTTACCGATGGATTGGTAACAAGTAGATGAGGCACATGGGTTATATGTATGTATAAATTAATCTGTAGTCCAGTGTATCCCTAGGGCAACATCATAGAGTAACTCACAATTTGAGGTAAATGACTCATTATTTAAAAGACTTCATAGATTTTACATTTTGTAATAATAGGGACAGGAATGTTACAAATGGCTTATTCTTGTTTTCCTCAGGCATTATGTTAGTGACAGATTTAAGTGTCAGTCTAGAGTGATTAAGGTAAATTAATGGGGGCAGAGGGACCAAATCCTTCTTTGGAACAAAATGGTCCAAGTTGAAATTGGGCCCAGCTTGGCCATAAACCAATGTCTGGCTTAGGTTTCTAGGATATGTTAAAACGCTAAAATGGAGTAGAAAAGTTAGATATTGGTATGGACCCCAACCCCTGATGCAGAGATTTCCTTTTCAGCTACCATCTTGCCCCTGCCTCCCCATTGCAAGACTTTGTGAAGATGAGATTCTCACTTCCATCTCATAAAAAATTTGGTGATTCCAGCCCTAAAGAAATTGTTCCAATTCAATAAGTAAACAAGGGATTATATTAACATAATAGCTTGACTTTCAATGTTATGCCCTACATATTAAATTATCTATAATATGTTCATCTCTCATCGCCGTAAAGCTCTTTCCCTGAACATTGTAAAGCTCTTTCCTAATTTGGTTGTGTCTGCGCAGCAACTCTGAAATGTTTGGAAAGTGAAGCACCATATATGGTACGGTGGTCATTTTATTGACCAAAACATTTAATGGAACTTCTCCATTGCTTCTTCCCCACCCCTAGCCTCTAGCCAGCTTCAGTAAAAGTACTGCTAAAAATTTCACTACACAAAGACAACAAATCAGTTTAATTTCTCTGGTAAGATTTCACGGGGACATGCTAATTTACTGTTTTCCTGGGGTTAGCTTCTAATTTCAATAATCTTGAAGAATACAAATGAAAATTATTCAAAAGGTTACTAATTTCCTAGTTTGTTTTTTTTAAGGCAGTGGGGTTAAGTGACTTGCCCAGGGTCACACACCTGGTAAGTGTTATGTGTCCGAGGTCTTTTTGAACTCAGGTCCTCCTGAATCCAGGGCTGGTGCTCCATCCACTGTGCCACCTAGCTGCCCCCTAATTTCCTAGTTTTTAATAAGATTAAGAGATTATTAAACTTTGGCTACCTATGTCAAGAACAGTACCCATAATAGAATAGTTGCTAAAATTGACTGATAGTATTATAATGCAAACACAAATGAAATCTCACCTGGGTACTGCTTTGTAAAGTGGGTTGATTTCTATATAAATATTGTGCTTGTGGATAAGTACATATAATACCTGGATGTTAACAACCATAAGCCAAACAATTCCCTTTCTGCCTGCCACCTTGGATCTGTAACTTAGAAGTCTTAGAAGGCAAAACAACTATAACAACCATTTTTGGGGTGTAGACAATTGAATTATTCATTGCCCTTGTCAATGTACCTTTTTGGCTATGTAGATGGACAGGAAAAATAGATTTGAGGAAAAAATAATTCTAAGGCCCCATTTTGACATATTCTTAATATAAAATATGTACTTAAAGACTATAATTTGAAAATGGAAGAAGTCAAGAGAAATACTAAATATTAAAATGAAATCTAATCAGGTTATGTCACATAAATTCCCTTATCAATTTATGGTTTTATTTTTAGGATATTGTACTTTTATTTATTCTGTTGATCAACTAAATGGCAATACATCCTAAAATAAACAAATACAAATATTTTAGACACTGTAATTGAGAGACTTTGTAAGGACTATGGTTGGGCTAGATTGGTAGAGGACCTGCAAATATCTGTAGTTAGTACTGATTCTTTGGGTTATAAGAGGCAACTGCCTATAGGCATCTAAGTGCTACAATGGATTGACCTCTAGGCATGGAGTAAGGAAAATCTGAGTTCAAATATGGCTTCAGACACTTCGAAGGTATGTAATCCTAGATAGGTCACTTAACCTCTGTCTGTCTCAGTTTCCTCATTTGTAAAATGGAGATAATAATAGTAACTACTTCTCAGGGTTGCCATGAGGACCAAATGAGATAATACATGTAAAGTGCTTAGCTTAATGAAAAGTCAAGAAGGCTCATTTTCATGAGTTCAAATCTGGCCTCAGACACTTACTAGCTGTGTGACTCTGGGCAAATCACTCAACCCTGTTTGCCTCAGTTCCTCATTTGTAAAATGACCTGGAGAAGGAAATGGCAAACCACTTCAGTATCTTTGCCTAGAAAACCCCAAAAGAGGTTACAAAGAGTCAGACATAACTAAAAAAAACTGGAGGTGCTTAATAAATAGTTATTTCCTTCCTTCCAGAGAGCATACTCAAGGCATTTGCCTGAGGCTGGTAATTGGTGCAATAGCATAGTTAGGAACCAATAATTGCTTATTTAGAGTATGTTAAGAGCAGAGGGTGAACATGCAGAGAATAGTAAATGGATATAAGATGAATACAGTATTGTGGTTTGAGTGATGATATTAATAAGAGACTGAGAGAGCACATAACATGTTGTGAATGTTTTGTGAATGACTCTGGATGCTGATCCCTAGAGGTTTGGGGTTACATTTGACTTAGAATACATGAAGGAGGGACAGTAAAAGATTAAAGCATCATGGGGACAGGTAGAAAGCATGTGATGGTAAGACTGACTGCATAGTCAACCTTTTTGTCCTCTCCAAAGATTAGTTATAATTCTGGGACCAGCAATGATTATTTTATAAGACAAGATGCCATGAGAGAAAAAGGGATGTCCTCTTCACAAAGTATACGTTTAACAAGGTTTGTTGAATGAATGAATGAACACTGACATCGAGCCATCTTGATAGGCCAGACTTGTTCTGCCAAAGGATAGTGGGTAGATGAAGCTCATATGGTAGAGGAAGTGGTATTGACAATAATTTGAATACAGTCAACATTTATGAAGCATATACTATGCTCCAGGCACAGTGAAGGCACTGGAAATATGAAATGACTAAGTTGACACAGCCTGTACTGACAATAGCCATCTGATATCCTAGGATCCAGTGGTATAGCTGAACACATCTGGAGTGTGGAGACCTTGGTTTGAATCCTTCTTCAGGATGGATCATGAGTAAGTCCTTTAAACTTTTAAAATCTCTTTTCTTTTCTCTAAATTAGTAACAGTGTTATTTGTATAAACTGGGGTCACACTTATACTATGTACTTTACAGGTTCTCGTGAGAAACATGCTTTGCAAGACTTAAGACACTATAAAGTATAAGTTATTAATTTAGGATCAGTAGTGTAGCTGACATGACACAAATAACTGAAAGTAATAGCTATATCACACAGTTCACTCGTGCTTTTATATAAAACTAATATTCCTCCACTAACTTAGCCTTAATTTCTACTATCTACTGCAATTTAGTCCTCTGACTACAGAAGGCTTAAAAATTTAACTATGTCCTAAAGGTAGTGGATATCTCAACTATGTCAACTATGCCTTTCTGTTGCCCCACAAAGAATAGTGCTCTTGCCTAAAAGCATTATTGGTGGTACCAGGCACCTGCTGAATCCTGGAACAAAAAGAAAGACAAGCGGTGGCCACTGGAGAGGAGTCTTGGGAGATTTTGTTTTCATCTTTCATGTGGCAAGTAAGGTGTCTGTTAAAGACTGGAGAATTAAAGAGACTTGCTTGACTTGTAATTTTTCTTGAGAAAGTAGGAACTAGAAGTTAATGGGGATTGGTGGGGAGGGAGGGATAGAACCCACTTTGACTGGCAGAGGCCCATGGGACAAGGCATGATGGGTGGGATGGGGCGGGTGTGAGGAAGAAACACCTATCATTGTGAATCTATGAAATCATGTGATCAAAGAGTTAAAGTCAAAAAAGGCCTAATCTGAATCTTTCCCAGCTCCCTTCATTTTACTGATGAGAAACTGAGATTCAGAGAGGAGAAATTCCTTACCTAAGGTCACACAAGGCCATACAGTGACAGAGCCTAGATTGAAACTCAAATCCTCTGAATCCAGATCCAAGAGTCTTTGCAAATAGGGAATGGTGCTCACCATAAGAGGGAGTTCCACGCATAGTTTCTCAAATTTCCTGAATGGGCATCAGAAGTTAGAATGGAGGTCAAGAGTTAGAAAAGTCCCTCAAAGAGTATTTGAACACTAAAAGTGTATCTCACTCATCAGAATGATCTTGAACTTACTAAACTGAGGTTAAGCTCTGTTTAACTGAACTTTTCCCTTATGATTTACTTTCTCACTCATGAGCTCTTTTTACAGCTCCTGGGTTAAGGTGTTAATTGCTTTCTTTAAGCACCTAATTGTATAGTTTCTGGTCCCTTTTCAGTTTCTCCCAATCTGGGCTGTCTTTATCCAGCTGGTCAGAACTTACCCTGTCTCCTGGCAACCAATATCTGATGCAAAAAAAAAAAAGTGTGTGTGTGTGTGTGTGTGTGTGTGTGTGTGTGTGTGTGTGTGTGTGTGTGTGTAGATGCTGTGTTTCCTGAATCTGCTGTAGCTTTCTGTTTGGCCACATGTTTCTTTTCCTTTTCCTTTTTGTTTTTTTTTAACTAAATTTTATCGATATGTTTTGTTTCCTCTCACTTAGATTTTCCCAATTCCCACTCTCTGTCCCCTGCTCTTAGCAACCTGCTTCATTCTTCCCCATCTCAATATTTTTTCTTCCTTCAGTGTTTTATAAACCAGCAAGCTAAATAGAACAGATTCCCATCAAGATTTTATAGCAGCTTCTTCACAGTATCCATTTTGGAAGATACTAGCAAAGATAGGTACTAAAATCATCAAAAATTGGGTTAGAATGTATTTTTTATTTTCATTATCAATTAAGAGTGTATGCCAGAGAAAATGATTAATGCTAACATACCTTTACAGTACCCTTTCCCTTAAAATGCCTATAAATAACTTTGTGCAAAGCAGCCTTTTTGCATTCCCCATAGCATGATAAAAAGAAGAAAGTATTTCACTCCAAAACAATTCTTTTTAAGCTCAGAAACTATTTTGCCTTTTCTTTATTTAAAACAGCCAAAGTGAGTTATGTATGAGGCCTGTATGGACTATCAGATAAGAAGTTAGCATTCTGACCCTGACCCCCACATTATGTAGTTCGCAAATATTTAGTACTTATTTATATTTGTTGTATATGTTGTTTCCCTCTCTTGTTCCTCTCCCCCCAAGTAAAATATTAAGAGCACCAAGGGATGAATCGGCTTTATTTACTTATCACAGTACCTGGCACATAATTGGCACTTGATAAATGTTCTTTTTCTAGTTCAATTGAACCTGAACATTGGAACAATACACATACAAAACAATACACACAAAACATGCTCCCAAGGGAAAAAGAGAGGAGAATTCAGGCAACCAAGCGTTAGCTGCAACTTGCACGTTGTATCCATGCAAGTACCAGGTAAAGGTGACATCACCAAGGTGTATTAATAATATTTCAAAAATTGCCTTTTTTCTCCAATAAATGTATCTTGAGCTCTTTATATATGTCTATCACTGTTCTAGGACTGCTAAAGAAATGTAAGATTTTGAAGAGCCCAAATCAAGTCATAGCAAGTGTAGCAACAATCCTTGTTAGGTAGAGAAGCAAGAGAAAGCTGCCTGGAAACTGGAGAACCATGAGGAAATGAGTGGGGATTGAGAGGAAGGAGTGCATTCCAAGTAGTGAGAGTAGCAGGAGCTAAGGTTTAAAGTGGATGGTGAATATCATTTGATCAGAGGGTAGTAAGGAACAATTGCTTTTTAAAAAATGTGTAATAATCATGAATTGTTTGCTTGTCATCTAAAACTACATTATAAAATGTATACTAAAATCAAAGATCCCATGCTTTCATTAATTTAGTTCTACAAGCGCATCCTAAATGTCCATCTCATTTCTGCAGTGATAGTTGCTGATGATGAAAAGGCCAAAAAAAAAAGTCTCCAAAATGAACTTGTAGTTCATTTACATTCCCTGCTATTTCTTTATTTAGAGGGTTTCTACCTTGAAGTCAGTGAGTTAAACATTTTGGACTGAAGCATTTTTTGGTGGTGGGGACAGCCTTCTGGAAGCAAAAAGTGATGGACTGGCCCTTCCTTGTAGATGAAAAGGAAGATGGTACAAATAGAAAGACATGAATTCAATTGTTCTTTCTTCTTTGGAAGCAGTGTTGGGATAATTATTTCAGATCATTTCCCCGTTTTTTTTTTCTCTCTGTGTTCTGGTTAAATTAACCTACTTGCTGTTCCCTGCACATGACTTTCCATCTCCCACCTCCATGACATTGCCCAGGCTGTGTTCCCCATTTTCAGAATTCCCTCCTTTCTCCCTTTTCTAGTTTAGAACCCCTAGATTCCTTCACAGGGTAGCTAAGGAGCACTTCTTTGCATGAGCCCTTTCCTGATTTCTCTACTTTAATTGTTAGCACTTTCTACCTCTTGAAATTGCTTTAAAATAATTTGCATATACTTTCTACTGCTCTTTGTTTACAATGTATCTTCCCAGTTGAATATAAATTCGTAGAGGATAGAAATTTTTATTTTATCTTTGTATCCTATCACCTAGCATGTTGCCCTAAACATTGGAGGTGTTTAAAAAACACAAGTTGAATTGAATTTAGTCCTGGACTAGAAAATATCTCATTCATGCAGTCAGTGTATTGACAGAATCATCTGCTTGGTTTACTAAAACTCATTCTCTGAGTTTTGCACAGCTTTTACATTTACAGTACATTGCCACATTTGTCAAATATCTCTATTCTCAAGGGAATCCAGGAACAGATAAAGAGGCACAGAGATGAGTATGCTTAGAAACAATTCTTATAAGCAAACTATTTTATTTGGTTTAGGTTTTGGATGGTAATGAATATAAATTCTGTTTATGCTGTGAGTAGGATATAGAAACCTGACAGAACGGTAACTAAAGCAACAGAAAAGCCATTAGTTATCATTCTGCAAAATAAGAATGATTTCATTTTGTTTATTCTATTTCTCATCACTATTATGCACTAAACAAAAGGATTATCCAATATTCAGACCAATGAATAGTAAAAAAAGTTTATAATTTGCTAAACACTTCAGAATGTTTATTTTCACTTAATATAGCTTATTATTGTAATGATATATTTTTGTAACATTTTAATTAGACAATTCCCTGATTTTATTGCCTTTTTATTAAGAAATGTCATATAGAGTAGTAATTAAATATGTAAAGCTACCTATCCAGTATTTTATTAATTAATTTATCTTTAGTTTTCAACATTCACTTCCACAAGATTTTGAATTCCAAATTTTCTCCCAATCTCTCCCCTCCCCAACCCAAAGACGACATGCGTTCTGAATACCCTTACCCCCAATCTATCCTCCCTTCTATCACCCCCCCACTTCTCTTACCTCCTTCCCCCTCTATTTTCCTGTAGAGCAGGATAGATTTCTATACCCCTTTGCTAGTATATCTTATTTCCCAGTTGCATGTAAAAACAATTTTTAACATTTGTAGATACTCGAGTGATAATTTCTTCTTTCAGTAACTATCAGTGATGAGTGACTAAAAAAGTGCCTGATATGTGTCTATGAATGGTTTGGCACACAAACCCAAAAGAAGTCAATGCTACATCTTAAAAAGCAACTATAGTGGATTAGAGTTCATTGACTTACAGGTGTAAAATCTTCAAGAGATCTTAGTAATCATATAATTTAATACACTCCTTTCTCTTATGAGGTAACTGTGACTTTGAGGGACTAAATGACTTGTGAAAAGTCACAGAACCAGAAAGTAATAAAACTGGGCTTCAAAACTTGGTTCCTTAGGACTTCATTTCTAGTATTTTTCTTACCATATTAATGCTACCTCTTTCACTAATGGTTATCCCTCTCTTTCCTTCAATGCATGAATACTACAGGATCTGTAATTTCATCAGCATAAGAACTTCCAGTGTGGAACTCATTCCATCAAACCTTCTGTGACTTAGTATAAGGCCCAAGGACTCATGCTGAGGCACATACATCTTAAATGATTCACACAGACTCACAGAGCTAATGAGAAATTATTTTAAAGCATTTTTCCTGATTCTAAGCCAAGCATTCTATCCACTACACAATTTTGTCTTTACCCATTAATTTTTCACCTGTCATGTGTGAAGTTAATTTAGTGGGCAATAATTTTTGTTCATTAAAAATATGTGAGGATACATGAGTATTATCTGTATTAATAAAACCCTAGACTTTACTAGTTTTTTCTTTGGAATGAATCTTCAAAATGGAATATAGTAGGTTTCCTATTTGCCCATGAAATGTAAATTTTCACATGATGATTTCTTCAAAGATGATGTTGTCAATAGTATGGGTCATCTCATACTAATCAAATAATTATTCTAATTGTTAGCCAGCATAGTCTTCAATTAAGCCAGATATAGTATCATAATATTTATAAAATAACTTCCAGAATTAAAGATGCAAAATTAGTAAATGTTGCTTTTTGAAAACTAAACCTTTTTTAACTATATATTGTTATCTAATATCCAGACCATAATATATACAACCATGAAATTCATAACTATTGCAAAAAATATAAAACATATTAAATCCTTTTAGATTAGCCAGGAGGTTAAGCATCCATTGTCGAGTGCTGAAAAGGTACAAAGAAATTAACTCTTAAATTAGATATGTCACCTGAATGTAGTTAACACACCAAGAAAACAACAACACATAGAATCAAGGATGGCAAACACATTTCCCTACTGTGAACTTATAAAAGTTGGATTGGTTTTTTTTGTCATTATTGCTCCCAGGAAGACTGTATACATAAACTTCCAGCTTTTATCCCTGCAATTACACACCAGATGTAACTCTTCAAGTGTTGTCTTAGGCAACATCTCATCATTGACTAGTATCTGAGCTGGCTAATGCTGCAGGAAAGCATAAAAGAATGCCCGTTTGAATAAATGAAAAACTAAGTGCTAAATGTTTTCCAACACTTTATGTGTTTCTTTCTTGCTTTAGTTTCCTTTATTGGATTATATTTTTCTGAGATATGGAGGAAACTTTATCAGAGATCAAACAATGATCTGTGGACCCCACTTAGAATGGCTTTATTTTATGAGCTCTATACTGTATACATGGTTAATTTCTCGTATCTACTGTTTTTCTTCCAAAGTTAGGACTTTCAACCGGTAAAAGGAATTACAATGCCCCTTGTGCTGACTTTTTAAGGACTGTGCTTCCTTATATTCCTTAAAAAAGAATTACATGTCAATATTATATTGGATTTATACGTCCTTTCAATTTTACACTTTCCTCTCAAGAATTTAATGAGGTGTGTTTATTCTAGAAAGGATTAGCCTGGAGATAACTTAAAAGGGACCTACAGTAAGAGATAATTTGATCCGTTTAGCCCAAGAAGACAAGTATAAGTGGGTGGTTGCAGAGATGCATTTGCCATCCAAACAAGGAAAGCATTTCTAAGAAACTACCGAATGTCCCCCTATGTAATGGACTGCGTGAAGATGTGGGGAAGGGGTCACTGGAGATTTTCAAGCCAAGGCTATGACCAGTTGGTGAGTAAGGGGTGTGTGTGTGTGTGTGTGTGTGTGCGTGAGAGAGAGAGAGAGAGAGAGAGAGAGAGAGAGAGAGAGAGAGAACGCAGAGAAGATAGTGGGGGAAGGAAGACATAAAATGACATAAAATCAGAAGGAAAAGAGAAATTTTTCAGCAAATGTCCTCTTTTTTTTTTTTAAATAAGATGAGCTCCTCCTCAGAGTGAGTGAACGAAAGAGGCATTATGAGAGGCTTGAAGAGGTGCAAGAAAAGTTTAGAACAGTCACCGGGGAGAGTAGAGTAGTGAATGAGTTAGGTACTTAGGCATGAAAAGAATGATTGCCTTGGTGAGTGCTCAGCTGAGATTAGATAAAAAATCTGACCAAATTCTCATGGTTTTTTAAAAAATTTCTTTTTTCCCATTTTAAAATATTTTTTATTTAAAGTTTTGAATTCCAAATTCTATTTCTCCTTCACTTCCTCCCTGCCTGCCTGCCTGCCACCAGATAGGAAGTAGATATAGGTTATACATGTGCAATTATGTAAAACATTTCCATAGTAGTCATTTTGTATAAGAAGACAAATAAAAGAAGAAAAAGAAGGAAAGAAAGTAAAAATAACTTACTTCAGTCAGTATTCAATTGATATCAATTGTTTCTCTGGAGGCAGATAGTATACTTCATCATTAGTCCTTTGGGATTGTCTTGGATCATTGTAATGCTGAGAATAGCTAAGGCATTCACAATTCTTCATTGAACAATATTGCTGTTACTGTGTACAATGTTCTCCTGGTTCTGTTTACTTCACTATGCATCAATTCATGTAAGCCTTTCCAGGTTTTTCTGAAATTATCCTGCTTGTCATTTCTTATAGCACAATAATATTCTATTACACTTACATATCACAGCTTGTTTAGCCATTGCCCATTGATGGGTATCCCTTTGATTTCCATTTCTTAACCACCACAAAAAGAGCTGCTATACATATTTTTGTACAAATAGATCCTTTTCCCTTTTTTTGGATGTCTTTGAAATATAAACCTAGTAGTGTATTTAGTGTCCCAGTTTTCTTGCATCTTCTCCCACATCCATTTTCCTTTTTTGTCATATTAACTACTCTGATAAGTGTAAGGTGGTACATCGAGTTGTTTTGATTTATATTTCTCTTATCAATAGTGATTTAGTGCATTTTTTCATATGACTGTAGATAGGTTTGATTGCTTTGTCTGAAAACTGCCTTTTCATTTCCTTTGATCATTTATCAATTGGGGAATGACTTGTATTTTTATAAATTTGATTCAGTCCTCTATATATTTGAGAAATGAGGCCTTTATCAGAGATACTTGTTGCAAATTTTTCCCCCAGTTTTCTGTTTCCTTATAATTTTGGTTGCATTGGGTTTTGTTTGTGCAAAAGCTTTTTAATTTATATAATCAAAATGATCTATTTTATGTTTTGTAATGCTCTCCATATCTTCTTGGTCCTAAATTCTTTCTTTATCCATAAATCTGACAGATAAACTCTTCCATGCTATCTTAATTTGCTTATGCTATCACTCTTTATGCATAAAAGATGTACCCATTTTGACCTTATCTTGGTATACAGTGTGATATGTTGGTCTATACCTAGTTTCTGCTGTACTGTTTTTCTAGTTTTCCCAATGTTTGTATTTTCAAATAATGAGTTTTTGTTCCAAAAACTTCTTTTGGTTTATTATATACTAAATTACTGTGGTCATTCACTATAATGTAATTTGTATATAATCTGTTCCACTGATCTACCACTTCATTTCTTAACTAATTTCAGATTGTTTTGATAATTACCCCTTTGTAATACAGTTTGAGTTCTGGTATGGCCAGACAACCTTCTTTCATATTTTTTTTCATTGATTTCCTTGCATTCTTGAGCTTTTGTTCTTTCAGATGCATTTTTTCCTATCTCTATAAAATATTTTTTTTGATAATTTGATTGGTATCATACTGAAGAGATTGATTAATTTAGGTAGAATTGTCATTTTTTATCATATTGGCTCAGCCTACCCATCCTTCCAATGCAATTCCAATTGTTTAGATCTTTATTTGTGTGAAAAGTGTTTTGTAAGTTGTGTCTATATAGTTTCTGCATTTGTCTTGGCAAGTGGATGCCCAAGTATTTTGTATTGTCTACAGTTATTTTAAATGAAATTTCTCTTTTCATTCTTTGCTGCTGGACTTTGTTGGCAATATATAGAAATGCTGATGATTTATGTGGATTTATTTCATGTCCTGCAACTTTGTTAAGTTGTTAGTAATTTCAAATAGTATTTTAGTTGATTCTGTATGATTTTCTAAGTTTAACATCATATCATGTACAAAGAGTGATAATTTGGTTTCCTCATTTCCTATTCTAATTCCTTTCATTTCTTTTTCTTCTCATTGCTATAACTAACATTTCTAGTACAATATTAAATAATAAAGGTGATAAGGGACATCCTTGCTTCACTCCTCATTTTATTGGGAAGGCTTCTAGGTTACCCCCATTATAGATAACTCTTGCTGATGGTTTTAGATAAATATTACTTATCATTTTAAGGTAAGCTCCATTTATTCCTATGCTCTCTAGTGTTTTTAATAGGAATGAGTGCTGTATTTTATCAAAGGCCTTTTCTGCATATATTGAGATAATCATATGATTTCTGTTGGTTTTGTTATTGGCGTGGTCAATTATGCTAACAGTTTTCCTAACATTCAGCCAGCCTGCATTCCTGGTATAAATCCCAACTGGTCATAGTGTATGATCCTTGTGATATATTGCTGTAATCTCTTTGCTGGTATTGTATTTAAAATTTTTGCACCATTAAGAAAATTGCTCTATAATTTTCTTTCTCCATTTTGGGTATGAGCACCATATTTGTGTCATAAAAGGAATTTGGTAAGACTCTGCTTATTTTTCCATATAGTTTATATAGTATTGGGATTAGTTCTTTAAATGTTTGGTAGAATTTGCTTGTGAATCTCTCTGGTCCTGGAGATTTTTTCTTAGGAAGTTCATTGATAGCTTGTTCTTTTTCCGAGATTGGGTTAAGTATTTTATTTCTTCTTCTGTTAATCTGGATAATTTATATTTTTGTACATATTCATCCATTTTATTTAGTTTGCCAAATTTATTGGCACATAATTGGGCAAAATAGCTCCTAACAATTGTCTTAATTTCTCTTCTTTCATGGTGAATTCACCCTTTTGAATTTTGATACTAGTAATTTGGTTTTCTTATTTCCTTTTTAAAATCAAATTAACCAATGGTTTGTCTATGTTATTATTTTTTTCATATAACCAGATTCTAGTTTCATTTATTAGTTCAATTTTTTTTTTTACTTTCAATTATATTACTCTCTCCTTTGATTTTCAGGATTTCCAATTTGGTGTTAAATTGGGTATTTTAAATTTGTTCTCTTTCTAGTTTTTCTAGTTGCATATGCAATTCATTGGTCTGCTTTTTCTCTATTGATGTAAACAACTAGAGATATAAATTTTCCCCTAAATACTGCTTTGGCTTCATCCCATAAATTTAGGTATGTTGTCTTATTGTTGTCAATTTCTTTAATGAAATTATCAGTTGTTTCTATGATTTGTTCTTTGATCCACTTGTTTTTTTAGATTAGATTATTTAATTTCCAATTAATTTTAATCTCTCTTTCTATTGTTCATTATTGAATATAATTCTTATTGCATTATGACATGAAAAGGATGCATTTACTATTTCTGCTTTTCTTTATTTGGTTGTGAGGTTTTTATATCCTAATACACAATTTTTATGTAGGTACAATGTACTTGCAGAGGAATATTTTTTTTCCCCATTCCATTTCTCCAAAGATCTATTATATCTAACTCTTCTAGAATTTTATTCACCTCATTAACTTCTTTCTTGTTTATTTTTTATTAGATTTATCTAGTTCTGAGAGGGGAAATTTGAGGTCACCCACTAGTATAGTTTATTATCTATTTCCTCCTATAACTCATTCAACTTCTTCAAAAATTTAGATGCTATGCCATTTGGTGCATATATGCTCAATATTGATATGACTTCATTGTGTATGGTACCTTTCAACAAGATACAGTTTCCTTCTTTATCTCTTTTAATTAGATCTATTTTTGCTTTTGCTTTGTACGAGATCAAGATTGCTACCCCTTCTTTCTTTGCTTCAGCTGAAGAATAATGGATTCTACTCCAGCCCCTTACCTTTACCCTGTGTGTCTCTCTGCTTCAGATGTGTTTCTTGTAAACAATATATTGTAAGAATCTGGTATTTAATCCATTCTACTGTCTGCTTCTGTTTTATGGGTGAGTTCATCTCATTCACATTTATAGTTATGATAACTCATTATGTATTTCCCTCCATACTATTTTTTGCTTCTTTATACTCCTCTCTCTTTTACACCCACTCTTTTTCTCCTTATAAGTATTTTACTTCTGATCACCACTTTCCCCAATAAACCCTCCCTTTTATCAGTCCCTCATCCCCTTTCTATTATCCCTGTCCCTTTTTACTTCCTTACAGGGTAAGAGATTTCTATATCCAATTTCTATATTCAACTGAGTGTGTATGTTATTCCTTCTTTGAGCCAATTTTAATGAGAGTAAGGTTTAAGTTTTGCCCATCACCTACCCATCTTCCCCTCTATTGTAATAGCTCTTTTATGCCTCTTTTATGTGGGATAGTATACCCCATTTAATCTCCCCCCTCCTTCCAATGAAATTTTCTTTCTCACCCCTTTATTTTTTGGAGTGGTATCATCCCATCAAAGTCACCTTATATCCACATCCCTTTTGTCTTCATATACTGCTCCTAATTGCTCTTATAGTAATAAAGTTAAGTCACATATATTATTTTGCCATACAGAAATATAAAGAGTTTAACATTATTGAATTCTTATGTCTTCTCTTGTTTCTTTTTTACTTTTTTTATGTTTCCATTGAATCTTGTATTTGGAGGTCAAATTTTTTATTCAGCTATGGTCTTTTTAACTAGAAATACTTGAAGGTCTTCTATTTCATTAAACATCCATTTTTTTCCCCTTAAAGATTATATTCAATTTTGCTGGGTAGGTGATTCTTGGTTCTAATCCTAATAGCTTTGTTTTCCAGTATATCATATCCCAAGCCTTCTAGTTCTTCAATGTGGAAGCTGCCAAATTCTGTGTAATCCTGACTGTAGCTCCATGATATTTGAATTGTTTCTTTTTGGCTGTTTACAATACTTTCTTCTTGATCTTTGATCTTTGGAATTTAGCTATGATGTTCCTGAGAGTTTTCATTTTGGGATCTCTTTCAGGCAGTGATTGGTGGATTCTTTGAATTTTTATTTTGCCCTCTGATTTTAATATATCAGGGTAGTTTTCTTTGAGAATTTCTTGAAAGATTGTTGTCTAATCTTTTTTTTTATTTTATTATTATGGCTTTCAGGTAGTCCAAGAATTCTTATATTATCTCTCCTCCATTTATTTTCTAGTTCAGTTGTTTTTCCAATGAGAAATTTTGTATTTTCTTCTATTTTTCTATTTTTAAAATTTTATTTTATTGTGTCTTGATGTCTCATAGAATCATTAGTTTTCAACTGTTCAAGTCTAATTTTTAAGAAATTATGTTCTAGGGGGCAGCTAGGTGGCACTTGCCCTGGAATCAGGAGTACCTGAGTTCAAATCTAGCCTCAGGCACTTAACACTTACTAGCTGTGTGACCCTGAGCAAGTCACTTAACCCCATTGTTTAGCCAAAAAAAAAAAAGGAAGTATTGTCTTCAGTGAGCTTTTGTACTTTCTTTCCCATTTGGCCAATTCTATTTTTTTAGGGAGTTGTTTTTCTCAGTAAATTTTTATATATTTTCCCCATTCTATTGTCTTTTTTTCATGATTCTCTTGCCTTATTCTCATTTCTTTTCCCAATATTTCTTCACTTCTCTAATTTGCTTTTTAAAATCTTTTTAAAGCTCTTCCAGGAATTCTTTTTGGGCCTGAGACCAAATTACATTTTTCTTTGAGGCTTACGTTGTAGCCATTTTGACACTCTTGTCCTCTTCTAAGTTTATGCTTTGATCCTCCCTATTATCAAGTAACTTTCTATAGTCAAGTTGTTGTTGTTTTGCTCTTTTTCCCTGCCCTTTATTTATAACTTGGTGTTTTTATGTGAGATTTGGGCCCTGATCCTGCACTGTCCCAAGCTTTTTGTGCTGGGGCTCTGAGTCTTCTGGTTTTCACTGGATATCAGGGATTAGCTGTTTGCTTTTTCTGGAGGGTGGGCTTTCCTTCTGTCTTGTACTGGGGGGTTGGGCCTCCCTATTGGCTTCTCCTGGGTGTGGGGTTTGCCGCTGTCCTGCTTCCAATGAGACCTTGCTGCTGGGTTGCTATGGTAACAGAGACTTTCTGGTGGCTGGCCCTGGAGGAGGGATCTTATCACTGGTATGCCACAGGGTTGGAGCCCTACTGCTGAGTTGCAATGGAAATAGGCCCTCTGTGCTGGTAGGCCCCAAGGGCAGGATCTCACTGTTGGCCAGCTCCATGATGGGGCTTCACTACCAGTCAGCAATGGGTGTCAAGTCCTGGCTGGTGGCTTGTGCTTAGGGTGGGTTTGCTGGGGTGGTGCCTTACTCTGCTTCACAGACTGCTCATTTACATAGGGGGCTGCTAGTTTGAAGTAGGGCAGGGCCTTGCTGCAGGCCCTCATGTGAGGATGGCTGCTGCTGCTGCTTTTGTGTTTGGGCCTCACTCCTTCCGACCCCATTGAGATAGACCTTTCCTGCCAGATTGGTAAGCTAACTCCCAGCTCCCAGATAAATTTGTAGGCAGTTTTCCAGTTGTTTGGAGGGCAATTTGGGAAGGCTTCAGAGGATTCCTTCCTCACTCTGCCATTTTGGTACCAGAAGTCCATAGCTCCATGTAGAAGCATGGAAATGGAAGTGAAGGAGGCAGATGGTAGGACTAATCCAAGCATGGCATCTATCAAAGCGTGATAAGTGACAGGGCAAAGTGCAAGGGATTCAAGAGTGAGGGTTGAGTAAGGAAGGGAGGAGAGTATAACAGATGCAGGCAGGGGTCATGACTTGGAAAAGAAATGAGGGTTAAAAGGAATGAAGTTCATGGTGAGAATAGTGAATGAAGTGAGGAGTCATAAGGCATAGGGAAAGATGGAATAAAGAAAATAGTGATCAGACAAAGGAATTTGGGAGTTCATATACATAAGAGTCCATTTAGGAGTTAATTTACATGGAAATGTAACAGCTACTGTGTCTAATAGCTGAGATGGAATGCAGAAGTAGGTCATGTGAATTAAGTAGATTGAGTAACTAGGAAGTTAGAATATTTGTGAGAGCATCAATATGTATGTGGAAATCTCCTAGATTCTTTTCAGCAAAGTCACATTTTTAATCTAATCTTAAAGTTTTGAAAGGTATTGATTGGCCAAAGAACTCATGTAAAGTCTGGTTGGACTCATGCTTGGTCATTTGGGCCTATGTGCACATTCAAAAAATTTGACAAATTTGACGATCTTGGGCACAGGTACTAGTTTTCTCAGGGTGAGCAACCTGCCAAGTTCAAGTTCTCATAATTTTCCTGAGAATGATCTTGAATAGTTTATCTTAGTATGGGGTTGAGGGGAAGGCAAAGAATACACAAACACTACAAAGTTATAAACGGTGAAAAAAGTAAATCATTAGCAGACAAAGTAAAATGTTAACAAGTAATTTTTCCGCTGCACCTAACCTATTGGGAAAGTGGTGCTAGTACTGTCCTTTAACACCTGGAAGAAATATGATGTCTGATAATTTGGCCTTCGTTTGATTTTTCAAAGAAGTATTTTCAAGAGAATTGCTAAGTCAATACATAAGCAAAGAATGTTATTAAACTTAATAGAAGTGTGAATGTTTTGTTTATGTAGGAAAAGAATCTCCCCAAATGAGGGTTACATTTGGTGATTCCAATGAACAATAAGTATGAAATGGGTGTAATTCCAAACAGGGGCCTGGCTCATCTCTTTGCATTGCTTCTACAAGTAGAAATTCATGCCTCAATGGTACCTCAAAACATGAATGGTGCTGAAACACTTGTGTGAGCCATTGCTCATGGAAAAAGCCACCCATAAGAAAAAAATTCCACAACCTCTGCACAGGTGTGCCCTATAGAGAAGGACGGAGGAATTGTTGTCAATGACGCCATTATCTACCACTGACTTTGCAACATAGCATAATCACTGCCCGAGTCCTATCCTGTAAATGTTGCCTTTCAGACTACTGGCAGCTTTGCAGCATGGTCTCCTAAACAGACTTCCCCAAGGACACACACAGCATGAGTGAAGACAGATACCAAACACAATGAAAATCATTCCAGTAACAAGAAACCTCACAACTGCTTTGATTTGACACACACAGCTCTCCCATGCCTCTCTAGCTCTCCCTCCGGATAGCACAGTTGGCTCTGCATTGTCACTGCCTGTTTAGAAACAACACCTCTGAAACCTGGTCTACTTATCTTTTTATAGCCATAAAACAGACAGCCTGGTAAGGGGAGAGTTATTGTTAACAGCTGCTGCCTTCCTGCCCTACACACAAAGTGCCTTAACTTCCAGACTTCAGTACCTTGGTGACATGGAGTTTCTTATCCCCTCTTTCTCCTTTGTATCACATGCTTACCAACATTTTGATGCTGAATTTAAAATTCAATTCCTCTGTGTCTGCTTGGATTCTTTTCTTTCTGGCTTCCTTCTTTGTATCTTCTCTTTCACTTTGGATTCCTTCAACTTCTCTAAAAATCCAGGGCATAGAAAGGATTTCTTTAAATTCTTTCAATTTCTTCTCTTTCAGGGAGACCAGCTGCACTTATTATACAAATAATCACCTCCAGCAGTTTCCCCACAGGACACTTAAAGGATGTTCTAGTCTTCTTGTCTTTTATGTTGGATGAGCTGTGCAGCACAACTGAAAAGTGCTTTCTAAAGCTTAATTTTATCGATACCTTTTGTTTCGATGTACCTTTCATTTCTGAATCTATCCTTTCTCCCTCCCCTAAACAGTAAATCATCCCTTTAATTAAGATTAAAAAAAGACCTGCAAGTTTCCATGAGTCCTAGAGCAGTAGAAATGGAGCAGGATTTTGAAGTCAGAGGACTTGGGTTCAAATGCCAGTTTTGCCAGTCACTGCCTGTATGACCTTGGGCTAGTCACTTAAACATTCTAGACCATCATTTCCTCAATTATAAAAAGAGGGCATGAGGTCAAATGTCCTCTAACATCCTTTTCATTTCTGTGTCTGTCTAAAATAGTCCATTCAGCTTTTGGGCCAGCAAAGTCTGAAGTTAGGAAGACATGAGTTCAAATCTGACCTCAGACACTTACTAGCTGTGTGACTCTGGGCAAGTCACTTAACCTGATTACCTCAGTTTCCAAATATGTAAAATGAGCTGGAGAAGAAAATGTCAAACCACTCCTGTATTTTTGCCAAGAAAACATCAAAAGAGGTCATAAAGAGTTGGACACGCCTGAAAAATGACTAAACAAATTTCTGTAAGGTGCCATGGAAAACTGCCTATTCATCCCTACATGTTTAGTATTGGGATCCTGATTAAATGAGAATCCTTTAAAAATTGCTTTTAAGCCAGCTCAGCTGATCTTTTACATGGTAACCTCAGCTACTTCATAAGTTATTATCAATTAGTAGACATTTACTAAGTACTATATTAATGGACTATAGGCCTCACTTTCTCCCCCTCATACTGTGTTTCATGAGATTGTAGGAATATAGGTTTACAGCTAGAAGCATTCTTAGAGGTCATGTAGTTTAATCTCCTTTCAGAGATGGACTAATTAAGTAACTTGCCCAAATGAAAAAACAAAAAACAAAACCAGTATTTGAACTCAGATCCTTTGATTCCAAACTTGTTTTTTTCTCTGTACCTGCATTGAATAAAGATGAGAAGGCTCGAATATAATGTTACATGTACCGTTGGAGATAGTACTCACATCAGTGAGCTCATGGTAGCATTAAAGAATTATCTTGCAAATGAAATGAAATATAGTGAATCTTAAGACTTACAAAGTGATTTCCTTTTACCCTGTGAGGTAGGTAGGGCATTGTTCTCCCTCAGTAGCTGGATGAAGAAATAAGAGAACTTCTAACTTCAACCTGACTGTCAAGAACAAGGGAGGACTAGTTACTGGATGCAAGCAAGGTGGTGCGTGTACAGAGCATGGATATGGAGTCAGAAAAACCTAAGTTCAGATCCAGTCTCAGATACTTAATTTGCTATGGTCAAGTCACAACCTATCTTTGCCTCAACTTCCTCATCTTTAAAATGGGAGTGATAATAGCACCTATCCTCCAGGGTTGTTGTGAGAAATAAATGAAATAATACTTTTTAAATACTTTGGAAACCTTAAAGCGCTAAATAAATGCCAGGTATTATTATTACTATTATTATTATTATTATTAGTAGTAGTAGTAGTAATACTTTCAGGGGGTCAAGAGTTTTCTTGTGAAGTGTCTATTCTATAAAACCAAAATATATATTAATATATTTAAAACATTTTTAAAATGCAGAAGTTAATGAAACAAAAACCTGTGAAGTTCATCCCAAGAAGTTCATCCCATTCTATTCTGTGATTGCATATTTAAATAATATTCTTTATGTAAGACCCTCAAAGGTGGATCACAGAATGAAATTCAAGTAGATCAGTGGTATGAAACAAAGAAATGACTGCCGCTAAATCATACATATGGATCTCTGAGATTGCATATTGACTTAGGAAGCCACATATTATCATTATCTATATTTTACTGCATTATTATTTATTTTGTTCAATATTTCCCAATTACATTTCGAACTGGTTCCTGCTGACCATGTATTTGCCACCTCTGAAGAAGATTGTTTGCTGCGCCCCTTCCTCCACTCTAATGTGCTTGTATAAAAAGTTTTTTATTTTTAAGGTGAGAATATAAGATGGAGAGAATCACTCTTCAAAAAAACCCCATAGATCTCAGAAACAATAGATGTACTTCTGTACATCTACAGGTTGTACTAGTTGGCTACTGAGGACCAGTTCTGAGATATGGGCATTTCTCATTCTGATTTGTATATAAAGCAGATTTTTGCTACTAGAATGCATGATTTCAAATGATAAAATAAACCTGTATGTAACTCTTTCAATCTTTTATCTTTATTTGTTGGGGATCTTCCATTGATTGTGTCTCCTAATGCTGTTCTTTAAAAAAAAAATATGATATTAAAAGGACATAATTAGTATTATTTTACAGTTGTATCAGTTGTATATGCATATGTATATAGACATTTGCATTTATGCATACACACATATCCTTCTCTCTCAAAGTCTTAATACTTTCAAAGATATTACCTATATTGGAAATAAAATAATTGGATGCTTAATATTTGCCTTCTGGAAAGTTAATGGTAACTGATGAGGTTCTCTGAGTCTTTATATTCATGCATTGCTTAAAGTATGACTTCTCTCAAGCTGTTTCCATGGTCCTGAACAAAAGCTCAAACTAAGGTTTTAGAAAGGAATGTAGGTTCTGCTCACATTCTAAAAATAGTATTAAGATTTGGCAAAGCGGATTATTAGCTTGTATGACCTAGTTCATTCATCACAATGAAGTTTCAACGGGCAGCACTGTATAGTTTTTCTATTTCTCATTGTTTCAATAAAAAGTTTTAGCCCTAAAATGCAGAAAATATTGTATACAAAATACTGTGCTTGCTCTGTGCCTACTCACCAGAAAGCAATAGGTACATCTAAATAAAGTTCTTCAAAAAGAGCAGTGTCATCTATTGATATCAGGGCTATCACTGTGACTCCTTTTTTTATTAAATAGTGATACATAATCAGTATCTTGCTCTACAATATCATGCTTGAGTATTTGGGTATTAGTTAAACATTCTCTAACTGACTCAGTATTTCTTTTGCATACTTTAAAGACGAATCTGGGAAAACACTGATTTTTCAATTCTTTCAATTTTTTTTTAATTAGAAAGGTCTTTGGGTTGGAAATTATCCTACTGACTAGAATTTATATTCCCATAGGTCTAACCCCAGATTGTGTACATCTTTCTTTTGGTTAGGAAAAACAACAACAACAAATCATAATAACTAGTATTTATATCATGCCTTGAGGTTTGCAAAATGCCTTACATATATTAGTTAATTCATTTGATCCTCACAGCAATCCTCATTTTACAGACGAAGAAACTAAGGCTGAGTCACATTACGTGATTTGCCCACAGTGCCAACAGTTAGTCTAAGCCAGGGTTCAAACTCAAGTCTTCCTGACCTACTAATGTTCCAGAAACTGTATTAATTTATCACCAAAAACAAAATGTCAGGAAATATTAATGGTCTTTTTTAAAAGTGGTGATATATTGCATGTAAACCTGATGATTTTTACAGTAATTCTATGTGCAGTATATTTTTGTCATTTGTGTGTTGAAGAAATTATACTGTACCTTTGAGGGGATATCTGCTTATTCAGGTATGAATGATTTCACACTTTAGTGAATTATTTCTGCTTGTCATATTTTCAACCATGATCAACAGATATTCCCCAAATGCAGAATACACAATATAGCATTACCTATGGGCTGTCAAGTGCGAAACTAAAAACCAAATTAAAAGGAAAAGTAGACTCATGACATAAGTGCATCAGCAAATTCTTCACGAACTGCTATACTCAGAGTAAAAATCGCCCCATGACTTTCTTACAAAACACTGACCACACTTCTAATCTTTACTTCTAGTATCAAAATGGTAGCTGTTCAGCGGTGTGGTTGTAAATATTTAACAGCTAGATCTCCAAAAAAAACCCATCCACCATACTTTTAAGTTTAATCCACATTATTAACATTTTCTTTACCATTTCTTAACGATAAACAATCACAAAATGATAAATCAAGCCACGGTTCAGAGTTGCCAATTTCCAAGGTATAAGTGTACATACTGGAAATTTAATTTCAGCTCTCTTGAGTTGGAGTGAGCTCCATCACACCGTGGTTGTAACTCAATTTCAGTGTTATCTCTGATTTCATCAAAGGAGGAGGAAGGGGAGAGGGAAATAAGCATTTATGTGTGCCAGGCACTCTGTGAGATAGATGCTGTGAGATAGTTATTGCCACTTTAGAGTTGAGGAAACAGAGGCAAACAATAGTTCAACAACACACAGCTAGTAAGTGTCTGAGGTTCTATTTGAACTCAGGTCTTCTTAACTCCAGGCCTAGAGCTCTATTCACTGTGTCACATAGCAGCCTCTAAACTTACACTGGTTAATCTTCTTACCTATGATCTCCCCTAAGGGCAACTATGACCTTACAACCTCCCTTGCAAATAAAAGGCAAGAAAATACATTTTTAAAAATGGAGTTTGTGGAGGATAAACTCACAATTAGAGTTACAGAGAGGTAAAATTGGAGCACATATGAAGGAAGGTAATTAAAATCTGAGCTAAGATTGGACATATACTTATCTGGAAGAAAACAAGGTAGGTTATGAGGGACTCACCTGGAAGCTTCTAGTCTCTAGGTGCTCATGATATGTTTCCCCATGACTTCTAATAATAAACTTCTTAAAACAAAGAAACAGAGCCACCAGAACAAATCCTAATTTATTAAAAATGAAGTCCTGTTGTGAAAGCTCCTATAAAATTAGGGGGTGGGACTGGATGATTTCTAAGGTCCTTGACGTCTCTAAAATCCTGATCCTAAAATCTAAGCATCCTTCTACTGCGATTTCTGTTATCACTCCTGAGACTCTAGCTGTGCTATGAACCAGTTCTGACATCTTTTCTCACCCCAAAGAACCTCATTTGTAGGGTGGAATATTTATTTACATTAATCCTAGCAACCTAAAGTACATAAATCTTTTTATTTTCACTGTATTTTAGCCTGATTATTTTCCTTTATAATCCTTTGAATTTTATTTATGTATTTAAAAAAGGGTTCATAGGCTTCAGCAGATTGAGAGACAGGTCCATGACCCTTAAAGATGAATAATCCCTGCTCCAAAGCATTCAAGTGAACTTTCAGATTCTGAATTTAGCTGGTGGCCTTTAAGCCTTTCTTACAGGTAACTCTGGTGCCTCCAAAGTCCTTAATTGTTTCAATAATAAAATAACTTATCGTGTAGACTCACCATAGGAGGGCATAGATGTAATCAATATAATTTGTATTCTGGGTGTTCAGATGCAATCATGGGCCAATAGAAAATGGAGCAAACCCACGAAAAAGTGGTAGCATCAGCTGCAAGCTCACAAGAATGACCAGGCCCTTTATCTGGGATGGGCCAGTCTGCTGGTAGGCCAGATTGCTGGATGGGATGGTCATGTGCATCAGCAGAATTTGTCTCTACTTACAAGTATTTCCCAGCCAAAGAAACTTGATCAGGGTATCATTTGTAAGCAACTTTGCCTATCTAAAAATTGGTTTGTAGATAAGAATTTGCCTTCAATGTGCCCCAAGTAATTAGTCACCATTAGAACCTGACAAAGGAGAGAAGATAAGGAAATATCAGGGTGAAATGATTGGTTTTCAGGAAATTAGTGTGTTTAATATGATCAAGTCAAATGAGATGCAGATTCACATTTTTCTCTTAGTAGTCGATCTGATCAATTTTTTTTTTTGTTTTTGGTGGTAAATGAGACTACATCAAGATATTATTCCCTGGTAAGGTTTATATGTTTTGTCTGACTGTTAGATGGAGGTTGGTTTCTGGTGGAAAGGTAAAACTTTACATGAACAACAGGATATAGCAAAGACCCAATATATCATTTATATGAACTAAGACCCATCATCAGAAATTGAGTGAGCAAAAAGACTGGGAGGTAGAGCATCTCCCAGATGAATGGCAAATGACCAAGGTGGTAGCATATGATCTGTTCCAAAGGAAGAAGTAGAGTATTTTGTTAATGTGACCACATCTAGCATTATGGTTTGCTGGCCATGGGATAGTGCAAAGTGTGATCAAGCTAAGGTTACTGTTGTGTATGGCCACAGGAGCAACATGAAGGTCTGGGTAGCCTTTGTGTTTTCCTAAAGGGTGGCAAGGGAATAGACTTCCTATTTAAAAAAATTTTTTTTTTTTGATACAAGGCTGCCCCACGTCCAAGGAGACTACATATAGGGTCATAAATTACCCGCCATGGCCCACAGCTAGATTGTCATGACATATGTAGACTACATCTAAATTAATCTTTCCTGAGACCCCAGAAAGCTGGAAGCTAATGTGAAGGTGCTCATTAGAAACCATTTTCCCTTTAACTCTGGTCCCTTTTGTTCCTTGTCTATTGGGATGTAGCTGTTCTGTGGGTCAGCTATGGTGCTAGAGAAGATTTGGGGCAGTTCCCAAAACATAAACGAGAAAAGTTGTCTTCTTAACATAAAAAGAATTGGTTTAGTATAAACTTCTGTAGATAATAGTTGAAGTTTAGTAAAAAAAAAAAGTACCTAGATACTTGAATTTCTTTTAATCTTGCTGTTGCTTGTTATATCTGTTGGCTACACTTCAAAAGATTACTGGTTTCATAAATGTTACTATTCTTTCCATCCAGTCTTTTGGCAACTCATTGATATCTATCAGGTTGCCTCATGATGTGTCATGTTGAAAAAACAACTCTCAGCTTAGTTCATGTGGTTCCCATGACAATGAACTCACAATCTGTCCAGGCCTTTCTAGTTGGATGGAAGGTAAATAGCAATTGTTTCTGTTCTGGCCAGAAACTCCCAAGGGTCTTCCCCTCCCAGACTGACTCTTTGATGAAAGCAAACTGGGCCATCTTTTGCTTCAGTTATCACCTATCTTTAATTACTGAATGAGTATTGCCTCAGACAAACTGAGACTTGCAAAAGACCTTAGCTTAAAAAAGGCCAAGGTCCCCTATTGTGTCTGGGGCCATCACCAGTTGTTTTGACCTATGTCTTGCCACTGGACTCTGATAACTCTGGAGGAGTGAGGTTGATGACTTTGTATAGCTTTGCCTCACTTAAATCCAATTCACTTGCAAGTCAAGCCATCACCCTTCTGATGTCACTGTGCTCTTTGAGAATGAAGGATGAACAACAACAAAGCTTGATGGAAACTTAAATACCTAGCCTTTTTGAAAATGGCTTACGTGTTATGTCATTCTGGTTATCAGCACCTTTCCCCAAAGTTTAATTCCTTCCTAACTGTCATGTCTTTGGTTCCAGGATAGTTTTAGAAGTAGCTATAGTTACTAGTCTATTAAAAGATTTGAGAGCATATCATTCAAGGTTGCCCTAAACACCAAATCTCTTGCCTGTCATTTCACCATTATAGTTTCTTTCCTTGGAGCCTTGTTAGCTATTCTTGATGTACTTATCATTGAACATGGTTGACATTTTAACAGTAATGAGATAGGTGCCAGTGGGATTTAAGAGGGGAGTAAGGAGTAAATGAAAGTATCTCAAAGACAAACTATGCCACTTTCAAGATTTTTGCTGAAAGACAACTCTACTTGGTCATATCCCTTACCCATTACCTTCAGATCGGGTTGTTAGCAATGACTCTTGGGGCTAGGGAACTCAGCTGGGACCATGCACTGGAAATAAATACTAAGGAATCCCCCTATGCTTAATAGTGAAGGAGCAGGCATTCAAACCATCATTACACTGCCTTCAGAGCTCATTGCCTTAGCTTGGTTCTCAGCCCTTCAGCAGAGGGACTGAGAAGTTTGAACCTGTTTGGCTGTGGTCTTCTTCATTGGCTATAGGATTTTCTTTTCTACCATGGTTAGTGTTATGTGTGTCTCTGGCTTCTATACTTCTAGGGAACATGATCTGGAACATGTGACATGAAAGTAACTGAAGGTAAATTAAATTTATTGTCCCATGACCCTTTCTATGACTTCTGTGCTTCAAGTTACCTATGACCATAAAGCAGAAAATCCAAGAAGCAATGGCAAACTTAAGATTAACAGGGAATGTGGCAAACTTCTCAGCCACTAGAAATGGGAACCAAAAGGGTCAAAGACAAGTGGGTAGATAGAATGGTGACAGCAGGGCTTTCTTTGCTAGAAGTTGGCCTTTGAATCATTCCTCCACTCTGGGAGTAGTTGGTTAGTGGTAGGGCTAAGTGACTGCCTCTTGCTGCAGGACACTTAAAGGAAAAGAACTAGCTATAGCAGTAACTGTCTACACCAGGGTGTTCTACAAAATCCATGTTTTGTAACATGAGAAGAGTCAAGACTTGGGTCCAAGTTCCATAGACTTTAATTTACTGACTGACCCTGCAGGGCATCATTAATGGCACAGCTTTTGGGAACTGTTGCATTTTCTCTATGCTTTTGTCTGTGCACAAGAATGAATGTAGGAGGATTAAACAATTTGAATTAATGGATGAAAAAACATTTATTAAATCCTTAGTCTGTGCCAAAGACTAACATTGTGTTAAGTTCTAGGGATACAAATTCAAACGGAAAGACTCCCTTGCCTTTAAAGACCTTACATTCAGGAACTAAGAGACCAAAACACGTAGAGAGAGAGGTGGTCAGGGAAAGGCACCTTGGTCCCAAGAGTTATAAGGATGATGAACTGGGCCATGATTGATATACCTTTTTGGGAATAAATGCAAGGTTGATTTGATCCTGGTTTCAGGACTGGAGATAGCTGGGTGGTAGGGAGAAGAAAGGGGAAACTAGGGATGCTGTCAAGATGGTTAGGAAGTAGGGAATGAGGTGAAGAAGAGAAGTATGGTTAGGTCCTGCTGGAAATAGTGGGCAATGAGATTGTCATCAAACCATACTGTGGACCCTATGAGATTGGGGGTGGAAGGAAGTATTGGAAATTAGAGGATTGTAACCTTTGGGGAATGGTCTTTAATAAAGATAACAGGGCAACTGCCAAAGCTGTTGAGATGATAGCCATAAAAAAGAAAGTGATGGTGTCTTGAATCATCAGTTCAACCATTACCAATTTGTTATCTGGTAGTGGCCATGGTCTAGGAAAAATTGGGTAATGCAGTTACATGGGAGATGTTTTGTTGTACATTTTTAAAAATTTATTTTAGTGAGTCTATGCAAAAAGTTTAAAACACTGTATGCAGTATCCAAAAAATTCATGGATATTTCCTTGGGAGATTGTGCCATAATACCAAGATCATATTACCTGGGGCTTAATGAAATAAACCAACTTTGGGGAGAAGTCAGGATTATGGTAGCTGATGTATTAGAGTTCATTTTTATTCCATAAATCCACTCTGTGCTTGTTAAACTAATCAGATGGGTGGGTCACTCAAGGAGAGTGATAAATGGTAACAGTCCCCTAGTTTTAGCTACTTACAGCCTCAGGAAGTTTTAACCTGGGCCAAAAAAATCCCTACCAAGGCCTGGTTCAGGCTTAACTTAATCCAAATTCAGAAAATCTATTCTCTTGAATAAAAATAGTCACAATTAAAAGGCTGATTAATGCCTGGAGGCATTAGGATACCCTGACTCCAGTCCTGGATAAATACGAACATAATCAGTGCTAGAGAAATTCTTGGATTAAATCTGATTCTGATTTTGAGCAAGGCTCACAATAATATAGGGTATTCATAAGACTCAATGTCCCCCAAACACAGAAATTAATGTAATTTGCTTTTCTAGGGAGGCGAATCTAAGCAGATGGGAAATGCTTTTCGAACTCATTAAATTCTTGCAGCTGTCTATTCAGTGGACTAATAGGAAATGAAGAGAAAGATGGGCAGGCTAGAAGGGAAAACAGAAGGAAACAAATTCTCTCACTTTTAAATCTGAACAAGTCTTGAAGTGGCTTCTAAAGTCTTTTAGCTCTTAGGCCAAAGTGAGGGTAATAGCTGTCTTTAAGCATTGGAAGAATTGTTTTAGGGAAGTGTTATTAAATTAGTTCTACTTTGGCCTAGGGGGCAGAGCTAGGAGCATTGAGAAGTTATAAACCTGCAGATTTGGGCTCAAGGGAAGGAAATGCTTTCTCATGATTACAGAATACACTGCCTAAGGAGGTAGCATTTCCCCCCAGGCTGAAAGTTTTCTTGGACAGGCTGGATGACCATTTACTGTTGTTGTTGTTGGTTAGTCATTTTTTCGTTGTATCTGGCTCTTAATGACCCTTGTTGAGGTTTTCTTGCTTAAGATACTGGTTTGCCATTTACTTTTCCAGCTCATTTTACAGATGAAGAAACTGAGGCAAACAAGTTAAGTGACTTGATCAGGGTCATACAGCTAGTAAATGTCTGAGGCCAGATTTGAACTCAGGAAGAGAAATCTTCCTGACTTCAGGCCCAGCACTCTATGCACTGTGCCATTTAGCTGCCCTTAAATAATAAATCCCTCTACAGAAATGCTAAATGTCAAGCTAAAGTCCTTTCTTCCACCTAAATTGAAACATCTTCCTACTTTTCTGCCCAGCTGTAATAACCTGAATTTAGTTTTAAGTCCAAAGTGAACGTGTAGTCTCTGTCCAGGTAGCTCACATAAAGAATACCTACCAAAAGAGAAAATATATATAAATATTGTTTGGACTAGATTTTAGTCAGAATCAGAAGATATGAATTAGAAAGGACCCAAGAAGTCATCTAATTGAACTTATTTTAAGGAGAAATCAAGTGATAGAGAATTCTTTTTCCAAGGCAGCCCATCCTGTGTTTGATGAGTGGTCATTGTTAGGAAGTTTTTCTTTAGCTTGGGTCTAAATCTGTCTTTCTACAGCATAGGTACTGAGCTTACTTCTGCCTGGGAGCTGAGCAGAACTGATTCAGCAGGTTCTTCCACAAGACATTTTGAAATACTTGTATTTCTTCTCTTTTTCAAGTTACATATCTTAGGTCTTTCAACTGACACTCATGCAGTATAATCTCCTGTTGCCCTCCTCTGGACGTTTTACTATTTGTCACTCTTTCCTTAAATCTATCCTTGAACTGACTGTAGCCCTCAAGATGTGATCTGACCAAGGCAGAAAATAACAGAACTAGCATCACTGTCTTTATTCCAAGCCTGCTGACTGTTATCACACTATTCATTCAAGTTGTACTTCCAGTCCATTAAAACTTTTTTATGGACCTGCTGAGTAGCCCATGCCTCTCCCTTCTTGTACTTAATAAGTTTTTAGGACTTAAGCACATACTCCCTTCCATTGTTTCTTTTCTGGTTTCATAAGTTCATCTTATGTTCTTTGTGAAATATGTATGTATGTGTTTGTGTGTTTTGGGACACCCTATATATCACCCCCTACAGGTTAATGATGGCAAAGCATCTTGTGAAATGCAGTTTTTCCCCTATCTTCTTCCTGGTCAAAATGGGGGAAGGGGGAAATTACATCCCCAATATCTTTTGCCATCATTCACTCTTTGGGGGTCTTATATATCTCTATGTATTTGAAATTCATACACTGACCTGTATCTATCTATCTGAAATTCTTGTACTTAAATATATCTCCTCCGCTGTTTATTCTCTGTGCCTTTTAATCCCCTAATTTTTCTTTCCTTGACTTCCTCATTATTATCCAAAATCTAATGTCATCACATGCTGTGGCTGTGGTTGTTGTGCTGCTGCCACTTAAAACCCTCACTATTCTTGATGCTGTCTTCAAAGGGTAAAGCAATCTGTCTTTGGTATTTAGTGAGGCTGTCCATGATCTCATAGGCGACAGAATAGCTCATATGCCATCTACTCAGATTTACCCAAGATGAAGCAGGGACCCAAGTCACCAAAGGAAACTTCATGTTTCATATCAAATAAAGGCTTTCAGGATTTTCTCTCTGCTATGCAAGAGGTAAGAAATATATTAGGAGGCAGGGTGGTGGCCAATAAAGGATTGTTCAAGTATGATCCCATTTTGAAGAGATTACTTCTGTTCTAGGAATTGTGGTGTGTGGATCATTTATTTGACCTTATTGAGTCCTGAGTTTTATGTATGAAAATGTGAACAGCGATACTTAATGGTCTGTGATTTTCTTCCCTTTGGTTCTCTGTCTCTCTCCCCATCACAATACATGCTTCTATAGTTTTGCCAAATGTTTGATAACTCTATGAGCTGATATATAGCAAGGTCTGAGTCATAAGAAAAAATTGGCTAAACTCACTGGCATTTTATATTCATAACTCAAGACACCCTTTGGAAAAAATGCCCATATTATCTCATTTGTCTTTTAATTTTTCCAATGAAAAGAACAAGCTCCCATCTTGATTCCAAACAAATATGACAGTTTGAGTAAGACAATCCATAAGTTTCAATGATTTTCTACCCATATTTTATTTTTATTTATTAATTATTTATTTATTTTGTTATCAACAATCACTTCCATAAGCTTTTTTGTTTGTTTGTTTGTTTGTTTGTTTTGGCTAGGCAATAGGGTTAAGTGACTTGCCCAGGGTCACACAGCTAGTAAGGGTTATGCGTCTGAGGCCAGATTTGAACTCGGGTCCTCCTGAATCCAGGGCTGGTGCTCTATCCACTGCGCCACCTAGCTGCCCCTTCCATAAGCTTTTCAGATTCAAATTTTTCTCCCCCTCTCTCTCCAACTCCCTTCCCAAGAGGGTGTGCAATCTGATATAGGCTATACATATATATTCCTATTAAACATATTTTCACATTAGTCATGTTGTGAGGAAAAATTAAAACCAATAGGAGGAACCACCAGAAAGAGGAAACAAAAAACAGAAGGGAAAAAAAAAAGAGCAAATAGAATGTTTCATCTGCCATTCGAACTCCATAGTCCTTTCTTTAGATGTGGATAGCATTTTTCATCATGAGACTTTTGGAGTTGTCTTAGATCCTTGTATTGCTGAGAAGGACTAAGTCTATCAAAGTTAGTCAAAAAACAACATGGCTGTTACTGTGTACAACATTCTCCTGGTTCTGCTCACTTCACTCAGTATCAGTCCACACAAGTTTTTCCAGGTTTTTCTCAAGTCTACCTGCTCATCATTTCTTATAGTACAATAGTATTCCATTACATCCATATATCACAACTTGTTCATCCATTTCCCCAGTTGATGGGCATCCCCTCAGTTTCCAATTCTTTGCCACCACAAAAAGACCTGGGAGTCCTTTTTCCTGTACCCATATTTTAAAAACTAATGATTGCAGGAGTTCTTTTTTGTCACTTCTTCACATTTTCCTCTTTTCTTCTTCTAGATTCCCCATTTCATCCAGGCCTCCTATTCTGGCTCTTTCCTTCTTGAGCATATTGAAATGACTTATCTATAATGTAATCTTGAAGATTTAAGGTTTTAGAAGACCTATTTCTCTTGTTTATCATATTTGATGGTAGTCCTGAAGGAACTTTTAAATTTTAAAATATACTTCTCTTCTTTTTGGGTAAAAGTGTCTTCTGACCATTATAATCATCAACATACTGTAACTCAGACTTTGTTTCAGTCCCTGATATAATTTTGGTTCAATGCTGGTCATGAAGTGAATTCTTGTTTTTCTCATCTCCTTAGTCTAGGCCTATCCAGGGTCTTTCAGATAACCAAAACTTGGGCCAGGCTAACTAAGACCTAGTTTTCACAAGGAAGACGCAGTAATATCCCAAACCTGTTCTGGTTACTTTTTGACATATCGTGAGAAATAGAAAGCTATGAAAAGGTAGCTTTCTTTGAGAAGCACATTCTACTTTATACTCGCAGAATTGCCCTTTGACTTTTGGAAATGGTAGTTCTTTATTATCTGTTTGGAGTAATCTTAAATTTTACACTCTCTACTACAAGGTAATGCTCTGAGGACAAAAAGGGCCAGTAAATAATGTCTGATGGGTTCAAAGAAGTAGAAAATGCTACCTGATCAAAATTACAAGTGACAGATTCTTTGATGCTCCTCAAGAGCTTAGATTTCAACCTGTGACAGTGCCATATCTCATCATATAATCTTCTTCTGCTTGGAAAGATTGGAAAGGACTAGAAATAACATTTGGATAGCACTAGAATCGATTTTGTTAAACTCTTTAGTAACATGGATTTTCCAAATTTACTTTAGATATGCAATAAAAGTACTTGTTCTGTTAACCACAGATTAACAGTAGCATTAACAGTAGAATTCATGGATGGTAATATTAGGAAATAAAGCAATCTTACTAATCCCTTGATATAGGTTCAAGGCTGGAGGAAGAGGGGCCAACAATGAAACATTCTCCTATGGAAAACAATGAATTGATTTTTATATTATATGCTCATTAAAGGAATGGAAATTATATATTAAAATTATTGTTAATGTCTCCATAATATGGTACTAATTCAGCTGCTGAAAAATAAATTTTTGAGGTATAAATATATCTGAAGTAGTGATTTGAACACAGTAGATGTTAAATATCTATTAATTGTATGAATATGTAAATATAGATGGACTAAAGATTAAAAGCAGCCTAGACATTTGTGAAAAAAATGATCCAAAGATTGAAAATAAATATCTAAGGAATATAATGGAAATGGTACAAGAGGAGAAATTGAGATGTTTTAGTGCTAGTATTAAAGTTGCACCTGATTAGTTTGAGCTTGGACAAGTCATTTAATCTCTTGGATTCTCAATTTGATAATTTACAAAATGAGAAGTTTGGAGTAGGTGCTCTCAGGCCTCTTTCATTTCACTGAGTCTGTGAGGGTCTTGTTCCAAAGACCAAAGTAATCCTGTAACCTTGGAAGAGGAGGAAAATTAAGGAAACAGAAGGAAAACATAGAATGTCTCAAAAATCTTAGTGTAATTTTAAGCTTTACTGAGTATAAAACTTTACTAAGCTTTTGAAATACTCTTTAATTCTAAGGAAATACATACACACACAGGCAAACAGAGAGACACAGACACAGAAACATATACACAGATACACCTGAACACATATATATATACATATATGTATGTGTATGTGTGTGTGTGTATATATATATATATATATATACATGTATGTATATATATATATATATATATATGTATGTATGTGTGTATGTATGTATAGCACAGTCCTATGAAAAATGCCACATTAACTTCTCTTGATCTTCTTTAAAAACAAATATAGACACATACTACGGTGTTGATTCTGGCAACCCTAATACGGAGTATCCAAGTGGTTTCTTCCAAACTTTTGATTTTGATCACCTAGGTCCCGATCAGTGTGAACAATGAATCTCCTGAAGTGGTCACATGTATTTGAATTTATACTACTCAGAATTACAGTTATATAAAATATGGTACAGTCCATCTTCATCACTCATGGTAGTTATGTTCTATAAAGTTGCTTCAAATGCTGAATTATTGAATACTGAAACATTGCTCCTAGGGAAAATATAGCATTAGGTTTCTTTGAGCCTCTGGTCACAACATTTATTTTAGCATTTTCCGGAGCAGCATCCAGATTTGTGAATTTCCTTTTCCTTTTTCTGTAATCAACCATATTGTTGATTCATTAACATTGAACTCAAAGCCAACAGCACTATAACTCATGCCTGAACAAAGCTTATCTAACATGTGTTTTCTTTGTAAAGCATATCACAACCCTGGACAGCACTTCAGCACTTCCTTGGGGGCCAGTTTAAACAGCAAAATCCTCAATAAAAAGCACAAAAATGTGAGAAATGTGATATTAAATAGACCATGAAAAGGACACTTGTTTATGGTATCAGAGCTAAAACAAGAAGGCAGAGCTATCTATGCCTTATTCAACTTTAGCTGGGAATGTCTGTGTCTGGTGAGTCAAATTTTTCACAGCTCTGTGAATGTCCATGAATGACTGAGAAAGTACAGCAGTATTGATTTTGGGGTTACAAATAAATTTAGTGTGTAGGCAAACTCACAAATGTAGACTATACAAAGGATGAAGATCTACTGTAATTGGTTCTAGCCCACTGGAGATATGCAGTACTAATTTGAATAATACAGCCACTTCAGGGGATTAATTATTTACACTACTCTGGGCCTAGCTATAAAAGCAAATCATAGAAGGCTTAGGAGATATATTGAGGTTTTTTTTAATGTTAGCTTTCCTAGTGTCATAGAATTGTGCATGATTCAGCTGAATGCTCTCTAAGGTTTTGCTGACCTCCCAGAAGAGGATACTTTGGCCCTAATGAACATTTGTGCATTTGGTCCTGTAGGCTATAGTGAGACAAATCTCTGTGCAACTACAGTCAAAATTGATGAGAATTTTTTCTGCCAAAAAAGATGCAGAATCTGGACCTTTAAAATATCACAATATATCTTTGTGAGACAGGAACATCATATGAAAAAAACCTACCTTGATAGTGAACTTGTCTTTGTTTCCAGGAAAACAATAGCATCATGAAGGAGAAATATTCATCTTTGCATTTGAATTGCCAGAAGAAGAGAAATAAAGATGCTTACTTGGGTCTTTATTGGGAAACAACTGGAAATACCAGTCTTGACTATTTCTTCCTCTAAATATTTACTTTGGTTGGTTGCAACCAACTTTACTTTTGTGTCTTTTGTAGACCTCTAATGCATAGAATTGGGGCAGATAGGTAGAGTGTATAAACCTTGAGTGGGCACAGTAGGTAGAGTGTCAGGCCTGAAGTTAAGAGGACTCATTTTCCTGGATTCAAATATGGCCTCAGACATTAGCCATGTGACCCTGGGCAAGTCACTTAACCCTGTTTAATCTCAGTTCCTCATTTGTAAAATGAGCTGCAGAAGGAAATGGCAAACCTCTCAATCATCTTTGCCAAGAAAATCCCAGTTGGTTCATGAAGAGTCACACGTGGCTGAACTAACTGAACAATAATGCATAGCATCAACTTGCCTCTTTTTTTGTCTTTTTTAAAATTTTTTTTTAAGTGGGAAATGGGACAGAGTACAGTTCTAGATCTGTGATTTCTTCTGTGGGCAAAACTTTTGGCATGAAAACTCCCTCCACTGATGCATATTGACAATTCCTCTATAGTTAATGATGTTAAAGAGTAGCTTGGGTCAGACAGGTAGTATGTATTAGGAGCAGGAGTGGAAAACAGGAATTCCTGAGCTCTCTATTCATTATACCAAGCTGCTTCTTCATTTGCTTGAATGCACTGCCTATAACTGTAGCAAAGTTTTTTTTTTAATGGTGTGATCAATTATGACAGAAAGCAAGAAAATCTCAAGAAAGCAAATCAGGCAATCAGTTACAAACAACAACTAAAACATGAGAACAGAGCCTTGGAAGTAGTTTGCCAAATATACAATGTTCATGATGAATACTCTTTTAGGGAAAGGTTGATTTACTCTTTTAGTTTAAGCAGAATGAAATTTTGAGTTTGGAAATTAATAGCTTCTTTGATGGGAGCATTAATAATTTCATTATTACTAACATTGTAGTTTATTAATTTTCCAAGGTAGCAGGGTTTTGGAGCAGTGCCTTTGAAGTTGAAGAGTCTCCCAAAGCAGCAGTGGCTGTGGCTTGGATGCCAGAAAAAAACTGAGGTGGAATATAGGCTGGATCTAATGAAGAAAGAACAATGCATATGTTTGGTCTGGTTGTCATTTCCCAGCTCTAAACTATTCCATGACAAACAGGTACAGTTATTTGTATATAGTTCACTACAATTGTCAAGAGTGCCACTAACCAAATATGGCAATTCTTGGATAATATTCTAAAGAACTATCCAGTTTAAAGTCCCAACCCATAGTGCTGAGAATCTCCAGATGTTTCACTAGTACCTTAAGCTTAACCTGTCCCAAAGTTCATTACTTTTTTTCTTTTTTTAAACATTATTTTTAAAAAATGATTTGTATTGATGCCTTTTTTTTGGGCATAACTATGGGCATGTCATTCTCCTATTAAAAAAATTCTCTGTTACTTTTTGAATACAGTTCGAACACGTCTGCCTGCAATTCAAGAAATTCCACTATCTAGTAACTTTCCAGATATCTCTCATATAATTTACCTTTAAGGTTCTCCATCCTCCAGGAAAACTGAACTACCTGATTGTTTCCCAAACAGGTCTCATCCCACACTTTCCAAGCCTCATGCTTTTGAGAATGCTTTCCCCCATGCCTATGATGCGTTCTTCATTTTTGTTGATTTTTTTACTTCCTTTGCCCAGAGTCTAAAGAACAACTCAGTTGGCATCTGTTCTGTGAAGCTTTCATTGATTTACCTAGTCAGTAATGAGCTATTATAATTGGACCTCACAAAGTACTTTTGTTATGTCTGTCAGATGCGTTTGCCATGGATAATTTTGTAGCATAGTTACTTGTATATGAGTCACATCTCTCTAGCAGACTATAAGCTCCAAGACGATAGGGATTATGGGTTATTTATATTTTCTGTGTAGCATTGAGCACAGTACTCTTCACACAGTTGATGTTTAGTAAATGTTGAATTAATTAAATTGGTCATAAATTAAGTGCTTAATAAATTTGTTTTTAAATTACAAACAAGAAGATACCAGAGAGAAGACATTTACGTATTCAAATGAATGCTATCCTTTATAAGTTCACTTCCTTGGGAGGTGATTTGCTTTTAGTCCTCCTGTTTGAAACAAATTTGACATTCATTTAGAATTGTCTTCAGAGTCTGCAACCCTTTTAAAAAATATTTTGAACAGTAATGATTTATTCTCTGAGGGTGGATTTGGTTCCTGGAAATAGATATGTGTCATTTGGTTAGCATGTAAGAAGAAAACTTTCTGGTTCAAAAATGAAGTGTAGATATAAAGTTGAGTCTGGCTTTCATCAATAATACACATAAAAATGTAATTCTCCCTCCCTACTCAACCCACTGTTAATTTGCCATAATGTTATCAGTCATTGCAGGTTACAAAGGCGTTTTGGAACTGGAAAGCTAGAGCTAAGGGTTTTGGGAAGTAAAAGAAAGTTGGGTAATATGTTCCAGCATGCACACGAACACAAATAAAATCTAGCAGCTAACTTAACTCCTGTAGTCTAAATAGTCTTGTTACCAAGAACATCCATTTGGTAGAGCTGTAAATAGAGATTCTTGTTTCTAGGTCAAAGACAGTTGAGTGAGGAGAGGGAAGAGAATTCCTGGGAGGGTAGAGCCATGGTGACAGGACATTGAGACTAGCACTCAAGGGAGTGGTCAGAGTAGGATCATGTGCTGAGGCATCAGGAAGATGGTGTTTGCCCTGGAAAGAAAATCTCTCCTTTTCCTAGGTTGTCCTGTCTTCGTTTTGCCTTTGATCCTTGTTCATTTAATTATCTCAAACACTGACAAAATGTCTCCCTGAATGAGTTAGCTGATCATTCTGGCATTCTCTTCAATATATGTTTCACTCAAATACTAAGAATTTATTGGGAGGATAAGAATAGCCCAGCAGTGTGAGACATGTTTCAGGTTAGGAAGAGTACTTTGGAATTGGGACCTTAGAGCACAGGGGCATTGGAGAAGAAGGGAAGAGCCAGGTGATATATGGCAGGATGTATATGAATGGAGCCAAATTCTAGTGACTAATAATGCTTATAGTCAAAATAGCAGAGAGAGTGACCAAGAATACAAGAAAATCTTTGTCCAAGCTGTCACTACGAATTTTTGTGTCTGAAACAAATTCAGATAAGATAGAGAATACAGGAAGGGGAGTAAGATGGTGGGTGAGAGGATGACAAATGTGGTTGTGCCAGAAGAGGAAGTAAGCAGAATATAAGACAGAGATTCTATCCCTAAAGAATTTTGTGTACTTTTTGGAAAATAAGACTTATACATGTGAAACAATAGACAATATAAAGGGCATATAATCAATTGCAAAATTGTTTGCCTCAGACTTTGAACAGAGAAGTTCAGAGGAGGAAAAGAAAGAGTCTCTCTCTAGGATCAATAAATGGGTGTCTGCTTGATATAAGGAAAATTTTCCTAAAAATAAGAATTATTTGAGAGTGGAAATTGCTACCTCAGGAGAAGTATAAGTCCTCAGAAAGACTAGTAGGTACATACACTGTTAGGTATTCTGTAGAGGGAATTTCTATTCCTTTATGAATAAGATTAGATGACCTCTGACATAATACTCTGTGATTTTCTCATTGCTTCTGCTTTTTTTTTTCATACAGAACCATGAAATGAATCTGCTTATCTCAGTGCTTATATGATATCTAATTGAATATTAGGCCATCAAGACAAAGAAATTAATCTTGATTTATCAAAAACAGGCTATTCACTGTTTTCTCTTTCAAAAATAGCTGTAGATCTGAGGGAAAATTAAGTACAATTCAGTCTTCTGATATACTTTACACAAAGAAGTCCAGTAATAATATTGACATGTATCTCCCTGGCCTCGTATGAGCTTGGATTTTATTTCATGCATCTGATTATGAGTTCTATTGAATATGATTCAAAGTTGTTTTTTTCCAAATTCTTCAAAGGCTAACTAAAACCATTTCTTTGTCATAAAAGAAAATTGATTCAAGGTATTACTGATTATAATACAATGATTAAGAGATAGACTAGACCTCTTAAACCAGTGCTCCTCAATTTAGGCTATATGGAAACATAGGTCAATGTTTAAATTCTCTGTTATTGCCTTCTCTACCTCCTTGGTAATAAGTCTCCCAGAAGCTTAGGGGGAAGGATCTGGGAAGAGGCAGCCAGTTTGGGAGGGGCAGGATGTAGGGAATGATAAGGATCTTAGACTGGTATAATTTCAGCTAGTAGGGACCTCAGGGACTCTGTAGGTCAACATGGAATTAAAAAAAAAGACCTCTATAACATACATTATTGTCACATACAGGTGATTCCCTATTCCTTGGCCTATTGTGAACAAATACAGTCTAGTTAAGAACATACTCTGATTGAGATTTCTCAAGTTGTTTGTTGTCTATTCCTCCTCTTTTTCCTTCTCTTTTCCTTTCTTTTCTTTCCTTTTTTCCTTTCCTTTTCCTTCTCTCTTCCTCTGTTACTTGCTCTCTTTTCTCTTCTATTCAAAACAAAGAGAATCAGTAAGAGATAAAGAAGCCTCCAATATTATCTTCTCTTCCCCCTTCTCTGTTTTCACTTAGTGGGGAAAGACAAATTTGCTTATTGGTGTTAGATGGTACATCTTTTAGCCAAAGAACAGAAGTACCCTTTAATTTCATTTCATCAGAAAATCAGACTGATGCTATTCTTGACATTTTTATAGGAATAACATCCTGTAAGAAGAAAAATTACTAACTAGGGACTCAGGAGAATTGGGATCTATCTCTAGCCCTGTATTCAACCAGCACTTTGACCTTGTGAACGTCACTAACTCTTCCTGATTTCCTCATTGGACAAAGGAAGAAGTTGGACTTGATATTTAAGGTCCTGCCTATCTCCAACGTTCAATATTTATTCATTTCTGAAGGCTAGGGATACAATCAATGAGACATGAGTTGGAGTTAGGAGAGCCAATGGCTATTGTGATGAGGTAAGGAAGGGATAGAAGAGGGGAATTAGCCTCTCTCTCCTCTTACTCCTGGTGGTTCTGCGTTGCAAATCTTGCTCTGGGCCCAACTTCATGGTGTTAGCTACTGGAAGTTGGGTTTCACTGAGAGTGAGTAGTCCCAGACATTAGCCTGAGGGGGATGAGAAAGGAGAATGATGAAGGAGAGAAAAATCAAGGAAGGAAGGAATTTTGCTGTGTCTACCAAGCAGAGATGGCTTTTCATAATGGACTCTTCAAAAGAATCCATATATTAATCAAATACTTCCTCCATACTAATTTGATTTAAAAAGAAAGTTGCTTCACTATTATCTTTGTTTCTGTTGTTTCGTTTAAGTGGGGCAAAACTCATTAAGCACAGGTTTCAGCTTCTTTTTTATTTCTGGTGTTTTAAAAAGAAAAACAAAAACAAAGACAAACAAAAAAAAGTGTTATTCAGTGAATACCAAATCTGAAGTGAGATGACTTGGGTTTGAATTCTGTTACCTTGGGAAAGTCATTTTATTTCACTAGGATTCAATTCCTTCATCTATAAGATGACTTTTTAGATGGCTCCCTTCTGGTTCTAAATCTATGATCCTATGGGCTATGCTAAGAATACTAAAAAGCAAAGACTTGCTATCCTTAGGCTTTTTTGAAAAACTGATTATTTTTTCAAAGGTTCAGTTCTGTCCTTTGGAATTCAATTCATTAAATATTTATTGAATGCTTACTATGTAACCAGCACAGAGTGAGTACTACTGAGTAAACATGAACAAATGTTCATATTTTGGGAAAATAAAATTGTGGTATTAATCCAAATTTAGTCCACAGTTTTCCAATTAATATAGCTTATATCAAACCTGAAATGTTTATTTTTCAGTATATACTATGATATTCAAGAAATCACATTGGATTTGAAAGTAGACAATCAGAATAAAAACATTAGAATGTTATTTGCTACCAAGATCAGCACTTCTTAAACTGTGGATCATGACCCCAAACAGGGTCTCATAACTAAATGTGGGGGTCACAAAAGATTTGGCAACAGTAAAAGATTTCTGAACATGCAATAACCAAAAATTAATTCAAAATCAAACATGTAATGAATCTGAGGTGTTTCTGGCACAGCTTGCCATTGTTACATCACATGACTTCACTGCAGCCTTGGTTCTGAACACAGCATTGACAATTATAAAATCAAAATATCAGTCAACTCTGGAAAACATTGAAGATGCTTTATGTCCTACAATACCAAATATTCCCCTAAGACTTAATTCTTTATGTAAAAAGAAACAAGTATATCTATCTCATTAGTATTCAAATTTTAATAAATGGTAAAATTGTAGTATACCAAAGAATTGTTTTAAAATACATTTATTTATGATTTATTATCATTAAATGTTTGATTTATATACCTTTTTTTAAAATATATTTATATATATACCTGGGGTCACATAAAAACTTCCCCAGTGAAAAGAGGTCATGAGTGGAAAAAGTTTAAGAAACCTTGACCTAGATGACCTTGGGTAAGTCACTTAACCTCAGCTTCCTCATCTATAAAATGGGAAAGCTGGGTCACATGACCTCTAAAGTACCACCTAGTCTGAAATGTGATATCTTTCATATAGAACAGTAATAAAGACAGGGTAACTCAGGCTTTGCACCACGGTGCTGACATGAAGGCACATGTCCTTCGCCAGAGATCATTATCTGTAGCTCTTCTGGTCCACTCCCAAGCCTGTGTGATCGTTTTCCCTCACCCAATCCCACTTCTAAAATTCTTTCTTCCTGGCCTCTCACACGGATGGATTCTCTGCAAACCCTTACTTTCCTTTGCACCTTCACTGCCATCCCTCCACAATGTCCTCTGTGCCACCACCCCTTCCATCCTGTCCTACCCTGTTTCCAACAGTTTTATGGGAGTAGCATTACATTAGGATCATTACATTCAAGGCAAGCTTTAATGTAGAGCAATGTTAGATAATGTCATGACAAGCTTTCTGTGGTAGGTTGATTCTTTTTCATACTTCCAGTAGATATTTAAATTCATTCTTTTATGTCATTTCAAAAGCTAGTTGGTCTATCTTGAGATGTTCATTTTCATTCATTCAGCAACCATTTTATCAAGCTTCTATTATATGCAAAACAGTGCTAGGCATTAATGGGGGAAGGGAGTATGCAAACATTTATTAAGTTCTTACTAGGGGCTGTGCTAAGCACTTCATTAATAATTACCCTATTTGAGTCTCACAATAACCCTGTGAGGTAGGGGCTATTATTATCCCCATTCTACAGTTGAGGAACCTAAGGTAGACAGAGGCTAAATGACTTGCCCACTGTCACACAGCTAGTAGTAAGTGTCTGAGGCTAAATTTCAACTTGGCTCTTCTTGACTCCAGGCTCAATGTTCTATCCATTGTGGTCCCTAGTTGCTTCTGGAGTTATAAAAATAATTGACAAGGTACCTTCTGTCAATTTATAATCTGAATTTATAATCTGTTTAGGAGGGTATATGAAACATAACACACATTTATTATAATTATGTAATAGTTAATGAATAGTTAAATGCATTAAATTATGGCAAGAGCCCAAAAAAAGATATATGTTTTACACAGGGGTCAGGAAAGGAAAGATCATCTGAAATGGTGTGGGCAGGTGCAAGGGTATGGGAATCATAAAAAAAAATCATGAAGACAGTTCTTTATGCTGTTTCATTCCTGATTCCTTTAATAAGGAGTGTAATGAGTAGTTTTAAATAAGATGTATGTTTTCACTTAAAGAAATGAAATTATATATCCTAACTCTCAATTATATACACTTGGCTGGGTTTAACCCTTTGCCTATGCAACCTGATACCACCACCCACACCTGATGGTAGCTACAAAAATGTAATTTCCAAATCCATAAAGAAAGAGTCTAGATTTATAAAATTGTTCTTAATTGAGCAGTGATGCTGGATTTTTTTAAAGGCTATGTTGTTGGAGAACAAGCTCTAGAAAGATTCTACCAAGCTAAAAAGGGTTCGAGTAGGATGCTAGTAACAGAATCTGTTCACCAGGGACAAGTCTAAGTATGGAGAAGCTCGTCATCACTGTGTTAGATACCCAGTGATGAATTCTTTGGCCACGGCATCCTATGAAAGAAAGAGAAATACAACATGATCCTTCATCCGATGAAGCCTCCCTTTTGTTTTCACAGTGATAGTGACAGTGCCAGAAAAAGGACACCGTTTGAGACCTTCTATAAGCATTAGTTTAACAGTTGTTAGTTTAAATGTGAGATCTCTTTCTAATAACCAGCAAGTTGGATGCTCCTGGAGAAAACAAGCTACGGTGAGATTTACATTCTCCCTAAAAATCAAACTATAAGATATGAAAAAATTGCAGGTAAATGGGAAGCTGGCTCATAAGATCTCCCTGGAGTGGCAAACAAAACATTTCATCATACTTTCTAGGACAAGAAGAAGCATCATTTGATTGGACACTTGATAAACTTGCCATGTGTTGATCAAAAAGAGACTAAGAAAAAAAAAACTACCCTAAATATTTTTGTAATTTACTTACTAAAATCTTTTGCACGGAATAAAAAGAAATTCTATGAAGAACTCAGTAAGATCTTTCAAACCAAGTCAGTTAACTTGGCAACTTCATTTTAAAGATGAACAAAGGGAAGAATGCTGAAAAGTATGATCAGAATTAAGAAGTAAAAGAGGCCAAACAAATAGGTATCACTCAGAAATCCTGCATCTGTATACCATGAATATATTCTCGAAACATCATCACAAAACATGAAATTGACTTTTAAGTAACAGAAAATAAATAGCTATGGATGTGGAAGTCGTTTTGTGTCAGGTACCTGTATGTAATCAAAATGTTAGCTAGTTGGAACAAATTTTAAAATAAGGACCAAATTATTAAAAATTATAAAAGATGATGACATATTTTGTGAATGTGTTAGGCTTGACAGCTCAGTACAAAATAGCCTCCACACAGAAATCATAATAGCACTTGAGAAAAGGAAGTCAGGAAGAGCCGCTAAACTAGGCCAAGTATTCACTGAAGATATCCATTCTGAAGGGCACAAAATTTTAAACACTGAGATATTGGTTTTTAAGGTATTTCAATTAGTTCCACTCCTTGGTCTCTAGACTTTTCTACTCCATTACCTGCAGTCTTTTCAGCCTTGGAGGAATCCTCGCCCTGGGACCTTCTCATTTGATTCATGAGTCTAGATTGCTATTTCATGAGATGCTCAGGTTATGCTCATTTCACTCCCAGATCCACTTCTCACTTTTCAAACTTTCCCCCTCTTCCCCAGAAGCTTTTCAGCTCCCTTTTATTTGTTGGCATCTCCCATTTTAATGTAAGTTCTTTAAGGGTATCCAAGGGTAGGGAACCTGTAGCCTTGAGGCCACATGTAGCCCTCTAGGTCATCAAGTGAACCCAAATTTCACAAAATAAATCCCCTTAATAAAAGGATTTATTCTGTAAACTTGGAATCATTCGAAAGGCCATACTCAAGGACCAAAAGGCCACATGTGGCCTCAAAGATGCAGGTTCCCCACCCCTGGCTACAGGCCATTTCTTTTGTTTGTATTTATATCCCCAGTTTTTGGCATAGTGTCTTGTGAACATTAGTAAATGCTCTTCTATCTATCTGTCTGTCTATCTATCTATCTATCTATCTATCTATCTATCTATCTATCTATCTATCTATCCATCTATCTATCTATCCATCTATCTATCTATCTATCTATCTATCTATCTATCTATCTGTCTGTCTGTCTGTCTGTCTCTGTCTATCCATCTATCCGTCCACCTGTCCATCCATCCATCCATCCATCCATCCAAGTATCTATCTAAATTTGGAAGAACACTGACAGAGAGAAAAATTGGCTGTATAACTAATTCCTTGCTCCAAAACAAGATTTCAATGATGATCCCATATACCTACATTCATATACCTATTAAAATTTTGTGTGAATGGCCGAGAAACTTAGAGATGATTTCATTGATAGAGAAGACAGGCTTTTAAAGACAATATCTTCTGAGTCACATAAATGTATTAAAAGTAAAAAGAATACAAGCTCCCACTGTGGTTGTTATTTGTTGACTATAAGAAAATATTTTAATCTGTAGAACAAAATACAACCTTACTGTTTATCCTCTAATGAAAATATTGGCTTTCCATATATGAACATCATATAGAGTCCTTGAAAAAGTGAACCTCAAAGTTAACTTTGTTCAGTGATTGATTTGATTAATATCAAATGAAGTAGGAGGGGAGCATGACTTTGAAGCCAAGAAGACTTGGGTTCAAGTTCTGATTCTTGACACATACAAATCAATTAACCTCTCAGTTTCTCTAGGCAACTCTCTAAGTAGGGTTTTTTAACTTGGGGCAATTAAACTTAAAATATTTTGATAACTGTCTTTCAATATAATTGGTTTCCTTATTTTATGCATTTAAAACTATCATTCTGAGACACAGGATACATGGGTTTCACCAGAAGAGGTCCAGGTCAGAAAATATTTTAAGAACCTCTGTTCTCAGACTATAAACTGAAAAGAAGTTGCCAACTTCTATCCACTGTACCATCTAGGTGCATCTCTGTCTGTCTCGGCCTCTCTATCTATGATACACGTGCACACATATACACGTGGATATATATACGTGTGTGTGTGTGTGTGTGTGTGTGTGTGTGTGTGTAAAATCTTTTTATCCTCTCAATAGGTGTTTCCTTATCCAGGAGTTCCCTATGCCAACAAATCCATAAGACCAGTCCTTCTCCCTGTTCCTATCCCCAAGGAAACATACAATGTAGAGATGAATGTTCAACAGTGGGGTTTGCTTTTGTCCTAGAAGATACACCATATGAAGTCCAAATGGAATAAGGGTTCACTGTAGATGGTGAAGTTTTCCAAATCCTACTTTGTAGATAATATTATGCTAAAGTCCAAGAATACTATACTATAAGACCTCCTTATTGTGATATATAACCCCTTGAGAAATTGGCCTAGCAATTGACACAGGAAAAGACAAGCAAATGGAGAGTTAATGTTGTCCAGATTATGACATGCACTTTGATAAGAAACCCATTGAGTGAATAATCAGTATATAAATGTATATATATGTATGAATATATATTAAATAGACACTGAAGATCGATGATGCTAGAGGATAATTAAATAGGAAGAAGAGATGAAATTGGATTCCATATGCAAATTGTTTAATTAACTATCCCAAGTTGTGTCTTGATACAAAAAAACCCCATCTTTTAAAAGTCCGAATTCTCCTGAGGATAATAAATGAGTATGAGTCATGGAACACTAGAATCTCTGAAGAATCAAAATTTCAAGTGGTATAAAGGTGAATTGAGAGATAGATAACCAAGATGATTTTTTTGTAAGAAGTGACATTAACAGCAACAATTTAGAATCAAAATGTTTGCAAAACATTAGATAATGTATGCATATATACACAAAAATATGCGTATGTGTATATGAATAAGCATTTATTAATAAAGCATAATATTAAATAAACATAAGCACCTATGTGCCAGGCACTGTTCTAAATATTTTTACAAATATTACTTCATTTGATCCTCATAGTAACCCTGAGAGGTAGGTGCTATTATTTCCCCCATTTTAGAGGCAGAGTTCAGTGACTTGCCAGGGGTGACACAGCTAGTAAGTGTCTGAAGCTAGATTAGAGCTCAGGCCTTCCTGATTTCAGGTCTAGCACTTTACCCACTGTTCTACCTAGCTGCTGCTCTCTGTCTCTGTCTTTATCTCTCTTTGATGTGTATATGCACATATATAGTCTATCTATCTAAGTCTCTATCTATCTATCTATCTAGTTATCTATATAATCACCTTTTGATCCTCCCAATAACCTTGTTAGGTAGATGCTTTTATTTTCTTCTTACAAGTGATAAAACTGTGGCAGAGGGAGATTAATTGATTTTTCCCAGGGTCATAAGTGAGGTAGAATTAGAATTAGAATTCACATCTTCCTGACTGCAAGTTCAGGGTTTTTAACTATGACAAGTCACCTTTTAACATCTATGAAATGTATAATTAAAGAACCATGTGTGCTGGTCATATGCCATGAATAGGAGACAGCAAATAGACATTCTGAGGGTAACACTGGTAACCATGTAAGTTAAAAAAAATAGAGGAAAGTCCTTGGAAAATAGTATAAATCCTTTACAGAGAAATAATTGGAGGTTACAGATAAGAATCCATTTAAATATTATAGTAGAAGGCCTGAATTCACGCGAGCCTATTTCAGAGACTCAAACAGCAGTTAGTGAGATGAGGCCTTTGTTCCTGCCGAGGTATAACTTTTGGAAAAATGAGATTGGAGCTATTACTGCTATTGTTGCCTATCCTTTACTTAGCTTTTGCTCTTGAGATGATAAAGAGACAGTAGCAGGGAGAAAGAATAGAGGGTGGGTGGGGAGGCTAAGAAGACTCCAGTGTATATGCTGAATCAGTCTGGTGCTTCTGTTGAAAGATGGAATATTACAAATGACTAAATGTTAGTTTAGTAAGAATACCTTTTACATGTAACTCATGGTTATATTGAGTTCCTATAATAAAATTTCACATATAAAAAGAAAGTATTTTTCCATAATTGAGTAGAAGGTAAAGCGGCACTCAGTCATGTTTCAAATTTCATTCTTCTAAAATGATGCAAAGTGATATATTTACCGTAAAGGGAAAGAAGATGGAAGACTTGATCATGCTGGATTATTTGCTAAATGATTGTAGTGGGAGTTGCTGTGATAATTGAAGGTTATTATCCACATACAGAACTGGCATCATGTTGGCAGTAAGAAACATTACATTTTAGGCCAATTCCCAAAGAAATTTCATTTTCACTTGTGATTTATGTGAAAAACTCATACTGTTGCTGTTTCTGAGACCCTAGCATCACATATAAGTTTAGCATCTTTAGAATCTGAACTAAATTGTACAGGGTACTTCTCTCCCATGTATTTTCTTAATAATCTAAAATAGTCACTGAGAGTGTAATGTCTATATGCTTTAACCCACAGATCCCACCACTAGGGATATACTGTGAGGAGTTCAAAGACTGAAAGATCCAACAGGTGTAAATAGTGTGATACAAATACACACATGTGGATGAGCACACACACATATATCAGAATATTCATAGCAATACTTTTGTGGTAGCAAAATAACTAGAAAAAGGTAGGCATCTTTCAATTAAAAATGGCTAAAATATCACTGAGCTTTAAGAAATTGTGAATATGAACTAGTCAGGGATACATATGCAGCACATGCAAAATCTTGGAGTTTTTATTACAACTACCACATGCAGTGACTAGTTGAGGACTCAGAGAAAAGCTCTGTAACTCTCCTCAGGGTTTTAGTGATAGCCTTGAAATGGTAGGGGGCTACCTTTCAAAACAGTAGCTTGTGAATACTTCTCCCCACCCCCCCAACCCCCACCAGTGTGCTTCTATCCTTCATAGTTATCAATTGTATGAGTCATCCAGATTTGTATGACTGATAAAGATGTGTGCTCACCTCATTAATCTAATAAAGCATAGCCTCTTATTCCTTACTTTAAGTGAATTGGGGTAATTAGATCAACTCAATTATTTTGTTAAGATACTTCCTGCTTTTATCTTTGTTACTAGGGAAGGTCTGCTGGTAGAGAAGCAGAGGATAGGGACATATATTCAGAAATAATTTTAATGTAAAAAACAAAAAAAAATCAATTTTCAAAAGAGGTTCGGTCAGATTCTTTCTTTTAGAAGTTATCAAAAGGTCTATTTTACTTCCAAATCCAATGATCCTGGGATGCCTTTTGGCCAAGTAGAGGTTTAAACCCAAACTAAGCCAGTCCTCAAGTGAAGATAGACTCATGGTTTCAGTTTGATTAGGATTTATCTCATCCAAACAGTATTTACTGTCCACAATGCTTTGCCCTAAGATTGCTAAGTCTGTTGGCTAGGACAAATGATTTGTGTAAAGTGTTAATAATTTGTTTTAAGAAATATAGTACGTGAAGTCATTCTCCAATTGATAAATGGTCAAAGTATATGAACAGGTAGTTTTCAGATGAAGAAATTAAAGCTATCTATAGTCATATGAAAAAATGCTCTAAATCACTTGATTAGGGAAGTGCAAATCAACACAACTCAGAGGTATCACATTACACCTATCAGATTCGCTAACATAACAAAACAGGAAAATGATAAATGTTGGAGAAGATGTGGGAAAATTGGAACCCTAATGCATTGTTGGTAGAGTTGTGACCTAATACAATCATTTAGAGAGCAATTTGGAACATACCCAAAGGGCTATAAAAATGTGCATACTCTTTGATCTAGCAATAGCACTTCTAGAGTTGTATCCCAAAGAAATTATAAAAATGGGAAAAGGACCCACATGTTCAAAAATATTTATAGCAGCTCTTTCAGTGGTGGCAAAGAATTGAAAATTTAGGGGATGCCCATCAATTGGGTAATGGCTGAACAAGTTATGGCATATGAATGTAACGGAATACTCTTGTGTTATAAAAAATGATGAGAAAGTGGAATTCAGAAAAACCTGGAAAGACTTGCATGAACTGATGCTGAGTGAAGTGAGCAGAACCAGAAGAACATCGTACACAGTAACAGCTACAATGTGCAATGACTAACTTTGATAGACTTAGCTCTTCTCAGCAATGCAAGGATCTAAGACATCTCCAAAAGTCTCATGATGGAAAATGCTATCCACATCCAAGGAAAGTACTATGGAATTTGATTGTGGATTGAAGCATACTGTTTGCTCTTTTTTTCTTGTTTTGTTTTGTTTCTTCTTTCTTGTGGTTCCTCCTATTGGTTCTAATTCTTCCTTACAACATGACTAATGTGAAAACATGCTTAATAGTAATGTATATGTAGAGCCTATATCAGATTGCATGCTGTCTTAGGGAGGGAGGTGAGGAGGGAGGAGGAGAAAATTTAAATTCAAAAGCTTATAGAAGTGATTGTTAAAAACTAAAAATTAATTAATTAAAAAAAGAAATATAGTACATGCTAAGAAGTATAATGTGTGCTCATGTGTTAAGAAACTAGATAAAGTGCTGTGTGAATTAGATGAAGGTTGTTTGAAGGAGGGAATAGTCATAATCAAAAATCAGTCACAGAAGTGTTTAATGAACTGCACATTCCTAGGTAATGTGGGCTGGGAGGGGGACAGGGAAAGGCAGGAGGTAACAGCCTAGGCTAAATTGATACAGAGTGGTAGACTTGTCAAAATATGAAAAACTAGTGTAGGAGAGAGATGGTGTGGTCCTGATTGAATAGTGTTTACTGAGAGAGGTGGGATCTGTGAGATGTATGTCTCTGCATGGGCTTAGAATCTTTGAGATGTTAGTGTAGTGTGACAGGTCTATATGCATTCTTTGGCTCTGCTGGAGCTAGGTCGGTATAGACCTCCTTGCTCTGCTAAATTTGAGTCAAATTTCACTCAATCTCTCAGGGAGAGTCAAATTTCTTTGATGGCACATTGAGTCAGTTTTTTAAAAAATGATGGCTTAAGCAGTAGCTTTCAGTTTATGTTGGGTTCCAAGTACGTTTTTGGAAAAGGAGCTCAAATTATAAGGAACAATCCCAGAATTTTAGATTTGGAAAGGATCTGGTCCTTAAAACAAGCAAACTTTTAATGGAAATATGTTAGGTCACTTTCTAAGGACATCTATGATCTTGAATTTAAATATTCATGTGTCAAAGGGGGGGGGGCATGTCTTTCAGGCTTTGGTAAAAGTTACTCAGACTCTGTAGGGAGTGGAGAGGAGTAGGTTGATCAGTACTAGAAACTAATTCATTAACCTGACTTGGTATTTGCTAGTCTTCCACATTATTTGTAGTTTCCGGTCTTCCTTTCCTGTACTCTACAGTCCAACCATATTACTTTCTCTTTCTCACATAGAACACTCTATTTCCCATGTCAGTGCTTTTGCATGGGCTGCCCTCTCACTCTGCCCCAGTCCTCATCCTTGGAATGCTCTCATCTCTTACCTCCATCTCTGAGAATTCTTAGCTTGCTTTAAGACTCAGCCATCTTCTTGCAAATGGCCTTTACCATTTCCCTCCTCCATTGGTTGGTGCTTTTCCTCTCCAATTCTATTTTGTGTCTACTTTCTGTGTACTTTGAGGCAGCTAGGTGCATAGTGAATTGTCACCTGCAACTAAGTGAGGCACCTCACGGAGGAGTGCAAAATGAAGAAACGTGGTCCAGGCAGATCAGTGAAAGACAGAGCCATTTATTATTCTGAGGGTCCAGTTTAAATAGTGAAAGCTAACAGTCACCCCCACAACGTTCCCATAAGTCTTATGTGACTAACCCCAACCCTTATGTGCAACTTTAATCGTATACAATGCTTGTTATCAAGGTTCAAGGATCGGTCAGAGTGTTCTAACACCTCCCAAGCATGGGATATTGGTGAACCAAATATTCTGAATAAGTGAGCCCTTAAGGGTAGGAAAAGGAAAGAGTCAAGCTCTGGCCTAAATTCCTTATCCCATATTAGACTCTTCAGCTCTGGCCCTCAACAATTCCCCTTTTTTGTTTTTACCATGAGCTTGAGGTGATGACCATCCATGCCCAAAGACTTGAACCATGATTTAACCATTGCCATAGTGCAAGGAATGATAAGATATAATAAGCAATGCTACCCATGAAAACAGATGAAACAATAAAGCAAGTACATTTTCAAATATATTGGTTACGCCCGATTTTCCAGAATTTCTCAAACTAGGTTCTGGGGTTGAGTCCCTGGGAAATGACTGTTAGCAAAAGACAAATCAGAATACCCCAAATAACACAATGAAGCTGTTGAGTAAACATGTCAAATCAGAAGCAAAAGCACCTTCCAAATGATTTTCCATCCAACAACACCAAAATTGCATGGCTCTAACTTCATCTCCAATAGATTCAATAGACATAGATATATTCCATACCACCCCCATAGGAGATGCTAGCGCAGAATGGGTAACATTTTCCAGCTTAACACAATAATCAGAAGTTACATCCATCCTGAAGCACATTGGAAGCATACTGACTTTCCCTTTGAAATTGTATAATCCCCCTGCAAGGTGGTAAGCAATTCAAACATGTCTCTTCTTGTACAATGTCAGTCACTTTAGCAATGTTTCCTGGGGTTGATTCTTCCCTTAAGAAGTCACATCGGAAGGTGGAGGAGAGGAGGAGACTCAATACCAGCTTGCCTTGTAAAATGAAAGAGTACATTATACAGGCACTGAAGAAAAACAACACCTCAAGGTTGCAGGGGAAAATGAGAGTCAATGCTTTTATCAAACTCCAGGGTCTTGCTCCATTGACTCGAGCATTCCTTCATTGTTCTTTTGTCTCTGTGCTTGCTCTGCAATCTGAGTGTCTGAAGTCCCTGGGTCCTCTCGGGCACAGATCCTGATGTTATGTTCAGGGACCCATATTGGCCTTCTGTGCACCATTGAAAGACAGACGCATACCCTCTTCCCCAGGTCAACAACCTATCTGGCCCAAACCAATGATTGGTTTTTGGGTCCTTCCATATGCTTACATTGTCTTTTTACATGATCTGGTTTCCCACAATTAGAGCATTTTAATATTCATTGAGTCCTTGAAGTATTATTCTGCCATCACTTGTGCCTGAAAATGTGTGGTTCCTATATCCTGACATCTCTGGATCATTTCTCCTATAGTCATATTAAGTTTGCCTCCCTGTAAAGCCTTCTGGAATTGCCCCCAGTCCCAGAAGTTCTCTCCAACAGTCCCAAAATAAACAATTTCCCAATTTCTTAATGATTAATCTCAAAACCTCCAGAATCTGCTAAGATGTTTTTACCTGTATCTAACTTTTCACTGTTAGTCCAGGCTGGTCAGGCCTGGATCCACAAGGAAAGGAATTTTACAGTTTGTTGCTTCCCTAGCTGCAGCCCCCAGAAGTCTCTGGCTGAATGACATAGTGCACACTTAATGACAGAGAGGGAATTAGAAGCTTGTTATAGAAAGCCCTTAACACAAATTGGCTATTATCATTATTTTTCTGAGGAATTTAAAGAGGAAATTGCAATTGTTCCTGTAATTCTGTGTATCTCCCTGTTCCTATTAATTGTTTGAAAGAAGTAGGAACTCCTGTTCCTTTGTTATATTCTACTTGTTCTTGGCATTGCTCAAAATATTCTGACTGCCATATGAAATAATCTCCAAGATCAAGACATGGTTTTGCTAATGAATACCAGTCATTTGGGGCTAAAGCTGTATTGGATACTGAGTCCAACAATGTTTGTATATTAGGACTATTAGGTCCATAATTAACTGAAGCCTGTTTTAATTCCTTGAACCATTTAAATTCAAACTTTCAATGAACTCTAATGTTTGTACCTGGGTTATTTACATCTTCCTCCTCATATACTGGAAATAACATGGTTTTTGGCACAGCTAATTTTATTTCATGGGTACCTCCTCTCCTTTTTCCTCTGCTTTTATTATTGCTTCTTCTAATAACCCTTTACAATGTATTTTATGGCTTTTTTGATTTTTATTTGCTTCCTCATTATCTTCTCTATATGAGCCTGATCTATATGAAGGTGGGGGACTTAATGGTGCTGAAGAAGTTTGATAGATTTTGCATAGATAACATCTTCTTCTACAATTCTAAGCTTTTACTCAAATACTCTATTCATCTCTTCTTCTTCCTCTGTTCCCAACCCCCCATCTACCCTGAGTACTTTTGTTGTTGAAAACCTCTTCTCCAAGTTGAATATCAATAGAATGCTACATATAACAATCACTAACCAGTGAAGAAAGCTAGATTAGAACATGAATAGGTGAGAGACAGAATAGCAAAATGTTTCTACACTTTATCAGTCAGTACCTCTACAGCAGTGGTTCTCCCTGTGAAACCCAGTCAATACTGTTAATCTTTAACTGTTGTAACTATTGTACAATCTTTTGATGCATCTTGCTCCTTGTTTAATATTCCTTGCTTCTGCTTTGTGTTTGATCCATACTCTCAACTTCAAGTGCACCTCCCAAAATCGAAAGTATGTGCATGTGGCCATTCCAAAGCGATATTATTTTCTATGCTCGAGCCCTTTTTCTTTTTCTTTTCTCATGCTCCTATTACTGAGCCTTTTTCTTTTCTTTTCCCCATATCCCCACTTAGCCTGGTGTCCTTCTAGCCCCAAAACTGCTAAAAGATTGGGTTTTGTGACCTTCGTTCTCTTACCTTGTTTCCACAGCATAGAGCCACCAAGGTTTTTCTTTTCTTTTTTCTTCTCCGGAGTCCCAAGAGAGCCACTCCCCTTGTACCGTCTTTCAGGTCCCTGTTCGGGTGCCACTTGTCACCTGGAACTAAGTGAGGCACATCATGGAGGAGTGCAAAATGAAGAAATGTGGGCCAGGTGGGTCAGTGAAAGACTGAGCCATTTATTATTCTGAGGGTCCAGTTTAAATAGTGAAAGTTAACAGTCAGCTCCACAGCATTCCCATGAGTCTTATGTGACTAACCCCAGCCTTATGCGCAACTTTAATTGTATACACCTGCTTGTTATCAAGGTTCAAGGATTGGCCAGAATGTTCTAACACCTCCCAGGCATGGGATATTGGTGAGCCAAATATTCTGAATATTTCCTACCCTTAAGGGCAGGAAAAGGAAAGAGTCAAGCTCTGATATAAATTCCTTATCCCATGTTAGACTCTTCAGCTCTGGCCTTCAACAGTAAATAGAGTGCTGGGCCTGGAGTCAGAAAGATACTGAGTTCAAATTTGACTTTAGACACTTACTAGCTCTGTGACACTGGTCAAGTCACTTAACCACCTCGGTGGAACAGTGGATAGAGCATTGAGATTAGAATGAGGAAGATTCATCTTCATGATTTCAAATCCAGTTTACAGCACTTACTAGCTGTGTGACCCTGGGCAAGTCACTTAACCCTGTTTGCCTCAGTTTCCTCATCTGTGAAATGAGCTGGAGAATGAAATGACAAACAATTCCAGTGTCTTTGCCAACAAAACCCCAAATGGGGTCACAAAGAGTCAGATATGACTAAAACAACTGAACAGCAACAACAAAAATGAAATGTAAACTCTTTGAAAGTTAGGTCCATTTCCCCCCCCTTTTTTTGTATTTTTCTTTTTATCCCTAGTATTTATCTGTGACTGGCATTTCATAAATGTTTCTTGATTGATTGTTTCTAAATCACTTTTCATATGTTAGCAAAGTAACATATAGTTTTACATTATTTTCAGGTTCTGTAAAATAATACCCTAGCTCCCAGATCTTTTTTTCTTCCACAATCACATTTTAACAAGTGAAGCTGGCTTCCTTACTATCAGATGGTTGCTAGTGTCTTTAAGTTAGACAACTAGAACCCAGGGACATTATGATAATCAGAAAAGAGTCCTGTAACCTAATGACTAGGCAGCATTGTAGTGGTCAGAAAGTACTAGATAGCTTTTCAAACATACCAATATCTATTGAAGTTACATCTTAGTTACTTTAAAAACAAATACAACAATAACAACAACAAAATACCTTTTTCCTTTAGTTGAGCTACAATTAGTTGATAAATTCTCTATCAGCTTATGCTTTGGTATGCTGTCAAGGTAATCCCAGTCACAGCAGTTTATCCTAATACAATCTGGAAACTATATTAATCACAGATGCTGTAGCTGGGATGCAGAAACAGCTGGGGATACAGTAGTTCCCCTAAAGACACAGCTTAATAATACAAAAAGTGAATTCTTTAGTAGAAGTTAAAATTACCTGATTAACATCACCAGTTCCATCTCATTTCCTGCCCCTTCCCCTCTTCTTGCACTCTACACATACTATTCTGCTTGAATCACAGCAGCATAGTATAGGGTAATCTAGAGTCAGAAAATCTGGGTTTGAATCCAACCACGAATTCTAGTTACTTTGACCTCCCTTAACCTGTTTCTTCATCTGTAAAATGATGAACTTGAATGTACCTTCCAGCTGTAGATCTATGATCCTAAATAGCGTGTTTTGTTTCATCCCTTCAATACCACCTACATATTTCTATCCAATGTATTCACATACACTAACTTATTCATGATCAGTGTGTGACTTCTTATGTCTTTTTCATAAATAGTCCTACTATTGTTCCAATTAGACTATAAACTCCTACAGCACAGGGAGATGCCCATTTCTTTTGTCACTATAGCACCAAGTTGAAAGTCAGTACAGTAGAGGAGAAAGAGAATTGAAGTTAGAGTCAGAATAATTTGGTTGAATACCAACTCTGCCACTTTTTAGGTTGTGACATCGGGCAAGTCACTAAACTAGCTTGGTTCATGGACATATGAATTAATATTTACTTTGATATCTCAAAAAAAGGTGTGATCTCATTATTATGGATATTTCCTCCAGTGATGCTGGTTCATATTCCACACCTCCTCATCAAATTATTCACTTTCATATTGAAACACTCAAATGAATCTGTGGTCTCATGGATTTGGGAGTTCTTTCCAACAAAGCAGATTGCAACCCATTTGTGCTGATCTGTCCATCTCGTGTGACTCTTATCTATGTCCTCCCCAAAGTTCCATAGCCAGGGTCCACCCAGCAAGATGGTGACTTTCCTTTTCCCCTGTATTATGAGAATATAGTGGAACACCTTGGCTGCCTACCTGCAATGCCTTGCTCCTCTTTCAAGAGGACATGAAACAGGCTTAGTGTGTATGGTTTAGTGTACTTCTTACAGGTGTTGGATTCAGGAAGACATGAGTTCAAATCCTTTCTCAAATACTTCCTAGCCATATGGTTGACTCTTGGAAAGTCACTTCTTCCCTTTAATCCTCAGTTTCTTTATTTTCAAACTGAAGATAATAATAGTACTAGCTTCACAAGGTTGTTGAGAGCATCAGAGGAGATGGTATTTGTAGAATACTTCAAAAACTGAACAGCATTGTATAAATGTGCACTGTTATTATTGTTATTATTACCATTATTCTTATTGCACTATTCTTATTTATTTTAATGATGTTATTTACTATTTTTCTTTTAATAGACCACCCACATTAACTTTTTCAGTGACATCCACGTGATACTCATTTTTAGTTCTTCTTAGGCTGTAGTGACGACCACTCACTGCCATATAATAACGTTGGTAAAATGTTAGTATTTAAAAGATGGGCTTTTACTGTTATGGGAATCATAGAAGGCAGTAAAAGAGCTTTGTATATTGCCAAAAGTAACCAGCCTGATTTCCTTCTCCTTTTTAATGATGAACCGAGTTCGTTGTCTGTCAGTTCTCTTTGTTCCAAATATACATACTGTTGGACAAGCTCTACAGGGTGTCTGAATATGTTGATATTTCTTCTCTGTTTGAACAGGCCAGACTGCTTTGAATGATTAAAGATTTCTTCCAGGATATTCAATAATATCTTTTGGATTTGATGAAATCAATGCAATGTCATTCATGAACAGGAACATCTGGAGGATCTTACTTTCCCTTTTTGTCCTCAACTCTATGCTGGATTTCTTCTAACACAGTAGGCATTACTTTTGGCAAATGTTTATCTCCCTGTTCTATTTCTTATCATGTATCAACAATTAGAGGGTTATTGAATAGTATTATTTCTGCTGTTATAGCTTCCACAGAATTCCAAAATGTTGCTTTTAACTTGATTTTTTTCAATTAATGGGAATTTATTTTCATTTTATATCCCGTGTCCCAACAAATTGAAAAAAAAAGATACCTCTAGCAAATATAGTAAGTAAAGCAAAACAAGTCTAACTGGTAATTTACAAAAATGTATGTGTCACTTTACATTTGCTAGGTGATAGGTTGCATGCTTCATGTTTTTTCCTTTGGATTGTGGTTGTTCATTGCATTGGTCAGAATTCTTAAGGTTTTCAAAGTTTTTTGTCTTTAAAATATTGTTATTATTGTATACATTTGTGCAAAATTTAGGTAATATTTGAATGAATTGTTCTTGGAATTTTTTTTTATGGAATTCACATCTGGTTCTTGTTTCTTTGTCTCATCCCTCCTCCCCCCGAGTTAATTTATGTCTTGTTCGATTTCTTCTGAGATCGGTTTAAATTTTCTATTTCTTGTTTCATATGGCTAACATTCCAGCTAACATTTATATAATGCTTACTGTGTGTCAGTGACTGTGCTAAGCACTTTGCAATTATTATTTCATTTGATTCTCACAATGACCATGGGAGGTAGGTGCTATTATTATCCCCATTTTATAGATGAAAAAACTGAGATTTGCCAAGGATTCCACAATTAGTAAGTGTTTGAGGCCAGATTTGAAATCAGATCTTCTTGACTCCAGGCCAAGTGTCCACTTTGCTACCCAGCTGTCCCTGGGTGTTGTTCTGGGCATTTTATATTTTTGTAACTATTCAGCCATTTTATATAAGTTATTGGCTACTATTGGCATGTAGCTGGGTAAAATAATTTCTAATGATTCTCTTTGTGTTTTCTTAGCTCTTAGTTTTATTTATTACTCTGTTGATTTTCAGAATGTCTATTTTGAGTTTTGATTGTAATTATAATTGAGTTTTTAAAATGTTGTTTTTCTAGGTTTTTGCAAGTTTCATGCCCAATTTATTGATTTGTCCTTTCTCTCTATTTTGGTGAATTTTTTTTTAAACCAGAGATGCTTATCTGGCAGCATCCCCCAAATATTGGCATGTTACACCATTATTGTCATTTTCTTTATAAAATTATGTGGTGTTTCTGTGATTTTTTTCTTTTGATCATTAAATTGTTGGGGTTACATTATTTAGCTTCCAAACTAATTCCAATTTTTAATCCTTTCTTCAATGTCTCTTAACATTTTTTTTATCATATTGTAGTCAGTAAAGAATGTGTTTATATTTTTGCTTTTCTGGATTTGTTTGTGAGGATTTTATGCCCTAATAACATGGCCAGCTTTTGCAACGGTGCCATATACAGCTGATGAACATGTATACTGTATCCCATTTAATAATAATGAGGAATCTATTTTAACTATTCTAAAGTTCTATTCTGGTCTTTTACTTCTTTCCTGTTTTTTTTTTGTTAGGTGTGTCTAGGTTTGAAAAGGGTTCTTCGTGATTATAGCTTCTTCTATTTCTCCCTTGACTCATTTAACTTTCAGTTTTTAGATGCAATGCCATTCAGTCCATATACATTAAGTATTTATATTAATTCACTGTCTATGGTGCTTTTAAACATAATGCAGTTTCCCTGTTTTGCTTTTAATCAGATTTAGAGGGAGTTGAAAAAGAAGTCTGCATTTACTTTGTCTGAGATGATTGCTACTCCTTTTTTAAGTTCTGCTGGAGCACTATAAATTTTTGCTTCAGCCCCTTCTTTTAAATCTGTGTGCATCTTTATGTTTCAAGTGTTTTCAACATATTATAAACAGTATGTTGATGAACTCTGCTCAAAATATTGGGGACCTCCTTTGGCTGTCTGGGCATTGTGTAGATACCAATGGAGCACCCTCACTCTCACTACAAGATGGGCTCATATTCTTTTCCAGTTATATGTCTCTGATGAAATCTTTTATATCATTGCTCCAGCACAATTACTTATTGCTAATATGCCATTGCCTAACACCCACTATGTGCTTCTTTGTTGTCCTTTGGGGGACATGCAACTCTTAATCTTCAGAGATTCTATTCCTTTGCTTTTATTTTTCTTGTTTATTACTTCAGACTGGCTTAGCTATTAGGCAGCACCATAACGTTTGTGAGTTCCTGGGAAGAGCACATTGCTCTACTACCTCTCCACTCTTCTCACTAAGGAAAGGAAGTACTAAAATGTCCTTCTGGGTCTTATCCAGACTTGATCCTTCTTCCAGAGCTCTACCACTGAACAGGAAATCAAAACACAAAACAGGATTAGAGATCACTCAAATATTTTGTACATACCAGAGGGATAAATGATAGAAAAAAAAAGATAGAATTCAGGGAGAACAGTACAGTTCATTGGACATAATAGCAGCCAGTGCTAAGTAATTCTGACTGGAGTAACAAAGGCAACTTCCCAGGTTAAAATTCTTTCTCTTCTTCTCCCACTCTCACTCCCCACTTAGTGGGGAGAATAACAAAGGCATTTCATAGGAATTGCTCAGTTTCCAGAATTTCAACTCAGAAATTCCCAACTCAGACATAAGAAGAAAGGACATTGGAGCAAGGTCTTATCAATTATGGTTCAGTTTGTTTTAGTCAGGGATCAGAGAGTACAGAGGCCAGTAGAGGCTTGACTCTGCAAGGCCCACATGACATCAAGATGGAAATAATCCCAACCTCTCGGGCCAGTTTTCTTCTTCCTTCTACTTTCCCAAATCCTTTGCAAACATTCTTAGGTGGCCCCTAGTTGATGACCTTACTATCTGGTAGTAGTATCTATATGATACTCTATTGTGAGGCCAGATTCCAACAGAATTGCAGTAACAACTCAAAAGAATTTGACCTAACCCTTCATAGTGGAAACATCAAATAGATGAAGAATACCTATTGTTCAGACTATGATGTGTAGTTGGATGTGCAATCTACAGAGGTCATCTCTCTGTCTCTGTCTCTGTCTCTTTGTCTCTCTCTGTCTCTCTCTCTCTGTTTCTCTTTCTTCCCCCGTGTGTGTGTGTGTGTGTGTGTGTGTGTGTGTGTGTGTGTGTGTAGTATTATTGGCTCATATGTGGAAAATTTCTATTTGAGTTTATTCCAAAAGAAGCTTACCTCAGTACATTTTGTGTTTTCTTTGAGCCAACTAAAATTATGAAATCTGACATGTTACCTTCTTGTCTTTGAGCTGCCCAGAAATTCAGAGCCAAATTCATAATCCAAGTTTTATAATCTACTCAATTATATTTCTAAAAGCATTCACTCTGCTTTGTTTCCTTTATATGAATGCTGTTGAGTTTTATCTTGGAATGTCTTATCTTATGCTGTTTTTAATCTGTATGCAGTTCCAAATCCTTTTTTTTAGTAGAAGGGGGGTAAAAATCTTTAATAAAATTATGAATTGTTTGGAGTACTTTTGAAGATTACCTTAATAAAGTCAAAGGGTTTATTACCTTTGAATACAGTATTAGAAGAAACTTATTTTTTCTCACTTAAATTAAATATGTATATGTACAGATACACTAGTTGTGATCTAGGTACATTATCTTTCTATTCAATTGGTTCTAACTGAGGGAAATGAGTATTCCCTGCACCCATTCCTACCTCCCAGCCTCATCTTTTTCTACTCTGGAAAGCCCAGTGTAGCCCAAGGCACTTGAAGGGTAGAAAGGAATAAATGAAGCTATCACATTATAGCTGGGAGATTGATTGGGCTACTCACCAATGAGGTTTCAGTTGAATTCACCAAGTCTATGTATAAACCATTATTTACTTTTTTTTTTACAAGGCGAAATGAAGTCCTTGAGGTAAAGCTCTCTCTAAATAAGAATCTCTGTCTGATAAGTTAATACTTTAGAAGATACATGATTTCATCAGGGAAGGTAATCTATCAATTCATATTACAATTCCTACTCTCTTTAATACATGATATTCATGAGTTTCTAAGGCCAAAACATTTCATTACCTGGTGGCTAAACTACTAGGAAGTAAAAATATTTGAATGTAGCTAGCCCTGTCCTTAGATGTCACAGTCAACTAGAAGACTGAAACTAGAAAGCTTTCCATCTTGGTCAGACCTGTCAGAGCTTGCACTCTATTGGCATACCTCAAGAACATAAGGATATGGCTACACCATGAAGAGGCATCAAAATAGGAGTTCGGGAGGACTAAACCTTTTCAAGTAATAAAAGAAACATTTTTAATAGTTGTTCCCTTTTGGATGGTGCTTTCCAGGTATCAAAATATTTTTTACACCTTATCACTTTTGATCCTCACAGCAGTCCTCCAAGGTTAGTTGGTACAAATGTCTGCATTTCACAAGTGAAAAAAATTGATGCTCAGGGAGGTTAGATAATTTATTTCCCTCTGTGTTAGCCTAATAATTATTATTGTTTAGTTGTTTCAGTCATGTCTGACTCTTCATGAGCCCATCTGGGGCTTTCTTGGCAAAGATACTGAAATAGTTTGCCATTTCCTTCTCTAGCTCATTTTGGAGATGAAGAAACTGTGGAACATAGGGTTAAGTAACTTGCTCAGGGTCACCCAGCTAGTAAGTGTCTGAAGTTGAATTTTGAACTCAGGAAGATAAGTCTTCCTGAATCTAGGCCCAGCTGTCTATCCACTGTACCACCTAGCTGCCCAAACCTAAAAATTTTATTTGCCCAAATATATTTGCCCAGATATCCTGGGCTTCCTCTAATTGATACTATACAAGCAAAGCTGAATGGGGAAAGGGTAAATTATTGAAGAGGGGATTCTTTTTCAAACACAGGTTGAACTAAAATCTAAGGTCTCTTAAAAAAGCTGAGATTCTTTGTCTTGCCTAAAGCTACAAAATAGTTATAGATTGAAGCTGAGACTTAAATTTGGACCTTCTGATTCATGACAGTGTAAAGCTCATTACTTTTTCCAGTGTAGTGCCCCATCTTAAATCACTTTCTCAGTATCCACTCTAATAGGTTGAGTTCTTACCCCAAGGGTCCAGGGTAGCAATATCAAACTTAAATAGAAACAAAGTCCACTAAATCATGTACAAGGATCCTTATGGGTTGCATGTTGACTTAGGAAACCACATATGAACAGGACCTATAATCTGTTGTATTTTTAATGTATTTTGTTAAATATTTCCTAATTACATTTTAATCTGGTTCTGGCTACACTGAGAGTTTTGTAGGCAATTTGACATCTCTGGTCAAGGGATAACCCTGAGGGGTGGGTTCTAATACAATTCCTTATGAGCTACTTTCCCAATCAGGGAGGGAAAGACCCTTAAAGTCTGTGGCCAGAACAGAAGCAATCACTATTTACACTCATTCTGAGACCTTTAGCTTAATAAGGCCAAGATCTCCCACTGCATCCTGGGCCATCACCAGTCATCCTGACCCTTGTCTTGCCACTGGACTCTGATGACTGTGGAGGAGAGGGTGAGGATGATGACTTTACACAGCTCTGCCTCCCTTAAATACAATTCATTTGCAAGTCAAGACATTACCCTTCTGATGTCATTGGTCCTCTTCAAGAATGAAGGACAAGTAACAACAAAAACAACAACAACCTTTATGAGCCACCATTGGCGTGTCCAATATTAATTAGCCAGTTGATATCAAGTATCTTTTAAAAAATAACATTTTCTGAAAAACCATAGCAAAACAAAAATTACAAAAACACCCTCCACCCAAACCAGAGGCACACTTTCCCCACTGCACATTGGGAAAGCAGACCAACAACCACAAGGCAAGGAATAGTCTGCTGCTCTCTGGAAACTCAACCTGCCAGTGCATATGTGGGCTAGGTTTCTGAGCCTAGGAGGGATGCTATAGGAATTAACATGGCAATAGTTGGCATAATATAAGCATATATTTCCAGAGCATACACTATCATCAGAAGTAAAAACTAATTATAATTTCCACACTAGGTGGAATTCTGCTGAGATTATCATTTTGAATCAGTATTCAATTTGATTTGATCAAGGAGTCTGAGAAATCTACTGCACATAAAATATAAGGAAGAAATGCCTCACCATCCACAGCATTCTAACATGCTATGCCATTTTGCAATCTTGTTAACAGAGTGCTTTCCTGATTTTGCCAATAAATAACTCAAATTTATTCTCCCAGTCCCCCAATACCCATGTGTTTTAAAATTTATTGGCTGTTAATTTCTTTACCCAATATCAAAATGATAATGTGTCATTTTGGAACAATACTATTTATCATTTTACAAATAGCATTTACTGCAGATTAAAGAAATTTGATTGGAGTTTCAAAGCTTCAAACCTGAATTTTGCCTAGTTGGAATTATGAAAAAAAGAGTAAATTTCCAAATAAAACAAGCCTATATTTGTACTTTACTCTCTAGGGGGACTTGACTTTATGTAAAAGTTCTGAGCAAACCTCCTTGTCACTTGATATCAAATTATAAGAAATACATCCAATATATTTACATTATGAAGGAAAAGCTTTCATATTAATGTTTCATGTTCTGGAAAAAGAAAGTGGAAGGCTATAAACTTCTGTGTATAATGGTCAGAATGAAGTTTATCCCTGACAGTAACCATTAATTCTATAAAGCATATAAAGGGAAGATAAAAAAATCTGTCTTAAATAGTCATCTTTTTCCTGATCAGCTAACATCAGAGGGTATTTTTTCTCTCTCATTAGAGGAATGTGAACTTCATGAACAAATATCATTAATGAAAAAAATCATTACCAAATGTGAACAAGCACCTCCAGGGATGTATGGAACTCTACTTACCCTATCTCATAGAGTTTCTGTGTGTGGAAGTCACTCTATAAACCTTACATTTCTATATAACTAGGAATTATCATTAATATTTGAAAGATAAAGTACCTTGGATAGCTCCCTTCTCATTGTGCTCTAGTTTTCTTCTTGTTGACTCCCAAATGAGACCAGGAGAAGGAATCAGGAAGAATTCCTGACAGAAGTCCTGACATGACTCCTGGCCTCAGTGAGAGGTCAAAGAAAGATATTTTTCATTCTCCGCTCACTTTAATGGCACTTGAAGTCTGGTTTTGTTTGCCAGTTGCTGCTCCTGTGAATATCTTTTCTCTACAATTAGTTCATAAGCTCCTGAAAGGCACGCCCTTTATTCTGCTTTGTTTTCTATCCTTGTGAGCTCTATAATTGTGATGGGTATATTGAAGGTTCAGTATAAACATTTGATTGTTGGAGAGGACAGGAGAAATACATGAAGTAATTAAAGACCAAGAAAGCACCTACTTTGTTGGTTCAATGGATCTGTAATCTCCTACATGTGAGTACTACTTCCAGTGGTACAGATCACCACCCAGCCATGCCTTCTTCTCTTGTGTTACTCTTGTCTATTTGCTTCCATAAATTTTTTCACAGGAAGCCCATCTAGTGAAGGCCTTCCTGTAGATCTCTTTCCTTTGCTTAATACACATGAGCCCTCCCTCATTTAGCCCTTTCTTGGTTTCACAACATGAATTTCCCATGCCGTTATCTCTTTATAAATATTTCTACTGATATCCTTTATGTATCTTTTCCTGTAAAATTCTGCATTGGTAATATATTGCTGCCCAACTCTAACTCCTATGTGACTCTCCACTGCCCTTTGGGTACTCACAGCCTTAATTCTTCAGAAGTTATGAATTCCATGAATATACAATTATGAACAGCGCTGGAAAAATATTAATGTTAAAAATATACTCCAGGAAGATATTTGTGCTTATTGAAATCACTGCTTAATTTTCCAAATGCAATTCAACTTCCTATTCCATTGTCCATCTGTACTGTCCAAGATACATACAATATTGTGTTTAGTTTCAAAGCTGACTAAATGCATAACATAATCTGAGTATGTTTTTTTTTTCACCATGGTCTTCAGTACCATCTTTTTTTCCAGATATTTTGAAAATCTTTCCCTCACTGCCCTCATGATTGCATCATAGGATCTTGGTCATTGAGTCTAGCTCCTTCATTTTACGGATCACTGAAGCTCAGCAATAATAAGTAACTTGTCCAGAGGCAAATAGCTAGTAAATGACCGAGGCAGGATTCAAATCCATAATCTTTCTTACATTAATTCCAATGTTCTATTCACTTCACTATATTGCCTCTTCATATAGTCCTGAGATTAAGTTAATTTCCATTAGAGCAAGTTTTCTAAAGTGGTTTCAAGACCCTTCTCCTTCCACAGTAATTTAAATACCCCACAAAATTTTAAGTATGTTAACTAAAGAGTCCACAAGATGCTGAGAGCTATATAAAAGCAGGAGACTGGATTGAAATGAACAGCAACCCTTTTGCTATGAACAGGGCAGACCTAGATGACTCATTTATGGAAGGAAGAAAAAAATTTTGATGGAGAAGGTCTTTAAGTTCAATCCTCCTTCTTTGGAGAATAGATAATTCTTTGTAGAATTCTGAGGGTACCAAGTGGGTAAAGTGATCAATTAGTGTTAGTCTTTATTTAACAACACACAAGAAGAGGCATCCAGTGGCCAAGGCTCAAGTATATCTAGTCATGCCACTGCTTTAGGTGCCATGTGGGAGCAGTATAAATTTATGGTGGCTGTGGGAGAGGGCAAATAGGGGAGGCCCACCATAACTTGATTTACTCACCGTAAGTTGTGGAGTAGAAGGAAGGGAAAGAGAGAGAAAAAAGTAACTATCTCTCTTATTTAACTGATTGAGGACTTGGCCCTTCTGCTGCCACCATGGCCTGGCATGGGAAGAACCAAGGAACTTCAGTGATTGCTGCATCATTCCAAAGCACCAAGTTTTTGTAGCACTGAATCATATGATTATTCACAAGTGGCCAAGGTACAGAATTAGCACTCCATAGAATTTGCTAAAGGGAGAGCAGAGCATGGGGGCCCTGCTGTTTGTGTATCTTCCCCACCTCATTACATTCAAAATTCCCAGTCTTGCAGAAGGATAGGAAATAAGATCTTTTGAAAAGAAGCACAGGGGCTACAACTTAAAGATGGAAAAGTAAAGGCAGTTACTTGTCTGAACTTCACCACCTTAAGCTGACCTTTACCACTAACTGAAAATTTACTGACACTTCCAGAACTAGCTCTGAAAACAGCAGCACAAAAACAAAACAAAACAAAAACAAAAAACAAAAAAACAAACCCTGAAGCTTAGGACAGTGCCATCTCTATCTAGGAAGCAGAGCCCAAATTTAACATGAAGTTAAAATCAAGAAAAAGGCTAGAAAAATGAACAAACAACAATAAAAAACTGACTATAGAAAGTTACTGTGGTGACAGGGAAGATAAAAACAAAAATGCAGAAGAAGACAACAGAGTGAAAACATCTACATGCTAAGACTCAAAGAAAAATGTGAATTGGTTTTAGCCCCCAAACAAATACCTAAAAGAGCTCAAAAAGGATTTTAAAAATCAAATAAGCAATTTAGAGGAAAAACTGGGGAAAGAAATGAGAGTGATGCAAAAATAAAATATTGAAAAGAGTCACTAGCTTAGTAAAGTAAGCACAAAAATACTGAAGAAAATAACACATTAAAAATTGAATAGACTAAATGGTAAAAAGATGCATACAAATCACTGAAGACAACTCATTAAAAGGTGGAATTGTCTAAGTGGAAAAATACATATGAAAATTCACTGAAGAAAAGTACTCCTTAAAAATTAGGATTAGGCAAGTGGAGGCTAATGACTCCATGAGACATCAAGAAACAATGAACAACTTGAAAAGAATTAAAAAAAAATTGAAATATCTCTTTGGAAAAACAACTGACCACAAAAATAGATCAAGCAGAGATAATTTAATAATTAGTGGATTACCTGAAAGCTATGATTAAGAAAAAAAAAGAGCCTAGACATCATTTTTCAAGAAACTATCAAGAAAAACTACTCTGACATTCTAGAACCAGAGGGTAAAATAGAAATCAAAAGAATCCATTGATCACCTTCTGAAAGAGATCTTAAAATGAAAACTCCCAGGAATAGGATAGCCAAATTTTGGAGTTAGCAGAAAAAGGAGAAAATATTGCAAGCAGCTGGGAAGAAACAGATCAGATATGGTGGAACTACAGTCAGGATCACACAAGATTTCACAGCTTCTACATTAAAGTATTGGAGGGCTTGAAATATGGTATTCTTGAGGGCAAAGGAGCTAAGATTACCACAAAGAATTACCTATGCAGAAAAATGAAATATAATCCTTCAGGAGAAAAAAAAGATAGTTGATGAAATAGAAGGCTTTCAAGCATTCCTGATGAAAAGAACAGAGCTGAATAGAAAATTTGATTTTCACATACAAGACTTAAGGGAAACATAAGAAGATCAACAGGAAAGAGAAATCTTAAGAGATTTGATAAGGTTAAACTATATCCCTGCATGGAAAGATGGTACTTGTTACTCCTCAGAACTCTGTCATTATTACAGGGTTTCAGGAAATAGACAGTGTGGGCACTTCCACTCGTGCCTGCAGTTAGCTAGGGTTTTTTAAAGAAGACACAGAGAAAGGATAATATTGATATATCATTGATCAAGCCAGGCTGCACATGATGGTAAGCAGAAAAACTAGACATTTAGGTCAGGTGATACCCAGAGGAGTAGGACTGCAATTTACCAGCATGTTAGGTACACCCGAGATCTTTCCTTTTGTCTTTTCTTTGTAGTGAGTTCACGGTGTTCTTTCTTATGTATGTGGGTTTAGAGCCATGCACTTGTGCTACTCTAGAATCCCTAAAAAACAATAGAACAGGTGGAGCATAGTGATGGTGAAGGAATCTTCTACACATATCCCTGAGCTGCTTTTTAAATTGTACCAGATGAACACATTTTCCTTTCCTCATCCTGCAGGAGGGTTGTCTAGTCATGGAGTGCTGCAATCTGCTTCTAAATCTTGTCCTAAAACATCGAGAAGAGAATTAACCTGATGTGTTTTGGGACCAGCAAAACTAGACTGAATGTAATGGTGTATATTCTTTCCTGCATTCAGAAAAAAACCCCAACAAAATAAAACAGAAGTCCTCCACATATGTCCAGTCTTGCAAATTTCTGATTCTAAAATATAAGTGAAAGGTAATCCACATAACTTTCTTACACGGTCCTCACTTGTTAAGCTCTTTCAATGGAAAATTCTCAGACCATCTTCCCGGCAATTATTCAGATTGTAATGCATAGTCTCTTAGAGCTCAACATAAAAATAGTACATTTCCCCTAATACAAGTAGTATTGCACTCATCCTGTCAGTCATGCTTAAAGCCAGAGGTAGACAAAGAAATAGTACTCAGGAAAAGCCAGCTTTCCCATGTTGAGTTTCTATTTGACACCTATTCAAACATTTTAAGTCTGAGAATCAAGGCAGGATATTTTTAAATCAATGCTAACTCTTTGTTACTGCATACAACCAAATGACTTTCCTAACTTTCAAAGTTTCCACCCTTATATAGAAAGAAAGCAAAGCGATAAGGCTTAGGGAAGTAAAACTTATGAAAAAGGAAAAACCTTTAACATCCTGGAGATTAGGTGATGCTATTCAATCTTTCAGTTCAATTTGGTAAAACGTATATTTTTTTTAAAGTCCAAGGTCCTATTCCAGCTGCTAAGGATCCAAAGATGAAAAATAACACCATCCCAATAAAGGAAGTTACAGTCTCCTAGGGAGGAAAAGAAATGCACTCAAAGAAATATGAGGCATAGTGGAATGTGTCAAAGGCAAACAAAGAAGTAATACAAAGAAACGTGGAGGAAATAAACACTTTCATCTGTGGTGATCAGAGGAGGCTTCATGGAGATTTCCCTGGATCTGGATCTTGAATGAAAAAATTTAAAAGATGAAAACATGGATGGACTACATTCTAGGCCCTTACTCATTCCATGATGTCAAGGAATTTGCCCAACAGCCCTTAATCTGGAATTTGGATATTCCATTCTGCAGAAGGGTTGTTTTTCTCTGTAAGAGGGGGCTTTCAAGGAAACAGAAAGTCTGAAGTCTGGAGAGAACTTAAAAAGTGATTCAATCCATTCATCTGCCTATGCGGAAGTCATGCTAAAGCTGTGAAAGATGAATAGCCACCTATTCAATTTTTAGTTAAGATAATCTAGAGATGAGAATCCATAATTTTGTTAGTTTGTTCTAATATTCAGTTATTCTGTCCTTTGATACCCTCCTAATTTTCAGAGTAACTTAAGAAACATTTATTTAGCACCTTCTATATACAATATTCGGCTGTTAATATTAATAATAATAATAATAGCTAGGATTTACATAATGATTTAATGTTTGCAAAGCAACTCACATACATTATCATCCTTTGAGCCTCTAAACAACCTTGTAGGATAAAGGCTATTATTATCCCGATTTTACAGATAAGTAAGCTGAGACAAAGAGAAGTTAAATGAGTTTTCCAGGGTCAAATAGTTAAGTAACCATAGTTACCATAGTTTAAAATGTCCCTGAGGTTAAAATTGAATATAGATCTCCATGACAAGTTCAGCACTCTATCCATTGTGCTAATACATTCCCCCAATCAGATTTGATTAAACTTATTTAAAATTGAATAGAGGCTGGTAGGTGCCACGGTTTTTTAAGTGATGAACTTGGAATCAGGAAGAACTCTGTCAGAATTGTGCTTCAGACATTTACTAGCTGTGTGATCTTTGGCAAGCCATATAATCTCTCTGCCTCAGTTTCCTCATCTGTAAAATGGAGATAAAAGCACTGAATCCCCAGGGTTGTTATGAGGATAAATTGAGATAATATGGGTAAACATGGGTCTGTTTTGCAAACATTAAAGTACTATATAAATAGTAGCTATAAATATTGTTATTACTATTTTATATTTCATATAGAAACAGTAATTATCATGGATGTGTTCAAATATTCAAAGTCTTTTAGCTATTGCAAAAATATTATTTTCTTCCCTTAATACAATGTGATCTTTTGCATTACATTTTTTTTTATTTTTAAAAGTATTGACAAATATGTACTATTAATGCCTTTTGTCTTTCCTCATTTCTCACTTTCCTCTACATGTACTCTTCCATTGTGACAAAGAAAACAATTAAGTAAAACTGTTATCCTTTTAGTGTCTGAAAAAGACACCATATATCATGTTCTCTCCTCTTTTTCTCTGCCATGAGAAAGGAGGTATTTTTCTCTGTTTGTTCTTCTAACCCTTCCTTGGTTTTCCAACTGCTTGGAGTATGACTACCTTTTAGCCATCTTTTCATTTACATTGTTGCCATTATGTCTATGGTAGCTAGGTGGTATAGTGAATAGAACACCGGGTATGGAGTCAGGAAGACTCAGATTCCTGAGTTCAAATGTGTTCTTAGACACTTATAAGTTGTGTGACCCTGGGCATGTCACCTAACCTTGTTTGCTTCAGTTTCCTCATCTGTAAAATGGTCTGGAGAAGGAAATGGCAAATCACTCCAGTATCTTTGCCAGGAAAACCCCAGCTGAGGTCATGAATAGTCAGACATGCCTGAAAAATGACTCCACAACCACAGCAACAGCATCATGTTTATATTGTTCCTTTGGTTCTGTTTATTTTGTTTTCCAGGAATTCATGCAAATCTCTCTTTACTCTGAATTGCTCACACTTGCAATTTTTTTTTTACTGCACATTATTACATTTTATTCATTTACAGTAGTTTTTTTAGTCATCTCCCAGTGTGTTACTATGAATATTTTATTAAATATTGGACCTTTGTATTCTAACTTTTTTTTGACTATGTGCCCAGAAATTGGATGACTGCATCACTGAGTATTGAGAGTTTATTCACTTTCCTTGCTTAATTCCAAATTCCAAAAGAGTCATGGGCCTCTTCATGGTTCTATCATCTGTGGTGCCATCATTGTGTTGTTTCCCCATAGTCTCTTCAACACTGACTGTTCCCAATTTTTTTGTCATTTTTTGTCATTTTACATGGTGTAAGATGAAACGTCAAGAGGTATATTAATTTAATTTTTTCTGTCACTGTTAGTGAATTGGAGCATATTTTAATGAGGTTATTCATAGTTTGCTATTCTTCTTTTGAAAACAATTCTTGGACTGAGTAAAGATTGGCATTTGATGTTATATAACTATGTTGATTCTCTGTACGTTTTGGATATCCAAATTTGTTGGCAATATTTGATGTAAATATTTTCCTATTCTATATTTTCTCTTCTAATTCTGTTTTTAGTGATTTTATAAAATACCTCTGTGGCCTTCTGGTCCAATTAATAATAAAAAATTAATAAGAATTTCTCCTACAGCACATCAGACAAAAGCTATCCAATCATTTCGATTGAGGAAGAACTGAATCCCTTCTGAGGGAGGCCCTTCCTTCCACTTTTAGGTCATCCCTTCTGTTAGGGTATTTCCTTACTTTAAGCCTTCATTATTCTCTTGACATCTTCCACCCACTTCTAGTTTTGCCCTCTAGGACTAAGAAAAAAAAATCTGATCCCTTCTTCAGGTGACAGTTCTTCAACTATTTACAGAAAGCTATAGTGTCTTATGTAAGGCTTCTCTTCTCCACAGTAAACATCACTAGTTGGTTCAACTGATCCTTGTATGGAGAAACTTTGAGGGGTTAGTAATAATAATACCTTCCTTTAGGCACACTCTAACATATGAAAGTTCTTGCTAAAATGTAGCAGCCAGAACTGAGTATTATTTTGCAGATTTTGTCTGATCTGAGCATGATATATGTATTCTTAACCATTAAGGAAAGCTAAATTACTTTTTCTTCCTGGTAAAACTTCTGTTGATGTTTCTTTACATACGCTTCAGTGAGGTTCAGTGGAAAGAACTCTGAACTCAATCAGAAGAATAGTACTAGATCTACTGCTGACTGTAGCAAGTCATTTCAACTCTAAACACCAGTTTCCTCATCTGTGAAACGGCAATACCAATATTTTTGCTAGCTACCTTAAAGGATTGTTTTGAGCAAAATACTCTGAGTTTAAATATACTATGTAAATATGAAATATTATTTCCATGTGCACAATTTTATCTAGTTTAGAAAAGTCATCTCCAACAGGGTAACCAATGCTTCCATTTATTACCTTTATGATTTAAAAAAGATATTGTTAATATAATATGCTTGACCTATCTAGATACTTTATCACAGCTTCTCACTATCATTAAGTACTGAAGTTTAGAGACATTGCTGTCTTCCTAGATGTCATATTACTTTTGCTTCCATAGTAACTGCTTTCTCTATTCTAATTATTTTGATCTTTGAAAGAAATTATAATTTTGATTTAATTTCTTTGGTAACTTTTGATTATTGAGAATTTCTTGCAATGAGAATTTTCCTTCATTTCAAAGATTTAAATCTATTCCTGAGCTTAAGAAGCCCAGTGTTTAAGTAAAATTTAATTGAGTTTTCTTTCTCATTCCTATTCATTACTTCTTTCAGTAACTGCAAAAAACAATACTCTCCTTTCCCCATTACCATTTAGCATCAAATAATTATATACACCATTAACATAAGACATAGGAGATTGATAATATTTTGAGTTATATAGCTATTTGTTAAGGAAGAGCAAGAGTCTTTTTATAATAGCTTTTTGTGCTAAAAAGTGATTTCCACAATAACTTAAAAGTATTTTGAAATAGCCAGTACTTCACTTGTCTACCAGTTCTTCCAGCAGCATTGAAGGCAGATCATTATTAATTATTCACAAAGTTATTTAAGTAAAATTGGGCAACTTATATTGCCATTTTGGGCTTTCATTTTCTCATCTATAAAAGTACTGAGATGAATTATATAATCTTCATAAAGCCTTTTATCTTCATCTTTCTACTATTCTACTATGCTCTTGGCTTTATGTTAGTCATCAATGTTAAGGCTAAAGAAATAGGACATGTTCAAAAGGGTTGGGTCCTCTCATCCAGAAAAAAAAGAAAAGCCCCACAAAAGCTGATAAATCTCAATTTAGCAGGATTAGTGGCCTAAGTCTTTGAGGGTAACTTCCTAAAATAAGTAAACAATAAATAATCTTTTACTGAGCAGTCATTGTATTCCTTGTACTATTGTAATGGGAGTTTGGCAAATACCTAGGCCACTAATATGTATCAGCAATGTAGAAGACACTAGGGACCTGCTTACAGGAGACTGAAGTACTAGAACATGTGGGAACTTTTTGTGTTGGCCTACCATGTAGTTGAAAGCATTCTTTTCTCATTGGTGGGGTAGTTGTAAAGATCAGCTTTTTAAAAACAGACTACTTAGCGGCTCCAATGGTTTTTGCTGCATTTTGTCTGACGGTGAAAGACTTTACTTGCACCATGTGAAAAATGGATGAGAAGTGATCCTGATGCTTTGGTGTTGTTGTTGTTGTTGTTGTTGTTGTTGTTAGTTCCTGTATTTTCTATTCTAGGTACAAGGAGTAGAGTTTCTGATCTGGCCAGGGATCAAGAGTCATGGGGATTCAGTAGTCCTGGATATTGCAACCAGGATAGCAGTGATTCTCTGAGAGGATTCCAGTCTAGCCAAAACTGGGCATTTGGCCTTTGGCCTTGAACATGGAAGGACTAATGCTGCGTAGGAATGGGATAAACTGAACCTAATTCCCCCCCAACTCAAATGATGATCATATGTTTTGGGGAAATTATGCCCCTGAGATGTTGAGGGAATGTTTATATGTTTGTTTTTTATATATCTTTGAAGTGAATATTTCAATCATCCCCCCTCATATTGAATACTAGTGAGCTCCAACCACATATTGTACAGAAGAGAAGACTAAAGCTCAGATAGGTTAAGGGGTTTACTTAAGTCACATAGGTAATAAGCAGCAGAACTAAAACTGGAACCCAGGCCATTTGATGTTGAAATCCATTGCCACTAAACTGCACTGAAGAGGTTGGAATATATTTGGATACATAATACTAAAGACACATGAAACTATTAGCAAAATCGCGGTGCAGTAAGTAATACATGAGGTGCAGATTAAAAATATCAATAGCAAAGGCAAAAAGTAGCTCTGCAAGTGTGGAGTCAAGAAAGGCCTCAGAATAATGGCAGTGTGTCAGCAAGTATCACCTGGAGATTGAGGCTGGCAGAAGTTATCATTTGGCTATTTCAGCAAGTACTTCCATTGTTTTATCCAATAGCCAACAACATGCAAAAGCAGCATAGTAAAGTGTCAAGTGGATACAAAAGAGAATGTTGGAAGGTGTCTCTCCTGCATTAGCAAGCCACCATATTCATGATAGCGTTGGTTATACTGAATTTCTTTCTTTTTGTGCAAATGTTGTATCTCCCTGGTGGTTGCTTTGGGACATATTTTTCTTGAGGTATCATCATGTGAGCATTACTGATCCTGTGTGACTGTGGTCATGATAGCGAGAAACACAGAGCTTTGAGCATTCAGACACTGGAGGAGAATTGGCCAAGAATGAGATAAAAACTTCTAGGTTTAACTATCTGCTGCTTGTTTGAAGCATCCTAATGAGACTTCCCCCACTTTTCTGAGGTCCTAACCTCTAGAAAGACATAAAGACATTCAGAAAAAAATGCTTACTGAATTTAGCTATCTACTTAGGAGAACTTTGGCATGGCCTGCTAATGTTACCTCTTGACTTGATTACCCTCATGATGTTATTGTTGCTCTTTGGGAATGAAGGATGAACAGCTACAAAAACAATATTGTCTCTAATATCTTACTTAGAGAATGTGGCAACTGTTGGGTGATCATAGCAGATAGTGTGGTACCAGGACTTCCCCATAACTTGACACCTGAAACATCAGGTGGACACAAGTAGTCACTAGGAGCCAGGAATTCATCATCTTCACCCATGTCCTACTTTGGCCAACTGGATCCCCAGATAAGTGACCCTACAAAAGTAAGCAACAAATTATCCAGGGTGGGTAGCTTAGGTTCAACACTATTGCTCAGCACTAGCACAGGACCAGCTAAGGCTTTGGAGAACTCCTCATGATCAGCTATGAGTATTCCTTTGCACTAAAACTTTACTTATTTGAATTTGTATTACTTGAGCTACTGTCTGGATACTTGGTCTCCATATACATCAAACCCATCCTAATACAGAGAGTCAAAAAGTTCACATTAAGTATTGTAATCTTGTCCAGTAGTGGGAAAAGTCTGTGTGTGTGTGTGTGTGTGTGTGTGTGTGTGTGTGTGTGTGGCTGGGTGTGTTTAATCATATCAATTTAAAAAAAGCATTTTGATATTAAAAATACATTGCTGAAGCAGGAACACAATGGAATAGATACATCCTTCACAAGACTTAAAAGCTATTCAGCTAGTATATGGTATGGGATTGGTGCTATTTAGATAGACTCTAGAGTCTTACTCAAAAGCTTTCACCCTAACACTGGTGACAATTCAGAAATGCCATTGTAATGATGAATGTAGCAGTTTAGACAGAACCATCCACCAGGGATAACTATACCTAAATATTGTATGAGCTCTTAAGACCAGAACATTTTGAGCTTCAACCCTCTGCATGCCAATTATAGCCTAAATAAGTGAGTGAAAATATAATTGAAATTTCCTTTCCAGAGAGAAAGTAAGTGGATAATTGTAGCATTCATATCAGCTACAGTTAACTTAGAAAAGGTACTTCTGTTATAAAATCCCATTTGCCCTCTCCCTCGATCATCTTGAATGTGTGTCTCCTCAGTCATTTGGCTTTGATTAATCTTGATTCCCCTTTCTCTCCCTTAGAAAGTTCAAAGAGCTGTTGTATTATTTTCCTGTCTCACCAAGGAATGAGCCCGAGACATGTCTAGCCAGGGGCTATGACCAGGAGCTCTCAGTGGCATGGGGTGTGAGGTTGGCAAGATGACTCTGCCTAGATGGGTCAGTCTATAGTGGTAACCACCAGTGAAGGGGCAAAGATTTGGATTGTTCAGTGTGCAATATTAGCTGTCAAAGCAACTAGGGCAATATGACAAAGAAGTGGAGATTAGAGACAGGAGGCATATCCAAGATCTGGAAAGGGAAGAAGGAAAAGGGTTAGCATTTCTTAAGTAGTTACCATGCATTAGGACATTTCTACACATCTACTTCAATCCTTACAACAACCCTGGAAGGTAGCTTTTATTATTATCTCCCTTTTATAGATGAAGAAACTGAGGCAGATAGAGGTTAAGTGACTTGCCTAGCTTCATATGGGTAATAAGTGTCCAAGGTCTGTTTTGAACTCAGGTCTTCATGACTCCAAGCCCAGTACTCTATCCATAGTGCCATCTAGCTGCTCAGGGCTAATATAGCCACGTGATCTCAATAAAATCCACATTACCATTCTAGGAGTTCAAAAGGAATAGAAAACAGAGAGGAAGGGAATAAAAACACTACCACTGCCACAGGGCCTCCTGGTTTATTTGCATGATATTACTCCCCTGAACAAGCCCTCAGCTCTAGCCAAATGAGTCTCTTACCTTTTTTCTATCCATGACATATGTTTTCCTGCATTTCTGTATTTTCATATATGATTTCCCTACTGTGTACTTCTCTGCTGTTTTCTTTCCCCTAATCAAAATTCACCTATCCTTTAAGATTCAGCCTAAGGGCTTCTGTCCCCCAGTGAAGCCTCCTATGATCATTCCAGATGCTAAATTCTCTCTCTCTCCTTTGAAACCCTATAGCACAGCTTTTCTGTGCTACTATTTTTTATTTGCTACCCAATATTATGAGTTCCCTTTTCATGGGTTTCTGCCTTATCTCCTCCACTAAAGCACTTATTGAAGACTGGAACCATATCTCGTGCTTCTTTGCAGTCCCCTAAGCAGCTAATTCAATGCCTTGCACATGGTAGGCATGCTATAAAAACTGTATGAGTTAGGTTTCCATTGCAAAATGTCCCTATGAAGGATCAAAAATAAAATGAAATTAAAATTGTCATTGGTCTTTTAGTTTCAGACTGAAAATCTTATTAAAACTGGAACCTTTTTTTTTTGTTTCCTAGAGCATAGGGAAATATTCAAGTGCCACTTTTGTGAAAATAGAATGGACTAAATTATAACCCTGAAAAGGTTATGGCTCATAATACCCCTGAAAAAATATAAGGATGCGTATATCACAAAAATCCAAACCCTCCCCCATAAAGTCTTTTGTAGTTCATAAGTAGTTAAATATTTTCTGCTTTAAACTTTTGTTTTAGACTCAAAAGAGTATCAGTTGAGCTGAGATAGCACCTTCAGTGCTGTGCATATTTGTTGGTCGGTCAATAAGCATTTATTATACTTCTATCATGTGTCTGGCACCGTACTAAGTGCTGGGCATACAAAGGGGAAAACTGAGCCTGAAAGATGGTGAAATGGATTAAACCACTTTTGAATCTTTTGACCTCATGAGGGAGAAGGAAGAAATGGGTGTGTGTAATATGCATTCTTGTATTTTTTTTCATGAGTTTTAATAACCATAGAAAAAGATGGGTTGGTCACATAGTGAGAGCAAGGGATATGTTTTATCTAGCTTGTGTGCTCCATTCATATCCACCCCATACTAAGTTAATGGAAGAGAAGCCCCCATCATGTTAAGTCAAGGCTCTGTGGTAAATTTAAAAGGGAACCATGACCAAGAGCCCCAAGGGATAGGCAGACCTAAATCATTTACATTCTTTGTCACTGAAGAGAGCACCAACATCTATGGGATACCAGATCTATTGGAGTGTTGTAGTATTGGTATATGCATTTCTACATTTAAAAAACATGGTTGGGATACGTTCATATCAAAAATTTCAAAATGAGGAAACCCTGATTTTTGTTTCATGTTTAGCAAAACTGTATTGTGTTTTCTTTCCCTACCATAATGGTAATAAACTATTAGCTTTAAGGTAGGTACGTACCGTGTACGTTTCTTGACAAGTGATTTCAAAATGTTGTGATAAATACTGAAGGAGTTCACTAGCATGCTGAGTCTAATGTAAATAGAAAGCTAGATTCATGTATATGTGTTAATTTATCATTAATGTAGTCTATATAAGTTATGGATTTATTCATAACTCTTGTATACATACCTTTTGACTAGACTGAAAATTTCTCAAATGAGGGAACACATCCAATCCAAATATATGTAGCTTTCATAGGCCTTGGTACCAATCAAGAAAAGCTCTGGGCTAGTACTTTATCAAGTATTACACCATTTTTGGAGTCAAGCAATGCTGAAAGAATGAACTTGCAGAACTACTGCACTGAAAGAGAAGAGAGGGAAAAAAACAGAAAGTGATTAAAAGATTGAGTGGAATGCATAAGGTGAGAAAGAAGTAAGTGAGAAGGCAAAAAGAAAGGAGGAAAATTATGAAGAGAAAGAATGGATAGATGGCTCTTCTTATACGATAAAAAGATTTAGAACTGAGGTGAACTTATAAAGATGCCTCTCCTCCCTTCTCATATTACAAAAGAGGAGAGGGAGACCTAGGGAAGTTAAGTGAATTGCTAGTCAAAGTCATCTAGTAATGTTATTTGGCTATGAGTCATAGAACGCTAAAGTCTCTGAAGAATTAAAATTATAGGGTGCCCCAAAAAGGAAAATGGAGAGGTACTTGGTGGGTGATAGTATGTTGCTATGTATTACTTATGAGGAAAATCACAGATATCATATAAAAATTGTTAGAGAGATTTATTACCAGAAAAGGACACAACCCATTTATGTAGCAATGGAAAGGGATAACTGAAAAATAGTATATATTTCATTTGTAAACATGCAATTTTAAGAGATGTAGCAGAAGGACTCCAGAATGTTGAATGGCCTCCATATGGAGGATTTATAGGAAAATGTGGACAAAAGTCAAACAGGATATAAAGGGTTATCATTTTCACAACTGGGGGATGGAGTGGGTAGTACTACATCAATGAAATCACAGATCTATGAACATTTTATAGTAACTGAAACTGGGGGCATGCCTATAAACAGGCATGAATTGGGGTGAAAATGGTCTCCTTGTGAGGTAAGACAAGTGGTGTGGCTTCATTTAAAGCCCTATACTTAGCTAATAGTAAGCGTGCTTCTTGATGTTGCAGATCTATTAGCTCTGCCTCTTACACAGAGGAAATCTCTAGTGGTTAAAGACATTTTTTGATTTCTGCTGAAATAGGGCAAGATCCAGGAGGATTCTTTTAGTGCTTAGCTTTCTTTGAGAGTCTCTTTAGAAGTGTAAAGTATATACTAGCTGGGGAGTCTGAGGGCAGCTATCCTTTGCTGGATGGATTTATATACTTTTAGTGGGCCTTCAAATAATCATGATCATTTATGTTTACATAGTTGATGAAATACCTTTCTCATGACAACACTGAGGCGAGAAGAACAAGTATTATTATGTCTTTTTTAGAGCTGAGGAAGTGAGGTTCAGAGAAGGTAAATGATTCCCTCAATTCCATGATTATTAAGTTATTGTTAGTATTCTAAACTAAGTCTCTGACTTATGGAATGATACCTGTTCCATTACACCAAGCTGCTTCTCAAAAATCTAAATTCAGTGACTGAATTGGAATTCAGTATAATTCATACAACACAAGTAAATGAAGCCACCATGAAGCAAACAGACAGAAACAAATGGATGTTTTGAAGATCAGATTATTATTTGAACACAGAAGAAATAAATATCAAAAGCTTCTTTTCTTGAGAGCTTGGGTTCACACCTGGATTCACCTGTTCCAACCACTGAGAAGAAAAATGTTTTTCACCTTGATGAAGTTCAGTTGCATGTAATAGATCAAGTAAACATCTGATGTGTTACTAAAATTACAGTTACTTAAAACAAGCCTTAGGGGAAAATGACAGGTTTTGGTCATCTTTTAAGTCTTGACTGTTATCACGAACTATCTTTCTTCAGAGTTCACTCATAAGACAGGGATAAAAACTGTTGGGATTCTACTAACTTTGAGAAATGGTTAGTATCAGACCTGCATCTAGGTGGATGGATGGAACACCAGAAAAACCTGCAAGGAACTCACTCCATAAGGTGTGTTTGGCTCTGAACTAGTGCTCACAACAATAACTTTTAGGTGTAAGGTGTTCTTCCCAATCCAATAGCTGTCCAAGGTCATCTCTGGTCTCAAGTACACTGGGGAGACTGTGTTTATTTCAGGGAAGAACTTGGGACTGGAGAACTTCTGGAGAATTGTCCTGTGGTAACCTGAATGCTACAAATCAGTAACTACAAATCAGAGATGGCTCAAAACCTGATTGAACCTTCACTAACTTTGCTTTCCTGGGATATTTCTGCTTTGAAGCAGTGACAGTGATTTAAAAAGCATGCTGGGAAGATGCAAGAGACTAAATTCACTAGACAATACAGAACTTCCAGGTCAAAGGTAAATCAATGTCCTAAAATTAATCTGTGGGACAGTTAATCTGCTGTAAAAATGCGTACATTTTAAATAAATGAGCAAAATAATGAATCAATGTTACGCTTTTGTTCTCCAGATGTTTTATCTTAGTAAGTCTAAAATAGTTTTCAGTAACCATACACAGCAGTATATTTAGCCAGGTGATGCACACAATCCTATGGCCACCGAAAGAGAAGACCTATATAGAAATAAGGAACTATAATAGTTCATCAAGCTGCTCTTTGAAACATGGGTAAAGTTTGTGTAGGTTGAGGGGAATTGGTAGAGCATTCCAGGCCCATTATGCACTGGGAATCTGTGTATAATACAGAAAATGCAGTCTGGCTAGAATAGAGGCTTTGTTCTGGGAAAAAAGTAGAAGGTAATGAACCAGACTCTGATGAGAGTTCCAAGCCAAGTTGAGACATCGGGTTTTTCTAGCAATAGTTCTTGAGTAGGGAAAAGTGACACAATCTGAATGGTTTGTGTGTGTATGTGTGTGCGCACGTGCGTGTGTGTGTGTGTGTAAGAGCTATATGAGTTGATCATAGAAAACTTTCCTTTCTAAACTCTACACAGTCCTGAAGATTAGAGATATTTTCTTTCTATGTTTAATAATGAACACGTACACCATAATGTCATGCAGAGTAGATCACGCCACACATGTTCTGAAATCATGGATCCCTGCTCACCAATTTCAACTGTCAAAGGGGAAGTTTTCTCCCAGAGTGATGTGCAAAGTCATCATTAAAGATATTCCTAGAGATTAATTTTTGCTATTGATTTTCAGAAGGCTATGGAATTAGTATTTATGATAGAGACTATTATTTCTTCCTTCCCATCCTAATATATAATTCAGAAACCTGTTCATGAATCAGTTAACTCTTTAAATTAATTCTGTCCCATATCTTTGCTATGCACAGAGGCTAGTTCAATTCAATTCAGCAAGACCTTACTAATCACTGACTGTGTAATAGGCACTCTGTTAGGTGCTGGAAACACAAAGACAAAAATGAGAATAGTCCCTGTCTTCAAGGACCTTACCTATTGGAGGAAAACAAGACATACATATACAAATAAATAAAATATACACAAAGCAATACTGGGGAAGGCCAGTGCTAATATTTGGGGAGAGTAAGGTGGGAAAGATCAGAACAGGCCATGTTTTATAGATAACGCTTATAGTATACCTTAAATGGAGCTAGAGATTCCAAGCGGTATAAAGGTAAAGAAGGGGAACATCCCAGTCAAAGTTAATTAAGCAAGAAAGCCCAGTCTTCCATTGATCATTTCTTCTGGCATTGTTTGCCTTTTTCTCAGGGGATGAGCTGTCAAATGTGCCTACCATGGTTCATTTGATTGTAGTACAAGTGCCCTGTAACTCTTTTATTGCAATGTTCACCTCAAGGTTACACATCTTTTATGTAGACACCCCCTCAGGCATGACTGATAAACCCAAGAATCCCCTAAAGAAAATTGTTTAATGTCAGGTTTGCTTCTAGTGATCTCTCTTCATCTATAAATTTGTGAAGAAGCTATTTCTAGATATGCTTTCCATGACCCATAGATCATTTTTTAAAAACAAAAATCAGGCTCATCATGCAAATTTTCAGTATGATAGAATGAACAACATTGTAAAAAATAAGAAAAGGTCAAACAAAACATATTTTCAGGGAAAAGATAGAGTATTTCAGTTTGGGGAAGCAATAAAGCTTTGGGAACAAACATCAGTTAGGATCTTGAATATAATTAAAGGGAGCACAGTTAATATTGAAGTGTACATGAAGATAGTGTTTCAAATGATCATTGAATTTATTAAAAAAACCCAACTTGATGACACTTAAAATTTGCATAGATTCACTCTAGCCAATCATTCTTGTCTGTGTCCCATTTTCATGCTTCCAGCTGGTGATAGAAAATTGAGTTTAAATAAAAATAAAAAATTTTGAGGGGAGGAAGGAGATAACTAGGAAATGTAACAGTTCTTTACCTGGTCCCTTCATCTTGAGGAGTCTTACTTTACTGAGAACTCCTTCAACTAATCCTCTTCTGAGCTCCTTAAATATTTTTGTATCTTCATGTATTTTATCCCTTTTCCATCCTCAATCTAAAGAAAGGTATTCCAACTTCTTATTAAGCATAATCTCTAAAGTTAGATATAATAGACCTCTGGAGAAAATTGAATGGAAATAAAAGGAGTAAACTCTTTGTTCCTCATATGTGGCACTTTCACAAAAATTGATCAGGTATTAGGGCATGAAAACCTCACAAAAATGCAGAAAAGCAGAAATATTAAATGTATCCCTATCAGATCATAATACAATAAAATACATTCAGTAAAGGGCTGTGGAAGCACAGATTAAAAATGAATTGGAAACTAATCCAGTCTGAAAGAGCTAGTGGGTCAAAAAACAAATCATAGAAACAACCCATAATTTCATTGAAAAGAAGGCCAACAATGACACAATATATCAAAATGTATGGAATGCTGCCAAAGCAGTACTCAGGGGAAAATTTAAATCTCTAAATATATACATTGATAAAAGACAGAAAGAACAGATCAATAAATTGGGCATTCAACTGAAAAAAAAACAGACAAAGAACAAATTAAAACCCTCCAATTAAACAACAAATTGGAAATCCTGAAAATCAAAGCAGAGATAAATAATAATAAAGAGGAGAGAGATTAAAGGAGAGATTAAATTGAAAGTTAAAAATCAAATAAATAAGAATAGAAGTTTGTTCTATTAAAAAACAACAAAACAGATAAACCATTGGTTAATTTGATTTAAAAAAAAAGAATGAAATCAAATTATCAGTATCAAAAATGAAAAGGGGAATGCATGGTCAAAGAAGAGAAAATTAAAGCAATTATTAGGAGCTATTTTGCTGCTAAAACTGACAGCCTAATTGAAATGAATGAATCTTTACAAAATTATAAATTGCCCAGATTAACAGAAGAGGAAATAGAATAGTTCAGTAACCCAATTTTGGAAAAAGAAAGTGAACAAGACATCAGTGAACTTCATAAGAAAAATCCCTACAACCAGATGGATTCACAAGTTAATTCTACCAACCATTTAAAGAACAATTAATTCCAATATTATATAAACTATTTAGATAAATAGACGAAGGAGTCTAGCTAAGTTCTTTTTACAACACAAATATGAGGCTGACACCTGATCCAGGAAGTTCAGAGACAGAGGAAGCTATAGACCAATTTTCTTAATGAATATTGATACAAAAATTTTAAATAAAATATCAGAAAGGATAATACAACAACATATCACAAAGATCATACATTATGACCAGGTGGGATTTATAATGGAACTCAGGCTGCTGTAAGCATAATTGACTGTATCAGTAATAAAAACAAGAGAAATCATAAGGTTATATCAATAGATGCAGAAAAAGCTTTTGAAAAAAATACAACACCTATTCCTATTAAAAACACTAGAAAGCTAAGAATAAATGGAACCTTTTTTAATATGATGAATACTACCTATCTAAAACTAAGAACAAGCATTATATGTAACTGGGATAAACTTGAAGCCTTCCCAGTAAGATCATGGGTGAAGCAGGGATGTCCGTTATTACTCCTATTATTTAATATCATACTAGAAATGTTAGTTATAGCAATAAGACAAGAAAAAGAAATGGAAAGAATTAGAATAGGCAATGAAGAAACAAAATTATCCCTTTTTGCAGACAATATGATGATATAATTTAGAGAAAGGGGAAAATAAAAGTTAAAAAAACTAATTGAAACAATAAAAAAAACTTTAGCTAAGTTGAAGGATATAAAATAAATCCACATAAATCATTAGCATTTCTATATAGTACCAATAAAGTCCAGCAGCAATATATAGAAAGAGAAATTCCCTTTGAAATAACTGCAGACAATATAAAATACTTAGGATTCTACTTCCAAGACGAACCCAGTAGCTATATGAACACAGTCACAAAACCCTTTTCATACAAATAAAGATAGATCTAAATAATTGGAGAAATATTAATTGTTTATGAGTAGATTGCACCCACTTAATAAAAATGACAGTTCCTTCTAAATAAATTTACTCATACCAAACTACCAAAAATTGTTTTATAAAGCTAGAAAAAAAATAACAAAATTCATCTGGAAGAACAAAAGTTCAAGAATATCAAGGGAATCAATGAAAAAAAAATATGAAAGAAGGTGGCCTAGCATTTGTTGTTGTTCAGTTATGTCTGACTCTTCGTGACCCTGTTTGGGGTTTTCTTGGCAGAGATACTGGAGCGGTTTGCTATTTCCTTCTCCAGCCCATTTTACAGATAAAGAAACAGAGGCAAACAGGGTTAAGTGAATTGCCCAGGGTCACACAGCTAGTAAATATCTGAGGCCAAATTTGAACTGTGGAAGATAAATCTTCCTAACTCCAGAGCCAGCACCTTATTCACTGTGCCACCTAGTCCCAGCCTAGTGGTACTAAATCTTAAACTGTTTTACAAAATGGTAATCATGAAAACAATCTGAGACTGGCTAAGAAATAGAATGGTGGATTAGTGGAATAGATTAGATAAACAATACACAGTACTAAACGGCCATCTAATGTGGGATAAACTCAATCTAGTGTTTAACAGTCTAGTGTTTGATAAGCTCAAAGATCCAAGCTTTCTGACTAGAACTCACTATTTGACCAAAATTGCTAGGGAAACTGAAAAGCTCTTTGGCAGAAATTAGGTATAGGATGATATCTCACACTGTATGTGAAGATGAAGCCAAAATGAGTACGTGATTAGATATAAAGGGTGACATCATAAGCAAATTAGGGGAGCATGGACAATTTTTCCTATCACCGTTCTTGGATATGGGAAGATGACCAAACAAGAAATAGAGGAGATCACAGGATGTAAAATGGATAATTTCGATCTTTTGTTGCTCTTTAGTCATTCAATCATCTCTTATTCTTTATGACCCCATATAGGGTTGTCTTGGCAAAGATACTGGAATGGTTTGCCATTTTCTTTAGTGAATTAAGGCATACAATGGTTAAGTGACTTTCTCAGGGTTATGTAGCTAGTGAGTGTTTGAGACCAGATTTGAACTCGTTTTCCTGACTCCATACTCAGTACTTTATCCACTGTCTCCTCACTGTGTCATATTTTTGATTATATAAAATTAAAAACTAAACAATGCAGCCAAAATTAGAAGGAAAACAGGAAACTGGGGGACAATTTACAAGTTTTTCTCATATAGGTATCATTCCTTAAATACATAGAGAAATGAATCAAATTTATAAAAATATGAGTCACTCTTCAACTTATAAATGGTCAAGTATTTTGAACAGACATTTTCAGAAAAAGAAAAAGCTATCTAGAATCCTTTGAAAAATTCTCCAAATTACTACTAATTAGAGAAATGCAAACTAAAAGAACTCCGAGGGACCATCTCACACCTACCAGATTGACTAATATGACAGAAAAGCAAAATGACACATGTTGGAGGGGATATGGAAAAATTGGGACACGGGCTGTTGGTGGAGTTGTGAGCTGATTAATGATTCTGCAGAGCAATTTGAAACTATGCCCAAAAAGCTATAAAGCTTGCATACCCTTTGACACAGCAATACCACTATTTGGTCTGTATCACAAAGAGATAAAAGGAAAAGGAAAAGGACCTATGTGTACAAAAACATTTATTGTAGATTTTTTGGTAGTGGCAAAGTATGGGAAATTCAGGGGATGCCCATCAATTGGGGAGTGGCTAAACTAGTTGGTATACGATTGTGATGGAATGCTATTATGTTATAAGAAATGATAAGCAAGATGGTTTCGTAAAAACCTGGGAAGACTTTTATGAACTGCTACAAAATGAAGTGAGCAGAATCAGGAGAACTTTGTACACAGCAACAGCCATACTGTGTGATGACCAACTGTGAATAATTTAGCTATTCTGATCAAGACAATGATCCAACACAATTCTGAAACACTTATGATCATAAATTCTATCCACCTCCAGAGAAAGAACTGATGGAGTCTGAATGAAGATTGAAGCATAAATTTCACTTTATTTTTCTTCCTTTTTTTCAATATGGCTAATATAGAAATATATTTTGCATGATTTCACATATATTATTGATGATTCTTGCCTTCAGAATGGGTCAGGAAGAGAATTTAGAACTTAATTTTTTAAAAAAGCATCTTAAAATAAACAATTTTTGAAAATAACATAATTCCTCCATTTTTTCTTTTGAGTACATCCCATCCTTCCTTGTCCAGACCCTTGTTCCAGTAATTAATCTCTCTCATTTATCTTTAACTTTTCAGAATTCAAAGTTATAGGACAGGGATGAAAAATACTAGGACAATCCTAAGAATAAGTAATGGTAAGTATCATATTTGCCCCTAGAGAGATGAATGGAATGCCAAGAAAACTTACAAGGTATTCACCCCTTTAATTACCTCCATTCCATTGGCCTCTTTCCATCTGCTTACGAACATGCTCAGTCTATGCTTATAGCTGTACTGAAACTGCTCTCAAAAGTCATCAACTTCTACCTTGTAAGCAAATGCAAAGGTATGTTTCCTCTGTCTTCATGTTTCTTATCGTTTATGCCCATTTTTCATAGTACCATTTCTTTCTAAGTAGTTTTTCCTCTCTTTGTTTCTAAGGCGTCATTCACTTTTTGAAAAATGCTTCTCAAAGTATTTCTTGATATCTTCAACCATTTCTGTTCTGTTTGTTCTCTTCTCTGGCTCCTCTTTCCAAATCTTATGTGCTGTTATTTCCCAACATTCTTCCTTGAGCCCTCTTCTTACTTCTCATATTCTCTGCCTTAGTAACTTATTTCACTCCCACACCTCTATCACCACTAGGCAGATAGCTCCCAAATATATTGCTCTGGCTCTAAGTCCAGAACTGCATCACCAACTATCTAAGTTCCCCTGGATGTCCAGCTGCCATCTCAAACTCAAAAGTATAAGACTGAACTCATTGTCTTTTCCCAAAAATGTGTTCTACCTTTAGATGTCATAATTTCTGTCAATAGCATTATCATTTGTCAAGTTTCTCGGTTCTGAATTTCTAAAGTAATTATTAAAACTCTTATCTACAGGCAACTAGGGAATGCTGTAGAGCACTTGACCTCTAATCAGAAAGTCTGAGTATAAATGTGACCTCAGACACTTAGTAGCTATCTCAACCTTAGGTAATTCACTTAACTATTCTCTTTCTCAGTTTCCTCATCTGTAAAATGGGGATATTAATAACACCTGATTCCTATAGTATTTATGAAAATAAAATGAAACATATTGCTAAAGTACCTCACAAACATTAAATGCCACATAAGTCATGGCTATTGTTATTTTTATATTATTATCTCTCATCTTACTCATATGATCAGTCTCCAGGTCTCAATCTTCCTGAGTACACTCTCAAATTGTATCTTTTGTCACATTTGTGTACATGCTAAATTAGCTCTATTAGACTATAAGCTCCTGGAGTCAGGGATTGTGAAAATTTAAGGAGGGCAGGGAAGAAAAGAGGTCATCTGTTGGTTACTGAAAATTGTCTACTTACAATCTGAGAAGACACACAGACCACTGCTGAATTCAAAAGAGAAACTTTTAGTTTCTAATGAAAGACTTTGCATATAATAGCCAGGTAAAGCAAGCTTCTTTAAAAATAATAAATCAATTTCTTGTACTAATAAATACCATTAGCATGTCACTTAGTTTTCCATGACCCTTTCATAAAATGATATATGAAGTAGATTTTCTTCTACTCCTCAATATGCTAAAAACAAACAAACAAACAAAAACAACTAGACAAAGTGATAATGCCCCAAGGCTTAGTTTTATATGGTATTATATTATCATAATTATATTATATATTAACTTACTTTTATACAGTATAACAGTATAAGAATTGTTAATATATCTTTTCAAAGTTTGAAAGCACTTAATATACACTGTCTAATCTGAACGTCTACTTCACAGGCTGGTTGTGAGGTTCAGACCATGTTAGAGGCAGGAACTGAAGGTCACTCTTTCTGATTTCAAGTCTAACAAACTATCCCCAACACAAAGTCATCATTTATTTTACAGGATTCTCTTTGTACTACTCTAGTCAGTGGAAATACTCTAAGTTTACTTCTTCAAAGTAATCAAATTATTCTCCTTTCAGTTTTTAAACCCTTCTAGGATATTAAGATGGGTTATTAGGCATGGCTCCTCCATACGCATCAAGCCTGTATGTGCTGACAATTTTTTTCAATTAAATTCTGAAAGTTTATTTTATTATTTCTGAAAAACAAAATAAAAACTATTATGTTACTTAAGAGACGCTTTCAGAGTCAAGAAAATAAGATACATGAATGTAGACAACAACCTTAGAACCTATTTCCAGGACACAGTCTTGGGAGCCTGACTTGGTTCAATAGAGAAGAAAAAAATAAATGAAATAGGAAGGAAGATTTGTAGTTTCAGATTTATATCCAAGTTTTGTTGCATATTTAAGTAGGTAGAATTCTGTTTAGTCAGAAACTTTTAACAAATATTTACAGAACATTGTGATATAGCAAAAAAAGATGATGAAGGTTGAGTTTGACTCCAGGTTCCACCATTTATTAATGATGGCATGGCTGAAGATTATGTATTACATCATGTTGGTGTTGGAGGTGACCCCAGGTTCTGGTCACTGACATTATATCAGCAGAGGGCAATTTCTAATAGGTACTTCCTAACAAGATAGAAAAACTTTTGGTTTAGGTTCGGTACCAGCAGTATATCTGTTTTCCAGTGTCCAGGGTACCCATGCTCAGAGAGTTTCATTGCCAGGTTAGCCATAGGGTGATGAAAATTGAGGGTTGCACTGAAGTCACTAATGCTGGCTGTGGTTGAACAGAGAACTCAATTACTAGGAAACTAAATCCAAGACTTGGGCATGGTTAATGGTGGCTGTGGAGGAAGACTAATCCTTAGGGAATTTGACTACTAATGTCACTGTAGGACTAAGTTAATGGTAAGCCAGTATTTTATTAACATGAGACTTAACCTCTCCTATCACTAGGACTGGACTGTCTGAGGCAGTACTGAACCTTTGGAGAGAGGTTAAGTAGAAGCAGTATTAAATTTTGGAGAAAATCAAGTGAAATACTGTGATCTTGGTCTGAGCAAAAGTGATAGTTGGAGCAGTTTTCTGGTATGATTCTTTCATGTGTAATTGAGTTAAGTATTTTCACTTATGATGGTAAAAATGTAAATTGTGTCCTCAAGGTGCATACAAAATCATCTAGTTTACAAAACTAACAATGTTGAACAAAACTAGATCACTGGCCTTGGATAAATACTATTCAGTGATTTTAAAGGGTTCATATCATAAAGCCTTAGCATTTAATTGAAGAGGGAACAAACATAATTTGAAATACAGTAATTTATTATACTTGCCTCTGTGAGTATAATATTCAAGCCTTAAGACTGACCTGTACAAACTAGTTACTGAATAATTAAGGGCAATGATATTCACCAGCCCAGAATCTGGGATGCTTGCTTTCAGTAACCATTTGCTAATGAAGCCCTTGAGAATCCCCAGAGAACACAGAAACAAAATGTTATACATTATGTCAAGCATTTCTTCCGTCCTTGATAGTAAAACACCAACCAATTAACAAACTTGTTGGTCTCAAGATTTCATAAAATTTTGAATAGAACCTTTAGGCCTTTTCAAACCAACTTCTTGAGTTAAATATAAAAGGAAACAAGATCATTAGATGAGACACTTTCTTGTAAATATTTGATTTGTTGTCTAGGAAGACACTTCATAGAAACATCAAAGGGTCCGAAGGGGTTCTGAACAGTCATTCAGTCTATCCCCCTGCCTTTAACAAAAAGCATGTCAAACCACTCTAGAAATTCCCAGGGTTGTATAGTGGAAAGAGCCTTGTGGTGGAAGTCTTCTGGACCTTGAAGAATTTACTTCATCTTTCTTTTCTTCAACTTCAATTTTCTCATTTGTGAAGTGGAACTATTGTTGTGAAGGTCGAATGAAGGAATACATGTGAAATGCTTTATAGCTTTAGAAAGCTATGTTAACATAAGCTTCTGCTACCATTGTGCTTACACGTAAGCAAAACTAATTGCATGTGGCTAAATCAATCCGATTCCTATTTGCTGTGACCAAGCAGAAATCAGTCTTGAGAAAGTCAGGCCACCAGAGAGGTAAATTTTTATAGGAGTAAGAGGTTTGCAGGGAAAAACATGATTCAAGGTGCTATGCTCTGGTACCCTAATAAGGGGATTTGGATGACTACAAGACAGTTTGAAGGCACCAGATGCCTGAAGTGGAGGATAAAGATTCACCCAAATGGAGGGGTGAAGAGTTACTACTCTGTCATCCTTACAGTTCTGCCTTATTCCAGCCCTGGATGTTATGTTTTCTAATTAAATAATTTTTCCTTCATGACTGGACTCATGCAATTCTATCTAAAATACTTTTCATGGGTGTTTCTGTACCTTTTTTAAATATAATTTTTTGTTACTACAAACTTAACCAACATTAACATTTTAATTAACAGTGAACAGAAAAAATACTTTATGTGAAACTGTGAGCTGTTACTATATATATATGTGCGTGTATATAATGTGTATATATGTGTATACATATATGTGTGTATACACACATACATTGTGTGGTCAAAAGTTTAACAGGATAGGCAGGTATGAATGAGATTGTCATCTACATTCTGGGAGGGAACTTCAAAATTGATGAGACCACAAACTCAAATAAGAAAAAGAAAGACAGTCCTTGTTCTTAAGGAGCTTACAATCTTATATAGGAAGATAATACACAGTAGGAAGCTGAAAAGCAGAGTGGGTTTTTTTTTGGGGGGGGCAGGGAGGGAGGGACACCAGGAGTTATGATATTCTGTAGAGTTGAAACCAAGCAGAGTTGCTAATAGCAGATAGAGAGTTACCTGGCAGGTTCTGATCTGAACCTCTATAAAGGAAGGCCTCAGGAAGCATTTATTGCTCCACCCTCCAGTCTTCCAATCAGAGGGGAGAGGCACCTGAAGAAGTTATGAAAGTGTTGAGCATCAAAACCTAAGTCAATCCACATGATAATGAGATTTAGGCTTATCCTAGGTGAGGCATGATTTCTGTTGAGTGTAAACTACTCAGAGCTGTTGATGGATAATGGAGTTACCTCTTCTGTTTTCTCTTATCCCCACCCCATCCATTCTTGGATTGCATGGTGCACTGTTTTTCTGCACCTACCTTGCTTTTTATCTCTCTGCCTGGGCCTATGTTAATCCCACAAACAGGAATTCTATCCCTGTTCCAAAATTGCCATCTCTTCAAATTCCAGCTTTCCTTAAAGGTCCAGCTAATGCCATTTGTCCCATGAAGCCTTCCACCAATGACCCAGATAAGGCGATCTTTCCAATTGTTCTTATCACATTTTCATTACAATTATTTTATAGTTTTTTAAAATCTTTCCTACTAAACTAACATAGTAAAGTACATAATATAAATGCTTGCTCAATTGCATTTAGTCAAGATCTTGTTTACAACCAGGTATAGCCAAAAGGGCAAAAATGAAAGAAATTTGAGAGGGCCTTGGCAGAGAAGGAGGAAATAGGTTAATGAGGTGGAGGAAGTAAATGACAGTGAAAGATGGGAAGTAGCATGGAGACCAGCATGCACAAATATTAATGGGGTATTCAATTACCATAAACATATCATGAAAAATTGAAATTCAAGATTAAATGAGTTAAAAGTCAAACGAGAACAGAAAAAAACATCATACAAAGGTTGTTTTGTCTTCTACCATAGGCTAAAAATAAAATACAACAAAAAAACCTTTAGTACAATACAGGATTTTTTTTTAACTAATCTTACAAGGAAAAGAATATATATATTATATATATGTATATACACACATATACAAATCTATATATGTATAAGCACACACACATATATGTATGTATATATATATGTTTATCCTTGAACCCCTGGTTCTTTTCTTAAAAGGTTGGGCACTTACTGCCTTGATTGTTCTGCTTTGATTTATTGTCTGTCTTCTATTACTCCTTCCCAAAGCTGTGTGTGCAAGACCACTTTGTGAACCAATTTTAATAAGAATCAAGGAGACATTTTTCAAGTGGAATATTTTAAAATGTCACGGTCAATGACAGCAGCATTAAGTATTTTTTCTTCTGGCATCAGTCCTTACCTTATTATGGGAAATACATCTGTCATTTGAATGAGTTCTAGAATTATTCTGATTTTGAATATCATTCAACCATTCAATCATTCAGTAACTGTTATGTGCCTACTGTGTGTGCAAGCCATGAGGGACACAAACAAAACTAAGTGGTCTCCACTCTCAAGCAGCTTAAATTTTACTTTGATAAACAAAAGATACACAGTTGATAATGATAATAAATAACAATAAAAATCACCATCACAACAGGCTCTTTTTAGGCACCTTAATGTTTGCAAAGTTTGCTTTTTACAAATATTATCATTTTATCCTCAAAAAAACCCCCTTAGATGTAGGTACATTATTATTCCCATTCTACAAACGAGGTTAAATTACTTGCCCAGGATCATACAGCCAGTAGGTGTCTGAGGCCAAATTTAACTTCAAATTTTCCTGACTTCAGGTCCCATGTTCAATCTACATTATAGATGCCTGTAGCTGCCCCCTAAAGTGTAAATCTTAATACAAAGTAAATTTGGGGGTGGGGATCAGGGAGTTCTCACATAGCCCTTGAGTTGTTTCTTCAAGGAAGGTAGGGATTCTAAAAAACAGAAGAGCACAGGGACTGCATGCTAAGCATGGAGAAGAGCTTATGTGAAGGCATGGAAATAACATATGGCTTTCATGGGAACCAGCAACTAAGTAGATCAGGATTTTTTTGAGATAGGGAGAGAGGGAGACAAAGAGAGAGAGACAGAGAGAGACAGAGGAAGAGAGACTGAGAAAGATAGAGATAAAGAGAGTTAGAGAGTGAAGAAGGGACGGAGGAAAGGAGGGAGGGAAAGGTGGTGGATCATACAAGGATCAATGTCAAAAGAACATTGGATTTGATTCAGAAGACTTGGGTTTAAGTTCTGGCTCTTCTATTTTCTACAACCTTTGAAGAACTTCTATGAGAAGACCAAAGAACAATTTACAGATATCTAACATCTAATTTTCTCAGCAAAACTGAGCAGGCCATCAGTTTGAAATTTTTATGTCACTTCATGCAATGCTATCTTAAAACAATTCTTACAATGGGATCTCAGATTTTATGTGTAGGTGTTAATTATCTGTGTTGCTGTGTGTACTGTACTTCTTGTCTTAACTTGTTAATGCTCCTAAAAGATCATCCCTGTAAGTGAAATGCTGTTTCTCAGTGGGATATCTTTCACTGAATACAGAAGGAATCCACACAATTTTGCTTTGACCTAACAATAGATGTATATGTTTCCAGAAGGTTCTATGTCAAACTATTTTTTGAAAATGGAATCCTTTAAAAACATATCTGTGAAGTGTGCTATTTAAAGGAATTTTGTTATGAATCTCTTCGTAAGGGAAAGAATGCCTTGTATTGCTCCTCCATCTTTCTCTTGTGGATTGAAGGGTTAAACTGGATAATCTCTAAATGTCTGTCCATTGCTGATGATAGATAGATTGATAGATATGCACATGACATAGGTGTGTGTATATATAAATACATTACATGTTTAATACAACTTCATAGATTTCCTTTGTTTAAAGCAAGGTACACCTGCATAGAGTTCTAGTTTCTATTTGTATTTTGAAGGGAATTAACTAACCCCTACTTCCCAGGATGGAAATGGGAAACTCAGGTGTCTTTGACAATGGTACTGTTCAACAGAAAGCTTTGTAGAGTGGAATATTTTCACATCTGTAACGGGAAATTTTTAGTAAAACACCCAGAATAAACAGTGAATGTCCAAGTACCATGCTTATCTGTGGAATTATGAAAATACAGACTAGTTTAATTCTAAAATGAAAAACCAATGACATAAAAAAACCCTCTTAAAGTAAACTTTCATCTCACAGTGTACACAGTGGCAAAATGAAAAAAGGCAGAAACAATCAGTGTTAGGGGGCCTGTGAGGAGAGTATACTAAAAAAAGTGTCTCTGTATTTAGTCCAGCAGTCACAGAAAACAGTTTGGAAGTATGGTAAAAAAAAAAATTAATAAATTATTCATTCCCTTTGACCCAGTGATACCACTACTGCAAATATGCCATAGGAAGGTGAAAAATTGAAGACATTATGTACCAAGATATTTATAGCAGCATTTTTGTGGCACCAAAAACAGAAACAAAGATGGACTGATGCTATTTGAAGATAGTAGAATGATTGGGCAGCTAGGTGGCACAGTGGATAGAGTGCTGGGCCTAAAGTCAAGAAGACTCATCTTTGTGAGTTCAAATCTGGCCTCAGACACTTACTAGCTGTGTGACCCTGGGCAAGTCATTTTGTACAGGAGTAGGCCAGAATGGGAACATGAGATATGATTCTCACAGAGAATGTAAACTACCTTGAGTAAATGTAAGAAGCAAAAGAATCTCCGACAATCCTGTGGGAATACTTGCACATAATCCTGGGCCATCCCTGGCACTACAGCTTCTTTCTTTTATTTCTATATAATACCTGACCTGGCTTGGGGTTGGTGTTGCTATCCAGGATGACTGCCTCTTGTAAGTATACTCCTCTAATTTGCCCTAATAAAACCTATTAAAATAAAACCTATTAAAAGCCAAACTGGTATTACCCCTTCTTTTTTTGGTATCTCAGTATTCTCTCAGAGAGGATGCCATCCTACAATTGGCATAATTAGGGTAGAACAGATCTGCCCCCTTGCTTTTGGCATAGTGGGCAGGATAGTCTATCCTCTTACATTTGGCATAGTTGTCCCCTTTATGCACTTAACACCGTTTCCTTCAGTTCCTCACTTGTAAAATGAGCTGGAGAAAGAATTGGCAAACCATTCCAGTATCTTTGCCAAGAAAACCCTAAATGAGGTCACAAAGAGTCAAACATGACTGGAAACAACTAAACAACAAAAACAATAAACTGTGTTATAAGAAATATTGAGTGTGAGGAAGCAAGAGAAATTTGGGAAGGCGTATTTGATCTATTTTGAAATGAAGCCACTGAAACCAAGAGAACAATGATGCACAATGACCAACAAGGGAACCCAATACTAAAAAGCTGATCATCAAAATTCAGATCGATGTGTGGGCCCTGAATCTAAACAACTGATGATGAAGCATGCCTCCATTTTCCATTAGAGATGGGGTAGACTATAAGTATGAAATAAGACATATATTGTTACTCATGTGCAATATATCCATCTATTTTGCTTAATTGTGTTTTTTTTTTTGGTTTGTTTCAAGGAAGAGTCCTGTTTAGGAAGAGGGATTATTAAAAAAGAAAGAAAGAAAATAAATACAATTTTAAAATAAAATGACAAAACCATGATTAAACTTGGTTATAGCCTTATATCTATTATTTTATACAAATTGAATAAAAATGAAAACTATGAATAAATGAATCATATTTTCTATAATGAAGAAAAATTAGTAGGGAATTTGAAAAAGGCATCAAACTTCTTGTAAAATAGAGGATGTGTAAATGATAGGAGGCTACAATCCTGACAGATACCTTTTTGCTTTTTTTTTCCTTCATGGTCAACCATTCTGTTCCTTGTTCTGCCAACCTTAAGCCAGTTTGTGGGCCCAGGGACCATCAAATATGAACTTCTCAGGAAAAGGCCAATGTCACACACAGCAGATGGGCATTTTGTTTTCTCCCTTGGTGTTCAAGGACACCACTTATATTTGATGAAAAAAGTGCTGTCCTCAAAGATCGCTGCTGGCAAAGAAAATAAAGTTGACTTCATCTATTCGTGGAAATCCAGGATAAAATACCATGGATGGCATGATTTCCCCTAAGCTGTCACCCTCAGTGAACCTGTCCTTAATGATGGACAAATTTGGAATGCATCTGCAGCGGGGAGCTAAAGGGCATCTGTAGTGAGGCAGCCCTTGGCAGCTGCTAGGACCTGGAGGGTTGCAAGAACAGGAAATCCCTCTACTGTTGTTCCCAGCCAGTCTGCTGCCACTGCAATCTGGTGCCGTACCCATGACTGCCAACGCTTCTTGCTCTGTGTAGGTTTATTGTGACACTAAATGAATTTTCTTCTTTTTTTATTAATTTATTTTGATTTATCAACAATCACTTCCATAAACTTTTAAGTTTTTCTCCCCCTCCCTCCCCATCTCCCTCTCCAAGATGTCACACAATGTGATATAAGCTATACATATACATTCCTCTTAAACACATTTTCACATTAGTCACGTTGTAAAGAAGAATTAGAACCAATAGGAGGAACCACAAGAAAGAGGAAACAAAACAAAACAAAACAGAAGAAAAAAAAGAGCAAATAGTATGCTTCGAGCTGCATTCCATTCAAACTCCATAGTTCTTTCTTTGGATGTGGATAGCATTTTTCATCATGAGACCTTTGGAGATGTCTTAGATCCATGCATTGCTGAGAAGGGCTAAGTCTGTCAAAGTTAATCATTGCACAATGTGACACTAAATGAATTTTGAGGGAACTTTACAATACTAGGGCACTGAGAGTGTAGGTGTGTTTTTTAAGAGATTGTTTCAGTGAACTTGAATGTAAAATTTTTGAAACCCTATTCACTATGAATACTGTTCTTCAGTCTTCATTTCTTATTGTTCATCCATTGACAACAGTAGTGAATATTTTAATCAAGTCACATAATATGAGAGGGGACGGGTCTCTCAAGTACTAAGCACTGTGTTTACTTCTCAAATTACTCCTGCCTCCTTGATTTTCTAGTGTTCTATAAGCAGATGATGAAATCATCAGATCATAGGTTTGGAGTTGAAACGGCTCTTCAAAATAATTGATACAGTAGGAAAATAGCAAGATGAATATGTTACTGAGGAGGAAACTGAAGTTAAGTTGCTTGCTTGTGGTCAAGCAGGTAATAAAAAGCACAGGCAAGAGTCATACCCAGGTCCTCTAACTCCAAATATAGTACTATTTTTTATTTCATTTTGTAATTTTTAAAAAGAAAACCTTCAGAAAATGAAGAAATCCATTGAAGGTGAAAGATTCATTGCCCGTAGTAGGTGCTTAATAAGACATAAATTGAATTGGAGAAAAACATTGGCTAATTTTTCTACTTGGAAAGTTTGGGTTTTTATCTATTGGATTTTCATAAAGGAGGGTGCATGTGTGTTATTAGAAAGGAAAAGTAATCATATAACAGAGTTTCTAAATATTTGCAGGTCACTTGGGTTCCATATGCTTATTTTAATTTATTTATAATAGAGATTACATATAAAAAGTTTCATATCATACTTATTTAGCAGCAAGGTAGCATGGCATAATGGATAGTGAGCTGGATGGATACGAGGCAGGAGGATGAGGTTCAAGTCCCATTTCTTATACATACAGGCAGTCACCTTGCGCAAGATACTTAAGTCAATGTACTGGGAAACTTGCACAGAAAGTGTCCCTCTGTGTTAGCAAAGGCCTTTTGCTCATCTGGGAGCTCCCTATACCATTGAAATCACAAGTTTATTCCTTGTTCCTATCCTTATTATTATAGCATACATAGGGATGTATTGGCGGGGAGCCCCACCGTCAACTTAATGAGCTCTCAATGAATTGGACTTTGGGGGAGCTGTGAATGTATGTTTCAATGGAGAGTGCAAATATGTCCACTGACAACATCGTAGAGATGGTTGGGGGGCATTTACTAGCATATGGCCAGTTGTGCCTCACTGAGCATGATGACATCTTAAATTTCATTGATAAGGGGTTAATTTATTGAATTGTATAATTTTGATTCCATTGGGGTTGGACTTTTTGGCTAATCTGGGTCAGAGCCACCCCTTTTGCCAGAACTGTAAAATGGGGGTTACTTAAAGAATTGCTGCCTTTGCCCCTTATTTCTCAGAGATGCAGAGATAGCTGGGAGTTAAGAGCAACTTTGGTCCTTGACTAGGGGAAACCTGAACATTGACATGATTACCACCCCTTCCTCTGGTTCCAACTGATCATCCCTTATCATCATCCTTAAGATCGCTTTAGACTCTTCCAAGTGTCAGTAGAATATAGGGCAGTGGTGGAGTAACAAGAAGCCCTGTTATTCCTTTTTCCTCGACATAGTAACAGAGCTGCAAGGGCATGATTTTTCACTAAGAGATTTTAGCTCTGGAGAAGGAAACCACCACACAGCCTCCTGGATAGCATATTGAGGAATTTTCCGAGCAATAATCATCCTGGAAAGTTTCGGGTCACAGCCTCCTAGATCAAGATGGGGAAAATTTTTTTCCTAATCTTGAGTCTTCTCTTCCCCACTTCCTGGTTCCACATGCATTGGCTCAGATGAGATGACTGGCACACCCAAAAGCCAATGATCTCTGAACACTTGTCCCTGGCAGTTTTACTGGGTTCCAATAGAATTATTTATCTTGAATTGCTAATTATGGTTTCTATCTTCTCCTCACTCCACTGAGGAGGGGGAGTAGTTCCTTAGGATCCAAGTTTATTTTAACTAAAACTCTTAAAGGACATCTTTCTCTTGCCTCCATAATAGCAGATACCTGAAGACTGTCATTTATTATGCAAAAAGGAGGGGGGAAAGTCTCCATGAAAGTAATTAGCACTAGCCATAGCTGCCAAGAAAAGGCAGTTTTTGGTTGGGTTCAGTTGTTATGTATCACTCTCACCAGCTACACTGCCTTTCTAGTCCCCACCTGCCCCTCACTCAGATAACAAGAATGTCAAGAGCATTACTCTCCAGATAGGAAAATAACACCATATGTTCAGAAGAAGTTGAAAAAAAAAGCTGGACTTGTGATTCTGCTTTTACTGTTACGATTGTTGTCCCCAGACCACTATTTTTTTTTATTAAAATGTTCTGTGTGTATTTCTCTCTTTGATCATCAAGGACATTTAGATGAAAGTGAAAAAAAAACATTCATCAGCATTTATCAGTTGGCATTGGTATAATAATGTGGATATGAGGAATTTCTTTTCCCAGAGAAATATCCCCAAAGTGAGCCAGAGTGGAGAGGCATTTTGTGACAAGTGTTACTTTTCCAGGAATATAAAAAAAAAGTCATAAGCTCTAGATTGTTTAATTTGAGGATGACTGAACTGGTTCTAAAGCAGAAAAGTTTTTATGATTCTATAAGAGAGCAAAATTAAAAGAAAAACCATTTTTCATTTGCTTCTTTTCAGTTTTGGATATATGAACCATAGAACCCTGGCTCCTAATTAATTTTGATTTCCGGATGATCTGGACTACATGCAAGCAGTCAAGATTTTATGGCTTTGAATATCTTGTCACTTGTTAATATCCCAAGCAAATCTCAAATCCTGTGCCATTGATGTCTTCCTCTGAGAAAGAGCTATATATCCCTTATTCTAGATTGCTACCTTATGTAAACCCTTAATCCAAAGATTTCTGGTTTCATGAGTCCCACCTGATGTCCAAACTCTTTTCCACCTAGGAATTTCCACTGGGATTTGGGGACTTTATTTCCGTCTAGCTACAGGATGTGCCATTGACACCCCTGAGTCAGAGAAGAGACCTTTTCAGGTCCAAACCACATGCCTCTGATGGAAAAGAACTATTCTCAGTGAGCCTTCAAAGAGTTTCGCTTTCCAGTAGAATGCCGCTGAAGCAGCTTGCTTATCCAGTCGCTATTTGCTTGTCTCCATGCTAGTCAAGCTCCTACCTTGACACCTTACCTTGAAACTCTTATTTTGATCTTTGTTATATCTACCACCCTGAGTCTACATGTTGATTCATTTCTTTGGGCGTGTGCCTTATTCTAGCTCTAATATGAATTCCCAATTTTTTAATAGCATGGTTTCTGTTTCCCTGTTGGACCTAATATCACTTTCTACCATAGGCAGTCAGCCTGGTGGTATAAAATATCTGATTGTTGTTAACTAGCTCTCACCATCTGTCAGGTAGAATATGCTTAGCTGGTGAGTTTCCTCAGGCACTTGACTGACATGATCCAAATAAAACATTCTACCTGATCTCTCTCTTAAAGACTAACAAAATAACCTGTGAAAATCTATGACCAATGAGACAACAATAAATCATATTTGAAATTAATGGAATTCATTTTTCATCTGAAGGCCTGGTGCTAGTACTCATAAAGTATTCTGGAAATTTTTTCCCCAGAGGATTTACAATTACAATAAAATATGGCTCAAAGTATCTAGAATAATTTGATGAGAGTGGTCAGGTTCAGTTAGCAAATATTAGTCATGCCACAGTGAACCCCTAAGGCAGGGGCAGAGAGGAGGTGAACTATACATTACGTGGTAATGAGGTAGGTTGTGCACAACCTGGATGAAGAGTTAAACTGTGGTTGGAGAGAGTGGAATTTACAAGCTAAGGGCAACAGAATAAATGGAGATTAGGAGGTATAGAACTAGGTATAGTCATTTATAGTTATTTCAGACCAAGCCATCATGCATGTGGTTTGGAATTGAAAGAGGTAAAGGCCACCCAAAAGGAATAGGAGATTTTCCTCAGCTGAGGCTGAAATAGGGTGAGGGGTGAAATGATTAGAAAGAGAATTTCTGCAATGTAAGTCATTTCTGAGATATTCATACCTCAGATTGATTTGAACCCAGAGAGAGGAAATGAATCATTGGTAGCGAGAGGTGGAAGTTGGTATGTTTATTTAGGTAATCACATAGCACCTGACCAAATCCCAGGCTGGCTGTACTTATGAAACACACCAGTTTTATTGGGTACACACACTTGTATCTAGGGGTATGTTGGTAGCTTGGGAACGGATTGATTTTTTTTAGAGGCAATTGGGGTTAAGTGACTTCCACAGCGTCACACAGTTGGTAAGTGTCTGAAGCGAAATTTGAAATAAGATAGGTCCTTCTTACTGGTGCTGTATCCATGGAATCACCTAGTTGCCCCTCAGGAGCCAATTATTAAAATGTGAGAATTACACCCTGAAAATTAGTACACTATAAACTGTCATCCTTTTGTTGTTTTGTTGATTTTCTCAATACAAGAAAATGATGGAGAAAATGTTAATAATGCAGATTAAACTTAAAAGTGTGCAGCATGTATCTTTCTTCTGAAGAGCTAGTTGTTAAACATTTACATGAACACCCCTGCCTGTATCTCACAAAAGTGACCTGAAGCATCAGAATTCTATCTTGTCTGTTTCATAACTGCCTCACGGAGAGTATTTCATTAAGAGTTACCTTCTCTTGCCCTATTTCTCCCCTCTTTGCCTTAGCGTGTGGCCTCTCACTTCCCTATCCTTCCTCTCACCTAAATTCATAATCTTGGAGTCATCCTCAATGCTTCCTTTTCCTTCACTCCTCACATCCAATCAGTTGTCAACTCTTACTGATTCTAGCTCTACAACATTCCATTAACATGGCCTTTGATGTAAGACAGACTCCCATTACCTTTTCCCTAATGGTTTCCCAATTAAATCCCTGGCTTCCATTGATTCTCCTCTTCAATACCTCTTCCACGGAGCTGGCAAAAGAATCTTCTAAAGGCATAGATCTGATCATGTTACTACCCTTTTCTAAAAGCTTCAATATCTCCCTGTTATCTCAGAGCTAAAAATACAAACTCCATAACTTGACGTTTAAAGCCTTTCATAATCTGGCTCCAGCCAGGTTTACTGAGCAGTACTCCCCGTTATGTATTTGAATTAAGTCAAGTTAGTCTCTTCGCTGTTTTCTGAACTCAGCACTCCATTTCTCTCCTCACCTCCAACTTTTAAAATGCTTTGGCTTCCTCCAAAGCTCAGTTCCTCCATTGGGAAGCCATTCCTCATGCCCCCAATTGTTATTGATCTCTCACTCCATAAAACATCATTTATATGCTATATGTTGTATTCTTAAGGTAGACTATAATTGAGGGCATGGGGCTAGAACAGTGCTTTGCACTTAGTAGGCATCTAATAGAGATTTGTTTTAGTGTTGGATTCAATGCCAGTTGCAGTGAGATCCATGACAGTCTTGCCTCTCAGAGATACTGAAGCATAAATGAGTGGATTCTTACCTTTGGGGGCTTTGAGAACTGCTCTGCATCTTTGGGCACTCTGGATAGATAGTAGGTCTAGGCCAAAAACACTCTCACAGCAGATTCATGGCTCCCATTCTTATTTCTCTCTCTCTCTCTGTACCCAAGCTCCCAGCTCAACAGTCAAAACTAGAATGCTTTGGAATCTTCATTTTAGGTCCCTCAGGGAGACAGGGTCTCTGCAGCACAAATGTGCCATCTCATACTTTTGTTGGACTGCAGGAGTTCCATCAGGGATAACTATGACTCAATGAAAGGAAGCTATTTTGATGATACCTGTTTGGTTAGGCCCAGTAATTTGTTCAGTTTGACATTTTTATATTAATTAATACTTACAAAGTGAGTTAAGATTTTTAGAATGGGGTTACCCCTTTCACCCATGAAGATTTCAGGCCTTTGTCTTTTTCCTTACTAGAGAATTTCCATGGCTGAAACATTTATCACCTGGTGACCAGTCATCACCTGATGAGTCTTTCTGTATTTAGCAATGCTAGACTTTGGATGATACTGTTACCAGATCTATACCCAAAGCCGTTCTAGTTTGGAAACTTTTCAAAGCTTGTGTTCCACTAGTATGGCTTTCAAGAAATCAGAGTTACCTCCTTATGACAATGTAGCTTTGGAAAGCAAATTTGCTGGCGATGCCTTTTAATCCATAAGTTTCATAAATTTTATCATTGACATTTTAAATGGTCTATAAACCAGCAAGTTGATGAATAGACCTGAGTTCTTCAACCATTTTAACAACTTTATGCTGGGCACTAGGGAATATAAAAACATGGTTTTCTGTTTTTTATTTCACCCTAATGAACACTATTCTCCGTAAATGTTTGCAATGTTCTGTGTGTTCAAAGTTCATTGAAAATTATGCTTATTCTAAATCTCTTATTAGTCCCCAGGAAGTAATCATTTAATTTTTTTAGCAGATTGTGACCATAAATTCAGAAATCGCAGCTTATGCTTTAAGTGCTCCTGAAATACCATAATGATATCTGACAGAGAAGGCACTTGCAAATTCTATTTTGAAGATTAGTCATTAGGTTACTTCAATTAATTGTTAGACTGAAACTTTATATTGAAGACTGATGGTAAAGGCATTATATCAAATTGGTTATAGAACTAGGCTTCTGTTGCTCATGAGCTCAACTTCGTTCCAAAGCAAGGTAGTTCAACTATGGGAAAGAAGTCTGGAATTTCAGACACTTGATGCTTACTAGCTGTGTGACCTTGGGCAAGTCACTTAGCCCCATTGCCTACCCACCCAAAAAAATGAACTCTGAAAAGCATTAATCACAAAGTAAATATGAGGCGGCATTAAAATCAGAGGATCTGTACACAATTTTTTTCCCTAAAGCAAAAGAATGAAAAAGCTGGTGTTTCTACCTTTGATCTTATATTTTCTGTTTGTCAGGATCAGTGGATGTGTCAGATGGGAATATCAAAATTATAGAAATTTAGGCTTACAAGGACCTAGATATTTTATTTCTTCCAATCTCTTCTTTGTTCAAATGAGGAAATGGAAGCCCAAAGAAATGAAATAACTTGGCCAAGACTATACAACTAATTTGGGTCTGAGGTGAGAATATGGCTCAGGTCTCTTGACTAAGACTCCAGTGCTCTTTCTACTGGACAAAGCAATCAATTATGCAACATGATAATTATTAAGTGTTTACTTTGTGAAAATAAACAGTACTGGGTGTTTTGTGAAAGTAAACGCTACTGGGTACTTTAAAGGATAAAAGGGAAGTAGAAGACAAAGTTTCTGGCCTCTGGAGCTCACATTCTAATGGGGAAGGGAAGAGTAACCTAAAACAGAAAAAAAAATGTTCTGAGTGAAGTGGTAGAGAGAATTACTGCCTGAGACTGATTAAAGGGACACATTTTGGGGGTTTAAGTAAATGGGACAAACTTTAGGAAAATGTAGGACTTGAACCAGGCTTTAGAGGCCAGAATATGATTTGTATAGCTGGAGAGGAAAAGGGAAAATATTTTACTGATTATTTGAGCTAAGGTTCTTTTATCACTGTGCTAAGTAGGACATGTACTGTTATAGGACCATTGATTCAGAGCTTAAAGGGACCTCAGACACCATTTAATTCAGCCCTCTTCCCCTAAAGTGGGGAAACAGAGGCTGAGGGATGTCAAGTGACTTGAGCAAGTTCATACGATTAATAGGAGTTAGTGGCAATATTTCTCTGAATATAAGCCAGTGCTTTTTCTATCATACCACTCTGTTTCCAAATATATGCTTTAATGCCCTTGTAGCAGAGCTGGAACCCATTGGTTTTATTTTTCTTTCTCTCTAAATGTAGTGCTGTCTCCACTTCGCTGTATAGGGAATCATTCTATGCTTTGGAGCCTTTTTTTTTTTCCTGGAAGGAGACCACCATGGTCAGTCTGATTGTTCTTTCAATAAATAATTGATTGCGTTTCATCATGGATGACCCCACTAAGATTGTGTCCTGACTGGTTCATTTGGAGTCATTGTCTCAATCGAAGCTGCCTAGTGTCTGGTTAAAAATTCCCTGCCATGATTATTTCAATTTTTATGTGCTCCATAACAATTTCTGACACCTCTTTAACACCAAATTTTTTTCATGTGGTCTTGGATTCTGTATGGGATATATATGCATGTATATACATAGGTTTGTGTGTATATATGTATATGTATTATATATACATGTTTATTCTATGCAATAAAAGATTATTCTCTGGGAGTAGTGGTTGAGTTAATATAGGTGATGTAAAAATAAAAGATATTAAAAGTTTATTATATGTATTTGTATAGATGCATATGCAGAGTGTTGCAAAAAGTCTTATATGTATATCTATGTTGATTATATGCATACTTAGTATATATATGTATAATAAAATTAATTGATTTCTTTTGTTTTTATATCACCTACATTGTAACTTTCTGCCTACTACCAGAGAACAGTTACTTATAGCATAGAATAAGAGGCAATAAAAAATTAGTTGCATATGCAGTGAATACAGTATATTACTAAAAATGAACAGTTCTTGTCCATTTACACAGAAACTACTTTTTATTGTATTGAGAACAATTACTGGTTTTCTCGAATATTATTACAAAAAAGTCTTCAGATAGATTTGCAAAGTATATCTTTTCAGTGTATGTACTGAAATTATCTACCTGTCTTCTAACACTATGCGGTTTTTTTTTTACATTTAATCATTGCTCCTGGTTTCTATATTCTGAATTCACTTTAAGACATATCAAATTACAATATGTTTTCATGCAAGGGATTATCTATTGTATAATGTTTTATGCACAGAGCACAGCATAGTCCTTAGTCTACAGTAAGTACTCAAAAATATTTTTTTGATTTTTTAGAGTATATGGAGTCCATAGATTTTTGTTTCTGAGAGTACCATTTTCTTAGGAAATGGTTCTCATGTCAGTTACAGCTGACAAATTTAAAAAAGAAAGACTGAAGTATCTAATACATTTGTTGAAAATATGGATAAGCACACAATTTAAGGGGAAATAAAAAGTCAGTTTTGAGAACATTTACTTATACTCAACTTTGAAAATAGCTGCCAATATTTTTGCAGTGATTTTTTTTCCTTGTAGACAACCTTAGTGAATCATCAGACTTAAGCCTCTGAACCTATTGTGCTGTGTGAAGAAGTAATAATGACACTTAAAGAAATAAAGTTAGGAATAAGAATGCAAGCCAAAGAATAGAAGAAATCTCTGGTCAAGGCAACATCTTCAAGCATTTAATGGTCACCACTCAAGATTTCAAAGAGGGAAAGATTCTAAGAGAATGGAAAAGTCACAGATATGGTTTTTCTCAAAAACAAACAAAAAGATTAGGAAGAAAATAGCAACTACTAACCCTGAAGAATACTTTGCATCTCTTTAATATCTTCATGAAAATAGAACACACCACCCACCCACCCACCCACCCACCCACACACACACACACACACACACACACACACAATGACTATGATAAAAATGAGGAGACAGGCAGGTTTTCACAGGATATTTCCTATAGTGAGCCACGTTTTTATACCCACAAACAAATTGATAGGTGCTTAGTTAAGAAAGAGCAAAAGGTTAAGCTTTTTCAGAAAGAATTTGAGTCAGAGCAAAGCACAGCCTTGAAAGCTCTCCTCTGACAAGGTGCCTATTGTGCAGGTGTCAAAAGCATATAAGATGCAACTCTAGTGATTCATTTACTGAACGATCTGCTAGATACTGAAATCAAGTTAGTACAAGTGTTGTTCACTTCCATCACAAAAGATGACCCAGGCAAAGTCCAAACAAAAGGATTTACTTCTGATACCAAAGTTTTAAAGATGCTTCTACTAGGAAATGACATCATGCCAATTATATAACACATCCTCCATGGAATTCAGAATAATTAGAGAATAATAATGGTCTACTATCTGTAAAGGAAAAAGTTGTGGGGAAGGGAAGGAGGGATAGATTTTAAGGGGTGGATCGCCTAAATTTCTTTTTTTCCCTCTCTAATAGCATTTTATTTTTTTCCAATTACATGTGAAGATAGTTTTCAACATTCATTTTTGTAAAATTTTGAGTCCCATATTTTCCTCCTTCCCTTCTTCCCTTTACTCCTCGCCAGTACAGCAAGAATCTGATATAGATTACACATATGTTGTGAAAGAAGAATCAAAACAAAAGGGAAAAACCACAAGAAAGAAAAAAAGTGAAAATATGCTTTGATCTGCATTCAGACTCCATAGTTCTTTCTCTGGATGTGGTTAGCATTTTCAATCAAGAGTCTTTTGGAATTGTCTTGGATCATTGTATTGCTGAGAAGAGCTAAATATCATAGTCAATCATTGTACAATGTTATTATTTCTATGTACAATGTTCCCCTGGTTCTGCTCACTTCACTTGGCATCAATTCATGCAAATTTTTCTTCATTTTCCTGAAATCCACCTGCTCATCATTTCTAATGGAACAATAGTATTCTATTATATTAATATACCATAGCATGTTAAGCCATTTCCCAATTGATGGTCATCCCCTCAATTTCCAATTCTTTGCCACCATAGAAAGATCTGCTATAAATATTTTGTACATGTGGGTCCTTTTCCCTTTTTTATGATCTCTTTGGGATACAGACCTAGTAGTGGTATTACTGGATCAAAGGCTGTGCAGTTTGATTGCCCTTTGGGCAGAGTTCCAAATTGCTCTCCGAATGGTTAGATCAATTCACAGCTCCTCCAGCAATGCATTAGTATTCCAATTTTCCTACATCTTCTAAAACATTTATCATTGTATTTTTCCATCATACTAGCCAATCTGTTAGGTGTGAAGTGATACCCCAGGGTTGTTTTAACTTACATTTTTCTAATCTATAGTTATTTAGAACATTTTTTTCATATGATTATAGATAGCTTTAATTTATTTCTTTGACCATTTATCAATTGGGGAATGACTTGGATTCTTAACATTTTGACTCTCCATAATTTAGGAATGAGGCTTTTATCAGAAACAGTGGCTGCAAAAATTGTTTCTCAGCTTTCTGCTTTCCTTCTAATGTTGGTTGCACTGGTTTCGTTTGTGTGTTGTGTTTTAATTTAATGTAATCAAAATTATCCATTTTTAATTTCATAATATTATCTATCTCTTGTTTGGTCATAAATTCTTCCATTTTCCATAGATTTGACAGGCAAGCTATTCCTTGCTCTCCTAATTTGCTTTTGGTACCATCTTTTATGCCTAAATCGTATACCTATTTCAAACTTAATCTTGATATAGATTGTGAGATATTTATCTCTACATAGTTCTGCCATACTATTTTCCAGTTTTGACAGCAGTTTTTGTCAAATAATGAGTTCTTATCCCAGAAGCTAGAGTCTTTGGATTAATCAAAGAGTAGATTACTATAGTCATTTACCACTATGTCTTGTGTACCTAACCTATTCCACTGATCTACCACTCTATTTCTTAACCAGTACCAAATAATTTTGATGATTGCTACTTTGTAATATAGTTTTAGATCTGGTACAACTGGGCCACCTTCCTTTGCATTTTTTCCATTAATTCTCTGATATTCTTGACCTTTTTTCCTTTCAAATGAATTTTGTTATTTTTTCTACCTATATAAAATAATCTTTTGGTAGTTTGATTGGTATGGCGCTGAATAGGTAAATTAATTTGGGTAGAATTGTCGCTTTTATTATATTAGCTCAGCCTGCTCATGAGCAATTAATATTTTTCCAATTGTTTAGGTCTGACTTTATTTATGTGAAAAGTATTTTGTAATTGTGTTCATATAGTATGTTCAATGGTTTGTGGGCTTGTCTTGGCAGGTAAACTCCCAAATATTTTATATTGTGTACAATTATTTTAAATGGAATTTCTCTTTCTATCTCTTGCTTCTGGGTTTTGTTGTTATATAGAAATACTGGTGATTTATGTGGGTTTATTTTATATCCTGCAATTTTCCTAAGGTTTTTAATTGTAAGTATTTTCAACTAGTTTTTTTAGTTGATTCTCTAGGATTCTCAAAGTATACCATCATATCATCTGCCAAGAGTGATAGTTTTGCTTCCTCATTGCCTATTCTAATTCCTTCAACTTCTTTTTCTTATCCTATTGTTAATACTAACATTTCTAGTACAATATTGAATAATAGTGGTGATAATGGGCATCCTTGTTTCATTCCTGATCTTACTGGGAATTCTTCTCGCTTATCCCCATTACGTATAATGCTTGCTGATGATTTTAGATAGATACTGCTTATCATTTAAAGGAAAATTCCATTTATTCCTATAATCTCTAGTGTTTTTTAATAGAAATGGGTGCTGTATTTTGTCAAAAGTTTTCTGCATCTTTTGAGATAATCAAATGATTTTGTTAGTTTTGTTATTGATATGTTCAATTATGCCAATAGTTTTCCTAATATTGAACCAGCTCTGCACTTCTGGTTTAAACCCCACCTGGTCAATGTATGTTATCTTCATGATAAATTGCTGTTATCTCTTTGCTAATATTTTATTTAAATTTTTCTCATCAATATTTACTAGGGAATTGGCCTCTAATTTTCTTTCTCTCTTTTGGCTCTTCATGGTTTAGGTATCAGGACCATATTTGTGTCATAAAAGGAATTTTATAGGACTCCTTTGCCTATTTTTCCAGCTAGATTATATAATATTGGAATTAATTGTTCTTTAAATGTTTGGTAAAATTCACTTGTAAAACCATCTGGCCCTAGATTTTTTTCTTAGGGAGGTCATTGCTGGCTTGTTCAATTTCTTTTTCTAAAATGGGGTTATTTAAATATTTTATTTCTTCTTCTGTTCATTTGGGCAACTTATATTTTTGTAGATATTCATCCATTTCACTTAGATTATCAGATTTATTGGCATACAGTTGGCCAAAATAGATCCTAATTATTGCTTTAATTTCCTCTTCGTTGTTGGTGAATTCACCTTTTTCATTTTTGATACTGATAATTTGGTTTTCTTCTTTCTTTTTTTAAAATCAAATTAACAAGAGGCTAATATATTTTATTGGTTTCTTCATACAACCAGTTTCTGGTTTTATTTATTAGTTCAATAGCTTTCTTACTTTCAATTTTATTAATCTCTCCTTTGATTTTCAGAATTTCTAATTGGATATTTAATTAGAGATTTTTAATTTGTTCTTTTTCTAGCCTTTTTATTTGCATTCCCAATTCATGGATCTCCTCTTTCTCTATTTTATTCATGTAAGCATTTAAAGACATAAAATTTCCTCTAAGAATGGCTTTGGCTGCATCCATTAAGTATTGGTATGATGTCTCATTGTTGTCATTCTCTTTGATGAAATTATTGTTTCCATAAATGATTGTTTGACCTACTCATTCTTTAGGATTATTTAGTTTCCAATTAGTTTTTAGCCAATCTTTTGATGGCTCTTTATTACACGTATTTTTTTTTAATTGCATCGTGATCTAAAAAGGATGCATTTAATAGTTCTGCATTTCTGCATTTGTTTGTGAGGTTTTTATGCCGTAATACATGGTCAATTTTTTTTTGTAGGTGCCATTTACTGCCAAGAAAAAGGTATATTCCTTTCTATCCGCATTCACTTTTCTCTAAAGGTCTATCATATCTAATTTTTCTAATATTCTATTCACCTCCTTAACTTCTTTCTTGTTTATTTTATGGTTAGACGTATCTAGTTCTGAGAGGGGAGGTTGAGGTCCCTCACTAGTATAGTTTTGCTATCTCTTTCTTCCTGAAACTCATTTAACTTCTCTAAGAATTTTGATTCTATCCTGCTTGGTGCCTATATGTTTAGTATTGAAGACTTCATTGTCTATCGTACCTTTTAGTAAGATGTAGTTTCCTTCCTTATCTCTTTCAATTAGGTCTATTTTCACTTTTACTTTGTCTGAGATCAGGATTGCTATCCCTGGTTTTTTTTTTTCCTTCAGCTGAAGCACAATATATTCTACTCCTCCCTTTTACTTTTACTCCATGCATATCTCTCTGCTTCAAATGTGTTTCTTGTAAACAATATATTATAGGATTCTCTTTTTTAATCCACTCTTCTACTTGTCTCCATTTTATGGAAGAGTTTATCTGATTCACATTCACAGTTATGATTATAAACTCTTTATTTCCATCCTATTCCCCCCCATTTACACTTTTCTCTCTCCTTTCACCCAGTTCCTCCTCACCAGAGTTTTGCTTCTGACCACCCCCCCTCAATCTGCCTTTCTTCTATCAGTCTTCCTTTTCTTTAATTGAATATTGTTATGTAATGTAATCTTGATTACATTCAATCTTGATAACATACAATCTTGATTACATCTTGATTGAATGCAATTGAAATGTTACATTCAATGTAATCTTTAAAAAATATTGAATTTTCTGTTCAGCTCTAGTCTTTTCATCAGAAAAGTTTGAAAGTCTCCTATTTTATTGAATGTCCTTCTCTTCCCCTCAGTTTTGCTGGGTAGTTGATTCTTGGTTGTAATCCAAGCTTTTTTGTCTTCTGGAATATCATATTCCAAGCCCTCTGATCCTTTAAGTTAGAAGCTGCTAAATCCTAAGTAATCCTGACTGGCTCCTTGATATTTGAATTGTTTCTTTCTGACTACTAACAATTCTGGAATTTGGCTACAATATTCCTTAGAGTTTTTCATTTGGGGATCTCTTTCAGGAGGTGATCAGTGGATTCTTTCAATGATGATTTTGTATTATGGTTGTACAATATCAGGGCTGTTTTTCTTGATAATTTCTTGAAAGATGCTGTCTAGCCTTTTTTTTTTTATCTTGGCCTTCAAGTAGTCCAATAATTCTTAAATTATCTCTCCTGGATCTATTTTCCAGGTTAGTTGTTTTTCTTCTTTTACATTTTCTTCTATTTTTTCATTCTTTTGATTTTGTTTCACTGATTGTTGATGTTTCATGGAGTCATTAACTTCCACTTGCTCAATTCTAATTTTTAAGGAATTATTTTCTTCAGTTTGTTTTTGTACCTCTTTTTCCAATTAGCCAATTCTACTCTTAAAGGAGTTGTTTTCTTTTTTTAATTATTAGTTAATTTATTTTTAGTTTTCAACAATCACTTCCATAAGCTTTTGAGTTTTAAATTTTCTTCCCTTCCTTCTCCACCTCCCACCCCAAGATGGCGTGAAAGCTGATATAGGCTCTACATATGCATTCCTATTAACCATATTTTCACATTAGTCATTTGTTTTTGTTTTTGTTTTTTTGGCTAGGCAATGGGTTAAGTGACTTACCCAGGGTCACACAGCTAGTATATGTTATGTGTCTGAGGCCAGATTTGAACTCAGGTCCTCCTAAATCCAGGGCCAGTGCTCTATCCACTGTGCCACCTAGCTGCCCCTCACATTAGTCATGTTGTAAAGAAGAATTAGAACCAATAGGAGAAACCACAAGAAAGAAGAAACAAAACAAAAGAGAAGGGAAAAAAAGAGCAAGTAGTATACTTCAATCTGCATTCCAACTCCATAGTTCTTTCTGTGGATGTAGATAGCATTTTGGAGATATCTTAGATCCTTGCATTGCTGAGAAGAGCTAAGTCAAAGTTAGTCATTGCACAACATGGATATTACTTGAAGAATTTGTTTTCTTCAGTGGATTATTTTGTCCATTTGGCCAATTCTATTTTTTAAGGTGTTATTTTCTTCAGTCAATTTTTGTGCTTCATTTTCCAAGCTTTTGACTCTTTTTACATAATTGTCCTTCATAACTCTCATTTCTTTTCCTAATTTTTCTTCCATCTCTCTTACTTGATTTTTAAGATTCTTTTTGAGATCTTCCAAGATAATTTTTTGGCTTTGAGACCAATTCATATTCCCCTTGGAGGCTTTATATGTAGGCAGTGTAATATATTGTTGTCTTCTTTTGAGTTTATGTTTCAGTCTTCCCTGTCACCATTGTAGCTTTCTATGGTCAGGGCTCCCTTCTGTTTCTTACTCATTTCATGAGTAAGTCTCAGCCCATTTCATGACTTTTAAAGTTGAGCTCTGCTCTTGGGATTCAAGGGGCACTATCCCAAGGGCTTTTTATGGTGGGGGCCTGCTGAGCCAGGACTAAGGGGCCTTGGTTGCTGATCTGTGCTGTGACTAAGACCCTTTTGCTGGCTTGCCCAGACACTACCTGCATTGGCCTGCATTCCCTTTTTACCCTAGTAAGACAAACCTTTCCTGAAGTCCTTATAAGTTATCTTAAGCTGGAAAATTGTTTGGCTCCGTCTTTTGTGTGTTTGGCTCCAGAATCCATTTAGAGACTTGATTTAACTTTTTTTTTTTTTCCGAAGGAAAATGGGGAGAGCTGAAGCAACTTCCTGGCTTCTCTCTGTTGTCTTGGCTCTGTCCACTCCCAGATTTCAACATGTAATCAGAACAACATCCCACTGAGTTAGTCCATTCAACTGTGGATGAGCAATACAGGTGTATGATGAGAAACGCTAAGAAATGAGCAGTAGGAATGCATTGCTCTGACATGAATATGTGAATGTGAGTAGTTTTCAGCAATGTTCCCAAGCTGTTCATCATAAAAGCTCATTTTGAATAATACTCTTCTCCCAGTAATGATTTGTGACTTTAAATTATCTGTAATGAATATGTTCCACTCAAGTGGTATCTACCTTGTACTAAGACTTATTGTGAGGGTCAGGAGGGGAGGAAAATATATTTGACTTAATCTCTCATCTAGTGCATACTGTACTCACAGATCAAGCAAATCAACAGAAATCAAACAATAAATTTAAATAAGCAAGCATTTAATTTTCTCCTATGCAATAGGTACTAAACATAAAATGTTTAAAGATAAACTGTTTTAAAATTGTCTCTGTAGGATTCTGATTTTTGATCTACTCTTCTATCTGCTTCCATTTTGTGGGAGAGTTCATCCCATTCATATTGAAAGTTATGATTACTACATTTGTATTTCTCTCCATCCTCTTCCTCCTGTTTGTTGTCTCTCTTCTTTCATCCTTTCCCTCCTCACCAGTTTTTTGCTTCTGTCTACTCCTTCTCCTGATCTGCATTCCCTTCTCTCAGTCCCTTTATTTGCTACTCTCTGCTCCTACTTCCCTGTTGAGTAAGATAAATTTCTATATTCAACTGATTGTTTATATTATTCCTTTTTGAACCAATACTGATGAGAATAAGGTTTAAGTGATGCCCATTGCCCACTCTCCCATCTTCCCCTCTACTGTAATAGGTCTTTCTTGCCTCTTCATGTGAGATAATTTACCCCATTCTACTTCTCCCTTCATTATACACTCATTGAACTCCTCTTTCTTGTCCCTTATTTTTTTATGTCATTCCTTCAAATTCACCTTATACCTATACCCTCTGTCTGTGTTTATTTCTTCTATTTGTACTGTTAGTGATACAATTTTTAAGAGTAACAAGTGCCATCTTTCTGTGTAGGTATGTAAACAGTTTAGCTCTATTGAATCCCTTATGAGTTTTCTTTTCCCCTTTTACCTGTTTATGCTTCTCCTGGGTTTTGATATTGGAGGTCAAATTTTTGACTTAGTTCCGGTGTCCTCCTTATGAAGGCTTGAAATTTTTCTGTTTCATTGAATGACCATTTTTCCCTCAATGTATTGTGCTGAGTTTTGCTGAGTGAGAGATTCTTGGTTGTAAGTCCTATCTCCTTTGCACTCCAGAATATCGTGTTCCATGACCTCTGATTTCTTTAATGTTGCAGCTGCCAGGTCATGTGTGATCTTGATTATAGCTCCCTGTTATTTGAATTGTTTCTTTCCGGCCACTTGCAGTACCTTTTCCTTGACCTGATAGTTCTGAAATTTGGCTATAATATTCCTTGGAGTTTTTATTTTAGGATCTCTTTCCTGAGTTGATAGGTGAATTCTCTCAAAGCCTATTTTGCCCTCTGGTTCCAGTATATCAGGACAGTTTTCCTTCATAATTTCTTGAAAGATGCTGTCTGGGTTCTCCTTTTGACTATGGTTTTCAGGTAGTCCAATGATTCTGCTATTGTCTCTCCTGGAACTATTTTCCAGGTCAGTTGTTTTCCCCATGAGGTATTTTAGATTTTCTTCCATTTTTTCATTCTTTTGTATTTAATTGATTCATGATGTCTCATAGAGTCATTAACTTCCACTTGCTCAATTCTGACTTTTAAGGTATTGTTTTCTTTGATTAGCTTTTGTACTTTCTTTTCCATTTGACCAGTTGTACTCTTTAAGGAGCTCTTGTTTGCAGTGGATTTTTGTATCTCCTTTTCCATTTGGCTAATTCTACTTTTTAAGCAGTTTTCTTGGCTATTGACTCTTTCCCCCCCATAATTCTTTTGCATCACTCTCATTACTTTTCCCAGTTTTTCCTCTATCTCTCTTATATGATTTTAAGATCTTTTTTAAAAGCTCTTCCATGACTTCTTTCTGGACTTGAGACCATTTTCCATTTTTCATTGGGGTTTTGACCCAGAGGTGTTTTGACATTGTTGACCTGTTCTCAGTTTGTGTCTTGGTCTTGCCCTGTCACCACAATAACTTTCTATGGTAATATTCTTTTTGGTTGTTTTCTACTCCTTTCCCTCTCTTTTGTTTTTGGCCTTTTCCCTTTCTTTCAAATTTGAGCTCTGTTCCCAGTGTGGAAGGGCACTGTCTTTTGCTCTTTGTTCTAGTGGCTGCAGTCCCAGGCTGTTTACCGGGTGCTTCACTGATGTTGCCCTGAGTCCCATGGGGAATTCTCATGTGTAGTGCTGCACTGCAGGGGTGGAGTGGGGATTGGCTGACACTGTTGGAGGCCATAGGGTTCTGATAGCTTAAATGGTGCTGAGCTGAGATCCTAGTGGTAGTGTTTAGCAAGTGCTGAGTCCTGGTGGGGTGTTTCTGTATTTTCCAATGACTATGCTGAAGCATGGGTGGGGTCAGGCCTCTGGAGGCTGCCTGTTTGTCCAGGACTGCACTGAAGCTCATGCTGGTTGTTAGTGCAGGAGTCTGAGTTCCCTACCTATGCTAAAGCATGTGGGGGGTCATGGTGTTGGTGTTTGCCTGCTCCACCACGTGGGGGCTCAGAATCTCCCACTGGTTTGCTGAGGTGGACCTTGCTGCTGGCTTGCTGGGATGCTTCCCATGCTAGACTGTGCTCCCCTTTCACCTGAGTGACATGGACTTTTCTTGCCAATCCTCCACATTTTTTGGGCTAAAAGATTGTTTCACCTTGTCTTTTTGCTGGTTCTGCTGTTCCAAAATTTGTTTTGGGGATCTATTTTATGATTTTTTTGGAGGTGAGTGTGGGAGAATTACAGCAGTTTACTGCTTACTCCACCATCTTGGCTCCTGGAAGTGTTATGATACATTTTTTAAAGTTTACAGAAGAGTATAGAAAGAAGTTCACAAGAGATAATAGATAAGCAAGATAGCTTTAAAAGCCATAACTGAATTTATTATATGATTTCTTTTTAAAAAGAAGAGATATGAATTAGGTAGGGTTTTATGTAAATCCTTAGTTGTGTTTAACTTTCTGTATGGTAATGATCATTTTTTATATTTAGGTCGAGAACTTTAAAATATTTTAAAAGATTATTAGGAACACAAAATAGAATCCAAGACTTTAACAAAATCATTAAAAAATCCCCTACCCTCCAATGTGTTCCTTTTCCCTTCTTAGAGGTTTAACTCCTAATCTCACAAACTCATAGTATCACTTTGTGAAGGTCTTGTCTCACAAGTAAAGTTTTAGAAATTATAGCAGGTTTAAAAACAAGTTCATCATTTCAGTTCCTTTGCTTGTTACATCTTCTCTTGGGCCATGAGGCTTCAGCAGTCTAAAGAGGCTCCCTTGGTCTGACATGTGTCCAGCCTTCTGTACTACTATTATATGATTATCCATCAGTTATTTGGTGCTCCATCTCTCTGGTATGATATTACATTTTTCTCTACTCTTGCCTAATCTCCAACCACATTCATACTTCATATTCATCAACCTAGAGGCTTTGGAGTCCTTGAAGGTAGCCTTAACTGCTATATGCACATGACCACCATTCATCACCCAGTTATTTCTCCCTTATTACAAAATGGGTTATGCTTCCTAATACAAATCAAGAAAATGGTTTCCTAACTGTATCACATAAAGTTTTAGTGCTAAATGTATTATCAGTAGAATATCCATTTTTTTTTCTTGATTGAAATAAAATCTGAGTGAATAAGTGTCTTCTGTCAATGCCTCTCCTGTTAATTTCATTGCTTGCATAGATTCCTTACCTATTCAACCCATCTACCTTATTGATAGGCTAAAAGATCTTGGCCAAGCCATGATAGAGCTGGCCAAGTAACAGAAAAAAGTCAATTCCATTTGTGAAGTCAATTTAGATTTTTAGCCAAATTGGCAGGAAAGTTCTTGACTTTACTGTGTGAAGCCTCTGTGTATTGTCATGACTCATGATTTAAGAGGAAGATTCATTGGCTTTTTACTCTTTTTCTACCCTCTTTCGCATCCCCTCTCATGTGAGATAAGTTTTTATTGATCAGTATTTTTGTTCATATGCTCTCTCCCTCACACAGACTGATAGCTTCCAATACAAATGAGTTCATACCATAAGATTAGTTAAGACTTCTTAGTGTATAGATTGTTCTGGTATGGAGTAAAAGTTTATTTCAAGCATGGCAAATGCTTTATTTACTTATAACTCCAAAATAGTTTTTTAAGTGGTTTACTTATGTCTTACCCATTCAAAAATAACATTTGAAATGTTTTAACCAAGATTTACCGAAATAAGATGGAGATAGTTATGATCTGATCTTAATTTTTTTTACATATAAGATAGATATAATACTAATAAACTTTTAATATTAAAATTATGCAGAAGTAAATTAAGGCATCAATTTTCTTGGTTGTCTCCTTATCTCTTGCTTTCATCACTCTTTCTTTCCTTTCTCCATAATAATGCAATCTATTTCCTCCAGAAAACAACATAGAAATTCAAGCGGGCTCATTAGGAATCCTGGAAAATTTTTTTTACCCCATCATCTACCTAAATTCTTTATTCTAGTTTGCCTTTTGATATATTATAAATAGCTTCCCAGCATGGCAGAATGACAGCTGAACAAATCACCAAATATGTGGCCCCCTTGCTGTGTCCTAAATAACAGTAGTTTTTTTCATATATAATACATAAAACAGAAGTTGGGTTCCAGTGTGGCAAATGCTCAATTAAATCATCTTCTTTTTTGTTCAATGGAGTATGATAATGCCTCTTCTTATAATTGAGCCTCAGATGTTGTGATCAAATTAAGTTGTTTATACTTCATGGGGGCAAATTTAATAACAGCATCATAATAATATATTGAATCATAGAATCAGAATTAAAAGGGATTTTAGTGCTTATCTACTTTAACCCTCTTTTGATGAATGAATGAAGCCTATAAAATCCTCTTCAGATGGTCATTCAGTTTCCTATTCAAATCTCTTAATGAAAGGAAGCTCACTATCACATGAGGTAGCTCTGAATATTAGAAATATTCTTGTACTGAGTCAAATCCTGCCTCCTTATGACCTCTACGTATTGTTCCTATTTTTTCCCCTCTGGAAACACAAAGAACAAATCTAATTCCTATTCCAAATGAAAGCTGTACAGCACTGGATAGCACATAACTAATGTGACCTTGCTTCCTAAACCCAAGAAAATAATGATGAGGATTATGACTGGTCAGAATGATGGTTTTGAGATGGTGGGCCTTTTCTTTCAGTACACTACAGAGGCGATTGCTTAGTCTGCTTCCATGAAGGGCTGGCTATTGACCTTCTGGTCTAATTTTAACTAAATTAGGATAAATATTATCATGACTAGAAATATATGGAGCACCTGTAACTTCTGTGAACTTGATTGTATTTATGTTCTCCATGTATACTTCACAGAGTAGTAATGTTTCTCTTTGTACACATCTGGAGCATGTCTGACACTTCTTGGTAATATCTGTAGCTATCTCAGGCTAGTAAAGTCCAATCAGAAAACAAAAAGCATCTACATTTGCCAGAATGTTGTGGGAATCGTCTGTTTCAATATGTGGATTCCCTGACAGGATCGACTTTGACTAACATAGAAACTCTGAGAACAAGCTATTCAAAAAATTTGGGCCCTGGCAAATATCAAAAAGTCTTGAACTTCTTTGTCATGGACAAAGAAACCCACGACCTCAATATTTCAACCACACAGTCAATATGTTGGGAACTGTAAGACCAGAGCGAAGCGGAAAGCTCAATGGCATCAACCTGTTATTTGTAGCAAATGTAGCAAATACGTATATGTTTCAACCACTAACAAAAGTATAAAGACTTTCATATTATTTGTTATAATTGCATATGTGTCTTGAATATAATTGCATGTGTCTGTTGCTTAAAGTTTTAATCTCTGCATGTTGAGTAGACTCGTTCATTGTTTTGCTATTATGTTCATTTGACTATAGTTTGTGTTATGGTTATACTATAGCAATGTGTTATTTATGTTGCTCATTGTTGAGTATTGTTACTCATTTAACCCTTATAAGTAAGCTGCTTTTGAATATAGGCCTGTTCATAGTGTTTTGTCATAGTTAACTAGTTTTGTTACTTAGCTATGCTTTGCTTTTTTGATTATGGTTAATTATTTTGTACACTGTTATGTGTTGAGCTGAGGATGTACTATGTCCTGTATATGACTTAAGAAAGTTATCACTAACTATCACTAAAGTATTCTGTGACAAAGCTCTGCATAGTGCCATGTCTATTGAATGTGCTACTGATGCATATTTGTTTTCTTTAATTTTCAATGCTACTATAAATTCAGTTACCCAGAATTTTATGAACATCACCCATGTCATTTTAAAGGATTGATTTTTTTTTTGTTATGTAGTTAAAGATTTTAAATTTACCTTGGCAGATTTTTTTTGTAAGGGACGACAAAAAGTTTCATCATAGAGAGGAAAGTAACACTCATTCTTACCATGGAAGGTGTCCTTATAAGACATCCCTGTGACCTAATGCTACATATACTCAAAGAGACATGACTACTGATTGATCAATAGACCTCTGAAACAATAACACTACGTAGCCATGCAAGCTGGTACAAATTTTAGAAAGACTGGAAGCATATGGAGAGGAAAGGACAGATTTTTGAATGGCAGATAGGAGATCTCCCTAGAGCCATATACATGGAGAAACTGACTTCCAATATATCAATTCATTTCAAGCACCTGCAACACTGGAGAATGCTAAGAGTGGGTTCCCACCCAGGGCAAGTATTCTTGTTTTGGTTGTACAGAGATGCTAATTCTCTTCTAAGTCAAAGGGCTCATCTGTTCTGGGGTATTCTGTTTCCACACTAATCTGTAAAATTTCTTTCCAACGCTTATTGCTATCCAAAAGTGAAACTGGCCTTCTCAGGATTTAGGTTCCCTGAAGGTGTTCAAGTAGAGGCTGAATGACTATTCTTATCAAGGACCTGTTCAGGTACAGGTTAAACTAGATAAACAGATTCTACTACTCAATCACATGCTACTCTATTTCTACCACTTTTCTCCCCATCCATTCTTGATCAGATAGTCATCCACTTCCATGATTTACCAGTCACCATCCTAAAATATTTACTGTCTTTAATGTTTCAGTATTCTCATTTGCCAATCATCAATTTCAATCAAGCCATGTGATCTGATTTCTCTGCTTGTTTCTCTGCTGCTAAGCATTGCTACAGAAAGATTTGAATTAGTGGTTTCATTTATTACAAATTTTTTATTATTAACTTCAACTGGTGCTTATAGTAGCCTAAATAATCCTTCTATTCAACATTCATTGGGTCTACCCAATTCTCTGTAACAACTATAATAGACTTTTTCCTACAATCTTAATCTTTGATATAAGAATTTACCATTGACCCAAATTTTGTTGTCTCTCAGTTCTTACATTAATTATATTGTCATAGTAATTGTATATATTGTTCTTTTGATTCTGAATTCTTGAATCTATATTACTTCATAGAAGTTTCATTGTATTTTTCTGAGTTTTTCATGTTTAACATTCACTGCAGTAGAGGAGTATTCTATTATATCCAGTCCACTGCTCACTTATTTTGCTTCTCACTGTTGACACATAATGTCATTAAAAATATTTTTATAGGTGTGTCTTTTCCTGCTATTAGTAAATTCATTTTTATAGTATCTTTGAGTCAATGGATATTAACAGTCAAGTAACATTTCCTTCTCAATTCCAAGTCATTTTCTAGAATGGGTGAATTGATTTATAGCTCTACTAGCTGTGAATTGGTATTTCTGACTTCTAAAAGACCCTCCAACATATGGTTTTCCCATCTTTTAGTGTCTTTACCAATTTAATGTTTGGGTTGATGCTTCAGATTTATCTTATTTTGAATTTCTCATCATTAGTGTTATTAATTTCTCACATGGTTAATAGTTGACAATTTCTTATTTTAAAAGAAGTAAAATGGACCATTTGCATATTTGAGAGATAATTCTTATCCTTATAGCTTTGGGTCAGTTACCTATAGATTTGGGTTCTTGGACCTTTTTTCATCAGCAAAATAGGGATAGTAGAAGCACTTACCCCACGGGGTTATCGGGAAGATCAAATGAATTAGAACATGTAAAATACTTTGGAAACCTTAAAATACTATACAAATGCTATCTATTATTCATTATTATTATTATTATTTTTAGAGATACTTAATGAAAGTTTTTTCTAACCTTTATCTTTTAAAATTATTTAAATAATATTATTTTATATTTTTATTTAAATTATTTAAATAAACTATTAAATATTTATTCAAAAGGCTTTTTTTAAACTATTAGATAATCAAGATTTGCTATTCTGTCTTTTGTGATCTGTTCTACTCCATATCTAAATATAGTTTCTTATTATCTCTCATTTAAAAAATATAACCTTCTATTGCCTAAAAGGTTTTATGGTATGGCTTTAAAAATAATTTATCCATTTTAATATATTGTACATATAATTCAAAATGTTGGTGTAAACATTTTTAACTGAATTGCTTTTCAGTTTTCCTAGCAGTTCATATTTACTCAAGAGTTCCTTCCTCAATAACTTCTGTTCTTGAGTTTATCCGACACTATTACTAATCTACTGTGCACTATTCTAAATATTTCTTTCTTATATAGTCTTTTAGACTTAATTACTATTATCTAGTACCAGAAAGCTTTGATAGTTACTGCTTAATATGGTCTAAGATCTAATAAAACCAAGGTCCCTCCTTCTTATGTGTTTTTCATTATATCCCTTGACATTTTCAAGCTTTTTTTTCCTCCAAATACATCTTTGTTATTTTTTAAAATAATGTGAAGTATTCTACTGGTAATTTGATTTATACAGCACTAAATACTTGCTGTTCATCCTTTGTTTTCGAAGAGGTCCAGTGATATCATGGGGTGATGTCTTGACTCACATAAGCATTGAATTTAAGTGAGGCAGAGATGCACAAAGTCATCAGCCTCACTCCCTCTTTCACAGTCATCAAAGTCCAACAGCAAGACAAAAGTCAGTATGACTGGCAATGGCCTGGGATGCAGTAGATGACCTTGGAGTCTTCAATGTCTGACCAAGCTCTAAGCACTCCATAGTGCCTGCTTGAGTTATAGCTCAACTAGCTGTGAATTAGTATTTCTGACTTCTAAAAGACCCTCCAACATGTAGTTTTCCCATCTTTTAGTATCTTTACCAATTTAATGGCCACTGGAACAAATAGTTCTCATCCACCCATTCTACTGGAGGAAGTTTTCACATGTGCCTACCCCTACCTCACTTAAGGGTTTGAGCCCACCTATGCCGAGATGATTTTACCAGGGTGCAACCACTGCTAATGTTATAGAACTTCTTCGATCCATAAGTGAGAGTTGGTGATAGGTGGATACCAAAGTTGGATGAACAGCTCTGAAAAGGGCTCAGGAAGCCCTCAGAGGTGCTAGTTCTCCCTGAACATGCCATATACCTCCACTAAATATGTAGATTATTTTGAATAGCATTTTTTTTACAGTATTTGTCTGACCTGACAACATTATATTTCCAAATATTTAGGCCTTCTATTTTTGTAAAATTTGTTGTGTTTATGTATCCTATATGTGTGTCTTAGTAGGTTAATTTAGATATTTAATTCATTTTTCCCTCAGTGGAGTTTCTCATAACCTATCATGTGCCTAAATTGTATTAATAATCCACAAAGAAGCATATTATTACTGTGAATTTATTTTGTATCCTCCTACCTTGATAAAAGTATTGTTTCATTATCTTTTGTTGTTAATTCTCTCAGGTTCTATAGGTAAATTATCATGTCATCCATAGTGAAAATTTTAGCTCATCTTTCCCATGACTATAACCTTATTTTTTAAAAAAAATCTTAGTGCTATAGGTATCATTTCAAGCAAATTGTCGAATAATTTTGGAGGCTCTTGCTACTTGCTTTACCCAGATATTTTTGATAAAAGAATTTTTAGTATTTCTCCATTACAAATAATTTAGCTCTTAATCTTAAATATGTACTTTTGATTATATTAAAGAATGTTTATTCTATTCTTTTCCTTTTTTTAGCGCTTTTACAGAAATGGGTGCTCATTTTTAAGACTTTTTCAATCAATCAGCAGGCATTTGTTAAGTAACCATTGTGTTCCAGACATTGTGCTAAGCACTGGAGATAGAAATACAAAAGTGGAATAGTCTCTACCTTGAAGAAGCTGATATTTGAATAGACAGATATAATATATATGAATGAGTGGTGGCCAGGAAGGAGAGTTTTGGCCTTTGTAGTCACCAAGACTGTGAATGGAGTCACAGGGCTGTAGGTTGTCTTACTCATTCTAATAGCTGTGGTGGTATTGATTTGATTATTGTTCCAAGAGAAAGAGTTAAAAAGCAAGGAGGAGAACAGAACATACATGGAAGAGTGGCAGAGAGCAAGATTCCATGTTGGGTTGACCCTGGAGAAATTCTGGAGAGCTAGATTCTATGTGAAGCATGGCCTGAATTTGTGTCAAATGTAGTTTCCCAGTTTGTCATTCCTGACAACATCTATTTTATACTATTGCTTTGACTAATGTGGGTGTCACTTTAAAAAAATCATCTGAAACATGATTAAAACCTAGGTTAAATCTGAACATGGCTAAGTCAACTGTCTTCTCAGGGCCCCAAGAAGCTTCTTCAAACTCTTAATTAGTCATTGCTTACTAATCTAGGCAGCTAAGTGGCTCAGTGGATGGATTACTGCATCTGGAGTCAGGAAAATGATTTCAAATACAAATTCAGACAATTACTAACTATATGGTTGGGTAAGTCACTTAATCTCTGCCTTAATTTCCTCAACTGTAAACTGGAGATAATAATATTATGAGGATCAAGTCAGATAATATCTGTAAATCTCTTAGCACTGTGCCTAAAACATGGAAGTCACTTAATAAATATTTGTTCTTCTTCCTGTTCCAATATGCACTGGCTGAAGAAACTTTCACAAAAGACTTTCATCTCAATTCAGTTAACTTCGATAGGCATTATGAAACATTAATTATGTACTAGGCCTTGTGCTGGTGGTTAAGATTCAAAATATATAATTAAACATTCTTTCCCCTCAAGAGGCTTACATTCTACTGGATGGGTAGGGGCACAAATTAATGAAGACTAATTATACATAATTATGCATATCTAATATACAAGTAGACATATACACAATGTGTGTTTGTCTATGACTATGACTATGTTTTTATCATTATCTTACAAAGTCATTTTGGTGGGAAATGCTAGCAAATGGTGGAATCAGGAAAGGCATCCCAGCCTTTATTTGTTCTTTATTTGAGCCTAGAAGGGACCTAGTGATTTTTAGCTGTGTACATATGGAGGGAAAACATTCTAGGCCTAGAAGACAAGATGTGCAAAGACATTGAGGCAGGAGATGGGATGTCATGAACAGGAAACAGCAAATAGGCCAGTTTGGCACAGAGTGTATGAGAGTGATTAATATGAAATAGATATGGAGAGTTAGGCTACTGCCAAAGTCTGAATAATTTTAAATTATTAATTTAACTAAATAATTTAAAAATAAAATTTAAAATTTAAATTTCACACAGAGGTGTATATATTTTATCCTAGAGGTTAGAGGAAACCATTTAGATTTCTTGAAGTGATATGGTCTGACCTAAGCTTTATTATGGGAACTACATGGAGGATTACCAGCCATCTACCTTGCCCCTTTGCCTGTACTTCATCTTGTCAACCCCCAGGGCACTGTGGCTATCATACTCCTCTTTTTCTTCCCAGGGGAACAGTCCCTACTGCACTGTCTGGACTGGAATCTTATACACTTGAGACACCTGAAATGGTGGGCTAAGTAACTTATGCAGTTCTCACTGGCCATCTCCCTACCTGAGTAAATTCAGCCCTAGTCTCTCTAAGCTCTATGTAACACTGCCCTCCTTCTCTCTTCTGCCCTCAGGAGTCCTCCTCTAATGTTAATAAACTATATATGAATATATATGTATGCATGCATACATGTAAGTATATATATGTATGTGTATGTACATATATGTATAGATAGATAGATAGATAGATATAGATATTGCTTTCATATTTCTTCCATCTTTTGGTGCTCATTGAAATCTACATCTCATGGTACCCTTTCCAAGATATACAAGATGAAGAAAAAAAGTTAGCATACTCCTTGCTCCCCATTTTTAGTTTGAGACCTTTCCTCTGCTACTAGCAACAACCTTGCATCATTGTTTAAGTAAATTTTAATTTTTTTCTCAATTATATGTCAGCAAAATTTTCAAATTCTTTCCTTCCCTTCCTACCTCCACACCCCTCTCCTGGAGAAGGCAAGGAGTTTTATGTAGATTTTACCTGTGCAGTCATGCAAAATATTTCCATATTAGCCATGTTGTAAAAGAATATTCAGACCAAAAAAAGAAAAATAATGAACTAAAAAAAGCTTCAGTCTGCATTCAGACTGCATGTTCTTTCACTGAAGATGAATAGCATTTTTCGTCGTTAAGTCCTTTATAATTATTTTGGATCATTGCATTGTTGAGAATAGCTAAGTCAGGGGGGGTGAAGCTGCAGCCTTAATAAAAGGATTTGTTCTATAAAACTTGGGCTCAGTCAAAAGGCCACAGTTGAGGATCTAGAAGGCCACATGTGGCCTTGAGGCTGCAGGTTCTCCACCACTGAGCTAGGTCATTCATAGTTGATCATAATAGAAATTGATGTTGCTGTGTATGGTTCTGCTCATTTCGCTTTGCAACAGCTCATATAATTCTTCCCAAGTTTTTCTGAAAGCAATCCTACTCATCATTTCTTGTAGCATGACAATATTTCATTACACTCATATACCACGACTTGTTCAGCCATTCCACAATTGATGGGTATCACGTCAATTTCCAGTTCTTTGCCACCACAAGAAGAGCTGCTATAAATGTTTTAGTACGTGTAGGTTATTTACCTTTAAAAAAAATCTTTTTGGAATATAGACATGCTAGTGGTGTAGTTGGGTCAAGGGTACACAGTTTTGTAGTCCTTTGGACGTAGTGTCAAGTTGCTCTCTAAAACAGTTCAATCAGTTCACAACTCCAACAACAATGCATAAATCAATGTCCTAATTTCCCCATATACCCTCCAATATCTGTAATTTACTTTTTCTGTCATATTAGCCAATCTGATAGGTGTGAAGTGGTACTTCAGAGTTGTTTTAATTTGTATTTCTCTAATCAGTAATGATTTAGAATATTTTTATATTGCTATAGATAGTTTTGATTTCTTCTTCTGAAAACTGCTATTCTAATTCCTTCAATTTATTTTTCTTCTCCTATTGCTATAGATAGTATTTCTAGAACAATACTGAATAACAGCAATGATAATGGGCATCCTTACTTCACCTCAATCTTATTGGGAAGGTTCTTAGCTTATCCACTTCACAGATAATGCTTGCTGATGATTTTAGATAGCTGCTACTTATCATTTAAGTAAATTTCTACGTATTTCTATGCTTTCTCGCATTTTTAATAAAAATGAGTGTTGTATTATGTGAAAAACTTTTTTGCATCTATTGAGATCATCAGTTTTTGTTGTTTTTTGATATGGTAAATAATGCTGATAGTTTGCCTACTATTCCATCAGCGCTGCATTCCTGATATGAATCCCACCTGGTCACAGTGTATTACCTTTGTGATTTATTGCTGTAATCTCCTTGCTAGTATTTTATTTAACGTTTTTGCATCAATATTCATTAGGGAAATTGGTATATAGTTTGCTTTCTCTGTTTTTTGCTGTTCTGGTTTAGGCATCAATACCATATTTGTGTCATAGAAGAAACTTGAAAGAACTCCTTCTTCATCTATTTTTCCAAAAAGTTTATATAATATAGGAATTAATTGTTCTTTAAATGTTTGGTAAAATTCACTTGTGGACAGCTAGGTGGCATAGTGGAGAGACTGCCATGCTTGAAGTCAGGAAGACTTATTTTTATGAGTTCAAATATGACCTCTGACTTTTTTTTAGCTGTGGGCAAGTCACTTACTCCTTTTGGCCTCAGTTTCCTCATCTGTAAAATGAATTTAGGGAAGGAAATGTCAAGCCACTTCAGTATCTTTGCCAAGAAAACCCAAAATAGGTTTGTGAAGAGTCAGAAATGATTGAACAATAACAAAATTATTCACCTGTGAATTATCTGGTGCTGGGTATTTTTTTCTTAGGGAGCTCATTGATGGCTTGTTCATTTTTTTCTAAGATAAGTTTATTTAAGTATTCTATTTCCTTTTATGTTAATCTGGGCAATTCATATTTTAACAGTTTGTGAATATTCATCCATTTCATATTGTCAGATTTACTGGCATAAAATTGGGGAAAATATTTCCTAATAATTGCTTTAATTTTTTTTTGTTGGTGATGAATTCACCCTTTTAATTTTTGATATTGGTAATTTAGTTTTCTTTTTAAAATTAAATTGACCAATGGTTTATTTTATATTATGTTTCACAAAACAATCTCCTAGTTTTATTTATTAGTTTGATGGTTTTCTTACTTTCAATTTTATTAATCTTCCCTTTGATTTTCAGGATCTCCAGTGTGATGTTCAATCAGAATTTTTAATTTGTCCTTTTTCTAATTTTTTAGTTGCATGCCCAGTTCATTGCTATGCTCTTTCTATATTTCATTAATGTTAAGCATTTAGAGATATTTATTTTCCCCTAAGAACTGCTTTGGCTGCATCCCACAAATTTTGGCATGTTATCTCATCATTGTCATTCTCTTTAATGAAATTATTTATTATTTCTATGAGTTGTTCTTTGACCTACTAATTCTGTAGGATTAGATTATTTGGTTTCCAATTGTTTTAATTTTTGGCTCTTTATTGAATATGCTTTTTATTGCATTATAATCTGAAAGGGAAGCATTTAATATCTCTGCTTTTCTGCATTTGATTATCAGATTTTTATACCCTAAGAGACAGTCAATTTTGTGGAGCTGCCCTGTATAACTGAGCAAAAGACATGCTCCTTTTTATTTCCATTCAATTTTCTTCAAAGGTCTATCATATCTTATTTTTCTAAAATTTGATTCATCTCTTTAACTTCTTTATTTTTTATTTTATGGTTATATTTGTCTAGTTCTTATAGGAGAAAATTGAGGTTCCCTCACTACTAAAATTTTACTGTCTATTTTGCCTAATGATATGGGAATAAATCTGACAATTGAAATGAAATAGATGTATATTTATAAAAATATAAATTGCCCAGGTTAGCAGAAGAGGAAGTAGAATACTTAAATAACCCTAGTTTAGAAAAAGACATTGAAAAATCATTAATGAACTCCTTAAGAAAAAATCCCTACAACCAGATGGATAAAAAAAATTATTTTCATATCTTAATATCTTCATATCTTAATCATATAATTTATATTAATATATGTTACTCAATCAAATAATTCTGTTGTTATTTTGCACAGAAAGCTGTGCAAAAAAAAAGTCAGACCATAGAATCTTTCTTTGGTGACAAAGAAGATCAATACATACAACCAGAAGAAGACAACAAAGTCAAAGCTCCTATATTCAAAGCCTCCAGGACAAATATGAATCAGTCCCAAGCCATGGAAGACTTCAAAAAGGATTCTGAGAAGCAAGTAAGAGAAGTAGAGGAAAAACTGGAAAGAGAAATGAGAGTGATGCAAGAAAATCTTGTAAAACAAGTCAACAGCTTGCTGAAGGAGACCCAAAAACAATACTGAAGAAAATATCCCATTAAAAAAATAGCTTAGCGACAGCTAAGTGGCTCAATGAATACAGCACCAGCCCTGGAGTCAGGAGAACCTGAGTTCAAATCCAGCCTCAGACACATGATACTCACTAACTGTGTGACCCTGGGCAAGTTACTTAACCCCAATTGCCGAGAGGGAGAGGGGGGGGAGGGGAGGGGAAGGGGAGGGGAGAGGGAGAGGGAGAGGGAGAGAAAGCCTAACCCAAATGGCAAAAGAGGTCCAAAAATCCAAATGAGGAGAAGAATGCCATAAAAAGAAGAATTGGCCAAATGGAAAAAGAAGTCCAAAACCTCACTGAAGACAATACTTCCTTAAAAAATTAGAATGGAGCAAGTGGAAGCTAGTGACTGTATGAGAACTCAAGACATTATAAAACAAAACCAAAAGAATGAAAAAATAGAAGACAATGTGAAATATCTCATTGGAAAAACAACTTACCTGGAAAATAGATCTGGGAGAGATAATTTTAAAATTATTGGACTATCTGAAAGCCATGATCAAAAAAAGATCCTAGACATCGTCTTTCAAGAAATTATCAAGGAAAACTGCCCTGATATAGTAGAACCAGAGGGCAAAATAGAAATTAAAAGAATCTACGAATCACCTCCTGAAAGAGATCCCCATGCACATTGAACCTCTCCTGAGCTTCTGTTAATATACAGCATCCTAGGGATATTGTAGCCAAATTCCAGAGTTCCCAGGTCAAGGAGAAAATATTGCAAGCAGTCAGAAAGAAACAATTCAAGTATTGTGGAAACACAATCAGGATAATACAATATCTAGCAGCTTCTACATTAAGGGACTGGAGGGCTTGGAATATAATATTTTGGAGGGCAAAGGAGATAGGATTACAGCCAAGAATCATCTACCCAGCAAAACTGAGTATAATCCTTGAGGGGGAAAATTGGATATTCAGTGAAATAGAGGACTTTCAAGTATTTTTGATGAAAAGACCAGAGCTGAATAGAAAATTCAATTTGAAAATACAAGACTCAAGAGAAGCATGAAGAGGTAAACAGGAAAGAGAAACCACAAGGGACTTATTAAGGTTGAACTGTTTACATTCCTGCTTGGAAAGGTGACATTTATCATAAGCCAGGAAAGAAAATGAGATGGTGGGGTTCCAGTGCTTGCTATGTCCTTCAATAAACCTACCAAGTTATGAAAAAAAAATCATTTCAGTCATATTCAACTCTTTGTGACCCCATTTAGGGATTTTTTGGCAAAGATACTGGAGTGATTTTCCATTTTCTTCTCTGACTCATTTTATAGATGAGGAAATGAGGCAATTTCTAAAACTTCCTAACTCCCATGACCTCTCTTGCACCTCATCCACACATAGGAGTGGTCATACCTTAGGCTATACAGACACTCTTCCAGCCCATGTACTGAAATCCTGAGGCATTCATCTGTCTGAGATTCTGTCTAATAACCCTTTGTAAGAACATTATTTGTGAACCCAGAAGTAACAGGATTCTTTTCCTCCAGCTCCCATAACTATCTCCCTAGTTTACTGTTTGAAGTATTTCAAGGTCAAATGGAAATACCTACTAGGAAACCTGTATATACCAATCATCATGAAATGCTATACAGTTATTCCAAATAATTAACATACAATCAGAATGATTAAGAATCAGATTTGGTTAGGACAGTAGAAGGCAGTCATCTTGCTTTCTCAGCAATTTTTTCCTGGGCTTTTTGATAGTTGGCAATTTGGTTTATTATAGCACGGTTTAATAAATTTATGAAGGGCAAAAATGACCTTTCTTCTTGAGTCTGGAGCAAAGTGCCATTTTAATTATCTCCTTTAGTCTCTCCTACTTTAAGTGATTCAGTTTTTGAAAATCTACCATCTGTTAGCAAATGGTATTCTCACCATGAAGGCAGTGATTAAGTCTATTGCAATCTCAGAGGATGAGAAGGCAAGGAAAATATAAGAATAGGACATGAAGAAGAGTAAGTCAGAAGGGAAAGATGTTCTGTGAAGTGGATAAGGATGAAATAAAATCAGATATTAACTTTCATCTTCAGAGTGAAATGATGTGGAGTTGAATTTGTTATTTTTTCAAATTAAAAAAAATTATTCTCAACTTAAGAAATAAAACAAGCATTTCCATAACTTATAGACTAGTAAAAGAAATGATTGTACATGAAACTGCAAATGAATTAAGTAAAACTTGATATTCCTTTTAAATATATAATAAAATCATCATGTAAATTTATTTTCCCCCTTTTTTTCTTCTTCTCTCTCACCCTAAATGTGGCTACCATTAGACACAAATATGTATGTGTGTATATATATGTGTATATATACATATATATATATATATATACATATACATATAAACATTCTATAAATACTTCTATTTATCAATTCTTTCTCTGGATGCAGATAATGCCTTCCTTCATATGTCCTTTGTAGTTAATTTGGGTATTTATAATAGTCAAAATGACTTATTCAATCCAAGTTGTTCTTAACACAATTTTGTTGCTACTGTATGCTATGTTCTCTTGGGTTATACTCATTTTGCTCTTCATTATTTTGTGTAAGTCTATCCGTGTTTTTCTAAGATCATCAAGCTCATTATTTCTTTTAGCACAATAGTATTTCATCATAATCACATACCATTCCCCATATACCATTCAGCCATTCCCCAATTGAATGAGCATCCCTGAAATTTTCAGTTCTTTCCCACCACAAAGAGACCTGCTATAAATATTTTAAAACATAGAGGTTCTTTTCCTATTTACCTAATCATCTTGGGAAACAGACCTAGTAGTGGTATTGCTGGGTCAAAAGGTTATAGGCAATTTAATACCTCTTTGGGCATAATTCTATATTGCTCTCCAAAATGGTTGGATCAGTTCACAGTTCCAAGAATAGTGTATTAGTGTCCCAATTTTTGCACATCCCCTGCAACATTTGTTGCTTTCCCCTTTGATCATTTTAGCCAATCTGATAGGTGTAAAATAATAACTCAAGGTTATTTTAATTTGCATTTCTCTGATCAATAATGATTTAGAACATTTTTTCATATGAATATAGTTTTAATTTCTTCATCAGAAAAATGCCTGTTTATATCTTTACCATTTATCAGTTGGGGAATGACTCATATTCTTATAGATTTGACTAAGTTGGCATATTTGAGATATGAGACCTTTATCTGAGAATCTATCCATAAAATATTTCCCCAGTTTTTTGCTTTCCATCTGATCTTGGCTACATTTGCATTGTTTGTACAAAAGCTTTTCAATTAAATGCAATTAAAATATCCATTCTTCCTCATAGGACTCTAAGCTCCATCAGCTCAATGGATAATGACCTTGATATCTTTGCTTTTCCTTTAGCATTTAGCTTATTGCTTCACATAGAGCAGGTGCTTGGGAAATAGCTGGTGAATTAACAAATTAAGGAAATAAGTAGAGAAGAAAATACCACCAGCAAACTCCAACCCACAGTGTTATCCTCTCGCTGAATGTTGATCTTAAGTAGGAATGTAAGCTGTCCAGTGGCAACTAAGTGGCACAGCGGATAGAGCACCAGGCTTGGAGTCAGGAAGTCTTGTGTTCAAATATGGCCTCAGACACTAGCTATGTGATTCTGTCATTTTACCTCTGTTTACTTCAGTTTCATCCTCTGTGAAAAATGGGAATAATAACAGCACCTACCTCCCAGGGTTGTTGTGAGGAGCAAATGAGAATAATTGAACAGGGCCTGGCATATTATAAGCACTATACAAATGTTTATTATTGTTATTGTTATTATTATTATCATTGTCAATTGTACATTCATTCCAGTTGAAGTAAAGTTTTTTGTTAAGGTTTTAGAAACAAATTTTTGTTCAGCCATTCCCCAACTATTGGGCATCTTTGCAATTTCCAGTTCTTTGGCAGCACAAAGAGAGGTACTATAAACAATCTAAAACATAAAGGTTTTTTTTTCTTTTCCCCCAATTATCTTTGGAAATAGACCAAGTAGTCATATTGCTGGGTCAAAGGGTAGTGTTTTTTCACATTTTTTCACATCCCCTCCAACATTTGTCACTTTCCCTCCCCATCATTTTAGCCAATGTAAAATGATATCTAAAAGCTATTTAATTTGCATTTCTCTAATCAATAATGATTTAGTATATTTTTCTTTTTTATTTTATTTATCCCCAATTACATGTAAAAACAATTTTTAACATCCGTTTTAAAAAACTTTGAGTTCCAAATTCTCTCCCTTCCTCCCTCTTCACACTCCCTCATTGAGAAGGTAAGCAATTTGCTATAGGTCATACATGTGTAGTCATGTAAACCATATTTCCATATTAGTCATGTTGTTAGAGAAAACGGACCAAAAAAATCAAGATAAATTAATAAAGTAAAAAAAAAATAATGCTTCAATGTGTATTCAAGCACCATCAGTTCTTTCTCTGGGGATGGATGGCATTTTTCATCATAAGTCCTTCAAATTTGTCTTGGAGAATAGCTAAGCCATTCACAGCTGATTATCTTATAGTATTGTTGTCACTTTGTACACAATACATTTCACTTTGCATTGGCTCATGTAAGTCTTTCCAGGTTTTTCTGAGAACATCCTGCTCATCATTTCTTGTAGCACAATAGTATTCTATCACAATCACATGCCACAATTTGTTCAGCCATTCCCCAATTGATGGGCCTTTCCCAATTCCCAATTCTTTGTCACCAGAAAAAACTACTATAAATATTTTTGTACATATATATCATTTTCCTTTTTTTTTAATCTTTTTGGATACAGACCTACTAGTGGTATTGCTACATCAAAAGATTTCCGTGGTTTTATAACCCTTTGGTCATAGTTACAAATTGTAGAGCATTTTTTCGTATGACTATAAATTGTTTTGATTTCTTTATTGGAAACCTACCTGTTCATGTCTTTTGACTGTTTATCAATTGGGGAATGACTTGTTTTCCTATGGATTTGACAAAGTCCTGTTATATTTTAGATATGAGACCTTTATCTGATTAACTGTCTATAGAAATTTTTTTCACCAGTTTTCTGCTTTACTTCTGATCTTGGATACATTTGTTTTATTTGTATAACACCTTTTTAGTTTAATGTAATTGAAATTATCTATTTTACACCAAACTCTGCTCTCTATCTTGTTCATTCATAAATCATTCACCTATCCATATGTCTGATAAGTAAAATGTTCAGTGTTCTAATTTTCTTGTAAAATATCTTTATATCCATTTTGGTAATGTACCAATTTTGACTTTTTCTTGGCAAATAGTATAAGATATTTGTCTATGCCCAGTTTCCACCATACTGCTTCCGGTTTTCCCAACATTTGTTTTACCAAATAATGAATTCTTATCCCCAAATCTTGTCTTTATACTTGTCAAATAGATTATTATTTTTATTTGCTGCTTTAAATTGTATGTCTACTTTATTTCATTGATCTGCGTTTCTTTTTCTTAGCCAGTTACCAGATAGTTTTGATAATTACTACCTTATACTACAGTTTAAGATGTTACTGCTAAACTGCCTTCCTTTACACTTTTTTCATCATTTCCTTTGTTATTCTTGATTTTCTGTTTTTCCAAAGGGATTTCATTATTATTTTTCTAATTCACATTCAAAGTCAAGTTATTATTTGTAAATTTTAATCTATCTTATTTTTATTCACTATTTTCCTTCTCAGCCTCTCTTTTCACCCAGTTACCTTATCTTCTCCCCTTACCCTCTTACTCCTTATTTTAGCCAACCCTCTAAAAGTCCCTCCCTTATCTATTCACTCCATACTCCTGATCTTAATCTAAATACCCTTCTAAAAGTCCCTCCCCAGCTCTATTCCCCCAGTTTTCTCATCTCTCTAAAAGTCCAGAAGACTTCTAAAACCTTTTCAGATGTCTAAATTGTTTCCTCTTCAACCCAGTTAGGTTCCAATACTACAAGCCCTGCACCCCCACCTGCTTTTTCTGTATTAGTTCTTTTCATACCCCATTGATTTTAGAAAAACATGGAAAGACTTGCACAAAATAATGAAGAACAAAATGAATAGAATCAAGAAAACATTGTACACAGTAACAGCAATACTGTTTTAAGAACAACTTTGAGCGAATAAGTTATTTTGACTATTATAAATATGCAAATTAACTACAAAGGTCCTATGAAGACCCTATCTGCATCCAGAGAAAGAACTGATAAATAGAAGCATGTATGGAATAATTTTGCATACACACAGACATATCCACCTATTTGTGTCTAAAGGTAGCCATCTCTATGATGAAGATAGGGGAGAGGGAAGAAGGAAAAAGAAATTTACGTGATAATTTTGTTGTATATTTGAAAAGAATAGCAAGTTGTGTATAGTAGATTTGCAGTTTCATTTATAATCATCTTTTTTATTGTACTATGTTGTGGAAATGCTTGTTTTATTCCATAAATTAAAAATAAAATTAAAAAATAAATACTTTTTTTCTGTTTGAATTTCCTGTACATCTGCACATGCTAAGCTAAGATAATAGACTGTCATCTAATTTTCAGGAAATAAGGAGCCTTAGCTATCTTCTAATTCAAACCCAGTCATTTTATGGATATAATAGCTGGGGGTCTCCAGAAAAACAAAATGATTTGACAGAGGTTACATAGTTAGCAGGTCATATGGCAGTGTTAACTGTGATCCGGATCTCTGAAATCCCTGGCAGAGGTCTCTTTCCATTAACTATGCTGCCTTCCCTGATAAGTGCTTACTCAATGATTGTTGATTAAATTTATCTTTACTATTCCAACTCTCAAGTAAAGAGAATTGAATAGGGATAAACTAATCATGAAAACTGGTCTTTCGCTGTGATTGGCATGAGGAGTAGGGGGTGCTGCAGGTGATGTTAATGAGCAACTAAGAGAGAAACAGATGTGGCAGCAGCAAGCTGTGGGCTTATAGATGTTGGAAAGACTCTGAAATAGCTGTGGTGTGCCTGCCAAATGGTTAATCTCACACTGGAATAGAAGTGGATAATTAGTGGAGTTCCCCATCTGGTGGTAGTCACATGGCCTGGGGTATGTGCACATCGGGTATACAACTACAGCCAAAAATCAAATTGAATCAATTGTAACTTTCTTTCTTTTTGTGCTGAGCATTGTATCTCTGACAAGGATTTCTGACAAGATCATGCAAATGACAATATAAGTAGAGGTGAGGAGGTATTCAGAAGAGAACATTGGACCTTGACTCAGGAGCTCTGTGTCAAATCCTGACATTGTCACTTGACTAGCTATTTGAGCATCAGTTTCCTCAATTGTAAATTATATATAATATACAATATAATATACAATGTAACAATAATTGTAAAGCATAATAATCTTGACACATTCTCTCAGAGGGATGTTATGAGGAAAGATATTTGTAAACCATAAAATGTCATATAAATATATTATTATTTTTCTTATTATTATTCAAGAAATTTACATCGGGCATTTCAATACAAAACTCCCTTTGGTTTTATTCCTTTTTTTAAAAAGTAAGACATGAACATCTATTCATAATAAGGTGTTTGTGGGAACCTGTGTAGTTTAAAAGGTGGAAGGATAAGGTAGGAAAGTGTATAAGTGTGTGTTTGTGTGTGTGTGTGTGTGTGTGTGTGTGTGTGTGAGAGAGAGAGAGAGAGAGAGAGAGAGAGAGAGAGAGAGAGAGAGAGAGAGTGATTTGCAAAATGGCAATGATTCTAGACAGAGGAGTTAGACTGGAATAAAGTACACAATTGGGGCTCCATCTTTCAATATGACTGAATAATAAATTATCATTATTTAGTGGTTTTCCAGGGAAAATTGTCTTTGATGAGTCTTTAAGTATAGTTGGATAGCAGAAGGAGACTTAATCCTTCCTTCTAAGGCTTCCTTCTGAATCTTAATTCTTAATCTTTGTCTTTTCTCACAAAATTTATGAAAATGATTATGTGGTTGTTTAGTAGATTAGTCATATCTTATTCTTTGTGACCCCATTGGGGTATTCTTGGGAGAGATACTAGAGTGGTTTGCCATTTCTTTCTCTAGCTTACTTTACAGATGAGGAAACTGAAGCAAACGGAATTAAATGTCTTGCCCAGGATCATATAGGTATTAAGTCTCTGCAGCTGGATTTGAACTCAGGTCTTCTGACTCCAGACCCTGCATTCTATCCACTGCACCACCTAGCTGCCCCTGAAAATGATCAAGGACTCCTTAAATAATTGGTATTTAGAGAGCATTTCTAACCTGATCTACCCAGATGCTCAGGAGCCTTAGATGAATAGTACTATGTGGGCATCCACACCTCTGAATAGCACACCCAGAGTGGTGATTTTGGTCTACGTGCCTAGGCTAGAACTTTCTTCAGTGGTAAATGTGTGGGCACAAATGTTGAAGTAGCCCAGATTGGAAAATGATATAAATTATTTTTAGCAACTTTCCAAGATATCTACTTGTTAAGTTTAACTAAAAATATACTTCTCCATCTGTACTTAAAAGAAAAAAAAATGTGCATTGTAGAGTTGAATGCTGACAATGGCAGAGGGCCTACCTGCTTAAAACAATCCTTAAGTACATATTGTTTTTATTACAAATCAGAAGAAACTGAGATAAGGACTCCACGACTTCACGATGCACAAAGTTCAATGTACAAAGCAAGCATTTAATTTGTGCTTGTTCAGTTGAATGATTCAAGCTTAGTGAAGCTATTTTACCTTCACTAAATGCTGAGGATTCTTTTTTTAATAAATTAGATATTGAATAATTAGTTTACTTTTAAAATGGTGATTAAATAATATATCTAACATGACAACCATTAAAAATTAAGAAAACAATTATTTTTCTTTCTAGGCCTAGAATGTTCTTCCTCCTTATCTCTCTCTACTGGCTTCCCTGGCTTCCTTCAAGTCCCATGTAAAATCTCACTTCTATACAAAGTCCTTCCCAACCCCTCAATTCTAATTCCTTTTCTCTGATAATTATTTCCTATTTTTTTATGTGTATATCTAGTTTGTAAATATTTACTTGTCTCCTCATTAGAATGTGAACTCCTTGTAAGAAGAGACTGTCTTTTGCCTCTTTTTGTATCTACTGTGCTTAGCACAGTGCCTGGCACATAGTAGGTGTTTAATAAATGCTTATTGACCAACTAACTTTGAGGGGAGGGGAGTTATGACTTTATTTAAACTGGTGGCTTTAGTTAGTCCTCTGTTAATGTCTTCCTTTGATATTGCCTGAGTAGTGTGGAGCTGATCAGACAGCCTCAGGGATTTTTCAAGGATAATATTGACTATAGTTGATTTTCACTTTAAATGCTAACTTGAGAACCCAACTTCTATGTAAGATGCACCTCCATGTTTTTTTTTTTTGGTCAATTCTGGGACACAATTCCAAGGCAGCCTTGTATTCACTATGTTGCTTGAGGTTCCCTACACGATCGGTTTCTGTTAGTTAATCACTACTGTCCCAGATTCCATATAAACTTAAGCCAACTCCAACATGAATTTTTTCCTACTCTAAATTACTTTCAAGGTTTTTCCATGCACCACTGAAGAAAATTCCAGCCCAGGAATATAGAAACTTCTGGTGTTGCCACCATGAGTGAATTACACATAAGCAAGCCAGATGGATTTCTCTTTGGTCTTTACAGCACTAGGTCAGCCCAGGAATAATTTCTGGATGACAATCTGCAACCAAGATCGTCCAAGAAGCCTGGATTCATTTCCCACTTTAATGTTTTAACTGTTAATAAAGGCAATAAAAGAATCTGAAGGCTAAAGGGAACATGTACCCAAAGGCCATGATGAAACAGATGATATTTTTTATTTAATGAATAATTGATGTAGTGATCATGTATTGGTCCACCTCTGATTTCTTTTTCTAAGTATCATAATCAAAGGAAGTGTTCAAGGAATCTGTATTAGACCACATTCATTGAAGTATTCCCTAGAATTGAGTCTCTTGATCGATGACAGCTTCCCTAAACCCTGAGCTTATCTCATAGACATATGACAACTGTCCAAGAAGTCCTACATGCCCCTTTCCACCTAATAACTCATATTATAGCTAGGTCCCTTGGAAAGATAGGCTATCATTCCATTTTAGGCAGCATGTAAAGCCAGGCATTCTGAAGTGCTCTATAGAAAGAACAGTTAGTTACTGTGTTTCAGTAAAATTGGGGAGAAAAAAATGAGCTTTTAGTCATGGTATTTGTTCAATTGCTGATGCACTCATTAAAGAAAATGTGCTCTAAGCTACTTTACAAAATTGAAGATTAAGCTTATGGTTTTCCTTATTTTGTTGGTGAAGAATTTTACATTACATAATTGCAAGGCAAAATTACCCAACAGATGTGTATTTTAAATAGCACTCCATAGGGCCTCCTAATAAAGGGTATTTTTCAAATTGATTTTAAATTAAAGTAATTTGAAACCGTGGGGCATGTGTGAATATCCTCCCTTACCAGAAGAAAAAATCAATAATTAAGAGTGTGGGGGAGATACAGAGAAAGCAAGGCAAGTAAAAGATGGCTCCAATTTATAGAAAACCTGTAATTTAAGGTTCCAACTCATTGATTTTCTCTTGGAAAATGTGATTATGATGGATTGCACTCCTGAGCAATTAAGGAACTTCTATTAAAGGCATTTGCATGGCTGATTATATGAGTCCTGTCAACCTTCTGGCCAGGATACATTACTGGAAAAATCTAAGTCTTAAAAATGCACTGGTTATATGTAAGTAGATACATGTAAATCTAGCTTAGTAAATCATTTCCCCCCTGGCTATGCCTATTAGATTAGCTCACCTTGACAGCAATGTCTCAAGCTGGTGTGGTACTTCTCTCTAATACAAGATAATAGATGGCTATGGTTCATTGTGGATTATTTAGAGTGTGGACTAAAACTGAACTATTACTTTGTAAAGTTTCCAAGGAATTTACTCTATGATATTGTTATTGGGTATTTTTTTGTTGATGTTATTTGAAGTATGAATGAGACAAGCATTTAGGTAAATGAGAACGTAAACATGAAAATCTCTAATCTGTCTATCATCTACCTGTTTATCTATATATTTTTACTTAAATGGATCCTCTTCACTTTTGTCAGTTATCACATTTCATCAGTAAAATTAAGAGGTCCACATAGGAGTCTGAATTAGATTTTCCATTGTTAGTCTCTCCCTATTTAGCTGTGATCTCATTTTGTGTGTGCTCCATTCACTGTTTCAGATAGCAATCCATCCATGACTTCCCATCCTATGAGATTCTCTTTGATGCCTTTCTATAGTTTTCCTCTGATCTATTTGTTGTTCCTCTCAATTAATACATGAAAGCCCAACTCATTGTTTGGTAATGTCTTTAATATTGTCAAGTGGACTGACCTGGCCTTTAACCTATGGGGAGGGCACAGCTGAACAGAGCAAGCTAGAGATAGTAGTGTCAGGAATGAAACAGAAATTTGATTTCAAAGTGAGGGAAATGGCTTGCAAGAAAGGAGGCAGATTAGACACACATGCCAGGGCCCCATGCCTACTGGGAGGACCCAATTTAATGTGGCTAAACTTTCATTTACATACTTGTCACTAGACAAAGAGTCAAATAGTGTAGTGTACCAACAGTGGCGAGACATAACAGCACCAGGGAGGCACAACAGCAATATCTAAAGGTTCATGGTATCCCATAGATAGTTGATAAAATTTTCCACTCTGTTCAGCACTATACAAACTCTCAAACTTGTAACATTACACCATGACTTGGGGCAGCTAGAAAGTTAACCCCCCTAACATTCTAGCAAACCACACATTTTTGCCCTGTGGGCCGATACAAACATCTGGTTTTATGGAACTGCCCTTAGGGATTAGTTTCTCTCTAGAAGGGAAATATATTCGGACCCAAAACTTGTTATAGTGTCCAACTAATTCATTGTAATAGTGAAAAGGAGAGTCTAGGTCTTTTGTGCCCCAACACTGTGGTTTATTGACATCCCACTTTTTCCAACTCTATGGCACTATATACCGTATGATCTCCCCAAGAAAATACCAGAAACTCCCCATTTCCTCATTAGAAGACTGGATTCCATGATCTTTCTCTAAGAATCTAACACTGCCTCATAGCTCTTGCTTCTCTCTCTCTAGAATGCTGGATTCCAGAACTCCTCTCTTGGGATGAATAGATAAAAACACACGAAATTCCTTTGTTATTCTGCCCCAAGACATACAAAAGCATCCTCCTGATTCCTCAAGAAACCCAGCTCTACACTTAGTATCTTGTGACCTTGGGAAAGCTGTTGAGACTCCCTGGTCCTCATCTGTAAAATGAGGGGCCTAGCTCCTCTAGACTTGTGATCAATTAACAGATCAACAATCATGTGGCCTCTATAATGTTAATTCCTTTATTTTCTTGTCTGTCCTCTAAAAAGGAGAAAGGGATCAAAATGATGAAAAGGGCCAAAGTCTATGATGAAGACTTCATGGGCCTAGCACAGAATGTTGGCTCTAAATCATGGCAGTATGAGCCAATCAATTTCAATTAGTCATCCTCAATGAGGTAAGAGTAGGTCAAATAGTGCCTATATGCACAACCCCTTTTCATAAGAAGATATCAAAGTTCAAAAGAAATACTCATAACCCTATAATCTTGTCAAGTCAATCAGAGACCCTTCTCCTCTCAAAAGTAAAAAAGGCATGGTCCCTAATTTCTGGGTGCTTATATATTAGAATCATAGACTAGAATGGAAATATCTAGTTTAATTTCTTCATTTTGGATGAGAGAAACAGCACTCTATGGGATAAAGTGACTTCTCCAAAAGTCACAGTAAAAAACTAGGACATTTTGGTTAGGTGATGATTTTTGTTTTTTTAATCAGGAAAAGTATTGGCCTAGATGGATGGACTTTTGAGGTTCCTTTGCATACTGTGATGGTTTGATGCTGCCTAATTCTTTTCTCAATTGCACCACAATGCCTATCCACATGGATACTGTTGAAATTCCTCTTATAAACCTCTCTCACACAGTTATCACAATCTAATTTGTATTCATAGACTCAAAGAACCTTAGAGTTAGAAGGGATCTTATCTGTAATCTTGCCCATTTTCTTCCTGATAGGTGCAGATAGGTGGTTCACTGGATATGAAGTCAAGAGTTCAAGTCTGACCTCAAACACTCACTAGCTGGGTGATCTTGGGCAAGTCACTCAACATCTGCATGCCTCAGTATACTCACTTCTAAGTCGAATAACAGTACCTCTCTCTGAAGGTTGCCATGAAGATCAAATGACATAATATTTATTAAAAATGTTTAGCACCATGCCTAGCACGCAGTAGATACTATATAAATGCTTATTCCCTTCTCCCTTCCTGCTGCAGAAATTGTTTCTACAACATCCCCCCAAAATAGAATCCAGATTCTATTTCAATATCTCCTAGGAAAGGAGGTTTGATTGGTTGATCGTTGTCCTTCATTCCTGAAGACAGCTAAAATGACATCACTACGTTCAAGTCAAGGTACGATGTGTCTAACTGTGGCTGATCAGATTGAAATGGCGTCAGAAGGCTCTACCACAAGTCAGGCATAAACAGTTCATGTGAACATAGAAGTGGAGATGTCTAAATTTGAGCACCTCACATTTCCTCTGCGCTATTGCAATTCTGCTTTGCTTACAGAGTGCAGTACCTTCTTTGATGTGGGCATGCTATGCTGAGTGGTCCTTTGCCAGTGTCTCTCATGTGTCACAATTGATTTCAAAGTTCTTCAAAGAGATTTTGAGAGTGTCCTTGTATTGCTTCTTCTAATCTCCATACGAGCACTTGCCTTGTGTGAGTTCTCCATAAAATAGTCTTTAGGCAAACATACTTTTGGCATTTAAACTATACGGCCAGCCCGTCAGAGTTGTGCTCTCTGCAGTAGAATTTGAATGTTTGACAATTCAGCTCAAGAACGGACCTCAGTGTCCAATACTTTATCTTGCCAGGTGATCTTCAGCATCTTCCTAAGATAATTCAAATGGAAGTGATTCAGTTTCCTGGCATGGCACTGCTATACTATCACAATTTCACATGCATACAGCAATGAGGTCAGCAAAATGACTTTGTAGTCCTTCAGTTTGGTAGGCAGTCTAATACCTTTTCTCTCCCACACTTTCCTTCAAAACCTCACAAACACTGAGCTAACTCTGGAAATTTGTGAATCGACTTCATCATCAATGTGGACATCCTTGGAAAGTACAATGCCAAGGTAAGTGAGCTTATCCAGAGCATTCAAAATTTCTCCTCTTAAGTAGACAGAGAAATTCAATTTAAAATAACTGTAGACAATATAAAATACTTGGGAATCTGCCTACCAAAACAAACTCAGCAACTATATGAGCATAATTGCAAAACACTTTTCCTACAAATAAAGTCAGAGCTATGCAGTTGGAAAAATTTTAATTGCTCGTGGATAGGCCAAGCCAATATAAAAAAAATGATAATTCTACTAAATTAATCTATTTATTCAGTGCCATTCCAATCATTCTATAGAGCTAAAAAAGTAGTAACAGAATTCATCTGGAGGGGCAGCTAGGTGGCACATTGGATAGAGCTCCAGCCTTAGAGTCAAGAGGACCTGAGTTCAAATCCGACCTCAGCCACTTGACACTTACTAGCTGTGTGATCCTGGGCAAGTCACTTAACCGGGGTTGCCTTGCCAAAAAGCAAAAAAAAAAAATTCATCTGGAAGAACAGAAAGTCAAGAATATCAAGTGAATCAATGAAAAAAAAAATGTGAAGGAAAGTAGCCTAACCATACCAGATCTCAAACTGTATTATAAAGTGGTAATCGTCAAACAATCTTTTACTGCCTAAGAAATAGAGTGGTGTATCAGTGTAATAAATTAAGTACACAATACATTGTACAAATGACCATAGGAGTAGCTAGGAGATAACAGTGGATAGAGAGCATCAGCCCTGAAGTCAGGAGGACTTTAGTTCAAATCTGGCCTCAGACACTTACCAGCTTTGTGACCTTGGGCAAGTCACTTAACCAGAGCAATTTGGAGCTATGCCCAAAGGGCAATCATACTGTGCATAGTCTTTGGTCCAGCAATACCACTACTAGGTCTGTATCCCAAAGAGATCATAAAAAGGAGGGAAAGACCTACATGTACAAAAATATTTATAGCAGCTCTTCTGGTGGTGGCAAAGAATTAGAAATTGAGGGGGTGCTCACTAATTGCGGAATGGCTGAACAAATTGTGAAAATAAACATAATAAAATACCATGTGCTATAAGAAATAACAAGGAGGTTGCTTTCAGAAAAAAAAAAACCTTGAAAAACTTGCATGAACTGATACAAAGTGAAGTGAATGGAACCAGGAGAACATTGTACACAGCAACAGCAATATTGTACAATTATCACCTATGACTTAGCTCCTCTCAGCAATGCAATGATTCAAGACAATTGCAAAAGACTCTTGATGAAAAATGCTGTCTGCCTCCAAGGGAAAAAAAAAACTGATGGAGTTTGAATGCAGATCAAAGCATACTATTTTTCCCTTTCTTTTTTTGTTTGAGTTTTCTTGTACAAAATGACTAATATTGAAATGTTTTACATGATTATGCATGTATAACCTATATCAGATTGCTTACCATTTAAGGAAGTGATAGGGGAGGTAAGGAGGGATGGAGTTTGGAACTCAAAACTTTTTTAAAATGTCAAAAATTGTTTTTATATGTAATTGGGGCAAATAAAATATTATTTAAAATGTTTTTTCCTTTGTTGCAACTGATGGTTCCACGTATGGTGCTGGCTGGTGGAAAACCTCTGTTTTCTTAGTGTTAATAGTTAGGCCAAAAGTAGCACAAGCATCAGAGAATTGGTTTATACCTTGTTGCATCTCACCCTCAGGACAGTTTGGGGACCCTTTGAATTATTAAGGAGCTGTATTGTATAGCCATCGATATCATCCTCCCTGTGGCTTCAACCCGTTGGTCCCAGTTCTTTCTGATGGAATCACGCAGTATAGGACTTATATTTTTTCATAGCAAAATTCTTAAAATACTTGTCCCCTCAAATGTAATGTATTTTGGTACCTGTATTACTTGCAAACATATACTACTCAATGGTAAGCTTCTTGAGGACAGGAGACTTGTTTTATTCATCTTATCCTTCTCATCAAACACCTAGCACCATGCTTTGTAAACAAAAAGTATCCAATACATATCTAATGAGTTATAGTGTTATGTAATATAAATTGAAGGACAAATAGGTACATGTTTTTAAAAGCAAAACAAAACAAATCCCCAGTTTTGTTGTTTTTGTTATTTTTAAGTCATATCTTCTTCATGACCCCATTTGGGGTTTTCTTGGCAAAGATACTGGAGCGGTTTGCCATTTCCTTCTACAGCTCATTTAACAGATGAGAAAACTGAGGCAAACAGAGTTGAGTGATTTCCCCAAGGTCACAGAGTCAGTAAGTGTCTGAGGCCAGATCTGGATTCAGGAATCTGAGTCTTCCTGATTTAGGTCTGGTACTCTATTCACTGTTGCATCTCTAAATTTCCACTACTGATTAAATATTTAGGATGATTTTATCCGCTTTACCTTGTGGTGGATAAACATTTAAATATCACTAGATTTTAAGGAAATAGATGCTAACTTTCACTGGTGTTTCCCTAGCAAAGTCTTCATGGAAAACATGAGATCTCTTTGAGGTCTTTGATGGAGAGAAATGAACTGATCTGGTGAAATTGATTTCAGGTGTTCCAAAGCTCAGGTAAGGAGCCAATGCTTAATCTTTCTTGGCTTATAAAAAGAATGCGAGATATTGTCACACTAGTGGTAAGATACCAGTAATATAGTTCTGCCCAAATTGTATTTCTCCTAAGCAAAGACATAATTTGTTGCCATGACAACAGCTATACAAAGATAGTACAAGGAACGAGCAAGAAATATATGTTAGAATGTAGAAAAGGACAGTAAAAGGCTTCTGATTTGGCTTTGACTGTCTGAGAAATAAATAAAAGCATTTTCTAGCTTTCCCCCACAGGTGAGATAGCCATCGATGACACTGTGGATGTCTGCTCTCTCAACAAGCCATTGCCTTTAATAGACTCCACAAACACCATCTGTGTATGATGAAGAAATGTTTTCAGAAATAAATGAGTCATATGCTAGAGCTTTTCACTTGTCAGTGGTGTAGATAATAGGTTTGTGTGAAATGAAAAATAGACCCACGTTAAATCTTAACTATCTTATACCAAATATATACTAGTGTCATTGGGGCTGCCACTAAGCATTATAGAAATCAAGCATCTCTTAAGCAGATATTTTAAGGTCACCCAAATCCTAAGACTGATCTTTGACTTACATTACTTTGACAAAGTTCCAAAAGGCAGAAATCCCAAGGACAGTGCTTAATGGAGGGAGGGTTCTTTGTTCTTAAAAGGGAAAGGGACCCTGGTCCTGTCTTAGATAACGTACCGAATGTAAACTCTACATCCAATGTCTGACACTACCTAAGTAGCTGTGGACAAGTCACTTACCTTTCTAAGCATCAGTTACTGTTTCCCACCAGTAAATTTAGAGCTGAACTCAGATGCTTCTAAGGCTCCTCCTAGCCCACAATGTATGATCCTTCTAAGCTGTACTAGAGGGGTTGATTGGGGGCCCTAAATACTAAACGGAAACATCGAAGAATAGGTTAGGATCACAATACCAATCCAAGGTCCAAGAAGAGGAGAATGAGACCAATGAGATGAAGTACCAAAGGTCCATCAAGTGATCATCAGCACTGAGTAAAAAACCTGGTGGTATCAAGTTCCTGGCTGTACATTGCTCTCCCTCTTCAGTCAGAACTCAGCTTACAATTTAACCACATCCCTTTCATCCATCTAGCCAGCCTTGTCTCCGAATAAGTCTTGATAATTTTGACTAGAGACAGCCCTCCTAAGTACAGCAAGATAATTCACAGATGCATGCCATGGTTATATGGGATGGGGTGGTAGATCTGGGTCAACGAAACTGGGTGGCTAGACTGGCACAATTTTATTACCACACTTAGAAGGAAAATGAGCTCCAACAACAAGTTCTGTAGATGGTACTCTAGCAACTTGATCTTATAAGAAAGATAGGCCTCTCGTCTCCAGCCAGGGTGGTGCTGGCTAACCAAACCAATGTTTTTGAACTCTGGGCATTATCAGGAAGCACTCTGAAATCTCCTGTTGTGCTGTGTCCTCTGCTGGGTCTTCTTACTGCCTGGGAGCCTTCTAGGCTTCTAATCATTCTGGGAGCACTAGCAAGACCATTTGTAAGCATAGCCATTGTGCTAACATCTGTACTAGTGAGATCACTTAGTGAAATCAGGGGCCTTTTCTGTCTGAAAATACATCCCTATTAACAGCCTGCTTCAGTGTCTGGAATTTCCATGCTTAGAGGACAATTCATTTGTCTTGATAGACATCCTCTTTGAAAATACAAATCTGTCAATGTTAAATGCTTGTTTTTTACTAATGCCCTTTGGTTTTATGTCACATTCATTTCTTTCTTAGCTTTTATTAATACTTATTATCTATACATTACCTTCATTTCCAAATATATCCCCTCCCGTCCTCAGAGAACCATCCCTTGTAGTCAAGAATAAAAAGAAAAAGAAAAAAAAAGCAGTCAAATAACCCTAACCAATACATCAGCCAAATCTAGCATTGTATGCTGTGTTTCACACTCAAGAGGTCTTTGTTCTGCAAAGAAGCAAAGTGCATTTTCCCACCTATTTTTGTGACTAAGTTTGATGATTATTATTACACATAATTGAGCTTGCTTTCTTTTTTCTATCCATTTGTTTCATTGTTGTCATTGTGTATATTATTTTTCTGGTTTTCCATTTTTCACTCTGTATCAATTCATGTTTTCCAATGAATCTTTAAATTCTTTACATTTGTCATTCCTATTACATTGCAGTCATGTGCTAGAATTTATCGAGTCGTTCCACAATCACTGGGCATCAACTTTATATCTAGTTCTCCGCCACTATAAAAATTGTTGCTATGGATATTTTGAGGGCATATGGGGTCTTTCTGTCTTTGATCTTCTTGAAGTAACAGCCTAGAATTAGGTCAGAGGTTATGTGCATTATATTCACTGTTAGCATAATTCCCCCCCCAAAATTTCCATAATTGTTGGACTAATTTACAGCATCATCATCAGTGATTTAGTGTGCCTGTCTTTCCACAGCTCCCCCAACATTCACTATTTTCACCTTTTTCATCTTTTTCAATTTGATGGGGGTGAAGTAAGACTTCAGAGGTGGTGTGATTTGTTTTTTTTTTAATTATGACTGATATCTTTTGTTTCTAAATCACTTATTTTTCTACCATATTCCTCTCTTTGCCCCCTCCTAGATAGTCATCTCCTATAAAAATAATTTTAAAGGTAAAAACAAACAAACAAGATAATGAAAAAAGCCCAATGCTGAGCCAAATTTATAAAAAATACAAGTCATTCCCCAATTGATAAATGGTCAAAGGATATAAACAAGCAGTTTTCAGACAAGAAAGTCAAAGTTACCTATATGAAAAAATCTCTAAATCACTATTGATCAGAGAAATGAAAATTAAAACAAGTCTGAGGTACCACCTCATACTTATCAGAGTGGCCAATATGACAGGAAAGGGAAATATTTGATGTTGGAGAGGATGTGGGAAAACTGGGACACTAATACACTGTTGGTGGAGTTCTAAACTCATCCAACCATTCTAGAGAACAATTTGGAACACCGCCCACAGGGCTATAAAGCTGTGCATACCCTTTGGTCCCTCAATACCACTACTAGGTTAATAGCCCAAAGATATAAAAAGTGGAGGAAGGACCTATTTGTACAAAAAAATATTTATAGCAGTTCTTCCTGTGGTGGCTAACAACTGGAAATCAAAGGGATGATTATCAATTGGGGAATAGTTAAGCAAGCTGTGGTATGTGATTGTAATGGAATGTTATCATGCTGTTAGAAATGACAAGAAGGATGATTTCAGAACAACCTGGAAAGACTTAAATGAACTAATGCATAGCAAAGTGTACAGAACTAGGAGAACATTGTACACTGTAACAGCAATATTGTGAATGATTTAGCTATTCTCAGCAATACAATGGTCCAAGACAATGCCAAAGGACTAGTGATAAAGCATACTAACCGCCTCCAGAGAAAGAACTGATATTGATTGAATACAGACTGAAACATGCTATGTTTCACTTTCTTTTTTTCTTTTATTTGTCTTCTTGTACAAAATGACTAATATGAAAATATTTTACGTAACTGAACATGTATAACCTATATCTGATAGTGCTTACCATTTCAGGGAGAGGGGAGAGAAGGGAGGATAGAATTTGGAACTCATAACCTTAAATAAAAATCTTAAAAAATGGAAATAAAAAAAGAAAAACCCCAATGTTATATTGCATTCCATACCCATGGTCCTCCATCTCTGTAAAGAAGCAAGGGAGGTGAGTGTCATCTCATATAGCTTTTGGGGGGCCAAACTTAGCCCTTATAATTTTGGAACATAAATTTTCAACCATTTTCTTGTTCTTTCAAATTACATCATTTTAGTCATTGTGTATATTATTATCCTGGTTCTGCTTGCTTTATTTTGCATCAGTTTACTTAAGTTTTTTCATGTTTCTTTGAATTAATTATATTTATCACTTCTTACAACAAAATAATAATCCATTACAATCACAAACCAGAATTTCTTCACCTCTCCCATAATAATTTAGCAAATATTTTGCAGCTTTTTGTTCCCATGACTTTGCCCCTTCCTATCTTTTCCAATTTTGTTACATTCCATATCACCTCACAGCGACTCAATAAACTCCATTAGCCTCCAGGTTGCCTCTAGGTTGAAGTATAAAATCCTCTGTTTGGCTTTTATAGTTCTTCAGAACCTTAACCCTTCCTACTTTTCCAGGCTTATGGTACCTTACTCACCTCCATACTCTGCAGTCCAGTAACACTGGCCTCCTTGTTGTTCTTTGAACACAACAGTCTATATCTTGGCACATAATAAGTGCTTTACAAATGCTAGTTGATTGATTGATCACTTACCTCCTTGGGGATATATGCCTGACAATGAAATTCAGGGTTAAAGGGTATGGATATTTTAGACACTTTATTTACATTATTTCAAAATTGCTCTCTGGGATGGTTTGACCAAGTCACAGATCCTCTAACAATGCATTAGTTTCCACACTGGAATTAAATATTCCCACTTTTTGTCATTGGCATTTTCTTCATGTGGGTAAAACATCAGGGTTATTTTGATGTCTATTTATCTTACTTGGGATTTGGAATATTCTTTCATAATATTATTAAATGTTTATAATTCTTTTCAGAAATACTTATTCATAATCTTTGACTACTTTTCTATTGATGGCTTCAAGTATTATATATTTCTGCTAATTGTTTATATAGCTTATATATAAGACTCTTATCAGAGATATTAGATACACAGTTTTCCGAATTGCCTGGTTTCCTTCTTATCATAGTTGCATTAATCCTATTTATGCAAAAGATTTTCAATTTGATGTAATTGAAATTATGTATTTTGTCTTTTTTGATTGCTTATATGCTTTGGTTAAGGATTCACCTACTATTGTTTGGGTTGTTGTGCGGTCATTTTCAGATGTGTCTGACTCTGTGTGACCCCATATAGGGTTTTCATGGCAAAAATACTTGAATGGTTTGCCATTTCCTTCTGAGGCTCATTTTATAGATGAGGAGATTGAGATAAACTGACTTGCTCAGGGTCACACTAAAACTTGCAACTGTCTGAGACCATATTTGAACTCAGAAAGATGAGTCTTCCTGACTCCAGGCCTATCATTTTATCTACTATACCACCTAGCTGTCCCATATGTACACCCCACTTGAAGGAATTAAAGAGATTGGAACACTAAGTGGTTAATTGTGGGAATGGAGTTAATCACACTGACTTCATCTTATAACTCAATTCTGGAGCTAGCTCAGTTCCCTTTCTATTTATTTATGGACCTAGTCCAAATTCTATCTTATGAGAAAACTTTACTGAATTTTGATAATTGGGAGAAAACCTTATTGCATTGTTTAAATCTAGCTCTGCATAGCTCGAAAACTGGATCATCTCTCCTTCCACCTTAGAGACTCTTAACTAAGGACCTAGGTTGTGCTGACCAGAAACCCAGTCAGACCCAAAGATTGACACAAAGAATTTTCCCACAATTGTACATCTCAAGTGATCCATGTGTCTTATCTGAAAACTGGCCCCAAACTGATCAATCAGCTATTGCTTCCATGTTCCATTTATTGTTTACAGATACTTCGGGAGTGGGATACTTCCTTTTCTGAATCAGGGAACTGTACCTATTCACACTCTTCCCAACTTGGAAAGTCCCTAATCTTTCCTCCAATTAGAAATCAGATTACCTAATGTGTTTTCTTTTAATTAATTGGCCTTGTTTGATATTTTTTAATGCTTAGAAGTCTGTCTCCTCCTGTATTTGGGGTATAGGCCTAAGTTGAGGAATTCTGGTCTTGTTTTGTTGGGTAATTGGCACACATTGCTTAATAAATTGATATGCTGAAAAGAGCACATCTTAGTTAAACTCAGTCATTTCATTTTTCACCTGCCACACACTGTACATAGATATGAAGGGTATAAGGTTTTCTCTTCTAATTTTTTCATGATGTGATCTTTGGTATTCAAATCACAAATCCATTTAATTATATTGTGGTAAATGGTATAAGCTATTGGTTTCAACCTAATTTCTGCTTGACTGCTTTCCTGTCCTCCCAGAAATTCTTGTCAAAAATGGAATTCTTTCATATATAATATATATTTTCAGGTTTGTGGAACACTGGGTAATTACGTTCAATTATTTCTGATTTTTCCTTGTCCGCTAAGTTCTGTTGTCTTGTTCATTTTTTTTAAAATAATAACTAATGGTTTTGATGATTTCTATTTTATAATATATTTTGATGTCTGGATGCACTCCCTTTATTCTACCTTTCCTCCATTTTTATCTTGATTTCTAGCTCCTACATTCCTCCAAATTATTTGTTTTTATTTTGTTATTGTTATTTTTATAGCTCTTAAAGTATAGCTTTGGCGATTAGCTTGTTAAAAATTAAATTTGTAAAAAAAATTTAGATTGTTAAGTACTGAATATGTAAATTATTTAGATTGTTAGATTGTAAATTTGATTGTTAAGCACTAAATTTTAAAATTAATTTTGGTAACATTATCATTTTAATTATATTGTTATGGCTCTGACATGAACTTTCAATATTTCTACCTTTCTTTAAATTGTTCATTTCTTTCATTTGCACCTTTATACATACATTGAGTGTGCTTTGGTAGAGTTATGTCCCATCTATTACATGAATTTTCTAGGTATTTTAAATGTGAATAACCTTTTTATTAATGCTTCTTAAATTTTATATTGTTATATAGAAGTGCTATAAAAAACATTTTGTAGCCTGAGAAATTACTGAAGCTATTAATTATTTCAATCAACTTCTTTGGTGATTTCCTGGTATTTTAGAAAGAAACCATCGCATCATCAGCAAAAAGAGATCATTTGCTTTCCTCTTTGCCTATTTCTTTTCCTTAATTTATTTCATTTATTGAATTTCTAAGACTATGTTTCTAATGTTTTGTTGCATTTCCTGTACAATGTCAAATAATGGCTAGGGCATATTTGCTTTATTCTTTTATTTATTGAGGAAGCTTCTACTATTTTCCACTGAAATTTAATTCTAGCTTTTGGTTTTAAAGAGTAAATTTTCATTATTTAAAAACAGTCCACTTGATGTCATATGTTGTAGGTTTTAATTTTTTTTCACATAAATATGCATTGTACTTTATGAAAAGCTTTTTCTTCATCTGTTGAAATGATCATGTGGTTTAGATTTTTTTTAAAAATATGACTACTTGTCTTAATTCTTTTTTTGATATTGTACCATTCTTGAATCCTTGTTATCAACCTAAATTGATCATACTGAATGATTTTGGAGGGGGGTAAATTACAATTATATTTTATCAGGATTTAATTTATATTTTCAATCCAAATATTTTAATAACATTGGCTTATTGTTCACTTTCATTGCTTTGTCAGTCCTTGATTTAAGTAATAGCACTCACAAAATGAGTTTGGCAGAGTACTTTCTCAAATTTTTAGAATAATTTGCATAATATAGATATTAATTATTCCTTTAAAGTTTTATAGAATTCTCCTATAAACTCTTCTGGACTGGGTTTTTCTCCCTATACTCACCCTTCAGTAATTACTTTTAGAAAGTAACTTAATGAACTTTTGATAGTTGCTTAAAAGTTTCGACATTCTATCAATTTACTCCCTTTATTTCACAGAACAGAAAATAGAAGAGGTTAAATGATTGCCTTTCCTAGACATATGACTTTCCTGTTCCATTGTTTTGTTGCCATACCAGGATTTAGGTTTCGCCAGACTGCATCCCCACCTTTAGTAACATCTAAAGAAGTCAGACCATCTTCAACCGGGTTTCAATCTTCTTTCCATTAAGCCTAGGGCAGCCTCTCATGGTGAACCCCCATTCTAGTTCTTCCTTTTATTGTCCTTTCCTTCTCTGGCTGCTGGGAAATGGCAAGGATGAGGTTCCAGCCAGTTTCTGCAGCCTTGGAGGGAAGAGGAGTGCTGCCTAACATATGGGTTGCTCCAGGTAGGAAGCAGTAGGTTTCTCTACCAGCATCTCCTCCTCTAGTTTATAATGTTTGCCATTTTGTGTGTGTTGGGGTTGGGTGGATGGGGATGAGATATATAAACAAAGTCTTTGTAGCTGAAAAGGATACCAGCTGAACACTAGGCATAAACCTATGATTAATCTGGACATTCCTGCCAGAGTGGAAGATGCTGAGAGAAGGGGGATTGAGTGAGCTTTTTTTTTTTTTGAGTGAGCTCTTTAGAGATCCAATTTTAATTCATAAGGATTTTAACAGGCTTGCAGTCTCTTTTATTTTTATTTATTTTTAATTTTTATGTTTTTGCTCTCTGGAGTCAACTAAAAATGCTCTGTCTGGTGATTTTTTTTTTAAGAGTTAGTAGAGACTAGGCTCCAGTCTACCATCTTCTTGGTTCTGTAACTTAAGCTACCTCTCCTGTATTTGGTTTGCATTTTCTTTCGTTAGTAATTTAGAATAACCTTACATTTTGTTATTAACCATTTGAAATTCTTATGGGACTTACTTGAAAGCCTTTGACTATATGTACATTGGGGGTGGATGAATAACACATTAAACTACCTGGGAATGATATTTCATTGTATATCAGCTTCACTGATCTGCTTTCTTTTTTATTATTATATTTTATTATCTTTTAGTTTTATTTATTTTATTTTTAATTTATGGAATGAATTATTTATTTATTATTTATATTACTTATTTCTATTTTCTAATGTTGACTACTAAAAACATTACACCAACAGAATTCAATAGAATTGCATTTTGCATAAGAGATAGAGGTTGAAAGCATCCATTTGGACTTAGGGATATCACCCAGTAGTATAAGACTGATTAGAGAATTGTAGTGACAATAGAAAGATAGTGGGCACCTGGATTCAAAACTTGTGGTAGTATAGCCACATATGCACACAGAGAAGGAGAAAGGATTCTAAAGGGAAAATTTTCTTGGTTCAACATTTTCCTTCATCCCACTAAAGACAGAGGGTAGCTTAGGAGGTTTAGGGGGACTGCATTGTCAAAGGATAAACTCAGAATCTGCTTCTTGTACCTTTGACTCAGTTACCCAATTTCTACCTCTGTCCATTACTCATTGGTATCAAATTTGCTGTTGCTAAGGCTAAGAAAGTCGAAAAAACATGGATGGGATTCCTATAATTTTAATAAAATTCCAGAGAAACTAACATGTATCATAGGATTAGAGATTTAGAACTTGAAAGGAATTTAGAAGCTGCTGAGTCCAACCCTTCATTTTACAGATGAGGAAACTGAATCAGAGAGGTTTTTAAAGAGCATAGCTGCTGATTGCATGAGGATTCTCCTCTTTTCTGTTAGCCTTTCTTTGTAGTTTCCATTTATCCCTAGCCCTTTACATCTTACTGCTCACTCCAACCTGTATGTAGGTTTAATGAGCTCTCTCAGAGAGAGTCACAGCCTGACTGGAGCTCAAAGTAAGCCCTTGATTCATGTCCATACATAATTGAAATAAGACCAGTACAGAGGAAAAGGCATTGACTCTGAAGTCAGAGGACCCAAGTTTAAATATCAGCTTTCTTGATTATTAATTCTGTGACCTTGGACAAATCATTTCACTTTCCTGGGCCCAATTTTCTAATTCATATAATAAAAGTGTTGGACTAGATGACTTCTGATCCTTGAAGTTTTAGAGCTATGGTCCTATGACTCATAGTATTCAAAACAGTATTTCTGGCATTTTAAATCTTGGTAGTATATTTGGTGTAAGATTATGCTACATAAAAATGGTTAATTTTCATGTTTCACTGTGTGATTATGTGCACATACAAATGTACACATGAGTGTGTGGATTCTCTATCATTAAATAAAGAATCAGCTGTTATCGGTTATTCATTCAGAGATATATTCCAAAGTTCTTTCCCATGTGATCTCACATGGGAACTAGAAATAAGGGTTGTTTTTCCCTCGTGTTAACAACTATCTAGTTTCATTACTTTGTTCTACATGTATTTTTAGAAAGCAGGGTCTAGAATTTCTAATTGGAGAACTGATTATTTCTCTCTTATATTGATAACCAATTATTAATTGAGATTAAGATTTTCCCTTTCAATTTCCTCATTCAGATATCATTCCCTGTAAGTTATTTGGCCAGTCTCTGAAGGACATTGCTGATAGATGAAATTGCCCAAATCCTCAGGGTACATGCCTTTTGATCTTGGGTGGGACTCCACTCAACTAGGAAACCTTACAAACAGAATTCAGATTAAGTGAGAGCTTGCTTTTAGGAAATAAGCCCCTGTCTGTCCTTGGAACCTTCCATTCAAATCTAGGGTGACCCAGCTTATAAAGGTGAAAAATCAACCAACAAGATCTGGATAGAGATGAATTCTTTTGCCCAGATTTGCTGAACACAGCTAACTCTCATGATTATATTAAGTTCTTTGCAGGAGGAGCTGAAGATTTTTTGCCTACCTCCTCATTAATCTGTCTAACCCCTCATTGATTGCTAATGAAGCAAAGTTGAATTCCACCCTTCTCCTTTTTCCAAAGGCTTTTTTTTTTGGTGAAGCAATCAGGGTTAAGTGACCTGCCCAGGGTCACATAGCTGGTAAGTGTCAAGTGTCTGAGTTCAGATTTGAACTCAGGTCCTCCTGACTCCAAGGCTGGAGATCTATCCATTGTGCCACCTAGCTGCCCCTTTTTGCTTTTTTTTTCCCCCAAAGCACTCAGAGGCCCCCATGGGTCATCTTTGGTTTATCAGAGAAAGCCAAATGACCAACCTTTTATTAAGTATTCACTAGCCATGATTAATAAAATGATTGTTAATTACCCAGAAATTATATCCATCTGATTTTTCATATGTCAGTGATACAGATTTCTATTTCCTCAGGTTCTGATGCCACACACAATTTCCAATATTTATCCTTCTTGAATGTTTTCAACAAGATGTTAGAATTCTAAAACCTGCTATTACAAGCTTACTATTGTCTACTCCCACTCTCATAAAAAGTTACACTGCCCTAGAGACAGGTACTCTTAACAGGTCTTCAGATGGTATCTGGAGCTATCTTAATGGCCTATCTATCCCACATTTTTCATAGACTGGAATAATATTTTCACTCATAAGTCATGCATTATGTGGGGACTCCCACCCTATGAACTGTTTCTTGGGGCACTACAGTGATATGCTACTTATCACTCCAATGGCCTAAAAGATCTGTTTCTGTCTCCAACTGAATCCAGGAAATCCAGTTACCAAAACATGTTTTCAGAGCTGTGGGAAAAGCCAAAAGGACAATTTACAGGTTATTAGAAGTGCCAGGATATTTGCCAGCATCCAAGTAGGATACTATTGCCATAAGGGTGGGAATTATCTTTTGTCTCTTTTTGTTTCCCCAGTGCCTTGCACATAGTAAATGTTTAATTGATTGATTGACTTCTATTTTACCTTACACATCTGCTTTATCTTGTTATCTGTGGACTGTTCTCTTGCCTCTAGTGGGTCTACTTTTTTCTGTTTAAAACAATACCAAATCATGTTTAAATTTCTTTCAAAAATCATCAACCAGCTCCAGATATGGACCTTTTTACCTTGACAGTACTTGGTTTGGAAGGAAAATTATTGCCAATTATTAGCAAAATCTTTAGGAAAGATGTGGTAACACACAGCTAAAGAAAAACATCATTACTTAAGGATGGGGGAAGCAAAAATAATGTTTTCTCTTCTAAATGTAAGATTTCTTTTAAAAAGGATTTATTCTATTCTTTGGTAATTATATTGTGCATGGGTTTTTGCTGTCAAATATCAGATGATGAGCTTTTAGGTGATCTTTTATAGAATCACTCAACTTTGCTCATAAAATGTTGGATTGCTTTTAATGTTTTCATAACCATTTTATTGACAGCAAATACACTGATGGTACTAACTGCACATTTAAATAAGAAAAGGTGCCACTTTATGCCAAAGCTCAAAGAAAGGACTCTTCTGCTGGAAAGGCTGCTGGTGAAGAGATGGAAGTAGTCAATGGCGCCTTTTCACACAGGAATACTATCCAATCCCACCCATGAGAGCTCTTATTAATTTTCATGGTTATGAGAACTAAGCAGTCAGTACACATTTGTAATTGCGGCACCTGCAGGTTAAGAGGACCCCCTTTTCTCTATCACATTTCAAGATGATTCAGTAATTCCATTGTTTGTTTCACACAGTAGGCCCACTGGAAGGGGAGAGGGAAGAGGAAAGTGTTATAGAGAAAGGAAAATGAGAAGGGGAAAGAGACAGAGACAGGCAGAGAAAGGTGGGGAGGAAGGGAGAGGGATAAAGACAGACAGTAGAGACGCAGAGAAAAGCAGAGACACAGAAAGATGGAGGGGGAGGGAAAGAGAGAAACAGAGAGAGACAGAGAGAGAGAGAGAGAGGAGAGAGACAGAGAGAGAGAGAGAGAGAGACAGAGAGAGACAGAGAAAGGGAGAGAAAGAAAAGGGAAAGAGAGACAGAGATAGAGACAGACAGAAAGAGAGGAAGAGACAGAGAAAGCAACATTGCTTTCATTTTAGGACCTGACTCAACATTCTAGGAGGCTCAACTGAGAAACAATAGAATTCTTCCTGACCCAAATATCTTTGTTCATTTGAATGAAATATGTCAGTAAAATGACTATTTTAGTATCTCTTCTTATAATATCACTCCATTTATTAACCTTTTGCCTGTTTCAAAAAACCATAATGATTATTATTGTTATAGAAATAATCAATTTCAATATGCTTTTGTTATATGGGAAAAATTGCATGTGTTTCTAAATTAAAGCATAGAGTTATCCAAAAAGATCATATATATCATTTATAAATTACTATTACCTTAAAAATATAATGACTAGAGCGTGTTTATTTTTCAATCTGATTCAGGCATCAAAACCAACTCATTTGTGATTTTTAGTCCTGTTGTTGGGAATAAAATGGCATTGCCTATACTTGATGAGAATGATGTTTAGCTTTGCCATAATTCTGGAGTGAAAATTTTACAAAATATAAAGTAGAAGTCCTTGCAAACTACAATTTTGGCAGCCCTTTTAAACGCTTAGTAGACATTTCAATGTCCTTCCTATGGTGCTCAGAAAGCTTAATTATGTTTTTATAGCAAAAAACTAGAAGATAAATAAACATACTTTATTTTTCAACCTACCAATAATTTAATCCAAATATTAGGCATTTATGACATATTTTCTTCCTTTGGCTTCTGTTTTATTCTCTCTTCTTTGTTGAACTTTGCTCCTAAATATCTATATTTAGAATTGGTGGGGGGTGGGGTGGGGGAGAAAGGAAATCTGGTTGCCTGAAGAGGCTTTCAACCCTATGTAATCAGCTCTCAATACATTTCCACAGCAGGACTTAGAGATTCTTTGCTATCAAAGTCATGGTCCTGAATCACACCATTCTTTTTTTATAAATAGAAATTAATATAAAGTGTACATCAGTATGCCATTAATTCCATGTATTAGAGACCTTACCCCATAATCCATGGAGTTTATTAAAATATGGGACTCGAGTCAGCTTTAAGAAAGATTTGAAACTAAAAGACATCAGAATTCAGATTATATATAATATCTAATTGTGAACTCGTGATGAAACCCACTTTTTTTTCTCCTCTTGGTAAAGAGGAGGTGGATTACAGATATAGAGTATTAAATTCACTGTCAGATGTTGTAGTTTTAGGTGATTTAAACATTTTTTCTTTATTATAAGAGATGGTTCTGTTACAGATGTTGGTATAATTGGTAAATCTTGGCCACTCCAGCTGCTAACATCTTTTTCCTATAAGAATCATCTTTTGGGGGATATGTTTTGCATAAAAATAAACATACATATGTGCATATTTGCACGCGCACGTGCGCGCGCGTGTGTGTGTGTGTGTGTGTGTGTGTGTGTGTGTGTGTGTGTGTGTGTGTGTGTGTAGTGTAGCCTAATGGACAGAGAGCAAACCTGAAATGATCTGTATTCAGGTCCTGCCTCTGACACATACCAGCTGTTAAAAATGACCCTGGACAAATACTTAACCTCTGTGTTCTAGGTAGATCTCAAAGACTATAAATTGTAAAGAAGTAGCAATCTGCATTGGAAGAGGGGATTTCCTCATTTGGCAGTTCCCTACATCAAAGAAATCAAAGGTCCAGTCCCTATCCCAAATGTTCTACATTTTATATCCTTCAATATTATATTAACTCCTTGAAGGGAAGAATTTTAAAAAACTTTTTTTCTTGTATCACTAATGCCTAGAATAAAGCTTCATGCATAGTGAGTGCTTAAAAAAAGTTTGTCTGTTAAAGTGAGAGTATAATGTATTTAAGAAATCCATAAAAAAAGTTTAAACAAGTTAAGACTATGAAGGAGGCTTATTCATAAAAATGGAGGCTTCATTCTGGAGCCATCCCATAATAGGAGAGCGGCAGGGTGGTCAGTCCTGTGTGGTCCTCCATCCATATCCATATTTTAATGATGACAAAATCAAGCTTAAAAGCATATTAAGTGTAGGGTTGAAGGAAATGATATCACAAAAGGTCAACAAAGGAGGGCAAAAGTGGTAAGAAATGGCTCTTCTCTATTCTAACATCCCAGGTCACACCTTTTGTCAAAATGAGGGATTTTTAGTCTTTGCGTATAGTTGAGTCTCTATTCTTCCTTACCATCAGTTGAAGGGAAACCATTCTTGGATCCCTAATATTTTCCCAGTGGCAGTATTATGGGAGGCTCTCTATGCATGATCTTGGAAATGACATTGATCAGGAACATGAAATGATATGATTCTGAAAGTAGACTATGTTTCTCCTACAAACACCGTTAGGACATGGCATTCTTTTCTCCATTCAGAGAGTGATATGAGGATCATTAATCCCAACTTCAGTTCATGTATTTTAACCCAATTAAATCCCATTCTAAGCCTAGGAACAATTTGCTTTTTATGATGATAGATTTTTCATTTAAAATTAAATTCATAAGATTTTTGCTATAAGACTTTCTCAAATTTCATCACAGAATATGGTTATCTCTATAGATGTGGAGGGTAGCATGCATAGTGGATACCAGTCTTAAACTGAATAAAACCAGGGTTCAAATCTCACCTCTGACACATATTGGTTGTGTGACCCTGGGAAAGTCACATAAATTCTCAGTGCTACAGGCAACTCTCTAAGACTGTGAGTTGTAGAAAAAGGGCTTCGCTTCGCTACTAGAGGGAGTTTTCTAAACAAATGAAATAAATACAGTCTTTCTCATTATACCATTCCTTCTCTATGTAGATATATTGGTTTTTTAGGTATAGTATTGGTATTTTTTTTAAAGTTGTGTATCCTAGCTCATCTCTGCTATGTGATCTTGGACAAAGTGCTACTTTGTAAAAGAGGGGTATATATTTTAGAATGAGAAAAATCACACTTTAAAAAATCCCAGAAAGGTGAAATAAATCACTTGCCCAAAGTTACATAGAGAATTAATGGAAAAACCAGGATTTGAACCCTAATCTTCTGACTTTAAATCTAATACTCTTCCTATTGCATCGCAGGCCTTTTCTTTGAACTTCAGTTTTCTCATATGTAAAATGAGTGTGTTGAAATAGATCAGTCAATCAATAATTATTTATCAGGAACCTACTGTATGCCTGGCACTCTGCTAGATACTGAGGGATATTGAGCAAAACTAAAAACAATCCCTCTGTTCATGAGCTTACATATTATTGGGGGAATAATAAGTACACATAAATATAGATGCAAAATATATATATGAAATCTGTGCTAGATTATTTTTTGGTGGGCTAGGGAGGGACTAGCAGGTGGGGACCTCAGGAAAGGCCCTTTAAAGTTCTTTCTGTAGCTTTCAGTCTGTGCTATAACTTTTCCTGATAATGATCAAAAATCATTTTCCAAGTTTAGTCTTCTTAGTGAATATTTCTTCCAACTCCCTTCACTTGTCGTTTGCTGCAAAATAACTGAGAGATCTTTTTGCACATGTTTATATTGTACCAGAGGTAAAACGTCTAAGGTGTAATGAAAGAATGAGAGGGAATAAACCTCAGAAGAAGTGCACACATGATCTGCAAGGTGCATTCCTCATTCCCTGATTGTTGGTAAGGGGGGAAAAAATTCCTCTAATCAATTGCTCATGAGAGAAGCTAATTATTAATGCCAAATCTGCCAGGTGCTGATCGACTGATGGAGTAAGCCTGGATTCCTGTGTTCAGTATAATTGTTTCTCAGGGTTTCCTCAAAACAATCCATGACATTTTATGGACATGGTAGTATTTTCTTCCTGACCTCTCCACTCAAAGAAAATAATAAGTAGCTTCCCAATGTTTTGAATTCATTGGTTATTTCCTAGGCGAGGGTAAGTAGTTTTCCTGTTAGGTACATTCCTCATGATAGCTAGATACAAGACAAAGGGAAGGGAACGGAAGGAAATGGTGCCCTGGCTGATGCCAACAAAGGTCTGAAGTTCTTTTTTATAGAGTTCTTCTGGAAGTTCACCTTACTTGTTTCCTCCCTGAGTGGAATTGTGCCTCTGTTGTTCCCACCCTCCATCACTATCTGTGCTCACCACAGATCTCTGCAGGCTGCCATTTTGTGACTTTTGCTTCTTAACAGCTACCTTTCATGTCCATTTTGACCTGATTTCTCCTGAACAATGATGTTGAGGCTGTGAGGGGAGCATGTCATATGATCTCTCTGACCCCCATTTCCCAGGGATTACCTTGCCTGTTTTAGAGTACTCAAAATTAAACTTCAATTTCATTTCTAAAATAAGAATTAAAAAAAAAAAGAATGAGATCAGAATGTTAGTATTCTTTTATTATTACTGTGGTAGTTTTTCCTCCATGAAGCAATCTTTCAAATATAATAGTGGGAACCCTGTCATAGGCTTCTAATGAAAAAAAGACTTTGAGGCATTTAACTGCATATATGTATACATGGATTCATATGTATACAGGTATGTATGTGTATGTGCATGTATACACATACATACATGCACATATATACACACATATCACTTAACAAACCTTAAAGTGCTATAGAAATGTTAGCTTTGGTCACAATTATTTGAAGTATTATTCTGCCCCAAATATTTGCATATTAATAGCGAGAAATTGAAGAGCAAAATATCTTTCAGATTTAAAGACAAGAAACATCAGTGGTGAAGTTTTAGGCAGGCATTGGAGAAAGTTGTTATGGAGTTGAGATTTCAAATTGGCTAGAAGACAGATATAATAGAGATAGACATAGGGAAGAACCTACAGGAGTATAAAGAAGGAAAAGTGACCTGAGGAAGGGTGAGTGAGAATGTGAACTGCCACACCTCCTTTTCTGGTAGAATGATTCCAGGATTGCAGGTACTACTGGTAATCTGGGACTAGAGCAAATTAGTCTACTAACAAGAGAGGGAACATTATTATTCTACAGAGGAGAAAGGGGTTTTGGTAAAGGAGAGTAATAAACACATGAGTCTGTTGCTAAGAAATAAATGGAACCTAGACTTTGCAGGCAGAATCATATATTGTACTATGGTGATCTGTAGTGAATCTATATTATGGCTAAATACACACATATGTTTTTGCACTGTGATAGGGGTCTGTGAACAAGGGATTTGAGGAATAGGCTTCAGAGATCCTACTTATAAAGGAAGAAACTTGGTAGTATCACTCATGAATGATAGGGATACAGGAGAGTAAGGAAATGTAAAGTTTATTTTTTCCCCAAACTTGTGTATTTAACTGTCTTGTTTATCTTCTGTTTGTTAAATAATGACATTCTCTTCTGTTTATATCCCTCCAGAATATTATATCTTGGAAAGGAGGTAGCAGTTGTTTGTATAACTTTATTGAGGGCCCAGAGCAAGGCCTTCCTGACTGGCCTGTCCTTTGAAACAGGGTGGCAGTTCCCATTGACCAGCAGACCTGTTTGTTGCTGTTGTTTTGGTTCAGTCATTTAGTTGTATCTGACTCTTTATGAACCCATGTCCATGGGGCTTTCTTTGCAAAGATACTGAAGTGGATTTCCATTTTCTTCTCCATTAGGTTAAGGCAAATAGAGGTTACATTACATGTCCGGGGTCATACAGCTAGTCTGAGATTGAATTTGAACTCAGGTCATCCTGACTCCAGACCCACCACTCTATCCATTGAGCCACCTGAAATCTGTTACTAAGCTTGAGATACACAAAGTACAAGGTTGCCTCCAATCTTTATGAGGAAATGAGTAGTCGTCTCTAATGACTTTTCAGAAAAGTGGCTTATTAGTAGTGGGAAGGATGCAGGGAAGATGCACACAGATTTGTTTTTCCCCTTTTCTGGTCTGTATAGAAACATTCTCTCTCTCTCTCTCTCTCTCTGTCTCTCTGTCTCTCTCTGTCTCTCTCTCTCTCTCTCTCTCTCTCTCTCTCCTTTTCCGTCTTTCTCTCTCTCTCTCTTCCCCTTTCCTTCCCTCCCTCCCTCATTTTGTGCTTCACTTACAGGTAAAAACTTCATATGAAGGCAGTAAGAATAGAGGGTTACCTATTTGCCCTCAAATTCTATAGTCTATGCAGCATCAATTGTTCATTGTATTATTATTATTGTTATGAGACTAGGTCTCCCTATCCCACCCAAACTAGAAATGCAATGGCCTCTCACAGGCCAGTCTGACTGCTGATCCACAGGGAAACTTACTCCATTTCCACCTTGGGATGATTCTTGAGATCAGGTGTTCTGTCAGTCTCTGAATAAAGCAGAAGAGTCTCTAGTAAAACGTCATATTGAAAACATAGCTCAATGTAGCTCTCATCACATGCTACTGATCTATCACCATGTGAGGACGGTACTGTCTGCCACAAAACACCAGACACCCAAGGAAAGGACACCTATATACGAGTATGCACATATTCTCTTCTAACTGCTTTTCTGTTAGCACACTTGGTGAGAGAAACAAACATGCCCATTTAGAAAATCCAGAAAATTCAGTGGCACCATTCCATTGTTCATACCATTCTGGCTCTGCAGAGACTCCTAACTGCCTAAATGCACAAAAACCAAGGAGACTAATTAATTCAGCACTGCCAACTCTTCCTTAAATATCCTGAATGATGTTTTCCTTTCATGCTACCAAAATTGCAGTGAATTGCAGTCCAGATGTGGAACCTCTACTGCTATATAGCTCTTAAGTATTAAACCAGCCCTTGACTATTAGCATTCCAAAACTGTTGGCCTTGGCATTGATCTCTTCTCTAAAAGTGCTCACACTTATAAAGCCAGCCCTATCATAGGTACTTTAGGAATTGAAGGATTGACTTTATTTCAAGATACAAAACTTAGTGAGAAGGAGGGTGGAAGGTCGTGAGCAGTATCTCATAAAACACTGTGAAGTAGTAGAAAGAAAAACAATCTTGGAGAAAACTTGGAAAAAATATCTAATTGACCAAAGTTATCATAAGATCATTCAGGGATAAAATTCTGAAGATAAGAAAGAGACAGAAAAAGGAATAGAAACAGTTCTATCAAAATTCCTATAAAAAATTCTTAGTTACATTAATGACAATGGAACCACTACATTAACACCACAATCCATAATAGACAGTATAAGACAAAGAAAGGAGAATAATTTAGTTACACATAAAGGGTCTTCATAAAGACATTAGTAAATGTCACACACATTTTTACAGTCACACAATTGAGTGGAAGGTATAGAAAATATAGCAACCCACTATCCTTATTGTTAGGTGAGCATATATGTTTATTTATATAGATTATATTTTCAACTCCAAATAATTTCCCTCCCTCTCAACCTCACATTAGAGAAGGCCAACACACACACACACACACACACACACACACACACACAAACATATGTGTGTGTGTGAAACTAAGCAACATGTACTTCCATATCAATTCTTTCTATGGAGGTGAATAGTTTAGTTGAGTGATCAAATTACTTAGAATAGCTTAGTCATTCAGAGTTATTCTTCAAACAATATTGCTATTACTATATTCAACATTCTCTAGGTTCTGTTCATTTCATGGAGGTCTTTCTATGTTTTTCTAAAACCAACTTGCTCATCATCTCTTACAGCATAGTAGTATTCCATCACAATCCATTTCCCAACTGATGGGCATCCCCTCAATTTCTAGTTCTTTGCCACTGCAAGGAGAGCTGCTATAAATATTTTAGAACATATATACATTCTTTTCCTTTTTCCCTGATCACCTTGAGAAATGGAACTAATAGTGGTATTACTGGGCCAAAGGATATAAACAGTTCTATAACTCTGGGTATGTGATGAGTGAAAACCCTGAGAGACAGAGTTTCTGGTTAATTAATAATCAATTTATTGATTAGGCTAGCCAGCAATCAATAAATTGATGGTCAGTGTTTCGGTAATCAAAGACCAAAAGGAAAAAAATACCTTAAATACCTTCTGAAAGGGATTTCTCCTGACAAGTGAAAAATCAACCCTGATTGATGGACATTTAATGAGTAGGTGGGCTAAAAGTCCTCGGCTCTCCCTGCTGAGGAGTCTGAGATTTCTTATAGATTGCAAGGTTCTCCAAATGCTTCTAGATGTTTTTTGTTTGTTTGTTTTTGTAGGAGAGGGGTAAGGTGATAGAGTTATACTTCTTGTACCGAGTCCCCTGAACATTACATAATCACTTCTGGGAGAACATAATCACTCAAAAGAGTTTGACCTGACATCCACATCAGGTAATTCAAGTTTCAAGAGCAGAATCTGGACTTAGAAAGGTGTAGACCTTATAGGTCATTTAGTCCAATCCCCTCATTTTATAAATGAGGAAATTGTGGCCCACAGGGATTAAATGACTTGTCTAAAGTTATACAGCTAATAAATGGCTGAATTGAGATTTTTAGTGCAGGTCCTTTGACTCTAAACCCAGTGCTCTTTCTACTGTTACCAAACCTAATTAAGGCATAAAAAGGATGCAATTTGCTCTTATGAATCAGCATTAATAAGTATTTCCTATGTGTTAAACACTGGGAACACAAAGACAAAAGTAATGTAATCTCTGCTTTTAAGGATCTTACATTCTAATGAGGTTGCTAACACAATCATATATAATTGTATGCTAAAATACATAAAACAACCTAATGGTGGTTTAGAGAGGGAATATACTTCCAAATAGGGGTAAGGGAATCAGAAAAGATTTTGGTAGAAGGCAGTCTCTGAGCTGACCCTTTTAAAAAGTCAGAGATGCCAGAAGATAGAAGAGGGAGTTGCAATCCAGGCATGGTGGTGGGAGGAGGAGCATTCAGTGCAAAGGCACAAAGACAGAACATAGGATGGAATATTTAAAGAACAAGTCATTACAGTCAATGTGATTTTTTTTTTTGCTCAACTGTATTACAAGAGTAGGTCTTATGTGTAGAGTTTCATTGGGAAATGGCAGCAGTGCAAATAAAAGCACCAAGAAAAGTTGTTTTATTTTGAAAGTGTAGTTCTTGGGCACTAGACTTCTTATAACCAAAGAAGTATGCTTAAGGCAGTTGTGTGGCTTGGCAAGTACATGCCTATTTATGGTAGGAAAGCATTTAGGGAGATTTAGCATCCTCTAGGGGATTGGTAAAAGGAGATTTCATGGCATGTTAATGTAATATTTGTGAATTACCATGTTGGAAACTAAGATATATTTGAGAACATATCCTAGGCTAATGTCGTATTATACTGTGTTATGTTGTCAACATTGCTTAATATTTACCCATATATTTATATGTTAAGCTAAAAGAGCCTGCGTGATATAACGCAAAGGGCTGGCCTCGATCAGGAAGACCTGAGTTCAAATTCTGCCTCTAACATACTCTGTGTGATCCAGGACAAGCCATGTGACCTCTCATTGCTACCAAGGAAGTCTCTAAGACCATAAGACTATATATTGTAGAAAACATGCCAACCTACCCTGGTAGAGAGTTCCTCACTGGGAATGCCCTATGCCAATGAAACTACTATTCTGATTTTTTAAAAACAAGCCAGTGTTTATGTTTTATTAAATCATATGCTTACTAGAAAAGAATTGTGAGAAGCTTGAAGTCAAAAGCATAAATATCTGTTCTTGTAGTGAGTACTAGTATCAGTCTAGAGGATGGGAAATAAATTACTTTATAGAGCATGGATTTCAAGTCACAAGAATCTGAGTTCTAATCCTGCCTCCAGATTCTTATTATCTATGTGACCCTGGGCAAGTGACTCAACCTCTCTGTACCTCGGTTTCCTCCTGCAGAAAAAAATGGAACTGGCTGGACTCAGTGGTTTCCATGGTCCATTGTGGCTCTAGATCCATGGTACTATGAAATCAAGGAATGAGAGTTGTATTTGCCTACGTATTTTGCAAATTTACTCTGATAAAATCCAAGACAAACCTCCCTAAAGAAATTGCAGAATATTCCACCAGCATAGGAAAAAGGACAAAAGGTTTAAAAAAAAACCCTTCTCTGGGCTTGTGGTTGTTAGGGTATGGGAGATATCCACAAGGAAAGATTTTGAAAGCACTGCATGTGTCCTAGAGGAAAAGAGAGTAGATGTAGAAAAGATTTTTATCAGATCTCTATGAGAGAGCTGCTTTGTACAGTGCTGGGCAATCAGCTACCCTTGGCTTTGCTAGTGTGATGTAGGCAAGAACATTTCCTGACTTCTGTGAGTAGAAATCTCACTCTTTATGTTATCCTGTGATTCTAGCCCTTCCCTGGGGCACATGAAATTGTTTTCTTTAATATACATTTTGATAAAGACATTTGAAGAGAATTGGTTTTCTTTGTAATCCTGTGAATTTTTTTAATGCCTTTAAAAACATTATTTTGTTAAGGGTCCGTAGACTTCACCAGACTGCCAAAGGGGCCCATGCCGCAAAAAAAAAAAAAGGCTAAGAACTGCCGCACTCTCAGAAATAAAAGAGAGTGACCATACCTGGATCATGATTTCAAAGACTAACAGTTAATCACACTAAAAATGTGCAACGGAAAGAAGGAAATAAATACTTTCATGTTGTCCATGTTTATATTTTATGGCTGCTCCCTTAAAAAAAAATCTTTGCCTCTTCCCAGTAACTCCCTTTGTTCTATTAAAGTTTTTCCCTCATAACATACAAAAAACCATTAAGAATTCTTCATAGATAGCAGTCGATCTTTCTTTTAGCACTTCAGCCCATGATACCTTTTTGTCTTTTTCCTTGCTTTTTATAATATGATGTGTCACTTAGGTAAAATGCACGATTTAAATTTGTTTTCTATGTTAATTGTATGCTTGCCAAAGATCTGTTTCCATCTGCTTTCCCTTTCTATGTTTAGCCCTCTTGAAATTTTGCACTCAGGGAGATACCCACAGGACTGGAAACATGTCAACAAATCCAGAGAGAAGTTTCATTTGCTTATGACTCTTAAGTTGATGTCCAGTATCCAATAAAATAGCTAAGGGCAGGAGGTACAGGTAAATAAGGAATCATTACTGAAGAACCACTTTCACTTATAGTGGTCAAAAGCCAGGGAGCAGAATAGCTGAGAGGAGTACTTCACAAGTTATCATCCTTGAATTGTTTGGGTAAAAAGAATTATGATTAGAAAAAAGAGAAAAGGAGACAAAGAATTGTAAGTTGTACAATTTAATTAATGCATTCAAAAGCAGCAGGTGTGCTATAAAAAGAAAACTGTGGACTAACATAAGAAAACACTGGTTATGGTAACTGCAGAAATACAAAGGGAGACATTTAGCAAAAGTAGGGGATTGCCAATCCAAGCACAATGAAGCCCTTTGACTGTCTTCCATAATTAGTATTTCCTATTTTACAAAGCAATTATTTGCATCCTTTTTTTTTCTCTAATGGATTTTATTAATCACATCCATCAGCAATGAAAACAGCATTTATTATCCACCGAAGCAACCATTTTATAGATTGCATTTGTCAGGAATGAAGAATACCAATTGAAAGAAGTTTTTACAAGCCAATTCTTAGTAAGTGAATGACTTGGTTTCAGTGGCATGGCAGAAGCTAATAAAGCAAGTATAGGTTCCTATAATTTTAAAGCTGAAAAGGACTATTATCTGGCCAAAACCCCTCATTATATAGATAAGGTAACTTGAAGTTCAATGAGATAATATTATATAATTAGGTTCACATAGGGCTGAAAAAGAAGGGATTAAGTACCTTCTCATATCTCCTCTTTGAGGCCTCCTTGATCATTATTTCTCAACCTTTAATTTTGATTCTTTTGTTATTGTCCTTTCCATTTACATTGCTATAGTCATTCTATATATTATTTTCCTGGCTCTTCCTGCTTCACTTTTCATCAGGTCCTCTGTGTTAACCACATTGCATATAGACACCACAAATGATGATCACCCAATTTGTTTCTAGTTCTTTTCTATGAAGTATATATTTTTGTATGGCACAGGTCCCACTATACCACTTCTCTAGTTATTCCGGTGCCTCCTGCTGCATTTAGGATAAAATATAAACTCTAGTCTTTGGCTTTTAGAGTCTTTCAATGATCTCATCCCAACCTACCCTTTCAGCCTCTTTTTATATGACTCCCCTTCCTTCCTTCTAAGTCAGCCAGATTAGCCTTGTTGTTATTTCTTACATGTGGCACTCTCTTATGACTCTGCCTTTGCACTGGTCATTCCTTGTCTGGAATGGTCTGTCTTCTCATCTCTACCTCCTAGGATCCCTTGCTTTTTTTACAAGTCAGCTCAACCTTCCACATGAAGCCTTCTTGGTCCCTGTGCATGCTACTGCCTTCCCTCTCTAAATTACCTTAAGCTTATTTTAGATTTATTCTGTATCTACTTTTATATGTGCATGTTGTATCTTATGATAGAATGTAAGCTCTATGAGAGCAGGAGCTATTTCATTTTTTTTTTGGTTTGGCTTTGTCACAACTAGCATATAATAGGTAATTAATAAAGGTCTGTTGATTTTTTGATATGAGAGATTTAGAAAGACAGATACCCTACCCTCTAGATAACTATAGAGGAAAATAATTTTGGGAAACAAATGCCAGTACTTACTCAAATAAATTCTTTACTAATTAATATAAAATTGAGAGACCTGCAGTATCTTAATGCTAAGAATCATGTCATGCAAGATCACGGAATCATAGCTTCAGAGCTAAAGGGGATTTTAGAGCTCATCGTCAACTCTCTCATTTTATAGATGAGAGAATCAAGTTTCTGAGAGTTTAAGTGACTTGCCCAAGTTCATATGGTAAGTTGGTGGCAAAGTTGGAACTTGAATCCAGGTATTCTGACTCCCCAGGCTAGTCACTTTTCTATTACACCATCCTGTCTCCTATACCATAAGGACATGCAGAAACTTAACCTCAAGAAATATAGGAAGTGACAGCAATGAGTAGATTTTCTTCCTGTGCAGGTACAGGGTAGCTCACTTATGACAATCCAATCCATGTATTATCAAGTGCCTTCTATTGGCATAGCATTCTTTTACTCTGTACGTTGTACAAGAAGCCATAGCAAAGTATCAAAGTGCACAAAGCCCTGGAGAGGGCAACCCCTGCCAATAAGGTGAAAATAAATTACAAACCCAAACTATTGAAAAAAAACTGCAGCATATAATCTTGGGTTACTTCACCTTCTTACCAACAATTAGAGAACAATGTCATCTACAGTAGCACCTTTGGCTACATGGAACAGTGACAGAGCAAAATTATTAAGGTGAAACCAACCACCAATTTAGAGACCTTGCAAGGCTGTTTTAAAATAGAAATAGTAACATTACCTTAGCTACAGTGAAGAATTCAGCACTGCTATATGCTCTTTTATCTCTTTGGCTGCTGCAATTATCATTTTTAAACTGGACAATGAATAATTATAGCTCTATTATAAACTTTTAAGATTGTTGGATGATGCCTTTATAAGCATTTCCACTCTTCACAAACCTTCTTTAAGCTGTTCTGATTGATCCTTTGTACAATTGTTCTATTTATAAATGGTATTTATCACATGGAGAGTACATTTATTTCTTTGTTTTCTGCCTTGGAAACACTTGTCCTGTTTCCCTATTACTTAAGCTTATAAATAATAGCAAAATTATTCTTCTTCAAGGTCATACCTTTGGGCTTTGAAAGATATAAATCTGAAATCCCACATTCAGACTCTCATGTAACTTCCTGCATAATCCTCTGCCCACATCTGGATGTCTTCGTTGCTAATATATGTTCAAAGAAGAATATCTTCAAAAAATATTTTATTAAAGAGACATGGCATTAAAAATGTGGATTGAAGGTACTTTGAGGCCTGTTATCAGAATTCTCCAAAAGAATATAGGTGCGTGACTACAGGGCTTAAGAGATGGACATTGAGGTAGAAGGTACTTGCAAAACGTTCGTTAGTCACTGGATTGGAGACAAAGAAGTCAATGGTCTCTTTCAGCAAGATTGAGGAATAACCATGGGAGCATGGAGCTATGTTTAGTTGTAGTGGGAGTTAATACTGAGGAAATGGAATATAGGGCAACAGGCAAGCACTATTTGGGCACTAAATTAGAAACATCTTTAGTCATTTCACAGTTGATAAATGGTTAAAAAAAATGTAAATAGACAGTTTTCAGAAGAGAAATCTAAGCTATCAGTAACCATTATAAAAAAAAAGTTCCAAATTACGAATTAGATAAATATAAATTAAACCAATTCTGAGGCTTTACTTCATGCTTATGAGATTTAGAAAGTGGGGATGGGGAAGCAGATTACAAATACTAAAAAGTATATTGGAAAAGAAGTATATTGATGAACTATTGGTAGAACTATGAACTGTTCTAGCCATTCTGGAAAACAATTTGGAATTACACCTTGAAAGTTATTAAACTGGGCATGGCCTTTGACCTAGAGATGCCAGTACTAGGTCTAGACTTCCAAGGTGATCAAAGAAAGAGGAAAAGGACACATGTGTACCTTTAAAATTTTTTTTCTATATTAAACATTTATTAATTTATTTATTTTTAGTTTTCAACATTCACTTCCACAAGATTTTGAGTTCCAAATTTTCTCCCCATCTTGCCCCTCCCCCAACCCCAAGATGACATGCATTCTGAATACCCCTTCCCTTAATCTGCCCTCCCTTCTATCACTACCCACCCTTCTCTTATCCTCTTTCCCTTCTATTTTCCTATAGGGCAGGATAGATTTCTATACCCCATTGCCTGTATATCTTATTTCCCAGTTGCATTTGAAAACAATTTTTAACATTTTAAAACTTTGGGTTCCAAATTTGCTCCCTTCCTGGCAAGCAACTCAATACAGGTTATACATGTGTAGTCATGCAAAACACTTCCATAATAGTCATGTAGGGAAAACCTACCTACACTTCCCTTCGTCTTATCCCCCCCACATTTTTTTTGTAACAGCTCTTTTTGTGGTGACAATAATCTTTAAACTAAATGGGTCAATTGCGGGATGGCTGAACAAATTATTATATATGAGTATTATGGAAAAGTATTATGTTGTATGATATAATGAAGGGGAAGGTTTAAGAAGAGGTTGGGAAAACTTTTATGGACTGATACAGAGTGAAGTGAGAAGAACCAGTACAAGCTATACAATAACAATAACATTGTAAAAACAAGCAACTTAGAAAAACATAAGAACTCTGATCAAAACTGCAATTCCAGAAGACTCATGATCATACATGCTACCCACCTTGTGGTAAAAAGGTGGGGGTCTCAGGGTGCAGATTAAGATGCTTATTGTTTTGTTTTTCTTTCTTTTTCAATGTGGGGGTAGCATGGGAAGGAGAGAAGGTAGATTTTCATAGATTGAAAACATTTAAATTAAAATTTTAAAACGAGACATACATATTCGAACTAAGGAACACATTTGAACAAGTATGTTCATAGAAATAAGTTCATAAGATTTTGGGCTGAAAGGAACCTTATAAATTACTTAATGCAACCCTTTCATTTTATAGATAAGAGAACTAAGGGTCAGAAGGTTTACTCAAGGTCACTAATCATCACGTTGACTATTTCTCCTATCAGCAAGACGCCAAAGGAGAGTATAAGAAAGAATTCTAGCTTTGTTGATGTATAAGGACATTTAATTATATTTCTATGGTTTTGAGAAGAGATAGGGAATAGGTATTTATATAGCCAGGCACTGTGCTAAGGCACTTTTTATATATGACCTCATTTCATCCTCACAAAACCCCATTTGACAGGTGAGAAAATTGAGGCAAAGAGAGGTTAAGTAACTTGCCCCAACTCCCAAAGCTAGTAAATGCTTAGAAGCCATATTTGAACTCAGGTCTTTTTGATTCCTAGCCCATTGCTTTATCCACTGAACCATGAGTTTAGAGTAGATACATGGCTACAAATTGCAACAGCATTCAAACCTTAGGAAATTGTTCTCATTAGTTTCTGTGGCCACAAATAAATTTGTAAAAATCATTTAGGGGGTGACTAGTTTCTGGTGGTGAGTCTCTTGACTAAACATTGAACTAAATCTTGATTAAGTGTTTCATGTGCCACAGTAGGCACGGGAAATAAAAATGAAAATGTCTCTGACTTTTTCATGGTACTTGTCCCTGCTGTGACCTACCTCACAATTCAAGATACAATTCAATGTATGCATTTGTACATAAAAGGAAGGTTTAGTGATAGTCGAGGCCCCTACAAATTCATTTTCTGAATGAACATCAAAAATAAATAAATTGCACAACTGTAACATGCGTATGGTGATCTTCCAATTAGAAAGAAATCTCATGGTCATTTACTAGCTGGCCTTTTCACTCCAAACCAAAGTATCATGGACCTTCTTCTTATTCAGTAGGCATAGGCCTGTTCCATATGTAGATGATTCTGCCTTAAAAAATATTACTTTCCCAGAAAATGTCATTTTACTATATTTAAGTGGAGCATTATACTTTCTTAATGTTGTATATACATCTAAATATGCATGTGATATCTCCACAATAACAATAATCTAGGTTCTAAAAGCCAAACAGATCAATTCTCTTTGGTTCTGTTAACCACAGTTTCTTTTATTACCTGTTGTTTACACCATCTACTTATTGTGATTATGAACTTGATGATCTGTTTCTGTATCCCTATAGTATTTGCAGATGAAGTCACAATTTCTACCTATAAGTCTAGCTCATCCCCCTTCTTGGACCAGCTTTGTCTTTTGGAAAGAAGCAGTATGAAAGTCTCTAAGTAATTAATTTACTACATCAGAATTAAATCATCCTTGTAGCAATGCCTAGTTTAGCTATGCGGTTCTTACCTCATTTCCTGAACAAATCTTATTTCTTACCTTGGTGCCCATAACTTAGTATCTGTCTTATTTCTCTGTGCCAGTCCCAGCCTTGTTTCCCTGCCTGTTAAAATCAAGGCACTGGGATGCTGAGGGAATAATGAGGATATTTTCTTTCTAGTTTTCATCAGCTTCAAGAAACTATTTCAAGCACTTAATTAATATGAAACACAGGTGGATAAGTATGGAATAAGCTGATAAGAAGCCAAAGGATAGATTCACTGTAGCTAATAAATTATTAAGGCCATATGTGCTCAGTCAATAAACTGATTTATTAATCACCAGGCACTGTGCTAAGAGCTGTGGTTCTAAAGAAAGACAAAAGATAGTTTCTGTTCTCAAGGGGCTCATAGTCTAATGGGGGATATAATATAAAACCAATTAGGCACAAAGAAGATGTATATAGAATAAATTGGAAATAATCAACAGAGGAAAGGCACTAGAATTAAGAGGGGTTGGGAATAGCTTCTTGTAGAAAGTGGGATTTTAGCTGGCATTGAAGAAAGCCAGGGAAATCAGAGGTGGAGATGAGAAGACAGCATTCCAAGAATAGGGAACAGCCTAGAGTTATAGAGCAGAGAATGCCAGGACCAATGTAATTTCAACAATCATTAGAGGACAGCTATGTCAGAGGGCAGCATTGATATGGAAAATTGAAGGAAATCTTGACGTTATTAAACTATAGTGATCATTACAGAAAAAATGGCATATGGTATCAGAGAAGGAAAGATAGAATCTGGATGAGATATGAAAGACCACTCATGAATGTGAAAGTCCATTAAATATTCATACTCTTTTTTCCCAGTAATCCCACATCTGGATATATATTATCATAAGAGATTGAAGGCAAACATAAATATACCAAAATATTCATAGTTAGGGGAAATAGTAAAGAAATAGAAATGAAGAGTCTGTCTGCTGCTTGAGGAATGGTTGAACAAAGTGTTATTTGAATGTAAAGGAAAATTATTATGCTCTAAGAAACAATTTACAAAGCATTGTGTATAAACTAACATAGAATGAAGCAAGCAAAATCAGAACAATCTTCAAGATGGCTACAATGAAGGTAATTAAAAGAATGACAAAAGGGAAGGTGAGTCCTATATAATTATAATTACTAATTTTATCCCTAAAGAAGAATTGAGGAATATATTCCTCCCTTCACTGGGAAACTGTAGGGCTATGGATACCCTTTCAGTTGTGGTCATTATGTTCATTGTTTTTGCTTACTTGTTTTTCTTGTCAGAGAGGAAGCCTCACATGATGGTGGTAGGGAGAATAAATCTGGAAATGACAGATGATGTATGTAAGGTGGATTTGTTTTTTTTAGAAATACTTGTTCCCAGGATCTGTGGCAATAAACAATCTACTAGTTCCCAGTACCATGGCTGTAAACAACTTCTATTGTGAGTGTACATTATTATATAACCTTAAGATAGTATAAACATTTGTGCTTAAGATGTAAATACTTACTGCACTTGTGCTATGCTAAGTCATCATGATATTGCTAAAGTTAATGTAGACTTGTGAGGCTATTGCTGGCAAATTGCCTTCTTTGTGTGATCCTCTATAAATCAAGTGAGCACTGGTCAGTGAGTGTGGATTTGAGTGGATTTGTGGAACACCATCTAAATGCTGTGCATACCTTGACTTGCCACCATCAAGTCTTGGGGGGGGGATTTGTGAATGTGTGCTATTCTCAGCTGGCTCCCCTCGAGATTTAGGTGAATGTTGCAGAAATTGGAGCTCCTACTCAGTATATTCTCATCTGCTCCTGTGAGAAGAGTAATTAGGGGATGCTGTAGGAATTGGTGCTCCCATTATCAGCAACCCCATTGAGAAGAATAAATTAAATAATCCCTCATTATGTCTCTGTTGCTGTCCTTCTGGTTGTCCTGGTCAAGAGTGAACCTGTTAGAAGCCAGAGCCCAAAAGCTCTTGTGTTACAGATGTTAAAACTAAAATCATCAGTAAAATTTTTTTAAAAAATCAAAGACTGATATTAGGCCAGAAATGAATACAATTCTAGGAGTAGCAATCCAAATGAGAGAGAGACGAAGTCAGGTGCATGTTGGCAACTCTGCAACCTATAATCTTAGATTTGACTGGAGCACTGAGAAAGTAGTTCACTTGTTTAGGATGGTGCAGATAGTATTTGTTAGAGCTTGAATTTTAATACACATTTCCTTAACTCAAATGCTGTTCTCTGTCCACTATATATGTTGCTGCATTTCCATACAAAACATGTGTGATTTCATCCATGTGGGTATCCCTTCTTGTGATGAAGAATTTAATATATACACACATTAATAGATGTTACATAATAAAGTTACAAGGGTCAAAAATGAAAAAAAAATCAACACAACGTTTATCCTTCTGGTTATTAACCTTTTTAAAATTTAGCTGAACTGTCACAATCAACAATCATGGCCATACTTAAACCATTTTCAGCTTGGTAGGAACTGTATTCCACATTGGCCTTGCTTTGGAACATTTAGGACAACTCCCTGCCATCATTTAGGGATGAATGGGAATGTAGAAGGGCATTTAATCTGTCCTTTATTTATAGATGAAGAGCATTAAACCCAGATAAGTGACTTGCCCAAGGACACACAGGCTGTCAGTGGCAGAACCAGGATTTGTATTTACAGTGTTCTAAAAAATCTTAGTGCAGTTCTGAGCTTCAATAGCTATTAGAATTAATAGCTATTAGGTTTAATATAGCTCTTTATTATTTAATGCTTGTATTAACTTAAATATTTAATTAATTTTATATTAATTTATACATCATATTTAATTAAATTGTATTGAGTTAAACATTTATTAAATAAACAATTATATTGAATTTAATAATTCTATTAAAATAATTGATATTTTAGTAGTTATTAACTTTAATAACTATTAAAGCTTATAACTGCACTAAGACTTGTGGGACACTATATGTAAATCTTGCTTCTGCAGTAGGGCAAGTCACTAATAGGCAAGTCACTGTATCTGTATTTTAAAAGCTTAAATAACTTTAAGACTGCAGTGAGATTTTTGGGATACCTTGTATAATAGCGTTATAGCCAGAATATAATCTAGTAAAATAGTCATTTTATAAACAAGGTATATGAGTCCCAGACAAGCTAGTTGACTTTCTTAGAGTTACAAAAGTAGTAAGTTATAGAGCTAGAATTTGCATGCAGGTCCTTTGAATTCATATGCAGTGATTTTTCCACTGTACTATTGCAATGCCTCTAATCCCAAACCCATTGCTTTTTCTAACAGACCATATCCCCCTGCCCCGAAGTATTTTTTGGGAGGCACCAGGGGATGATAATTGATATGATATGGGCACATCATTTTTAAAGAGTTATGCCAATAGAATCCTGAATACAACTTACACACATATACTTCTTTGATAGAGGATAGGAGTTAGCCAAGTAAGGAAACAATTAGAGGATAATCGCTGTTAGATCAAATTTTAACATTTTAAAATCATAACCACAGCTGTGGAACTCCTACTGCAAAAGAGCTCAAATGAAAATAGCTCAGCCATCGTCACTGCTGCTGCCTAGTGGTAGGCTGAGTTCAGGAAGCTTTGCCAACTGCCTACAATTTGCAAGACTTTTCTTTCAAGCAAGAAGTTTTTCACTTGCCTCTTAATCCTAATTGGGCCAGTTAAGGCACAGAAGGCTGTTGCTGATTATGTAGGCTACCTGATGGTTTGGAAGTAAGCAATGAACTGTATGGCTGAGAGCTGGTGTTCATGCCCACTATTTCCCCAGGGTTTGGATGTGCCTGAGGGGAGCAATGGAAAGACTGCAATTCATAGATAAAGTCTCTGCTTCCTTGCATCTCTCCTAGGTAATTCCATCAACAGCATAGATAATAGGAACAACTTTAGCACTTGACCTTATCAAGCTTTCAATTCTCTTGGAACAGAGAGAACATGCAGAAAGTTGCTCTTTTACAATAAAGGATTTGGATTGTACTGACATTGTTATCCAAGGCTATGTGAGCCACATCTTATTTTTTATATTAATTCCTTAGTAGATGAAGTGCTCTCCCCAGAAGTTGCCACACTAAGATACAGCACCTGTTGTTTACGGGGGAGCTGTTTTCAGGTAGTTTCAAATCCTGGGCTTTATCTGCCGATTATTGGCAGATCCTCATCCATCTGTCGTAATGTGTAAGGAGATATTTAAGAGAATATCTGACAACCAATGTGGAAAGTTGTTTAGTTCCCAGCCTATGTACTCCAAATGGTAGTGCATTGATCAGGTAGGCAGTTTAATGAATCTGCCATCTTGTATCAGCAGCAGTATCTAAATTAAGGCATATTCAGTATAAAAGCCTTATTATAATTCAGGACACTTCCCAGCTACAGTTGTAAGTTTCCATTAAATCAGTATGGGCCGATGAAGAACAGCTTGTTGTGGGAAAGCATTATGGAAAGGCATGGGCTACAAGAGGAGAAAAATGCCAGGCTCCATTGTGCTAACAAAGTTTGAAGAGAAATTCCACTTTCCCAACTGTATCTGCTGAGAATCCTTCCCTTCAGAGAGTAAGAATTTGGCATTCCCAAATACTGTAATCAGCCATTGCTAAACCCCAAAGGAGAGATTTTCGTGGAAAACCCCCACAAAAAAGCACACTATCTACACATAAATTTAGTTCAATTGAATAAACATTTATTAAGTACATTTTTCTGAGGGCACAGTATTCAGCGTAGTCAATGAATTAACCGGGGGGGGGGGATGGTGGCTACAATTGCCACATGTACTTTCAAGGGAGCTAGATTAGAGGGTAATCACTTGGACACGTTACTTCCATCCATCCCTCATTACTTGTTTAGGGAAGTATTCTTATGAGATTGCCAATAAAATCAAACTAGAAAGTGGAAGATGCCTCCTACTTCTCCACCCTCAAATTGAATTTCCTCAGGAGGGAAACTAGAGCAACGTTCCTCTCAGTAAATATGTACACTGAACCTAAGCAGTTGAAAGACTATACTAACCATAAAAACATATAGCATTTTAAATGTTTCAGAGCTTTTCACATATATTAGTTCATTTGCACATTATAACCATTTTTATTCATGGGCAACCACCCCTAAGCTCAAAGCTCATTTGCATACCATTTCTAGATAAAACTGATTTCTACACTTGTAATCACATATCCCACCCCAGGATCCTGTCCATTTTATCACAGAGTTTAATTCTTAGAAAAGGTGAGAGTTGGAACAAGAAAATAGGATCTTCGGATCAAAGATTTAGAGCTGGAAGTCATCTTAGCAGTCATCTAGTTCAGAGATGTCAAACACTCCTGAGTGCAGCCCAAACTAGATTACAATGTAATTGGAGAATATTTAACAAAGTAAAAAATACAATAAAACATGAATAATACTACATTTTAAATCTAAGTCAATATGTGAACTGCAGGATGTATAGATCAGTGGCTCATGTTTCTATTCACCACTGATCTAGATGATTTTCCCCATTTAATAGATGAAGAAACTGAGGTCAAGGGAGAATTAGTATCTTGGCCAATGTCATATAAGAGCTGCTGCAACAGAAATTTAGCAGAATTTCTGGAGGGGTAGCATGGTGAATGGCTGATCCTCACTAGATCTTCGATATAGTAATAGACTTCCATAATTAGAAAAGCCACCAGGGGCAGGTAGATGGCACAGTGGATAGAGTGCCGGCCCTGAAGTCAGGAGGACCTGAGCTCAAATCCCGCCTCAGACCAGACACTTGACACTTACTAGCTGTGTGACTCTGGGCAAGTCACTTAACCCCAATTGCCTAAAACCAAAAAAAAAAAGCCACCTAAAGTGATCTGCCACTTGAGAATCTGGGATGTTGATAAGACCAAGAGAGGATGATTCCCATCAGGTGCCTGAGTAGGAGGTTAAAATATGACCTATAAGCCATATAATTTTTTCTTTGATGCACTCCCACCCTCCAAATGTGCATTCCATTTAGATCTGCTTTCCACCTAAATCTTCCTACCCTCCCTCCCCCAATAAATATAATTCCCTTGTAGTTAAGCTCAAAATTTTGGTAATGTCAGAATATCACTATATTAGGGATAATGAGAATGCTGGAGAGTCTGGAAGTAACAGGAGGTATACACTGTACCTTCTACCTGAGGGTTTTCCTATGGCCCTGGAGAAGGGAAAAGATGAGATTCTTAATGAGTAATGATACCACCATTTGATCTATTTCATTTTAGTCATTTTTCAGTCATGTTCAACTGTTTGTGACCCCCTTTGGGATTTTCTTGGCAAAGATATTGTAGTGGTTTGCCATTTCCTTCTCCAACTCATTTTATAGATGAGGAAATTGAGGCAAATGGAGTTAAGTGATTTGCCCAGGGTCATACAGGTATTAAGTGTCTGAGGTCAGATTTGAACTCAGGAAGATGAGTCTTCTTGACTTCAGACCTGGCACTTTATCCACTATACCACCTAGCTATAGTGGTAGCTTTAAGATATGGTACTTAAGGAAAAGGTATGGCATTACCTTAGTGGAAGTGAAAATTTCTGCAGTCTGTTTCATTTGGGGCCAATTAGGAATAGAAATGTGAGAGAAAATGACTCAGTCAAGCTTTTGAAAAATAGATAAGGGTAAATATGAAGTTAGCTGCATAGGTGACTACAAGTCTTCCCTTCCATGACTATTCCATGACATCTGCTTATGCACTTACCTGCTGGGAAGGTATCTGGAATGGGCTAGAAAGGTAATTATATGGTGACTGCATCCACATCATTTCCTCTGTATCTCCTACTGTTCCTAGAATTTTGTGCTTGGCATTAAGCATTTCATAGTGGGAGGAGAAAGAAAAAGGGAAGGATGTTCAACTCTTGAGAAGGGTCAGTGTAATGTGGAAATCCAGCCACAGTCCAAGTTTCGTTATTGACAAACCATATTTATACTCCATAATATTTGGGATATTGTCATTCCTTATACTCAACAGAAAGTAATTCATATAAAATATGAATAACTGTCAACTGCCCCCTTTATCCTTCTAGGAATATTGCACTTTAAAAGATACAACTGGCAGTATTTTAGGCAGCATTTCTAAATTAAGGATTTCATGTATGAAACTAGATAATTTGGATAGGACAGGGGTAGAACACAATCTGTTATTTTTACAATTTTTGAGAAACTGAGGGTTAATTTTTTCCCATGACTCTACTGTATCAGCTAGAGTATGAAATCAAGGAAACCCAAGGTGGGGAGGCTGACCAGTATTTTTCAAGGTATAAGCCATCTAGTCCAAAGAAGCTTTTTTTTTTTTTACAAATATGAGGAGACATCTGCAGCTAACAAGACATTTAGATTCATGCCTCAGAATAACTAAACAAATCATGACTTATGAATATAATGGAATATTTTTATGCTGTGAAAAACAGTAAAGGGGGCATTTCCAGAAAACTGTTGTGTGGACTGGTACCATGCAAAGTGAGAAGAACCAAGAGACCAATTATGCTTTAACAACAACATTGTAAAAATAAACAACTTAAAAAGACTTAAGAATTGATCAGTGCAATAACCAAACATGATTCCAGAGTACCAGTGATAACAATGCTACCCAACTCCTGTTAGAGATGTGATGGACTAAATATGCAGAATAAGCTTCAGATTTTTGAATCTTGTTAATGTGGACTTTGGCTTTTCTTGATTATGCACATTTGTTTCAAGGGTTTTGGCTTCTTTTTCCAGTGGGGGGGGGATGTGTATGTGAACGAGAGGAAAGTATGCTTTTAAATTTAAAAAGGTACATCAAATTTAATATAAAAATTTTAGCAGCTATCCTAGTTTAGAAAAGGAGCAGAAAACAGGTTTATGGGCATCAATTCATTCTACCCAAGAGAACCATGAAAATTCAAAGAGGGCAGAGAGTGTAATTAGAGTGTATATTAGCACTAATCAGCCCTTCCAAGCGAAAGTCAAAATAGAAGAACTATGTGAACAGAGTGCTGAACATAGGTGCACAGAGATATTTGGTAAAGACTTCTAACTGTGGAATAAGCAGCATGAGGTACAGTAGCCAATTAATAACAATTGCAGAGAGATTGGTCACCCCATAGGAGGGCTACTAATGAAATATTACCCTTGCGAGTGAGCTAATTATACCCAGGGACAGGAAAAGGGAGTAAATCCTATCCTGTTCCCTTTCCTCCAACCAACTTCAGGAAGAGGAGTCTTATAAGACAGGATACCAAGAACAAAGAATCTTCAGCACCATGGCCAGGATTATGACAGAATTGAGTAACTGGCTGGTTTAGTCTGGAGGCAAGCCACTCAAATCTGAAGTATTTTGCCACCATTGTAGGGAGTTGCCTTCCTAGCAACATCTAAGGAATATTAAGCACTGTGACCAGCACTATTAGATTTAATGAGGTTTCCCTACTGCTGTACCTTTCAAGTATCTGAATAATCAACAGAACCAGAATAAGATTTGGGTAAGTATCTAGGATGAGCAAGTAGGTGATGCAATACAGTGCCAGACTGGAGTCAGGAAGATTCATCTCCCTGAGTTCAAATCTGGCCTCCAACACTTAGTAGCTGCATCACCCTGAGCAAGTCATTTAACCCTATTTGCCTCAGGTTCCTCATCTGTAAAATAAACTGGAAAAGGAAATGGTAAACCATTCCAGTATCTTTGCTAAGAGAACCCTGAATGGGATTAGGAAAAGCTGGACATAGCTGAAATGACTGAACAACAATAACAAAGTGTCTGGGATACAAGGAAGGTGCTGTTATATTGCTTGTTTGTTGTTTCTCAAGGAGAAATTTCTTGGTGGTGCACTGATCCACAGAGAAGCAGCTCAGACAAGATGGGTCTTTGTGTTCTTCCTAGGGTTTCTGGGAATTTTTGGTATTGCTTGTGATTCTCTCTGCCTAGCAAGGGTTCAGTGTTTTAATAAGAACTGAGTCTACGATGAAAAACCTTTTCAGAAATAGCTTTGGCTGAATTTAATTAATTATACTTCTGATGCTTTGTTTTGTTTGCTATGAGGACATTTTTAAGACACAAAGGTTAACAGTTACCTTGTAAGGAAATGGGAGATTTGATTAATTTTGTTCTATCACTTGGACATTTCCTAAGGTGACTCATACCAACTTACTGCCCTATCCAGTCTCCCTCCACATTTCTTAACTAATCCATATTCCAATCCCATCCAGATTTCATGTTGAGATTAAGCCTCATTTTCATTGTGTAACTTTCTCTAACTATTCTAGTCTTTAATGATCTTCCTTATGTGAGACAAAGGTGAAGACAAAGCTATAATTTGGCCACCATCACTTTGAGAACACCAGATATTCAGATGAAGAAGGTTTTGCTGAAAGCACTATATAAATGTTAGTTGTTGTTGTTGTTACCATCATCATCATATACTTTCTCATACTCTGTGGTTGTTGCATAGGACTGACATTGAAATGTTTATCAAGCTAAGTTCAGAAATGCTCATCACCATGAAGTCCACCAAAATTCCAGATCTTCTGCTAATATTCAGAGGGACTGCAATCTGCTAAAGTGGAGGGAGAATACACATTAAGGAAGCTTTAAATCCAGTAAAGTATAAAGACTGCATATAGGCAACAGGAAAAAATGGGAGGAAATGGGACATCTAGCAAGGTACTTGCCAGCTAGGTGCTGGCAAATTCTATTATTGTTACATAGCTGAATTTCCCAAGAACATTTTTGTTCCCCTTTAGTGTATATGTTCCTGGGGAATTTTGTATTTTCTGTCATGGTGAAAATTTCTCAAGGTCTTTCTCATAGGGAAAAAGAAGAATGGTAATAATAAATCTATAATTATTAAAAGAGGAGCAGTATGGAGTAATGAATAGGGAACTAAGCCATAAGACATGGGTTTAACCTCTGCCACATACTGGCAAAGTAAAATTGGGCATATCACCTCACCTTTAAGACAACTTTCTAAGGCAGTAAGCTGCAGAGAAGGTGCTGTCCTGCATTGGTAGAAGAGGGTTCCTCATTAGTGAGATCCCTGCGCTAATGAAATCACAAGCCTAATCTATATCCCTATGAGTATATATAATGTGTGTATGTATATATATATATATATCTATATATATCTATATATATATCTATATCTGTGTGTGTGTGTGTGTGTATGTGTGTGTGCGTGTGCATATATATATACACACACATGCACACACACATACACATGCATACAGGTATGTGTACTATATATGCATATATACACAGACATGTACATATCATATATATGCGTATAGGGAAAGAGAGAATGTGTATATAGTACTTTATTATGACATCTTATGCACACTGTTTGTAAGTTGTGTGTTCCTTTTCTTCACAATAAAATTACAGATTGCATGAAGGCAGAAATGTTTATTCATCTTCTGAGTCCCTCATAGAACAGTTGATTGATAACATGAAAAGAACAAAGTAGTTCAGTGATAAATTTCTATACAATCAAGGCTTGTTGCCATAATCTATTCAGTATGATTCAATCAACTGCATGTAAGCTGTACAAAAGAATATGTCCAAGGTATTTGAAATAAGGAGTTTCTGAAAAATAGCATTTTATTGTCATTTCAATGGCATCAGTATACAAACTGACTATGAAACATGACATATTTCTAATGAAAATGTATTCCCCTAAAATGATATTCATGGTTCTATAAATATCTCAGGCTAATCACCATTATGTAGAGAATCATTATACAAGTTGATGAATATTAATTACTCATTATTGTGCATCTTTACTTTAGTGTTCCCATGGAAAATTAACACAAAAATGTAACACTGAAATCCTTAGTAGGAATGTGACTTTTCTTTAATAACTGAAATTCATTCAACACTAGTTCCATTGTGATCCCTATCTCAAAAGCTGGTTTCTTCCTTATATTATTCTTATAAACATTTTGACAAAGAAATTGAAAAGACTAAAAATTAGTGCTAATTAAATTTATAAAATAGATAATCATTTCTAGACATTTTTACCAGGGGCTATTTTGGCATCTGACAAAATGTTGTTATCCTCTCTATGTTTGGATTTATTTTCCCTTCAGAACTTACTTAGCTGGACAATGTGAAGATGCTTCATAAAAATAAAAATATTAATATCAAAGGATTCATCTTTTGTGTCTTCCCTCTATTCTTTTGAAGTAGTTATTATTATGAAATTAAGTATTAAATACACAAACATTTCAATGTGCAAAGAATAAAAAAAATGTGAAACAATAAAATCTTAATATAGTTTGTTTTTAAAAGTGTACATTAAATTTTGTTAGGTAGTAACAAAAGTTCCAAGTCTGTTTATATCTTTTCTTGGACTTCTCTTTGTTTTCTTCTTTGTATATTTAAATGTTTGCTTGATGATCTTTCCTTTTTCTTTTCCTTTTTCTTTGGTATCTCTGTTGCAGCCCATTAAAAACTCCCCTCATCCACAGAAGGTCTCTCTTGAAACAAATAAAAAAAATTAAAACAGATCAACACATTCATCACTGAAATAGTCTCCAGGCCATTTTAAAGCATTTTGGATCTTGTTTGTAACTGCCCAGAAAAAAAAATGGAATAGAGAAAAATCCCATCTTTCTACAAAGAACATCTAAACAAAAACATTAATGGTCAGAAATAAAGTGGATGTTTGATGTTTGTAAGCCTTTGGAAGGCATTTTGAATCTGATTACTATATACCTTTAAAGAATTGTGTTTTGTTTACTAATAAAGGGGGAAAAACGTTGCTCTCTTTATTGTTAAACATTATTCAAAAATCAGTTTATCCTTCCTTACAAAATTCTGAAAATAAATGGTCAATTGTGGGAAGTTTGGGCTTGGCTCCACATTGGTTAGACCATACCTGGAATGTTGCATTTACTTCTGAGCAAGACATTTTGAGGAACATGAACAATTTGAAATATAGTCATGGAAAAGCAACCAGGGTAGCACTGAATCTGGAAACAAGTCATATGAAAATGGTTAAAACTCTTGGAGATGTTTGGCTCCAAAATGGGAAAAAAACCCTAAGGAGTACTTTTTAATGGTCTCTAAAAATTTGAAGGGCTGTTTTCATGGAGAAGAGATATTGTACTTATCTGGTAAAGCTCCTGATTGCAGAACTAGAACTAATGTGTGTAAGTTAGATGGAGAAATATTTGAGCTTAATATCAAAAGTATTTTCTACAAATTCAAGTTGAGAAATGGGGTTGGCTGCCTTGTGGGGCTGTGTATTTCACATATCTAGAAGTGTTGAAGTATACCAGATGTTTTATTGAATAAAAGGTTTGACTAGATAAAAATTAAGATGATGATCACTTCCAACTTTAAGATTCAGTTAGTCTATATGGAGAGATTCTTAAGTTTTTCCATTCGCAATTCCTTCAGTGCTTCTTAAACTGTGGGTCACAACACCATATGAGTATGTATGGAATAATGACAACATAATAATACCTTTTATTCCTTTCAACTAGTTTTTTTTAAATCTAGGAACATTATAAAACATTGACATCAAGATCTTCTACCAATTTCTACTCTTTTCTTGAAATGTCCTCATGATCTATTATTCCCCAACTTGTACATGCTCAACTAGGTAAGGATCTATTTAATGTCATTTGTACAAGAATCCTTTCATTCCTACTTTTGAACAGTTTTGTGCACTCCCTTCCCTGGGAATGTATTACAACATTCTCTCTCTTCAAAATTTTTTTTATTTGATTTTTAATTTATGGAATAAAATAAGCATTTCTATGACATAGTATGATTTTTAAAAGATTACACACAAAACTGCAATCCTATTATGTACAACTTGCTATTCCTTTTAAATATATAATAAAATTATCTTGTAAATTTCTTCTTTTTTTTGGCTTTTTTCTTCCTTTCCCACCCCAACCCTAGGGATAGCTACCATCAGATAGCATGTTCCTTTATATGTCCTTTGTAGCTAATGTGGGTTATGTTCTCTTCATTATTTTCCTCTTCAAAGTGTAGCTTATTACCCATTTTCTTTAGAAAGTGTTCTCAGATAAGACTCAGCTATTTGTGATCATTCAAACCACCCCACCAAGCTGAAATATTTCTCCATCAGCTTAAATAGTTAGATTTCAATGATGTTTTGTGTATTTTTCTCTGAGTATTTCCTGTTTTCCCTACTAGGTAGTAATTTTCTCGAGGGTCAAGAACATTCTTATATTTCCTTAGGATCTGATGTAATATTACTTCCTTATTCTATCATTCATTCATACATCAGTCAATCAACAATCATTGTTTAAGTGGCTGTTAGGTGGCAGGTACTCTGCTTTGGGGCTCTGGGAATACAAAGACAGAAGTGAAACATTCCTTGCCCTCACTTACTGACCACAACTAAAATTAAAGATAGTAAAGGGACTAAATTTCTTTAAGATATGTCAAAAATTTTGAGGTAGAAGGAATCTTGCAATTCAATAATCTATTATTTTCATTTTGCAGACTGGGAAATCGAGGCTCAATGAGTATAAAGGACTGGTCCAAGTTTTCAGAGGTAATAAACAGGCTCAAGACTTAAACTGAGGCTCTTTTGAAATTAAACCCAGAGTTCTTTCTGCTACACTGTGTACTAAATCATTACTAACAAGGATAGAAACATCAGAAATTCAAAAGTCTTAGTATCTATGTGTAAAGTCATCAGAATAAGCAATTTTGGAAAAGCTTGGGCAACATGTACAATAATCTGATTTAGAAATATCCTTATTTACTGCTTTAAAAGCTAATATTTCCAAAATGATAACTATGTCCTAGCTTAATACTGTACTTTTCTGTATGGATTTTCCTTTTGATGCAAATGTTGAAGCCTAATTCAATAGTTATGAGTACTTTATGAATTATTCTTATTTAACATCAACTAGAACCTCTTCTATTTGCATGACAGAGGGTGGTAAAATAATGGAAATTTACCCTAAAGTTGATAGGTAGAACAAAATAAAAGAATAATATGATAAGAAATGTTTCTATTAGTATAGTCTACAATTTTATTAGATAATATGAAGCCCTGGATATTGTTTGAATGAAAGTAATTTCTAGTACAGGGTTGTCCATTGATAATATCCTATTTCCAATGGCAAAGATGCCCACCTTCTATTCTGGTGATGCAGATCTTTGATTTTTCTTTTGCTTCCTCTTTTTGTTTTGCCATTTCTCTTTACTGTCATACTTGTAACTTGCTTCAGACTACTTATACCTACTATGATTCTTTCAAATGCCCTCTGCATTATTCTTAATTTTTATTCTTCTGAGATTATAATAATTCATAGCCATATAAAATCTCCAGGAGAGTATTGCTCTTAAAATGATCAACTAGCGTGACAGGGAATTGTTTGCGATCACCACCTGTACGAGGTGGAATAAAAAAAGGGGATCTAAAATGTAGAAAAATCTCAATTATGATAATGACATCACATATATATTGTATGAAAACAGTCTTCCATAAACTAGAATTACTAATTGTGCATACCGTCAAAAATTAAAACATTAATGTTGTTTTCCAAGAATTAATGATAGCCTCAGGAAATCAAAAGCAATTTTGCCACGTAAAAATGAGACTCATTGGAGAAACCAACTAGGGTATAAGAGTATGAGCCTATACTAGGAACCTTGAATGATTAATTACTTTGAGGTCCTGATGATGAATAAGAGCCACTAATCATAATTTTCAAGAATTTGTTAAAGTAGGACAAACATCTAATCCAATTACGTGGGGTCTGGTCTGGAGGACTAAAGCAGCACAAGTTTGGTTCATCAAAAATCTATTAGAAAATTGTCAGGCTAATTACATTTGGAGACAGAAATAAACCACCCAGTAGAATTACAAAACCACATGAAAGGTCTTCAGAAAGAGCACTGAACTAGAAGAAGTTTCAGTGTTAGTCCAGCTCTGTTATACTGCTCCTCATTCACTATGTGACTCATTCCCTTAATCTTTCTGGACCTTGACTTTTCTCATTTGTGAAATGAGAGGGGTTAGACTAAATAATCTCTCAGTTCTCTTCCACTGTTAATGTTGCATGATTCTATGATTCTATCTTCTCAGGTAATTTTTGGTGGTTTTGTTATATATCATCGTAGATATAACACAGAAGCATCCAGGAAGATGAGACTCCAGACAAGTTTTACACATATGTGTATAAATGTGTGTGTATATATGCATATATATGTGTGTATATAATATAATATTATACAGTATAATATGATCATGTTATACTGTATAATACATTATATAATGTAATAAATAATACAATATTATATTATATATTATCATATGTTTACATATGGTAATAATATATACAAATATGTTTTATTTTGTATCCTAAATACTAGCCTCTCTCTTAGGTGGTAGATAGCATGCTTCATCATTGGTCCTTGTGTTGATTAGAATTCTTGCAGCTTTCCAAGCTGTTTGACTTTACAATGTTGTTATCATACTCCTGATTCTTCTCATTTCCTTCATCTGTTTGTAAATATCTTCAAAGTACGCTGTTTTATAATATCGATGTTACAGCATATATTGTTGTTATTCTGCTTAGTTCACTATACATCAGCTCATACTAGCTTTTCCAAGTTTCTGAAATCTACTTTTTTTCCTGGAATCTACTGTTTTCCTGGAATAGAATAGCATTCCATTATATTTATATACCACAATTTGTTTAGTTACCCCCCAATTGATGGACATAATCTTTGTTTCTGTGGGGATTTTTTTTGTCACCAGAAAGAGCTGTTATAAATATTTTTATACATATAGGACCTTCTCCTTTTTCTATGATCTCTCTTGTGTATAAACCTACAAGTGGTAAGGTAGGTAGTCTTTGAAATCATTGGTGTTTTCAAATAGCAATGAAAAAACACAAATACTTTCAAAAAACATCTACTAAATCACAGAGAGATTGCTACCTGCATCCTTATAGGATTATACAAGATTAGATTAGATGAAGCATTTAGTAAAAAAAAACCCTTAATATATGTCAGGCATGGTGCTTAGTGTTGGGAATACCAATATTATAAAAGGAAAAATTGTTCCCAATGGGAAAAGATACCACATAAAAGAGAGCTGAAGAGCTGGGGGGTGAGGAGAGTCAGTAGCATGGGAAAAGACTACAAAAGTTTACTGAGAATAATAACTCCCCCCCAAATAGAATTGGCTAAGTAGAAAGGAAGTACAAAAGCTCACTAAAGAAAAAAAGTCCTTTAAAATTAGAATTGAACAAGTGGAAACTAATGTCTCTATGAGACATCAAAATAAAATAAAATAATCAAAAGAGTAAAAAAAAAATTTAAGAAAATGTAAAATTTCTCATTGGGAAAACAATTGACCTGGAAAATTAATCCAGGAGAAATATTATAAGAATTATTGGACTACCTGAAAGCCATGATGAAAACAAGCTTGGATAATGTCTTTCAAAAAATGATCAAAGAAAACTGCTCTGATATATTAAAACCAGATAACAAAATGGATATCAAAAGAATCCACTGATCACCTCCTAGAAGAGATCCCTAAGTGAAAACTCCCAGGGACACCATAGCCAAATTCCAGAGCTTACAGATCAGGAAGAAAGTATTGCAAGAAGCCAAAAAAGAAACAATTCAAATATTGTGGAGCTACAGTCAGTATTACACAAGTTTTTGCAGCTTCCACATTAAAGAACCAGAGACCTTTAAAGATGATATATCAGAAGGCAAAAGAGTCTGTATTACAACCAAGACTCACCTACCCAGCAAAATTGAATGCAATCTTTCAGGGGAAAATGGATATTCAACAAAATAGAGGACTTTCAAGCATTTCTAATTAAAGGAACAGAGCTGAATAAAAAACGTGACCTCCAAATAGAAGACTCAAGGGAAACATAAAAAGGAAACAAAAAAGAGAAAGCATAAGAAATTCAATAAGGTTAAATAGTTTCTATTTCTATATGGCCAGGTAATATTTGTAACAACTTTATTACTATGAGAGCAACTAGAAAGAGTATATGTAGAAGAGGGTGTGGATATAAGATGACTTTGATTGGATGATACCTACCCCACCCCAAAAAAAAGGGATGTGAAAGAAAATTGCACTGGAAGAAGTGGGGGAGATTGGATGGGGTAAATTATCCCACATAAAAGAAGCATGAAAGAGCTATTATAATGGAGGGGAAGATTAGAGGGGGGCAAAGCTTAAAAGAAGCTAAGGAGGTGAATATAATTCTGGAAAAATTAGATATGATAGATCTCTGGAGAAAACTGAATGGGAATAGAAAGAAATGTACCTTTTTTTTTTCTCAGCAGTGCATGGCACCTACACAAAAATTGACCATGTATTAGGACATAAAAACCTCACAACCAAATGCAGAAAAGCAGAAATAGTAAATGCATCCTTGTCATATCATAATGCAACAAAAATTGCATTCAATCATGAACAATGGAAAGGGGATTAAAAATTAATTAGAAATTAAATAATCTAATTCTAAAAAATAAGTGGATCAAAGAACAAATCACAGAAATAATCAATAATTCCATTAAAGTGACAACAATAAGACAATATACCAAAATTTATGGATTGCAGCCAAAGAGGTACTTAGGGGAAAATTTATATCTCTAATTGCTTAAATGAATGAAACAGAGAAAGAGATCAATGAATTGGGCATGCAACTAAAAAAAACTAGAAAAAGAACAAATTAAAAATCTCCAATTAAACACCAATTTAGAAAACCTGAAAATCAAAGCAGAGATTAATAAAATTGAAAGTAAGAAAACCACTGAACTAATAAATAAAACTGGAAGCTGGTTTTGTGAAAAAACAAACAATGAAATAGATAAACTGTTAGTTAATTTGATTTTTAAAAAGGAAAGAAGAAAACAAAATTATTAGTATAAAAAATGAAAGAGGTGAATTCACCACCAGTGAAGAGGAAATCTATATGAACAAAAGCTCAAGGATATCAAGGGAATCAGTTTAAAAAATGCAAAGGTGGCAGATCTCAAACTGTATTATAAAGTGGTAATTATAAAAACAATCTGGTACTGGCTAAGAAATAGAGTGGTGAATCAGTGGAATAGATTAGATACAAATTACATTATAATAAATGACCATAGTAGTATAGTATATGATAAACCCAAAGAGCCAAGTTTTTGGAACAAAAACTTGTTTGACAAAAACTGCTGGGAAAACTAGAAAACAGTGTGGCAGAAACTAGGTATAGACCAACATCTCACACTGTATACCAAGATAAGGTCAAAATAGGTATGTGATTTACACATAAAGGATGATACCATAAGCAAATTAAGAGAGTATGAAATAGTTTATCTGTCTGATTTCTGGATAAGGGAAGAATTTAGGACCAAAGAAAATATAAGGAGCACTACAAAATGTAAAATAGATAATTTTGGTTATATAAAATTAAAAAGTTTTTATGCAAACAAAAACCTTCCAATCAAAATTAAAAGGAAAACAGAAAACTGGTGGGAGACTTTTGCAACAAGTATCTCTGATAATTTCTCATTTCTTAAATATATAGAAAATGGATTCAAGTTTATAAAAATACAAGTCATTACCCAATTGATAAATGGTCAAAGGATATATACAGGCAGCTTTCAGACAAAGAAATCAAAGCTAGTTATAGTCATATTAAAAATGCTCTAAATTGCCATTGATCAGAGAAATGCAAATTAAAACAACTCTGAGGTACCACCTCAGTGAGTGGCTAATATGACAAAAAAGTAACATGTTGGTTGATGGATGGGATGAAAGAAAACTGGGACATTAATGCATGGTTGGTGGAGTTATGAACCCATCCAATCATTCTGGAGAGCAATTTAGAACTCTGCCCAAAGGACAGACTGTGCATACCTTTTGATCTGGCAATACTACTGCTAGGTCTATATCTCAAAGACATCCAACAAAAAAAAAGGGAAAAGGACCTATTTGTATGAAAAAAAAATTTATAGCAGCTCATTTTGTGGTGGCTAAGAATTGGAAATCAAAAGGATTCCCATAAATTGGAAAATGGCTAAACAAGCTGTGGTATATGATTGTAATGGAATATTATTGTGCTATAAAAATGAGAAGCAGGATGATTTCAGAAAAACCCAGAAAGATTTACATGAACTGGTACATAGTGAAGGGAACAGAACCAGGAGAACATTAAATACAGTAACTGCAATAATGTTTGATAAAGAATTTTGAATGACTTAGCTATTTTCAGCAATACAACAATCAAGACAATCCCAAAGGACTAATGATAAAGCATGCTATCTGCCTCCAGAGAAAGAACTGATATTAATTGAATACAGACTGAAACATGCTATTTTTCACTTTCTTTCTTTCATTTTTTTCTTTTATATGAGTCTTCTTGTACAAAATGACTAATATGGAAATGTTTTACATAATTGCATATGTATAATCTATATCTGATAACTTGCCATTTCGGGGAAGGTGAAACAATGAAGGCATGAAGAGAGGTAACAAAGTAATCTAATCATAACTTCTTTAGCATAAATCATTGAAATCCTCTGCCTTCATCTTTGACTGTTATCATAGGACATAGCCAAGATTGTGGCAATATCAGTGCCTAGATAAGAAAAATTAAAAGACTCATTAATATATGCATCAGGAAATCAATCATTTATCCTGTCCTCTTGATCTTCCCATACTGTTTCTAGCAACAAGATTGATTTTTCAAAAACCATTGTGATAGGGCCTTTCATCTTACAAACTGTTTCCAGAGACTGGGTCTTCTTCTGCCTCCTGTGTACCTCAGTTCCTTTAGAACTGGGGCACCATGTTGCTCTCACATGTGCTCCTAGGAATTAGGACGCTTACTCTAAGCCCCAGTTTCTCTGGTTGATTTCCCATTGCTAGTTATCAGATTTCCCACGCTCACCCACACTCAAGCTTCCTGTTATTTTGTCCAGCATCCTCCTCCTCCTCCTCCTCTCCCCACCAAGATCTGTACTTCTTTCATACAAACCAAGGACAAGCTTAGCTCTACTTGTGATTCAGAAAATCTCTCCTAGCCAGAACTGATTTTGCATCTCTCAGTATTGTTCACTACAATGTAGTCGGGGGTCGGGGGTTGAGGGTGTAGGGGATGTTATTTGCCTACAAGCCATAAACCCTAACCATGATAAACACCAACCAAACTCTCACGCTTACCATAATGATTACACATGAGAGGGAAATCCAAGACAAGTGCAAGGATATCTCCACTTTCCCCACACTGACTCACTGCCTTCTTATTGAAATACAAAGCTTACCATGACCACTGATTTTCCTATCATTCTCTAGCATCCTTCTCATCTGGACTGGCTTTATATTCTCCCCATCCTCGGCCTCTCACCAATACAACAGTAATCTACCTACTTCCTGATGACTATTAAACATCTCTCATAGAATTGAGTTCAATCACTTGACTCCGTAACCGCACTCACAGCATTGCTAGCAATGAAGGGAATCTTCAGACACCTGTATTGTTCTCTCCCTCCCAGACTTGGAGTCTCTGCTCATTATCCATGGCATTTTAGAACTCTGGCTGTCTCCTAACTGTCTATATTCTTGGGTCCTCTTTCTATGTACCTCTAAGCTTCATTTATGCTCTTATGTAGAACAGAGGCTCTTGAGTTTTTATGTGTCATCAACCCTTTGGCAGTCTAGTGAAATGTGTGGATCTCTTCTCAGAGTAATATTGGTTTTTTTACATATAATTGAAAGAAATGCTACATTTCAATTAGAGGTTAATGAAAATAAAAAGGTGTAATTTTTCCATCCATTTTCAAAGACCTCCTGACATTTATCCATGGACATCTTGGGAGGTTTGTAAGCCCCAGGTAAACCATCTCTCAAAGAGTATATCTTCTATCCTCTTGGAATGAAAAAACAAAACCCTGATATTTATATTTCATAATAATTTTGCAGACTATGGTTTCAAACATGTCTATGCTTCCTTGGACTGGGTAAGGAGATATACTAAGTTTATTTTCTGACTGGAAATGAACGCCTTACCTTTAGACTCCTTACATGAAAGCACTTCCAAAAATATGTATTAATTCAGTTCAACAAATAAGTATTATGGGGGCACCTAGGTAGCGCAGTGAATAGAGCACCAGACCTGAAGTGAGGAGGATGTGAGTTCAAATCCGGTCTCAGACCAAACACTTGATACTTACTAGCTGTGTGACTGTGGGCAAGTCACTTAACCACAGTTGCCAAAAAAGAAAAATAAGTATTTTACACCTATTTTGTGCAAGTAAATATGCTAGACTTGAGAATAAAAAAATAGACATTACATAGGCCCTGGTTGCTCTCAGGGAGTTTGCAATACAATGGGGAGGGAGAGAAGAAACTTGCACAACTATGACATTATGGTATCATAATTTTAGAGCTGGAAGGAGACTTTGAGGCTATAGGGTCCACCCCCTACATGTGGTAGATGAGGAAAGTTAGGCACAAGGAGATTAAGTAATTTGTTTAGGTTTACACAGCTAAGAAGTCTGAGGCAGTTTTCAGACTAAGATTTTCTTGATTCTTAAGTCCAACACTCTACTGATGATACAACACAGCTACTTCTAAATAAAGAGATGATAGATTTAGAGCTGGAAGGGACCTTGTAAGCCATTTATTCCAACCTCTCATTTTCTAGATGAAGAATTGAGGCCACAAAACATTAAGTGACTTTACCCAAGTGCCACAGGTTAACAAGAAACAGAGGAAAAATTTAAATCTTGGCCTTCTCATTTCAAATCCGGCATACTTTCTACTATCTCCCTTTGGTTATTTAAGGATACAGGGGACAAAACAAAGAAATGCACAGACAACAGGATATTCTCATTGCTTCCTATTAATTATGTTTGCATCACAGACTTGCAGCATTTCAGTGTGCAGAGTAGCCTAATGGTCTATGAATTTAAGGCCACTAATTTGACTGGCCATATAGCAACTTCAGTTAGCTGGAGTCAGTAGTCTAAATGTTGGTTCAGGAATACAAGAGGTTGCCATTTGTCAGTACCCAGCCCAGGCTGGAATAAAGTTTGTTGTTCCTTGGGATGCTAATGATGGCAACATCGGCACCAAATTTACTAGAACCATAGATCTGAGGAGTGATACTTTACCTTCTTCATGTCTTCATCTCTGTTAAGTGTGTTTGTCAATATTTGTCCCAATAACCTAAAAAGGAAGCAGTTAAGTAGCAGTAAAGTAAAGGTGGTTGAGTTTATGAGAAGAAAAGAGTTAGATTGAGGTAATGTATATGGAAGTACTTTGAAAAGTATTTGGTCCTGTGGGAATGAAACCTTGTTTATCATGTGCAAAAACTTCCAAAGGATGAGTCAAAGGGGGAAGAGCAATGATCTGAGAGTTTGAAGTTCCACAACTGTTCCCTAGAGCAAATTCAATTTAAAGTAATAGATTCTTGAGAATGAGACAGGAGATAATTGAAACTATTGCCTCAAAAAGAAGCTCTATCTGTAATTTATCAAAGACCAATAAATCACAATACAACCCAGAGATGATATACTCTAAATCCATAAGCAGTCCTTACACACATCTTGATACACACTTTTTGGTACTAGTGGCCCTAAGACCTTTCTTACACTGCTAAAAAGGGGTGGTGACTTTTAGACCACAGAAGAAAGAGCAGGAAGCTACTTTAAAAACTAAAATCTCACTCCAATCAATTTGTAATACTCAGAAATCACTTCAAAGTGGCTGTAGAGAAATATCCTCCTTTTCTGAGGGATTGCTTGAGGCTGGGGACATGTACACAGATCTTTTCTCCAGGGGTTCTCTTACATCCAATACATTTGATCAGTGACCTATGTTAAGTTCTAGAGAGAAGATAAACTGTCCTGCAGAGAAACTATAGCTTCTAAGAGTCTATTCAGATGGGACAGTGATTTCTCATAGCCTTAAGAGATAGTAAGTAGGTCCTACCCACTGTTGGGTCAATTATGATAACCCCCTCGGTATCCAGACTAGTCATTGAATTATGATGTCTAACGTTTATATGATGCTGCAAGGTTTCCAGTGTATTTTCCATATTTTACTTGCTGCTCACAACCACATGTTGTGATGGGCAATATTATTTATCCCCATTTTGCACATGAAGAAGCTGAGATTCAAAAGGCTTGTTCAGGGTCACACATCTATTAAATGTTAGATGTAAGCTTTGAACCCAAGTCCTCTAGTCTCTAAATTCAACCATCTGTATCTCTATCTATCTATCTATCTATCTATCTATCTATCTATCTATCTATTGCATATATAGTATATACGCATACATATAGTATATGTGCACATATAGATATACACATATGCACATGTGTACATATATGTGTATGTTCATACACATGTGTGCATGCATGTATATGTATATATAATATACATGCATGCATATATATGTATATGTATGGCAAGATGGTACATTGGAAAATGCCTGGGATTTGGAGAAACAAGATCAACTGTGCTATTTACTATCTATATAACCTTGGGTCAGTCACTTAATATTTTTAAGATTCAATTTCCTCATCTATAAAACAAGGTGATTGGACTACATGGTCTCTAATTAGGGTCTTGGATCATGATTTGATGCTACAAACCAACTGACCTTCAGAACTTTCCATGTGCAATCCACGTTATTAACTCAGGAAAGAGCTGTCAATTGAGCAAGTTTAAATAGTAAAAACATTCTGAACTAGCAATTCCTGTTATACAACACAAGTAGTTCTCACTCCTCACACCTAAAAATGCTTAATGCCTTGTCATTGTGACAAAATCAACTTAGGATGATTTATTGGCTATTTGTCTATTTCTACTTTTTTCTTTTGGAGCCTAAAGCTACCTGACGTCTGACATTACCAAAATGCATAAGGATGGATCTCCCAATTTAAGGACAAGAGGGGAAATGAGGTGTAGAGGAAATGAAACTGAATTTACATTCTGGCCCCTGTAGCTCCATGGGATCTAGGCAAAGACTTAAATAAATTTTTATTGTCAGCAATAAGCATAACACAGCAACCCATAATAGAAGCGACAAGGTTAAATTTAGAATGGGAAAAGACATTTTCTAATACTGCCAGGGCTAATAACACCAATTTCAGTTATTCTTCAAGCACAGATTGTGAAATGAGATATTCAAACAGTTTCTCTGGTGTATAAAGGACTCTGAAGGAATAAATTAGCCACTTGAGGAGAGACTTTAACTGTCTCAGACCAAGAAGGCTCACATTTTCACAAGTCGTCACTGTAGCTGGTTAAATTGTGCATCCTAGAGAGCTAGAAACTATCTGTGTTACTTTAATGAGCATTTGTGCCTGTCAGGCAGTTGATATCATGCTAAGTACTACTAGGAGCAAAAGAGAGTAAAGATAGGTGGCAAGAGCAGTGGAAAGGGACAAAGAAGGTATAAGTCAGAAAAAGCCACAGTGAGACCTCCCCGAGATCAAGAGTGACAGCCAGATGCCAATTGTATGGGAACCACTTTTTAGTTTAGGGTTTGTAACCCTAGTGGCAGCACAATCCTGGCATTTAATAACAAAATAAAACAAAAAAAAATACCTGAGCATTAGAAAAATAAGTTGAGTCAGAAAAAGTATTAATTTCCCTTACTGGCAACATTTTAAATTCTCAGTGTCCTGTGGATCTATGGATGTCTGAAATTCTAAATCCCTTGATGCGCCTGCCACCCATTTATTTTTCTCAAACTCTGGATCTTAGGGATCTTCTGAAATCCTAGTAAATATCCCAAGGCCATCTCCAGTTGTCCCGACCTATATCTTACTACTGGACCCACATGGCTCCGGAGGAGAAAGTGAGGCTGGTGCCTTTGCACAGTCCTCCCTCACTTAAATCCAATTCACTTGCGAGTTATGGCATCTCCTTCCTGATGTTTTAGTCCTTTTTGAGAATGAAGGACAAATGACAACAACAAGTAAATGACCCAGATTGTTTTTTCATGGTATATATCTGCTTTTATCCCAATTCTGCTTCTTGCCTCTTCTGTTCCATGAGTTTACCTAATTATTGTCAAGTGTAAGCCCTGTTTCCATGTGGTGTGAAATAACTCTAACGTATAAGACTTAAATTCTGCTTCCACAAATTATGTAGCCCCTTGATCTTGCCATGAAATGAAACTTGTGATCCAAATGACTCTGGGCCTTACTCAGATGGGTTTGAGTAGTGGAGGAATTTTCTCTCTTTTTAAATACTCTTTACCTCTTTCCTTTCTCCCATTGAACAATAAATTTTTAAATACTCATAGCAAACATAAATACTTTATAAAAAAAATTTCCACCATGATCAGTGAGTCATGTCCAAATATGCATGTTTCATTCAGTATTCAAGTTGATCACCACTTTGACTAGAAATGAGTAGTGTGCTCATCTTAGGTGCTCTACAACTGTTGTTTGTCATTATTAATCAGAGTTTTAACGTCTTAAAGTTTTTTCCTTTTATAGTTTCATTACTGTATAAATTGTTCTGCTTATATCATATATCATATAATCATATAATAATCATATAATAAGCACTGCTTATATCACTGTATCAGATTTTAGAAATCTTTCCAGTTTCCTCTGAAACTACCCATTTTGTTACTTATTTTGGCATAATGATATTCCATTGTAATCAAATACCATAATTTATTTATAGTATATTCACCTATAGAAATATTAATAGGTTCCTCTTTAGTTTCATTTATTCAATAAATATTTATTAAGCATCTATTATGTACCAATCACTGCACTAAACTATTTGCTAATATGAAAAGATCTGCTATAAATATTTACACATACATGAGATTTTTTTCCTCTTTCTTTGCTCTCTTTGGGGCATGGGAATAGTATTCCTAGATCAAACAATGTAAAGTTTAGTAACTTTTAGGGAACAGTTCCAAATAGCATTTCTGAATGGTTGTATCAATTCACAACTCTACCAATAGTGCATCTATATGCCTGCTTTTCCATAACCTTTCCAATATTTACCATTTTCCTTTTGTGTCAGCTTTGTGATAAGTATGATATAGAACCTTAGAATTACTTTGAGTTTCTCCAATTATTAGTGCTGTGGAGCATTTTTTAAAATTCATCTGGCTTGGTTTTCTTCCTTTGAAAATGACCATATCATAGCATCCTTTGACCATTTATCAATTGGAAAATAGCTCTTATTTTTATAAATTTTAATCTCTTCCTTATAAATCTTAGAAAGGAGACCTTTAACAGAGAAATGTGCTGCAAAGTTATCCTTGACTCTTTTTTCTTAATCCCATTACTCATTTAAAAAGAATAATCTTGGATGGTGGAGTAAGGGCAGGGACTAACCTGAGCTTATCCTCAAACACCTTTAAAAATTGACTCAACAAATTCTAGAGCAGTAGAACTCATAAAATGACATAATGAAATGAATTTTCAGCCCAAGACAACTTGGAAGGTCAACAGGAAAAGTCTGTTGCACCAGGGTGAGAGCATAGTACAATGCAGGCCACACCAAACCTGGAGCAGGCTTTGGGGTGACTAAATCACTAGCAGCAGTGGTGGTTTCTAGACATCTTAGCCCACAGAAGCCAAAAACAACTTATAAGGTGAGCAGCAAAGGTCTGTCTCAGGTGGGTGAGAGTGAAACACAGTCCAGCACAGGCCGCACCAGCATAGCCCTGGCCCCAGCAAATCAGGAGCAGGCCTTGGGTGGTACTGAATCAGCAGCAGCAGCAGCGACTGCTTTTGGAGATCTCAGCCCATGGATGGTAAGGGGGTTGAACAGCTGGTCAGAAGGAGATTACAGGGATCTTTTTGGTAGCACTGATGCAGTAATCTGTTGCTTTGCCCATACTTGAATCCAGATTTTAGTCCTGGGTGGCAGACCCAGGGTGAGAAGGAGCATTAGCACAGCAGATCTTGCAGCCACAATGGTGTGGGGGGTACCCTCCTCACAGTTCTGAGGCAGAAAAAAGTGCTTGTGGTTACTCACAGACCAGAGCACAGACCAGGGCACAGACCAGAGCACAGACCAGGAAAGAAGTAAACACCTCACCTTAGATCATACCACCTTGGTAGAACTGAAAACTTACAAGTCTCTGGAAGTATCTCTGAAAACAGCTGCACAAAACCCTGAAGCTTGAGACAGTGTGCCCTCCACACTGGAAGCAGAGCCCTACTTTAACAATCAGTTAAAAGTCAAGTATTAGGCTGGGAAAATACGAAAATGATGGGGAAAAAACCTCTGACTATAAAAAATTTTTGTGATGACAAGGAAGATCAAAACACACACCCAAAAGAAGATAGCAAAGTCAAAGCTCCTACATCCAAAGCCTTCAAAAAAGATATGAATTGGTCTCAGGCCATGGGAGAGCTTAAAAAGCATTTTAAAAATCAAGTAAGGGAGGTAGAGTAATACTGGGAAGAGAAATGAGAGTGATGCAAAAAAATCATGAAAAAAGAGTCAACAGCTTGGTAAAAGATACACAAAAAAAATTGAAGAACACAATACCTTAAAAAACAGATTAGACCAAATGGCAAATGAAGTCCAAAAAGGCAATGAGGAGAAGAATGCCTTGAAAAGCAGAATTGGCCAAATGAAAAAGGAAATCCAATAGCTCACTGAAGAAAATTCCTTAAAAATTAGAATAGAGCAAATGGAAGCTAATGACTTTTTTGAGAAATCAAGAAGCAACAAAGATACCAAAAGAATGAAAAAAATAGAAGACACTGTGAAATATCTCATGGAAAAACAACTGACCTGGAAAATAGATCTAGGGGAGATAATTTAAAATTTATTGGTTACCTGAAAGCCATGATCGAAAAAAAAACCTAGACATCATCTTTCAAGAAATTATCAAGGAAAACTGCCCTGATATTCTAGAACCAAAGTGCAAAATAGAAATGGAAAGAATCCACTAATCACCTCCTGAAAGAGATCCCCAAAGGAAAACTGACAGGAATTTTATAGCCAAATTCCAAAGCTCCCAGTTCAAGGAGGAAATATTGTAAGCAGCCAGAAAGAAACAATTCAAGTATTGTAAAGCCACACTCAGGATAACACAAGATTTAGCAGCTCCTACATTAGAGGATCAGAAGGCTTGGAATATGATATTCCAGAAGTCAAAGGATCTAGAATTACAGGAATCACTCACCCAGAAAAACTGAGTATAATCCTTCCAGGGGGAAATGGATATTCATTGTATTCTTAATGAAGTATTAATGGAAAGATCACAGCTGAATAGAAAATTTGACTTTCAAATACAAGCACAAATTAGAAGCGCAAAAAAGTAAACAGGAAAGGGAAATCATAATGGACTTAATAAGGTTAAACTGTTTATACTCCTATGTGGGAAGACGATAATTGTAACTCAGAAGACCTTTCTCATTATTAGGGAAGTTAGAAGGAGTATATATATAGACAGATGGCATAGGTATGAGTTGAATATGAAGGGATGATATCAAAAAAATAAAATTAAATGGTGAGAGAGGAATGTACTGGGAAAAAGAGAAAAGGAGAAGTAGAATGGGGGTAGACAAGAAAAAGCTTTTACAGTGGAGAAGAAGAGAGGGGAGGTCAGGGGAATAAGTAAGCCTTACTCTTACCTGAATCAGCTCAAAGAGGGAATAGCATACCCAGTCAATTGGGTATAGAAATCTCTCTTACCCTGCAGGAAAATAGGAGGGAAAGGGGATAAAAAAAAAAAGGGGGATGTGACAGAAGGGAGGGCAGATTAGAGGAGGGGGTAGTCAGAAGTAAAACACTTTTGAGGAGGGACAGGGTGAAAAGAGAGAGAGAATAGAATAAATGGGGTGGGGGGAATAAGATGGAGGGAAATACAGTTAGCAATAGTAAATATGAAAAAAAAATTGAAGCAAGTTTCTCTGATAAAGGCCTCAATTCTCAAACACATAGAGAACTGAGTCAAATTTATAAAAATAAGATCAATTCCACAACAGATTAATGATCAAAATATATAATCACTTTTCAGATGAAGTAATCAAAGCTATCTATAGCTATACAAAAAAAATACAAATTAAAACAATTCTTAAGTACTACCTCATACCTATTAGGTTGGCTAATAGGACAGAAAAGGTAAATGACAAATGTTGGAGGGGATGTGGGGAAAATGAGACAATAATGCACTCTTAGCAGAATTGTAAACTGATTCAACCATTCTGTAGAGCAATTTGGAACTATACCCAAAAGGCTATAAAACTATGCATACCCTTTGACCTAACATTACCACTAGAAGAGTTGTATCCCAAAAGAGATTAAAAAAACAAAAGGGAGAAGATCTGTATGTTCAAAAATGTTTATAGTAGCTCTTTTCTGGGGGTAAAGAATTAGAAATTAAGGGGATGTCCATCAATTGGAGAAAGACCAAACAAGTTGTGGTATGTGATTATGTTGGAATACTATTGTACTATAAGAAATGGTGAGCAGGCTGCTCTCAGAAAAATCTGGAAAGACTTACATGAACTGATGCAAAGTGAAATGTAATGTCTACAAAGTAACAGCAATATTATAGGATGATCAGCTGTGAATGACTTAGCTATTGCAATACACCAATCCAAGACAACTCTGAAGGACTTATGATGAAAAATGCTTTCCATCCACAAAGAAAAAACTGATGGTGTCTGAATATAGATTGAAGCATATTTGAGAGTTTTTTGGTCTGTGTTTTCTTTCACAACATTACTGTTATGGATATGTTTTGCATGACTACACACATATAACCTATATCAAATTCTTTGCCTCCTCAGTGAGGTGGTGTGGGAACAGAGGAAGGGAGAGAATTTGGAACTGAAAGTTAAAAACAAATGTTAAAAATTGTTTTTATATGTAACTGGGGCAAAATAAAATACTAAATATACACAAAAATTTTAAAAGAATGAATTTTTGATTCTACATCACCTAAAATTTTTCTAATTCATTCCTCCCTTCCTCTCACCCAAAGAGCTATCCCTTTTAAGAAAAGAAAAAGATAAAGAAAAAAATTATCAACAAAGCTAATTGAAAAATTGTGACATTATGTATCATGTTCCACACCCCATGTAAGTAAGGGAATCATCCCAGCTATTACAGCTAGCTAATTTTTATCAATTTTACTTTTACATTGTCTCATATTCATTTCTTCCATATATTCACATGGCCACCACCCTACTTCAGACCTTCATCAGTTCTCACCTGGAGTATTACTATAACCTCCCAATTAGATCCCCACCTGTAGTCTCTTGCTTCTCTAATGCATCATCAAAATGAGTATCAATATAATCTTCCTAAAGTACAAATCTGATCATATTATTTTCCTGTTCAAGAGCCTTCAGATGGGTCTCTATTGCTTCTAGGATACATGATAAGTTATTTACCTTGACATCCAAGGCACTTCACAATATTTCTCTTCACAATACCTTTCCAGACTTATTGCATATTACTTCCCTTCCTACACATCTGTATTCCAACCAAACTGATCTTGTTGATGATGCATTTACCTGGCATTTCATATGTTATCTGCATCTTTATTTCCCCCCATGCCTCCTCTAAAAAAAGAAAATTCCATAATAAATAATACTTATTGCATATCTCCTGGTACAGCAGGGGCTGTGAAAGGAGGAAGGCTGGTCCTCCTCCACTGCCCCCCCCCCTTATATGTGGCTAAACTCCAACCCTCCCAATCCCCACCCAGATTTCACCCTCTTGCCTACAGAGACTAGCCAGGGCCCTGTGGTAACCAGAGGGAGACTGAACAGAAAGCCCAGACAGTGGACACTGCCACTATTTATTATAGTATTTGTGCATTTCTTAACCATTTAACATCTATAAAATAGCCACAGTTTTTTATTGGGATCCTATCTCTTTTTTATGTGTCACTGATGAAGTTTTTGAGTGCTGTGCCTCTAACCCTGCGTATGTGCATGCGTGTGTGTGTGTGTGTGTGCGCGTGTGTGTGCGTGAGTGCGTGTGCACACGCATGCGCGTGTGTGTATTCCCGTTATTCATGGTTTGACTCTTTTTCTCTCTGAACTCTACTGTGTAGGTTAACTACTCTTTTCCCCTGTAGACTATTCTTGGAGATGTCCTGTCTCAAACGTTGACTCTCCAAATTACTCTGATTCAAAATAATCCTTATCACTCTCCTGACTTGATAGAAATCTATCCTAGCTGTGTGACCCTGAGCAAGTCACTTAACCCTGTTTGCCTCAGTTTTTTCAGCTGTAAAAAGAGCTGGAGAAGAAAATGGCAAATCACTCCGATATCTTTGCCAAGAAAACCCCAAATGGGATCACAAAGAGTCAGACCTGACTGAAAAACAACTAAACAAAAACAGACAAACAAACAAAATAATGATAAGGTTGTGTGAAAAACTCAAGCCTTTTTGCTTCTATCTTCAGAAAACAGAATGGTGGTAAATAACTACATGTCTAATATGATATGGAGGTTAAAAACTTTTCTCAAAATTAATTGCATGGTATATTAGTCATCAAGTGCTTTGAAAAGGCCAGGTAACCATGATTATAGGTCAATAGCACAATTTTTTGGAGATCGGAAATGGGACCAAATCAGCTATTTAATTACCAACACCTTCCTGCTGAGTATTTGATTCTAAGTACATCCTAGGACTAACTCATGTTTTATTTATTTATTTTATTTTAATTTTCTGAAATAATAGGCCCCAGATCTTGTTATTCTTTAATAGCATCCTAGTACATCCACGGCTCATAATCAATTCATTCTTATCTAATATTATTAGATGGTAGATGTACACAGATCAATTTTAGCTAGAGATATTATGGTCCCTTCCTTTAAGAGGCTTGTGAAGTCAACCATATTTAACTTCACTATTAGTATTAAGCATGGAAGAAGAATTTTTCAACCTTAATTAGATACTTTCAGAAATGATTATTATGAATCTTTTCCTCTGTCCCAGCAAGGATTTCTTTTTTAAACTCATTTTACTGTTTTCCAGGAAGACAATTCTAAAGGCTATCTGAGCTTATTTAATGACAAAGACAGAGTGGTGTTCTCTCTTGCTCAGGAATGTTATGAAGAGATAAAAGTAGAAATGGGATGACAAAGTAAATGAGCCAGAAAATAGAACCACAGGACAATTAAAATTCACTGCCTGGCCCAAACAAGTGAGAATCTTTTACTTGACTTGTTTGAATGCAGTTTATTTTAGTCATAAAATAAAACAATTTCTGAAACTTCACAGTTGCCATGAGCAGCAGCAAAACCTCTAAGCAGAATCTCATAATGAACCTGGAAACAAAATTCATTTCCTTCATGCCTGGATACCCAAAACTTGGCCAGCCACTAAGCAGGCAGGATTTCAGCAATACCCAGCTGCTATCCTCTGGGTCATGCACACTGTGACTTTTCTCTGACATTTACCTTTGGATGGAGATCAAGCTTCCCTCTAAAGTCTACCAATTTCAGGCCCTACTTCTATTTAGTTGCTGACTTTAAGGGTGTCCCTGAATGAAAATGTCTAAAGGGTTTCCAGTCTTGAATTAAGGCCTAAAGATGATTTCTGAACAGCCTTACACTAACCCTTAAGGCAATGGATTGATTCCACTTTGGGCCTTTATGGGCCTAGCCACTAGAACTTGAAGATGGCCCAGTGTCATGTTCTTTAGGGATCCTGCAACTATAGAAGTCTTACCCATGTAGAAAACTATCTCTCCTGATGAAATTCTACCTATGAAGTTATTATAGTATGGAAAAATCCATATAGTAAAGCTAAGCTGTAGCTTGGCTACCAGTAAATCCTGGTAACCAGAATATCTGAGTTCAAGTAAACTATTAACCCTTCACCCTGAGTTTATTTTAAATAAACAACCACTATATAACTTGTTTAATTGACTAGGTTTTTTTAAACTTTTAATTGTAGATTCATTTAAAAAAATAATTTATTTTTAAAATTGGCTTCCTGTGTTTTGCTGCTGTGTATTATTTTGTTGCTATGAATAGGTAGCAATTTTGATGTCTCTGGGGTCTCAAATAAGCCCCAAGAGCAATGGCACAGTCTCAGACAATCGCCTTACCATCCTGGGCTGTCCCAGAATAGCCTAATTATTACAGACTTGCTTGTATCTGAAAACTGACCCTCTGCCGCTGAGAACAGTATATAGTATTGTCACAGCATATAAAACACCTGAGGGGAAGGTAGGCGCAGATTCCCTGCTATCCTGAGGATTAGCATGTTGGGTGAAACACACAGAGCTTTCCATCTCAGAGAATCTTTGCTGTGTGTCCAGCTATACAGCCACACCCTTCCCAAACCTCCCAACTTTTATTGGGTTTCAATCTTGCCTCACAAGATTCCCTGACTTTCCTCCCACTTTTGGCAATTCTTCCCACATCTAATGCCTTCCCTTTAAGATGACCTTCCTCCCATGCTGTCTTGCATGTACCTAAGTATTTACGTGTTGTATCCCCCTTTAGAATGTGAGCTCCTTGAGGGCAAGGGACTGTAGTTTTTGCCATATTTTGTCTCTACAGTACTTAGAACAATTCCTAGTACATACTTACTTAATAAATGCTTATTGTTTCAATGACTATCCACAAAGAACCAGATCACTCTTGCGTGAGATAATTTTGGTCAGGCCAAGCATCTGGATGCAGCAGTCACAGCTCTTGCTCTTCCTTAAATATTCCTGCTCGTCACTGCCCCCACTCCCTAGCAATGGCAGCAGTAACAGAACCAGCCTCTGCTGCCCCCTCAAATCAAGATGCTGACAGACTAACATAGTGCTAGGTAGGTACTCAATCAATACTTTTGGAAATTAATTAAATGTACAGTCACAGTGCAGCCGCTAATTACTCATAACTAAATAACCATTTTTCCAATTTCCCAGCAGTTTTAAAGAGATGAGGAAGCTGGGTCTACTTTTAGTCAGAATCATTTCCTTATTACCCTGGCAACTGCAGCTGACTGGAGTAGATAGCTTTTTTTGTTGTTATTATTTTTCTCCTTAGGCCAATAAAGTCAAGAAAGAATCTTCTCAAAAAATTTAGTGATTAACAATCTAATTTCTGGCTCAATTTCAGAAATCTATAGTGTTGTTGTCTTTCATTCTTTGTTGTTGTTGTTGTTGCTTTTTGGTGAGGCGATCAGGGTTAAGTGACTTACCCAGGGTCACACAGCTAGTAAGTGTTAAGTATCTGAGGCTGGATTTGAACTCAGGTCCTCCTGACCCCAAGGCCAGAGCTCTATTCACTGTGCCACCTAGCTGCCCCTATTGTCCTTCATTCTTGAAGAAGACCAAAATTACATCACTATGTTGGGATTAAGGTACATTGTATCCACCTCTGGCTATGGGTGATCAGACCAATATGAGCTCAGAAGGCTCTACCACAGGTTGGGCACAAACAGTCCATATGAATGTTTGGAGTGGAGATGTCTTTAAATTTGCAAATCTCATTTTCTTTTGAGCTACTGCAATTCTGCTTTGCTCATAGAGTACATACAGCACCTTCTTTGATTCAGGTACACCATGCTGGATGGTTCAAAGTTCTTCATAGAGACAATCATCCTTGTATAACTTCCATTTGAGCACTTGCCTTGTGTGAGTTCTCCTTAAAATGATCTTCTAGGCAAATGTACTTTGGCATTTGAACAGCATGGCCAGCCCAGCACAGTTATGCTCTTTGCAGTGGAGTTGAGTGCTTAGCAGTTCAGCTCAAGAAAGGACCTCAGTGTCAGGTACCTTATCTTGCCAGGTGATCTTCAGAATCTTCCTATGACAATTCAAGTGGAAGCGATTCAGTTTCCTGGCATGGTGCTGGTAGACTGTCCAGGTTTCACAATGGACATCCCTGGAAAGTATACTGCCCAAGTAAGTGAACTTATCCATAGCATTCAAAATTTTTCCATTTGCTGTAACTGATGGTTCCATATATGGATGATGTAGTGCTTGGCTAGTGGAGAACCTCCATTTTCTTGATGTTAGTTGTTAGGCTAAAATGAGCACAAGCAGCAGAAAATCTATTCATATTTCATTGCACCTCAGCCTCAAAGGCTTCATTGAGTGAACAATCATCTGCAAACAAAGTCATGCACTACCTCTTCCTCTACTTTAGTGCAAATTGTTAGTAGTAGTAGTGATGATTATGAAAGGCTTTACACTTTTTGCAAAACCTCATGCATAATAACTCTTGATCCCATTATAAATATATATTTTGGTTCCATATATGGGGTATTGAGCTTAAGTTTTATGATTCAAGGAGTTCTTTGTGTCTCATGTAACTCTAGTGAAATAATTGCATTGTGATGAGAAAATGGATGGATTTGGAGGTTAAAGAGATTTAAGATCAAAATCATTCTGAAGATATTGATGCTACATTAGTTTCAAAATCCAGCTTTTAAAAAAGACCAAAACATTTGTGGAATGGGCATAAGGGTATGTAACATGCTTAGAAAAATTAAAATAATTACATGGTATGATAATAGAAACATGACAGCAAACATGTATATAGTGCTTTGTGAAAACTTTACATGCTATTTTATTTGATTCTCACAAGAACTTCATGAAATAAGTGCTATCATTATCTGCATTTAATATATGATGAAACTGAGGATGAGAGACATCTTTTGACTTGCCCAGGGTCATACAGCTAATAAGTATCCTACTGAAGGAGTTGAACTTAGATCATCCTAGACTTCAAGTCTAGTTCTCTGTTCACTATATCTAGCTGCCTAAAGGAAAGAATATGACCTAGGACTCAGAAGACCTAGGTTCTCATCTAGAGTCTTCCCCTAATAGCTCTATGACCTTTAACATACCATTTACTTCTCTGACTTCTGTTTCCTCATATTGTAAAATGAAGTAGCTAGATTAGCTGTTCCATAAGATCCTTTCTGACTCTGAAGATTCTAAGATTCTTCCATTAGCTTGAAGCTATACAGGATTATGGCATTAGGTTTTTTTATTTATTTAGTTGGTATTTTATTATATGTAAATTACATGTAAAAATAATTTTAAAATTTTTGACTTCCAAATTCTTTCCCTCACTCTTTCCCTCCCCTCCCCATTCATTGAGAAGGCAAGTGATTTGATATAGGTTATATATGTGTAGTCATGAAAAACATATTTCAATATTAGCCATGTTGTAAAAGAATAGGCTGAAAAAAAACCCAAAAACAAAGTTTAAAAAATTATGCTTCAGTTTATATTCTGACATGATCAGTTCTTTCTCTGGGGATAGATAGCATTTTCCATCCTCAGCTCTTCAGAGTTGTCATGGATCATTTCATTGCTGAGAATAGTTAAGTCATTCACAGTTGATCATCTTGCAATTACTGTGCACAAGGTTCTTCTGGTTCTATTCATTTCACTTTGCATAAGCTCCAGGTTTTACTGAGAGCATCCCACTCATCATTTCTTATAGCACAATAATATTCCATCACAATCATATACCAGACTTGTTCAGCCATTCCCCAATTGATGGGCATCCTCTCGATTTCTAATTCTTTGCGACCACAAAAAGAGCTTCTATCAATATTTTTGTACAAATGAGTCCTTTTTCTTTTTCTTTTTTTTTTAATCTCTTTTGGCATACAGACCTAGTAATGGTATTGCTGGTTCAAAGTGTATGGATGGTTTTATAGGCCTTTGGGCATAGTTCCAAACTGCTCTGTTGATGTTGTTTGTTCTTTGTTCTTGTAAAGGACCATGTCAGCATGGAGGTGATGCGATGGCATGGAGGTGATGCAATGACATGAAAGTGAATTGGATTTAAGTGAGGGAGGGCTGTGCAAAGTTGCCAGCCTCACTTTCTCCTCCAGAGCCATCTGGGTCCACTGACAAGATATAGATCAGGGTGACTGGAGATGGCCCTAGATGTAGTGGGAAACCTTAGCCTTTTTTATGAATTTATTTCTTTTTAGTTTTCAACATTCACTTTCATAAGATTTTGAGTTCCAAATTTTCTCCCCATCTCTCCCCTCCCTCTCCTCCAAGACAGTGTTCAATTTGACAAAAGCTCTATATATATGTTCATATTGAACCTATTTTCACATTAGTCATGTTGTAAAGACGAATTAGAAGCAATGGGAGAAACCATGAGAAAGAAGAAACAAACAAAAGAAAAAAGAGAGAGAGCAAATAATATGCTTTGATCTGCATGTAGACTCCATAGTTCTTTTTCTTGATGTTGATAGCATCATGAGTCCTTTGGAATTGTCTTGGATCCTTGCATTGCTAAGAAGAGAAGAGTCTATCAAAGTTAGTCATCGTACATTGTGGCTATTACTGTGTATAATGTTCACTCAGCATCAGTTCATATAAGTCTTTCCAGGTTTTTCTGAAGTCTGCCTGCTCATCATTTCTTATACCACAATAGTATTCTATTACATTCATATACTACAACTTGTTCAGCCATCCCCCAATTGATGGGCATCCCCTCAGTTTGCAATACTTGGCCACCACAAAAAGAGCTGCTATAAATATTTTTGTACATGTGGGTCCTTTTCCCATTTTTAGCATCTCTTTGGGATACAGCCCTAGAACTGGTATTGTTGGTCAAAGGGTATGTACATTTGTATACCCCTTTAGGCATAGTTCCAAATTGCTCTCCAGAAGGTTGGATCATTTCACAGCTCCACCAACAATGCATTAGTGTTCCAATTTTCCCACATCTTCTCCAGCATTTATCATTTTCTTGTTTTGTCATGGTAGCCAATCTGAGAGGGATGGTGTGGTACCTTAGAGTTGTTTTGATTTGCATTTCACTAATCAATAGTAGTTTAGAGCATTTTTTCGTATGACTACAGATAGTTTTAATTTCTTCATCTGAAAACTGCTGTTTATCAGTTGGACCATTTGACCATTTATCAGTTGGATAATGACTTGTATTCTTATAAATTTGACTCAGTTCTCTATGTATTTTAGAAATGAGGCCTTTATCAGAGACACTGGTTGTAAAGACATTAGCCTTTTTAAGCAAAGGTCTTTTTAATGTTTTTAACATGTCTCAATTTGACAGAGGCAGCACCCATTCGGTGATTAAGGCTAGGAAATAAATGAGGTAACTCCACCAATAGTGCATTAACGTCTCAATATTCCCACTCCAATATTTGTCATTTTCCTTTTCCGTTCTATCAGCCAATCTAAGAGGTGTGAGGTAGTACCTCAGAGTTGTTTTAATTTGCATATCTTCAATCAATAGTGATTTAGAGCATTTTTCACTTGACTATAGATGTGTTGGATTACTTCATCTGAAAACTGACTGTTCATATCTTTTGATCATTTATCAATTGAAGAATGGCTCTTATTTTATAAATTTGACTCAGTTCTCTGTATATTTGAGAAATGAGGCCTTTATCAGAGAAACTTGCTTCAAAATTTTTTCCACAATTATGCTTGCTAACTGTATTTCATTCCATCCTATTTTCCCCCTATTTATTCAATTCTCTCTCTCTCCTTTTACCCTGTCCCTTCTTGAAAGTGTTGCTTCTGACTACCAGCTTCCCCAATCTGCCCTACCTTCTATGAGCACGCCACTTCTGTTATCCCTTCCCTTCCTACTTTCCTGTAGGGTAAGAGGGATTTCTATGCCCAATTGAGCATGTATGTTATTCCCTTTTTGAGCCAATTCCAATGAAAGTGATGTTCAAGCATTCCCTGCCACGTTGCCCAGCTTCCCTTCCTCTGTTAGAACCTTTTATGTGAGATAAGTTATCCCTTTCCAACTCTCCCTTTCACTTTTTTCCATTGCATTACTCTTTCTCACCCCTTAATTTTGTTTCAACTCACATCTATAACCTCTGTATATATAGTCTGTGTGTGTGTGTGTGTGTGTGTGTGTGTATGTATGTATGTATACACCTTCTAACTGCCTTAATCAGAAAGTTCTTATGAGTTACAAATATCATCTTCCCATGTAGGAATATAAACAATTTAACCTTATGAAGTCCCTTATGATTTCTCTTTCCTGTTTACCTCTGTAGGCTTCTTTGAGTCTTGTATTTGAAAGACAAATTTTCTATTCATCTCTGGTCATTTCATAAAGGATGCTTGAAAGTCCTCTGTTTCATTAAATATCCATTTTCCCCCTGAAGGATTATACTCAGCTTTTCTAGGTAGGTGATAATTAGTTGAAATCTGAGTTCCTTGGCCCCCTGAAATATAGACACTTAATATAGACACTGCAATCTTGTGTTATCCTGACTGTGGTTCTACAATATTCAAATTGTTTTTTTCTGACTGCTTGCAACATTTTCTCCTTGACCCGAGAGCTCTGGAATTTGGCTATAATATTCCTGGCAATTTTCTTTTGGGGACCTCTTTCGGAGATGATTGGTGGATTCTTTCCATTTCTATTTTACCCTCTGCCTCTAGACTATCAGGCCAATTTTCCTTGATCATTTTCTGATGTCAAAGCTCTTTTTTTTTTTTAATCATGGCTTTACCTAGTCCAATAATTTTTAAATTATCTCTTCTGGGTCTGTTTTCCAGATCACTTGTTTTTCCAATGAGATATTTCACATTGTCTTCTATTTTTCATTCTTTTTGTTTTGTTTTATTGTTCTTGATTTATCATAAAGTCATTAGCTTCCATTTGCTTAATTCTAATTTTTAATGAACTATTTGTTTCAGTAGGCTTTTGTACCTCTTTTTCCATTTGGCCAATTCTACTTTTTGAGGTTCTTTTTTTTCTTCAGTGAATTTTTGTGCTTCTTTTTGCATTTGACCAGTTCTGCTTTTCAAAGCATTTTTCTCCTCATTGGCATTTTGTACCTCTTTTATCATTTGTCCTAATCTGTTTTTTATTGTGTTATTTTCTTCAGCATTTTTTTGTGTGTGTCTACTTTACCAAGCTATTGACTTTTTTCATTTTTTTTTTGCATCATTCCCATTTCTCTTCCCAATTTTTCATTTTCTTCTCTTACTTGATTTTTCAAAATCCTTTTTGGGCTCTCCCATGGCCTGAGAGAAATTCACATTTTTCTTGGAGGCTTTGTATGTTGGACTTTTAATTTTGTTTTCTCTTTCTGAGTGTGTGTTTTAATCTTCCTCATCACCATAGTAATTTTCTATGGTCAGAATTTTTTCCTGTTCTTTGCTCATTTCCCCAGTCTATTTCTTGATTTCTAACTCTGTTAAAACAGGCATCTGATTCCAAGGTGGAAGGCATGCTATCTCAAGTTTCAGGGTTTTTGTGCAGTTGTTTTTAAAGATACTTCTAGGAACCTATAAATTCTCAGTTCTTCCAAGGTGGTATGATCTAAGGAGAGGTGTGTTTACTACTTTCCTGGCCTATGCTCTGGTCTGTGAGTAACCACAAACACTCTTTTCTCTCTTCTCTTCTTTGTGAGTGAAGAGTAGGAGAGGGGGGCAGAGCCAAGATAGTGGAGTAAAAGCAGTGACTTGCTTGAGCTCTCCCCCAAACCCCTTCAAATACCTGTAAAAACCAGCTCTAAACAAATTCTAAAGCAGCAGAACCCATAAAAATACAGAGAGAAACAAATTTACAGTCCAAGACAGCCTGTATGGTTGATCACAAAAGTATATCACGCTGGGCAGGGAGAGGAGTGCAGTTCAGCATGGGTGCACAGGCAAAACAGGCATCGGCAAACCTGGAGCATACCTCAGAGGACTGAATCACAGGTAGCTGTGGTGGTTTCCAGACTTCCCAAGAACACCAAAGACAACTTAGAAGGTCAGTGGGAAAAGTCTGTGATTGCAGTGAGAGAGAAGTTTGGTCCCAGCCCCAGTCCCTGAGCTCAGCCCCAGGGTGGTGGCTGCTTTCTGAGCTTCCAGCCCCCAGGCCTAGGGGCAATTGAGTGTCTGATCAGAGGGGGACTTCAGAGATCTCTCTGCTGGTGCAGGATTCTCTGTGCTTAGATCTGGGTTCCAGTTCTGGGTGTTGGTCCTAGGGTGAGGAGGTGTGCTGGCATGGTGGAGCTTGTAGTGGTGGTAGAGAGGATATCCTCCTCACACTTCCAAGGCAGAAAATAGTACTTATGGTCACTCATAGACGAGAACACAGTCTAGGAAAGGAGCAAACACCTCACCCCTTATCATACCACCTTGGAAGAACTGAAAATTTACAGGTCCCTAGAAATATCTCTGAAACAGCTGCACAAAACCCCTGAAGCTTAGAACAGTACATTCTCCACACTGGAAGACCCCTACCTTAACAAAGAGTTTAAAACTCAAGTAATTGGCTGGGATCATGAACAAACAAAGGTGCAAAAAAAAATCAGACCATAGAATCTTTCTTTGGTAACAAAGAAGATGAAAACATACAACCAGAAGACAACAAAGTCAAAGCTCCTACATCCAAAGCCTCCAAGAAAAATATGAATCAGTCCCAGGCCATGGAAGAGCTCAAAAAGGGATTTTGAGAAGCAATTAAGAGAAGTAGAGGAAAAACTGGGAAGAGAAATGAGAGTGATTCAAGAAAATCATGAAAAACAAGTCAACAGCTTGCTAAAGGAGACCCAAAAAAATACTGAAGAAAATAACACCTTAAAAAATAGCCTAACCCAAATGGCAAAAGAGATCCCAAAAGCCAATGAGAAGAAGAATGCCCTGAAAAGCAAAATTGGCTGAATGGAAAAGGAAGTCCAAAAAATTACTAAAGAGAATACTTCCTTAAAAATTAGAGTAGAGCAATTGGAAGCTAGTGACTTTATGCAAAATCAAGACACTATAAAACAAATCCAAAAGAATGAAAAAAATAGAAGACAATGTGAAATATCTCATTGGAAAAACAACTGACCTACAAAATAGATCCAGGAAAGAGAATTTTAAAATTATTGGACTATCTGCAAGCCATGATCAGAAAAAGAGCCTAGACATCATCTTTCAAGAAATTATGAAGGAAAACTGCCCTGATATTTTAGAACCAGAGGGCAAAATAGAAGTTGAAAGAATCCACTGATCTCCTCCTGAAAGAGATCCCCAAAGGAAAACTCCTAGGAATATTGTAGCCAAATTCTAGAGTTCCTAGGTCAAGGAGAAAATATTACAAGCTGCCAGAAAGAAACAATTCAAGTATTGTGGAAACACAATCAGGATAACACAATGTTTAGCAGCTTCTACGTTAAGGGACTGAGGGCATGGAATACAATATTCCAGAGGGCAAAGAAGATAGGATTACAAACAAGAATCACCTACTCAGCAAAACTGAGTATAATCTTTCAAGGGGGAAAATGGTCATTCAGTGAAATAGAGGACTTTCAAGCATTCTTGATGAAAAGACCAGAGTTGAATAGAAAATTTGACTTTCAAATACAAGACTCAAGTGGAATATGAAGAGGTAAACAGGAAAGAGAAATCATAAGAGACTTTTTAAGATTGAACTGTTTACATTCCTGCATGGAAAGATGATATTTGTCAGTATTAGGGTAGTGGGAGGGGAAAAGTTATATGTATGTATGGATAGATAGATAGATAGATAGATAGATAGATAGATAGATAGATAGATAGATAGATGGCACAGGGTGAGTTGAAGATGAAGGGGTGATATCTAGAGAATAAAATTAAGGGGTGAGAGAGGATTACACTGGGAGAAGGAGAAACAGGGAAGTAGAATGGGGTAAATTATCTCACAAAAAACAGGGAAGAAAAGGCTTTTTACAGTGGAGGGGAAATGGGGGAAGGTGAGATGGAATGAGTGAATCTTCTCATTGGATTTGGCTTAAGGAAGGAATAACATACACACTCAACTGGGTATGGAAATCTATTTTACCCTACAGGAAAATAGGCAGGGAAGGGGACAAGAGAGCAGGGAGATGATAGAGGGGAGGGCAGATTAGGGGAGGGAGTAATCAGAAACAAACACTTCTGAGAAGGGACAGGGTCAAAAGGAGAATAGAATAAATGGAGATAAGGAGTAGGAGAATGGTTTGCTTTCAAAACAGCATTACAGGACTTCTGGGAGCCAAGATGGTGGAGTAAGCAACAAATCACTGTAACTATCCCATATTCACCTCCAAACAACCATAAAATAGTGCCTCAAAACAAATCCTGGAAGAACAGGTCCAACAAAAAGACAGGGTAAACAGCCTTTTAGTCTGAGAAACTTGGAAGATTGGCAAGAAAGGTCTGTCTCACACTAGGAAAAGGGAAATGTAGTCCAGGACAGGAAGCATCCTAGAAGCCCCACCTCAGCAAACCAGTGGGAGATCCTGAGCCTCAGTGTGGTAGAATATGCAAATACCAAAACCAGCCCCCTGCCCCACTATGTGACTCAGCTGAGCCAGGGGAACAGGCATGCTCCTGCTTTGACAACTGCCATGTGCTTTATCCTAGCCTTGGGCAAAGAAGTAACCTCTAGCAACCAGACCTCCATATACTTCAGCGTAGACCCAGGCAAATAGGTGGCCTCCAGTGGCCAGAGTGCCACTTGCCTCAGTATATCCATAGGGAAAGGCAGAAATCCCACCAGACTTAGCATGTGCCAGACAGTAGCACTAGGACCCCAGTTCAGCACTAAGCTGCCAGACAACTATGGCCTCCAGCTGCACCAGCCGCTGCTCATCCTATCAGCACAGCACAGAACCAGATATGAGGGTCTCCCATGGACCTCAGGGAAACATCATTGCAGTAACAGGTAAGCAGACTGGGCCTTCAGCCCCTGGTACAAGAAGCCTGAGACAGTGCCCTTTGCACCTCAAACTGGAGCTTAAATTAAAATGAAAGGAAAAAGACCAAAAAAGATGAGCAAAAAACAACAAAAAAAGAATCTGATCATAGAAAATTATTATGGTGACAGAGAAGATCAAGACACAAACTCAGAAAAGGACAACAAAGTCAAAACACCTATGGCAAAACCCATAAAAAGGGGGAGTGGTCTCAAGCCCAGAAAAAAATTCATGGAAGAGTTCAAAAAGGAGCTTACAAATCATATAACAGAGATAGAAGAAAAGTTGGGGAAAGAAATGAGAGTGATGTGAGAGAATTATGAAAACAGAGTCAACAGCTTGGGAAAAAAAGAAAACAACTCTTAAAAAGTAGAATTGGTAAAATGGAAAAGGAGACAAAAATCCACTGAAGAAACCTCCTTAAGAAGTACAATTGGCCAAATGGAAAAAGGAAGTACAAAAGCTAACTGAGGAAAACAACTCCTTAAAAGTTAGAATTGGGCAAATGAAAACAAATGACTCTATGAGACATTAAGAATCAATCAAATTCAAAAGAATGGGAAAAAATAGAAGAAAATGTAAAATACCTCATAGGAAAAGCAGCTGACCTAGAAAACAGATCCAGGAGACAGTGTCAGAATCATTGGACTACCTGAAAGCCATAATCAAAAGGAGGACCTGAACAGCATCTTTCAAGAAATTATCAAGGAAAACTGTCCTGATATCCTGGAAAGAGAGGGCAAAATAGTCATTGAGTGAATCCACTGATCACTTCAGGAAAGAGATTCCAAAATAAAACTCCAAGGAACATTATAGCCAAATTTCAGAACTATCAGGTCAAGGAAAAAAAACTGCGAGTGGCAAGAAAGAAACAATTCAAACATCAGGGAGCTATAATCAGGATTATACAGAACTTAGCAGCTGCAAGGATTGGAGGTCATGGAACATGATATTCTTGAAGGCAAAGGAGCTGGCAATACAACTGAGGATCAGCTACCTGGCAAAATTAAGCACAGTATGTGAAGGGGAAAAAAATTATTCATTTGGTGATAAAGAAGGATTTTAAGTTTTCATAAGGAGAAGACCAGAAATGGAATAAATTGATCTCCAATATCAAGATCCAAGAGAAGCATAAAAAGGGAAAAAGGGAAAAGAAAACATAAGGGATCCAGTGGAGCTGAACTGTTTACATCCCTACATGGGAAGATGATACTTGTAATTCTTAAAAATTATACTACTAATAGTACGGTAAGAAGGAAGATACATATACAGAGGGTGTGGATGTAAAGTGAATTTGAGCGAATGCCATAAAAATATTTGAGAGATGAGAAAGAGGAGTACACTGGGTACAGAAGGAAGGGAGAGGTAGAGTGGGGTAAAATGTTTCACATGAAGAGGTGTGAAAAACCTATTACAGTGGAGGGAAAGATGGGTGGGAGGATGGTGGACATTGCTTGAACCTTACTCTCATCAGTATTGGCTCAAGAGGGGATAATATATACAATCAATTGAATATAGAAATCTATCTTACAGGAAAGTAAGAGGGTAGGAGATTAAGTAAAGGAGGGAGACTGAGAGAAAAGAGGGCAGATCAGGGGAGGCAGTAGGCAGCAGCAAAGAGGGAAAGGGTGAAAGGAGAAGAAAAATAAGCTAGAGAGAAATACACAGTAATTATAACTGTAAGTGTGAATGGTGTGAACTCTCCCATAAAATGGAAGCAGAATAGCAGAGTGGATCAAAAAAACAGAATCCTACAATATGTTGTTTACAAGGAACACATTTGAAGCAGAGATACACACACAGAGGGGCTGTGTGTGTAAGGGGCTGGAGCAGAATCCATTATGCTTCAGCTGAAGTAAAAACAAAACAAAATACAGGGATAGCAATCCTGATCTCAGACAAAGCAAAAGTAAAAATAGATCTAATTAAAAGGGTTAATGAAGAAAACTACATCTTGCTAAAAGGTACCATAGACAATGAAATAATATCAATACTAAACATATATGCACCAAATGATATAGCATCCAAATTCTTAAAGGAAGAGTTAAATGAGTTACAGGTTCATGACCAAACAAGAGATAGAGAGCATTATGAAATGTAAAGTAGGTAATTTTTATTTTATTAAATTAAAATGCCTTTGCACAAAGCCAATGCAATCAAGATTAGAAGGAAAGCAGAAATCTTGGAAATAATCTTTATAGCAAGTATCTCTGGTAAAGGCTTCATTTCTCAAATATATAGAGAACTGAGTCAAATTTGTAAGAATACAAGCCATTATCCAACTGATACATGGTCAAAGGATATGAGCAGGCAGTTTTCAAATGAAGAAATTAAAACTGTCTATAGATATATGAAGAAGTGCTCTAAATCACCTTTGATCAGAGAAATGAAAATTAAAACAACTCTGAGGTACCACATCACACCTGTCAGATTGGCTAGTCTGACCAAAAAAGGAAAATGATAAGTGTTGGAGAGGATGTGAAAAAATGGGAACATTAATGCACTCTTGGTGGAGTTGTGAGCTGATCCAACCATTCTGGAAAGCAATTTGGAACTATGCCCAAAGGGTAACCAAAGTGTGCATACCCTTTGATTGAGAAATCCTACTACTAGTTCTGTATCCCAAAGAGATCAAAAAAAAAAAAGGGAAAAGGACCTACATATGCAAAAATATTAATACCAGCCTTTTTGTGGTGGCAAAATATTGGAAATTGAGGGGACACCCATCAATCTTGGAATGGCTAAACAAGCTGTGGTATATAAATGTAATAGAATACTATTGTACAATAAGAAATGATGAACAGATTTCAGAAAAATGTGGAAAGACTTGTATGCACTGATGATGCAAAGCAAAATGAGCAGAACCAGGAAAAAATCATACACAGTATCAGCAACATTTGTGTAATGATCAACTATGAATGACTCAGCTCTCCTCAGCAACACAAAGATCCAAGACAAGTACAAAGGATTCACAAAGGAAAATGCTATCCATATCCAGATAAAGAACTGAGGGACTCTGAATGCAGATCAAAGCATACTTTTTTCACTTCATTCTTTTTCATGTTTTTTTTCCTTCTGATCTGTTTCTTCTTTCACAACTGTGACTAATATAGAAATATGTTTTACATGATAGCACATGTAAAACCTATATCAAATTGCCTACCATTTTAGGAAGAGGGAAGGGGAAGGAGGAAGAAAGAAAAATTTGGAACTCAAAATCTTGTAAAAGTGAATGCTAAAAATTGTCTTGACATGTAATTGGGAAAAAATAAAATGCTATTTAAAAAAAACTGAATTCCAAATGTCTGCATCCAGGGAGTAGGGAAAATGAAGACCCTGACTGGGATATTCTTTCTCAGTAGCTTGGGGAGCTTGATTACCAGGCCATATCTCAAGAGGAACCTGGTCCCAAATATTATTTCTTTTCTCCCTCAATTGCACTGTACTCTTAAAAATGTAGCTTGATTCCCATTCTCCTCCCTCATCAGTTTGCATTGACAAATCCAAATTTAGGTTTATTTTATATCTGCTTCCCTTTTTAGTGTCCTCCTCCCTCCATTCCCAAACTCACTGCCAGCATTCAAGTGAGAATTAGCTTGGAATTGAGTAACTATCTAGATTATAACACATTTTCATGTGTATCCTGAGAAAATGCTTAAAACAATACTTTATGAAGAAAGCAGTTTTTAAAAATGGTTGCCACAGTTTGCAACCACTGGAGGGGAAGGGGTTATAAAGTCACTAATCTCTGTATCCAAGCCAAAGCAGAACATCAGCATAGGAGTCACCGCAGGCATGCTTTGTATTTGTGTTGTCCTCAGTATCCTGGCTCAGTAGTCTCTGCAGTTCTTCTGACCTGCCATGTGTTTGCCATTGTACCAACTTTCTACTCCTCCCTGCCCCCTTCCTCTCAGCTTCCTCACTCAACTTTGCTTCTGTCTCTCCTACCCACATAACCCTATTTCTAAAGTCAGAATCACTGCACTCTAGGTAGTTTGCCTTTAGGTCAGTACTGAAATATTTTAGGAATTTAGAGAACATTGTAATCAGAAGGGAACTGTCCACTAGCAGGCAGCTTCACCTCCATTTCCTTTTGCCCCATTTCCAAGCCTTTAGGAAGAATGGGTTACACATGCAACATATGTAGCTTTATAAAATATTTTTGTGTATTTTGTTAAATTTTTCTCAATTACATTTTAAAAAAATTAACGTTCAGTTTTAAAAATTTTGAGTTTCAAGTTCTCTCTCTTCCCCCTCCCCCACTGCTTGAGAAGGCAAGCAATATATCAATTATGTGTGTGAAGTCATGCAAAACATTTCAGTGTTATCCAACATATCTAGTTGTGAAAAGGACTTTTCAAGTGAATAGCTTATAACAGGAAAGTATATAAAGCATTAAAATTTTGTAAAAAGCCTAAAGTAAGGAAAACCTATCAGATTCCTTTAGCCAAACAAGCCACTTTCTTGACGTGTTTATAGTTCAACTCACACAAACATAGTTAGTTGTCACAATCCTGAAGCAATCAGAATTTGGCTTCCAACTCAACCAAGGACATTTAAAATTTGTTGGCTATGTTGCTCATATTGTCTCTGACAATGTCTAAACTCAGCAGGTTTCCCATTGTGGTAACAATTTTATAAGTCTCCTGTCAAGATATCTTTTGTAAAAGTTGATGTCAAAATCATGTCAGTACTGAAAGTCGTTCAATGTAAGGATTGGATAAAATGAAATTATTTTTCTTGTTTCTCTTCTGAATCAGTCATGCTGGGACTTTGATTGGACTTTTTTTTTCATTTTGACTAGTATAATCCATCTATCATTTTCTGTACATATTTTCATACTACCATAGAAAATACAATGAAAATATTTCTGGGCCCTTTCTCATTGGATCCAGAGATATGCAAGCTATTCATCTCTTTCATTGCAGTAAGTTAATATGTGGGTCTTGAAGAATCTTACTCCTTTTTACCACCATTCAGAGAAAAAAGGTGGATCGTATTAATGGCATAGATGAACTTGGAGTGATTTGATTCACAGATAAGGATCCTTACTTTCAGCACCAGGCAGCCAAATTGTTTTTGTTTATATTTTGTTACTTGTTTTTACAAGTAGTTACTACTTTAGCTCAGCACTCCCAGCTTGTATTCAACAATGGCATCAAAGTCTTCATTTAAGATAACTATTTACTATTAAATATTTTCCATTATTTTATGCCCCAGAGGAGTCCCTGACACAAAGACAAAAACATCTGAATAATAGCAAAGAAATCAAAGATAGTTCTGTTTTGTTCGGGCAAGGCATATAACAGTATACAGGAAGCTTTTCATTTTTTTCTTTAGCTTTTATTTTATGGTCATGATCTATCCAGATATACTAGTTCATTCTGTATGTTGCTGCCAAAATAATTTTCCTTAAGTACAGATCTGACCATGTATCTCCTTTTCTTAACAAATTTCAGTGGTTTTGCCTCTAGGATAAAATATAAACTCTTCTGTTTAGCCTTTGAAGCCCTACATAATCTGGCCCCAATCTGTCTTTTCAGCCTCACCAAATAATACTCCTTCACCCGCACAATGTGATCCAGTAAAAACTGCTCTTCTCTCCATTCCTAAGTCATGAAAGTCCATCTCTTCTCTTCCTTCCTTGGTACTGGTGATCCCTCATTCCTTCATTTCTCTGCTTCATAGAAACCCTCTGGTCCTTTAAGGTGCGTCTCAAATATCATTTTCTGCATTAATCTTTTACCAGCCTTTTCAATTACTTATGTATTCCCTCACAAACCAATCTGGGTTATAAATGTACATATATCAAATATATGTACATTTTACATGCACTTGTTGCCCCCACCCCAGCATTAGCGTGTAAGGTCGTTGCAAATAGCAATTATTTGAGTCTCTGTACTTGTATCCCAAGCATTTCCCCAGTGCCTGATAGGTGTTTAATAAATACTTGTGGATTGATTGGTTGCCATCAAAACAGACACTGAGTAGCAGTCAGTTTTAAGAGTGTCAAAGATGTAATTTAACTGGTCAAAAAAAAAAAGACTGAGCTTCAATTTTAGCATACTATGGAAAAAAATATCATGGTATTGTTTTTCATTGTGAAAATACCATACCACAATGGACATCTGTTCATGGTATTCACGGTAATCTGCAATTATTGAGTCTATTTTTCTAGTTAGTGACACAGCCTGTTTTGACACAACATTATTTGAGGCCCCAACAAAATTATTTTGAACACAATGATTCAGGTTTGTATTACAGGAAATATTTGTACATGTCTTGCAATAATGGAATTATATTTTGGAGCATATTCCCAAAACTTAGAAAGAGTCCTTTATCAGTATTGTGTGCTTTTTCACTGTGGCATAATATTGCTATCCTTTTTGCCAAACACAGAATGATGTCAATCATTAGCTCCATTACGTGTTAGTTATGGTATCATTTTTCTTTAGACAGATAAAACTGCTTGCACTCATCCAACAATCAACAAAAAAAACAGGTTTTTCTTTATTAAAACTTGGCTATGAAAAACAACTCAACACAAGAGATTTTGGCAGGTGGTGGTTTTTAAAATATCCAGTAGCTTTTTGCCAGTTTCTTAATCCATTATTAGTAAATGCTAAATCACTGTGAACTTTGTTGCATTATTACAAGTGAATAAAAGTGTATAAACAAACAACTTTTTACTCTGATTGGCATGAGAGGTAGAGGTGTTTAGAATATAGTTTATCAAAGGATAATTTTTAGTGATAATTGAGACTGACATTCTAATTGATTTTTTTTAATGTCAGGGACTGAGTCATCTAAAAGAATATTCGATGGCTTTAAATAGGAACTGACCTGAACTAAGAGACAGTTGCTTCTTTTGGACATTGTTCAGCTTCTTACAGGTACTGGAAATGGTAGTAACATTATTTTCAGAAAAGTTTTTAATCAATGAGTACTTGCACTATGATCAGTCCATTCATTACAGTTTAGTTTGTCTGTTCCTTATCTTACCAATGAACTGGTCCATATTTTTAAAATGAGATATCTTAAGTTTGAATTAACATGTAAAACCAAGGGATTGAAGGGTACATATTAAAAGACTCATCAACACTATATTGACACAGAGCACACCTGACACAATTGCTTTTTCTGAAAGTGTAGTTGGAAAGGAAATAGAAGAGAGGACCAATGGTGATGCCACACCAATATAATACTGCTACTTGGTCTATTTCCAAGGATGAATAGAGAAAAAGGAAAAGAACCTATATGTTCTAAAATGTTTATAGCACCTCCCTTTGTGCTGGCAATATTGTTTTAAGAATGACTTTTCATGAATAAGTTATTTATACATTATTAATACTCAAATTAACTAAAAGTATATGTGAAGAATGACATCTGCATCCAGAGAAAGAATATGTATACAATAATTTTACATATATGTATACCTATTTGTGTCTAATGGTAGCCATCTCTAGGGCAGGGTGTGGAGAGAGTAGAAAAGGAGAAAAAAAGAAATTTACCTCATAATTTTGTTGTATATTTGAAAGGAATAGCAAATTGGGCATAGTAGTTTTGCAGTTTCATAGACAATCATCTTTTTTATTGTAGTGTGTTACGTAAATGCTTGTTTTATTCCATAGAAATGTGTTAATGTAATAAAAAATAAAAGAGAAAAAAGAAAAGTAAGGAAAAGTGTATCATGAGATTAAAATACAAAGCCACGTTTGGAAACATCAGAGAATACATGCTTGTCATAAAGGATATCCAAAAATGCTCACAGCAATCTTTCTGAATTTTTGTGTATTAGAAACTTGATTTCCTTGGTCTCTCCATATGATAACACTAGATCAGGAAAGGTAATACAAATAGAGACCAATTTTAATTTCTAAAGAACTGAGCAATAGTACAGAATAGATAATTTACATCTGTGTCAGAAGCATTATATCAGTCATTTGGGTACCTTTGAAAAGATTGGTTGCCCCATCCTACCCAACAGATCATTTAAAACAGCCCAGATATTTTAAATAACACCTACCCAGTTCTTCCCCAAAAGACTCATGGGATTAGAGAAACAAAATGAGGTGATAGTGAGATGATTTACAACCTTTTCACCTCAGGGAAAGTTCTTGTATGGACAAAGAATATATTGCCCCGGAACCAAAAGAACATCAAGCTGTGAAGATACCTTGTCATAAATTGGTATTGATGATGGAGACTGTTTTGGATGTTAGGAAAGTGTAATGTGTTTTGTATTTTGGAAGAACTTTGGCACGAAGAAAGGGGTTGATAATAACAGTAATACAGTGTTTTAAAGTGGAGGCATACTCTGCTGATTGTGTAAGAGATTTAATGCCAACCTAACAGGAAAACTCTGAAATATTCTCCTCTTCCATATTGATATGGGAACAGAAAAGCTTTTCCTCTGTGTAAAGATCTATCTTTTCCCAACTGCCATTAGCTAGAAGCTATAAACAACATAGAGGAGATACTCAGTGCCAAATGATCAAGGAACTATGGAAGGATTTAACAAAAAAGAGAGTGCTATGAGATCTGTGGAAAGTTAGAAGAGGGGTCAGATGACAGGTGGCACCAATTTTGGGTCATAGGGAGTGGGAGGCTCCAAGAGATATATTATACTAAGGAACTACAAATCATCACATGTGTCTGTGTGCACACACAATTTTAAGTTTGATCTGCATTATTAATACTTTTTTAAGACTAGACAATCAACAAACAATAAATCAAGCCTCAGTTTGTAATGATTGTGGAATTCTCAGGTATAAATGCTCATGATGAAAATTTCACAATTAACTCTCACAAACTGGTGAGAGCTGGCTCTAGCATATCCTTGATTACAGGTTTTTGGGGTGAGGGCAATGAGGTGAAGAAGTGAAAAATCTCCAAAAATGTATCCAGAATTTCATTGTCATGCCCATGGTGCATGATGATATGAACATTATCCCATACTACTACTCACTTTCTTAGAAACTGACTTAAAATTCATTTTATATCATTTACTTGTTTGGTGAAATTATGGCTTATCTGCCCAACTAGATTATAAGCTCCTTGAATATGGCATCCATTTCTACTACTTATTTTGTACCACCCACTCCACTCCCATATACAGACATACATATGTCTGCCACAATGCTGAACACATTATGGAGTTCAAATAAAATGCTGGTTCATTTGAATTGGATTAGATGTGCACTTAGATAAGTCTTAGGAAACTTGTAGAATTTTTCCACTTAATATCATGGAAGAAGGTGAATATTTTTGAAAGCTACAAAAGGTTTATTACTAAAGATAGACTATGGGCCACGAAAAATGACCTCACCTGTTCTATGATAAAGCATCTAATTTGGATTTTTCAGCTTGGTAGATATGTCTGGCAATAAATTCAATGCAACCCTTCAATGATATATGCATAGTAATTGGTTGCTGAATTAGTTCATCAGCTTGGTCCCACTTTAACCAAATGTTACTTTCAGAATCAAAGGCAGATTGATTACACTCATCATGTTTTCCTGGAAACATAATTTCTCCTGTAAGTTTCACTTGGCAATTCTGAGTTTTATGTCTTCTAAACAAAATGCAAGGAAGTTTGGTTTCAGAACGCATATTTTGCAGGCATTAAGGATAGGAGCTTTCTTCTCCTATATTATTCTCCTGGCAGGTACTTGGCCAATAATTTGGAGACCACTACAATGAACACTCCTGATAGCTTTTAGAAGTGCAACATAATGGTCCTCCAAATCTTTTTCAGGGGGATGTATGTTTGAGTACAGAAAACATAGAAGCAATTTCATGTCTGCTACTGCTCTCTGATTGAAAACATCCTTTAAGAAATTCCTCACAAATCCATATTCTTGTCACCTCCTGAAACAATAAACATGCTAGTTTTCTCATTTGTAAGATGGTGGTGTTGCACTGAATAATCATTAAGATACCTTCTAATACTAACATGCTTTGGTTATATCTCTGCCTACATAACTGTTTTTCGGCTTCAAGGAGTCTATTTAGTGAATCTGCTGACAGTTATAAAGAACACAAGGCATCCTAGGCTGAATACAGCAGGGAAGTTCCCAAAGAAGTAGTATAAAATGCCTATTGCCAATTATGTTCCCTACTTTTACTTGTAAAAAGCAAAAGGGAGGTTGCCCATTTTCTGTATTCTAAAGATTTTCATTCTCTTTGGTACATTAAAAATATTGTGAGTATCTTATGCTTGAACAATATTAGAATCACTGCCTTATGATGATATAAGAAAACAAAGACTATTGTAATTGCTTTTAGACTGGTTTCATCTGTTGTTCAGAAATTATTCAGTGACTTTAAAGAGCAGGAACTGTGATGTATGCATCAAGAAAGTATACTGAATGATGAGTCAGACCTTGATCATTGCCCTTGATCTGTCTCTAACTGGCTATGCAACCTTGAACCTCAGTTTCTTTGTCCATAGAAAGACAGTGCTAAACCAGATGGTCTCTCTATAGACCCCTTCCAGGTCGATCAGTAAATAATGCTGTGATCCTATGTTTGAAAAATTTGTTCACATGAAGAATAAAGGGGCCAATAATTTGTGCCTTCCTAAATAGAGAGGTCACTAATCTGTTTTCATGGGTAATCACCCCACTCAATTAGGGAAAGAGGGTACATAGATAGTAGAAGGAACATGGAGAGTCTCATTTTATTTATGTTTCATTTTCTTTTGTAAAAGTTAGTATTTATTTATTTTTAACATTCTTTTTTATATTTTAGGTTCTAAGTTCTCTCCCTTTCTCCAGCCCCTCCCCAGCTCATTGAGAAGACAAACAATATGATATCAATTATATGTATGAATACATATGAAATCATGCAAACCATTTTTGCCATGTCACAAAAAAGCAAGAAAAAGGAAGTTTTAAAAAATTACTTCAATTTTGCACTTAGTTCATCAGTTCTGTGGAGATGAGCAACATTTTTCACCATAAGTCCTTTGGAATTGCCTTGGATCATAGTATTGATCAGATAGCCAAATTTCACAGTTGATCATCATTCTAGCATTGCTGTTGTTGTGTATAATAATCTCCTGGTTCTGCTCACTTCACTCTGCATCAGTTTGTATAGGTTTTCCCAGATTTCATGTTTCGTTTTCATTGCCTAGGTCAAAAACAAAGGACTAAGAGGGGATGGGATAAACTACTTCTCCTCTTTGTACTCGAGGAAAAGGCGCTCAGATTGTAGAGGCCACAAAAAGAAAGTTTCTTTTATAAACTGTCTACAGGCACAATGCAAAAATTAGAGCTGTGTTACATTATAAAAATAAGTCCTTCACCATGCATCAGGATAATGGAAACAGTGCTAGAAGTACAAAAAAAATGTTATGAGAGAATTGTTAAGAGGATATGAGTATCAAAAGAAAGAATATAACATTAAGGAAATAAAAACAATGTAGGATAAGTGCCAACTGTCTCCAAAAAGGAATTTCTTTTTTTTAAATTTAATTTATTTAATGTTTTATTTTCCCACAGTTACACGTAAACATAATATTTAACATTTGTTTTTAAAATTTTGAGTTCCAAATTCTCTCCCTTTCTCCCTCCCCTCCCCTCTGCATTGAGAAGGCAAGCAATTTGATATAGGTTATGCATGTGTGGTCATGCAGAACATTTCCATATTAGTCATGTTGTGAAAGAAAACATAGACTGAAAAAAAAACCTCAAGAAAAGTAAAATTAAAAAAAAAAGTATGCTTCAATCTGTATTCAGACAACATCATTTCTTTCTTTGAGGATGGATAGCATTTTTCATCGTAAGTCCTTCAGAGTTGTCTTGGATCATTGTATTGCTGTTACTTTGTAGACATTACATTTCACTTTACATCAGTTCTTTACGTCTTTCCAGGCTTTTCTGAGAGCATAGTGCTCATCATTTCTTATAGCTCAATAGTGTTCCATCATTATCACATACCACAATTTGTTCAGCCACTCCTGAATTGATGGGAATCCCTTAAATTTCCAATTCTTTGGCACTAGAAAAAAAGCTGCTATAAGTATTTTTGTACATATAGGTCCTTTTTATTATCTTTTTTTTTGTCTCTTTTGGGATACAACTCTAGTAAGTAGTATTGCTAGGTCAAAGGGTATGCATGGTTTTATAGCCTTTTGGGCATAGTTCCAAACTGCTCTACAGAAAAGATGAATCAGTTCACAACTCCACCAACAGGCCATTAATGTCTCATTTTTCCCACATCCACTCCAACATTCCTCATTTACTTTTTCTGTCTTATCAGCTAATCTAATAAGTATGAGTTAGTAGCTCAGAATTGTTTTTATTTGCATTTCTCTGATCAATAGTGAGTTAGAGCATATTTTTCATATGTCTATAGATAGCTTTGATTAATTCATCTGAAAATTGTTCATATCTTTTGATCATTTAATCAATTTTATCAATTGGGGAATGGCACTTACTTTTATAAATTTGACTCCATTCTCTATATGTTTGAGAAATGAGGCATTTATCAGAGAAACTTTCATCAAAAATTTTCTCACAGTTACTATTGCTAACTGTATTTCCTTCTACCCTGTTCTCCCCCTCATTTATTCTATTCTCTCTCTCCTTTCACCCTGTCCTTCCCTTGCTTCTGACTACCCCTCCTCCAATCTGCCCTCCCTTCTATCATCTCCTCTTCTGTTATGCGCTCTCCCTCCTACTTTTCTGTAGGGTAAGATAGATTTCTATACCCAATTGAGTGTATATGTTATTCCCTCTTTGAGTCAGTTCTGATGAACGTAAGGTTCACTAATCCCCCCCTAGCCCCCTCATTTCTCCTCCACTGTAAAGTCTTTTTCTTGTCTCTTTTGTGTGAGATAATTTACTCCATTCTACCTTTCCCTTTCTCCCAATACATTCCTATTTCTCACTCCTTAATTTTATTTTATTTGATATTATCCCTTCATATTCAACTCATGCCTGTGCCATCTGTCTATATATATTCCTCCTAACTGCCCTAATAATGAGAAAGTTCTTATGAGTTACAATTATCATCTTCCCACACAGTTTAACCTTATCAAGTCCCTCATGGTTTCCCTTTCCTGTTACCTTTTTGTGTTTCTCTTGAGTCTTGTATTGAAAGTCAAATTTTCTCTTCAGCTTTGGTCTTTCCATCAGGAATGCTCAAAATTCCTCTATTTCATTGAATATCCATTTTCCCCCTGAAGAATGATACTCAGTTTTGCTGGGTGGCTGATTCTTAGTTTTAACCCTAGTTCCTTTGCCTTCTAGAATATCATATTCTAAGCCCTCTGATTCTCTAATGTAGAAGCTGCTGAAGCTTGTGTTATTCTGACTGTGGCTCTACAATATTTGAATTGTTTCTTTCTGGCTGCTTACAGTATTTCCAACTTGAACTGAGAGCTCTGGAATTTGGCTATAATATTCCTGGAGTTTCATTTGGGGATCTCTTTCAGGAGGTGATTGTTGGATTCTTTCCATTTCTATTTTACCCTCGGGTTCTAAGATATCAGGGCAGTTTTCCTTGATAATTTCTTGAAAGATGATGTCAAGGCTCTTTTTTTGATCATGGCTTTCAGGTAGTACAATAATTTTTAAATTATTTCTTCTGGATATACTTTCCAGGTCAGTAGTTTTTCCAATGAGATATTTCACATTGCCTTCTATTTTTTCATTCTTTTGGTTTTGTTTTACAATGTCTTGATTTCTCATAAAGTTATTAACTTCCATTTGCTCAATTCTAATTTTTAAAGAACTATTTTCTTCAGTGAGCTTTTGTACCTCCTTTTCCATTTGGCCAATTTTGCTTTTTAAGACATTGTTCTCCTCATTAGCTTTTTGTACTTTTACCATTTGGCATAGTCTATTCTTTATGGTGTTATTTTATTCAGGTTTGTGTGTGTGTGTGTGTGTGTGTGTGTGTGTGTGTGTGTATATGTCCTTTACCAAGCTGTTGACTCATTTTTCATGATTTTCTTGCATCATTCTCATTTCTCTTCCCAAATCTACTTCTCTTACTTGATTTTCAAAATCCCTTTTGATCTCTTCCATGGCCTAAGACCAATTCATATTTTTCTTGGAGGTTTTTGATGTAGGCATTTTGACTTTTTTTTATTCTTCTGAGTGTGTATTTTGATCTTCCTTGTCAGCATAGTGACATTCTATGGTCAGAATTTTTTCTGTTGTTTGTTCATTTTCCCAGCCTATTTCCTGACTTTTAACTCTTTCTTAAAATAGGGCTCTGCCTTCCAAGGTGGAGGGCACACTTTCCCAAGCTTCAGGGGTTTTGTGCAGCTGCTTTTAGAGATACTTCTAGGAACCTGCATGTTTTCAGTGCTTCCAGTGTTGTATGACCTATAGAGAGGTGTTTACTACCTTTCTGGCCTGTGCTGCAGTCTGTGAGCAACCACAAGTACCCTTTTCTGCCCTGGAACTGTGAGGAGGGTCCCTGATCCACTTCAGCTGCAAGCTCTGCTGTGCTACTGCTCCTCCATGCCCTGGAACTGCCGCCCGAGACTACAACCCAGATCTGAGTCTGGGCAAATCAGCAGAGTCTTGTCTCAGTGCTAGCAAAGAGACCCTTGTAATCTCCTTCTCACCAGTTATTCTACCCCTTTACAGTCTGTGTGCTGAGAGCTCTGGAAGCAGCTGCTGCCACTGCTGATTCTGTGGGTCCCAAGGCCTGCTCCTGGTTTTCTGGGACTGAGTCGGTGCTGGTGTGGCCTGCACTGGGCTGTGTTCTACTCTCACCCAGGTTCGACAGACCTTTCCTGCTGACCTAAGTTGTCTTTGGCTGGAACATTATTTCACCCTGTCCTCTTGTGGGTTCTGCCACTCCAGGATTTGTTTTATGGCATTATTTAATGGTGTTCAGAGGGGTTTTGGGGAAAGCCCAGCAGAGTTACTGCCTTTTATTTGCCATCTTGGCTCTGTCCCCCTGAATTTCTTTTTGAAGTTCCTTTCAGAATATAAATTATGTAGTGGTTTCTAGTGTTTGTGCATACTTGTTAAACATTAACTCTAAGCCTTTACATAGCTCTTGTTGCAATCAGTAGTGCAGTAGATACACAGCCCAGACTTGTGTCAGGAAGAAATGAGTTCAAATCTAGCCTTGACCACTTACTAGCTGCATGGCCCTGGACAAATCACTTCACCTCTATTTGCCTCAGTTTCCTCATCTGTAAAATAGGGATAATAATAACACCTTCCTTCCAGGATTGTTGTGAGGACCAAATGAGCTAAATCAAATGAGTAGAGCACTTAGCACAGTACCTGGCACATAGTAAATGCTATTGTTATTATTGATGGGGAAAGTAAATTAGTAACCACCAAACAAACAACAAGAAGAAAATGTACCAAAAGGGAGCGAGAGGACTAGCAAATGATAATAAATTTAGAGCTGTAAGGGTCTAGCATGACAAACCCTTTCCTTTTATAAATGAGAGAGCTGAGGCATTGAGAGGGAAAGTGACCTACTAGCAAGATTTGAACCCAGGTCTTTTGACTTCAACACCAGCACTCATTTCCTTGTACCCCACTGACGTGGTTGTTGTGGTAATAAACTTCTAAGGGGATGTGCCAATGTGAACTTACGTAACGTGGCCATTATATGTAATACACAGCCACCACTGCAATTGAGTTGATGCCACATATTACAAAAGAAAATAAACTTTTTTGTCTTGATCTAGTCCCTGGTAACTTGAGTAATTCTTTTTGGCAGTACTTATGTGCATATACAATCCCAAATGAATGCAAATATAACTATTTTAAAACTAGTGGGAAAAGAGGTCATATCTAGAAAGCTCCAAAGTCACAGCTGTGAGATATTTGTAAATCTACTATTTTAGACTGATATGACAGTTTCAAAATACAACTTAGCAGTAACAACACAGTCTAAGTTAACTTACCTCTATTTCCCAAGGCAGAGATGTCTGTGACTGTCTGTCACTGCCATTAGGCTCTCACTGATGGGCTTTTTCCTTTTCAACATTGTAAATTACTACCCACATCCATGCAGGGCTGCTTAACAATGTTTTAAAGGACATTTCAAGAGCAAGAAAGTAGTGGAGTGAAATCTATCACTTACTGTTAATATCATTTCTCGTGGGCTGTATTTCCAAAAATGAAAACATCAGTTATGGAAAAAAAATAAATAAATGTCATTTGGAATCAACTACTTTCCCTAAGTCACATAGCTAAAGTAATGTTGAGAAGTAGAACCTGAGGGTAAGTTCATACTTCTAGGGACCTTAAGCTCACCAGCCTTTAACATACATAAACTTCTTTCCAGAATGAGTCAAGTTATGACACGGAGATAGCATTGGCACCGTTTCCATTCAATCTTAATTATTGTATGATTGACCCATTTTTAATCTCATTTCAAGTCTGTGTTTTAAGGAGACCTGAAGCCCTTAGGAAAGCAGTTCTGGAGAAATGGAGGAGTTGGGATACTAGCCTCTGAAATTTTTCAAGTTCTTGGCCTTAATGGGCTTGCCTAACTTCTGTAACGAAAGGCAGTGCTCTCTGCTAACCAGCTTGCCTTGCATCCTTCACATTAGCATATGCCTGTCTAAACTCATTTTCAAATCCATCTTATCTCTCCAATGAAACAAGAGATGCTGAGGCTTTACTTTCTACTCTTTCTGACTGTATTGTTAACTGTTCACACTCCTCCACATCTGGGGCCTTAAGAAGCAATGCAGATCTCATTAATGAGCATTTTCTTTTGTTGCCAGGTTACAGTTATCCCAAGGGTACTGACTTAATAGTCAGCTAACCTCTCCCCTAATTGGATATTGGTAGCAGGAAAAACACTGAAGTAGGTGGAATTTGTCTTCTGTATCCTCTCTGCCACTTCCTCTATTTATGCCTCTCTTTCCCCCATTAGGCTTCCCACTAGCCTGCCACCCTATTTATATATGACTGTTCTCAAGCTTCCCTCTAGCCCCCAGAGCTTCAGACTGGGTGAGTCTAGGGGCTCTAAAATTATCCTCCAAATCATAATTCATACTTTTCCACATCATTCCCACCTGGCTGTCACAAAAAAAATGACCTTGCAAACTAATGCACAGTAAGGTTTTGAAACTGATAATGGTTTAATACCCAAGGGTGTTTACATTTTGAATAATGACTGAAGAGAGAAAGCAACAGTTAATCCACAGAAATGAATCACTAAGGGTGAAATTTTAAGTGTCAGGCCTTGAATCCAGGCCACTGAGAAAGATATTTTCTGTTATCTTCCTAGCTTAACAATCCCCCTCCCTACCTCATCTCTCTCCCTGCCAAAGCCATACCTCATAGAAGACCTCCTTCACATTTGTCCCTTCCCTCCCACTTCTCATTATTCCCTTCAAATAATACATCACTGGAGCACTTGTTAAATTTCTCCAGTTGACATTTTGCTGTTGATCATCATGATCAGCTCCTTAAAATATAAAATCTTTTTTCCAAGGATACTGTTTCTCCTTTCCCAAATAATTTTATCTCCGATTATCAAAGCTTCTCCCTGAAACCTAATTGTCTGGTAAGAAAAGGGTAAGTGCTCTTGCCAGACATGAGCTAGGAAACTCACATTCATCTAGCAGGCATATCTGTTGATAAACTGAACTGATAGTAACAGTGCATTCTTTCTTCCAACATCCCATACTTCATTCCCTAAGAAGTTTTTGCACTGTTTCTTCATAATGATGAGACCTCTTTCTGAGAAGGAGTTATATTACATACTCACAAAATAGCACCAAGCACTATCATTTGCATAATCATTGTAAGCTTGACGAAAGCATTGAGCCTTCAACAACGTGGTCAATGGGCCTTTTTTAATTAGCTAGGCTTGAGAATGCCACTTAACTTCATTTTCCTCATCTGCAAAAATGAGGTAGTTGGAATAAATTACCTTTAAGGACACTTTTGGTTCTAACATCTTATATCATAATAAGATCCCTCACTGCTCCTACTTAAGTGAATTGACAGAGAACTTTATACTTTTTCAGGAGTGGCATGAAATTTCAAAGATTGAAAATGGTCACAAAATGGTTAACATCCTGACAAAGGTAGTTCTGCCTATATTAGAGAGCTTTGCCATCTGTCTCAGTACTAGGATTTTGAATTCTTAAGTAAAATATTTGGAAATAACCTTCCATGTGGAGTTTAAGATTCAAGCTTCCGATAGCGTCTATTGATGAAAATGAATTGAATGTTTGCTGTGGCCCAAAATAAGGCCCTATCCAGTGAAACTGTATTGTTACACATGCCAGAAATTAAAGGAGAAGCTTACAATGTCAATGTTGTACAAAAAGCAGAGGAGAGCTCTTTCCAAAAGAGCTAGCAGGGAGAATGGATATTCATCCATATCCGCAAATCATTTAGACAAATAACTGCTCAATCCTATGCATACTCTGAAGATTCAAAGATACAAAATAATGTATTCTTTAAGTAAAAGTACCATTTATAGAGACTATGCACTAGATTATATCTATTCACTACACATAATATCTAATAATGCTAATTATTTACATTCAGTAAACCACTAGAAGTGTAATCTAGTTAAAGGATCAATGGCAAAGGGTCTCAGGCTATTGCATTTTTTTTATAATAAAGAACCAGATGGAAATCAACTGTAGTTTGATGTATTATTGGTCAGCAATGAGACTTGTTATCATATTTTCTGACAAAATGTATTGTCAAGAGAGGAAGTATTGCCTCATGTTTAGGGAGTTGACTTCGGAGTCAAGAAGAACTGTGCTGAAGTCTTTGCTCTGACACACTAGCTGTATGACCTTAATCACTTAAACTTTGAATTTCCTGGAAAATTCTACAGCACTGTAATTTTTTTTTTCTTTTGGTAAGGCAGTTGGGGGTAAGTGACTTACCTGGAGTCATACATCTAGTGAGTGTTATGTGTCTGAGGCCAGATTTGAAATCAGGTCCTACTCCAAGGCCAGTGCTCTATCTGCTAAGCCACCTAACTGCCCCAACAATATAATTTTTTAAAATTTTATTTATTTTATTTTGAACTTAAGAAATAAAACAATCATGTTTTCATTGGTGTACTTATGGAACTCTTTCTGAGACTTGAACTTTACAGTATTGGGCAACTCATTGTTTTAAACAGATTCAGATAAAAACAAAATTCACAGAAAGATTTCCAGAAGGAATATATTAATTTCAATACATTAGGAATCTGAAAGGGAATTGAAAGGGAAATATTAATTTAACACTTCCTACTATCAAAGATATGTACTGATTTTGCTAGATTATCCCAGGTAGAGAATTTGGGTAGAACTTTCCTAAACATGACTCCACATTCTGCTAGTTTCATAGCAAATGTCTATTGCAACAATCCCAGCTCAGTGCCACTCATTTATAATACTTAAATTGCCAGACAGTATAGTTGATTGAGTGACTAATAAGACTTGATGGCTGACTGGATACAAAGAATTAGGGAAGAGAAAGAGTCAAGAAAAACTGTGATTGTGAACAAGTGTGATTGGAAGATCATTCCAGAATGTATAAGAGCCAGTGGCCCAACAAGTCTCTCTTTTTTTAAACTTTTAACTTATCTATTTTTAACATTCATTTAAAAAAATTTCCAAGTTCAAAATTCTCTCCATCTCTCCCATCCCTTCCTCAGCCATTGAGAAGGCAAGAAATATAATATCACTAATATGAAAATATATTTACATATTGTCCATGTTGCAAAAAAGCAAGAAAAAGAAAATAAAAATGTAAGCTTCAATCTTCACTGAGTTCATCAATTCTCTTTCTGAAAGTGGATAACATTTTATCATGGGTCCTTTGGAACTGTCTGGGTTCTTTTTCTTGATCAGAGTAGCTAGGCCTTTCACAACTTATCATGCTTACAATATTGCTTTTATAGGATACAATGATTTGCTTCTCCTCACTTTACTTTGCATCAGTTCATATATATCTTCCCATGTTTTTTCTGAAACCATCCTGCTTATTGTATCTTTTCGTACATTAGTATTCCATCAAAATCAAATTGCGTCAAAACTACTATAGCTTGTTTAACCATTCGCTAGTCGATAGACATCTCCTCAGTTTCTAATTCTTTACCAAAACAAAAAGAGCTGCTGTAAATATTTTTGTACACATAGGTTCTTTCCCCTTTTCTTTGATCTCTTTAAGATATAGACTTAGTAGTGGTATTGCTGGGTCAAAGGGTATGCACAGTTTTTAGCCCTGTGGGCATAATTCTAAACTGTTCTCCAAAATGATTGTGGTCCAAACAATCTTGACAGCTTTTCTGTATCATCTCAGATTTGGGTAGTACTCAGTAGATAGAAAATGGATTTCCTCATCTCTCAAAGAAAGAGCTCTCCTTAAAACTAGGAGTTTACATGATCTGTAATGCTCAGTTTATCCAATCATACAAACTATGATATTTTTAGATTGTATTCTCATTAGGATTTCAGAGCAAAGACTGTTGCAAAACAGTGGAATGAAAGCTTTATTACCTTGGTCATAAATTTATATTGCGTAACTGTCAATTTCTCTATAGTTTCTATTGAATACAGGGGTTCAATACATTAGATGCTATTTGAACATAATGCAAATAAGAGTTTTATTTTTCATTCACTTAAAACTAGCTAGCTCATCAGAACTATTAGCGGCTCTAATTGTGAGGGTAATGTGAAAGAATTTGCTGATATATGCCGTGAATGTAAATGTTTGAATTGTTAATTAGCATTGTAGAGATGCCCTTTCATTTTGCTTTCCATTTGGGTCTTATTAAAAAAACCTATTATCAAAGACATGACTATTTTGCAATCCTCCAATCTTCAAATTCAGTTTCTAGAATTATGATCATGTTGGTCTTTTTTTTTCTGTTCTCTCTAATATATTTATTTGTAGTGAGCTTTAAGTTAGCTCCATGGAGATTTTGGAACAAATTAAAAGACTTTCCAAAATTCATTATAATCATACAAATCAGGGGAAGGCAGAGGCATTATTGGTGCTGCAAAAAATACATTATGAAGTCCTTGCTTATATGAAGATAAAATGAATTAGAAGTGTTCAATTCAGTTGTTTACCTTTCTTTTAAGCCTTATCAGGCTTCTTCAATACTTCTAGCATCTGTTATTTCATTGGTGCATTTCCCCTCTGTTGACATAGATTGCAACCCCTCTATTACTTAATAAATTATCTTTGAAAGCGTGGCTGAAAATTCATCACTTGGTCATCTCATAAGCTTCTTTGAAGCTTATCAGTCATCTATTCGAAGCCTTTCCAGCTTGACTGAATGGCCAGTGACTGTATTGGCCATTCATACTCTGATTAGACAACAGAATAGGACCTAAGTGGAAGAGTCACCATTGCAATTGAACTACTGGGTTTTTTTGGGGGTTTTTTTGGTAAGGCACAGGGGATTAATTAACTTGCCCAGGGTCAGGCAGCTAGTGAGTGTCAAGTGTCTGAGGTCACATTTGAACTCAGGTCCTACTGACTCTAGGGCTGGTGCTATGTCCAGTGTGCCACCTAGCTGCCCCTCAACTACTTCTTTCTTATTTTATCTAGTAAAATATTCTTATTCAGAGATAGGCAGCCTTTTAAACGCAGTGTGCCATTTTCTTATTGCAAACTGGTTTGGTTGGGGGTGGGGGGAGAAGTAGTGAAGGGAGATTGGAGACAGGTGATCATTGAAAGCTAGATTCTAGCAGATTAGTACTTGTGCTAGGTACTAGGAATACAAAGACAAAAAAATTACAATCGTACTCTCAGGGACCTCACTTTTTATAAAAAAGAGAATGTGTATATATCTAAGTATATACAGGCTAAAACATGCAGAATAGATCAAAATAAAGATAAAGTATTCAATGAGAGAGGGAACCAGCATTTTGGGTGTCAGGAAAGGTTTTATGTAGGAAGTAGTGTGTTAGCTACGTGTCAGAAGAAGTTAGAGATTCTATGAGGCAGAAGTGAATAAGGAGTGCATTCCAGGGATGGGGGCCTCCTAATGGAAAAACACAGAAAAAGGAGATGGTGTGTCAGGCTGAGGAACATTAAGAAGACCTATTTGTCTTGACTATAGAGTAATGGAAAGGGAGTAATCTAAAATGAGGTTGGGGAAATAGGCCAAAGCCTGGTTGAAAAGGGTTTTAAAAAATGATAGAAATAGAAAGTGACAAATATTGGAAGGGATATAGAAAAATTGGGACACTAATTCATTGTTGGTAGAATTGTGAACTGATTTGACCATTTTGGAGCACAATCTGAAACTATGGCCAAAGAGTTATTAAACTACCTATGCCCTTTGATCCCACAATACCACTACTTGATCTATTCCCAAAGATATTAGGGAAAAAGGAGAAGACCCTATATATTCTAAAATATTTATAGCATCTGTCTTTGTGGTGGTAAAGAACTGGAAATTGCAGGGATGTCTATCAGTGGGGGAATGTCTAAACAAGTTGTGGTATATGATTGTGATAGAATACTACTGCACTATAAGAAATGATGAGCTCAATGATTTTAGAAACACATGGAAAGGCTTGTGTGAAATAATGAAGAGTGAAATGAGCAGAATTAAGAGAACATTGTATACACTAACAGCAATATTGTTTTAAGAATGACTTTGAGTGAATAAGTCATTTTGACTATTATAAATACTCATTCACTATGAAGGAAACATGAGAAAAGATGTTATCCTCATTCAGAGAAAGAACTGATAAATAGAAGTATGTGTAGAATAATTTCACATATCTACACATATTTGTGTCTAATGGTAGCCATCTCTAGGGTGGGGGGAGAGAGGAGAGAAAAAAAGAACTTTACACAGTAATTTTGTTGTATATTTGAAAGGAATAGCAAATTGTGCACAGTAAATTTGTGGTTTCATGTGCAATTATCTTTTTTATTGTACTCTGTTATGGAAATGCTTGTTTCATTCCTTAAAGTAAAAATGAAATTTAAAAATTAAAAAAAAAAGCAAACGGAAGAGTTTGTACTTAACCTCAAGTTGAAGAGAGATGATAGAGTTTGAGTAGAGAGCCGTCATGGTCAGAACTGCACTTAAGGAAAGTTGCTTTGGCGGCTATGGAGAGAATTCTCCAGAGTGGATAGAGAATTGGGGATGGTAGAAAAAATTAGAAAGTTATTGCAATAGCCTAGTTGAGTGTAGATGAAGGCCTGACCTAAGGTGATAGCTTATGTGATTGAGAGAAAACTGGTGCTAGAAATGTATAGGTAAAAAATGGCAAAATTTGGAAATTGATTTGCTAGGAGAAGAGTGAGGATTCAAGAATGACAAGGCTATAAACCTGGGAGACCAGAAGAATGGTGGTGACCTTTGACAGAACAGGAATGTTTTATAAAAAGATGTATTTAAGGGGGCAGAGATAAAGAAATCAGTTTTAGATACGTCTCTAGGACATCTGGTTTGAAATATCCAACAGGAAATTCATTTAGTCGTTATGGATTGAAGGGAAATAATTATTATTGTAGTATAAAATTAGGAGGCCTTACTTTTGCTAATTCCATCTTTTTGTATCATGGTTACATACTTAGAATAAGACTACCATTTATCTCATGCCACCAGCACAGTCTAGTACAAGCACCTTTAACCTTTTCTTGTGCAGCAGTCCGCACCAAACTAAGGTACTCCTCTCAGTTGGAGGACAGTTTGCCTTTTGAATAGAATGTCAACCAGCATGAGTCACCCTGAGGATTGATTCAGGATTTCCTGCTGCCAAGTAGCCATTGCTAATGCAATCATCTAAATCCTAGTGCCTGTGGAACACTGCAGAAGACAAATTCATCCTTGTTATTATGATGCCAAAAAGTTCTTTTCAAAGAGCATAAAATAAAATGAAAGCACAGGCAATTTAGGGTAGGGTTCTGGGACCAAGAGGCTTATTTAATCTGATGACTTGGTTTTTAGCTCAAATAGCACAGATTTGTGCAGATGGGGTGATCATGATTTAGCATGGTGTAAGTTAAGGAAATTTTAAAATGGATGATTCATCCATATTACTGACGGTACAGCACAGGGAAGTGGAAAGCACACTAAGCTAGGAATTCAGAAACTTGTGTCTAGTTACAACACCACCCCTAACTAGCCTGACCTGAGGCAAAGGATTTCATCTTCTTAGGCTTCTTAGGTTGCCTTATATCAATTCTAATGCGTCTTTTAGCTCTAATATTCTATGATGCAGTGCCTCCAAGATTTAACGTTGGAGTGTGTGCCACACCACCCCTACTTTCTGATTTCAGAGAGCTTTCATGTAATAACAACTTGATCAGATGATTTTCTCTGGAAGGCACTAAAATGCAGAGCCAACACAATTACTGCAAGGTGCCATTCACATGTAGAAATTGGCTATAATTATGTGATTTCTTTAAATCATGTATTATTTTTGTTTTATTGAAAATCATTTAAATCTTCTAAGTTTTTATTCTGTTTTTCAACAGATTTTTTACATTTTTAAATAGCATGGATTTGGAAGCCAGACTGCTTTACAGAAATATAATCATTCACCAAATGTCTGCTAAGTTCTCAGGTCTCCCATATTTAGAACAGCATGTAAATTTCAGTCTGTAGGATTCATGAGACAAAATGGTTTGTATTCAAATCACCATCATATTCCCATTGCAACACCTTTCTTCCATCTTCCCATGTGCCTCAAGTGAAAATCCTCCAAACTAGGGGAATGTGTCATTCTGGTCAGTGTGCTATTAAGGATCAGAGTTCAATTTAATTCAATTTATTAAGTACCTGTTATGTGCCAGGCACTGTGCTAAGCACTGGAGATGCAAGAAGAGGCAAAATATAGTCCCTGCCCTCAAGGCAAGCAGCCAGAAGAGAAACAGTTCAATTATTGTGGAAGCACAATCAGGATAACACAAGATTTAGCAGCTTCTATATTAAGAGACTAGAGGTCTTGGAATATAATATTCTGGAGGGCAAAGGAGATAGTATTACAACCAAGAATCACCTACCCAGCAAAACTGAAAATAATCCTTCAGGGGGAAAAATAGTCATTCAGTGAAATAGAGGGCTTTCAAGAATTCTTGATGAAAAGACCAGAGCTGAATAGAAAATTTGACTTTCAAATACAAGACTCAAGTGGAACATGAAGAGGTAAACAGGAAAGAGAAATCATAAGAGACTTATTAAGGTTGAACTGTTTACATTCCTACATGGAGAGATGATATTTGTAACTCATGAGACCTTTCTCAGTATTAGGGTAGTTGGAAAAAATTATCTGTAGATAGATAGATAGAGGGCACAGGATGAGTTAAAGATGAAGGGGTGATATCTAGAGAGTAAAATTAAGGGGTAAGAGAGGATTATACTGAGAAAAAGAGAAAGGGAGAGGTAGAATGGGGTAAATTATCTAACATAAAACAGACAAGAAAAAGCTTGTACAGTGGATGGGAAGTGGGGGAAGGTGAGAGGGAATAAGTGAATCTTATTCTCATTGGAATTGGCTTAAGGAGGGAATAACATGCACACCCAATTGGGTATGGAAATCTGTCTTACCCTAGAGGAAACTAGGGAGGAAGGGGATAAGAAAGTGGGGAGATGATAGAAGGGAGAGCAGATTGGTGAAGGAGGTAATCAGAAGCAAACACTTTTGAGGAGGGACAGGGTTAAAAGAGAGAATGGAATAGATGGGGGACAGGATAAGATAAAGGAGAATATAGTTAGTTTTTTACAACATGACTACTATGGAAGTGTTTTGTATGACTACACATGTATAACATGTATGGAGTTGCTTGCCTTCTCAATAAGAGTGGGTTGCTCCCCCACTGAAACCAAAAGTTTGAAAAACAGATGTTAAAAATTGTTTTCACATGCAGCTGGGAAATAAGTTATATAGGCAGTAGAGCATAGAAATCTATCCTGCCCTATAGGAAGATAGAAGGGGAAGATGATAAGAGAAGGGGGGGGTGGTGATAGAAGGGAGGGCAAATTAGGGGAAGGGATATTCAGAATGCACACTGCCTTGGGGTGGGGAGAGGGACAAAATGGGGAGAAAATTGGAACTCAAAATCTTGTGGAAGTGAATGTTGAAAACTAAAAATAAATAAATCAATAATAACAATAAATCCATTGCCAACTAAATCCTAACAAGTATGACATTCTGATGTACTAAAAATCAATGTACTAGAAAACTATATTGGCAACACAAAGGAGTCACAAAAGTGTACCTTATTCACAGTCACATTAATACAAAATTTGTAGTGCTTCTTCCATCTCTATCCCTCATGCCTTAGACAGATGGGGGAATGATGGATAGAAAATAGTGTCAAGAAGACATGAAGAAGGTACTTATTAGCTTTATAACCCTAGGGCAAATCACTTCATCTTTTAATAGTTATTAGCTCAGATTTTATTGTAAGCAACAAATGAGATAATATCTATAAAGGGATTTGCAAACTTTGAAGTGCCATATCAATTTTAGCTGTTATAATTATTTTTAGAAAGTATTAGAGAGTTTCCCCGATGCTATAAATTGCAGAGAAAGTGTCAACCTGCTCTGGTTCCCTCAGGTGGGAATTCATTATATCAATGAAATCACAAAGGTTCAGTCCTTGTCTAAATTATTACTGTTATCTTTATTGTCATCATTATGATCATTAAAACATACCTGAACATGTCTGATGGCCTACCAGAGGTGGGGAACCTGCAGTCTTGGGGCCATATGTGGCCCTCTAGATCCTCAAGTGCAGCCTATTGACTGAATGCAAACTTCACAGATCCAAATTTGTTTGTTGTGTCTTGAATACCTTACCTATTCCACTGATCCACTATTCTATTTCTTAGTCATTACCAAGTAGTTTTGATAATTGCTGCTTTACAATACAATTTAAGATCTGTTACAGGTAGGCCACCTTCCCTTGAATTTCCTTTCATTAGTTCCCTTGAAATTCCAGGTGAATTTCGTTATTGTTTTTTTTTCTAGCTCTATAATATAGTTTTTGGTAGTTTTATTGGTATAGCACTGAATAAGTAAATTAGCTTAGGTAGAATTGTCATTTTTATTACATTACCTCAGCCTACCCATGAGCAACTGATATTGATATTTTTCCAATTATTTAAATCTGACTTTATTTGTGTGAAAAGTGTTTTGTGATTGTGTTCATATAGTTCCTTAGTTTGTTGTGCATGTAGACTCCCAAATATTTTATGTCTAAAGTAACTTTAAATTGAATTTCTCTTTCTATCTCTTACTGTTCGGCTTGTTAGTAATATATAGAAATGTCAATGATTTATGAGTGTATTTTATATCCTGCAACTTTGCTAAATTTTTTTCATTATTTCAAGTAATTTTTAACTTGATTCTCTAGGATTCTTTAGGATCCTATGATAATATACTTAGGTATACCATCATATCATCTGCAAAAAGTGATAACTTTATTTCTTCTTTGCCTATTCTAATTCCTTCAATTTCTTTTTCTTTTCCTATTGCTAAAGCTAACATTTCTAGTACAATATTGGATAACAGTGGTGATAATGGACATCCTTGTTTCACCCTTGATCTTATTGGAAATGCTTGTAGCTTATCCTAGTTACATATAATGCTTACTAATGGTTTTAGACAGATGCCACCTATCATTTTGAGGAAGACCATATTTATTCCTATGCTCTCTAGTATTTTTTAGTAGGAATGGGTGTTGTATTTTGCCAAATGCTTTTTCTGTACCCATTGAGATAATCATATGATTTCTGTTAGTTTTGTTGTTGAAATGGTCAATTATGTTGACAGTTTTCCTAATATTGAACCAGCCCTGCATTCCTGGTATACATCCTACCTGGTCATAGTGTATTATCCTCGAGATAAGTTGCTGTAATCTCTTTGCTATTATTTTATTTAAAAATTTTGCATCTATATTCATTAGGAAAGGTCTGTAATTTTCTTTCTCTGTTTTGGCCCTTCCAGGTTTAGGTATCAACCCCATATTTGTATCACAAAAAGAATTTGGTAGGACTCCTTCACCTATTTTCCCAAATACTTTATATAATATTAGAATTAGTTGTTCTTTAAATGTTTGATAGAATTCACTTGTAAACCCATCTGGCCCTGAAGATTTTTCCTTAGGGAGTTCATTGATGGCTTGTTCAATTTCTTTTTCTGAAATGGGATTATTTAAGTATTTTATTTCCTCTTCTGTTAATCTGGGCAATTTATATTTTTGTAAATATTCATACATTTCACTAAGATTGTCAGATTTATTGGCATATAGTTGGGCAAAATAGCTCCTAACTATAGTTTTGATTTCCTCTTCATTGGTGGTGAATTCACCCCTATCATTGTTGATGCTGGTAATTTGGTCTTCTTTTTTTAATCAAATTAACCAAACATTCATTTATTTTATTGGGTTTTTTTTCCCATAAAGCCAGCTCTTAATTTTATTTATTACTTAAATAGTTTTCTTAATTTCAATTTTATTGATCTCTCCTTTGGTTTTCAGAATTTCTAATTTGGCATTTTGTTCTTTTTCTAGCTTTTTTAGTTGCATTCCCAATTCATTAATCTCTTTTTTTTCTTCTATTTTATTCACATAAGCATTTGGAGATATTAAATTTCCCCTAACAATCACTTTTGCTCCATCCCATGAGTTTTGGTATGTTGTCTCATTATTGTCATTCTCTTGGATTAAGTTATTGATTATTTCTATGATTTGCTGTTTGACTCACTCATTCTTAAGGATTAGATTATTTATTTTCCAATTAATTTTTAGTCTATATTTCCATGGCTTATTACATATAGTTTTTATTGCATCATGATCTGAAAAGGATGCATTTAATATTTCTGCCTTTCTTCATTGGATTATGAGGTTTTTATGCCCTAGTACATGGTCAGTTTTCGAGTAGGTACTATGTACCACCAACAAAGAAGTATATTCCTTTCTATCACCATTCAGTTTTCTCTAGAGGTCAATCACATCTAACTTTTCTAAAATTCTATTCATCTCCTTAACTTCTTTTTTGTTTATTTTGTGGTTGGATTTATCTAGTTCTGAGAGGGGGAGGTTTAGGTCCCCTACTAGCATAATTTTGTTATCTATTTCTTCCTGTAACACCCTTAACTTCTCCTCTAAGAATCTGGATGCTATACCACTTGGTGCATATATGTTTAATAATGATATTATTTCATTGTTTATGGTACCTTTTAGCAGGATGTAGTTTCCTTCCTTATCTCTTTTGATTAGATCTATTTTTGCTTTTGCTTTGTCTAAGATCAGGATTGCTGAAGCATAATATATTCTGCTCCAACCTCTTACCTTTATTCTGTGTGTATCCCACTGCTTTAAATGTATTTCTTGTAAACAACATACTGTAGGATTATAGTTCTTAATCTGCTCTGCTATCTGCTTCCATCTTATGGTAGAGTTCATCCCATTCATATTCACAGTTATGATTACTATCTCTGTCATTCTCTCCATCCTATTCTCCCCATCCCCAAGTTAATGCTTTTCCCTCTTTTCACTTTCCCTCTTCACTAGAGTTTTGCTTTTGACCACCATCTCCCTCAGTCTGCTCTCCCTTCTATTAGCTCCCTCCCTTTTCTTCCCCTTTCCCTTACTACTTCTTCCCTCACTTCTGTTCACCCCCTGCTTTTTCTTTTTCCTTTTCCCCTTCAATTTCCTTTAGGGTAAGTAAGATTTCTATACCTAACTTATTATGTTATTCCCTCTTTGAACCAAATCTGATGAGAGTAAGGTTCGAACAATGCTTATCTCCTTCCCTTCTGTCCCTCTACTGCAATAGGTTTTTGTGCCTTTTCATGTGATGTAATTTACCCTTGTCTGCCTCCTCCTTTCCTCTTCTCTCAGTACAATCCCTTTTCACCTCTTAGATTTTTCTCATCACATCAAAGTCAAGTTATTCTCACAGTCTCTGTCTATGTATACCCTTTTTAAGTGACATAATAATAATAATACAGTTCTTTATTGTTGCAAGTGTCATCTTCCCTTGTAAAGATGTAAACAGTTTGCCCTCATTAATAACATTTTTTTCTTTCTTGTTTACCTTTTTATGCCTCTCTTGAATCCTGTATTTGAAGATCAAATTTTCTGTTGAGCTCTGGTCTTTTTATCAGGAGGGTTTGGAAGTCCCCTATTTTGTTGAATGTCCATTTCCTTCCCTGAAAGATTATGCTGAATTTCGCTGTGTAGTTGATCCTTGCTTGTACTCCAAACTCCTTTGACTTTTGGAATATCATATCCCGTGCCCTCTGATCTTTTAATGGAGAAGCTGCAAGGTCCTGCATAATTCTGGCTGTGGTTCCATGATATTTAAATTGTTTCTTCCTGGCTGCTTGTAGTATTTTCTCTTTGACCTGGTAATTTTGAAATTTGTCTACAATATTCCTTGGCATTTTCAATTTGGGATCTCTTTCAGGAGGTGATTAGTTTATTCTTTTGATGACTATTTTACACTCTGGTTCTAGGACCTGAGGGCAGTTTTCCCTTATGCTTTCCTGAAAGATACTATCCAGGCTCTTTTTTCATCATGGTTGTTAGGTAAACCAATAATTTTTAAATTGTCTCTCCTGGATCTGTTTTCCAGGTCAGTTGTTTTACATGTTCTTTTATTTTTTCATTCTTTTCTTTCTGTTTGATTCTTGATCTGTCATGGAGTCATTAGCTTCCACTTGCCCAATTCTAATTCTTTTTTTTTTTTTGCTAGGCAATTGGGGTTAAGTGACTTGCCCAGGGTCATGCAGCTAGTAAGTATCAAATGTCTGGTCTGAGACCAGATGTGAATAGGTCCTCCTGACTCCTGGGCCAGTTCTCTATCCATTGCACCACCTAGCTGACCCACTAATTCTAATTCTTAATGAATTGTTTTCTTTACTTATATTTTGTCCTTTTCCATTTGGCTCATTTTACTTTTTAAGGAGTTCTTCTCTTCAGTGAGTTTTTGTATCCCCTTTTCCATTTGGCCAATTCTACTTTTTAAAGAGTTGTTTTCTTCTTACTTGTTTTCTTCAGTGTACTTTTTTTCCCCATTTGGTCAATTGTATTTTTTAAGGCCTTGTTTTCTACAGTTAATTTTTATCCTTCCTTTTCCAAGCTATTGACTCTCTCTTGCATACTCCTAATTTCTTTCCCCAATTTTTTTCTACCACTTTTTTTTTACTTTTAAAATCCTTCTTGGGCTCTTCCAAGTTGGCTTTTTGGGCTTGACACAAGTTCATATTCTCCTTTGAGGTTTTGGATGTAGGTTCACTAACATTGTTGACCTCTTCTGAATTTATGCCTTGATCTTCCCTGTCCCCATAATAAGAATCTGTGGTCATTGTCCATTTCTGGTTTTTGCTCATGGTCTTGGCCTATTTCCTGACTTAAAAAAAAAATTGAGCTCTCCTTCTGGAGTGCAGGGAGCACTGATCCAAGCTTGTTGTGCTTGGGATCCTGGGATCTGATCACTGGCTTTGTGTGCTGGGGCCTCAGGTACTGGCAGTTCAAGGCTGAAGAGTTTTGGCAGCTTACCTGGTGCTGGGCTGGGGTCAGCAATAATGGAGTTCTTGGGATGGGGATGAGAAATCTGGCCCCTAGGGGACACCTGCTCACCTGGGTCTTGCACTTAAATATTTGGCTGCTGGAGGGTGTCTGTCAGGCTGGAGCTTTGCCTCCAGCTTCCTGTGCTTCCCAGAGTTGTGCTGAGGCACACCAGGTGATTTGGCTGCTGGAGAACGCTGTCACATGTAGTGGTTTTCTGAGCTGGTGTCTACCAGTTCCCCTGCCTGTACTGAAGTATTGTGGATGGGGGTGTCCTGGTGTTGGTTCTTGCTTGTTCCACCTCCCTGGGGCTCAGGCTCTCCCCCTGGTATGCTAAGGTGGGGCTTGCCACTGACTTGCTGGGATGCCTCCCATCCTGTACTGCTCCCCCTCCCCCATTATTCACCTAAATTTCCTGGGCTATAAGAGTACTGTACTCCATATTTCTGCTGACTCAGTTGTTCCAGGGTTTTTCCTGGGGTGATATTTTCTGAGGTCAACAAGGGAGGGTGAGAGTGTCTTACTTCTTACTCCATCATCTTGGGTCCCAGAAGCAGAACTCCTGGAAGATGAGTTTGGCAAGGAAAAACAATAGCAATGTTACTACAATTGTTTCAAAGCAAGTATGGGAATAAGAAAGGATTTAGCTGAGGAAAGGGTGTTGGGCAGAATGGTGGGAAAGGAAAAAGAAAATTGATTTAGTAGTTTGTTACTGAAAATCTAAATAAGACTTTGTTAGATGATTTGAGGACTTAGAAGACATTTTGGTCAGTAGAAAAGTAATGAAGCAAAGTACCTAATAACTTGCTTTGACCTTTTGTCAGTTTCTATTGCTCTTCTTTTCTATCAGTTTTCCTATTACTTTCCAACCTCACCTAAAATAAAGGTGACATCTCTCATCACTTTGCCTCTGACAACAATGTACATACTGAGCTTCATCGTTGATCACCAAGTTATGTCTCCACTAACAACAAAGACACTTCTCACTCCTCCTGGGATTATTAATGGCATTACTGAAAGCTTCTCCCCTGCTCACCCCTAGCCTCACAGGCAAGTTGAATGTCAGGTCCATATAATAGGACCTTGACCTCTAAGGATACTGTGTTAAGAGTTGGAGAATTCAGAAAAAGAAAAACTCTTTTTTTGATGCAAACTGCCCTTCCTGTAGAAATGACCCTGATAAGCTATTTTCCTTCTATAGGCTTCAATTTCCTCACTTGGAAAATAATGGGAATGGGCTGCATTATCATAAAGGTCCTTTCTAGCTTCACTTGCTTTGATCTTATGAATGCCACAATCTTTAAATAATAAAAATCACAAGGATCACAAAGACATTTCCCAAAGGAAAGATTTGCACAGTAGTTATCATTATGCCACAGCCTCAACCAATGGTTTTAACTAACATGAACTACCTTTAAGAAATAATATAAAAGATATCATGTGGTAGGAGCAAAGGAATAGCAAATAGAGAGCCCAGGTGTTGTGCTGGGAGCTGCTAAATAATAAAAGACTCAGAACGGTTTTTTATGGAATATTGTGGAAGGTCATGGTCAAGTAACACACAGGATGAGAAAGTTTGGATGGGATACAATATGTAACCAATGCAATTAGTGTTCACACTGATGGGATCCAATTACTGAAGCACTTCATGATGATGAGTTGTTTTTCAATAGTCCATCTGAACCCTCTCAAAAATCTTTGAGTAAATTATTTTCACTGAACATTATTTAAATGACATACCATCAGTGATGCTTAGAGCTAGAATTAAAAATAAGCAAATCTCAGATATGATTTGCTACCAGAATTGAATGTGCCAGCAGATCAAGGGTAGGAAGGTGGTAGTGGATGGGAGAGAGTTTCCATAGGGCTTATGTTAATCAAATTTTCTGTAGAATCTTCACCCAGAAGGGTAGGCTTTGTGAGGAGTTTGGTAGAGAAATCATTTTGACCGCACGAAAGAAGCTTAATTATGTTTGACTATAGATTGCACTCCTCCAAATTAAGTGAACCAATTGGTAGAGTAACCTGTTTTATAATGATAAAAAACAAACTTGCATGGACTGATGAGAATTTGTGAGAAAATAACACATAAGATTCCTATTTCCTTATCAATAAATCAACAAACATTTATTAAATACAAATGTAAAGATAGTGATACAAACAAAACATACAAAATAGAAATATGGTAGCCTTGTTTAAGAGGCAATTGCAACTGGGAAGATCAGAAAAGGCCTCATGCAGAAGGCAACACTTGACCAGAGTCTTAATTGAACACCATCACCTCCACCAAGAAGAGGAGGTGGGCACAGTGCCATCTGCAAAAAGAAACATCTGGTGGACCTCACCATCTGTAGGGTATCTTGCTTTCACTTAGAGTATGCACTGGCAGTGATAAACACTGTTAGCAAACGTACTTCTCCCTGAAAGAAAGATATACCTTTTTAACAATATTCAACTGATGATGTTGTAAGTCATTGATAACCAAAGTTGTTGAAGAATTAAAATTTAACCAAAGGGCAATAGAGAGGCAAATGGTGGGCGTGATAAGTAGGCTATAATATGTTGCCAATCAAGAATCATAGTTAAAAGGATCAGAATAAACAGAATAATCAGAAAATCAGAACAGCTAGGTGGCACAAGGGATAGAGAGTGCCAGATCTGGAGCCAGGAAGACTCATCTTCTTGGAGTTCAAATCTGGCCTCAGACACTTACTAGCTGCGTGACCCTAGGCAAGTCACTTAACCCTATTTGCCTCAGTTTCCTCATCTGTAGAATGAGCTAGAGAAGGAAATAACAAACCACTCTAGTATTTTTGCTAAGAAAACCCAAATGGAGTCATCGAGAGTCAGACACAACTGAAATAACTCAACAACAACAATTAGTATAGACAAAAAAATGGGTCAATCATATGGTAACAATAGGGATTCATGTATATCCAGATCCAATGGCATCTATGCAAATTCAAGAGAAATAGAGGAAGGCCTTCATCATGTTGGATAGATGTTCTTTGAAGGATTTATGAGAGAGATAATCATAATTTATGGGAGGAGAATCATATAGGATGACAGAGTATGGTTGTGTTTGTAGCTATATCATTGAAAGGAATACTCTAATCCATGAGATCACAGGTACATCAACATATCAAGATAATTTTTTGGTAAAAGTTTTAGTAGATTATTTTTAGTAAACTTTGGCAAGGTATTTTTAGAAAAGAAGATTATTTTATAATATTTAGTAGATGATTACTTTTTAGATTAGGATTTTTCAGCTCAAATCTAAAATAAAGATGAGATTTAGAGAAATGGAAGATTTACATTTGGCTTTCAAATAAAAGCTTTTTCTTGAAAGTGGACTAAATTAGGAAGTCTGATTTTCACTATTATAAAAAAAGCATTTGTATCTTTCTGAATTTTAGACACAGAGAAATGAATTAGATTTATAATCTAACAGAAACAACAAATGACACTGATAGATAACAGATATAAATAATTATGAATAATTATTGAAAATTCATATTCAATAAAAATGAATAATTATTGAACCAAACCAATATCAAAATAACACTTGATATTATTTTGAAAAGGGACATGTGCATTTCCTTTGCATCAAAATTCCATTGAATTATGCAAAAATGGCAAAATGTATAAAAATTTACAAAATTTTTCTAGGAGTGAATTTGTAGAATTCTGACTTTAGCCAATTCTCTGTCATGCCTTAGGCATAATGAACTATGTGATGAGGGAGGACTTTATCATACGCTACCAATTGTCAACCTATGTCAGATAGTGACCACCCTATAACAGTGTTTGCATAAATTTCTTTCACACACACCGCCCTCTCCCCAACAGGACAACTACTAGATAATTAAACTAAAAAGAACATTACTACTTCTTTCCTGAGGATTTTTTTTTATATCAAATGAGCTTTTGAGAAAAAAAGGAAATCCTTCTTGAGGATTTATTAGGCTAAATCCAGATTAGTTCTACTTTTGGCCTATAGGGATTTTTAGAGTTTGTATCTAGGGATAAAAGCAAGATGAGAAGTTGAGAGAAATGTCACAAGAGGAAGACAATCCATTCCCCCCAGTTAATATACAAACATATAAGATGATGGTGAATGACAGGTATATTAAGATATTTCTATTTCAGACAAGAAGAAGCAAAACAGTAAAATCCATGTTAAAGACCATGCCATTTTCTCCTTCAAAGCATTGAGAATAAATCTATTATGCATTTATTAACTAATAATGATATTGTAAATATATAGCACTTTAAGGTTTAGCAACTGAGCATTGTAAGAAACTTGTAAGGTAGTTACTGTAAATATGATTAACCTCAGTATACAATGAGAAAGCTGAGACTGAAAGAAATTAAGTGATTTTAATTATAATTATAAATAAGTGAAAGAAATTGAGGTCATACAGTTTGTAAAAGTCAAAGGTGAGATCTGAATTGGGGGCTTCCTGTTCCCTAAGTATGGCACTTAATCTGCTTTCCCATGCTGCTTCCCCAACTAAGTCCCCTATTCCCAACAAGTTCAAGAAACCTTGAAGAATGACTCCACTTTAGTTAAAACATCTACTTCAGTTCATTTATTCCAGTGTCTACACCCTGGTTCTAGGATGAGTGTTTAAAGGAAATCATATCTCAAACTCTGATGGCACTAGTTAATTGAATGCTTTGATAGGGACAGAGTCTAGACTTGAACCTAGGTCTCCTGACTTCCAGCCCAGTAATCTGCACTGCACCATAGCTCAGATATGTGAAACCACAATAAACATCCTTCATGCTGACATAATTGGCAGTTTTCACTCAGGAAGAGAGGATTAAAATAGCATGAGGATCCAGGAGACAGTCTTGACCAATGGAGCCTTATGTATACAGGCTATGTCAGCATAACGCCAAAACAATTCACTCAATCCAGTGAGAAAATCAGTCAGTCATTTGGATGTTGTCCTTTCCTAATGCTAAATATTTATCCTGACTCAATTTTTCACTAAATTGACTCACTGTTTTTCATTGAATTGACCAGATATTTTGGTACTGCATAGACCCAACCATAAGCTGGTACATATTGCATTGAGATGTGGGCAAATTTAGAATACCCCTCACTCCCCAGAGAGCTAAAATTAACTATTAAGATATAATAAATTATCCTTAATTATCATCTACAGTGACTTAATAATAGGAACTGACAAAAATATTTTTTGCACATTATGCACATTCTTTCTGAAGCATCAATGTGTCCTGAATGCAAAACAGGAGGCATCATGAGCTAGGCAGAATAAACCATATTTATCACTTGACCTTTCAACCCTCTCTTTTTCCAAACTTCTCTGTTACTGTCAAGGGTACCAACATCCTCCTTGTCATCTAGGCTCATAATCTAGGTGTCATTCTCAATTCCTCACCCTCATTTACCCATTGCCATAGCCAATCTGTCGCCAAGTCTTGTTAATCCTACTCTTACAACATCTTTCATTATATGCCCTGCCTTCTCTCCTTTGACACAAGTTACCCTGGTGCAGACATTCATCACCTGTTGCCTGCAGTAGTCTTCTGGTTGGTTTTGCTGCCTCATCTTCCTCCCTCTAGTCCATACTCCACTCAACTCCCAAAGGGATCTTCCTAAAACCCAAGTGTGATCATGACATACCTCATCTCTTTCCCCACCCAATAAATTTCAGTGACTATCACTTTCAGGATCAAATACAAATTTCTGTCTTGCTTTTAATGCCCTCTACAAGCTGATCCCTTCCTATCTTTCTGGTCTTCCCTTTATTTTACTCACCTCCACATATTTTGTGAGCAGATAACACTGGCCTCCTTGCTTTATACAACACAAATACTCTATCTCTCATCTTCATGTATTTTCTTCATCTGTCCCCCATTCCTGGAATGCTCTCCCTCCTCATTCTGCCTCCTGGCTTCACTGACTCCCTTCAAGTCTCAGTCTAAACCTTCTGCAATAGGCCTTTATTCTGGTTCCCCTTCATGCTAGTACTTATACTCTGTGATTACTTGCCATATACCTCTATATTTCTTATGTGAACTCAATTGTTCCCCTTGAAGGACAGATTTTTTGTAGTCCTAACCTTTAACCTACTGCCTGGAACATAGTAGGAGCTTAACTGACATTCTCTGACTTGACCTGACTTGAATTTATTGTCTCTTCCACATTATGCCTATGCAACCCTGGATAAGACATTTAGCATCTCGGCAAAGTAGCCAAATATCTCAGACTGTAAGCTGCAGAGAAGGTTTTGATCTGCAGTGATAAAGGAAGTACTCACCAAGAGCTCTCAAAACTGATGAAATCATGGGTTCACTAATATAGGTTATATGTATGTGTTTATGTATAAATATATACATATATATGCACTCTATCTATGCATATGTGTGTATATATATGTATGTAATGTATGTATATGTACATGCATGAATATATATTTGTCCACTTTAAAGTCTTTTGAAGAAAGCAAATTATGTATATTTATATATACTATATATATGTGTATGTACATATGCATACATTTAAAGAGAAGGGATGTATATGTATATTGTGTATATGCATGTATGTATTTACAAAAGAGGTAATACTTGCAACTAGGTCTTTGTGACCCTTGTTAACATGGGCTCTGTAATAACTATACTATATGTTAGAACTTCCCTTCATCACAGGGGAGTAGGACAATGGAGTTACACAATAACCAGCCAATTAGAAGGATTTCTGAAGGTCAGAGCTGCTTGACATACCAGTAATTAGCAAGTGCACTCTAGCCAAATTTGGAGATGCCCATAGCTGCCAGAAACTAGCAGAGCAAGCCTTGATCATCAGCTCAAGGGCAACCTTGAGTAAAAGCTGCAGACACGAGACCTTGCTCAGAAGTTTCTAAACATTCTGCTGCCTGGCTTGTTGTGTCTACAGATTTCCCTTTTCCCTTAACCCCTACTCCCTGCTTGAAAGCCTCTAGAAACTATTAATATCTCACCCTTTCCCACACTCCCTTTGAGCACCTGAGAACTCTCTCCCTCTCTGTTCCCTTGTAAATTCTCTCCCTTACAAGTTCTTTTTCTCAGACAATAAACGCTTTTGTAATCTGTGATCATACTGTTTCATTTCAGGTCCCTTTATGGGCCTGGGAGTCTTTTGTTAACATCATGAAAGCAGCTCTCTCTCCATTATATTGAACTGACTCATGGAAAGAAGGAATTAATGAAAAAGCATATTAACTACTCTATGTGCAAAACATCAGGAATACAAATAGGAAAATAAAACAGTCCCTGAGTATGTGTATGTGTGTACACATACATACATTTCTCTCCCTCTCTCTGTATATATGTGTAAACATGTATGTGTGTATATATACACATACACATATACATATACATACAAGTTTTCTCCAAAGAAATTTAAAATGGAGACATTACTTTGCCAACTTTCAATTTTGCGTTTGGTATCACCCCATTTTGGCTTGTTATTATATAAACATTTTTGCTCCACAGAACAAATAATGACCTCTGACACATTTTTAACTAAACAAAGTAAAAATCTGAGGCCATTATCAGAGGATCAAAGATTTAGCCCTGGAAGTGACCAAACTCTATACTATCATTTCACATATGAAGAAACTTTGATCCAGGGAAGTTAAGAGTATCCAAGGTCTATGCTTATATGACAGAAGTCAGATTCAAACCCAGGTCCTCTGATTCCAAATCAAAATTCTTTCATCTGTGCCCTTTTAGTCTTGCCTACTAAAACCAAACAGAAACATAACACTGGTTTACAAGACTAGATCCTATTGATTTTCTTTTTTTCTATTAGATAATTGATCAAGAAATCTATGTATTAGATACCTATTATGTGCCTGGCATATTGCTTCGCTTTGGGGATATAAAGACAACAGTAATATAGTGCTCACATTCAAGGAGTTTATGTTCAAATGGGCAAACAATATGTACATATGAATAATTTGACATTTTATCATATGCTGTTTCATTTTCTAATTATTCACAGTATTATGTTTTCATTCCCCTTCAAATCTGTAAATACCATGAAGGTAGGGACTATGCCTTATAGTCCTTTATCCCCAACAATATCTTGGATAGCATAAACCAGATAATAGAGGTAAAGACATTTTGCAATAGTAATATGTTATATAAATGTTTGCAAAATAATTGCAATAAGTTCTCTTTCTTTTTCTTATAATGATATTACTACTAGTACTATTGTTATCATTATTTTACTATTGTTATTAGAATGCTAGTAGGATAGCATGAGATGAACACCAGATTTAGAGCCTAGAGATCTGGATTTGAGTCTTGCCTCTGCCAATTATGAAGTGTATAAACTTGGACGTCATAGATAAGAACTGAACAGGGTAATAAGTCTTGGATATGTTGTGATTCACACTGTTAGATGGAATAGCCACATGGATGAGATCGTAGATGAGGGGAAGCTAGGTGGTGCAATGGATATAGTGCTGGGCCTGGAGTCAGGAAGATGAGTCTTCCTGAGTTCAAATCTGGTCTCCGACACTTACCAGCTGTGTGACCCTGGGCAAGTCACTTAACCCATCTTTAGTTTCCTCACCTTTAAAATGAGTTGGAGAAGAAAATGGCAAACAAGTCCAGTATCTTCTCTGAGAAAATTCCAAATGCGGTCATGAAGACTCAGACATGACTAAAAGTGATTGAACAACAACAAATGTTCTTGAATGTTGAATTATTTTATAGTGCTGTTTCTCAGGACTCAGTAGTAATCACTAGTCCAGAATATTTAGAAGTTACAATGCCTTAAAGCATACATGCGTTTTTCTAAGAGCCTAAACTGATATTGACAGAAATATAAAAATAATTGGCTATTTTATTCAGAATGGTGGGAGAAGAGTAATTGATATTTCAGTTTGGATAGTCTTTTTAAAAAAACTTTAATGTTTTTAAAACTTTTAACTTTAACTCCATATTGAAAGTGGAGAAAATTTCTCATTCGCATTTTGATTGAGACCTAAGCAAAATTGATTTACTTGAACGTCTAAGCTTAGGGCATCATAGTGATGATACTTCACTGATTGCTTCTCAACATAGTGTAGCCAACTTTCTCCAAAGCTCTCCAGGGCTACTTTTATGGTATGGTTTTATCACTTCAAAAAACAACAATGCCTGGTTTTGTATTAATTCTCACTCCCTGCTCTCTCACTGAGTATAGAAAGAATATACATGTTTTCTAGGTCAAAAATGACCAAATTATTCAGCTTTTAAGCATTTTGTTGATGATTTTTTATTCATCTTGATTCTCATTAATTCTATTTTAATATATTTGGTAATTAAGGTCACTTAGGCATTCATTAAATAACTGCTATCTATAGAAGATGCTTCTGTTATCATAGGCTACATCTACACTAACATAGTAAAGGATATTATTCCAAACTTCCAGCTACTCAGTATTGACTTAATACCTTTTATGTCCTCAGCATTATGCTAGGGTGTGTGGTAAATGCCCAAGAAAAAATGGCACCTATCTTCAAGGACCTCATAGTTGGGGGTTAGGAGGAGGTAGGTTTATGCACATGAAACAAGAATAATATGAATTTTCTTAGAAGAGTGTTTTGCACCAATTGTTCTCACTCTATCATCTTAGTAAACTTTCCCTTCTAAAAGATCTTTTAAAAATGAAAACAGTAAAAAAAAAAAACCAAAAACCAAAAATAAGATCTTCAGTGGCATGAGAATCCTATTAACCAGACCTCCAGAATCCATGCCTATATTCCTGAGGGAGATTGTAATGAGACTAGACTTTGTCTTCCAAGCCACAGGCACAATAGCAGGCTGGGTCCCAGAATGTGACTGGCTACATTTCCCCCTCCAGGTTCTACATGTACACCTGTGGGGCAATGAGGTTCTTCAGTAGTAATTGACTCAATCCTCCATCCTGGTGTGTTCTGCCCAGAGCCAGTTAATATCTTCTCACTGTTATCAAAACCAATTATTTGTGCCAGACCAGTAATTTAATCAATAACATCAGTTATCTTTTACAAAGGCTTATTTACTATAAAGTATATAGCAAGAACCAAAGTATATAAACATCTTCCACCGCCACTACCTCAATCCAGGAACACATTCTCTCCACTACCACCTCGATACCTGGGGAGGATTTGTTCAACCTTAAAGAGGTTGCTACAAACATTCCTACCTTGGTTGATGGTTGAATGAGTGCAAATTTACCTAGCTCACTATATCTAGCCTATCCTAAACTAGACCAGTCTGTTACAAATCCTATCTAGACATCTGCACTCCCACAGCATGATCTCCCAACCACTCCCTCCAGCTCTCTTCCGCCGCTACTCTTTTCAGTTGGTTGCTCTGAACAGAATGATTGAATCAATAGTACCACTGATTTTGGAAATGCCATGTCAATTGATTCAACCATGACTCAACTTGCCACACTTGTGCTTGACTTTTTATATTTGTATTATACAGTGCCTATCACACAGTACTTTATGCTCTTCATTCATTCATTCATTCCCAACAGACATTCTCTGGCATTACAGCCTTTCTGCAAAGATACATTTTTCAGAAATGTTTCTTTACCTCCACGAGTGCCACTGTTGCCATGTTCTTACATGTATACTTTCTAGCGTGGACTTGGGACTATGCAGCTTGCAGGGCAAGTCACAACATTGCCTAGATGCATGCAATGCTCTATGGGAGTTGACGCTAGTGTACACTCAATCTCATGGCACAAAGTCCAAAATAGTCTTCTGGTAGGTACAGTGCCTTCCACATTGCCAACTTTCCAGGGATCCATGCCTGTAGTCTCATCCTCATGTTTTCAGACAACTGCACCAGAAAGCACACTTCCCACTTTCTTATTCTTACAAATCGAATCAACAGATATTTGTTAAACACTTATTATGTGTACCATGCAATGTGCTGGGGATAAAAAGAAAGGCAAAAACAGTCTCTGCCCTCAAGGAGCTTACCATCTGTTGGAGGAATTCATGACCTAATAGACCTATCTCCAACTATCACTTCCTCTCCTTCTATACAATAAAATTACTCAAACCAACACTAACTCTTCGTCCTTTGCACTCTCAAACTCTTTTCTCTTCGTCACAAGCACCCAAAAGCTGGCTCCCTAACATAGCAGCAACAAGTCAGAAGAACATCATTTGAGCAGGATAAGTCATTCACAACTAAAGCTTCCAGCTCTTGAGAGTTTGCCAATTGGATTAGAAGTTGGAAGTCCCAGTTAAGCCTTAAAGCCAAGTCAGCAAAGGGTTATTGGGGTGTTACTTTCCTCAAAAGAAACAGATGGCTAATTGTAAGATGGCAAGAAGGCATATTTCTGGAGACCCTTGTATTGGACATGGAGTTACAGATGACTGGATGTCACCTATAGTTGATTTATTTAAAGATAATTTCCTCTGAGACTTCATCTGAATGAAGTTAAAATCTGTATTTGCCTTAAAACAGCACATTTACAAAAAATATACCTCTGAGTAACTGCTGGACATGAACCTAAAATCTTTTTTCAAGTCAGTCTAATGTGATTTGACTGAAAGATTAGCATACGTATGTCCTCTTCAACCCCTCTTGGATATTCACAAAGCCTTTTTTTAATTTCAAAACAAAACAAAGACCTATGGGAAAGTACCTGAAAGTGAGATCTTTATCATACAAACTTAATTCTAGTTCTTTTCCAAAGAAACATTTTTAAAATGGCAAATGGTAAATTGGTCCAAGTGAGTTGGTCCATGTACCTCAAGGGAACAGTTTCTTCCAAGTTCCATGAAACTTGATATTTGCTCCTACAAAAATTCTCCTGCAAAGAGCAATATTGCATGAGTCCTACATATTTCAGGCAACCAGAAAGTACTTTTTTGAAGATGAAGTACTTTTACACTTTGAAAAGTAGCCAATTCAATGACAAGCATTACTCTTGGAAATTTAAACTGGAAAATAAAATAGAAAGTGAATTTCAAGTTCACCCACCATAAAATGTGCAAGCTGTTGCATTACAGTCATTTTTGTTTCTGTGTCTCTTTTGCAGTGCCTTTCTTCTGACTGTAGCACACATGTGAAACACTGTGCAGGCTCAAAATATCATCTACAATTATTTTTCATTGCTTAAATATACCTCATAATTAATTTTCACATCGTTTATCTTCCAAATGAAGCACCTGGTCTTGAAATAGTCAGTTTGAAACTACAGTTTTAGTGTTGGTGTTCTAAAATGGCACATGGCAAAATCCCAAATCATTTTATTTCAAGTTTTTTCCTATGTTTCTTTGAATTGATCTCAATTTTCCAGCATCCGTTCATCATATTAGTCAGATTCTGTGATTTTAAAGGAACAGAGACACAGCCTTATTCTTCTTAAGCTAACTGCAAGGCTTATTATAGGTCATAAAACCACATGGACCTATTCCTTCATACAAAAAGACTGAAATACCAGTGAGTCTCATTGTGATTCCAAGTACCCATTTTGGCCTGATCTGAGGTGTCAAGTTATAAGCATGCATAACTAAATCCCAGGCAATCAGATCAGCTCAAGAAACCTGCTCCAGTAGTTGTGGAAGGGTCAGAAATGCTATCATAGAATTACTTTTATAAGTGCTGCACTTAAAATAACTGAATTTTAGTATCCTTTTCTTTTAAAGCTTAGCTCAGTGTTACCTCCTACATGAAATATCCCCATATTCCTTCAAATTATGTGTTCTTTCCCTCTTTTAATTATCTTGTACATCTTTGTGGGGGTGTGTGTGTCTCTTTCTGTCTGCCTCTTTCTGTCTTTCTATCTCTGTCTCTGTCTGTCTGTTTTCCCATTATTCAAATCTTCTCTTGGCCTGTTTTTGTATGGCCTTCAAGCTAAGAATGATTTTTTTCATTTTTAATAGAATAAAATTGTATTAAAATGCAAAAAAAAAAATTCTTGGCTCATAGCTGGTCAAAAAAGTGAGGCTGAATTTTACCAAATGGGCCAAAGTTTGTGGAACCCATCTCTCTAGCAGACTGAGAGCTCCTTGAGGACAGGCTCTCTTGTGTTAGTTTGTTTTCATTGCATTCACAGTGCTTTGCACACAGTAGCTGCTCAGTAACATTGAAAACTGTATGTATTAGATTGTAAACTCCTTAAGGGCAAGGGCTATCTTTTGCCTGCTTTTGTTATCCTCTGCGTTTAGCTTAGTACTGGCATATAATAGGCACCCAATAAAGATTGATTGATTGATTGATTACACTGATACCCTCTTTTCTCTTATTCTTGGAAATAAAAGAAAGGAATGTCTACTCATATTTCACCATTTTGTTCTTAGTAGCCAATCTTCCACTAAATTTCAAACTTTTAAAATGAAAGCCATTGGTAAAGAAGATTTTTCTGTTTTATCAACTTTAAAATAGTTGAATAATTTTCATATTGTTATTCTTATTTTCTCCTCTAAAACAATTTTAAAAGAAATGCACCTATTACAAAAAGCAACTGAGGAATTCATCAAATCACCCAGTCCAAAGATTATTGTGTTTAGTGGAGAATTTCTTGACATTTGGGAGAATTGCAGTGTTTTCAGTAATCTCAAACTGTTCATTACGGGAAAAAGTTCGTCTCCTGAACAGTAATATTCTATAGGGCTACAAAAGCATCTGTGCTTGGCTTTGACTATTTAATATTTTTTATCAAATTACTTGGATAAAGTCACAGAGAGCATCCTCTTCAAATTGGCTGTTAATATAAAACTTAATGTGTGCTAAACATATGGACTGCCCACCAGGATACAAAATACTTTGAAAAGCAAAAAAAAGAATGAACAGAATTCAGGACAATAAAACTTAGTAGAAAATGTTGTCTTAACTTGGGTTCCAAAAGCCAGCATCACAAGTGCAAGTAGGAGTTCACATAGTTAGACAACAGTTCACCTAAAAAAAATCTCAGTTTTAATGGTCTGCAAACTCTAAATACATCAATAATGAAATATGGAAGCAAAAAAAAAAAATCTAACAGTGTCTTAGGTGCATGAAGAGAGACAAAATGACTAACACTAGGTAAGTGATAGTCTCACTGTGCTCTTCTCTGATCAGACCACTCTAAAGTATTTTGTTCAGGTCTGAGGGCCATATCTTTGAAAGGGCTTTGACAATCTGGAGAGGGCTCAGAAGGGGGTGAGCAGAATAGTTAGGGCACATGGGGTTCATGTCATAGAAGAATCAGTAGAAGGACATGCAGATGTTTTGCCTAGAGAAGACTAAAGGGGATATGGTAGCTGTCTTTAAGTATTTGAAAGGTTGTCAAAGAAGTCAATTTAATCTATTTGGTTCCAAAAGGTAGAACTAGGAATAAGGAGCTTGAATTAAGGAAGAAAAAACAAAAACTTTTGAATAAATAGAGCTATCCCAAAGTGAAATGAGTAGCCTTGTGCAGTATTGGGTCCTCCTTCACCTTCTTTAAGGTCTTCAAAAAAGATTGATGCTAATTATTGATATGAGGAAGGGGAAATTATTTTTTCAGAAATATTTTTCAGATCTAAGTTTCAGAATGGCTTTCCAGTTCTGCAATTTTGAGACCCTGTGGAATCATGAGACACAAAATACCACACCAAAGGCAATTAAAGATGCATGGTGTCAACAAGCATGTTTCTAAGGATGATTTATGTGTATTTATATGAAAGAGAGGGAGAGAGTTATATTTCTTGCTTTGAAGAAAAGCACCTTATATATGATTCTGTGGAGCCTCAAGAAATACCCATATCAAATGAACTAACATTTATAAATGGGGTCCACAAAGTTCTTCACACCTAGTAAGTATTCTGTAAGTGCTTGTTCCATTCTCCCTTCCTTTCTCTCATACATAAAACTAGAGAAACTTTTGGGAATTGGTCAAGAACTAGATGAACTCTAAGGTCCCTTTCAGCTCTGAATCTATGCTCCCCTGATCCTATATATACTAATAATGATTTCCAAAAGTTTCAGTCTCTTCCCTTCTCTCTTTTCTTCTCTTCCCCACTCCTATCTATGTATTCCTATACAAATATATGACTGAATTATTTTTATATAACTGATATAATCCAATCTATTATTTGTGAGACATATATAAAATTCATTTCTTCCTCTACAGTTAGTTCTTCAAATATATAAACAAACAATGTATGTGGACAGGAGGAGGGCAGGGTGGCTGGTCAACCGCACCATAATACCACATACTTCTCACACAGTTTGTGGAAACCAACTCTCTTTGGGCTGATTTATTTAATCCAGAATGGAAGATCTAGAATCCTACAGAATGACTACTATTTGGGTAAGCTTCAAACTTAGGGTCTTAGAGGTAATCCTATTGAAAATGAATTTACTGGGGGCAGCTAGGTGGCGCAGTGGGTAGAGCACCAGCCCTGAAGTCAGGAGGACCTGGGTTCAAATCCAGCCTCAGACCAAACACTTGATACTTACTAGCTGTGTGACTCTGGGCAAGTCACTTAACCCCGAATTGCCTAAAACCAAAAATAAACAAAAACAAAAATGAATTTACTCCCTCAACTTACCACTTAAATTCTTGTTCCTACACCAATGTATTTCCATTTACATAAAGTAACCAATCACAATGATGACATTTAGATCTTAAACATAACCATTTATTTAGCAATAAGGCAAAAGAACTAATAATATCACAAGCACTCATCTATTAAAACAAATGCAGTAATAAAATCTATCATGATCCACATATAAGCTTGGGTCATATTAATGCACACTCATTATTTACTGGGGAAAATGGGAAGCATATGAGGGAGGAAAAACTATGTACTCATGGGAACTCACAAATCCAGACTGCAGATCTTCCTATCTGCTTGTCTCCTGGTTCTCACCACTCTCCAGTTGTGTGAATTCCCTTCTATTCTCAAATTGTTATAGCATTTACCATACTTTTCCACTTATCATTGCCCTTAAAAATGATACTGAAAAAGTGTTACATTATTGAATTGACTAGCAATTCCCTTTATACCAGAGAACTGCAAAACTCATTACACTAGGCCTCTCTGGGCTTTCACTAGGTACAATACAAGCCCAGCCAACTATTCATCCAACAGAATGCTGTGTCATTCAGTCAGAACAGATTTTACAGGAAAACACCTCAGATTGATTCTCTGGGCAAGGTAAATCATTCTAGCCGACTCTTCACTCCTCAAGATTTTGAATCAACCAATCAGATATCAATATCTCTTCATGTACAGTTTGAGATGACTGAAAATTTCTGCAAAACCTTATTTTTTAATTCATTCTTCTTTTCCAATCAGAAGGGTCAGCAATTAATCAATAAACATTTATTAAGTGCCTACTGTGTGCAAGGCATCATGCCAAGTAAAGACCAACATAAATTTCTGATAGGCTTCACATTTCTTAATCTCTAGGTGATGATGAAGAAGCTGGAACTTAAGCTCTCTTTCAGTGAGCCTTAATTTATCAAATCAGGAATGAGCATCTGAACTGTTATCAGTTCCTTGTTCCTACTGTTGGTTTCATCAAACACCTCTCACAAAGCTTCACCATTTTAACCTTTCCTCAGCCTCCCTAGCTTTCCATCTGATTCAAATGGCTTCACTCAGAGCTTCTGGCCCTAAATGACTCACCTTTGATTCAGGAGGTAACAACTCACTAAATTTCTCCAAAGAAATCAACAATCCTTATTTAATTATCCCTCACAATTTTTCATTTTGTGAGCATTTTACCCTCTTAAAAACTTTAAAAGATTGTGCTGTATGCAACCATATATGACTTGCAGCTCTAAGTTCTCAATATAGTCCTTGATCTGTTTCTGTTCTTGAAACTATTCCTTCATACATAAATAATAAACATTTTTTAAATAAATGAAAGTTCTTTCTTTGCTTCTTCTAAAGTAATGAAGTATTCACATACAAAAGGTATCACCCTATATCTTTACAAGGTGATTTAAACCGGTTTATGTATAGTGCAGTTTATTTTCTGTCCCAAATAACTCAATTCCCATCTGAAAACTTTGGAGTTTTTATACATATAACTTAACAATTTTTATTAAACCAAAGCCCTTTACCTGCTCCCTTAAGGACTAGGCATCCAATTGTTCATCTATGAAAGGCAATATCTTACATCTTTGAACAGCTGATATAATATAGATATGAGGCTAAATGACTCAATGGCCCCATCCAATTCCCTCCAGTCCCTTTCCCTGTAGTCTGACAGAAAAGGCTTAGAAAAAAGCTTATCCTTACACTCCTCTTCTTTGTGGTCCTACTAGCCACACAATGAGAAGCTACCTGGTATAGTGAAAAGAATATTGGCTTAGCAGTCAAGACAACCTTGGTTCTAATCCTAGGCCTACCATTTGTATCTTGTGGAACATTAGACAAATTACCTAACCACACTGCGCCTCAGTTTCCTTGTCTGTAAAATGAAGGGTTTGGACTAAATGGGTCTCCTCAAAATTAGCATCCCATAATTCTCTACACTTTAATTTTCATTATATGCTACTTCCATTCCCACTACACACATTAAAAATAATTATAATTCCCTCACTTCTTACTCTTAATCTTCTAGTAGTTGTAAACTGGACAAATGTATTTTTTTCTTTCCTACTGTCTCTTGGGTAGTTTGTTGGTTCATTTTATTGATCTGGCTTTTTTATCCAGTTATTGCTCATCCAGGTGATTAGATGGGCCATAGCGAGCAGTCTCTGATTCTGTACTGTCTCCATTTGGATGTCCCTATTGATAATAAAAAAGAGAGAATAAAGAACATTTTTTACCTCTTATGCGACAGTTATTTGAAGGGACAAATAACGAGAGTGTTCTGATTTTTGTGAAAAATTTAAAGTTAATTGAAGGTTATTTTAAATTAAAATTTCTATTAAAAATTCCATTTCCTGGATTTTTTTTCATATCATCAAAAAATGAAGACCTAAATTTGTACTTTATTAAACACATGTTGAACTGAGCCTTAGGATTTATTGCTTCTTCATTGCTTCCTTGCACATTTTCATTTATTTCCTGGAAATACGCTATTAATTGGCTGGAATCTTTCCACCCAACACAATACTTTTATCCTTTGCTGACTTAACAAGTAGATTCCAAATAATCTGTACTTCTTTACTTCAAAATGAAATTCCAAATTCATTTTAATCATTTGAAAAGTTGTTGAAATTGTATAATACTAGTTATATCATAAAACCTTGTTATGAAATGTAACACCTGGAAGAAAATTTATAAGCATATAGTCCAAGGTCCTTATTTTGTAGAGAAGGAAACTGAGACCAAAAAGATCAGGTGACCTACCCTCAGGATAAGAACACAAGTCTCCAATTCTTTTTACTACACCACTGTATTCTGATTCATGTTTGCAAGGTTGACTGAGGAATTTGTTTTCCATGAAGAAAATGACTTGTGCTTTGATTTGGACCTATTTTGAGGTCTGAAGTTTTTGTGCTGGATGGTAACTCTGATTTCCTCCAACTGAGATTTCATGATTCTGTAATTCTACTACCTAAATGTAGAGTTTAGGGATCCTCAGCCTAGTGCTGTTATGTAGTGCATTTCATTTCCCTGAAGGTTAATTTCTGGACATATGAAATGATCAGGGAGGGTAGGGCTCTCTACTGAAAACATGTCATATTTGTGTGCAACTTATAATCGATCAATCAATCACCATTTATTAATTACTTTCCAAATTCCCCTATTACTGTTGAGGGTACCACCATCATCCGTTATACAGGCTTCAAATCTACATGTTAAACATCTGAAGTTCTTCCATTTCTCTCACCCTCACATTTCTAATCGATTGGGAAGTCCTGTCATTTTTACCTTTGTAACATGTTTCATATAAGCCCACTTCTCTCCTCTGTCACTGTGGCACCCTGGTACAGGCCCCCATTACCTCTCACCTGAACTATTACAACATTTTGCTGCCTGGTCTGTCTGCCCCAAGTGCATCCCAATTCCCCACTCCAGTCTATCTTCCACTCAGTTGTCAAATTAATCTTCCTAACCCATAGATGCAACAATGTCACATTCTTATTCTATAAACTCAAGTGGCTCCTAATGCCTCCAGGGTCAAATATAAAATCCTCTGTTTGGCATTTAGAACCTTTTACAACCTGGCCCCCTCCTACCTTTTCAGTCTTTTTACACCTTCCTCCAAACCCATCCACCCACCCTCCCCACTCCCGTGTACTTGGAGAGCCAGTGATAGTGGCCTCTTTGCTTTTTGTCAAAAAAAAAAACCACATTCCATCTCCAGACTCTTGGCAGTCTCATGGGCTGTTTCCCATGCTTGCAATACTTTCTTCCCTCATCTTCACCTCCTGGATTCCCTGACTTTCTTCAAACCCCAGCTACAATTCTGTGTCCTACAAGAAACCTTTCCTGATTCCCCTGAATGCTAGTACCTTCCCAGTATTGATTATCTCAAATTTATCCCGTATATGTCTTGTTTGTACATGACTGTTTTCATGTTGTCTCCATTATACTGTGAATTCCTTGAGAGCAGTCTTTTGCCTTTCATTTGTGAAAAATGAGATTCAGAGCTTCCCCCTGCCCCTTTCTTCCAAAGTCCTCACTTTAAGTTCAGTTTTCCTTCAGAAAGACTTTATTGATAATGAGACTGCATTGCCTTTCCTTACCCTGGTCAGTCCCACCCAAGGTCACAAGTAATTTAATCTGAGGTTGGGAAGCCCATTTTGTTCTACTCAAGCTTGGCTGGAGATAGATTCTTTTGTCTAGATAGCCCAAGGATGGCAGTGGTCTGGTGTAGAGATATTTTCTCTGTCCAGGGGTGAGGGAGTGATATCATCCCCTGTTGGAAAGGTACATAAACTGTGCACCCTAACCCCAAAATGAGCCTAGTTCCAGACTGGCTCCCATGCATATATGCCACCTACTTTGAAAGAAATAAACATGGATACAATCTAATCCTGTTTGTCTACTGAACTCTGTAGTTGACACTTAGCACAGTACAAGGTGTTAGACCCTGGGAGATCCATGTACAAAAAAAAAAAATGAAACAATTCCTACTCTCAAGCAGTTGGCATTCTTTTGGGGAAATAATATTTCTCTTTACATACATATAAATGGGTATGCTCACATGCCCACACACATGCCCACATCTACTCACACATCTGCATACACACACACACACACACACACACACACACACACACATATATATATATATATATATATATATATATACATACATACAAATGATGGGGTGACAGGACCTGAACCCCTAAAAAGGAAAACACCATGTCTTTGAAAGCAGCCCAGTCCCTGAATTTTCCAACACATTTTGGCAGCCTAGATCATTCAGTTTGGGGTTGTTGGAAACCCCAAAATGTCAAAGTACAGGGCTAGTCTGCCTGGAAAGAATTCAAGCACTCAAGCTTTCTTTCAGTCAAAGTAGTGAGGTTACCAATAAGTATGTAAGTACATACATTAAGTACATATATGTTTAACATATAGTCAGCTAGTCACATATATACACATAAATTTAAATAGTATGACATATATATGTTTATGTGTGTATATATATATATATACATATATATATATTAGTCATACTGTTTAAATTAGAGAAATATGAACTAAATAAAGGACTAAATATGAAAAATTTAAAAGGACAAGCAGTGCATAGAAAGTAATCCTATTAGGAGGTGCAATTATTTTCTACTCGCATTTCTGGTTATAACTTGCTTAGTGTCATGAGAAAATGAGTTTCAACTGCTTATCTAATGTTTTGCTTTTAGCCGAGGCCTGATTTTTTTCTTCAAATGTACTTACTGAAATTACTGAGGAAGATCAATTTTTTTTCCAAATAATGACTTAACAAATGCCCAGCGACAAAATATAAGTTGGTAGGATCTCTTTGCTGTTCCTTGAAATGAGCCCTATTCATTCTTGCCTATGCTCATGCTGTTTCCCAGACTGAAAATGTCATTTCCTATCTTAACCTCTCATCCAAATCCTACCTATCCTTCAAGGATCGTGTGTCATTTCACTTTACCAAAAAAACTTTCCATAATTATTCAGGTGAACATGAATCTCTTCCCTTAATGAACTCTATGGCTCTTATTGCTTTGTCCCTAGGATACATTTAACAACTTAAGCAGTTACTTTTTTTGTCCTATTTACACACACACACACACACACACACACACACATTTATACACCCTGCCCCCCCAAAACTGCTTTTTATTTACTCTTTATATATTGTATTTTCAATTTGCTTATCTGCATGTATACATCCCTCCCTCCCTCTGGCCCTCCCCTACCACACTAGAATGGAGCTCCTTTCAAGAACTGTTCATTTTTGTCTTTGTATCACCACCACTGAAGAGAGTGCCTGGCACATAGTTGTGGTTTGTCCTTCATTTTCGAAGAGGACCAATGACATCACGGATGTCTTTACTTGCTCCTGAATTAATTGTATTTAAGTGAGGCAGATTTGCACACCTCAGGCTCTCTTCCAGAATCATCGAAGTCCAGTGATAAGACAAAAGTCAAGATGACTGGTGATGACCTGGAATGCAGTGGATGACCTTGGTGCCTTTGAAGTCTCACCAAGCTCTAAGCTCTCCCTGAACATCCCATATACCCCTTGGCACATAGTAGTAATCTAATAAATGTTCATTGATTTAAATTGTCTGACTTCCCAGTGAAATTGTAAACTTCTTGAAGTCAGGGACTAATCTACTAATCTACTAAGCTTTGGGCCCCTATCCATCTAGCAAGGGGTAAGATAGGTTGCATGTATTGCCTGTGAATTTCTGACTGAACCAAATAAGGGGAGGGGTTAATTTCAAATACCAGGGAACACCCCGATGTATGGAGTGTTCAGGGAGGAGTAGCACCTTTGGTGTGAGGGCTTCCTTATCCCTTTTCAGAGCTGCTCATCCACCTTTTGTGTCCGCCTTCACTCAACTCTCACCTGTGGCTCCAAGAAGCTGTGGCATGCACAGCAGCCACACCTTGGCAAAACCATCTCAGCAGATGGGCTAAAAGAGGTTGAGAGTAACCAACAGGCCTCAGACCTTTCTGTGAGTTAGGGGAATATCTACCCCAAGAATGTGAAGACTTCCCCTGGTGGAATGGGCAGATTAGAATGATTTGTTCCAAAGGCTATGAAGGTGGCTGAAGCAGGTGTTGTGAGCACTTAGAGCTTAGTTAGATATCAAAGATGCCAAGGTCATCCACTGTATCCTGGCCATTGCCAGTCATCTTGACTTTTGTTCTGCCACTGGACTTTGATGACTCAGGAAAAAAGAGTGAGGCTGATGACTTTGTGCAACTCTGCCTCACTTAAATCCAATTCATACACAAGTCAATACATCACCTGTGATGTCATTGGTCCTCTTCAAAAGCAAGTGATGAAGAATAATCAGGGAACAATCTTTGAAACTTAAATGGAACATACAAATGCTTCGTCAAGTCCTGGTACCAGTGGAATATAAAATTTTATTTTGGGTACAATTTCTTCATGAAAATAAACCTCAGCCAGAGTCTGGCCTTGGAGTACTGAACTCAGAATTGGAGGCCCTGAATTTGAGTCCCAGTTCTGCCTTTCTTGACCTATGTGGCCTTTTAGAAGTCATTTGATTTCTTTGGGTCTCATTTTCTTCTGTAAAATGTAGGAGTCAGACTAGATTACCTCTGTTTCCTTCTACCTTTTATCTCTGTTTCTTTTTACCTTTTGTTCTAAAAGTATATTCTAAAATGAGCAAATATTTTTATGTACTCACAAATGAAGTGTACTCCAAAATGAGCAAATGTCTTTAAATAGTGTTTATTCCAGTTTAGTAGACTACCTCACATGAAAATGGAAACTTCATTATGTATACTTTTTTAATTGGATTCTTTCAGAAATATTCAGTGATCCTTCCCTCATTTGACAGAGTTGACAATAGACAAAGCTTCTAACATAATTTCCCTGTACCTTCTCATTTGGTTCTAGGAAATGATTACTGAACAATGACCAAACAGCACATTTGACAAAACAACACTACATTAAGTTTAATGTGAAGATATTATTTTATCACATGAAGTATTCCTGCCAAAGGTCTTAAAATATGGTCATGAGTTGAAATGCACCAAAGAAAAAAGTCTGAAGACCCAGCCCTCTTCCATGATAGCTGCTCATGGAAAGGCATCACAATTCCTTCTGTCTCAAAGTCCTATCATAAAGCTTCCGATCCCACCTCACCTTGTCCTATTAAAAATATAGGATCATATGACTACAGCTGGAGAACTCTAAGGATCTCTAGTCCAACCTTTCCCCATTCATTTTACAGATGAGGAAATGGATGCCCAAGGAAGTTGAATGGTCTGCCCAATGTCACACACATTCATAACAGGGGGGATTTGACCTGAGTCCCTCTGACTTAACAGATAGTCTTTCCACTCTACCATGCTGACATCAGGAATGACATACAAGTAATAGACTACTAGGTAAGAAAAAACCAAACAGGTAAATATTGTTCTTTATTTTTAAATAAGAGGAGGGGAAGGGAATAAGCATTTACACAGTTCTTACTCTGTGCCAGGCACTATGCTAAGTGCTTTACAAATATTATCTCATTTGATCCGCACAACAACCTTGCAAGGTACGTGCTGTTATCACCATTTTGCAGTTGGGAAAACTGAGGCAAATAGAGGTTGAGTGACTTGCCCAGGGTCACACAGCTAATAAATGTCTGAGGCTAGATTTGAACTCAGCTCTTCTTGACTCCAGGCCTAGCATTTTATCCACTATGCCATCTAACTGCTATTTATCAGCACTAAATAAAGTGCTAATAATCTGACTTTGAAGTGTTTCCATACCTATATAATTCAGAACCATTGTTGTGAAATTAGGCTGGTGAGGGGAATATGTATGTCTGTGTGTATTTATATATATACATACATATTTACACATAAATAAATAAATATATACACATATGTCTTCATATGTACATACATGTATGTTTTCAGGTTTGCAAAGTACTTTCCATTTGATGTTCCATGGCTATTATTATTCCCATTTTATAGAGAAAACTGAAGCTCAGCGAGGTTTAATGGCATAATAAGCATTTAGAAAGTTTGTTGAGACTAATGATTGATTGACTTGCCCACAGTCAGATAGCTATGAAGCATGTGAAGTGGGATTCAGCCTCAGGTCTTTCTGACTCCAAGTCTGGTACTTAAGCCAGAATGTCTGCTCTGTAGCACAGTGTCTGCAACATAGTAGGTAATTAATGAATGCTTGTTGAATTAAATTGAATTATTGAATTCTAAGTAGATTTAGCTTGTTTTCAAAGTTTACTGTCTCAAAGGAAATAGAGTCACTGCAAGAGAAAAATTTTCCCGTGGAATGAAATTGCTTAAAGCAGGAAAGGGATTTGAAACCAGATTTTTATAGATAGACTACCCACCATAAAGGAGATGGGCTTTTTAGTTTAACAACCACTTCATATGCCTTAGAAAGTCACATGATCAAGACCTTGTGATCAAGACCTAGCTTCCACCTACATGCATTTCAATTATTATTTTTTTTTTTGGTCATTGAAATGGAAAAGATGGCTGTGTACAAACACACACACACACACACACACACACACATCTGTCTCATATCTATCAATAAATCAATAATTAGTAGATTGTGTCCAGGTAGTGAGTGTCACTGCAAATATATCTGGCTGCAATAATGCTTTCCATAAAAATACAGTTACCTTGAAGATCATAGCTTTTTCTCTCTTTTTCTCTGATTCTAGAATTATGGAGGTGCCATACTGGTGGTAGATCTGCTTACCTTACTTCATCATGTTAACTAACATTTATATATATTGTGTTCTAACAGTCTTAGTTCAGTTTTAAGCTATTAAAGCTTAATTAATTTCTTTTTAATTAAAGATATTGAAGCTTAAAGCTACACTAAGATTTTTGAGCAACCTTGAAATTCTTTAGAGTTTTCAAAGCCTGAAAATAATCATGTGAAATAAGTACTATAGGTGTTATTATCCTAATTTTATAGATGAGAATACTGATGGTCAAAGAGATTAATTGATTTGCCAATCATCACACAGTGAGTGTCAAAGGCAGGATTTGAACTCAGGTTTTCCTTAATCCAAATCTAATATTCTTATCTACTACCCTAGGCTGCCTTTCCTTTCTAGCATATGCACCATTCGTTAAGTGACTTTATTTAAAAATATCTCATATTTTATTCAAAGAAATTTCATAAACAAAAATGTTTCTATTCTGTTCATGTCACATTCCAGACTACCTTTTAAATATAGCTTTAAAATGCCAACACACATAACACACATCTGATCAAAGAAAAAAAAACATACAAATTCAAAATTGCAAAGGTAGGCACATATTTTCCAACATTCACATCTTTAGTCATTTCCATAAAATAAAGACTTACTAATAATAGTTTGTGAGAACTGCAAACCAGATTGGCTTATAAAGCTAAAGAAATGTCTTCTTAATGAAGCTTCAGAATTTAGATAGCCCCAAGGATTAGACCCTGCTGAGACCTCAGCTGTTCCCTTTTTAGCCATTTTGACTATCAACAGATTCTAAGTTATATTCAGTGACGGGGAAATCTTTGGCATTTGAGGTCATTCCCAAGGATATGTGGTATTGAGTCCATGACATACAACTTCTAAGCTGGAGAAACTAGAATGTAAAAACGTTGTTTCCATTTGACATTATAGCTATTTTTAAAAATATGGATAGTTATCCGAAGGCCACACGTGTTGTATACACAGTATCTGAATCAAGAAGTATTTATGAAATAGCTATTTTGTGCTAGGCACTATGCTAGGCACTAGATACAAAAAGAATGAAACAATACATCATCTCAGGGAGTTTACATTCTAACAGTCAGTGTCTCTGATGAATCAATATTTAATGTGCTTATGTTTAATACTTGATTGCTAACCCCTTGAAGTGAGGGACTGGGTCATATTTTATTTCTGTATCTGCAGCACTTAACATAGTGCCATAAATGTAGTAAGTACTTATCAACTTTTAACTCAAACAATATGACAATATAATAATACAACCAGAAAGTACTATATTTTCTTTTTTAAATAGCTTATTACTTTTTCAAATAACCAGTATTTTGACTAATTTGTCCCTCTCACCATCCCAACCCCTATGAGCAATTAAAAAGAAAAAGAAATTCATCAAAACATAGCTACATATTCCAGCAAACCAATTCCCACATTAGTCACACATTTTATATTTTAAAATGCATGCTTCTTTCTACATTTTAAGTTCATAATCTCTCTCTCAGGAGATGAGTGGCATGTTTCATCTTTTGGACTCATAGCTTATCATTGCATTGATCCATGTTCTAAAGTCTTTCAAAGTTTTTTTCCCCTATAATGTTATTATTAAATTAATTGTTCTCCCAGTTCCTCTCACTTTACCCTGAATCACTTCATAAAGACCTCCCCACTTTCCCTTGAAATTGTCCACTTCATTATTATGACATAATAATGTTCTATTACATTCATATGCCCACATTTTGTCTAGCCACGCTGTAATAGGAGGACACTGCCCCGTCCCTTGACACTTGATTTTTAATCTTTACCACAGAAAGAGTTGTTACAAATATATTTGCATATATTGATCATTTTCATCTTTCTTTGACTTCTTTGGGATTTAGAGCATTTTTCATATCATAATTGATAGCTTATATTTCTTCCTTTCAAAAATACCTGTTCATATGACCAACAAGATGGAGGACTAGACATTTTCTTTAAGCCCCATGACTTCTCAAATTCTGTCGCCATTGTCTAGGATACCAAATTCCTAATCTCAGACATTTGCCCAGGCTATGATATCCAGGACCAGGTCAGGAAAGCAGAGGATTAGAAAGAAAAGGGCAGAACACATGCCTAAACTTGTGAAAAAGATCAACCCCTCCTCCTACATACACACAAACCTCTCCTGCCCAGTACAAAGTTCAAATGGCAGAAGCTGAGACACTTTAAGATCCAGCCCCCCAGGGAAACAATTGGCAGAATGTCAGGAGTCAGAAAATGAGCATTAGGGGAAAATAAGAGGAAAAAAAATATATTGAAATTACCAAAGATCTCAGAAGAATAAAAAAAACCTCAAAAACTTTCAGCATAAGCAGATAAACAGGAATGATGCTAATAGCTGAAGGGAATATGGCTTCCAGATTAGTAAACCAGTTCATGTGTCTATGAATAAATACTGAAAAAAATAGGAAAAGATTCAATACCTGGTGAGGCAAAGGGTCCTGTGGATTTTGAGGAGACAATTGAACTATGACACATTGCTCTTGAGTGGTTTAAAGGAGAAGAAAGAATTATGACAGCAGAATTTATGGCCTGTACAACAGAAATAATTGGCAGAATAGAAAAATTTGAATCCATGATGGCAAGTCTCACCAAAGAAACAGAAGAGAGGACAAATGGTTGGGAATACAAATACACAGAAATGAAGGATAATTTGAAAAAAGAGAAGCAAAAAGCAATACCATTAAAAAAGAAAAAAAGCTGTCCATATAAGCAAAATATATTGATCTCAAAGACAGGATGAGTAGAGACAACTTAAGGATCACAGGCCTTCCAGAAGAACATGACAAGTCAAAAAAAGAAGAATGCCATTATGCAAAAAATACAACAAGAAAACTTCCCACAAAGTGTTGGAGGGAACTCTTTAGAGCTATATTTTGCTCTACTGAGTCAAATGTGATAGATAGATAGATAGATAGATAGATAGATAGATAGATAGATAGATAGATAGATAGATAGATAGATGGATGGATAGACAGACAGACAGACAGACAGACAGTAGAAGATAGCTGTTTATAGGTGTGTATGTATGTGGGCATGGGTATAAATTTTACTATAGAGCAATAGATATTTCCTTACAAATCCTCTTAAAATTGTATTCCCTAAAGACAAAATTAGTGTTGTATGTCAAAATTAAAGAATAAACATCTCTTTTGTTTAACACTTGATAAATGAATGCCAGTATCTGTTCTGTTTCTGCCTCCATTGTTCCTCAACCAAATGCTTTCTGCTGTGTTTCCCCCACTCTACTTGCTGGGTTTTCATGCTTAAATCTATGATTTTTAATATAAAATGCTACTTTACCCTCTCCCAACCCACCCACTTGTCACTGAATGTACCTAACAAGGACTATTATACTTTTTTAAAAAATGTGTATAAATTCAGTAAAAGCCAATAAGCTTATCAAGACTTATCAAATCTTATCAAAAAGAAGGGAAAACTGCTAATGTATATCCACCAAGCTAAAATACAAAGAGTGGCACTGTATAAATTAACAAAGCATTAAGGATAGCAGTTGAGACAATTAATTTCTACTTGAAAATACATTCTAGAATTTTGCTAGGAATAAAATCAAGGTCACTGGCCTATGGTTTTCAGGGTCCATTCTCTTCCTTTTTTTTTTTTTACATAATGACCATATTTGACCTTCTCCAGTCCTATGGCATGTCACCCATTCCCTGTGACATTTCAAAAATAATTAACCATGACTTAGTAACCAGACCTGTTAGTTCTTTTAGTACTCAAGGCACCGTCATGGGGCCAGGTGACTTAACTCATCAAGATAAACTAGTTCCTCTCTTATATCCTTTCAGGATTATGAACTCCTTATTTGCTATCTTTACTCTCTTCCTTTTCACACCAGAATTATTCTCCTTTATAGGGAAAACAGAAGCAAAATAATAATTGAGCAACTTTTCCTTCTTTCTCATGAATTGTTATTTTCTCCTCCACCGCAAGCAACAGTGCTATTCTCTTTGTTATGTCAATATAGCTAAAATGAAAAGAAAAAAATCCTGTTCTCATCTCTGAATGGAAATAGTAACATTTAGTCTTTATCAGTCATATTTAGCATATTCACAAATGCAGTGAAATTCACAATGCATTTCTGAAAGGTTACAATAATAATAGTTAAAATGTTTAAAAGTTTTATTGCTGAAAGATATAAACATCATACAACTAGGACATTCTACTAGATACCTCCTTCTAAGCCAATATTGAATGTTTGGATCTGAACATTCATTCACATCATCTAGTGATTCTGCTAGGGACTACTGAAGTATTTAGGACTGTATGCACCTACACTAAATGGCCCCAGGTTGCTATAACTTTCATGCATTTCTGTATGCTTCATACAATTTTTCTTTCTTTTCCCTTATTAGACTGTAAGCTGGTACTTACTGTTGTCTCCATTATTGCCTCCAGCAATAATCTCCTTCAAATGCATTGCGTCCAATCTGCTGTGGGTTGGGAAATAAGATGAACAAACTTGTTAAAATTATGTCTAACCTGATATGAGATAGAATTAGTTACTTTTGGGTGTGGGGCAGGGTAGGGTGTGGGAAAACAAGCTCTTTGAGAACAAGGACTTATTACCTTTCTTGGTATGCCCAATGCTTAGCAAAGTCCCTAGTATGTGGAAGTGATTAATACATGCTTGTTGACTGGCTAATACACAGAGAGGGGTGCAGTTGAATTGGTCCAATAATTCTGGCAAACAATTCATAATTATGTAAGAAAATTCACTAAACTGTTCATACCTTTTAGTTCCATGATCTTTGTGCAGCCTGTATGCCAAGAGGAAGGGAGGAGGGATTGAGAGAGAGAGAGAGAGAGAGAGAGAGAGAGAGAGAGAGAGAGAGATCATATAAATGCCAAAATCTTATTGGCAACAGTTTCCAGTGGTAGCAAAAACTAGAAACAAAATGGAATCCAGTTGACTAGGGGATGGCTAGAGAAGTTGGCGTATAAGCACAATAGAATCCTGTTGTCCTTTAAGAAGCAAGAAATATAAGAATTCAGAGAAAAATGGGAAGATTCAGAATTCTTTCTGTAGAATGGAGTAGAACAGGAGAACAATATACAAATGACTACAATAATGTAAATGAAAATCATCTCAAAAGGCATCCAAAAGATCGAGTGCAGTGATCAGTCTAGGTCTCAGAGTACAGATGCTAAAATTATTTTCGCTCTTCTTGGTAAATGGGAATGGAAGTGTAGAAGCAAAATGTTGAATATGCAAACACATGCTATCATTTTGCTGCTTAACTGTTTTTATTACAAGAGAAGGTTCAATGGGAAAGGGTTACATGTGTATTCTGTGACTGTGGTATTTAAAAAAATAGGCAACAATGAACTTTTATAAAATTTGTATAAAATAAGAGATAATTACCTTAGACTTAAGTTGGGGGGGGAAGAGGGGAAGGTGTTGTCTAACATGCTCTCCTTAGTAAAGTAAATGAACTTAAAGCATGTGAATCATACTTACACTTTTCAACACCTGATTTAGCTACGTGATGAGCTTTTTTTGTTTGCCTCCTGAGTCTTAAGGTTGCTAGATAAGTATCCACCATCAAATGAATTGGCTATGGTCTTAGAAAATGATGTGTCATTATTTTAAGCAGCCCAAAGTTCTTCCTATAGCATTCTATAAGGGGCCTTTGGTGAGTTTTCCATCCCAAAATGATGAGTGATTTTTGCCGTAATTTATTGTTGCTGGCTAATGATGGCAGCAGTTAATATGCATTGACTCACATTAATATCCCATGACTTGAAAGGACAGCATCTTCCTAATCATCCTCTGCTTATATTTCAACATATTGTTTGTGATTTTCCCCTTTGCCTTGGTTTGCCTCTATTTTCTAAAAGTTGATTCATTTGTAGTGTTCAAATCTTTGAAAGAACTTTTAAAATATTATTTATCTTTATTTCTACAAATATGTCAGCCTGTGCTAGAGCTGTTTTCTGAACGTGATTAGTACAAAAGCAAGTTGGATTGACAGTGATGCTCCTCTTAGTCCTGGCATAGATGAAATCATACATAATCCTTGTTGTGATCAACTATGTTTATGCAGAGAGGATAATAACTGGATGCATGCCCACTGACTTGAAATTGTTGTCTTACTTTACCTGTGAAAGGGGTAATTTCCCAGTTGACAAAGTGTTTTCAACCTGACACAAATATTCTGTTTTCTAAAAATGTTAAACTATGCAGAAAATTAAGTTAATAAATTCCTAGTTTAAGGAAATCATTCTGCTTGAGCAGTCTTTTAAACATCAGTCAATACTACCACCAACCAGGCAGACTGCCAGAGCTGCCTTCTTATGGGAACCATTCCAGAAAAGTAATACCTATCAACCCGAATATACAAAAGTTTCCAGGAGAAGAATATCAGAAGAATGCTGACATGGACTGGCATAAAACTCAAGTAATACTTTAATGAAAGAGGAAATACTTATGGATATTGACCAAATAGTTGAACCAAAAATAATGAAGGCCCTAAGATGGGAGGCAATTGGAGGGGGAATTTTGAGGGGGGAGAACCTGTTACCTCTGGAGTCAGAAGACCTGAGTACAAATTTTTGCTCTATTGTTTACTACCTGTCTAATTTTAATGTCTGTGGGCCTTGACTCCCTTGTGTTTAAAATGAAGGGTTGGTATTAGGTGACCTCTAAGTTTCCTTCTAGCTCTAAATATGTAATATTATGATTTATTTAACATATATTTTTTCCAGGTTAAAAAAGTTTTTAACCAAAATCTTTGCAAAAATCCATTGTATGTTTTGCTTTTGAAATTCAATTTTTCTTTCTTTTTTTAAATGTTAGACCTTTGAAAGAATTGTCCAATGAATGTGATGAAGGCCCAAAATAAATGAAGAAAACCACATGCTGATTATTTATTTACCTCCTGTCCATACACTATTGCTGTTTAGGCTGATTCTAGTTTTTTTAAAGTGTCTCCATTCATTGGCTTGTTTGGAGCCTTCTATTTTGTGGCCAAGTTTGTTTGTTTTTTTTTTCTATTCAGACAAAAATTCTGTGACTTGACAGATTCTGTTTCCTGAAATTAGTTATCTGAAAATACATAACTACACTTACATAGGAAACCAGATGACACTTAAACCTGGCATTTTATACACCTTTTTATTCTCTAATGCACTTTCCCATCCATTACTGCATTTGATCCTTTTTGGTTATTCAGTCATTTCAGTCATGTCTGGCTCTTCATGACCCCATTCAAGATTTTCTTGGCAAAGATATAGGAGTGTCTGCCATTTCCTTCCCCAGCTTGCTTTGCGTATGAGGAATTGAGACAAATAGGGTTATTTGCCCAGAGTCAGACAGCTAATAAGTATCTGAGATCAGATTTGAATTCAGAAAGATGAGTCTTCCTGACTCCAGGCCTGGCACTCTAACTACTGCATCCAGCTGCCTTTGATTCTTAAAATAACACTATAAGGTAGTCATCTAGATTTCTAGCCAAGCTTGGAACATTTGCAGGAGACTCTTCTAAGAGGAGGAATGAATGTCCCACACCTTTATGAAGAGTGGAGATGGAACCAGAGCTTTAATGAGGAGAAACATTCTTTATTCTTTCTTTGAGATGCATTTCCAGACTCTCTTCAGGACTGATTCCAAAGAAGACAACGTGAAAGATTCTCTTGCAGACATGAGGAGAGGCTGGTTCAACATATTGCTGATTTCCAACATGTTCCCTAGAGACTTCAAGGAATATCCCCTTGGGTACAGTTGGGGCCTCTGAGTTGATTGGAGATGTCATTTGACTTCTACCTGAAGAATTCATTCAGGGAAGCTTGGTGGCTCAGTAGATAGATTATGGTCCTTGGTGTCAAGAGGACCCGAGTTTAAATCTAACCTCATACACTTACTAGCTGTGTATTCAACAGTTCAACAACAACAACAACAACAACAACAACAACAAAATGTTCATTGACTCTTCTGTATTTCCTGGTTTATTCTAATCTACATAACTTCTCCAATTTCTATTTGCTGCTCACTTGGATGAATGGGTTCCTTGGCATTAATTATGTTATAGTCTTTTTCTGTATCCAGTGCTTAGTGGAAGGGACCCAAGATGGTGGATATGATCTTGGGATATCCTTCCACACACTTTAAGAGTGTTCAGAAAAGCAACTTTTTATTTTGAAATGATAAGGATTGTAGACTAACAATATTTAAAGGAGCAAGTAGACATAATTCTAGACCAGGGGTGAGAACATGAAGCCTCGAAGCCACATGTGGCCTTCTAGGTCCTTGAGTGTGGCCTTTTGACTGAGTCCAAGTGCTACAGAACAAATCTTTTTATTAAGGGGATTTGTTCTGTTAAGGTTGGATTCAGTCAGAGCCACACTTGAGGACCTAGAGGGGCACATGTGGCCTCGAGGCCACAGGTTCCCTACCTCTGTTCTAGTCTAATACTCCCTTCCAGAGGGGTGGGCAAGATCCCGTATGTATGTGTGTATGTATGTATGTATGTATGTATGTATGTATGTATGTATGTATGTATGTGTATGTATGTATGTATGTATGTGTATGTATGTGTATGTATGTATGTATATGTATATACATATGTGTATGTGTGTATATGTGTATATATTTTTTCTCACACACATACACATACACATATATGTGTGCGTGTATATATGTGTGTGCGTGTGTATCTATATGTATATATATATAAATATATATATATAATATATATATATATATATATATATATATATTTATATATATAAATACTTTTCCTTGGCACATCTAGACATCCATTACCTTACAGTAGGTAGAACATTTCTGGACTAATAAAAATAATAATGATAAATATAATAATAACAACAAACATTTCCATAGCATTTTAAGTTTACAATATGCTTTCCTTAAAATGCTTTGAGGTAGGCAATTATTTCCATTTTACAAATGAGGAAACTGAGGCTTAGAAAGTGACTTAATCATGATCACTCAGTCAATAAGTATATAATTAAACAGGGTCTCCAGCAGTCTTTTCATTATACTGAGCTAAGTAGTATTATTAACCCAATCTTACAAATTCATATAGCAGTGTGGGAAAAATTATTTATTCTAATATTCCAGAAGAAATTATTATATTGTTTAAATCCAACCCTATGTGATTAAAGATTGGCTACACTCAGAATGTCCCCTGACCCCAGTAACTCTCTAGCAATGCTGGAGAAAGGTAGAAGATATTTTGGGTTCTTCTAGGTCAGAAATACCCTAACTCATTTGGCCTATCACACCCTTTTAAAAAAATTATGTGTATGTGTATGTGTGTGTGAAAAAATATATATACATATATACATGCATACACATATGTATATACATACACATACATACATACATACATACATACATACATACATACATACACACATACATACAGGATCTTGCCCACCCCTCTAGAAGGGAGTATTAGACTAGAACAGAGGTAGGGAACCTGTGGCCTCGAGGCCACATGTGCCCCTCTAGGTCCTCAAGTGCAGCTCTGACTGAATCCAACCTTAACAGAACAAATTACCCCCTGGAAATTGACTTTCTTTAACCCTTTAATGTTTTTTTTTTAATTTCAAAAAGGAAAACATTTCCAAAAAAATTTTTTTTAAAGAGACATGTCTTAAATTTAATAATTTATTGTAAATTTGTGTTTTTTCTCTTGCATTGAAATTTTGATGATACAATATTGCAACATGTAACCATGTAGTAGCTTATTGTAAATAAAATACACATATATTCCTGCCAAATGCATGTTAGACTTCCCAACAATGTGCTACATGCTTGCCTGCCAACACTTGCTTGTTAAGACTTGTCCTCAGACTTCACCACTGATTGGTTATAACTTGCATTTTGTGAGTTTATTTGGAAAATAATGTAATCACCATGACTTTCGCTCTGTTACACAACAGATGAAACAGGAATGGTTTTTCAAATTTTTCTTCTTTTTTCTTTATAATTTTACCACCCCCTTATTTTTATTTGAGACCCTCCCCCCAATTGCACCCAATGCTACTGCTACCCCCCCCATTATTGCAACACCCCCCTAAGGGGCAGTTTTGCCCACTTGAGAACCTCTGGTAGGTCCTGGATCCACCCAAAGCACTCTTCTTTTGGGTTGCCACAACCAGGACTTGTTTTGAGTCCACCCAAGCTTGTGTTTTGGCTTCACCCAAATTTTATCGAATATCCACTCAATCTACCTTGCTTTCAAGTTACCCTCTAGGCAAAATCACTTAACTGTACTGGTTCCTATGCAGGCACCCTTGTCTAAATCCTTTATGATAGCCACTTCTGGCTAACTCTCTAACAAATGACTTAATCAATGTCTTTCTAAAACTATTTTGGGGTTTGTTCCTGTGAAGAAGAGCACGTTTTTTGTTGTTCTATCGTTCAATTGTGTCCTCATAAGGTAGGTATTGCAAGTATTAATATCACATTTTACAGATGAGGAAAATGAGGCTCAAAGCTCACAGGAGTTCACCTGTGAGAACTATCTGGTCTATGGGAGTATTGTCCTGTTTGTCCTGTTCCCCTCCTCTCCTCCACCAGCTCTCCCCCTGGTTCTTCAGTTCATTGAAGGTGAGGGGATTATGTGGAAACTTATTTCTCAAAGAAAGGCCATAACTGACAATTTACAAATGACGTGATTTGGGTTTCTGGGAACCCCTAAATGTCCCTGTAAAGAGTGGTGTCAGCCATGAATTCACACAGTCAAACCTTCTTCTAGTCAAGTGGCAAGGTTTATTGTAGTAAGGCCCAGAGACTGTTTGGGAACCTGCAACTTAATGGGGGTGAGTCTGACGCTTATATACAAAAAGGACAGTGAAAGGATCTGTATGGGATTAAAGAGTAGAAGACCTAGTAGGTGGTAGATGAGGTGAAACAGTGAAAGGAATATCAAGCAGGCTGATTAGGTAATCTGGATGGGATTAAGGAGTGATCAGTATATGCAGGTAGTCTGGGGTGGGCCAAGAGGGAATGTGAAAGAAATGTCCAGTAAGCTAATTAGGTGATCCAGGTGACTGGGATAGGCCAGTTGCCTTGGGCAGAGGCCCCACTGATCTGGGTTGCTGAAAAGTATGGGAAAATTCAGGGACTGGCTTGCTTTCAAAGAAATAATCTTTTCCTTTTAGAGGTCCAAGTCCCATCATCCCATCCCCATCATGGGAAATTGGGGAGAATAGGATTACAGAATTGGTCTGAAAGATGATATTAGGACAAAGCTTGAAGCGGAAGGCAGTGTCTGCATCAGAAGCAGGGAACAGCACCAGCATGGAAGATAGCCTGAGAAATAAAACAGATTGTGGTTTGAGGCAGGCTGAAGGATTTGATACACATGTAACAAAGAGGTTCTTAGATCTTCAAAGAGTTCACATAATCTGTAGCCCTATTTGTGTGTATTTATGGCCAGCCATACGAGGTCAGTTTTATTCCCCAGTTTCCTCTAAATTGGCAGCATCTAACAGGCTCCTTGCCACTGCTAGACACATTACTAAGGAAATAGCCAATGCTAGGCTTTTAAAAGATATACTGGTAGCACTTTTTTTTTCCCGTTACAATGTATTGCAGGCCCAATTCAATTCATCTCCATTATTTGAGGATGGGGTTGGGTAGAGCAATTCAAAGCCCTGTGGCCGCAATTACAAAAGCTGAGCAATCGATTGGTGGACCACAAAGGCTGTAGCTATTGCCAATAACCCTGATGAGGGGGGAAAAAAGTCTCTATGCCTGTCTGAAGCTGCTTGTCAGCAGGTTCTAAAAGCCAACTTAACCCAGGGCTCTGCCAGTCTTTTTATTCTAGTTCTCATGCTGCGGAATACACTGTGTTGTCTGTCAGGAGGAAAAGCAGATCCAGGGGAGACTTCTCTGTGGCACAGTACTGAAGCTTTGGGGAGTCTGGTTACCCGAATGGCTTTTCCTGTGTGATTCTGCATCCTTTTGTGTGGCCTGTGTCCGTGCTGTGTCTCATGCAATTGGCAAAGCTGCAACCTTGTCTTAAAGTACAGCCTATGACTAAGGGCTAGAACTGGGAAGATGCTGGACCCCAAGGTCAGTGGCAGCTTTGCTCTTGACAATCTTTCTAATCCCTTCCTTATTTTATTAGGCATTTCTGTGTCACAGCCTGAATGACCCTGTTAGTGAGAGGTCATAGGCCATGGAAAGTACGTGCTGCTGAATCAGTAGCATCCTTTACATACAGGTATGCAGGTTTATTTTATGGATGACAAGTATTTTCAAGATGAATGTTGTATCCAAAAATAGATACTGTTTTCCTCATTTTTATAGTTTGTAAATGAAATTAGGGTAATGTTAACCTGTTAATTACTTGAGAAGTCCCAGCATGTACGAGGCCTAAGCTGGGACTTTGGGGTCATCTGGTTCAGACTCACTTATAGCTTTTTCAGGAGACTTTTGTCTGTACAACATCTTGAAGGAAAATTTTGAAACAGGTGGTAAGGAAAGCAAGTATAAAACTAGTATTTAGATTTTAGATACTGCTGTTCTCAATGAAATATATTGGTTTATTCCCCCTCTGAAATGGTATTCCCATCAATAGATACATGTAATGTCTTCTGAGACAACCTGCATATCTTCACCTCACAAAATTGTGTCTTTTTCTTGCTTCTTTTCAATCAATCAATAAACATTTATTGAGTGCCTTGTATGTGCCAGATACAAACACAAATTTGCATAAAGTATTTTACTGTCATATAAAAAAGTATCACTGCAACGTCTCAAGAGTAGTATTACTAATACATCAGTACTGGTGTCAAATAACAGAAGGTAATCTAAGTAAATAATCTGGATCCTGAAAGAAAGAGTTTTGTCCATCTAAAGTCCCCAAATTAGGGGAAACTTCATAGGAAAATCCCCTGTAACCTGTACCTAAAGACACGAACTTAGAATTATGATGGTGGTTTTTTTCCTCTCAACTAGACTTGTTTCTTCATATTTGGGGGGTTTGGAGTGGTCTAATAGAAAAAGCATTGGTTCTAAAGTTAGATGACCTGACTTCGAATCTTGCATCTGCTATATAATACCTGTGTGACTTTGGGAAAGTCAGTCAACCTCTCTGGGCTTCAGTCTCTTTATCTATGCAGTGATAATACTGGACTAGAAGGCCTCAGAGGACCCACCTAGCTCTAAATTATATTCCTGTGATTCTTCCCTTCAAATTCTTCCCCTATGTAATTGCAGAAAGTTAAAGCTGGAATTTTGATTTCTATTTTTTCAGATATTAGAAATTATCCATTGTTGTTCAGTTGTGTCCGACTCTTCATGATCCATTTCAGGTTTTCTTGGCAAAGACCCTACAGTAGTTTTCCATTTCCTTCTCCTGCTCATTTTACAGATGAAGAAACTGAGGCAAACAGGGTTAAGTGACTTGGCCAGGGTCACACAGCTAGTAAGTGTCTGAGGCCAGATTGGAACTCCAGGAAAATGAGTCTTCTTAACTTCAGGCTCAGCACTTTACCACTGCACCACCTAGCTGCCCATCCATTGCAAAAGGTGAAAAAATTAAGGATTTGAGAGGCAAAATTACTTTGACCAGCATCACTCAGTAAGAAAGTAGCAGATTTTGCTTACACTCAAACCTAGCTCTTCCAGTGCTCTTTCTTCTACACTATTTCTCTGTGTGTGTGATCAAGAAAAAAAAAGTGTATTAGCTGAAACCTAGAGAAAAATTAATATTGTTTCAGAAAACAAAATATGATCTCTTTTGAGAATCTTGCAATATGATTTTTGAGAGTTCTGGTGAGCAATACAGTTAATATCTTTATATGAAAAAGGGATTACCTGTGAAAGTTACATGCTCTTTATTTGGAGTTCTTCAGTTCTTCTGAACTCTCCTGGCAACTAAAGTAATTTAAAATATAGATTTCACAATCAAAAGTGAGAGCTCAGATTCATATTTCTTATGTTATTAGCGTTGCCAATTCTTTGATGATTTCTTGAAGAGACTATCTTACAAAAATCTCCAATAAAAGCTATCATTATAATTGGGAGACCTTTGTTTATCCATCAATACAATTCTTCCCCAAGATGGAAAGTGAAGCGATATTTAATAAATGCATGTTGAATTTAATTTCTCTTCCATTTTCCATTGTTTGAAATTTTATTGATGTCTTTTGTTTTTGTATCATCTTTATTTCCAAATATTCCTTTCATTCTTTCTGCTTATCAGTCATTCCTTGTAACAGTAAAAAGAAGGGGAAAAACAGTCCAGTAAGACTAACAAATGCATTGAGTTTGATATTTTGTTTCATGTATTTCCTATACTTTGAAGTATTTTCATTCCTGCATCATCTCTTTAGACCCAAGTTGTGTCAAGGCCACATGTGGCACCCTTGGTCCTTAAGTGTGGCCCTTTGACTGAATCCAAACTTCGTAGAACAAATCCCCTTAATAAAAGGATTTAGGGAGTGAAAGCAGCAACTTGCTTGAGCTCTCCCCCAAACCCCTCCAAATACCTATAAAAATGGCTCTAAACAATTTCTAAGGCAGCAAAACCCACAAAAAAGACAGAGTGAAACAAATTTCCAGCCCAAGACAACCTCGATGATTGATCAGAAAGGTATATCACTCAGGCTGGGAGCGGAGCACAGTGCAGTGTGGGCACATAGGCCACAGTGAAACCTGGAGCAGGCGTCAGAGGACTGAATCACAGGCAGCTGTGGCGGCTTCCAGACTCCTCAATCCACAAATGCCAAAGACAACTGAGAAGGTCCGTGGGAAAAGTCTGTTTCTGTGGTGCTGAGAGAGGAAGGTGGGGTCTCAGCTTCAGTTCCCCAAGAACTTGGCCCTGGGGTGGGCAGCTGCTTCCCAAGCTTCTGGCCCACAGACTGAGGGGGAATCAAGTGGCTAATGAGAGGGGGATTGCAGGGATTTTTCTACTGGTGCTGAGGCAGGAATTTCTTGCTTTGCCCATGCTTGGATCTGGGTCACCATTCTGGACGGGTGTCCTGGGGTGAGGAGGAGCATTCGAGGACAGAAAGGAGTGCTTGTGGTCACTAATAGACCACAGCACAGGCCAGGAAAGGAGTAAACACCTCGCCCCTTATCATACCACCTTGCAAGAACTGAAAATTTATGGGTCCCTACAAGTATCTCTGAAAACAGCTATATAAACCCCTGAAGCTTGGGACAGTACGTTCTCCACATTGGAAGCAGACTCTTACCTTAACAAAGAGTTTAAAACTCAAGTAATTGGCCAGGATCATGAGTGAACAGCACAAAAAGAGTCAGACTATATTATCTTACTCTGGTGACAAAGAAGATCAAAATAGACAACCAGAAGAAAACAACGAAGTCAAAGCTCCTACATCCAAAGCCTCCAAGAAAAATATGAATCAGTCCCAGGCCCTGGAAGAGCTCAAAAGGGATTTTGAGAAGCAAGAAAGAGAAGTAGAGGAAAAACTGGGAAGAGAAATGAGAGTGATATAAGAAAATCACTAAAAACAAGTCAACAGTTTGCTAAAGGAGATCCAAATACTGAAGAAAATAACACCTTAAAAAATAGTCTAACCCAAGTGGCAAAAGAAGTCTCAAAAGCTAATGAGTAGAAGAATGCCCTAAAAAGAAAAATTGGCCAAATGGAAAAGAAAGTCTAAAAGATTACTGAAGAAAATACTTTCTTAAAAATTAGAATAGAGCAATTGGAGGCTAGTGACTTTATGAGAAATGAAGACATTGTAAAATAAATATAAAAGAATGAAAAAAATAGAAGATAATGTGAAATATCTCATTGGAAAAACAACTGACCTGGAAAATAGATCCAGGAGAGAGAATTTAAAAATCATTGGACTATCTGAAAGCCATGATCAAAAAAAGAGCCTAGACGTCATCTTTCAAGAAATTATCAAGGAAAACTGTCCTGATATATTAGAACCAGAGGGCAAAATAGAAATTGAAAGAATCCACCAATCTCCTGCTGAAAGAGATCCCCAAAGGAAAACTCCTAGGAATATTATAGCCAAATTCCAGAGTTCCCAGGTCAAGGAGAAAATATTACAAGCTGCCAGAAAGAAACAATTCAAGTATTGTGGAAACACAATCAGGATAACACAAGATTTAGCAGCTTCTACATTAAAGGACCACAGGGCATGGAATATAATATTCCACAGGGCAAAGGAGATAGAATTACAACCAAGAATCACCTACCCAGCAAAACTGAGTATAATCCTTCAGGGGAAAAAATGGTCATTCAGTGAAATAGAGGACTTTCAAGCATTCTTGATGAAAAGACCAGAGCTGAATAGAAAATTTGACTTTCAAATACAGGACTCAAGTGGAACATGAAGAGGTAAACAGGAAAGAGAAATCATAAGAGACTCATTAAGATTGAACTGTTTACATTACTTCATGGAAAGATGATATTTATAACTCATGAGACCTTTGTCAGTATTAGGGTAGTTGGAGGAAAAAAATTATATGTATGTATAGATAGATAGATAGATAGATAGATAGATAGATAGATAGATAGATAGATAGAGGGCACAGGGTGAATTGAAGATTAAGGGATCATATCTGGAGAATAACATTAAGGGATGAGAGAGGATTATATTTGGAGAAGAAGAAAGGGAGAGGTAGAATGGGGTAAATTATCTCACAAAAAAAAAAACCAAACAGAAAAGAAAATGCTCTTACAGTGGAGGGGAAGTGGGGGAAGGGGAGAGGGAATGAGTGAATCTTATTCTCATAGGATTTGGCTTAAGGAGGAAATAACATACACATTCAGATGGGTAAGGAAATCTGTCTTACCGTAAAGGAAAATAGAAGGAGAAGGAGACAAGAGAGCAGGGGGATGATAGAGAGGAGAACAGAATGGGAAGGGGGGTAATCAGAAGCAAATACTTCTGAGGAGGGACAGGATCAAAAGAAAGAATAGAATAAATGGGAGGGCAGGATAGGATTAAGGGAAATAGAGTTAGTTTTTCCCAACGTGTCTTCTATGGAAGTGTTTTGCATAACTGCACATGTATAACCTATATTCAGTTGCTGGCCTTTTCAATGAAGGTGGGTGGGGAGGGAGGAAGGGAGATGATTTGAAACCTAAAGTTTTAAAAACATATGTTTAAAAAAGTATTTTCACATGCTACTGGAAAATAAGAAATACAGGAAATGGGGTACAGAAGTCTATCCTGCCCTAGAGGAAAATAGAAGGGGAAGGGGATGAGAGAAGGGGGTAAGAGATAGAAGAGAGGACAGACTAGGGGAAGGGATATTCAGAATGAATGTCATCTTGGGGTGGGGGGAGGGGTGAGATGGGGTGAAAATTTGGAACTCAAAATCTTGTGGAAGTAAATATTGAAAACTGAAAATAAATTTATATTAAAAAATTAAAAAAATTAAAAAAATTAAAGGAGTTGTTCTGTAAAATTTGGACTTAGTTGAAAGGCCACATCCAACGACCTAGAGGGTCACATGTGGCCTCAAGGTCACATGTGCCCTTGAGGCTACAGTTTCCCCACTTCTGGACACACATGCACACACAGTGCACACCTGAAAGGAAGAAGCATTGATCTTCTCCAATTCAGCTGACTTTGCTTTCCCCCAGCTTGATTCTCCTCACCCAAATATATTCAATTGTGCTACCACATTGATCAAATGTAAACAAAAAGCAACAATAATTTACTTTTTTTATACTTATAACCAATGTAATATATCTCTCTTTACTGATTTAGATGGCATTTAAAATTTTATCTTCAGCAACTTTTCCATTAAAAGGTGGGTAGAGTAGAGATTTTTATGTTATCTGAAGGACTCCTAAGAGACATACAAAATCAGATATTTAACTTCCTTTGAGTTACTACTATTGGAAAATCTGGCTTCACATTGAGCAAAATCTATGAAACACAAATCATCGCACAAAAAGCATGATGTGAGACATATGCATTCCAGAATAAGTCACACTTTGCTTTGTGTTGCATTTTGTGGGTAAATTTATTTTGATTTTTAGTTTCAGATCTCACATCTTTCATGATCTTATAGTGCCTGGGAGGTACCTGAAGAAACAGACAAACATTTTGTAACAGCTTTACTTGCTCATCACACCCCCTCCATACCCAATCCCTCCCTCAAATGCTATTTAACATGCACCTTATCACAGCCCTACAGACCAGCTCCCAAACATTCTGACCACACTGCGGAATGTTTTCCCTACCCCCACAGGGATCTTCTTAAGAGACTCAATCAAGGTCTAACACTTAAGGATTTCTTCACTTGCTTTTTTTCTAATAAATTGAATTAGCTGCAGTGCAATTTACATTTGCTTATCCTGTAACATGAAAGCAATTTTTCATTCTGACTCTATTGCTCAACTCTGGTTTGACAGGGATAGATGGCAGAGGCTGTTTGGAAGCTGCTTTCTGCCCCAAATTCCTTGGAATTTAGTTTCATCTTTGGTCCCAAATGCTTTGGCTTAATTTCTGTTGTTGTTATTGGTGGTTATGATTGTGACTATGATTATTTCTTTTTATTTTTTCCTTATGTACCCTACCTTCTCATTCTCATGGTGAAAAAAAAATCCCTCCCACATCCTACCCCATTCATTTACCCAAACCAGGGGTGGAGAACCTGCAGCCTCAAGGCCACATGTGGCCCTCTAGGTTCTCAAGTGTGGCCCTTTGGATTTAGTCAAAGGACTGCACTTAAGGACCTAGAGGGCCACATATGGCCTCGAGGCCACAGGTTCCCCACCCACACCTGGACAAAGTCCCTTTTAGACACACTTTCCCAGTGCAGTTGGGCTAGTACTTTAGAAGGGGCACCTTGCTTCAGCTGGCTGCTTTCATTTATTCATTTGTTCTCATCCATGCCTCCTTCTCCCCGCCCCTTCTATTGGTTTGATTTTTCTCTGATCTTTTCAGAATTCTTCTTCAGGATGAGGACTATTCTTTATGTGACCTTTTACTTTTTGTCATTTATGTTCTGGTTTTTTGAATCCCTCAGGCTGCCCATCTTTGGGGCCCACACTGGATGCTTGGCTGGCCTTTTCCTCTACTCTGGCTATATTGTGCTGTATTGGGCATTAGATGCTTCAGTGCCTAGAGCCTACTTGTATCTAACTTGTTTTTATTCTCTTCACACATTCTTCATCTGTCCAGTAGCAAATGGCATAACTTGAAAGGTGAGACAAGTCACCCAAGGAAAAAAAAAAAAGGTCATTTATCCTTGCAAGCTTCCTGCACATGTCAGCTCTTAATATGAGCTATGACCTTTTCTTCTAATTGAATCTTGCAGGCATATTTTTTTCTTTGCATGCTGCTTCTCTAGTGGATCCTCACCAGCTGCTAAGTGGACAGATTGGGGGGAGGGGGGGTGGATCATGTCTTGCCCCCTCCCCAACTATGCAAAGATACAGTTGTGCACTTCTGACATGTTTTTTTAAATCCTTCACACAGTGTCTTTGACCTCAGAAACACATCTCCCTTGCAGTTTGTTGCAGATGATAAATTATGTTTATATTACTTATAAAGGAAAAGTCCTTAATGTTAATTGTGATGAATATATCAAATATACAGAAAACTATTTTTAAAATTGGAGATTAGCCTCTTCTCTAAAAAAGAGCTGCTGTTTTTGTAATGATGTCTTATTTTTGAGCATTTATTTCATGTACCTGATCTATTTCAAGTGCTTTAATTATGCTCTTAAATATATTCATAGGTGTTCTTCATAAATTTGCTTTCAGAGTAGAATCACAGAGTTTTAAAAGAGGAAGTGGCGCCTAAGGATAACTTTAATCCCTCATTTTATAGATGAAGAAAGTGAGTCAGAAGAGGTAAAATGAGATGCTAATTCAATTCAACAAATCTTTATTAAGTATTTACTTTGTGTAAGGCACTATGATATGTGTTAAGGATATATACATACATATATATAATATACATACACACACTCTCTGTATTGACTATGACATGCTGCTTTCACACTTCTGGCAATGTAAAAAGCGGAGTGGGACAGAATGAAAGTTGTAACGCACCCTTAAAGAACTTAATATCTTATAGGTGGAGGGAGGATATGACATGGATGTAATAAGTGATACAAGATAGAGTACAAGAAATGTCCAGACAAAATGCTTAAAGAATATTTAAGGGGCAGCTAGGTGGTACAGTGGATAGAGCACTGATCCTGGAGTCAGAAAAAAGTGAGTTCAAACCCGGCCTCAGACACTTGACACTTACTAGCTGTGTGATCCTGGCAGAGTCACTTAACCCCATTGCCTAGCCAATTAAAAAAAAAAAGTTCTCTTGGGGCAGCCAGGTGGCTCAGTGGATAGAGCACTGGCCCTGAAGTCAGGAGAACCTGAGTTGAAATTTGACCTCAGACCAAATGCTTGACCCTTACTAGCTGTGTGACCCTGGGCAAGTCACTTAACCCCAATTGCCTAAAAAAAAATAAATTAAATAAAGAATATTTAAGTATCAACAGATCCCTTTCTCTTGGAGATAGCAAGTTTGACTTAATGGAGCAATTGGTTACTGAGCTGGGCCTTGAATGAAAAGAAAGATTTCAGAAGGTAGTATGTGAAGTAGCTTCTTGTATTCTAGGCATGGGGAATATATGCAAACAGCCCCACGTATGCTTGGGAGCCATTTGCATAGATATGACAAAGATGTGGGAATGAAAGAGATTGGGGGAAGAATTTTTGTTGTTCAGTCATTTTCAGCCATATCCAACTCTATGACCCCATTTTGGGGTTTTCTTGGCAAAGATATTGGACTAGTTTGCCATTTCCTTCTCCAGCTCATTTTTTAAGATGTAGAAACCGAGGCAAATAGGATTAAGTGACTTGCCCAGTAGATAAGTGTCTGAGGCCAGATTTGAACTCAGGAAGATGAGTTTCCTGACTCCAGGCCCAGCATTTTATCTACTATGCCACCTAGCTGCCCCAAAGGAAAGGATAACAAACAGATAAGGTAAAGAAGGCTATCCCCCCAAACCTGAAATTCACCCTTTGCTTACCTACCCCTCATAAAATGCTTAGTTTTCTCTAAGGCTCAATTCAAGTTCCATCTCCTAGAGAGACCTATCATGATTCCTCCCCCACAGAAACAGACAAACAAAAAGACAAAGAGAGGGAGAGACATAGACAGAATGCAAGAGAGGGAGGGAGGGAAGGAGGAAAAAAGTGGAGAGATAGAGAGAGAATGCAACTATAATAACTTGTCTCTTTTTTCTCTAAGACTTATTGGATTATGTCCCTCCTGATAGTAACTTTGGATACATTCCTTGGAGTTATTACAACTGCTTTTTCTTCATAGTATCCAACCTAGCCCTTCAATGAGAAAAGTTTCATAATACTTGTCATTTAGATTTTCATCTCCCATTCTTCCATCCTCCAACTTCTAAACATAGGTTAAGATTGTCCTCTTCCCTTCAGCTTCTTTATTTCCTCCTTGAAGTTTTTCTTCCATTATTTCAAGGATGAATTTGTTATTTACAATAATCTGAAGAATAAAGATGTATTCCTCCAGCCCTCTCACTTTCTCCTCCAGAATGGAAACATTTCTTTGTGTATAAATAGCGATTACAAAGATTGGATGGAACTGCAAGTGGGGAACATTACAATTTATTTGATGGAAATAATATCTTCAGTTTTTTGTAGTGCTCATGGTTGACCTATGTAACTACCAGTCTCTCTGCTATACCTGTTCTTTGTATTGGAGTCACAGGAGGAAAGCATACCCTATGTAATACATGATGCCATTAGAGGGGGTGGGATTTAACATCAATCCTTCATTAGATGAGGGCAGGGTAGGGATCAAAAAAGGTCCTAAAGTAGAAAGTGGTACTTGAGGTGAGCATTGTTAGAAACTGAGGACTTAAGAAGATAAGGAGGAAATATATTTCAGGCGTGGAGGATAGCCTATGTGCAAGCATGATAAAGGGATATGAAAAGCCATAGACTTGCTTTGTTTCTTTTCTTGGTACCAAAGTTCAGGTGTTCCTTCAGTTTCCCTGGCTGCTACACTCTGGTCTAGTTGAGGGCAAATCTTTCCTATTCTTTAGGAATCTTTTTCTCTTTGAGGTAGCTCACAAATTCTCTGTTAGCCTTTACAATTGTGTCATCTCTGGCACAGACTTCTGTATGTGTTTGGTCTCCATCTTGGATTTCATAGCAATGTAAAGAAAAAACAATTTCCTTTCCTTAAAAAGTAGAGGAAAGGACTAAGAGAATTGATAGTGTAGATCTAATTGTGACTAGTGAGGAAAAACTTGTTACTGAAATAGAAATAATGATAATCTTGGGAGGAAATGATCACTCTTTATATGAGTTTATGATAGAAGAGACAAAAGACAGACACAATGGTGCTTCCATCCCAGATTTTTGGAATACACATTTCAAAGTGTTAAAAAAAAAAAAGGGTGGGAGTAGGTAGGATCAGATTATTTCTACCAGGGAAATATATATGAGGAGGCTCAGAAGCTCTCAAGACTGAAATTCTGAGGATATAAACATAATTCTAATTGATAAGAAAAGGAGAAACTAAAGAGTACTTTGTAGATTCATGGTGGACTGGTCAGTTGATGGAAATGTTTAAAAAATAAGATGAAAACAAGGGTAGGTAACTGAAGATATGTATTAAGCATGGTGGGAAAACAGAGACAAAACTTAAACAATCCCTGTCCTCAAAAGAATCGAAGGATCTTGCAAGGATTTCCAGAAATGATTAAGATAAAATTGAGATGAGGCAGGTGATAAATGCTAATAACACAAAAAGGTTGTTTAAGCTATGTTGAATAAAAAGGAAAATCAAATAAGGGGTAAGACCTCTGATTGGTACATATAAGGTAATAATGAAAAAAACATCAAGGAGAGCTACTTAACTTTTTTTTCCTTCTGTTTTCTCTGCTAAGAAGAATGATATTTGAACAGGAAAGGATGAAATAGAAATGGTTAATAGAGAGTTGAAAGTGAATATTGTAAGAGAACCCTGAGCTATCTTTGGTGAGTTAAAGTAAGGAGGCCCAGAAAAAACTGCTTCCCAGGATACAAATCTGTTGAATATAATTCTTGAGCCATCAATAATGATTTTTATGAAATTGTGGAAAATAGGAGTGATAGCACAGAACAGGAAGCAGATAAATATGATAACTTTCAAAAGGACCAAGAGGTAAAATTTTAAGATTATGTGCTAATGAGCTTGACATTGATTTCTGCCAAAATTATACATGTATTTTTATAAAATTTTATCTTTTTTTGCATTACCTATATTTCCCAATTTATTCTTACCCTTCTTCCCAGAGAGCTATGCTTTAATACAAAGAATAAGAATGAAGGGGGAAAAATCAATTCAGTAAAACTAACCAATAAATCAAAAAAGGACATTGTATGCAATATTGTACATGTATATTCCTCTACTTCTGCAAAAAGGCAGGAAACCACTTTTTCATATCTCTTCTTTGAGGCCAAGCTTTGTAATTATAATTTCATAACATTTAATTTCAATTGCTTTTGAATAGTTATTTCTATTTATATGTTGTGGTTATTGAGGATATTGTTTTCCTGGCTCTGTCTACTTCAACTTTGCTTCTCTGCAATCGTCATATTCATTATTTCTTTCTACTTAATGAGATTCCGTCACATTCACATATGACAACTTGTTTAGCTATTCCCAAGCAATTTGCATTTATGTCATTTCCAGTTCTTCCAATACAGAAAATGCTACTCTAAATATTTTAAAGTATATTATGTCTCTCTTCTTTGACATCTTACCTAAGACCCTAAAGGTGGGAAGTCTGGGTCAAAGGGTATGGACATTTTAATAGCATTTCAACTAATTTATAACTCCACTAATTATGAAATAATATGTCTATCTTCCCACAAGTTCTCCAAATAAAGAGATGATTTATGATCATTTAAGAAAGGAAATAATGATACTTGGGATCCATAATGGCTTCATTAAGAACAACAGGCCATCCCAGACTGATATAATTTCTTTTTCTCATTTGTTTTCAACATTGGATGATTAGGAAAACTCTGAATATGTAGTATACATGAAATTGAAAAAAGAATTTGGTAGTCTCACATGCTTTCCTTGTGGACAAGGTAAAAAGATGTGACCTAAATGATATCAGTTAATTAAGTTTAGAACTGGTGGAATGAATGGACTCAGTGGTGATTCATAAAGTCAATATGGAAAGAAGACACTGTTGAAGATTTCCAGAGATTCTTCTTGGCCTTATGCTATCCAATATTTTAATTAATGAATTGTGTAGCATGCTTATAAAATTTACAAATTATGGGAAGCTAGAAGAGACGTATGATGGATTCAGGATCCAAAAGGATTTTGGAGGGTTAGAATGATGGGTCTAATATAATAAGAAGAAATTTAGTAAGAAAGAATGTATTCTAGGAGTTTAAAAACATTAACTGTAAAAAAAAAAAAAAAGAAGATATGAGGAAACCTGTATATACAATAGCTCATATGAAAAAGGCATGGATGTTTTATTGGAATTCAAGCTTTAATATGAGTCAACAATGTTATATTTTAAAAAGCTAGTGCCTGCCTAGGCTTTCTTAAGGGAAGTATATTGTCTAGAATAAGGGAGATGACAAGTGGGTAAATGATATTTTGAGATGAATTGATGGGACTGAGGATTAAACATGGAGGAGAAAAGACATAAAGTTGTGTATAGTCACTTTCTTCAAGTGATTAAAGAACTATAGTATGGAAGAGGGAATAGATTTGCTCCTCTTGACCCCAGAGAGCAGAAGCAAAAGGAAAGCATAAAAGTTATAGAGACAGATTTCAGACTGTTATAAGGAAAAACATCCTTACAGTTAGCACTGTATACAAATAGAATGGGCTGCCTCAGAGGTAATTAGTTTCTTCCTCATTGGAGGTTTCCAAGCAGATAATGAATGGACCACTTACCAGTGATGCTGTAGAGAAATTTTTGGTTAAGAGACTGGTTGTAATAGATGACCTCTGAGATATTTTTTCAACTGAGATCCTATGATCATTTTCTTATAGTACTTTGGGTACTAAGGTATCAAAATGTGGAGATTCCACTATTGTTACTGAAAATAATGTATTATCTTAGGCAACCTCTTCTATTTCACATCTACTTTTTTGTTTGTTTGTTTTATTCTCCTAGTTTCATTTACAAATGCTTTCAAGATGAACTTGCTTTCTCCAATCTCACATAAAGCTGTCTGCAAGATTGTTTTCTTCTCAACTTTTATTTTGTTGATATTTTGGGAGATAATTTTCTTTACATGATTTAAAAAAATAAATGAAATTTAAAAATTTGAAATGCAATGTAAATGCCTCCTTGTTAAGTGAACACTTAAAACCACAGAGGTAAGACTATAAATGTCTAAAATTCATGTTTATCAACAGATTTTTTTTGTTGTTATTTTTCTTTTTTTTATCAACAAACTTTTAAAATACACAATTATGCATGAAATATATTTATGGTACTTTGTAATGTTACTTATCTGGAAATGCTGAGTTATTTCAGAATTAATTGCATAATACTATGATAAAGAAGTAAATATATGCATACTGTACTATAGGGATACAGAGTAATATGTGCACATATGCACTGAGAGAACAAAGGAAGTTAAGGCTGTGAACTGTGTGGTAGAAGCAAGGGAGACTAGCAAAATGAGATGTAATTCCAAGAATTAAAGCTTGGAAGACTAAAAAGTGAAGGGCAGCAGTTAGAACCTTGAAAGGTAAGTTCCAACCGTATTTTTCCTCAGAAATTCACGTAGATCTGTGTATGTGCAAATGAAATGTATTGCTACCACTATGGAGTGATGTTAAAGAACAGCAATGAATGGTCTTGCATTTACTAGTTGTATAACCCTGGGCAAGTCACTTAACCTCATTTGCCTCAGTACCTCATCTATAAAATGAGCTGGGGAAGGAAATGGCAAATAACTCCAGTATCTTTGCCAAGAAAACCCCAAATGGGGTCACATAGAGTCAGCCATGATCGAAACAACTGAATAACAACAACAAATAATCATCTATGTTATCTATTCTAGGCTCTTGTTTCAGAGATCTGCTAACTTATAGTTTATTTTCTTTTTTTACTTATGGAGTATCAAATCATTCTTTTACCCCATCCCAATCCTTCCCACATACTTGGGAACTTCAATATATACAGTAATATGCCGTCAAGCACAAGCTCCCTATTGATTTAAACTTCTCCACTCACAAAGAAGGCCCTAGTCTAGATATGACACATAAATCTCTCTCCATGATTATGAACTCTGAAATTCCCCTCTCTGGTCATAATCTCCCATCCGTCTGCATTTCCCTCTGCCTAACATCCCTAAACCCGTTTTCTGTCCTCACCATGACCTCCAGCCCCTCCATTTCTTCACATCTTCTCAGCAGTCAAACATTCATAACTTAGCTCCACTCCCCTCCACAGTCTTGACTATCTATCTAATAAATTCAATTAGACATTGTGCTCTTCTTTGGCTTCCTTGTCCCATTATCCTGCTGCTATTTACATCCTTCCACTCTTTAATTTTGGATACATTTCTCAATTTGCTTTCTTAAGCTGGTGAATGTTTCTGGAGTAAATAACACCATGGTAACAATGGATGAAATATAAATTCATGTTATCCAGCCTTGATTTGGTCTATGTAGCTTTCTAGCAAAATTGTCTTATTATTCTTGACTGTCAGTATAACCCACTTCTCCTCACTAATTATTGTAAACCCTTTTTAAAAAATTAATATTTAACAAGATTCCTCTTTCTTAGAAAATATCTTTACTGTATTTCACTGAGAAAATAAGGTCATTTACCATGGAAACTCCCTTTTCTCCTTCACTCTCAATTCCTTTACATTATTCATCTTACCCTTTATTTTTGTCTCTGAGAAAGATGTGACCCTTTTAATTGACAATAATGATGATGATGATGTATTCATATAATGCTTTCTATGTGCCAGGCATTGTGCTAAAACACTTCACAATTATTATCTCATTTTATTCATACAATAACTCTGGGAGGTTAAATGTCATTATTATCACCATTTTATAGGTGAAAAGGCTAAGTCAAACAGGAGTTAAGTGACTTGTTCAAGGCCATGAGGGTAGTATGTATCTGAGACTAGATTTGAACTCAGGTCTTCCTGACTCCAGCTCCATCATTATATCCACTTTGCCATCTAGGTGCCTGGGACAAGGACAAACCCTCTACCTCTCCTCTGAATTCCTAGCACAGTGTGCTGGATGGAATGCTTGACTTGAAGCCAGGATGATCTGTGTTCAAGTCCTGCCTCTGACACATACTAGCTGTGTAACCCTGAACAAGCACTTAACTTCACAAGCTCTAAGCAACTTTCTAAGACTAGAAATTACAGAAAAGTTAACTACCTGCATTAGTAGCAAGGGTTTCCATACAGGAGTTCCCTATACCAATTGAAGAAGAATTAGAACCCATATCCATATCCCAGGTTCCTCTCTTTTCCCGCCTTCACTTTTTTATGTATCTACAGATTCTTGTCCCAACTGCCTACTGTTTCTTGGGTCTACAACTATCCTTAAAAATCATTGACCCTACCATCCCTCAAAATATCCTAGACCTCTCTCTTCTTACATTGACAAATACTTGGAAAGAAACAACTGTATTCCCAGATTCTCCTTTCTCATACTCCATTAACTTCTCTCTCTCCCTAGCTATCTGGCTCCCAATTATCATCTCTAAGGTTTCTGACAGTCTATTAATTTCCAAATAGTGGTCCTTCCTCAGTTCTAATCCTCTTTGACTGCAACTTTTTTTTTGGGGGGATGCTGTTGAGTACTTCTGGATACCCTTTCTTCTTATAGCTTCCATAACACAATCCTAGTTCTCCTTTTAAGCTGTCTGATCACTTGTTTGTATTCTCCTTTGCTGGATCATCATCCGTTTCCTACCTTATTAGTGTGGGTATTATCTTTGGCTCTGTGGTAGATCAGATTCTGTTTTCTCCATAACACAAGTTCTTAACCTGGGATCCATAGATAGATTTCGGAAGGTCTAAGAATTTTCATGAGGAAGAAATACATCTTTATTTTCACTATCCTTTAAGTGAAAACAAGTAATTCTTTCAATTACTTAAAAAAACCAACATTATAATGAGAACTCATAGGTTTCACCAGAATGCCAAAGGGTCCATAACATAAAAACGACTAAGAACCTCTCCTCTATTCTCTCTCATGATTTCACTAGCTCACATGAGCTCATGTCATGTCTATAAGTCTCTTATATATGTACATTTGTCCTTCATTTCTCTCTAGAACATCAGTCATACATTATCAACTACCTACTGAATGCCTACTTCTTGATATCCAATAGGCACATTGACTATGACACTTACCTCACAAGATTATAGAGAGAACCAACTTATAAAATGTATATAAAGATTTTTTGCAAAATTTGAATGGCAATATATCAGTCATAATGAACAACAACAATTTTTATCCAACTATACTTCCATTATCCCCCTTAAATCTACCACTTCTGTAGGGGCAGCTAGATGGCACAGTAGATAGAACACCAGCCCTGGATTCAGAAAAACCTGAGTTCAGATACAGCCTCAGACACTTGACACTTACTAGCTGCATGACCTTGGGCAAGTTACTTTACCCCATTTGTCTCGCCAAAAAAAAAAAATAAATAAAAAATAACAATTGTGTACAGTAACAGCAATATTGTTTAGGTGCAGCTGGGTGGCGCAGTAGATACAGCACCGGCCCTGAAGTCAGGAGGATGTGAGTTCAAATCTGAACTCAGACCAAACGCTTGACACTTACTAACTGTGTGACCCTGGGTAAGTCACTTAACCTCAATTGCCTAAAAAAAATACCATACAAATCTACCACTTCTACAAATTTTCCCGTTTGTGTTGAGGATACCACCTCCCAATTACCCAGGATTGAAACCTCAGACATACTTATTGGATTTCTATTCTTGTCAATTCTACCTGCATAATATGTCCCAGATCTGTCCTCTCTCAGTCACATGACCACCAACCTACTTCACTTTTCTCATGCTACTATAATATTCTCCTCATTCTACCTACTCAAGTCTACCTGTTTTTAGTCTCTCCCCTTTCTAGCCCATTTTCCACACAGTTATCAAAAGAACCTTTGTAAGGCACAGTTCTTAGCATGTCACTTCATGCTCAAAAGTTTTCAATGGCTTTCCACTGGCTATGAAGCACAAATTCCTTAGCCTTATATTTAAAACTGGCTACAGTATGGCTACCATTTGTTTCATTTCAGTCTTGTTTTATGCTAATACCCTTATGTACTCATGAAACTTCTATTCCTGGCACATAATCAGTGCTTGATAAATGCTTCATTAATTTGTTATTAAATTAAATTCCAGGCAAACCAAACTAATAGCTATCTAATTCAATGTTTCATCTTCTTCCTCTACTTTCACATGTTTGGAATATGCTCTTTCATTATTTCATCTCTCAGAACCTTTCTTCTCTTGAAAGGCTTAGTTCAAACAATGCTATGTGCATGAGAACTTCACTAATCTGAGGCAGAGTCAAGATGGCATATTAGGGGTAACCAGCTGAATTCTCCAAATATTTCCCTCCAAATAAATTTAAAATGATGCCTCAAATCAAATTTTGGAGCAAAAAGTCAGGGTAAGATTTTTTTGACCTAAGAAAACTTAAGAGGTCAGCAGGAGAGTTCTATGACAACAGGATAGAGACTTGTCCTGATCCCACACATGAGGAAGTGATAACAGTGGCCACAGCAGTAGTTTCAGGAGTTCTTAGCCCAGAAATGGTAAGGAAGTCAGACAACTAGTCAGAAAGAGATTACAGGGGACTCTTTGCTGACACTGTGTCCAGCTGGTGCTGACTGGCAACTCTATTGTCCAAATGCAGTTCTGGGTTGGAATTCCAGGACAAAGAGGAGTGCTGGTGGTCAGTAATGAGTGAGCAGGAGCCCATGCACACAGTTGCAGAGTAAAGAGAAGTGCTAGCTCTTGTGGCTGCAGGGGAACAGGGACCCTTCCTGGGTAAAGACCAAGAGAGCAGCAACCATACCTCTCCCAGGATCACACTACTTTGGAAGCACCAAAAACTTACAGACTCCAGAATGAACACTAAAAACAGCAGCACAAAAAAAGCCTGAAGCTTGGGATAGTGTCTCCCCACTCCCTGGTAAGCCAAACCCATTTTAATATAAAATTCAAAATCAAGAAATAGTCTAGAAAAATGAGCCAAAAAGAAAAAAGAAAAAATGAATTTGACCATAAAAAGCTATTACAGTGGCAGAGAAGACTGAGACATAAACTCAGAAGACACCAGTGTGAAACCAGCTTCAACAAAAGCCCCAAAGAAAAATATTAACAAGAATTCCTGGAAGAGTTAAAGAAAGAGAATAGTGGTAGAGGAAAAATTGGGGAGAGGGGATGAGAGTGATACAAGAAAATTATGAAAAGAGAATTAACAGCATGGTAAAAGAGGAACAAAAAACATTGAAGAAAATAATATCTTAAAAAACAGAATTGACCAAATGGAAAAAAAAAGGTACAAAAGTTCACTGAAGAAAATAATTCCTTAAAAATTAAAATTGGGTAAGTAGAAGCTAGTGATTCCATGAGACATCAAGAAACAATAAAACAGAATCAAAAGAATGAAAAAAAATAGAAGGAAAAGTGAAATATCTCATTGGAATAACAAGAGACTTGGAAAATAGGTTGAAGAGAGATAATTTAAGAATTATTGGACTACCTGACAGCCACAATGAAAAGAAGAGCCTAGACATCATATTTCAAGAAATTACCAAAGAAAAGTAGATTCCTAGATTCAGAGGGCAAAACACAAATTGAAAGAATTCACTGATCACCTCCAGACAGGGATCCCAAAATGAAAATTCCCAGGAATATTATAGTGAAATTCCAGGGCTCCTGAACTAAAAAGAAAATACCTTGAATGGCTAGAAATAAACTATTTAAATGTCATGGAACCCTAGCAAATATTATACAAGATTTAATGGCTTCCTCATTAACGGAGCAGAGAGTTTGGGATATGGTTTTCTGGAAGGCAAAGGAGTTAGGATTACAACCAGGAATCACCTATCCAGCAAAACTGAGTGTAATGGTTCACAGGGTAAATTAAAATTTAATCAGATAGGGGGCTTTCAAGCATTCCTGATGAAAGACCAGAGCTGAACAGAAAATTTGACATTCAAACAGAATACTCAAGAGAATCATAACAAGGTAAACATGAAAGAGTAATCATAAGGGACTCAATAAAGTTAAACTGTTTACATTCCTATATAGGAAGATGATGCATATATCTCCTAAGAACTTCAACATTATTAGGGCAATTAAAAGGAGTTTGCATAGACAGAAGACATGAGTGTTATTCAATTATGTTAAGATGATCTGAAAAAGGTATGAGAAAGAGGGATGCACTGCGAGAAGGGGGAAAGGAGAGGTAGAATGGAGAAATAAAAGAGGCATGCAAGGAAGAGATTTTACAATGGAGAGGGAAATGGGCAGGGGGAGGTGACAGGCAATGCTTGAATCTCACTTTCATCAGAACTGGTTCAAAAAGGGAAAACACACACACACACAGAGTTGTGTATTAAAAATGCAACTTACAAAAAAACTAAAAAAAAAAAGTTTAAAAAAATGCAACTTACCCAATAGGGAAATAGGAGGGGAAGGGGATATGATGAAAGAGAGGAGTGGTAAATGATAAAAAGGAGGGAAATTAAGAGAGGCAGTGATTAGAACAAAATAGACTTTCAAAGAGGTACCTGTTAAAAAGCAAGAGAAACAGAAGAAAATGGGATAAAGGGAAATGCACAGTTAGTTATCTTAACTGTGAATGTGAATAAGATAAGCTCACCCATAAAACAAAACAATATTAGAATAGATTAGAAACCAGAATCCAACAATATGTTGTTTACAAGAGACACATTTGAAACAGAAAGACACATATACAGAGTTAAAATAAAGGGCTAGAAAAGTCAGAGGTAGAATCATTATCTCAGACAAAGCAAAAATAGACCTTGTTAAAAGAGATAGGGAAACTACATTATGCTAAAAGGTACCATAGACAATGAAGCAATACAAAATTTTTTATAGCAAGTTTCTCTGATGAAGGCCTCGCTTCTCAAATATATACTGAGAATAGAATGGAGTCAAATTTATAAAAATAAAAGCCATTCCCCAATTGATAGATGGTTAAAAGATATAAAGAGGTAGTTTTCAGAAGAAGAAATCAAAGCTATCTGTAGTCATATGAAAACATGTACCAAATCACTATTGATTAGAGAAATGCAAATTGAGATAACTCTAACATACTACCTCACCCCTGTCAGCAATGACAAATGCTGAAGGGGATGAGGGAAAAATTGGTGTACTCAGGAACTGTTTAATGGACTAGTGAACTGGTGCTACCATTCTGGAGAACAATTTGGAACTATGTCCAAAGGGCTATATAACTGTGCATACACTTTGGCCCAGCAATATTACTACTAGATCTGTACCCCAAGGAGAACAAATAAAAAGAACAAGGACTTATGTATACAAAAATATTTATAGCAGCACTTTTTGTGGTGACAAAGAATTGGAAATCAAGGGGATGCTTATGATTTGCAAAATGACTGAACAAGTTGTGACATATTATGATGGAGTTAAAATTATGCTGTAAGAAATTATGAGGGGAGTGGTTTCAGAAAAAAAATGACAAGATTTATATGAACTAATGCAAAGTGAAGAGAACAGAAGATCATTGTGCACAGTAATAGCAATGTTGTAATGATAATCAAGTGTGAAAGACTTGGTTAAACTGATCAATACAGTAATCCAAGAGGATTCCAAAGGACTCATGGAAAAAAAATGCTATTTACCTCCTGAGAGAAAACTGATGAACTCTGAGTGCCTGTTGAAGTATGATTTTCTCACTGTCTTCATTTTTCTTACTTTTTTTTGAAATATGGCTAACATGGAAACATGTTTTGCATCATTTCACATGTATAATTGATATCATATTGTTTGCCTTCTTACTAAGCTTGGGATGGTGAGGAGGGAGAAAATTTGGAACTAAAAATTTAAGGAGATAAAACATATTTGAAATAAATTAATTAAAATTTTAAAAAAGCAACTCCCCTATTCCTGCAAGCTCTTAGATTCTCTCTCTCCCTTCTGTATTTTTCTTTTACTATTCTTCTTTGCCTGCATGTTTTAACCCTCTAGTAGAATGGAAGCTCCTTGAAGATATCAGCTATTTCATATGTAACTCTGTATTGTCATCACCTAGCATGGTACCTTGTACAAAATACATGCCAATCAATATTTGCTGTTGTTTGTTCTTCTCCATTTCATTAAAGATGGAACAAGAAGAATTGAGTTTGAAGGGATGTAGTAGAATTTCCCAACATTGCTATTCTGCTGTCAAATGAATTCTTTCTGAGCATGGCTATTGGATCTCTTTCACTGAGAGACATTCAAAATAGGCTGAGTTATTTATTTGTCTGAGATGGCTTAGGAAACATCTATATGAATAAATATTGTAATAGGTGAGCAGTTGACATCCGTTCCAGGCCAGTCTCTCTGTTCAACTTATACCCTTCCAACAAAATCCCTATTACTATTAGAAGTTATTCTATTTACAATGTTTTAGGCTTGTTCCTAGAAATAGAAATCTCAGGTCACATCATTTACATGGTGAATTCCAATACTTTCTGAACCCTCTTGTTTATGAGAATGTCTCTCCTTGAATTTAATAATCACAAAGCTAAAATCCACACTATAACAACTTAAGTATAGCTCCAACATGAGAAAATAAATGCAATTAGTCCACATGAAAAGCTGAAATTGATACCAATGGGATTTCCATTTGTAAAAGGAGCATGACAAATAAGGATGGGTACTTCAAGCATCTTTCCATTAAATGTCTACTATTGTTCTAGACACTTCTAGGCATTCCAAAGCAGAAAGATAACACACTAAACATTTGGTTCTAATACTGGATCCAAATACATATTTAGCGTATAGAGGCATAAGAAAATCTGTTTTTTCACGTACTTAAAATATTACTAGATATGAGATTTATGTCCTATGCAGTGTATGTATTTACCATTCAGACTACAGCATTACTGTATTCTAAATCCCCATTAGCTGCTAACTTATACATCATTTCTATACTTACTGTGTTGGCAAATTAAATGATGCTTTCATGTTATGTTAAATTATATTGTAAATCTTCTAGTGGAGTCACTCTTAATTCATATTTGTGGTTGATTCAGCAATGCAACTTAATATATTTTATGTCACCCCAATTTTATGGGCTGAGGCTGCTCATAAATTTCAACCTCAATGACTTTTCTTGCTACTTAACAGCCTGTTTAGCTAGAAGGGATTCCTAGAGAATATAAAATGTATCTTAATGCTAATGCTTTGGTCCCTCATGGCAATACAGCAAGTAAAATCTGCCAGAATAATTTAGTTTCTTTCTCTGACAAAATGCCAGTCCATTGCAGGCAAGGCAATAATTATAATATATCAGGGCTTGAAGAAAGCTTTTAATTCCATCTGACCTAATACTTACATCAACAATCTAGGATGGTCATTGCTGATTGCATTAACTAAGTGAGTAGCCAACTGACTTCAGAGACTACGACCCACAATCAAACCAACTCCACCATTATGCCTGATGGGAAGTGTTGATCTATTACTCTATGATACCATTCAACAACCCCTATACATTTCTAGATCAAAGTATACCTCCCTGTCCACTAGTACCATATATGTCTTGTCTTCCCCATTAAAATTAAACTCCTTGAGATCAGGGACTATCTTTGCTTTTGCATTAGTATCCCTAGCACTTAGCATGGTGTGCTTTACACACTTGGTACTCAATAAATGCATTCATTCATGTGAAGGGTCTACATTAACCCCAGCATCAAGAAATATACTGGGACATCAGTGGGAGCAGTATCAGCATCTTTTTCTGTTATGTAGCTGCTTTTTCTACTGTTTACAGAAGAAGTTAAGATTGAGTCCAGGTTTCCATTGCTAGAACCACACCCTCCAAATATTATTCAAAAGAAAGCTTGTGTAAACAATTCACAATGGTCTATTTATAATAGTAAATTAAAATAGAAGTAGCCTATATTTTCAGTAGTTGGAGAATGAATAAATTATGTTTTATTAACACAGGGATATTGTGGTGCCATTTAAAAATATGTATCTGGAAGTTATGAAAGACCTAAAAGGTGATGCAAAGTGAACCCAGAAGAACTAGAATTGAATACACAATGATTGTACTTTTTATTTGCTTACTTTCTCTTAAAATCAGAGGCACAAAATAAAAGCATTTTTAAAAGATTATTATTCATTCATTTGGTTCTGCCTTGTTAAAGGCAAAGAATTTTATTGTATCTGTTTATGTGGTTGTTCATTTTAGTTAACAGTTATAAAGTTTATAATTAAAAAGTATTTTTGTTTATTAAAGATTGAGGCTCCATAGACAAAACATGAACAAGAGATGAAGCAATTGCCATATTTAATTTGAGCAGTCTATTAAAGCCATACTTTATGTGTACATGTACAGTGGAATGATTTCAATAGAGTCCTTTTCTAATACCCCACTGTGGCATGGAGGTAACCTCAGGTTCTCAAAGGCCATACTAGTGGAACACAAATTCTGGCAAGTTCTACCAAGCTACAAGGTCTTCAGTTGTATGCCCAATAATAGATGGTATGTCTATTGTTAGATATATAGGCTGGCTAGGTTAAGAAAGGATTATCACCAGGTGATGAATTTTTCAGCTTCAGTAATTCTCACAGATGGTCTATGATTTGTTTTGGTACAAGGAGTAACCAGGCTAATAAAATGATAAGATTCTTAGAAAAAAAAAAGTAATGAATTAAGTCAGACAGCTTAAAGATCAAATATAAACCATTTTAGGTCCAGTGTATTCAATTTATTGTTTACATTGATTGAATAAATGAAGTAATTCCTGGATCTCCAGCTGTTTTGTACTGGCTGAGCAAGGTAGAATTGCTAAATCCTGGAGTGGAAGTGTGGGGAGGAGGTGGGATTCAAACTGACTTTGAAGAATCACACAAAAGCAGCTAAAGTGGTGTCTGTTTAAAAACAGAACAAGAAGGAAAGGCAGCATAGAAAAGTGCTAGATTTGGGGTCTCACAACTTGGATTCGGAACCTAGATCTTCTGCTGTCTATGCTTGCGACCTTGGGCAAGTAGGTCACTTAACCTGCTTTTTCTTCAGCATTAACTGCCCAATGTAGAGGTGGAAAAATCACTTAAACCAGTTAATTCAGTCAGATCTGTGTCTCAGGTCTCATGACATCACAAAGGCTTTGGCCTAATAAACCACCAAAAATACTCAAGAACAAATTACAAAGGAAGAGGCTGCTGAGACAAAAACCCAACTTAAGAAAGCCTGTAATGAGTTGTTGATCACCTGCAAGGTGAGCCAGAAGCTAATTATTTCTTCTACTTTTTATTGAAGTTTACTGATACATTAGGGCAGCCAGCTGGCACAGTGGATAGGGCGCCAGGCCTGGAGTCAGGAAGACTAATCTTTATGAGTTCAAATCTGGCCTCAGATACTTGCTAGCAAGTCACTTAGCCCTGTTTGCCTCAGTTTCTTCATCTGTAAAATGAGCTGGAGAAGGAAATGGCAAATGATTCCAGTATCTTTGCTAAGAAAACCCCAAATCAGGTCATGAAGAGTTGGACATGACTGAGAAACATCTGAACAACAATAACAATTGATAAATTTGTTTGGACAACATAAGACAGTGATCCTCCACAAAACTCAACTAAGTATATTTTCTAAATGTACATTGTATAAATAACAGTTCATCTACTGGCAAAAGAAAGGAGTACAACCCTTACCATTAACAGTATGGTCCTAACATTGAACATCATATGTGAATGGTCATTTGGACTTTTTATGTGGACTTTATTTACATTGCTGAAATCATTGTGTATATTATTCTTCTGGCTCTGCTTTACTCACTCTGAATCACTTCGTAAAAGTCTCCTCATTTCTCTGAATCTTTCACATCCATCATTCCTTGCAGCTTAACATACCGTAATTTGTTCATCCATTCCTCAGTCTTGCACAAATAGATCTTGTTGCCAGCTCTCTGCTATCACAAATGATGCTGCTATGAATATTTTTGTATAAATGGGTCTTTTCTTGCTGTCAATAATCTTCTTGGTATGCAGTTCCAGTAGGAGAATTTCTGGATCGAACAATTCATAAATTATATAGTAAGTTTTGCATGATTCTAAATTATTTTCTAGAGATATTGAGCCAATTCACAGCTCTACCAGAAATAAATTTGCCTACTTTGTCTTCCCACAATGATTTTCAAGATCTTTTAGCATCTTTGCTAGTTTAACATAATAAAGCTGATACCCCAAGTTGGTTCTTAATTAGCATTTCTCTTATTAATAGTGATTTTAAATATGTTAGGTATTTCACATTTCCTCTTTTGAAAAAAAAATATTCCATATCCTTTAACCACTTGTTTTGTTTGTTTTGGCAATGACTCTTTATCAAAGGGTTTTTGGTCAGTTACCTATATAGATTTTGATTGCCTTCTATTGTTTATTTTCAAAACCACTTGTTTTTCTAATTATCACTGCTTGAACCTAATTTATGCAAAAGTTGTCATTTAAGATAATGGAGAATTTCAGATTTGTCTTGTCTGATCTAGTCTACATCTGGTTAAAAATTCTTCCCCATCCCCAAAACATGAAAAATATAAGGTTTTAAATGTCCATAATCTTAAAATTACCTCCTTTTTTATTTTAATAATTTACCTAGTTGGAAATTAGTGCAGTACAAGATGTAAGATGCTAATCAAACCTGCTTCACATTTTTTCCAAGTGTTTTTTTTTTTTGTAAATTAGACACCCTCAATTTATGTCTTGGGGATTACTGAACAATTGAAAATTCTGCACATATTTTCCAGTCTTTTTTCTACTAGTCTATTTCACTGATCTATATTTATAGTTTATAAAAAACAAGACAATTTTGAAAATCCCTGTGGTAATAATTATTGCATATAAATTTGTGGTAGTTGGGAAGCACCAAAACTTATTACTAATCACTCAGTATTATTGACCTTTTATTCCTTTAAATATATTTTAGTCTAATTGCATAAAATATTTTTTTTTTGCATCACATTAAATCTGTAAGGTGATTTAGATAGTATTATAACTTTTACTTTGTTCAAATGCCCTGATTACAAAAAAAAATCCTCTTCAATACATAGTTCTACCTTTATTTAGGTAAAAAGTTTTGTGGTTATATTGATTTAAGTATTGTAAGTTTTTTGGTATATTGATTTTGAAGCACTAAATAACATTATTTTCTTGGATGGAATTTTTCTTCCTGTAGTTTTTTTTCATGGTCATTTAGATATTTTTAGTTTTTTTACGCCAAGGTACCCTTATAAGTATTTGTCCTTTTCATTATAGTTTAATTTGTTTCAATTTATAATTAAGTATAGTACTTTCTGTTAATTTCCTTATTTTCTCTCTGTTCTTTGGCAATCCTCCTTTTATTTTAGATTTTATTAATTAAGCTTTTATCCTTTTCCCTCTCCCCAGAATAAATCTTTTTCTTTTAAACCAGCTGTTAATTTTCCTTATTGGCTTAATAATTTTTGTTTTCAATTTTATTGATCTCTTTGATTTATAAAATAGAAAACTTTGGACTTTTGTTATTGTTAATTTTCTCTGATATGTGCTCAATTCCCTTTCTATTTTAGTATGTGTTTAGATATTTTATTCTCTAAGGACTGCTTTAACTCCATTCCACAAATCTTAGCATATTTCTTCATTGTTATTATGCATGTATTAATAAAGCCAAGGAACAACATGGACCTGTGATTTCATTGGTGTAGGGTAAGAGTGGGGAACCTGTAGTCTCAAGGCCACATGTGGCCCTCTAGGTCCTCAATTGTGGCCCTTTGACTGAATCCAAATTTCAAAGAACAAATCCACTTAATAAAAAGGTTTGTTCTGTAAAACTTGGACTCGGTCAAAAGACCGCACCCAAGGACCTGAAAGACCACATATGGCCTCAAGGCCACAGGTTCCCCACACCTGGTATAGGGAATGCCTTTTCCAGTACAGGTGACCATCTTTTCTGTAACACAGCATCTTAAAGGGTCATTTTAAAGGGATTTTAAGTGACTTGCCCAGGGTCAGATATCCAATTTGTGCATACACAAGAGTAGAAACTTGGTCTTCTTGGGTCTAAGGCTAGCTTTGTAATGGGGGAGATAAAATATACATATAAGATCAATTTTTGTAAGCTTGTCATATATGGATAAAAATTTCTGTTTAAGATTCCCATTCAGTAGTCACTAGAGGTCTATCATATCTAATTTTTCTGTCATTCTTTTTAAGTCCTTAAATTTCTTGTTTATCTTTGTTATATTTTTCCTAAAATGGAAACATATTGAAATAATTGAAAGTTATTATCTTAAGGGGCAGCTAGGTGGCACAGTGGATACAGCACCGGCCCTAAAGTCAGGAGGACCTGAGTTCAAATCCGGCCTCAGACCAAACACTTGACACTTACTAGCTGTGTGACCCTGGGCAAATCACTTAACTCCAACTGCCTACAAAACAGAAAAAGAAAGAAGATTATTATCTTACTGCCTAGGTCAAAGGTTCCTAAGCTCTGGTGCACAGATCCACAATCCATGGATGGATTTTCATGAACTTGAATAGGAAAACATACTATCTTTATTTCAATATAATTATTTTCCCTTTTAGTCCTACTTATTTTATTCATTTGAAACATTATTCTCAAAAGGGATTTATGATGCAAAAAAATTCTGATAATTCAGTTAGCTTTTCCTTGAGACATTTTGCTCCTATGCCATTTATTGTGTGTGAGCTTATGTATATGTTCCCATGTGTGATAATAGGTATTAACACAGATATTAAGTGAGACCCCTTCCAGTCTCTTTCAAGATGGCCTCTTGGTTGAGTTGTAGTCAACATTTGCTCTATCTTGGACTCAACTCCCTCAAAAGAGACTGAAAGCAGTTGGTTCTATTGCTTGTATCCCAAAGAGTAGGCCATCTAGCTACCTAGATACTTAATATATGCTCTGGCATATGTAGCTAGGTGACACAGTGAATAGAGTATTAGTCCTGGAGTCAGGAAGACCTATGTTCAGATACAGCCTCAGACACTTACTAACTGTATGATCCTGGACAAATTACCTAAGCCTTGTTCACCCCAGTTTCTTCATCTGTAAAATGAGGATATTAATAGCACTTACTTCCCAGGGTTGTTGTGAGGATCAAATGAGATAATATTTATAAAGTGCCTAGCCACATATGCCTGCCACATTGCAGGTGCTATATAAATGCTAGTTGTTATTTTTTTTTTATTTCTCTGTCTGTTTAACTTATAGATCTACAAATCTATCTACCTAAGTCATGTTTGAAAGCCACATTAAGAATGGCAGGCTTGGGCAAGCATATTGTTCCTTGGCTTCAGGCTGCATCTTTTTTGGATATACTAGCAGTGAGTTAACCTTGAGGGAAAAAGTGGTCAGTCCACATTATTCACTGAAGTATTCTTCTAATTAATAATTCATCTAAAGTTAGGGTCTATTTAACTCCTCTAAAATCCTCTAAAAAAGATTAAGATTTTAAGTGTATTTTAAATAGTTGATAATATTCCTTAGTTTCTTTTCTACTGTAACAGTATGGCAATAAAATGGAAAAAGAATAATGAACAAGTAGATTTTTATTTTGCAATATTTTTTCCATTGGAGTATGCAATATTATAAGAAAGACTTGATAAGTTTTACAAACTCTAATGGAGTACGTAAGCAAGAAAAAATTCTTGAAAAGGCAAAGACAAAGGGAACATAGGGCTATTTTTCCCTTAAATCTCAAAATTGGCGTATTTATATATCCAGTAGCCTACCCAGGATTTGGGGATGACTATTGTAGTGGTGTTTTTAAAGCTGCTAGTAAGTTTTAGGTTCTTGTGAGGTACAAAGGAATTAAATAAAAAGATGGTATAAAATAATATATTCAATGAAATATATGACATGAAAATATGGTGGCCTACTCAGGTATCAAGAAAGTCTATGTATTTCATTAGCCCTCACATAGTATTAATATATATAATATATAATAAATAATATATAATATAATATATTAATATATTGATATATGTATTCACATGTTAACATATATTAATACATCTGGAAGAAAGCTTCCAGAACTTTGGGAAACCCCCTGTGGAGGATTTATGGATGGACATAGACCATCATCATGCACCATGGAAAGTATATATAGATGATGATATGCATTGTTAGAGATAATTCCCACATCAATCAGGTTGTACATTTAAGTATCCATGTAAATACCAGTCACTTTGCTAAAAAAAAAAATCCACACTGAAGGAACGTTAACATCTATATCCTTGATTATTTTACAGGGCGATAGATACCTATAGGGTAAAAAAGGATGGAAATTTTGGCTCACCTCTAGGATGTACCCACGAATTTGTTTTAATGAATTGATCTGTAGTATCAGATATTCTAATTTCTTTAACATTAAAATTTCAGTTTCTCTTTAAAAGGAAGTACCCGAAGAATTTAGATTATTTGGATTTTCTGCTCAGATGAGTTTGAGGTAAATCAACATTTCACTATTTATCCTTTGGATGAAATGATTACATGCAATAAGACACAGGATTTCTTTCATTAGTTTGGGATTCATATTAGGAATGGTTAAAGGGATAAGTCCCATACTGTCAAATCCATGTCTTCCCTAGCTAAAAATGAGAAGCATGGATCATCATCAGAACCCCAATGAAATGCTCCATGCTTTCATTCATTTGCCTTCACAAGAAAACTTCCAAGGGAGAGTTCAAACATTTCATACCCAACCACAGATTATGTTTCTGATAGACGTATAAACTAGGCCAAGTTTGGCCACTGATGGGCTGTGTTTAACTAAGCAGATACCCAGAAGCCACTTTGTCTCCAACACCATCAAATTTGCACTGCAGAGAGGCATTTTGCTAATATTCTTCAATAGCCAAATTGTACCATGAGCTGAGAAGATAGAAGAAAATCTTTTGTTGAATTCTCCACTGGAGAATTCTTTATTCTCTACTGTACCCGTTTAGGTATCTTTGATTCTCTGGGGTGATGCAGGATCAAAGTAGCACGGATAATTCAGATCTCCAGATGATACGTAATACATACAGTAATTTCTGCCTCCTCTTCCAATTCAAATTTGGGAAAGCTTTTAATAATTAGGCAAAAACTTGGATTTTTTTTAAGCTTTGTAGCTGCAAAAGAGCAAGAGAATGTCAGGAGCAGGATGAGAAACAAGAGACATGAAGAAACCACAGCCAAGATATCTAGTCCCTAAATAAGTGCTACTTGAATATGCTCAATGACATGATAAACTCAAGAGAACATTCAGTTCAGAGAACTGGCTTTTACAGTCAATCCCAGGAGCTCTCATTACAGCAATGTTCAGAGAAAAGGAAAACATTATAATAACTCAAAAGCAAATTGATTTCTCTTTTTAAGTCATCAGTGGAACTTGGAAGTAGGCATCATAGAATATATTGTTGGGGGTTGAATGTTGACTTTATTGATGCTTAGAAGCACACACTGATCTCTGTAGATCCTTAAATTTTTATCAGTCCTTCCTTGAAACTCATCTCCCCTAATCACTAGTTCATGTAAAGTAATTGGCACCATGCACTTATTGCTATTGAGTCAAAGTTTGAGAACACATTCTGCTCCATTCTCTGTGTGCTTGAAAATTGTCAAAAGTTGGGGGGTGGGGGAGTGGAATTTTTATGCCAAGTAGAAAACATCAAAAGCTAGATATTGCAACTTTACAGCTGGCTAGTCAACAGCCTTCTTGTTTCACTTACAGAGTGCTATACAAGCTTTGGCCTAAAAACCAAGTTCTAGTTTAATTTGGCTTGCCTAATAAACACTTTTTTTCTGCTTTGGAGGGCAAAATAGGCTATATTCCAATCAGTGAGAGCAAAAATAAGCCAACTTCAAATGTTTCTTCCTTTGCTGGCCTTAATTTACAATCTAGTAGCTCTGTACTCTTAAGGCTCTATGTCTTGCCAAACCTTTCTTCCAGCCCATCTGTCAACAGAAGTTATACAAAGATAAATAACTACTCTAGAGAGAGTGGCTATGTTAGTTCAGTGATGTGACTGTATCTGTGGAATGGGAATAAGCATCATGGTTTTAAATTGGTGATCTTGCTAATGTGTTTCTGAAAGCCATCATTGCTCATGTAATCTGTATGTATGTTTCTCTTTCCAGATTTTGTAGTCTATTATTGTGAAGGAAAACTAATTCAACATTTAAAAGCCTGTGTTGGTTATTAGGTTACATAATAATTAATATTAATAATAATAAGAGAAGCTAGAGGTTTCCTACTTGTAAGGGTGGCTTTTCTAGTACCAAAGAATGCTATCACAGAAGGACCAGACTGCTGGGTTTAATCAGTACATCTACCAAAGACGTGTGAAGAACAATGAATAAAGACAGATGATGCCACTACCATACAAAATGACTTGTGATTGGTTGACTCAAGGAAACAGATTCATCTCCAAGTCTATCTATTCCACAACATCCTAGATAAAATCATTAACCATTCAATTATGGCCAGGTAGTTGAATTGTGGCCAAGTCCAATAGTGTTCTAATCCAGTGGTGATAAATTCTTGAGCAGGAGTTAGAAAGGGCATGGAGGAGGGATTTTTCTCTTTCCACATTGATGGGGGCTCAGGAGCAACACTATTAGAAACTGTAACCCATCAGGATTACCCCTGAGAGGAGCAGTTGTCATTGCTCTCTGGGGACTCAACCTACCTAGAGCAGGAGCTACACTACTCTCATAGAGTATCTTAAATGACTAAAAAATACAAAGTAAAATATGACAGAAGGTACTCATCTTTCCTTAAACCTCTTTATCAGTTTTATATTAATACTCATTGACCTATAAATGACCAAGACTCTTCCTCCCTACCCACCCAGAGTCAGTATCTCAATTTCAGTTCAATTCACCAAGCATTTGTTAAGATCTGCTCTTTGTAAGACATTGGATGGCCAAAAACAAAACAAAACAAAAACAAAAACAAACAAACAAACAAAAACAACTCAGAACCCACCATCAAAAGGCTTTAAAAGGAATCGAGATATGTAATGTTAATTTAATTGTAAATGCAAGATGATTTCATGAAGTAGAACGTACTAACAATTAGGAGGATCAGTTAAGCCTTCTACTAGAGGAGTTGATCCTTGAAAAGGAGCTAAGGCAGGGATGGGGAACCTGCAGCCTCAAGGCCACATGTGACCCTCTAAGTCCTCAAGTTCAGCCCTTTGACTGAATCCAAACTTCACAGAACAAATTCCCTTGATGAAAGGATTTGTTCTGTAAAACTTGGACTCAGTCTAAAAGCCATGCCCAAGGACCTAGAAGGACACATGTAGCCTTAAGGCTTCAGGTTCCCCAACCCTGACTACAGATTCTAAGAAGCAGAGATGAGGAAGTGCTTTTACATCATGAAGAACCAAAAAGTCAGAAAGGGAAGAGATAAAATGCCAAGTTTGGGGAATAGCTCGTAGACCAATTTGGCTGGTATGTGAAGTGCATTTATTAGTGTGCTATAAATCTAGAAAATTACCAGAATGTGGTTACCTGAGAAGGTTGTATTTTAGCCTAGAGCAAATGGGGAGCCATGGAACATTCTTTAGCAGGAGAGTGACATTTGGAAGTTTATTTTTGGCAGCTCTGGGGAGGATTGATATGAAATGGTAGGAACTAAAAATCGATAATGAGAAGGTAGGATTGAAATAAAGCTGCTTTAAATATTGCAAATCACAAGCTCTGTAAAGAAATAATGAGTAGTCTATGTGGCAATTGCATAGGATATATGTGAGGAAAGTGTGGGGGAAAAGTCTGGAAAAGTAAATAGGGACCAACCACCTGACACAATAATTAACATCCAAAAGTGAAAACAAAGTGTATCTTTTTCAATTTGTCCTAATTAAGATTGTCAGATCTGGGGAGAAAACAACCAGGAGAAGCTGTTTAGTATAACATCCCATTTTATAGATGAAGAAAAGGAGACCTGAAGAGGATGAGTCATCCCAGCTCATGCACATCCAAGGTCATTGCCTAAAGACAATATGGTGGAAGTATTTAAAATTATTTTTGCCATAGGCAGCATTGAAAACTGTTAACACATAATCAGAAGCAATCACTTTTAGTAGGAATAGGGTTGAGAAAAGGGCAGTCTAGGCCATATGCAGAGAAAAATTCTGTACATTGTTATTACTCTTACAGAGCTACTAACACATTTCCTTCCTTTTTTGCACAGCTTAATTTCTACAATAACTTCTCCCTTTCCTCACCACCCCCTCAAATTTCAACAACTTGCATTAGGATCTTTGTCCTCCTGTTTCTACTGAAACTATTCAAAATTCAACAATGACCTTATGTCAGATCGAAAAGCTTTTTCATTGTCTCCATTATCCTTGATTTTTTGACAAGCTCTGCCTTCTTCACATCCTCTTCTTTTTCGGTAACCTTAATAGTGTACTCATGATTTTCTGAGTATTCCCTTTATGACTTATTTACTAATATTTTTCATATTCCTTTTCCTCCTCCAAACCCATTAATTTATTTGTTCCTCTTAGACATTTTCAGTGGTACTCTCTCTCCCCTTGGTGATCTTATTTGTCTTTCAAACTTCAACTATACAGATCATCTTCAAATTGCTATCTCCAACCCCAACTTCCTTATTGATTAACACCTACTTACCTATGATGCCAGGGCCCCACACTCATTATATCTAAAGCTGAATTCATCTTTTTTTTCCCCAAAAAGAGTCTGTTCCTCCCTAACTCTGGTAACACCAGTTTCTCTAATTGTTTAACCCTGGAGGCATCATCGATATCTTGCTCTCTGTCTCGTACCCACACCCAATGAGTTGCCAAGTTCTGTTTGTTTTACCTCTAATCTCTCTCTCACATCTGCCCTCTCATTTTTGTTCAAACTTTGTGCACCTTAGTCTTTAATTCACACCTTATTGTCCCTTGCTTAGAGTTTTGTATTGTCTACCTGACTGGTCTCTCAACAGTGTAACATACACTCTACTTCCACATTAATTTTCCTAATATGCAGATGGCAGGAAGCATCATATTTGGGCCTGAACGCTTGGTCCCCAAAATATTAGAATATAAGGTTTTTGAGTTCAAAGACCAAATCTTATTCATTTTTATATCTCCTCTGTACATTATGAAACATTAAAGACCTCTTCATTGTGCCTCCAAAAAAAAAAAAGAAAGAAAAAAATGTCAAGATGCACTAATTTGAGACACGATATAGCAATCAGAAGTTAGCGCTAAATGTTTAGATCAGGGGTGAGGAACCTGTGGCTTTGAGGCCCTGTGGCCATCTAGGCTCTCAAATGCGCTGCTTTGACTGAATCCAAACTTCACAGAACAAATCCCCTCAATGAAAGGATTTGTTCTGTAAAACTTGGACTCAGTCAAAAGGCCACACCCAAGGACCTAGAAGACCACATGTGGCCTCGAGGCTGCAGGTTCTCCACTCCTGGTTTAGGAAATGGCATCTCAACTTATCACTGGCACATGACTCTTGATTTTCATTTTCTCACTTGTCTAATAAAATTAGTTACCCCTAATCAACTTCACTGACTACTAATACGTTATTAAATCTTCCTTTTGCATGGATCTGATGAGGTCACTCTTCTGCTAAAAACACTTCAGCAAAGTATACTTTCCTCATTATGGATTTCAAGATCCTCCCAAATCTGATTGCAACCTCTTTTTCTAGGTTTGTGCTACTCTCTATCATGCATTCTATCTGTAAGCCAAACTCGACTACCTTCTGTCTCCTGTATATTGCTTCCTGGACCTATAAAGCTCCTATCTCTCATCTTCACCTGTTCACTATGTATTCTTGATGATCTAGCCAAAATGTTACCAGCTCCATGAAGCCTTTCCTTATATCTTACTGTGATAAATTTTTCTTTCCTTCCTCAGACTTCATATAGCAGCTTTTAAATAACTCATGTTTTTGTCTTATTCTAACTAGTTTTTGTGTTTGTGTTATAACCTCCCTACTTAGAGGCAGTGTGATTTGGAAGCAGTTTGACTTAGTGAAAATAGAACTGGTAGGGGCAGCTAGGTGGTGCAGTGGATAGAGCACCGGCCCTGGAGTCAGGAAGACCTGCATTCAAATCTGGCCTCAGACCAAACCCTTGACACTTACTAGCTGTGCAAGTCACTTCACCCCAACTGCCTAAAAGTAAAGAGAAAAAAAACAAAAAAGAAAATGGAACTGGCCTTGGAATAAGGAGATCCTTGGTTTGAATCCAGCCTTTCACATTTGGTAGCTGTGTGACCATGGAAAAATCATTTAACTTCTCTGAACCTCAGATCCCTTATCTATAAAATTAATAATAGCACCTACCTCACAATATTGTTGTGAGGTGCAAACAAGATGAATATGGAGCACTCTGCAAACCTTAGAGTGTTAGCTGTATTAATTGGATTGTAATTTCCCCAAAGGCAGATATCAGAAACCAACTCCTGTGGAGAAGGGGCTAGCCATCCCTACTATCTGAAAAACTCCTGGCACCTGTGGAACAGGCAAGCCCTCCTAGCTGAAGCATCAAGACCCCTGAGGCAGGAGGCAGCATGTGCCTGGCAAGTCTACCCACTGCTACCACTGCCCCTCAGTCCCTGGTGGCTTTGAAGAGCTCAGGATAGCATATACCCAAAGCATCATCATGGGCAGTAACTTCTGTGGAGATATGTGGTGGTGACTGCTTCTGTGTGCACAGCAGTCATAGCTACTGAAAAAACAGAATACAAATTTCTTTCCCAGAAAGTCTCTTCCCACTCAGCCTCAAAAACGGATATGATTTTATTAGTTGAAATGACATTTAAAAAGATGTATTGCCATCTATATAGCTTCTACACTTTAAGTATCATGGGGCCTTTCTACCTGAAAGGTGAAACTCAGCGGTGGGGATCCTGCAGTCTCGAGGCCACCTGTGGCCATCTAGGTCCTCAAGTGAGACCCTTTGACTGGCCTTGAGGCTGCAGGTTCCCCACCCCTAGAAACCTATATATTGTTTCCCCCTATTTAAATGTGAACTCCTAAAGAGTTGAGACTGTCTTGCTTTTCTCTTTGTATACTCAATGCTTCTCATGTAAATGCACGGGTTTGGAGGCAGAAAAGGAATATTAAAAAATTAGTAAAAAGTCATAAAGGGAATACTCAGAAAATCATGAGTACACTATTAGGATCACGAAAAAGAAGAGGATATGAAGAAGGCAGAGCTTGTCAATTGTGTAAGATCTTGCAGAAAAGTTAAAGATAATGAAGATAGAAGCTTTTCCATCTGACAATGCATTTGACATGCATACCTTTTTCATTCATTTATTCATCTCTTATTTATTTCTGCATCTTCCCTATTGTTTATCATGGTGATCTTTACCTAGTAGGTGGTTAGAAGTGATTTAGTAAAAAGTAAAAACATTTCAAAGAACCTGAGCCATGAACTATGGAAACAAAACAAACAAACAAACAAAAAAAAAACACTAAAGCAACCCTAGTGAATATTCCTAAAATACCTTAAGGCAGGTAGTTAACACAAGGTAAAACCATCTCTTTAAAAGCTAAGCAACTTTAGTCTTATGCTCCAAAACATGAAACTGTAAGGTGGGCTCTGTGTGATTTCTATGCCAACTGAGAGAGGGTTTATTGCCAGCTGCCATGAGCTTCATTTTAAATAGGCTTGGTAAGATCTAAATTCTATATGGTGCAGTTCAAAACACTTGCCATTTTCTGCTGTAGCTTCTCTCAAGTAAGTCCTCACATCCCTGATTCCAGATGCGTCCCATAGAAGAGAGACAACCACCTATTCACATACAATCAGCCACCTGCAAGGGTAAGGACAAACATCTGAACGTTTGAAAACTGTACAAGGAAGTTAGGCTGAGTTCAACTCTACCACTGACTTTACATGTATCTTGGAAAAGCCACTTTGAATTTACATTTTTTCTCCAACTAGAAAATGAATATTGTCACATACAGAACTGCCTCATGCAAGTGCAAAGAAATACAAGGCATCCCAAAATCTTAGTTCAGTTTTAAGCCTTAATAGATTAAGTATCTTTAGTAGTTTTAATAGTTTAAGATTTGAGGACACCCAGTTATATGCCTTCCTTCACTTTATTCATGTACTTCATGATGGCAGACAGTGAATCTGCTGACCAACTTCTCTAAGGTGTGTGCATTAAATCCTATTTCAAAGTAGTTAAGGTGGGTTTATTGATATATACATGTTATTTTAGCACCCTTTTCCACTTTTCTGAATATTCATGTATTCAATGGTGTCAAAGAAATAGAAATGGATCCCTGCAGGTAGCATATTGACTTAGAAAACCACAAACTGACATTGTCTATGTTTTATTATATTTTAATTATATATTTTATTATATATTTTCTAATTACATTTTAATCTGGTTCCAGCCTCCCTGAACTTCAATGTTTGACACTTGTGTATCAATGATAGCTTATATTCATGCGATTCTGTACTGGTAGTGTTTTCAGAATATTTTCTTTGATCGTGACAATAATCCTGTGAGATATGCAGTGAGAATATTTTCAAGCCCATTTTAAAAATGAGAAAACTGAGGCCCAGAGAGATTAAAAAAAGTTATCTAATATCACACTGTCAAACTGAGACTTAAACTCAGATCTGATTTCAAGTGTCATACAACTTCTATTCTGCCACAATGCTTCTTTTTAAACACAGCAAAGCAAAAGTCCTTTTTATGGATTAAATTTAAGACTTTGGTCATAGGCCTTGGTCATGGTCTTCTAACTAACTGGGTTATCTAGTCATGCTAGACAACTAATTTACACATAGATGTTGTTATTATAAACCACACGTGAAAATTTCACACGGTATAGGATCTAAGTAATATTGATTCCAAACACAGTCACAAATTATTTTTTCTTTATTTCAAATAAATGTTACTTAGCAATTAAATAATATCTTTCACCTCAAAAGAGTAATTGAGTTCTATTAATGAGGAATTTTTAAATCTATCACTTTTTTTTTTTTTGCTTTCTTTAACTATTAATGCTAAAGGTCTCCAAAACGTATACTTTTGGTAATGGAACCTGTGCCATAAAGAGAACCGAACCCAAACAAATTAGAAATTTAAAATATCCCTTTGATTTCACTTTAAATTATTAGAGAACAAAAGAACAAACCTTAATTTTCAAACTCTTCCTTTTTTCCTTCTAACGGCTTTGTTCTTGTTTGGTGCTAATGACAATTTCATTGGAGAAAAATGTAAGGTTTTTTTTCAGTTGACCTTCTGTGCTATCATTGACATCTGTGATTAAAATACCTACTGCTAATTTAAAGCTCAGAGGGATTGGCAACACATTTTTCTCTCAACGTGTTTCAACTAGAGCAATTTAGAACTCCTGTTATTAAATCTGAAATAACATGGAATCACATTGTGGCAGGTCCAGGCTCAAATTTTTGAAGTAGGTGTATTATGGTTTTAAAATGTTAAGTCTATTAATTCATTCCAAAATGGAATTTGAATCTTATTGTATGCACACGTACAGATTTCAAGAAAATAGGTTTCTCTATTTTGTATGTGTAATTATGGTTCTTTTCCAAAAGGCATATGGTCTGGTGGAATACTATAGTATGTCAATGTGTCATAGAATGCTATAGTTTCTGATAATCAAAGTTGAAGATCACCACAAGGGCAATGGTGAGATGTTTGGTGGGCATGAATGGGCTGTAATACATTCCAAATGAGTAATTACACAGGAGAAGTGGCATAAAGGATGTCATCAGAAAGATGACCAGAATACAAGATGACTAGGCATGCAGCAAAAACAAATGATGACCAGTAACAGCTCTCATATACATTTGGTATCATTGAATGAAAAGAGAAAGCTAATAGAAGATACTCTTTGTAGAGAATTTAGGGGATGACAAGGACAAGAATTGAAAAGAATGGATAGGCGTGAATGAGTTACATTCCACATAATTGCAGTAATATCCATATCAAGGAGATCATAGATCAAGGCCCTCTGACTCATTTAACATCCTCTGTGACCACTGAAGACATCTGTATTCTGAGGGGGCACTTCTCTATTTCTTCCATTAGAATGTAAGTACTTAAAAAAAGAATATAAGTACTTGATCATCATTTAACTCCTTCCAGTTGCTCAAATGTTTTTGCCTTTCTGGGTTTCTCTTGGCTCCTTTTCATTTTGAATTTTCTATTCATTCATCAGGAATATTTTCATGTCTTCTATTCTATTAAAAATCCATTTTTTCCACTATAGGATTAAACTCAATCTTGCCAAGTAAGCTATTCTTGATGGTAAGCCTTTGTCTTTTGCCTCATTGTATTCCAAGAATTTCTCTCATTTATAGTAGTTTCTCCCAAGTCTTGTGGGATGCTTGTGGTTCCTAGGTACTTGATATTGGAGTTTTTCTTTTAGGCTGCTTGCAAAATGTATGTGTGTGTGTGTGTGTGTGTGTGTGTGTGTGTGTGTGTGTGTGTGTGTGTGTGTATAAGTAACCTAGTTACCCTTAATTTTAATTATGACATTCCTGGAAATTTTCTTTTTGGAGCTTCTTTTAAGTCATGTCTGGTAAATTCTTTCTCTTTTCACTTTGCTTTCTGATTCCAGTAGAGCCAAAAAGTTTTCACTAATGACATCTTGAATTTGAGGTGTTTTTTTGGTAATTATTTTAGGGAGGTATGAGGTTTTCTACCTTCTCTTCAGAGCTACTTATTTTCCTTCCAGTTCTTTCTTCCAAAGCTCTTATTTTACTTATAATTTCATTTTTGAAAACTATTCCTTCATTTCTTCCATTATCCTGATGGCCAATCCATTTTTTTTAATCTGAGGCTCTTAATACAAACATTTTGCCAATTTCATTGCCTATTGGTGTTATTCTTACATCTATAAAACATGTGATAAAATTTCATGACCAATTTAAAAATCTCTTATTCAAGTTATAATTCCTCTTCCCATGACCTCCACACAGGGATCTATATCTTTGAAGATAGTTCTTATACTTTTCCATGTGCCAGAAGTGGAAAGTATTGGGATCAACAGAAGCCTGCTTAAGACTTGATTCTGTATTTTAACTGACTTTGATACAAACTGTGCTAGTCAGCTGCTGTAGGTTTCTGAGGAAGAGAACCATTGCAGACATCTTTCATAGGATCAATCGCTGCTGCCTTTATATAAAAAATACCAGAGACAAGTATGCCCTGAGAGCAAATAGCCCCATGCTACAATGATTATATTTTTGTGTACAATGGATAAATTCCTAAAAGATTATATGTAAATGTATTTTAGGGGAAAAGAAACTCTATTTGAAGATTTCAAAATAAGTTTTAAAAAAGCCTTTGGGCAAATTCATTTGTAAAGCAAATGATCCTTGTTCATGAATAATCACATAGTTTATTTATTTTGCAAATCTAAATTTTCATGTCATTTCTTCAAATCATAGCAAACCCATAGTGGAGGACTTTTTTGCTCCACTGAATACTTGAGTGTGTCAAAGGACTGCAAAGGCTACTTATCTCTTTTACAGCCATTTTTTACCATGTAAGTGAAAGTACCAGTCTATTTTTCATTGGATTAAAAAAAAAGTGTAATGACTATATTTTAATGCATTGATTCCTGTGTATTTGAAAACAAACCACATGTTTTTGAATATTAATTTCTGAACTCACTTTTACATAGCACATATGATCTGTGGGCCATACTTTGTCAAAAACCTGCAAATCCAGAAAATAACTAAGGTTTTTGTTAAATAATAATTTGGTGATGGAGATAGGAAGAAAGTTGCTAGTGTAGGAGCTCTTGTGAAGAATGAAGAAATGAGATTGGATAGTAAAATAGAATATAAAGGAAAAGGAATCAAGGAAAACTCAGATATTTCTTCTTCTGGAAGAATGTGAAATGGCAAATAGAGACTGAAGCTTGAACAAAGAAACAAAAAAAAAACCATCTCACTAATGTATTTCTAATTTAATTCCAAGGAAATCTGTATTGCTTCATTGTTATAAAAGAAAAAGAAAAAAGAAAAAATGTGGACAGACCCAGTTATTTTATTATTTTCTTCTTAGCTCAATGTATAATGGACAGTGTACTTTGAACCCTGCACACTTCTCAAAGCAAGTTAGAGGGCCCAGTGTATGAAGGAGGCTAATTCATCCTACTTTATTGCTGCTACTAAAATATACTTCTTCATATGTCAAAAGTCAGAGTGTGACTCAGAAATTTCTTTTCACCCTCATTTTGAAAAGTGCTGCTTTGCAGGATTGTCAGTTAGAATTGAGTCCTCTATATATACAAATATACTTCAAGCCTTGGAAGCAGGTGGTAATGCATATCATTTGACTATTATGGGAAGAGCTGAGGCTGCAGCTAAAATATGGCCCTGCATAGGCCCTTCAGCACTGATCATGGGGAATCCCTTGTGAAAAACTTCTCTAATGGACAAACTAAGTTTCTAGGCTCCTGAAGAGCATAAGTTCATTGAAGACAGGCAGAGTTTTATTTTTGGTTTGGTACCCCTCACCAAATGCCGCTCACATAAGAGACTTTTCATAAATGCTTTCATGAATAAATTAACTTTACCTTTTCTACTTACAGAACTTCTACCTATCTTTAGGATGATTTAAATTTAAAACTGATTTTTAAATGCCAAGGCTTAAAGAAAATATAGAATTTCCTCTTCTCATTGGGAAAAGTCATTGACTATTTGTTGCCTTTTTCCAGTCCTTTACAAGTGTAAAGAAAAATCCCACAAATCTTTTAAATAGTACAAAGGCAACACTTCTAATTAAAAAAAAATAACAGACATGATGCCAGACAGAATATCAAGGCAACATATTTGTTTTGTTTGTCCATGGTGTCATAATAAAAGGTACAAAAATTATAATTACAATAGAAGCAATAGACTCTAGTTGGAAATTGATCAGATGAAAGTTGTGAGATTCCCATGCTTTTTTATTACCCTTGGTTCTGAATTATTCATACATAGCAACAAAGAAAATAACATCTCACTAATGTATTTCTAATTTAATTCAAAGAAAATCTGTGTCACTTCCTTATTATAAAAGAAAAAGGGTTTTTTTTTTGCATAAACCCAGTTACTTCCTTATTTCCTCCTTATTTCAAATGTGATGATTATGAATCTCCAGTCCACTACTGAATGTCACCAAATCATAGGGCATGATTTTGTACAAAGCACAGAAAAACAATACTGGAAATGTGAAACTTGTTCTGCAAGTCACTGTCTTGCACTTTCTCAGACCTTCATAGCTCCAGTTGTGGAGCCTAAGAAAGCATCCCCTTGCCTCTGGTATTAAAAGACAGAAAAGTCCTAGGTTCTGGTGGAAATCCACACTAAGCAATCACAAAAAATGGGTTATGACCAGTTTCTCCCATATAGATTTGTTCTCAAACTATATGTCTAAAGCTGTATATGTGAGTTCCTGTAGTTTCCCTGAAGAATAAGAGAATGCACAGGGAGAAATTAAGGGACCCATAACAATAACCTTGGATCTGAAGGACAGTACTTTTTCATTAAAACAATTTTTCCTTTTAGCATCAAAAGAGATGTGACTACACGTTACTGTATTTATGTATAAATATATGGTTTTATTATCTTTTTGTGAGGTTGTACTATTATTCTTTAACATTTGAAATACCCTTTAGACTTTAAGGCAGGCACCTAGAATCTTATTATATGAAGCAAATAATTGATGTTTCCCGTATTTTGGAAGTTCATTTGAAGAATCAAAAAAAAAACCCTTAAAATCAAATAAGGCATTTAATTTATTTATGTAATTTTGCATTTGGCCATTAACAAAGTAGGTGACATAGTGAAAAGGACAGTGATGACAAAGGAAATGCAAAATGAGCAATTTCTCAATGAGCTTCTCATTTACAGTATTATTTTTCTTTGCGTTGTGTCAAAATGAGAAATCAGCTTTGCCATTGATTTGAACTCAGGTCCATAATTTTGAATTCTGAATTCTAATTGATATAACCATGAGGTTTAGAGTTGAAAGGGACTATAGAGCTCGTCTAAGCAAACTCCATCATTGATTGAGCAGATGAGGAAACTAAGACCCAATTAGACTGTGACTTGGCCAAGGTCATATTAGTAGTAACAGAGTTGGGATTTGATTGATGGTTGGGCGGGGAGGAGTTGGTTGGGATTACAAAACCAGATTAGTGTTATACCATAGTACTCAGGGCAGTGAACTGACAGAGACAGAGAATGAATTTAGTCCATCTATAATACTCTCATTTTATGATGTTCTGAAATTCAGCTTGTCATGGCTTACTTCTCTCCTTTTCAATGTAACGTGTTCAGACACTAAAGCAGGTTTTCTTAACCTGGGGTCTGTGAAATTTTTTATATATTAATAACTGTATTTTAATAACATTGGTTTCTTTTGTTATTTGTATATTGTATTTTATGAATTTTAACACTTTATTCTGAGAAGGGGTCTGTACACTTCACCAGTCTACCAAAGGGGTCTTTCATATACATATACTATAGAACCTTTGCTCTATAGTAACCCAGTGATACAATTATAGATTACAGAGATGAAATGGGAAACACATAGTGTTTGTGCTTCAGGCCATCTCTCCCAGGAGATCATTAACTGTCTGTATGCACAAATGCAGAAGTAAAGGAGAAAATTCCCCAGGGCCTCAAGCAATCACAATTGCATTTTATTTGTTGTTCAGTCATTTTGCAGTCATGTCTGACTCTTCATGACCCCATTTGGGTACAGTTATTTTGGTGGGGGGCAAAGATACTGGAGTTCTTTGACATTTCCTTGTCCAGCTTATTTTATAGATGAGCAAACAGGGTTAAGTGACTTGCCCAGGGTCACACACCTAGTAAGTGTCTGAGGCTGGATTTAAACTCACAAATATGAGTCTCCTTGACTCCAGAGCTCTATCCACTGCATCATCGTTATACTATTCCCACAAATGCCGCCTGGCCTTTGCCCATCTCTGTTTTCTCTACAAAATCTATCCACAGGCTGTCCCATAGAGGTCAGTTTGAATAGCTAACTACTTGATTTCTAGCATTTCACCCATTTGCCTTCTCTACTGGAGTCAGAAATTTCCAAGGCCACCTCTAATCATCCCTCAGCTCAGCTCAGTGCCATTCATATTCTGTGAACTGTGTTATAGATGGAGCAAAGAGAGGTCAGACTCCTCTGATTAAGCCTGTTACATATGTATTACATATTTATTAAATACATGGCCCCAGGGAATATATAAAAAATATTAGGTACAGCAAAGCCTGCCCTCATGGAGATTATACTTTTAGTAGAGAAATAAAACATATAATGTGAATACAAAATAATGTAGAAGATCACAAATAATTTAGAATTATCACAAATAATGTAGCAGATCACAAAGTGATATTTGAGGTCCAAGGAAAGAAAAGACCTTTGCTAACTGATGGATCACAGGCTTTTAGTATGATTCTTTCCCAGGGCTTCTAGCAGGATCAGTGTACAGGTGGCCTGGGCCAATGGGTAAAAAAAAGTAGGTCCACCTGACACAAGAAGAGGCTAGCTGACAGAGAGTGATGGGGTGGGGGAAATAAGCAGTTCCTGACACTGCCATGTAATCATATGAGCTTAGAGAGAATGGAAACTATTATGAAAAATCCTCTTCCCCCACTGAAACCTTTTTCAACTCAAACTCTCATTACTAAATGTAAGTTAGGTGGCAATATTTAGGAACATATAGTTTTAAATTATTTTGAATATTTTAGGCCTGGAGGTAAATGCTACAGAAAATTGGACTGTGAATCAAAAGTCCATATAAGTAATGGCAGAGTCATAGTCACCATCTGAAGGCATAAATCAAGTCTGTGACAAATTCAATCCAATCCTTCTCTGAACAGAAGGAAGAATATTTTCTTGGCACAAGCAAAAGTAGGACTTCACATTCTATAACAGCAAGTGGTGAGGATGGTAATTAATAATTAATGTTTAAGTCCTAAGTGCTCTTTCCTTTAACTCCTAAAAGTTTGAGATGAGAAACCACCAGGTTTAGTTTCTTCACCTGCTATTGCTTGCCTGTGATTAAGGACAGCAGCAATCTTTAACTCACATTCCATTTATCTGTCAAGAATTTTCACTTGTATAAGCCATCCATTTTCTCCAGGTCCCTCTCAAAGAAAGAACTGTGATGTTGTTTATTTGTGTGTAATTTTGGTCATCTGTTGAAAGATCTAATAGAGCCAAAGATGGTCCAGAGAAGGTCAATTGAGTTCAATTCAAGAAATGTTTATTAAGTGCCTACTATGTATAAGACATGAGGCTTTGTGCTGGAGATACAAAGATGGAAAGAGTCATTATCTATCATCAAGGAGCTTACATTCCAGGGAGTTCTGAAGTGATTGAGAAAATGTAGACTACCGAGGTAGGGTACCAGATGAGGACAGACTAAAGAAGTTGGAAGGGAAGGAAACCAGTAAAAAAGCACTATGAGGAACACATTTCAGGATCTTATTTTATAAATATATGTTTCATTTAATATGAAGACCAAAGTGGTCTTGTCTATACTTAGAAAAGGAAGATTGTTTCTAAATGTGTTCCATATACCAGAAAATTTAAATTGTTATCTCTATTCTTGCCCTATATAGGGTCAAAGGAGAAGGGGTTAGTGATGAACTAGGGACCAATGCCTACTATAGATTAGTAGCACATTAGAGACTGAAGAGCTCATACTTCAGAACTGGGAAGAGGAAGGGAGGTCTAAACTGAATCCAATTGGATAAACAGAAAGCCAGACTAAAGTTGAAGCCAGAAGTTCAGAAAAAAAGAATCTAGAGAGAAGACTGAGAAGGAAGTCACAATATCAAGTCTGAGAGCAAGAGGTCCAAATTCAGGGGGAGGTCTACATGGAACAAAGTCAGTCAAGGGCCCTAGAAGAGAAAAGCAGAAAACATTAGCAATTGTCAGCTACTTTTCTCATACAAAGAATGAGCTTGAGACAGCACGCCAGTCATACTGTTCCTCTCTATCCCCTCTCCCCAGTTTGCTCAGCTACATTAGCACAGCTGGGGGCCCAGATACAGGTCAGCTTATAGCTCTTCATACTCCAAGGGCTGTTAACAGAATACAAAAACACAAAATTTTAATGAAAAGTTTTAATTTGTTTTAGAACCCCATAGCTGCTTGTTGAATTTTATGCCATTTGGAAAGTTATAGTTATTCTAGCTTGTTTGGATATATTGGAGGGGGGGAATGGTATACCTAAACAACCCTACTCTGTTATAACATGTCTCATTGTATCATAGACAGAATCAAAAGACTGGGCTCGCTGGGCCATGATTTTGAGTGGCAGAGTTTTAATGTGATGTTTACACAGCCACTAGCATTAAACTCCAAAATGGGTTAGAAGCCTGGAGAATTCTCCTTCTCTTACAGATGCCACTCCCTCTCCTACAGTGTATCCCAAGTTTCCAATCAGGATGAATCGATTTCTCTTCTCTGTTTATTGATATGGTTTTCTCCAGTCTGTTACTACTCCTAACTCCATGTGGTTTTCTTCCTTTCCTAAAGTATGCATTTTCCTATCACCCGTAGACTATGTGCCAACCTGTGCCATTGATTAGAGAGATTACTAGAATAGTATTCTCCTGGAAAAAGTAGAGTCCTGATTAGTAGGCAGGTATATGTAAATAAAAGACTAGTTAAGGTTGGAATTAGTGTTTCTTTATGTAACCTCCCTGAAGAGAGTCTGGAGCCACATATCTGCTCTTGAGGTAGGAAGAAGAAAAATCTTTCTTCTCCTAAGCTCTCATGCCAACTCCTTTCCTCATGCAAGCACACACCAGATCATTCTCTCCACCAATGAGGAGAGCCTTATGTAAATACATCACTCTTGGACTCCCAGATTAGAATTTGAATGCCAAAATCCAATAAGCTCAGAAAGAAGAGGGAAGTCAGGTGAAGAAATATGAGGTGCAAACTGGAAGCTTACATATCAGAACAGGAATCAAGATACTGGAAATATTGGTGAGATGACTGTTTGTATCAGTTTCTCGATTCCCCAAAGTGTTAACCTTTCTTGACAATGGCAAGAATCCCCTGTCCCCACCCTGTGCTGGCATGTTGGAATGGAGAAAAAAATTAATCTACCATATTATTTCATGATGTTAAAGTCATAGATTCACACACAGTGCTCTTAGGTTGCTAAAAATTCTCCTATATCAGCAGAAGTGAAAGGTGAGTGTTTGGGGTCAGGCCTACCTTAGGTCAGTCTGGTGGTTTCTGGTCAGGCTTAGAATGGCAATGAAATGAGACACTCATAGACTATACAACATTTAACAAAAGTTTACATAACATGACTATGGAAAGGATTTTCAGCAAAGATACAACTTAATTCAGCTGGACATGCAACCTTCACCACCACCCTTGACTAATCAGAAAGGATTCTAAAAGGCTAGCTGAGAAGGGAGTTCATTCCATGCATGGAGAACAGTCAGTATAAAATCGTGGAGATCACAGATGGGGTGTGAGTAACAAGAACTGGACCAGTTTTACTAGACCACAGAGTTGGTGAAGGGAAACATCTCTCTCTCTCTCTCTTTCCTCTTTTCTCTCTCTGTATATAAACACATACATAGATACATATGTACACACATATATACACAAATGTGTGTGTGTGTGTGTGTGTGTGTATATGTACATACATAGAAGTGTGTATATATATCACACACATATGCATATTTGTATGTGTGTGTTTAAAAAGGCTGGGAATGTAGGTTGGAACCAAATTGTGAAGGACTTTAAAGGCCAAACAGAGGAGTTTGCACTTGATTCTAGGGTTAATAGGAGGTCCCAAGGAAGGTAGTAAAATGATCAGACTTGTGCTTTAGAAGAGACACTTTGGCAGCTGTGTAGAGAACAGGTTGAAAAGAAGAAAGACCAGAGAGAAAGAGAATGGTAAAGAAGCTATATGTATGGCCTCAGTTGCCTTATATGAAAAATGAAGGGATTAGACTAGTGATCTTTAAGTTTTCTAGCTCTAAATGCCATTTCTTTTACGTACACATATGTATGTATATGTATATATGTGTGTGTATCATTTTCACTTCATGTGGTTTCAGAACACAATAATTCTATTTTTTTATTATTTATTTTGGCACATTCATTTTCTTTATGACCCATCTCCAACAACTTGATCCTTTACCCCAGGTCTCTGGCCATCTTATTTTTTATATCCTCTGCTCCCCCAAAGAATTCCTCTTTTCCTTGAAATTCTTTCTTCCCTTGTATTTCAGATCTGGCTAGATTTGGAAGGGAAAAAAAATTAAGGCTCATTTAGTTCAAACATTCTCTTTTCTAGATATCAGTTATAACTATTTAAGAATTTAAAATGGGGTAGGCATGTTTTTGCCATTTTCTTCAGGTTTCCAAACATTTTTGACAACAGGATTGAGCTTTTTTTTCTTTCTAGTTACTTGTTGGCAGAGTGTGAATGATAAGATAGAGAAAAGTTCAGCACAGTTATCCTGCTCAGAACAGTTATTGTGTTAAAGATAACACTCTGTGCTACTAACTAAACTATACATGTGTATATATGTATTGCCTTGTGTTTTTGTGCTGATAACAGTAACTAAGGCAGAAATTTTATATCACAAAATATATGATAGTAGAACAATAATATAATAACTAGTAAATAATATCACAGGCTTTTTTTTCACAATTCAGTGGCATCCCTTATGATAGCAAAAAAGGGGGGAGGGGGAAGCCTCAGTTTGACATGGATGGAGCCTGGATTAATAAACAGTACTTGGGGCCAACCTAGCACCATAAGCTGAATTGTTCTTGGGACTTGAAAAGTTGAAGTTTCTTACTCCTTAAGCCCACTGACAAATTAGATAGAACTGATTTCCATCTCAAAGTACCTGTTTCCTTCACAACAGACCTCCAAGAACCCTCTAAACATTATAGAAGGGAATCTGACAGGTTATCTCACACAAAAGGATGTATAAAGACAGAACCTGTAGTTCACACCTGAAGCAAAAGCTGCCACAAATTGTGAAAATGTACCGATGTACTGGACGATAAGTTTTGGGGAAGCCAGAATAAGTATGGTATGGTACAACAGTAAATTAGGTTAATCACTATAATGATCATCAGCATCATACCCTACCTTAAATGGACTTCTCTTAATGGGTGATATTAAAGAATGATTGCAAGCAGGTTCCACTTGTGACTGGTTGGCTGAGGATCCTCTTTGTGCCTATACATTTTCATTTTGATGAGCTTTTATCACTGCAGAATGCTTGTCAATTCTGTCAGGAGGCCATAATAGTTTTTCACTATGCATAGCAAGTAAAAATGGCAGCCCCCTCTGGATACCCTGAAGGAATTCTTTCTGTTCTTTTTATGTAAACTGCTGGAGCACCTCCTCTTCCATTTAGCCCGAAGTGTCCTGTGTTTTATTCTCAGTTTAGTGAGTATTCTACTCCTGTCTTGGTGAGCATTCCTACTTTTCCTCCATTTTAGAAGTAAGAATCCCTCTCTACCACCTGCCCCCAGTTAGAACACAATATTGACTTTACCAGTCTTTTTATACTCAGGCTAATTTGCTTTATACCATCAAACATTTATTAAGAACCTACTATGTGCAAGGAACTGTGTTATTAAGAATTGAAAATACAAAGACAAAAATAATACAATTCTTGCCTTCAAGAAGTTGGCAGTCTACCTGGGAGGTATAATACATACACAGATAAAAGAGAGAGAAAACATTAATAACTAAGAGCATTAGGGAAGGCTTCATAGAGAGTTTTATATATATATATGTATGTATGTATGTATGTGTGTGAATGTATATGTATATGTGTGTGTGTATTATATATGTATGTGTGTGAATGTATATGTATATGTGTGTGTATGTGTATATATATATGTATATATATATTATATATATATATACAGAGAGAGAGAGAGAGAGAGAGAGAGAGAGAGAGGGAGAGAGAGTAAGTCTTGAAGGAAAATAAATATTCTGATAGAAATGAGGAAGGAGTGCATTTCAGGCATGGGTAGAAGTGTGGCTTATATACATATACAAGTGAAAATATAAGATGTAGGTTAAGGGAACTGGGAAGGTCGATGAACTGAGAAGCTAGGTATTCAAGGCAACAGTGATATATACATATATGTATGTATATATAAACACATAGATATACACATATACATATATACATACATACACACATATAGGGATACAATATCTTCTGGAGAAAAACAGGTTCTGCTGAGTATCAGAAGATGGAAAGAGTGTGAAATGAGGAGATACAGAATGGAAGGAAGTCTCCTAACAATAGAACAGAAGTTCCAGAGGATGCATAGAACAGGAGGATATGGGGAATATGGATTGTGGTTAAGACAGGATTGAGACAGAGAGGAATGACAATATGAAGAGTATTAGCAGAAGGAAATTCTTTGTCATCTCAGTAGAGAGTCAATCATAGGGAACAGGAGAGAGGGAAGTGGGAGTTTGCCCCTGTAAAACTAGGAAAGGATCAGCTAATTAAGGCTTCCTCCTTGAGTGATAATTATGGGGGTGGAAAGTAGGGTTGTTGCTCCAGACTTTGTAGAGCTAGAGATAGAGACAGATGGAGTTCTCCTTGGGTGTTGGGGTTAAGAAACACCTGGTCATCAGGTCTCCCAGAATAGACTGAATTTATATTTGGTGCCAGCTCTATTACACTCCCTCATCATCTCAAGTTAATGGAAAATGAGGCACAATTAGAAGATATTACACATATTGAAGAAGACTCCAACTCCCAAATTCTAGGCTCCCTAAAGTGTAGGCCCTTTCATACCTTTGGAACCCTGAGGCTCAGAATCTCTGATGTAGTCATTCATGATTTCTAATGGATAAGTGTCCCCTTCAGAGCTGACATTTGTTACCTGCACATGCCCTCTACCACCTCCACTAAGATTTATTCATATTCTGTGAAGATGCTGTTAATATTTTTCCTTCCTGCAGTCAGTAAACATTTATTAAGCACCTGCTATGTGCCAGGCACTATTCTAAGTGCTAGAAGTACAGAAAGGCAAAAGACAGCCCCTGCCCTCAAGGAGCTCACAATCTAGTGGGGGAGACACCAAGCAACTATGTGCAAACAAGCTATATCCAGGAAATATAATTAAAAGAAGACAGGCACCCGAATTTAGAGGCATTGGGAAAGGCTTCCTGTAGAGGATGGCATTTTAGATGGGGCTTCCTGTTTGTCCTCCATTCTTGAAGAAGACCTTGACATCAGGGTGGTGATGCCATGACTTGCAAGTGAATTGGATTTAAGTGAGGGAGGGCTGTGCAAGGTCACCAGCCTCACCTTCTCCTCTGGAGTCATCTGGGTCCAGTGGTCAGACGTGGAGACAACTGGAGATGGCCCAGGATGCAGTGGGAGACCTTGGCCTTTGCAAGCTAAGGTCTTTAACAGGTCTCAGTTTGACCAATGCAGTGTCCATTCAGTGATTAAGACTCAATAAGAAATGAGGCAAGGGGCAGCTACGTGGCGCAGTGGTTAGAGTACCCACTCTGGATTCAGGAGGACCTGAGTTCAAATCCAGCCTCAGACACATAACACTTATTAGCTGTGTGACCATGGGCAAGTCACTTAACCCCATTGCCTAGCCAAAAAAAAAAAAAAAAGAAATGAGGAAAAGAATTGCCTCTTTAAAAAAAAAATAAATCTGGGAGGAGAAGAACCTTAGAGTTTCTGGCCAAAACAGAAGCAATTGTTATTTACATTCATTCTGAGCTAATCAGGGCCAAAACAATGACCAAGCAGGGCTTGGGCCTGGGACCTATTGTTGGCCAATCAAGGAGAACCAGAGTGATTTGGGGTTAAGACTGGTTTTAAGAGAAAAAATTTTAAAAAAAACCCAAACCTTTCAGAGATAAAAATTTGCGTTCCCTTTGGTCAGGGTACTGGCAAGTAAGGGTATGATTCCCTATGTGGACAGAAGGAAAGAAAAGGAAGGAAGGAAGTAGGAAAGGAGGAAAGAAAGGAAGGAAGGAAAGAAGGAAGGAAGGAAAAAACAAAGAAACAAAGAAAGAAATCAGGGCATAAAAAGAAGCCAGATAAATCTGTAGGTAGAGATGAGGAAGAAGAGCATTCTAGTCTTCCCTCCAGGGACAGAAGAACAGCAGGAGATGGGGAGGGTTGGGGTGCAAAGGAAGGTTATTCCTCTTATCACCTGAGGATATAGAATAGGCTAACACAGCCAGAAGAAATTCTGAAGTTACTGACCACTTTGTATGCCTCATCAAAAAGGGCATAAACCATTGTAGGCAAGGCTAGATTCGGACCAGTTTAGTGGTTGTACTTTGAGAATGGAACAAAATGAAACACTAAGATTATGTAAAAGTTAACAAGAGGAAGTTTATTTAGCCATAACTTGAAAAGGATATTCAGAAAATATACATTATTGGTTCAGCTGTGTCCCTTTGTGATGACCATGGTATGGCTCCAGTCAGAAGCCAGAGGAAAGAACTGGTGACTGTGCTAACTTTTTATACTTAGGAGACCAGGACTGGCCAACACAGTAGTTTCCTGAGCCAATTAAGTCTCCAGTATGGAGACTCTTTTATGGAAAAACTAGCCTGGCATAATGAGGTTTAGGGGTACCATTAATTAATTAGATGTGCTCAGATTCCTACAATCTAGCCAATAGCTCACTAACATTCAGACTCCTTAAGAGTCCGCCCAATATGATGGATGTTCTAATAAACCTTGTCTTTGGCTGAAAGAAGGCTTGGGTCAGATTCTTTCAGGCAGAACCCATGTGTTGCGATATTGGGGTCCCAGCACCCTCTAAACCCCTGAACCAGAACATTGTAACTTACCACACAGCTTTCATAGATCTCTTTTACAATTGTAATACCTGAAGTTAGAAATATATTTTTAAGGGCCACAGGTTGCACAGTAGATAGAGCACCAGCCTTGTAGTCAGGAGGACCTGAATTCAAATCCAGCCTCAGACACTTACTAGCTGTATGACTCTGGGCAAGTCACTTAACCCAGATTGCCTCAAAAAAAAAAAGAAAGAAAGAAATACATTTTTTAGAGAAGTTTGTGGTTTGTTTTCTTAGTTCTTGAGAATTGCTTTGGAAATTAAAAGCATTATGTTCATTTGCTTCTTTCTCCTATCACTGGTACCTCTTCAACAGATCTTAGCATCACACTTTTGACTGAATCCCAAGTTTTACAGAAGAAATCCTTTTACCAAGGGGATTTGTTCTGTGATGTTTGAATTCAGTCAAAGGGCTTCACTTGAGGACCTAGAGGGCCACATGTGGGCTTGAGGCCAAATGTTCCCCACCCCTGCACTAGTACCTACCTCACTGAGTTGTTATGAGCTTCAAACAAGATAACACATTTTAAACAATTTGTGAACTTCGAAGTTCTAATAATCAGCAACCAATAAATCATAGGAACTTATTAAGTATCTACTATGTGTAAGTCACTAAGCAATGAGATATAAATACAACTGTCAATTTCAAACAAAAATGATGCCTCTAATAGTCTCCTGAACTATGTAGGACAGTTATTATTAATTCCAATTAACAGATGAGAAAATTTAGAGCTTAATCTTTTTTTGTGTCATGGACATCTTTGGCTGTTCTAATATAGCCTATGGATACCTCAGAATGGTGATTTTAAATACATAAGATAAAATGCTTAGAATCACAAAGGAAACCAAAGATTAGTGGAAATTAGGGTAGAATTTTTTTTTCCCATCCAAGTTCACAGACTTCCTGAATCTATTCATGGACCACTTTGGGGGGGAGGGGGGAGATGCGCACTGTAGACTCCAAGTTAACAGTTCCTGATTTAGAGGGCAAGTCACATAGCCAGTAAGCAACAGAGGTGAGACAAGAATTCAAGTGTTTTGATTACTAGCCCAGTGCTCTTTCAATTCAGTCAAATTCAAAGCTCAGAATGAGTACTTATTAAGTATATACTTCTGGGGCAGCTAGGTGGCAGGTGGGCCCTGAAGTCAGGAGGACCTCAGTTGAAATCAAGCCTCAAATCTAGTTGTTTGACTCTGGGAAAGTCATTTAACCCCAATTGCCTCCAAAAAAACCCCCCATATACTGCTCCTGTCCTCAAGGAGCTTACATTCTACTATTTACATGGAATCTTCATGATTAAAATTTCTGCTCTGCTTTTCCTTATTTCACAGAGAGCTAACAAATACAATTAGGATTCTCTGTATGTCTAATACACAGAGATCACTAAAACTCTTCATTTATGTTGCTGTATACAATGGGTTTCATTTCTTTGGGAACTGAAAGAAACCAGCAAAGGTTCCTGTGAGGGTAATTGAATCAGCAAGTCTCCGGAAGCAAGATTGACTAAGCTTATATTTGGAACAGGGATGAAGCCAAGCAAGAAAGTGGGAGACAGAGTGAGGAGTGGAAAAGAAAGGATTTATGTGTGGCACACTCATCATCTGTTCTTTCTCCTTTTTTTCCCTTTTGTTTGGTGGTGTCCTTATGAGGACTCTTGGTCAGTTATGCTTTTGTATATGGTGGTGGTATTATTTAGGGTAAAATATCTAAGTACCAACACCATAAACTCCATTTGAGCAAGAGAACCAATGAGAGGTAATTGGGCTCTATGGAGTAGCTTCTAACAACTTTCTTTTTCGTTTTCCTTGTTCAACAAATCATGAGGACAGAGTGTGGCTTTCCTGTGTGATATAAAAATAGATCAGTTGCATTTAAGGAAATTGTTCATCAGTGAGTGAATGGTAGGAGAACTATATAGAGATTTCCCTAGAATTTTCCACTAATTTAGAGCAATGTTTTGTTTTCATGCTCCCTGATCAATATTGAATGTATATGTGTTGGTAAGTGGGTGAATAATCTGAATTTTCAGGCTAAGCACCACTTGGTAGGCAATGAGGATATAGCATCTTTTGAGAAGGCTCACAGTTATGCCCCAAAGAGGAGGCTCCTGAAAGTGCTACCTTAGATAGACTTGGATGAAATCACTTTCATCATGGCTGGTGGCTTGAGTATTTTTCATTCTGGTGGAAAAATTGCATATTACATACCTTTGCTGATTAACTAATTTATTAAAGACTGTTTTCTGGCCTTCCCCTTGAGTTGTCAGTGCAGTGAGCTGGGCCGAGCAAGCCTCTGCCACTAACTGTGGCCTCTAGGGCAGACTGCCCTGCTACTACCAAGAGATAATCATTAGAGGTATCCTTGAGCCTCCTGAAGGGTTACCTCCTCTTGCCATATAACCCAGAAGATTTCAGACAGCTTTTGCGTGAACAGTGGATCCCACCACCACCACCTTGTAAATCTCAGCTGGAATAGAATCAGCATCAGGCAGTTTGCCACATGAGAGGAGCTGAATGGTTTTAAAAACCTCTTCTTCAGTTAGAAGTTTGGCTAGAGAGGGATTGGCTTCAACATGAAATTGAAAGCATGGCTATCCTTTTCACAGTTGTTGCCAGAGGCTCAACCATAGTTGCCAAATATGCTTGGCGTGGCAGAAACTTCCTGGAGGTGACAGAGCAGATTCTGGCTAAAATACTGTCTGAAAATAAGAGACTCACTTATTCACATAGAAATGATCTATTTCACTATATCTGCCAAGATAGGATCCTGTATCTTTCTATTACAGATTTTGAACATTCCTGAGCCTTTGGTTTTCTGAATGAAATGAAGAGGTTTCAGACTTAGGGTTCCAGAGCACAAGCAGTCCTTTCCTTTGCCATGAACGGTAAGTTCTCCAGTGTTCTGGCTGCACAACTGAAACATCACTCTGAGAACAAACACATGGACAGAGCAGTGAAGACTCAAGCCCAGGTGGATGAACTAAGAAGATGCATGGTCTAGAACACTGATCTAGTGGTCCAATAAGGAGAAAGCCTGGAGTTACTGGTAAATAAAATAGAATGTCTGGTAGATTCATCAGTCACCTTCAAAACTACTAGCAGGAACTTTGCCAGAGCCATGTGTATGAAGAACTTGAAGCTCACCTTCATCATCATCATCACTGCAGCAATGATTTTCATCTATGTCATCATCTCAGTTGCCAGTGGTAGGCTTACCTGGCCAAGCTGTGTAGCAAAATCAATTCAGAACAATCTTAAGCCAAGAATATGAGGGAGCAAGAATTTAAGAAGCAATCCAAGTAACTTCCTCCTGATTGATACTGTTCATCCCATCCTTCCACTTTTCTTCCAGCATCCCCAGACTGCATTTTTCTTTATGTATCCCAGGGCCTACCAAAAGGAGCCATCTAAGTCACTGCTTCTGTGCCATTGCCACCTTGGTTTGAAAGGGACTTGTTATTTTTAGCTCTTTGCTATTACCCAGATGGAGCCACCCAGCTCTCCACCTGCTATTTGGGAATAAAGAGAGCTCGTATATTGGTGTGACTGTATACACCGAAAGAAAAAAAAAAGGCTTTTAAATTCTGAACCTTAATGGAAAGTTGGCAACCAGACTGTCCTGGGCTGCTATTGCTGTTACAACACCTCATGTCAGTTAAGATACCTATCAAGAGCACACACACAGCCTATACCTCTACCATATGATATAAGGACAATGGCTTAATGGAAGAAGGTCTTTTGATTGCATGTCTGCATAGGTTACAGGGGTGCTCTTCCATACTTCCTGGAGAATGGTTTAAGTGACTGGGGCTGTCTTTTCTAGGAGAAACTACCCCACTACCCATACACATATGAAAATTTACACATTGCCAGGCAACCCCCTGCTTAGTTATTGAAGGAATTAATGGAAAAAATGAGGTAGCTGATAAAAATTTTATTAAAAAGTAAGCACAGAATAACAATGAAGAAAATGTAATGAGGTTATATGGGTTTCAGTGGGACTCAAAGATAGTAACTTATTGAATGAGAATGAATGTGACTAACATTGTCCACAATACTATGAAAGTTGGGTGTGAATTAGGATCATAAATGGAAATCAGCAGTACCTTCTTTTCCATACTCAAATTGAGTTAGCAAATAGCTAACTAGTTATGTCTTATTCATACATTTTTATGTGTATTTAATTTTTGGAGAGGCAATATTACATAGTAGAAAGAGGACCATCCTTGAAGTCAGCAAGACCCTTATTGAAGTGTTTTACCTCTGATACATACTAGGTAGGAATCCTGTCACTTATTATTTACTAGATCCAGAACTCTGAGGTTCTAAACCAGTTCTTAATCTTTCTCTCCTTAATCTTCCTCTCTCTGTCTCTATCTATCTATCTATCTATCTATCTATCTATCTATCTATCTATCTATCTATCTATCTATCTCTGTCTCTGTCTCTGTGTCTCTCTGTGTGTCTCTCTCTCTCATAAACCTTTTTGGCAACCTCATGAAGCCCATGGATTCCTCAGAATAATATTTTCAACACATAAAATGCAATTTTATTGCATTTTAAAGAAGAAACCACTTATTTTGAAATATAGTTATCAACATATTTTTCTCATTCAGGTTCATGGACACCTCTTCCCTCTGAAATCTCTCCACTGACCCCTGTGTGACCATGGACTTAGGGAGCAAACCTCTGCTCCAAATTGTATGTGTTGCCATTCCTTTCAAATATACAACAAAATTATGTGAATTTCTTTTTTCTTCCCTCCCCCGTCCCCCTGGAGATGGCTACCATTAGACACAAATGCTAAAAAGAATTGTATGCTCTGATTAAATATGATTATAACCCCCCAAAAGCAAGCAAACAAACCTTTCATTGTAATGGACTGCTGTTAGTTTTTTTTCTTCAGTTTTTTGGATCCAAGGAAACTAAGTTATCTCACCATCTGTTTTTAGTTCTCTCCAACTGAAAAAAGAAACTCCTACACCAAACTGTACATTGACCTAAATTAATTCTGAAAACTGAATTGACTTTACATGATAGTTGTGTTCACCCTGCAGCCAATTATTACACTAATATAATCTTCAATGCCAATGGAATGACCTTTGTGGCCTATTTTTTTTAGAGCTATATTTATGTGAAACCAAATATCTTGAAACGAAAACTAAAAAATTTATCAAAAAAGAAAATATTTCCAAACATTTACATATTTAAACACATATAGGTCAACTATATAACTTTGGTCAAATTCATTTAGATTTTTAAAAATGCTTATATCAATATGAGAATCTATCTTTATTTGTCAAAATGAAGAATAGCAAACTTTATTATGATGAAAAATGTCTCATTAAAAAGTATGCTTTACTTTAAAATTTGACATTGAGGGCCTTTTTCTGTAAGAAATTGGCAATCAATGATAAACGAGTCATTAAAGAAATAGTCAACATCTAGAAAAAGAAGTAATGATTACAAAAATCCCAGCATGGCTTCTTCAATGACTGGTTTGAAAAACCATTTTTTTTAAAAAATGGGTTACTAAAATGGTACATCAGGGGAGTGTTGTTGATAAAGTTGACATTTACGTGAATAATTTGATTAAAAATTTTCTGATTAAAAGATAGATGTGGGCTGTATGATAAAAAATACATAAGCATGGAACTATTTGATAAATAAGATGCAAAGAATAAATAATAGAATATATTAATATTAATGTGATAATACTGGTTAATAAATGCTTCTCACTTGATTGCTTGGTGTGTTCAATGCTGACTTGGCATGGATTGTCTAACAGAGTCCCCAAGGACAGTCTTGTGCTGTTTAACATTTTTATGAATGACTTAGATAAAGGTGTATTTGGCAAGCTTATCAGAGTTTCAGATGACAGAAAGGTGGGAAATGTAACTACTCACTAGATGACAACATTCCAAAAAGATCTTGACAGGCTAGAGTATTGGACTGAATCTATTAAGACAAAGTTCAATAGTCTTATACCTGGGTTCAAAACATCAATTTCACAAGTAAAAGAAGTAAAAGGGACTGTTGGATAGCAGTTGTGCTGAGAAAGATCTGAGGGTTTTAGTGAATTTCAATCTCAATATGAGTCGGTCATGTGATGAGGGAGCAAAAGAAGCCACCGAGACCTTGGGCTATTTTTTGAGAGTCATAGCATCCAGATATGAGGAGGTGAACGTTGTTTTATGCTTTATTCTGTTCAGATCACATCTGGGTTGTTTTGCTTAGTTCTGGGCCAAAGTTTGAACAAGGATACCAGTAAGCTGAAGATCATGAAGAGAGTGCCAATAAGGATACTGAAAGTCTTTGCGTCTATGTTGTGTGACAATCAGTTAATCAGTTATGAGGAGGAGCCTTAAGGGGGACATAAAACTGTTTTTCAGTATTTGATGAGCTGTCATATGGAAGAAGGATTAGACTTTTATTTTCCCTTTTGGCCCCAGAGGGCAGAAGGATGGAAGAGCAATGGATGAAAGTTAAAAATAAGCAAATTTAGGTTTGAGGTTAGGAAAAAACTACCTTGCCACTGAGGTACCTTCCAATTAAAAAATTATGCGAATCTGTGATAAGAAGTCATGCTTAATATTCTCTCTCTCTCTCTCTCTCTCTCTCTCTCTCTCTCTCTCTCTCTCTCTCTCTCTCTCTCTCTCTCCCTTCAAGTTTTCTTCAACAAAATGCCTAATATGGAGATGTTTTATGTGATTGTCTATGTATAATTTCTATCACATGGTTTACTGTCTCAAGAGGAGATGGGGAGGGAGGAAGAGATAGAATTTAGAACTCAAAACTTTTTTTAAAAAAGGAAATGTTAAGAATGTTTTTACATGTAACTGGAGAAAAATTAAAATATTAAAAAAGAAGTCAGGGCATAGGTCTCACATCTTTGATTTGATGTGAGAAATCCATATATCTTGAAACACATCTCAGTTTTTAAATATGTAAATTGAGCATAACCAAATTAGATTCTTACCCAACACCCCACAGGAGGAAAGTATTTTTAATTAAAAGATATGCTATTGGGGAAATGACTAAGGGATTAATATTTGTTTCATCTAATTGAATACTACCATCAGAAAGTCACTACATGCATGAATACTACATGAAGTTAAGGAAAGTAGTTCATTTAGAATCACATTGAAAGTAAAACTGACCAGATTTAACTCCAAATACGTTATATAATTAAAAAAATTTTTTTTCATTCAACCTTCAAACCCACTTAGATTGTTAGCCATACTTTATTTCTTAGATAAGACCCTCTCCTCTAAAGCCCTCGATTATACATGTTTAAAGTCCCCCAAATGTTCTAGTGTACTTTTAAAGTGTTATATCAAATAGTAAGAAGATAGACATCTTGGAAAAAAATTAGTAGCAGTATAGAATTCTATGTTCAGGTCTTAAATCAGATGATATCTTACTTTGTTCTTTAAAAAAAAATGCTTCTGGGAGAAAGGACTGGAAATTCAGCCATAAAATCCTTAGCTTGGTTTCAGTAGGAGATTTCTCTCCCCCGCCCCCATCCCTTTGCTGAAACCCTAAATCTCTGTAGATATTCATTAGCTAACAGGAAGGCATTTATTACTTCACTTTTTTATTATTACTATATTCCATTTCATTTGGGATTTCATAATATTTCTCTTTGGCATTGTCATCTCATCATACATATAAAGAGATAATTAGATTGCATATCCCAGTGAACAGAAGGGGGAAAAAAATGTTGCTCCAAGACACTGCTTCACTAAATTTCCTCTGATTTCAATAACCTCCTTTAAGCACATGAGCATAATTTGTCATTTGGGTCCATTAATCTCCACTGGTTTACTTTGGGGTCAAATGAAGCCATATTGAGTTAATGCATTCTGAGATTTACCACAAAGTGTTCTCTAAGGATGATGAGATAATGACTACCAAATTATTTCATATAAGCCTCTAAATCATTATCACACAGAGAGGCTCAACTTTGGCTGACCTACATGACTGTATTTAAAATAACTCATGTACCTATACTCCACTCTTTTTCAGAAAATAAAATGAATATTTTCAGTCTTATTAAAAATACTTTTGAGGGATTCTGTAATAAAAATTAACCTTTTTGTAGCTGTCACCAGCGTTATACGAACAATTTAAAAAGTAAAACACTGTGTTTATACATAAACCAGTTTAGGAGAGAGCATTAAATCAAGTTAACTAGTGTCTTTTTCAAAAAAGTACAGTAGTTAAATCTAGTCAAAAATTAGTAGCTAACTGGTTGCATACAGAATAATCTCCATCCTCTGGTATTTGAGTCCCTCATCAATCTGGTACCAACTTCTCTCTACTCCTTATACAAGCCCTCTGCTACAGACAGATCCATCCATTTGTTATTCTATGAACCCACCACATGCATTTTTTCTGCACTACATTCATATTATTTGCCTAGAATACTCTCCCCTTTCATCAGTTCCTAACCTTTTCTTCAAGGCCTACCTGGAACCCTATCATTATGAAATTTCTGACCACACCAGGCCAACATGATTTTTCCTTTGTCATGTTAATGTTATGCATGTACTTTGCCTTAGATCAACCAGTTCCTTCCTTCCCTTCCCCATACACTCAACTTATTTTTATTTCAAGGAAAATAAGAAACTCAAAAATCTATGATCACAACTTGTTTTTAAGACAAGATATGCCCTTATATGTTTTCATCACCTTATATGTCTCAATTAGTTATACTACTACATAATTGGGGCACTTGCATCTCAGCCCAATAGAAATACTCTCAGCTCTTAATATAGTCAGAAGGCACTTGCCAATCCAGCTGATCTGCTTACATTTTCTTCTACAATTGAATTATTCCTCATACTTCAAGACTGACTCTCTCTCTCCTGTAAGACCTCAAATCTCTCAATGAATTCTCTCACATGGAAATCACTTCCTAATCACATGAAGGCATACTCTAGCTCTCTGTGCATACTCCCACAATCACCATTTACAGACCTATCTCTAAACACAAACTGCAAACCTGAGGCTATTTCCTGAGTCATTTAAATTATCCTAGGAATTAAACACACCCTTCAGCCTCTACCTTCAGCTGCCTTTTTCACTTTTGCCTAACTGTCCTCATTCCCTAACACCCTACTCAGAATTCTGCTAGCATTATTCTTTTTTAGTGTGATGTTGCATTATTCAGTGAAAGAGTACTGTCTGTGGACCCAGAGGACCAGGACTCAAATCCTGCCTACTACATGGGCAACTCACTTAACTTCCCAGTGCCTCATAAATTTTCCATCCTTATTTTGAGAAAATTTGGCTTAGATGACTTCTGAATCCCTTTCAACTAGGTGCAACCTAGATAGATAGTTGGGCCTGGAGTCAGGTAAGGAAGACCTTACTAGCTATGTGATGCTGGGCAAGTCACTTAACCTCTGCCTCAGATTCCTTAACTATAAAATGGGGATATTATTACCTCTCAGGGTTCTTGTGAAGATCAAATTGGATATTTGTAAAATGTTTAGTGCAGTGACTGCCAGATAAGAAAAGACTTTAAAAATCCTTGTTTCCACCTCTATATCTATTATCTTATTTCTCAGGACCACTTGTTTAGCACGTAGCACATTCTGTATTATATCTTTTCCAAAACAGCACATATTGCGTATTTATTTCCCCAATTCGATCATAAACACCTTAATGGCAGGAATCATGACCTAGACTTTTTGTTACCCCAGCTCCTAGAACTAATATTTCACATACAATGGGTGCTTAATAAATATCTTCTAATGGGCCTGATTTATTCATATACATGCAGCTAGAGTATATAATTTTATGGTCCAAAATCCCCTGTGTGTTTCAAAACCAAGAATTTCAAAAAGGATGAACTGAGCAGTGGGAATAAAAGTGGGGATATAAAATGTGCAGTTGTACATGTGATTTCCAGGAGGAAAATAAAGGCCATTTAAAAAATAGGATTATTTTATTTCTTCCTCAATAGATAATACAACAAGTTCTCATGATCCAATAGAATTTCCAGAACAGGATTTCAATTTTGCTGCAATGGAGAGCAGAGAAATCAATTAATTAGTTAACACTTCCATCCTTTGATGATCCATGATCTTACCCCGGGTATTCTCTAACCCATCTACTTCTCCTTCCAATGCTTCTCTCCTCTATGTCCTCCTATAAATCCTCATTAAGATATCTGCCAAATGGCCTGAAGACTTTTCTTTTGATTTCTTATCAGCGGTTGGGTACCAAGGCAATACATAGGGTACATATTAACTCTTGCTCTTACTATATGCTTTATGCTCCTTCTTTCTTTTCCAGTCTCTTTGATATTATATTTTATTTTCATATTCATTATATTAAAAATGATGTCTTTAATGAGGCAGTCATTTATTATAGCAAAACTTTGCTCTGTTCCCTGGGTAGGGTAACCCAAACGTACATCACCATGACCTGCAATGCACTCCTTTCAGTCTCTAGACCTTTAACATACATAAGAAACAGGGGCTCCCTATATTAAAAATGACACTTGAGGATCCTACTTCAAACATATTTATAAATAAAAAATCTTCCTTAAATAGAATTTCTCTTTCCAAAATTTATAAATATTTAAATTAATAACATTTTGGCAAGATTGTTCCTTTGCTAAATGAAAGAAGAAACATTAATCAGGTTAAGTGATGCTCATGTTTAGCATTTTCTGAGAAATATTCACATAAATGATTTCTCAGGATTTTAATTTTCTGAACTATGTTTTTCTGAATTCATCCCTATCATCTAAGGGCATCTCTCATCACATACTACATGTAACTTCTACCACTTGGCATTTGACTTATTGAGAGACTGAGTTGCAGAACCAGTGAATGTTCTTGTGGGTGTCAATAATTTGTATTGGCCACAGTTTACATATTATTATGAGGAATTAAAAGCGATGAGACTATAAGATGAGAGTCTAAGTGTGGCATATCTGAATCATAGGTAGATGAGATTACTTCCAAGTTTGTGTTCCCAAAGAAATTTCCTAGATGGCAGTAGATAACATCGCACAGAGATGTAAAGTGACTTGCTCACAGTCGCTTACCTTATGGGCAATGAATTGAGAATTAGGGCCCAGGTTTATTGATGCCAGATCCAGTTCTCTTTCTAATATTATACTGCCTCTGGAAAGAGATGAAGAAGTAATTTCTGAAGAAAATCAAATGTAGTTTACATCACCCCCTATCAAAAAAAAAGTCCCCATATTTAGGATGTCATGAATCCCAAGAACAGTATAAAAAAATCTATAAGATAAAAATGTCCCAGGTTATATCATACTAGACTGAGATTTATAGCTTCTCTTGCCAAAAGTCATATCCCAATCAACACCTCTTAATTCTAGTGCCTTCTTTCTGCTTATTATTTCCTGTTTTATGTTGTATATAGCTTACACATTGTCTCCTCTGTTGGATTGTAAGCTGCCTCTGTCTTTTGCCTCATTTTGTATCCCCAGCCCTTAGCACAATGCCTGGCACATAGTAGGGATTTAATAAATGTTTATTGATTGATATTATAACCAATGAATTATTACAAACAGTATGGCTTCCATACAGTTTTTATTTAATAAAATAGAGAGAAAATGCAATCATTTCCAAAATATTGCTTTTGTCAGTATATGACTTGTTATCATTAACACAAGTTTTAAAGGAGTGCTTAGCAGTAGGGATGAGGGATATCCCCTCATACTCTTGATATAGCTGTCTCCTTCCAATTCTTGCATGTATTTGCTTTGACCATTTAAATGATGGCATTACAATATTAGAAATATTAAATCATAATAACATTAACCTCTGTAACTTTTAACCATGATGCATTCTTACATTTACTTATACTTTGCAAAGTGTGATATTAAGGCACTACTTACACATCCATAGATCTGATGACTTATTTGTGAAATGAATGAGAGAATAGCTTGTTGGTCACTTGTCTATCTTGTGTATTTCACAAAATCTCCAACCAACAGGATATTTATTAAAGAAAAAACACCCCCAAGTTTCAAGGAGAATATGGAAGTTATCAACATTCTTATGGATTCCTTTTAGTGATTCAGTTACTGCATGCCAGCAGGATAGGCACTCAAGTGCTCTGAAGCAGTAATCTACTAAATGGAACCTATATAGTCTAATAGCTCTTATAAATGATCATTCTCCTCCAATCCCTAGCAAAGGTCAGATTTATGCTGGCTAAAGACAAAAGCATGCTAATTTCATTTACAATAAAAGCCACAATGGGAGAAAGCACAGTGCCCATTACTCAAATACTCCAGTTACCTGAATGTTTGCTGCTTAACTGGAGTTTCTGCTCAACTTAGGCCCAGATATCCCAGTCCAAATCCCTGTCAGGAGTAAGAAAGGGCATGGACCACATGCCCTGTTTGTTTGAAGTAAGTTGCCTCATTCCCCATGACCATCCCTAGCATCTCTAGGCATTTTGACCTTAGCTTGTACTTGAACTTTCATAGCCCTCCCACCTCTCTTCCTATTATGCACTCACTCATAATAACCTGGATTTGGCATTCCAACATACCCATCCTTATTTCACTGGCACTGAACCTGCACGTGTGCTATGGACTGTGCTATTGGGCCCTGTAATGCAGACTCTATCACTCAACTGTGAATGCCTCTTTTGAAGCAGCTCAGGAGGGAAATGTGGGGAGAGGGTGTAGATTTGGGAGTCATCTACATGGAAGTGATCATTCATGCTGCAGAAAGAAAATAGAAGTAGGACATATCCCTGAGGTACGCCCATGCCTAGGATGTAGAACATGGGATGATGACTCGCGAAGGAGATGGAGAGCTAAGAAAGAATTGTATTTCAAAAAACAAAGGAAGAGAGAATATGCAGGAAAAGAGAGAAAAGAGAGCCAGCAACCATGACTAATGTTACAAACAGGTCACTGGAGAAGTCTGAGACCATGTAAGAAGTGAAGTAAAAGAAATGAGGTGACAGATCATTGGTAACTGTGGAGAGAGCAGTTTCAATCAAGTGTTGGGTATGAACCTTGATTTCCAGGGGATAAGAACTTGGAGGTGAGGGAGGAGAGTCAATGAGTAGATGTCTTTTTTATAGTAATTTGGTTGTGAAAGGACAATGACATGGGTCAAATGAAGGCTTCTTATGGATAAGGGAGATCTGGATATGTTTATTGGTGGTGGAGAAAGCTCCAGTGGACAGAGATGAAATATTTGAGAGAGGGTGTGTCAGATAAAAGAACAAGCTCCTGGAAGAGATGAGAGGGAATGATATCAATGGCACAAAAACAACCCAGGGTACAAATAATACTTCTCCTTCATGTGGAAAATGGATACCATTTCCTCTGAGCCTGAAGCAAAGGAAGGGAAAATGGGGAATTACATTGAGAGGATTTGAGGTAGAGAATTAGGGAGAACAAGGAGCTCGTGGCAGATGTAGAGTAAGGTGTGATTCTCCACTGAGCAGAGGTGGGAGGGTGAGGAAGTGGTGTAGAGGAATTCAAGAGAAATGTTTACAAGAGACACTGTGAGGAATTTGACAGAAAATCAATCAGAGAGGAGCAAAAGAAATTGCCATATAGTAATATAGGGAACAATTGACATTAGACAATACAAATTTGTCAGCACACTTGAAAATTTAACACAATTGTGTGGCTAAATCCAGGAGTTTTTAGCATCTGTACAGAAACAGAGAAGCCGTTTGGTTGGGCTAACTCATGGCTGGGGTTTGGAAAGCCATGAGCAATTATAGGGGCCAAGGGACTCACCAGGAAAGGTCAATGTCAGCTTCAACTGGTTATTCCCATTCAGTCAAAACCAGAATCAGAGAAGTTATAAAGATGAGAATACACTGGTTACATATAGATTCAATTAAATGACATTGAGTAGTGATTTGCCCATCACCATTACAAAGATAATGTCAGACACAATTCAGCACTGGAGCTTCCTGATTCCTAGTCCAGGGCTTTGTCCTCTATTCCAAGTTACCCCTCTGGTTCAGCAAGAGACAACCCTGACTCCCCAGAAGGCCTTTCATCAATCATGCTGGATACCCAGAGCCCTCCCAACCTCACAGAATGTCTCTCCTTCTTGGTTGAGTTGAGCTATCTTGCTTCCAATGGGGGAGCTCATGTACTCCACATATTTTCTGGTGTATTCTCATCTTTATAACTTCTCTGATTCTGGTTTTGACTGAATGGGAATAAATAAGATACTGTACCTAAACACTTTAAAACATACCATAGAAATATCATGAATTTTTTCCCCTGTTGGTAACAATTCAGGAGAAACAAAATTTAGGAGAACTCTAGAATGATAAACAAAGGACACATTTAAAGATTGGGGTTTACCCTGGTGTCTTCTCCAACACCTTTTCTCCAGGTGACCATTAATGTTTTCTAATTCTTGCTGGGGAGCCTTGATTTCATAATTCTACTCTGAAAGTTGTACCTTTTCTACACAGTAATAAAGAACTAAACTTGGAGTGAGGAGATTGGTTTCAAATCATGGAAAAGTCATCTCACCTTGGAGAACTTGGGTCTCCTCATCTGTTAAGTAAGTATGATTTTCCTTATATCACCTATGTTACTAGGTTATTGTAAGGCAAGCACCTTGAATACTTAAAGCCCAAAGTCAAGGTGAATTGTTGCTGAGAGAGCTAGGTGGTACAGTGGATAGAACTCTAGGCCTGGAGTCAGGAAAACATGAGTTCAAATCGAGTCTCAGATACTTGCTAGCTATGACACCCTGGGCAAATCATTTAACTACTATCTGCATCAATTTCTTCATCTGTAAAACAGGGAAAATAGTACTGACCTCAAAGTGTTGTTTTGAGGACAAAAAAAGTTTAATAAAGTGCTTTGCAAACCTTAAAGTATTCCATAGCAATGCCAGCAATTATTCCAGTATGAAAGGCAACATGACGTAGATGATAGAGGGCTGACCTTGTAAACAGGAAAGTCTTTATTCAGGTATGCCTTTGACTATGTTAGCCCTTTGGTCACTAGAAAGTCAGTTAATCTTTCCAAGCCCAGTGTAGTATGGTGAAAAGAGCATTGTACATTGTACATAGGAGCTGAGTTTGACTTCCAAGCTTTGCCACCTATTTGAGAAAGCCATTTAATCTCTGTGAGACTCAGTTGCTTTATCTGTAAAATGAAAAGGTTGGATTAAGGGCCCTTCCAGCTCTATATCTGTGATTCTTCTGTGACCTCTCTAAGAATTCTAAGTTTGGATGAGTCAATGATAGGCCTCATAGGGTCATAACTTATAGATTGGTGGGACTTCAGATATCATCTGTGAAGGGAGTTTCCACATTCAAAATTCTCTGCACTGATGAAAACAAAGGCCCTGATATCTATCTCTACACTCCCAAACACTCATACACACAGACACATACCTGCACACATACATGTGAGTCTGCCAGCAGCCATCTGAAAACTAGGAATCCTAGAGGTATACATGACTGACCTGACACAAACAAGATAGAAAGGAAAGTTTATTTAGCTTGTAAGGATACAGTTGTCATACACAGGTCCAAGCTACATGCTTGTACTTCTGGTGTATGACTGACCATTATTTCTCCCTCCTTCTTCAAAGAAACACACCCATAATGGTGGCCTTATAGTAATGGGGTGGAGAACCTGTCACTCTGAAGAACAAACTCATTCTCACTGCTTCATACATCCCCATGTTAGATAATTCCATCTTGAAATTCTATCTTCTCCACAGTGTCTGCCCTCTCCCTTGTAATGTGTATAGGTCAGACCACAGGCTACCACCATACTCTATCTGGAATGCCCTGTCTGATGCTTGGATATAATGAAAGCAGGATCCAGACCTTAAAAAGGAGAATAGCAGCTGGAGCTGTTCTGAAAATGCTTTCAGTGAGTCTACAAAGGATGAAGTTACATCCTAATAATTTTGTTCAACTACAAAAAGCAATTACTTTATCCACTGAACAGCAAACATAAAAGACTGTGATAAGATAATGACTTATCCCAAGATGATTTCTCTCTGATCTCTCTATAACATATGCAAAAGGAGATGAATGAGAATAATAATAGCAATCATAATGGTACAGTGGACAAAGAAGTTGACTGGGAGTCAGAGGAATTGGATTTAAATCCTGGTTTTGTCATTTACTGTCCATGCAACAGTGGGCAACTTCTCTTGCTCTCAGTGTCCATAGCTGTAAAACAAAAGGGTTGGACATGAGTGCTAAGCTTCTGATAGCTCTATGACCCTATAATCCTAACAACAGATAATAATTTCTGAGCCAGAAGGAACCTTGAATGTCGATCCCCTTGCTTGAGAGATGAGGAAAAAGGCTACACATGTAGTAAGTGATAGAGGTGGGATCTGAACCCAGGTCTTCTGCTTCTAAATTCAGCTCCCTTTCCACTATAGCACAACAGTAATTACAGCAAATATAACACTTCATATATATTTAATTTGATCTTGCAATAAGCCTGTGAGGTGCTACAGATATTATCATCCCCATTTTCTAGGTGAGGAAACTGAGGTTCTAGCATGAGACAGTTTCTTTAGGGTTTTTTTAATTCATTGCCCAGTGACTGATTTGGAGTTTTATAATCCAGCTCAATAAATTGAGGTGCTACTGTTATATGGATTTCTTTTAAAAATGTAGTAAATCTTATAAAAGTGAAGTCAAATGCTACACCAAACTTGTATCATTACTATCATTGCTGTTGTTATTACTGATATTTATTGTGTACTGAAACTGCAAGTACACTCTATAGTTTGGGAGACTATTATCCTAAGTAAAAGAACATTTTTATTTTTTGGCAGCAAAGTGATACAGTGGTAGAAATCTGGTCCTGGAGTCAGAAAGACCTGATCTCAAATTTGGCCTCAGACACTGAGAAATAAACAGCTGTCTAACCCTGGGCAAGTCACTTAACCTTTGTCTGCCTCAGTTTCTTCAACTGTAAAATGAGATAATAATAGCGCTTACCTCCCAGAGTTGTTGTGAAGCTTAGATGAGGTTATATTTGTAAAGTACTTAGCATAGTTCTTGGCACCATAGTAGGCATTTAATGGGCTATTCTTATTAAGTATAGTTCAATGTAATCATTTTTTTATTGAACATTGAGTGAAGAGTTTTCTTTGGCTAAAATAAATCATGTAGCCTCCAAAATTTGGTTGCAAAAATGCAGCAGGATTTCCTTATTGCTTAACATCTTCAAGATGTAGCCCCCCCCGCCCCAACACACACACACACCCTCTAAGGTAACAACTTCCACTAAGGTTTTTCACAAGATATTAGCACCATGTAACCTGTGCATCCTAAAATAAGTACTCTGGTTCTGGAGTAAGAGGAATCGGTTCAAATCTTTCCTCTCGGGCTTACTGTGTGACCCTGGCTGTGTTACTTAACTTCTCGGAGTGTCAGTTTCTTCATATGTAAAATGAGAAGATTTAACTGGACAGCCTCTGAGGTTTCTTCCAGCTCTGGTTCTATGAGTCTATGTGGCATGGCTAATTACCGTTCAGAAAAGACAGTCTAAGAGCTCAGGAGTTCAACACCTGTGTATTAGGGCTCTTGAATCTTCAAGAACCCTTGAAGAGTAGGGGTTTCCCTGCTAAGGTCAGACATCTGAATCAGAGCTTTGCCACAATGTAAGTTAGAACAACTCAGGCATAAACCACACAGCTGCCAAAGACTTATCCTTTGGCTCTCATACAGACAAGGGTACTTGTACTGACTTGAGAAGGTTGGGGTGAGAACAGAGGAAACTCTGTGGGTCCTGAGAAGTGTGTCCTTCATCTGGATACAAGGGTTCTTAGTCTTTTTGTGTGTTATGGAGCCCTTGGTTAGTCTAGTGATGTCTATGGGCCCCTTCTCACAATAATGCTTTTAAATTAATTAAATTATAAATGAAACCAATTTTTCTGAAATAGTTATCCAGATATTAAAAACAAAACAAATTCATAGACCCAAGGTTAAGAATCCCTACCTTGGGCAGCATTAATTCTCCCCATACTCATAATCCATGAGATTTGACTGGCTGCAAATTGATCCTCTACAACATATATATCCATCAGTCAAGCAACAAGCGTTTATTAGCCGCCTTTTAAGTGCCAGGCACTCTGCTGGCCCTGGACATATAAGTACAATAACATTCTTCTACCAACTCAACTAAAATATGTGTGTGAGATATGGATTTTGTTTTGCTTTCACCTTTGAGTGGAACAGGTATAATGTTTGCCATATAACTGTTCATTTAGAGAACATTAGCTGTTAATTGTAGGGAATAGGCAAGAGAGCACATTTACCTCTCTAGCCCTTGAAATTAGCAAAAAAGTGTTAAAGATGAGATTTGAACCCATGTCTTCTGACTCCCAATCCAATACTCACCACCAAATTATGTTTCCTCTTTATTTTAGTGAATTTATTATTTATTTTAAACATTCTTTTATTTTTAAATTTTGAATTCCAAATTCTCTCCCTTCATCCCACCAATCTCCTACCCACTATGAAGGCAAGCAAATGATATTAATTATACATGTAAAATCATGAAAACATAATTTCATGTTTAAAAAAGTAAAAAAAAAATAAATAATATTAGAAAATTATACTTCACTTGGCACTCAGAGTTCATCAGTTCTCTTTCTGGTGGGTAGATAGCATGTTTTCATCATGAGTCCTTTGGAACTGTCTTGGATCATTGTATTCACCAGAGTAGCCAAGTATTTCACAGTTGATCATCATTAAAACATTGCTGTTACTGTGCTCGATGATCTCCTGGTTCTTCTCACTTCACTTTGCATCAGTTCATATAGGTCTTTTTGCTGCCTCTTAAAAGTTAAGGTCCAGGTTTCACTCTTCTCTGTAACCCTGCTGAACCTAGCACAAAACTTTGCATCTATCAGGTTGTTGATAAATATGTTACACACTAAAATTAAGCTTCCAATTGATAAAGAGCTGGAAAACATGTTTTATTTCCCCACCTATGTACTCCTTAGCTAGAGGAAGTAGATTGACTTAAACAGGAAAAACTTTGAACAGATTATTTTATCCCCATTTCAAGGCCAAGCTACTGACTAGAAAATACCAATAAAATTCGTAAAAGAAGATGACTTGCTTTTAGGCCGAAACATCTTGCTGGCACTCTGATCACATTAAATTCTAAAATGAAAAAGCCATTTTGAAAACATTTGGATTAAAACAGATTGAATAATAATCATGTATATAGATGCTATTGGTTTATGTTTATAATGAAAGGACACACTCTAATGTAGGAAACTACATATCAAGTGATAGCTTCAGTCATTATGGTACCTGAGTTATCTCAGAGTTATGGGACTCACTTGTTATACTGTAAATCATATTAAGGAATCTGAGTACATATCACCTTGAAAATGTGCTTTAAGATGTTTTCAAAACAAAATCCTAAAGTTAAGCTTTCTTGAATTTCAGTGTGTTACAGCAATTTGTGGATGTTCCTAAAGATTTGCAACTCTTTTTTTTTCCTCCTCAAATCCAAAAAAAGAAATTTTAAATAAATAAAATAGATTTTTCACTTATGCACTAGTTGGCTGTTCAGCAGGAGGTTGTCCTCATCAACAATTTTAGTGAATACCTGCATGATTACTGAGTGTTAAATGCTGCCCTCAGTTAAGTGTCTGAAATTTCATTTGCTTCAATCAGTAGAATGTTTGTGCATGCATATGTAGTGTAGCTTGAATACCTACCCAAGTATAGAATAAATTAAATAACAAGTAGGGTTTGCCAAAAAGGGTCAGGTATTTTGAGGGGCACAAAGTATGTCTACCTACCCCAAATTCCATATCCATGGTACTGAAATAGATCCAAATTTTCCAATATTGGAGTCATTTCTTTGTGTTAAAATATTACATCCAGAAAGTCTTTATTAAAATGCACATGATTCAGTTTGATTTTTAAAAATCCTTTATTAACATGTACACATTATCAAACTATCATGAATTAAGTAGCTTTTAATAGAAGTATTGAAAGAATTGAGGAGGAGCCTTGAGGAGAGACTTTTGGGGTAGAGGTGAGGAAAGAGGACATGGTCCTTGCCTTCATATATTTGAAGGAGTGTCCAGCTCTGTATCCTAGCAATCCCAGAATGCTCAGCAATGGATGCTTTAGAACAGAGTCTCTGGGAAAACTATTTTTTTCATGGCATGGCTACATGTGAAAGAGGGATTCAATTTGTTCTTCTTGGTTCCAGAGGCTAGAGCTAGGATCAATGGGTAGAAGTTTTAAGTAAATGAATTTCTATTTTTGGCAAGAAAAAAAAATTCAAGTCAATCACTTCTCACCTGGACAAATGTATAATAGCCTTTTAATCTATCTCTGCATTTACCTTCTTCCCTTTCCAATCTGTTCTCCACATGACAGCCAAATGAAGTTAATCTCTGTTTTGGGACTCACAGTATAGAGCAGAGCCTTGGGTGAATGCAAACTTGCCGAATCAACTATATGTATCTGTCCTCAGAACAGCCCAGATTATGCCTTATATTGAGGGATGTGCTAAATATTTAACAAATGGCTCTCTAAAAATAGATGCACAACACACGTAAGCTTAATGCGCTATTAATATTTTCTCTATTACTTTCTTAGGTCTAGACAATGAACAAAACAATAGATCAAGCCCTGATTTGTAGTGTTTGAAAATTTCCACGATATTCATGCTCACACTGAAAATTTAATGTTCAGCTCTATAGTGGAAGCTGGGCTACAGCACACCCCTATGGTCACATCCTATATATCCACTCAGGTTATCTTGCCATCTGCCCTTATAACTTGTATATAATAATGATGATGATGATATTTACATTGTATTTTAAAACATACAAAGCACTTTACAAATCTCTCATATGGTTCACAACAACCCTGGAAAATGACTATTTTATAATTATATAAAATACATGTGTATATATATTATATAATACAACTCGCATTTTACAAATGAGGATTGCTGAGGCAGTCAAAGGTTAAGTGACTTGCCTAGGATAACACAATTAGTAAGTATCAAGCTGAATTAGAAGTCAGGTCTTCCCGACTTGAGGTCCAGCGCACTATCTACTGTGTTACCTAGTTGCCTTATATACCTACATACCTTTGCCCCACTTTCCACCTCTTGCTCTGGGTGCAGTAACCAAATGAATAGTGTTACTGTTTTTAAAAAAGGTATTCAGTTAATTGCCATGTAGATCAAATCACCATCTCTCTGAATCCCCAGACCAAAACTTCTTTCTCTGCCAAGCAATTAGGTATGTACACAGGACAGGGCTGGGGAGTGTACAGGAACCAGAGGTTATAAAGTCATCAGGGAATCAGTACTTAGCAAGTCAGAAATAAATTAGAAGTCTTGAATCCAGAGAATCTAATATGTTTCAAAGGGAAAAGTGAGTTCCAGAAATCAATAGGATCATTTTCAAGAGACAGAATTCAATCTGATCTTATGGCAAAGGTTTCCTGACCTAAATGTTACTATCTGCTTCCACTTAGAACGTGCTCTCTTCTTTCAGAGTTCCTTATTTTTGCTAAGGGCACCACTATCCTCCCAGTTATCCAGCTGGAAAATGAGGTGTAATTCTGTCTCCTTATTCTCTTGCACCCATATCCAATCAGCTGTCCAGTCATGTCAACTCTACCTTTGTTTATATCTCTCGTATTCACTCCCTTCTTTCCTCTAATACCACATAGGGTCAGGGCCCCATTACCTCATACTTGGACTGTTGCAGTAGCCTTAAGGCAGGTGTATTTGCCTCGGGTCCCTCCCAATTATAATCCATGCTTCACTCAGCTATTAGAATGATCTTCCTAAAGCACAGGTCTGATTATTTTACACCCTTTTCCCCACTCCCCCAGCATCCTGTTGTTCAGTAAACTCCAGTGACTCCCTGTCACTTGTAGGATCAAACATAAAATTCTCATACTTAAGATCCTTAATAACTTGGACCTTTCCTACTTTTCCAGTTCTCTTATACCTTATTCACCTTCTCCTCTCCCTACTCCCCCCCATACCCTACATGTTCTTCCTTACATACAACACTTCATCTTTGGACTCTACATTTCTGCTGGCTTTCTCCCATGCCTGAAATTCTCTCCCTTCTCATATTGGTTCTTGGCTTCCCTGCCTTTCTTCAGCTCTCAGTTGACATCCCACCTTCTGCAAGAAGCCTTTACTGAGCCAAAATAGCAGAGTAGAAGCAGCAACTCAGCTGAACTCTCCCAATATTTCCCTCCACACAAACTTTAAAATAATGCATGAATTCAAATTCTGGAGCAAGAGGCATTTTTTTCCAGTCCAAAACAATTTAGGAGTTTGGGAAGGGAAGCCTGGAGTACATGGAGCAGCAACACCCAGGGTAGACCTTTGGAGGCAGCCATGATAGTGAAAGAAGAAGCTTTGGGAGCTGTAAAGGAGGCAGTAAAAGGATTGGGCAACTGCTCAGAAAGAGATTACAGGAGAACCTGATGTGAACTTGAGCATAGGACCCTGTTGCACTGCCCATATGCAGCTCCAGGTCACAGTTCCAGGACAAAGAGTACTAGTGCTTGGGATTGCAGGGGAGCAGGTCCCCTTCCTGAGTTAAGAGCAGAGGGCAGAGCAGGAGAGCAATGGCCACATCTCTCCCAGGATGGCCACCCTGGATGCACTCACAATTTGTAAACCACCAGAACTAGCTCTGATGTCAGCAGAAAAAAGCCTGAAGCTTGGGACAGTGCCCAGCCACCACCAAGTGAGCAGAACACAGCTTTAACATAATGTGCAAAGTTTAAAAAAAAAAGTATGGAAAATGAGCAAGTAACAAAAAAAGAACTTGACCATAAAAAACTACTATGGTGTCAGTGAAGATCAAGACATAAACGCAGAAGACAATAATGTGAAAACAACTATAAAAGCCTCAAATATATTTTTAAAAACTTGAATTGGACACAAATGCAAGAATTCCTGAAAGAATTAGAGAAAGGAATGAGTGGTAGGGGAAAAACTGAGAAAAGAAATGAGAATGGTGCAGGAAAATTATGAAAAGAGAATTAACAGCTTGATTTTTAAAAAAAGGCACAAAAATACTGAACAAAATAATACCTTGAGAACCAGAATTGGTCAAATGTTAAAAAGAGGCACAAAAATTCATTGAAGAAAAGAACTTTCAAAAACAAGACTCAAGAGAAGTAAAGCAAAAATAAACATGTAGAGAAATCATAAGTGATTTAAGATTAAACTGTTTATATTCCTGTATGGGAACACGATACACATAACTCCTAAAAGCTTTCTCATTATTAGAGCAGTTAGAATGAGTCTACATAGTCAGAGAGCATGGGTATGGATTTATTATGTTGAGATGATTTGGAAAAAAATGAAGTAAGAAACAGGATGAATTGGGAGGAAAGAGAAGGGAGAGAAAGAATGGGAGAAAGTATCTCACATAAAAGCATCATACACACAAGAGGTTTGGTTTTTTTATATTGGAGGGGGAAAATGGGAACAGGATGGTGAGCAATGCTTTTACCTCACTCTCATCAGAACTGGTTCAAAGAAAGAAGAACTTATATACATACTCAGCTGGATATAGAAATCTATCCTAACTGTGTGACATATGAAAAGTCTGAGAGACATAACAATCATTTTGTTAATTAAGGCTAGCAAATAATTAATAAAATGTGGTCAGTGATTTTCTCTTGTAAACCAAAGACTACCCCTGGAAAACATTCAATGTTAAAAAAGCCTTTGGAAAAGGGGGCATACCTGAGGGTGAAAATTAACTCTGATTGGTTAATAACCAATGAGGGATGGATATATTAATGAGGAGGTGGGCAGACAGTCTTCAGCTCCTCCTTCTAAGAGCATGACTCAATCATGAGACTCAGCCACCTCCAGCAATCTGGACAAAAGAATCCATCTCTATCCAGACCATCTTGACTGGTTTCCCCCTTCTTAAAGTGGGCAATTCTAAATTCTAATAGAAAGTCTGAAGGACAAGGACGTATTTTCTAAGGGCAAGATCTTTCCTGTTTGTAAGGTTTTCTCATTGGGTGAGGTCTCACCCAAGATCAAAGAGCAACTGCCCAGAGGATTTAGGCAATCTTATCTATTAGCAATGTCCTTCACAAGGACTGGGCTTTGAATGAGGAAATAGAAAGGGAAAAAAAGCTCAATGCTAATTTAATAATTGGTCATTAATAAAGAGAGAAATAATCATTTTTCTTGTCCAACAGGAATATACTAGGAAAAGGGAATAATAAGAAGAAGGAGGTGATAAAAGGGAGGGTGGAATAAGAGAGGCAGTAGTCAAAAGTAAAATAGACTTCAGGAGGGACAGAGTAAAAAGAGAACAAGAGGAAGATTCAGAAGAAAATGGAATGGAGGAAAATACATAATTAATAATCATATTAGTGAATGTGAATGGGATGAGCTCACCATAAAATAGAAGTGAATTGCAGAATGGATTAAAAACTAGAATATAACAATACATTGTTTACATACTTGAAACAAAAAGACACATATAGAGTTAAAATGAAGGGCTGGAGCAGTATCTAATATGTTTCATGGAGATTTTTTTAAAAGGTATGGGTAACAATTATGATATCAGCCAAAATGAAAATAGACCTAATCAAAAGAGATAATCAGGGAAACTACATTTTGCTAAAAGATACCATAGACAATGAAGAATCATCAAAAAACTTTACAGTAAGTTTCTAATAAAGGCTCCATTTTAAATTTACAAAAATAAAAGTCATTCCCCAATTGATAAATGGTCAAAGAATATGAACAGGCAGTTTTCAGAAGAAGAATTCAAATAGTCACATAAAAAATGCTTCTAAATCATTATTGGTAAGAGAAGTGAAAATTAAAATAACTCTAAGGTACCACCTCAAACCTATCAGCTTAGCTAATGTAACAGAACAGAAAAATGACAAAAACTGGAGGGGATGTGGGGGAAAAAAACGGGACACTAATGCATTGTTGGTAGAGTTGTGAACTGGTCGAACCATTCTAAAAAACAATTTGGAACTACACCCAAAGGGCTGTAAAACTATGCATATGTTTTGATCCTGCAGTATCACTACTAGGTCTGTATCCCAAAGAGATCAAAGAAAAAGGAAAAGGACCTGTATGTACAAAAATATTTATAGCAACTCTTTCTGTGGTGACAAAGAATTGGAAATTGAGGGCATGTCCATCAGTTGGGGAATGGCTAGACAAGTTGTAGAATATGATTGTGATGGAGTATTATTGTACTATAAAAATGATAAGGGGGATGGTTTCAGAAAAATCTGGGAAAATCCATATGAATTGATATAGAGTGATGTAAGCAGAACCAAATCGTTATACACAGTAACAACAATATTATAATAATGATTAACTTTGAAAGACTTAACTGCTTTGATGAATACAATGATCCAAGACAATTCCAAAGGACTTATGGTGAAAAATGCCATATACCTCCAGAAAGAGAACTGATGAATGCTGAAAGCAAATTGAAGCATAATTTTTTTCTTTAAAAAAAAAAACCAAAACCTTTCCTGAACTTAATGTTAGATTGACTCCAATTTGTTCTGTATGTATGCATATGTATGTGTTTGTGTGCCTGGCAGATAATAGGCTTTTTTTTTGAAAGTGGGGTTGGCAATCAGGGTTAAGTGACTTGCCCAGGATAACACAGCTAGTAAGTGTCTGAGGTTGAATTTTAGCTCAGGTCCTCCTGACTCCAGGACTGGTGCTCTATCCACTATGCCACCTAGCTGCCTTACATAATAGGCTCTTTAAAAATGTTTGATGACTTGGCATGTGCTATTTCCCCTTGTTGTAGAGATTCTTAACCCAAGATTCTTTTTTTCAAGAGGTTTTTAACTTAGATAGGGGAGAAATTATATCTTTATTTGCCCTAACCAATCTCTAGCTGAAATTTAGTATTTCCTTCAGTTATTTAAAAATATCATCCAGAAAAGGGATCCATAGGCTTACCCAGATTGCCAAAGGAGTCCATGACACAAACAAAGTTAACAAATCTGCCCCATTAGAATATAAGTTCCTTGAGGACAGGGATTTTTTTTTTATTTGTATGCCTAATATTTTCATTGCCAGGCATATTGTAAGTGATTAATATTTTTTTATTCACTCCTTTATATTCCTAAAAACACATTTGATTATGTTATTCTTCTGCTTAAATAACCTCAGTGGCTCTCCACTGCATATAGAATGACATAAGAATGCCTCTGGTTGACATTTAAAGTCCTTCATAATCTGACTGTCCTGTCATTCCAGGATGCTTACACATTATTCCACCTTGCACATTCTCTGTTTTAACTCACCTAATCCACCTTCTGTTCCTCATACATGACATTTCTCTCCCTTCTCCCTACATTTACACAAAAGGGTCCCCTCCTATCTAGAATGCTTCCCATTCTCATGTCTTCCTTTCAGTGCCCCTTGCTCCCTTCTATACTAAGTTCAATAGATACCTCTTTAAAAGAGGTGGTGCCACTGCTACTCCCTATTATTTTAAACTTATATTATGTATACTGTTGTCACTTGACTCCTAATAGAATGTAAGCTCCTTGAGGGCAAGTACTATTCATTTTTGTAACAAAAATGAGTAGTACAGTGCCAGGCATGGACATATTGGTACTTAATCAGTGTGTATTGTATTGAATAAATGAATCATAATCATGGAAGTCTTTGTACAGATGTTTGTCACTAGCACTGCGATATGAAATATCAGAGTAACCCAACAAATGAGATTTCTTGTTGCCTTTTCATGCACAATAAAATCAACCCTGCTACCTGTTTTGTCTCTTCAGTGAGTCTTAGTACCTTGTAGAAGTTGAGATAAATACATTCACTTGATTAGTATATTCTTCCTCTATTATTTGTTTTTATTGATAAATTTTATTCTAAATTGCCTAATACTTTTAAACATAATACATAGATTTACACTTCTTCAGTCATTACCAACAAATTCCTTTCTACTTTTTTTTTACTCTTCCTGAGTCAGCGTCTCAACTAAAGCGGAAGTGCCAGAATGATGGAACATAAATGATATTATTCATTCCTGATGAAAATCAGGACCATGTCTCTGGCACAGCTAGAATTAAATCTAGCAAGCAACACCAAAGAAGTAAGAGAGGAAATAACAGTGTCTAAGGAACCAATAAGTCAGATATTCTGAAGGAAGGTAAAGGCATTAATTACCTGATCAATTAATCTCTATTGAAGGAATGTAATGGAGGGAAGGATTGATGGATGCATATATGTATGTGTATAGGTAAGGGAAAAGGACCCAAGACCAGAGCAAACATAGTTCTAATCTCTGAGATTACAGAGAACTTCCACAAGTGATCAGAAGCAATACTGCTGATTGGCTAGACAGGAAAGAGACCCAGGAACTTTCTAATTGTTTTATTTTTCACTCGTCTTAGGCAAAAACCATGCCACCTCCAATTTATTACTAATAGATCCAAACAAATACGGTGTTAACATTTTATCCTGAGTTTGCAATAATACAATATGGCAAATAAGATTCAACTTGGACATTATGTACTTAATATTCATGTGTCCTACACTAAAGTAGGCCCTTTGGATTATATAAATACCTAGAAAACATTATGGCCCTTGCTCTTGAGTAATTTACAGTCCAGTCTGGGAGATAAGGCAGTATCTCATCTTGTTTTCAACTTAATGGCTAGAGAACAATTTCAAAGCAATCCTATATGTTCTCTTGTAGGATCTGGGGGAGAGACGGAGGGAAATTACATTTTGCTTCATATAACAGATATGATATTTTTAAATTTTAAACATACTATTTTAATAATAAGAATAACTCTTATGTAGTGTTTTTCTCAAATGTAAAGCATTTTGAAAATGCTTTGCAAATATTATTTCATTTATCCTCAGAAAAAAAAACTTTGGAGGCATGATAGTGTGGTAGTGTGGTACAAGATTTATGTATATACTGAATAACTTGACAGTAAGGTAGAATTTTCCCAATTGCAGGTCAGACTGTCAGAGATGCTATGACTGTATGGGGGAAGGGGAATAGATGAAGCAATAGCCAAAGTACTTGAATATTATCTAGTTCAACTCCTGAATAAATAAATCTACTTTTTTTCAAAAAAAGAAAGTTAAAATCAAAATTACAAAAAATGACACTAATATGGCAAATTACTTCTAACATACAATTATACCTTTGTACCTTTAAAATAGGCATTTAAAATAATGAATACAAAGAAAGGTAAGATCCAAGTCAGTATGTGTTGAATCTTGAAGAACTTTGACCATTACAACCAGTCAGCACAGAAGCATAGAATCATGACACAGATGAGTTATGCTGTTACCACATATGTTAACAGCCAGGTGGCACAGTTGAGTCAAAAAGGCCTGAGTTCAAAATCAGCTTTTGACACTGTGTGACTGTGACACTAAAGTAAGTCACTTAACCTCTCAGCCTCAGTTTCCTCATCTGTAAAGTGGAGATAATAATAGTACCTGCCTCCCAGGGTTTTTGAGGATAAATGATATAATATTCATAAAGCATTTTGCAAACCTTTAAGTACTAAATAAAGTCTAATTTATATTTTACTTCTAGAGCTTAGCACAGCGACTGGTACATAGGAAGTATTTAATAGATTCTTAATTGCACCTTCATTCATGCTTATTTGATTACATGTGTACAATGTTGCTCAAATGGATGTTGGGAGAAATTTGCTAAATTTCAAACCTACTATACGCAAAGCCACAACAAGAGAAATTTCCAACATAATACATGGATTTTTTTAAATGAAAAGTATGTAATGTGGGAGCAATGCACTGTTGGAGTGTGACTGAATTTAAGATGAAAAAGCGGTATACAAGCACTAGTTAAGCTTATGATCTCTCCAATTACAAAAGATAAAATAGACAGTTTTGAAGACATGAAACTGAAAACCTGCACAGACAAAATTAATGCACACAGAATAAGAGGGGAAGAAGTCAAGTGGTGGGAGGGAATCTTTGAATCAAATTTCTCTGATAAGGGTTTTGTATCAAAATAAATAAACAATATGTACATGTTAGCATATAATAATATACCATGCATGTTATTTATAACACATGCCATTTGTGTATATGTGTGCACAACATGTGTATGCTTAACATGTGTATAACGTGTGTGGAACCAAAAGCCATTCCCAGATAAATAAGTGGGCAAAGAATACGAACAAACAATTCTCAAGAATTGCAAACTGTCAACAACCACATGAATGAGAAAGCCAAATAGCTAATAATAAGAGAAACATAAATCAAAACAACCCTGAGGTTTTACTTCACAATCTGCAATTTGATAAAGATGACAAAAGATGGTGATAGTCAAGGAGGTCATTTATAAAAACAAAGTCCCAATATACTCCAAAATATTTATGCCAACACTTTTTTTGTGATGACAAAGAATTGGAAACAAAGAAAATGCGCATCAATTAATGAATGGCTAATTTAAATTTAAAGGAATATTACTGTGATGTAAGAAATGATGAATGTGATGAATACAGAAAAGTAGGAAAGATCTTCATGAAGTGATGGAGAATAAAGCAAGCAGACAAGGAAACAATATACACAATAACTACAACAATGAAAATGGGGAAAAAACAACTACATATAAAAACAAACAAAACAAGGTGAATATTGAGAAATTATAAAGAACAAGCATGGCTTGAAAAAAGAGATATGAGAAGGTATCCCATTCTACCCCTTTACAGAGATGGGAGCTCCACAAGTATTGCACATTACATGTATTTTCAGACTTTTTTCCAATGTATTCATCAGTTATGCTTATTTTCTTCCTCCTTTCCTTTATCATCTTTAAAAAATATTATTTCTTATATGGGATAGCTCTCAGGGAGGGCAAGGAGGAAGGGATAGTAGGGAAAACTATGATGACATACAAAATAAAAGAAATCAATAAAAAACTTATTTTAAAATAAAAAATAAAATAAAATTGCTGCCTCTCATTCAATTTGGACACATTGTATACTGCACAATCACTTGAATCTAGAAATATGAACGAGGCACTACATACAGTTTTTAGAGTTGTTAAAAGAGTAAATAACTGTATAAAAATCAAGCCATCAAAAACTTTGTAAAATTGTATGATAATATGCAATCAGAGTACATATTATTTCTTTAGTATCATGACATATGGGTTTTTTACATCAGAGTACTTTGGAGGGTGCCTGAGCTAGAAGGAAGAACATTGTCATTCTTAGTGATTATAATAAAAATGAACTATATTCATTTTATAACAAAAAACTTTCTCCTTAAAGTTGTACTTCATAGATTAATAGAGTACTCTAAAAAAAATTAAATCCAATAACTTCAAATTCATAATTTGATCCAAAAGATAAAATAGCTACATTTATAAGAAATAACATTGAATAATACCTTTCTAAAATCATATTTAATATTTTCAAATTTATGAAAAAATCATATAGGAGGAAACCAAGACCTGTCTGTTAATCACTTGAACAGTCTACAGAAGCAATTTTAATTTTATTCTAAGGACCAAGATATTTCTAAATATGAACATAGAAGGAACACATTTGCTATGAGCAAATATTATGCAAATAAGGCGATTAAGATGTCCATACCTCTTGAATGAGAGACTCCATTACTGGGCTTATATCCCAAGGAAGCCATCAACAACAACAACAAAAGTCCCCATACGCCCTAAAATATTCATAACAGCATTTTTTGAGATAGCTAAGAATTAAAAACAAAGTAGAAGCCTATCTATTGGGGAATGGCTAAACAAATTGTGGTAAATAAATGTAATGGGATATTATTATGCTGTGAGAAATGGTGTGTGTAATGAATCCAGAAAATTATGGGAAAAACCATATGAAATGGTGCAGAGTGAAGTAAGCAAATCGAAGAAAACAATATACACAATGACTAATAGAAAAATTAACACACCAAAAAAAATCCAAAGTTAATGTAACAAAATTATATAGATCAAATAGAACTCAGAATGAAAAGATATGAAAAGACACTCAAAACCCACCCCTTTATGGAGTTAGGAGGCCCACAGATGTTACATAATGTACATGTTTTTGGACTTTTTCCATGTGTCAATCAGTTGCACTGATTTTTTTCCCTTCCAAAAAATATTATATGTCATATGGGATGGTTCTCTGGGAGGGAGAGGGAAAGAGATCCATGTGATACTATGCTGATGTAAAGCAAACAAACAAACAAACAAACAAACACAAAAACAAAAACAGAAACAGAAAATTTCAATAAAAAATTTATTTAAAAAATAATTAATTATGTGTTTAACATTTACATGGCGGGTTCAAAAGTGTAATATTAGCACCAGGCATATGTGAAATATTTTATACTTGTTTCCTTATATTTGCTGAAATTGGTTCTGAATTGACTCATTTACTTCATATCTCAAAACAGAAGAAACAGATAATCCTAAAGGTCACAGAGTAGTTAGTCCTGTGGCATGATTGATGGGCCTTTCTACCCACAATTATCTTTTTAGTGGCCTTGTCAGCGTGCCTGAATTCCCACCATTGACCATTACTTTTGGTAAAGGTACTGAAGACAGCTATTAAAATGCAAATATGCTCTCTGGAACAGGAAACACATTAGCCTATTACCACTCAGTCATTTAACAGCAGAGCAAAAAATAGCTCATCCAATTACCTCCAGTCACCTAGCAGGGCATTATTTAGTGAGGATAATGTGCAGCATTATAGACTCATAGACCCTTAGTCCTGAGTGGGACATCAGAGATCAGTTAGTACAATCCACTCATTTATAGATGAGGGAACTAAAGCCCAAAGAAATAAAGGATTTGCTCAAAACATATGCAGCCAGAAGCTGGATCCCCTGATTCTTTCTATTATATAATACAATCTCTATTTAAATCACTTCAGTGGTTATACAGGAGACAAAGGCAAACCCTTCACTGCAACTTTTCATAATCACTCTCATTCATTCACTTGCTCCCCAAGTAGCCACATCTGTGACACCCTCTGAAGAAGTCTCTGACTTCTATTCCCCTGTGGGGATGGGGGAAGATTTCTCATGCTTTCCAAAGGCAATAAAGTGGATTGGAAATTTATTTTTGAAAGCTAACAATCTTGCAAGAAATTTTTTAATTTTAAAAGACCAGCTACATGGGTTCACAGGTTTTACAAATGTGGAAATCACAGTAGGTGTTTCTGCAAGTAATTACACATCATTTATCAAGTAAAAAACAGCTTTGTAGCACTGACATTTACCAAATCAGTGACTATAAGATAATTATAAAATCACACTATCCCACTAAAGTTGATGAAATTATGATGTAAATGTGTTTTGCTCAATTTTAGTGGAACAGATACTTCCCAGAAGGGTGTCAAGGAAATTGAACAAGGACCTGTCCGTAAAAGGAAACCACCTTTCAAAAGCACATTTGTCATTCACAAGCCCTGCTCCAAAACTAGGCAGGCAGATCAAGTCTTAGGATGGCTTTTTATGTAGGTTGGGGATTCAGTCAGGGCTTCTTGCTTTTGCCAAGAAAGTGTGCACATTTCCTGCATTCTCTTCAAATGTTCTTTGATAACAGAAAACTTTTAGCTCATGGAAGGAAGTCAAGCACATATATCACTGCCAATAAAAAGTCTTTCAGCTGCCCTTCAGTGTCCCTAGTACCCCTCTCCTGTGCTAGATTTACCTGTTTTAAATAATGGAAAAGCTAAGAAACCAGAGGAGGAAAAATATGGAAAAGCTGCACATTCCTGTATAGGGGTATTTCATACAGTATCTATGATAGGAAACAAGAAAAAGAGATCCTTTTTAAAAGGAAGCAAATCTGAAAATGAGTGTAAAAACCAAGGGCTGATTATCCCTCTTTAAAAATTAGTATTTTTTTTTTTAGTTTTAAGAACACTGGAGAGGTAGATGCACATGTGAACACCCACAGCTACCCCCCCACCCCCACACACATATCATTTGCTAGTAAAATCAGGTCATTTCTCTTCCCAAATATTGCATTCAATGCTAATAATATTTGGAAAACTCCTAGGACTTGGAATTTCTGTGTTTAAAAGTGCCACCATGTGGAAGTGAGCAAACATAACGATTCTGATATTTTTGCATGGGAAGTTTATTTCAGAGCTGCTCTCTGAATCTTAGGCAGATTAATTTTATCATTACCTGAAGTCCTTTTAAACTATTTAATAATGAGAGAAAATGGGCTATTTGTCTTAGCCTATGAGCAGTGTTCTCATCTTTCTAAATCAGCATTTCAGACAACTCAGTGAGCATTTGTTGTAGCACACAGTTCTCCAAGGCAATCTCCACTTTGTCAAACTTCTCCAGAAAACAGAAAGACATACCAATTCAGGATGAGAAAAATGTTTTTGAACTAAGAAGGCAGCTGGCGGCACAGCAAATAGGGGCTGGACTTTAGATCTTGAAAAAGTTCAAATCCACCCTTAGACACTTACTAGTTATGTGACCCTGGGCAAGTCATTAAACTGCTATCTGCCTCAGTTCTTCCTCCTCTCTCTTTTCTTTTTTTCTTCTCTCCCTCCCTTCATTCCTCCCTTTATTCCTTCCTTCATTCCATCTTTCCTTCCTTTGTTCTTTTTTATTATTTCCTCTCATCTTCCCTCCTTTCCTTACACTTGTCTGTCTTTCCATTTTTGTTGATATGCATGATTGCACTCTACTTCATCTCATATAGGGCTTTCCATGTTTTTTCCCCACATTTTATTTTATTATTTTATAGCATCATAATATTCTATTATATTAACATTCCATAAATTATATCAGTCATTTGCCAATTGTTGGGTATGTAGGTAGTTTCTAATTTTTTTTCTATTACAAATAGAATAGCTATGAATACTTTTGTATAAGTAGGTCACTTTTATGATGTTTTTAGAATAGAATCCTCGCAATGAATTGCTAAGTTGAAATGTATATTCAATTTTTTCCATTCACTTGCATTTTCCTGTATTGCTTTCCAAAATGTTTGCATATCTGTAGTTCTACCAACAATTCTTTAGAGCACCTATATATACACATATTGCTAAAAACAATATCCTTTGTCTTTTCTTATTTTTGCAAATGGATAGAAGGCAGGACCTGGAATCAGTAAGACTTGAGTTCATCCTTAGACACTTAAATAGCTATGTGACCTAGGGCAAGTCCCAACCTCAGGCTGCCTCAGTTGCCTCATCTATGAAGTGGTAATAATAATAATAATCTCTACCTCTTGATGTTGTTGTGAGGATAAAATAAAATAATATTTTAAAGCATTTTAAACCTTAACACATTCTATAACTGAAAGAAGGAAGAGGAGGAGGAAGAGGAAGAAGAGGAGGAGGAGGAGAAGGAGGAGGAGAAGAAGAAGAAGAAGAAGAAGAAGAAGAAGAAGAAGAAGAAAAGAAGAAGAAGAAAAAGGATGATGATGATGACGATGATGATGATGATGATGATGATATTTTCTGTCTGGACCAAGAAGTCATATATTACTTTAGTTCTCTTATTGATTTTCATAACGGAGGCAGACTTCCCAGAAGCACATAGGTTCAAATTAATGTTAATGTTCAACAAAGTGAAACAAAAGATGTCATTTATGCATGTGATTAATTCCCATTTCTGAGTAGATAAAACAGCTTTTGAAGAAGAAAGGAGGGAAAAAGAAATATAAGACAATATTGTTATTCCTATGGGCGTGGTCAACTCATCTTTTAAAAACAATCCATGGTAATCTAAAGGTTCCCACACTGTATAACTCAGGCAGTAAAATGGTGTACCTGTCTAGTTTTATATTTTGACAATATGAAATACACAAAGATTATTGAAAATAGATTTTTAAAAATAGTCAGGGAATGAAGTATAGCAACTGCCCTGATTAAAGTGTATTTCATCACATCTTGAGACCTCTGTAGAAGATCACTGATTTAGAGCTGGAAGGGACCTTAGAGGTCATTGAATCCAACTCCTTCATTTTCCAGGTAGAGAAACAGAGACCCATAGAGGTTAAGTAACTTGCCCAAAGTCACATAGGTAGTAAGTGACAGATATGGAAGTCCTCTGACACCAAATCAATTGATCTTTCCCCTGTAATCTGCTGTCTTGAAATGCTTCAGAAACACCAAATCATTTCTAGCAAATAAGTACCGTATTCTCTTTTGTGAATTGTTATCCCCTTGGCCTTAAATAATAGTATAAAAAATTACTGTGGAATCTCTGGTCTTTAAAGGCAGGGATGTCAAACTGAAATAAAAATAGAGACCACTATTCATACATAAGGATGCCTGTGGGCCCATATTGACTCAGTCTTAAAATGTAATGTTATCTATTTTATTGTATTTTTATTCATTTTGTCAAATATTTCCCTATTACATTCTCCTCTGGTCTCCCAGCACTGTTGAGGGCCCATGTAATCCTGGGTAGCATGGTTGTCACTTCTGTCACAGAGTGCCATCATTCATCATTGTGAGACTGAACACAGTGGAGGAATCCCATCATCCAAGCATACACCCTTCAACTCAATCCCTATCCAATCAGTCCTGAAGTCCTGTCAACTCTACCTTCAAAATCTCTCGACATCTACCTTTTCTCTCCCTTTTCTACCATCATACTTCAGGCTGTTGTTATCTCATGTCTAAACCATTATAATTACTAAATGGTCTCTCTAACTCTAGTCACTTTCTCTAACTCTTCTTATACTCCCGTACTGTGTGTCAAAATCATTCTTCCCTATAATTTTCCTTATAATCTGTTGGGAAATGATGTCATTCTCCTACACATACTTTAAGTGCCCACCTTTCCACCCCACAGTTAAGTACAAAATCTTTAGTCTGTGATTCATACTCCTCCATAGTCTAGACTCAGACATTCTCTCTCTCATAATCTCCCTTACTTTACCTCCTCCCCCAGCTTGAAATTTGATTCAACAAAAAGACAATACTTATGGAACTCAGCCCCAAGCACAGTCCAGGGCCAGAATGGGAAGGCGTATCTGAAAGAAATACATTTAGAGTAGGGCATTAAGAAGGAAAGGAGTCAGATTAGGGAACCTGAGGACTGCGTAGGTTTCAATCTAAGAAATCAGTTGGGGGAATGGAGGTATGAGAATTGGGGGAAAGAGTGATCCAGAAATCACCTGGGAAGCTCAGAGATAAAAGTGAGATGGGAGAAGACCAGGAGGTAAAGTAATGGAAGAATAAAGATGAGAATGTCAGGAAGAGGGCAGAAAAAAAACTCAACAGTTGATAGCAAATATGATTGTTGAGCACCTGTCATATGCACTGTGCTAAAGTCTGGGAATACAAAGAAAAGCAAAAATAATCCTTGCTCTCAAGGACTAACAATCTAACAGGGGAGACAACAGTGTAATAAACTATGCACAAGCAAGATATACCCGGGTTAAACTGGAGATAATCTCAGAGGGAAAGCTCTAGCCTTTTGGGAGACAAAGAAAGTCTTTACATGGGGCAGCTAGGTGGCACAGTGAATAGAGCTCTGGCCTTGGAGTCAGGAGGACCTGAGTTCAAATTGGCCCTCAGACACTTGACGCTTACTAGCTGTGTGACCCTGGGCAAGTCATTTGACTCCGATTGTCTCATCCCCCCAAAAAGCTCCCCCCAAAAAAAGAAGAAAGTCTTCATGCAAAAGGAGGGATTTTAGCTGGAACTTGACAGAAGCCAAAAGGCAGAGATGAGGAAGGAGAGAATTCCAAGCATGTGGGGGCTGCCATTGAAAATGCAAGTCTACAGTCAGGATGTCTTGAGCAAATAATAGCAAGGAGGCCCATATCACTGTTTCATAGAGTATGTAGAGAGAAGTAAGATATAGAAAGTCTGGAAAGCTAGAAAGGGCCAGGTTATAAATTACTTTAAAGGTCAAACAGAGGATTTCATATTTGATCTTAAAGGTAAAATGGAAGCACTGGAATTTATTGATTTGCATGTGGGTGTAGGGAGGGACATGGTCAGACTTGTTTAAGGAAGATCAATCTGGTGACCAAATGGAGGATGGACTGGAATGTGGAGAGACTTGTAGTAGAAAGATCAACCAGTAGGCTATTGCAATAGTTGAGGCATGAGGTGAAAAGGGTCTGTCCTAGGGTGGTGGCAGTATCAAAGGAGAGAAGGGCCCATTCAGGAAAGATGTAAATAAAAGTAGAATTGACAAGACTTGGCAATTAAATGGCTATGGGGATGGTGATAGAGTATGAAGAGTTAAGAATGACACCTGATTTGTGAACTTAGGTGATTGCAGTATCTTTGACTGAGTAGAGAAGTTAGAAAGAAGAGAGAATGTGAAGGACAGATAATTTCAGTCTTGAACATGCTGAATTTGAAATATCTAATGGAGCATTTAATTAGTGATGTCCAAAAGGCAATTGGATAGATGATACTGGAGATCAGGAAAAAAGTTGGGGCTGGATAAATATGAAAGTCATCTGCATTGAGATAATAATTGAATTCATGATATTTGATGACATCAACAAGCTAAACAGTATGTAAAGAGAAGAGGGCCCATAGCATAGTCTTGGGGATCCAGAAAAGGAAACTGAGGAATCAACAAACAGGAGACCCAGAAGAGAACAGTGTCATAAAACCCAAGCGAGAAGAAACTGTTGAAGAAGAGGCTGATTGACAGTGTCAAAGGCTTTAGAGAAGTCAAGAAGAATGAGAACTAAGAAAAGGTCATTAGATTTGACAGATAAGAAATTAATAATAACTTTGGAGGGAGCAAATTCAATTTAATAATGAGGTTAGAATCCAAGCAGGTTAGAGTTAAGCTCTAAAGATCTCTTACCAACTGATCTATTACACCTCCAGGCTTTCACTGCCACCCTCCAGTCCCTACCCAAGATGATTAGGAGCTAGCACCCTATTTTCCATCTTTTGCAGGCCTGGACTGAATTCATTCTTGTTGTGAGTGACTGCCTTCATTTCAAACCCTTACCCATCTTCCTCAGCGTCATCACATTCCTCTCCATCTCTTTCATCTCTTTCTCCTCCCACTCGGGACTCCCAGAACACTTATTTTGGCTCCTTTCTCCAGTTGACCACCATTTTTATTGTTGTTGTCCTTCTTGTTTTAGTCTTTTAGGTCATTGGAGCCAAGCTCAGTCATGAAATGTGTGTTAGTGTACTTGGAGTAAGGGGATCTGTGGTGGAGTCTTGTACTTACTACTTCTGTGACCTGGTTTTAACCTTTTAACCTTTCTGAATCTCAGCTTTTTCATCTATAAAATTAGATGATTTCTAACTTGTCTCTTGCTACCTCTGCTTCCCCCATAATATTAATGAACTCAGAGATATAAGAAAAAATTGAAATTTCATAATATAAGAATATCATACAGCTTTATTCATTGCTTTTGTATAGCCCACTGAGCTCACTTCCATGAATGTCCTCTGAAAAAATAAAAAGAATCCATAAAGCAATTAACACTTGGGCTCCTGGAATACTTTTGTGAACAGTTTGCATGTCTTTATAATGTTTTCCCCTGTTTTTCATCAGACTGTTGTTGACAGATGCAAAACAGATAATAGAAAATAAATATGGACTCCATTAAAAATCCAATTAGATTTCAATGTATGCAGAAAAAAAGATCAAAGGAATTCTCTAAGTAGAATTTAAAGTACCTATAATGGTCAAAGATTATGAAAAATTTACTTTCTAAATCTCTCCCTCTATGGCTCTTTGATAAGTACATTGTCATTGGGAAAACGGAAGAAGTCTCAGGCTGAAGGAGAGTGTATACCATTACTAATAAAATTTATTTAGATTTTATTACATGGAAGAAATGGAGGAAAGTAGAGGGAGAGGAGAGAGGAGCCAGTGTAGAAGAGGGATTTTTTTTAATAGTAGATTTCCTGTGAAATTTGATCCAAAATTTCTTATTGAAAAACAAAAATATCATTCTTATGGTTGGATATAGAGGTATTTAATCCGCTAGAAAGCAAAGGAGTAGCAAGAAGCTGGCATATTCTAATTACTGTATTCTAATTCAAAGAAAAGAATCCATCCTCTTTAGTTATCCTTTTTAGTGGCCCCTCTTCCTCATTTGTTTTCTAAAGATGCCAGCACAATGATGCTTAGCAAATGGGGCCACTTAGCAATGTTGTAATTAGTGTCCCATTTGTAGAAGCAATGGACTTCTACATTAATATTCTGTCACTGTTTTATAGGCATTGATACAAAATAATGACAGAAAAGTGACTAATTGATTTTTTTTTTCATTTCAAAAGCTATTCAGGAACCAGCTTGTTTTAACATGAGCTTTCTATTCTTATTAAGGAATTACTATCTTCCAGTGAGTTGTTGCTCTGTGCTTTCTCATGAACAAAATTTCACTATTCACCAATTTTTGCTCCTGAAAGGACACTTTAATCAAGGTTTAGGGCATTTTAAAAAAACCTTCTGTTAAATATTTTGCACATTTGTAATTGCAGAAAGCATGACTCTCCCGCTTTGAAGCATAGCCTAATAAAACTAACCTCGACAAACACAAAACACACACACACACACACCCTTGAAACCGTACATTTACCCTACAACTCCTAAGATGTGTACAACTTCAGTTTCTAATGCGTGCCTTTTCAATCTCAAGAGACACATTGTTCTTCTGGGGCAACATGACATTTGCCGCAGCTGAGCCTTCATGGCCTTGTAAAGGCTAGCACAGAACACAAAAGAAACACACACTGCCTTGCTATATGGACAAAATCCATCTTTGTAATCTGTCCATATAATTAAAATTGATTTTTAAAAAGTCATATTTCTGTTCATTTTTATAAGGAAAATTATGGAAAGTTCTTGACCCATTCCCTGAAGTTATCCTCTTCTGCCCCCAAATTCTCAGTTATCAAACACCTAAATAATTGCTTTGTCAATTGCACTTACAGAAAAAAAAGAAAAAAGATGGTGCATAGCTGTTGAGGCAGAGTGAATCAGTCTGCTTATTTGCATCCAGGGTGAGCAAGAGCATAAAGGTCAAGGTAGTAAAAGGGACAATGTCCGCCTGTGAATTTCCATTGGTTTAGGAAGTGAATCTATGTTATCAATGGTGAGGGAAACTCCTGGATAAAGTAAGTCTATTCTAATAACAGCACCTTCATTGCAATTTATAGTCTTAGTGAATTATATAATAGGTTAGGTGATTCTCCTTACCAGGGGTGGGGAGCCTGTGGTCTCATGTGGCCCTCTAGGTTCTCAAATGCAGCCCTTTGACTGAATCCAAACTTCACAAGTGGAGGAAAGGAAATGCAACTACCCCAATCATCCCTGTTTAATTCAGATGGCCTTTTGACATTGAACATGCTCAGGTAGGTTTCACACACATTGAGTTTACTAAGTAAAACAGGAAGCAGATTTCTGAGGACTGAAGGGGACTGTCTGGGTTTAAAGATGGAGTTCATCTTGGTAGTTGGAATTTCTGTATTTTGGACCTGCAAGTCACTGCCAGTCTGCTAGAGGTCATGGAGAGGCTCAGCACTGTTAATGGACTTTATCACTCTATAAATACCTAAAAATAATGTGATTATTCATACATATCATTAAGATTGTTACAGCATGTAAAGTAGTTAATGGATTTGCACGAAATGAGCAATAATATGAATAAAACCATTCCTACAAGGTCTGTTTTGACTATACTTTGGTTCTGGACACTTTGAAGAAAAAAGGCTTTTAGTAGCTCTTGGACTTAAAAGGAATCTGGAACAAAGACTCCTTATTTTTCTAATTCCCTCAGTAGATCTGCAATTATTCAAAAAGATAAGGCTGCAGAGAAAAATATAGCACCAAGAACTTCTGTATGCTCTCTTATTTTGTATGAGTTGTGTTGCTCCCCCAAAAGTTGTTCGTTCATATATTGGGGTATATTTCCTGAGAGACCAGCATTCTTGGGGTAAGGTTTATTCATCCAGGGGTCTGTAGGGTTAAACACATGGTGCTGGATCAAGCCACCAATAAACACTGGCACCGGACCAGTCCATTTTCCTCCTTATATGGGGAGTATAGCTCTGGGACCTATCTCTACATTATTCATATGATGTCGTCCCAGAAAGAAGCAAGCACCCTCACATACCTTGCATGTAGTGGGCATTCTAATATCTGTTGAAATGAATTAAAATTCCCACCTGTTCATTATAGGAAAAGTAGAGAGATATTGATATTCTATTGACTGACAATCCTGTTATGTTTAATGTTGAAAAATACAGTAAAATGAGAAGTTTAAGAAATTTCCACTCAAAGGTTGATGAATGGATATAGATTAGAGACTCTTTATAATCCTTCGTTGCACTTCAGTGGAGGTTGCATGTTAAATTAGAAACAACAATGAAACTGTAGTTAGAAGTTCTTGGTCCCAGCTGCAACCCTGATGCTTATTAGTTGTGTGCCTATGAATAAGCTACTTAACCTCTCCATGTCTTAGTTTCATCTGGAAAAAGGAGATAATAACTAGCTCACTGACTCAAAGGAATATTTAGAGGACAGTACTTTGTAAACTTTCAAGCCCACTGTAAATATGGGTTGTTTTTAAGCGAGGTCTGCTTCCTACATGGCATTTTTTCACATGGTCAGTTTCCCTCAGGGCAAGTTATTCCATGAAACACTCGATTTCTACATTTAAAAAAGGTAAATGTTATGGGAATCAAATGGGATAATATATGTAGGGTGTTTTCCAAAACTTAAAGAGATGCTAACATAATAGATGCTATTATTATTATCCCTAAAAGGTAACATGACTTACTCAAGAACCGGCCAGTACAAAATAGCTTCATTTGTTTTTTTGTCAAGATTAATAAATTAGTAGATGAGGGCAATAATGCAGAAGAAGAATAGCTAGATTTGACAAAATTATGGCATAATTAGGTGAATTCAGAATACATTTAATGATAGGACCTAAAGAGGAGTCAATAATGAATTCATGTCAACTTTGGGAGAACACTCTTGTAGAAGGCCATATCTATCCTTGGTTTTTGTAACAATTTTTCTTTGATTTGGAATAAAGACATAGATGACATGTTGATCAGATCAGCAGATGTAGAGTGGATAGTTAACATACTGGGGAAATCATAGTTCTGGACTTAAATTTTTTAAAAAGATCTTGGCAGGCTAAAACAATAGGCTGAATCTAATAATCTGACATTTTAATGGGAATAAATGTGAAGTCTTTCATTTGGATTCAAAAGAACAACTGCAGGACAGCATTTTAGTGCAGTTGAAAAGCATTATAAACTATCAGTTAATCTGAAAAATAAATGAAGAATTTAGTAACTGAATGCTTTATATGCTTCAAGAGTATGACATGGAAGTTTCCACCAAAATTAAAAATCTTAGGTTGCTTTAAGAGAAGTGCATAATTTTTAGAATAGCAGAAATGAGAATGCCCTTGTACTCTGGGTAATACCATATTTGAAATATCAGGCTCATTTCTAGCATCCATTAGGATGGAAGGTGACAAATTGGAGCATCCTCAGAATTAGGCAACCAGGATTATGGCGGGGGGGGGACTGGAGGCAATGAGGATTATTTGAAGGAATAGGGGATGTTTACTCTGGAGAAGGAACTTAGAGAGTGCTTACCAGCTATCTTCAAGTATTTTAAGGGTCATCCTGTGGAAGCATGCTTAGACTTATCACTTTCCCCTAGAGGGAAAAACTAGGAACTATGCATAGAATTTACTAGAAGGTTCAATGTGAAGGGAAAATAAAAACTTAATACTTGGCACTATTGATAGTGGAATGAACTGATTTGAGAGGCAGTGAGTTCTCTTTCACTGGAAGTCTTCAAGTGGAGGCTGGTTGATCACTTGTCAAGGTTGTTATAGATAAGATTCTCATTCAGGTACAGATTGGACTAAGGAACCTATGAGATTTCTTCCGACTCTGAGATTCTGTGACCTGAAGAATTACTTCCTATCATTGGAATGAATTTATTCAGGTTCTGCACAATCACTTTACTTTCTCTTAGGCCAAAGAGAATTTCCTTATTGACACTGAGATCTGACAACATTCCCTCCTCCTCCATCCAGCTTTTTATTGTATCAGAGCTCTGGTTGTCTTCAATAATATGCCTAATTCTGAACTCTGGTTCAAACCACAGTGATTGCTGCTCAATGGAAGTTAGAATTAATAAAATCAGAGTAAGCACTTTACCACTCCTTTCCCAGTGAGAAGGAAATAACAATTTCACAGTTTGATACCACTACCCTTTTTTGGCATGGACTATGTGCACAAGACACTCAATTATGATCAAATCCTAATGTAAGGTCACTTAGCACATTACGTTTCACAGAGTTTTGTTCTGGATAATATACCGAAATGTTAATGTGAAAGCAGCAGAGTTGTCTGTTAAGATTAAGTAGCATGGAGATTTGAAGACTAAATCTAGTTTTGCCTCCATTGTGTTCCAGGTGGTTCTGTAGAGAGATTTAAAGTATTAGCCTTACACAAGTTTATTCTTTTTCCATGAAGCCTCCATACTGTCTCTTTTTATTAAGAAAGTAATGAATTACTACTCAACCAATAACACCTAGTATTGGTGGAAATAAAAATAGATTGACTATTTTCTTTACAAGATGAGAGTGAAAGGAAGATACCTGGGTTCCTTATAGTGAATTGAACATAAATCATTTTTTAAACAAAATTATAAATCTTCTTCTTGAATCTTGTCTATAATAAAATTATGTTGAAAGAAAAACACAGGAAAAATTTAAATAGATTACAGTTTCAAAATTTACTGGTTAGAAAACAAGAAAAAGGTGTTACATAGAAAGTGATATTAAATAGACAGGATTCTTCATTATTCATATTATGTTATACCAGTATCATTTTGTATTTTCTTCTCACTAGCCTGCTATAGTACAACAAGCACTGGAATTAGAGTCAGAAGACCAAGCAATTTCAGCCAAGTGCAAGATTACGGTATCATACAATTGTATGATATTATTATTGTATCTGATTTAGAACTGGAAGAGACACCTAGTTCAATCTTCATTTTTTACTGATAGGGAAACTGAGGCACAGAGATATTAAATGGCTTAGTCAGGGTCATACAGATAGTAAGTGCCTATACTGTGATTTAAACCAAGGTCTTCCTGATTTCAAGTCCAGTATCCTATTAACTATGCCATTCTGCCTCTCCACCTGTGAGACCTTCCGTGAGTAATTTAAGTTCTTTAAATTCAGGGTTTGTTTGGTTTTTTCTGATTTGTAAAATGGGAAAAAATGGAGATAAGTATTGGGAGTAGTTCTGGAAAGGAAGGGAAGAATATCTCTCTCTCTCTCTCTCTCTCTCTCTCTCTCTCTCTCTCTCTCTCTCTCTCTTTCTCAATCCTAGGCACTGAAATAAACCAAAATGGGTAGCCCAGCCAGTCCAGACCATTTCTATTTTCCCATACAGCACATCATAGACTCTGATGGTAGAGCCCAAATATGGTGACTCTGCTGGCACTAACAGAGATAAAAATCTGTTACAGAAGTTGTGGCATATCTCTTACATTTGTATTTGTTTTCCTTTCAATTTTATGTTTAATTTTTTTTTGTAGGATGCTCCATTTTAATTGGTCTGCTCACCAAACTTTCTGTAAACTTCCACCCCCCTCTATAGGAAAATACAGCTCATACCCATCCACTATCTTCCCTGATAAATTGTGGGGAAAGGCAGTTTTGCCAGTGCAGTAATGTCAAACTCAAGTTGAAGGAGGAGTCACTAATTCATAAATAAGGATCCCTACAGGCCATATATTGACTTAGTTTTAAAATGTATTACTCATGAAGTTTTATTGTATTTTTCTTGATTTTGTTAACTATTTCCCAGTTACATTTTACTATATTTTAATGTGCCACTGAGGCAGCATGTTTGACACCTCTGTTGTTGGCTGGTTGTTGTTGTCCTTCATTCTCAAAGAGGTCCAAGATGACATCACTATTTGGGAGTCAAGGGACAGTGTATCCAGCTGTGGCTGATCAGACTGATATGAGCTCAGAAGGTTCTACAACAGGTTGGGCTTAAATAGGCCACATGAACATTCATCATGGAGATGTCTCTAAATCTGTGCATCTTGCATTTCTTTTGAGCTATTGCAAGTCTGCTTTGCTCATAGAGCACAGTGCCTTCTTTGATACAGGTGCACCATGCTGGACACTCCTGTGCCAATGTCTTCCATGTTTCACAATTGATTCCAAAGTTCTTCATAGAGACATTGAGAGTGTTCTAGTATTGCTTCTTCTGACCTCCATGTGAGCACTTGCTTTGTGTGAGTTCTCCGTCAAATAGTCTTTTAGGCAAACATACATTTGTCATTCAAACAATATATATTCCAAATATATAAATGGTTTAGTCTCTTTTCATTCATAATTCCACATTGACATGGGACCAATTCACAGTTCCACCAGTAGTAGTATGATTGTATTTTCACAGCTCCTCTAATAGTTAACTTTTCATTTTTAACACCTTTGTCTATTTTCATTGAATAAAGTGAAAATTTCATTGTTTTACTTTGAACTTTTTTTATAGTTAATGATTTTGACCATGTTTTCATGAGGTTATTTATAATTTCAATTCCTTTTTTTGAAAATTGTTCATATCATTAGTCTCATACCCGCTAGGAAATGGTCCTTCATCTTATAGATTTTTGCCAATTCTCTATATGTCTTAAATACCTTAGATGTTTGATACAAAGAACTGAACTGTGTTCATCAGGATCTCACTGTAAATGAAACCAGAAAACAGAAAGTTAAAGCTAATTGACAGAAACTGCCTAAGTGTTCTTGGAGGAGTCAGATTAAGAGGTTGATGAAGTGGCTTTTATCATGTGTTCAACAGAAACAAGAAATATATTTTCATAGGATATTTGGTCTTCTCATAATTCAGTGATCATTATAAACTTTTGAAGGAAAGCCATTATGAAAATAATTGCACATTATGCAGTAACACTTGTCGCTGGGGATGAATAGGCAAAAAAAATTCTATGAAGAACTCAATGAGACCTTGCAAATAAACAAGGTATTGATACTGAAAAAACAGAATATGGATAGAACCAAGGACATAGGCACTACTTACAACAATTGATTATAACATAATGATTCCTCCACTCCTCACCAAAATGCAAGGTTAATGGGAGGTCTGTTCAATTCAGCAAACACTTATGAGCACCTTCTGTTTGCAAAACACTGCAACAGGAACTGGGGAGATACAAAGTTTATATGAGACATTCTTGCCCTCATGTGGGTTATAGTTTAATTCAGACACCAGCAGGTTTTGTAAAGGTATTGCAATTTGCTTTGTGTTCACCTTCAACATCAGCTAAACATTCAGTCGTGTTAGTGTTGTCCTTGATGTCTCTGCCAATTACAAGCTGTGTGACTGTGGTAAATTATTTAAGCTCTGTGGGCCATATTTGCTTCATGAGGTGGTCAAACCAAAATCCCTCCCAGATCTAAAATCTACAATTTTTACAGTATCATTCTGAAATGTATTTTAAGATGTTTCACATCTACATTTTTATTCTCCAACATGTAGATAATAATTGAACTTTGCCAAATACTGAATGATGGTTACTCATAGAAGAACCAATAAAAATAATTTTAAAAGTCTTTAAGGGCTAAGTGAAGATAATAATAAATATTTTAAAGAAAAAACCCCACTATCAACTCCAGTTCAAAATTGTGTTTTCAAAGCTTGTTCTTACTGTTACTGTACGTGCCCTATTAAGGAAGCTAGGTGGCATAGTGCCAAGGATGAACTTGAGGTGTGACAATGGGCAAGTCACTTAACCTCTTAGTCTCAGTTGTCTCATCAGTAAAATAGAAATGATAATAGCACTTACCTCACAGAGCTAGAAGGATCAAATGAGAAGATTCATGTAAAAAGCTTTGCAAAGTTTAAATTGAGCTTTAAATAAATGCAAGCTATTGAATACTACTAACAGAAATTGTTATTAATAATAACAATAAACATTCCTTCTTATGAATTCCTATTGACGAGTGAGAAGTCACAAAAAGCAAGTCAAGTTCCTAAAAGGTGCATGTGCAGTTGTTGTTTGTTCGCTTTGCTTATGAAATAGAATTATGAATGTTTTAATGGTAACCCGTGAAAACGAAATTTTATTATCCGCTAGGTATTATGATCTGACTCATGATTTAGTGTTCCTTAAACCTAGTAATTCCATTAATTCAGCAGATGCTCCTTTTATATTTCTACATCACCTTGTAAAGACTGGGCATGGAGGAGGCTTTCCATGAACACTTATCTGAAGGATTGGAACTGTCCCTTAAGATTTGATTCCATGAAGTGATGCCTGCAGTAACTGACTGCAGTGATGCTTGTTCACCAAAAGGCCCAACTGATTCGGTTGCATCCAGACAGTTATTCCCAAAGTAGATAGCTGTTTGATTTGCTCCATATTTGATCCTGGTTTACTCATACATAGGGGTTCAAGTTTGGAATAAACTGACTCTTCAGTACACACTTTGCCTAATCCATCCTTCAATTCTGGGCTTCACTTAGGGTCAAGCTCTTTCAGTGGTGGCCTGGGTTTCCTTGGCCTGAGCTGACATTCCTGCACAACACAGAATCCCAGAAAGGACTTAACCTCCAAGGAGGGACTGCTGGGATCACCCTAGTTCAAGCTCTCATTTTGTGTGTGTGTGTGTGTGTGTGTGTGTGTGTGTGTGTGTGTGTGTGTATGCATATATGCATATATATCCTCTTATCTATGTAGAACTTTAAAGTTTGCACACACACATGAAAAAAGTTCTATATGCATATCTTCTTTGATCTCACAGCAACCCCACATGGTTGGAGTTATCATGAGCATTTATACATGACCAAAATGAGGGTCAGAGAGGTTCAATGATTGCTTGCAGATTACAGTTAATGATTCATTCACCCAGGCTCACTCAATGTTAGAAGGATTTCTTGAACCCATATTTTCCTGACACTAAGGTCAGTCCCTAACCACTACACTAAGTTGCCTCTTGATTCAACTAAGTTCTATTTGAAGAATGCCAGTTCATTTAGAAAATTGGGAGTACTGTTTCCTAACCCAAAATGCCATGGGATCAAAGCACAAAAAGTAAGCAGGTGCCACCTTTTTGGTTTCTTTTGATTTTAGAAGTTTGGGCTTTTCTGTCTGGATCACCCAGGACTCTTGTAGCTATTGGTTTTGTCCTACAATTATCTGGGTCAGTCAGCTTTCCTCCTATACTCTTTCCATCTTCTCAAATTGACTGCCATTCACTCCAGATCTATTCACTGCCACTGCTAGTGAAGTGGTCTTAGACTCTCCAATAGGAACTTAAATCTATGAAGAGATCAAGGACAGGCAAGAACCTTTTTCTTCCGTTGCTAATTGATAGAAAAAATCCTTATGTTTCAAATAGATAGCTAAAAAGAAATTATTTTATTCACTTGCCCTCAAAAATAATTCAATGTCATCCATCAAACATCTACTCTATCAGTCAGTTTTAAAAAAGCATATATCAAGCACCTGCTGTGTGCCAGGCACTATGCTAAGTACTAGGGATACAAATAAGGGTAAAAAGTCATCACTGCTCTCAGTAAGAGAGAATCTGGGAAAGAAAATGTAAATATCTTGGTATATGTAATATATATACAGGGTATGTAAAATTAATTTGAAAGGGGAGATGTGCTAGGTTCTGGTGGCACAAAGATAAAAATGCTGATAGTCCCTGCCCTTGAGGAACTTATACTCTCTTTTATAATAAAAATGAACAGCATAATCATGTTGATACATCCTGGATTTTTTTTTGAACCTTAGATTTAAAATTCAGATGGATTGCTCCCATGCTCCTTGGAAGTTCATTGAAAAGTGGCAAAAGGTTTTTTAAATCTATTTTTTAAACAAGTAAAGTAATTACAGTTCGATAAGTTTGCTAGTTATTTTGAATGGCAGAAGATCTTACTTTACTCTGTGGATCTTCCACTCTAGCCAAATGAAGTAGCAGACCTGACATTTCAGGCGAATACAATTTCTGTTCTAACCTGTGCTTTAACAAACCATAAAAGTAGAAGGGAGAGTTAGCAGTATTTGGCCTCCAGAGTAAACCTGCTGGAGCTGTCAAGCTAATTTTTAATATTTGATTTGAAAATTTTGGGCCCAGCAGTAATGTATTAAGATACAAATGAAATTTTAAAGGACAGAAGGGAGAAGCATATTCTTTAACTTATTTCCATCATGAAAAGGTTATAAAGGACCTCCTGGCAAGGAAGGGGCTTTGTTTCACTGTCTGGATTTCCCTTCAAATGGTTATAGATGGAAGTTTAATGTTACTTTCTTTTCCTTTTGGTCTTTATTTTACACTAAAAGTCTCCCCTGCTGTTTTTGGAGGCTGGAAGAAAGACATACATGGGCATAAAAATTTATTATAAAAGCAACCTGTAGTTAGTTATAAGAAAGAAAACATGCCTGCTATAGCCCAGGGCACAGCACTCTGACTTCAAGGCCCTTAAGAGCAACAGAAAGCATGAGCAGGTGGTACTTGGATCTGCAGCTGAGTTTTCCATCCATTTGACTAAGTATATGGCAGGTCTTGTCCTCCAAGCATTTTTCCTTGCAAAGACCCCAAGGAAGAACAAGCATTGAAGTTCCTTGCCATTAAATTGTCTAATAGGAGCAGCCAATTGGAGGACCCAGGGCTATGTGAGGCTCATCAGTATTTCCCAGATAGACCTTGATACAATTGTGAAGGGGGATAATGCTATTACGACTTTCACTGAAGCCATAATTAAAAGGAATGTGTCCATTCCCTACCGACCCACCCAGACCGGTGTTATTTTACTTCAGAGAATCCTCAGGTCCAAGATAATGGGTCTCCTCTTCAGCCCTGCTGCAGTATTGGGCATTTTTAGAAATCTGGCTCTGAAGTTATTGCTGTTACCACAGACTACAATTGCACTGTAATTATATGCAGGTGGGAGCCATTGGAACAAATTGTACAAGGTCAGGTATGAAAGATGTATCTACTAGAGGGCAGCAGAAATAACACTTCCAGCCTCCCTCCAGTCTACCAAAGTGATATATGTCTTTCAAAGACCTAAATTGGTCTTATAACAGATAGAATTTCTTGAAGACAGCTTTCAGTAAAGAAAGAAACATATTTATGGATTACAATTTTGAAGGCTTTTCATGCAGGTCTTTGCTACTTGCACTGGTAAAACTGGCCATCCTTGCTAAAATCTGATACTTTTAAAGTATTGTTTGTCTCTCCACACAACGAAATACCAGCAACATATCTCCCTCATTTGAACATTCAAAAGATAGGTTTTTAAAATAGAATTCATTGAGTGTTAGGAATAAGTTTTTTCTTCTCTAACGAGTATGGAATAAACATTTTCTTTTTGTGGGGTCCAATTTGGAAATTCTGTTCACATTAGAGGGATTTCAAAGCATTGATGTGGTTACTTTTTCTTGTTTTGTTAGAATTGCTCTATTCTATGTAATAAACATCTAGAGAAACCAAGATAATTTGTTTGAATGAACAGTCTGTAAATTCTACAAATGCCAATTGGAGAATCAAATGGATTGATCCTCTAATTGGATGATCTCTTCACAAATACCATACACATCATCTGGCTACAAAATGTAATGCTGGAGAAGCTAAAGCAAGAGTTGGTACACTTTTGGAGATAGTGGCAATGTGCTGTCCATCCAATGTGGATGCTCTTGTGAGCATCCAGGGTGGTTATGGTAGCTCTCATGAGGAAGAAACTGGAGAAAGTAGAAATCTCACACATGGGAAATTTGCCCAATGAATGCCATGGGTTGCTGATGTCAAACATAAAGTGTCTATTACACATGATACCACAGCTTGGATTGTGGATTAGGTTGCATGTTAGATATAATGTATTGGCATTCTCATCTGTGCTCAATAGCATTGAATTATCAGATTATAAAGCTGCATTGAAGTGTAATATGTCCCTCCAAAATCTGTCCAAAAGGCTGTCTTTGAGGCTGCCTTGTACAGAAAACTGGTATATCTGGCTTTCCAGCTACAGAGCTCTGGAGCATGAGAGAAGGGTCACCTCTACTTGTCACAAATCATCATCCTCCATTCAGTAGTCTACCAGAGGTGAGTTCTTTAAGCATTGGTATTTACGTTCCAAAAAGAATTCTGTGACATTAAAAGTGGAAAATTATTTAGAGTGAATAGAATTCATGTCAGGCTTCAATATAAATGTGTCCATCTATTTTTTTAAACTTGAAAATCAAAACTGTCCTTACTTACAATGGGCCAATTAGCTCCAAAAATGTTAAGAAAAAAATGACATTGCAGAGCGGGAAAAAAATCCCAAAGAGATCAATATGCACAGTGACTACAATAGAAAACACTAACAGGGAGTTGAACTCAGAATAAAAGCATTGGTTCCAGAGGACAGATGATCAAACACACCTCCTTGAGCTTGGTTTAAAAAAAAAAAGTAGGTAATATGAGTGCTGAATGTTTCATACATCAGATGCAGTCACAAAATTGTCCTCTATGTGTTAATTTTGTTCAACTGGTTTTTCTTCATGACAGGGGAGTATTCTGTGTGAGGGAAGGCTATCTGGAATGTCTATGTATGTCATGAAGAAACAAAAGGCATCAATAAACCTTAAAAGAAAGTTGGATTTTTGAACACGTATAACACACAAAAAAGTAGACAAAAATATTTCTCAGGCACCTTTTGAAAACAATGAAGGTTAGTTTAATATTCATAGCTATGTTATAATGGAAAGCATGCTGAATTTGTAGTAGAAAAGACCTGGATTCAAATCTCAGTTCCCCTATTTATTAATATGACCTTGGACAAATCACCTTATATTTTTTAGTTTTACAATTTTATCATCTGTAAGACGCAGATAAATAATACTTGTGACCAATGTAATAAAATTCCAACTTAGATATCTACCTCATAGGATTGTTGTGAGGCTCAAATGTGATAATGTGTTCAAGGCATTTTCAAAACCACAAACCACTATATAAATGTTAGTCATTATTTATTAAATTGATTTAAGGGGCAGGATGAAAAGAGTGAAAAGAATAAGTGAACTAGAAGAAAGCAATTTTAGCAATAAAATTATTTTAGTTCAATCACTTTAAAGAAATTGACCTGTAATTTAGAATCTGAGTAAGCAGAAATTACCATCTATTATAACTTATTTTACTTGTGAGTTTAAGTTATTTTCAAATAATAAAGATATTGTTCTATAACTTAGCAAGAAATATTTATCGAACATTATAGTATTGGTATTTTATAGGCAAGGTCATAAGATCTAGGATGTGGCTGTATATTCAAAGAGAAACCTTCTCTAAACTGTCCATGATATAAACCCAAACAGCTGGATCAAATCTGATCTAGCTTGAAATGCAGAGGTTTCATTTCTGGTTACTAAAAGAAATTGGCGAACCTTTTGGAAATGCAGGTCCAAAGCAGATGGTATTCTTCTTGGACCTTCTTAGTTTCAAACTCTAGTCTTCTTCCTCCCTACTCTCCTTCCCCACCACCCTTTCTCTCTTTTTCTCCACAAATGAACCAGTTTATTTGCTAAGAATGATTTAGTAAATTCATTTAGCCATCCCTCCCTCCATTTCTTTCTTTCTTTCTTTTTCTTTAATTTGTAAGGGGTTGGTTGGGGTCCTTCACTCTACTGATTGTCATGGGTCAAAGGCAAAGGGCTTCATCGCAGAGGATGGGCAGGGACTCAGGGTATCCCCAGGCAAGTCAGGAAACAGGTCTGAACTCATAACACAGATTTATTTATCTGACATATACATATGTGTATGTATAGAAACATATATCAATGTATGTATTTTTGTATGTATAAAATATTCTGTGTATAATTAATGCCAAACTCACAATGTGGAACCATATTTCAATATATCCACCAGGTGGCATCCTCTTCAAGGACTAGATGAACCAGAAACAGCTCTACTTTTGTTGACCTTATGATTCCAATATGGGCCGCAAAAGTAGTTCATGCTTTTCTTTGTGTTTATCACATTGTATTTTACATTATAGGTATTTATGTACCTACTAAATCGCATAGTAGACTGGAATCTTGGGAACAGGTTCTTTTCATTATTCATCTTTTGTATCGTCTCTAAGACTTAGCCCCATGCCTTTCACTTAGGTGCTCAGTAAAGACATGCTTGCCTATAGGATGTGGAATGCTGACTTGCAGTTGGGGCACATAAATGTAATCATAATGCTCCTAAGGACCAGGTCTGATCCTAACGCCACATCTAGGACTATACCCTCTCAAGACTCTGACCCTTGATGGGGAAGAACTAATTTGGGAAGTTCTGAAGCAAGAGGGCCCATTAGCAAGGGGTTCATTTACAGATGAGGTCACTTTAATCCATTTTGCTGAATTGTGTCCTTGAAAATTTTTGAAACACTTCCAAGTGCTTCCCAGAATGGGAGAAAGAAGGTCCAATATACAGACCTCATTTTATTGGCTCATTTTCTGATTTATTTTCAAGCAGAGGGACATTAGAAAGCTGAGTATTGGTAAGCTATTTCTGTTTCTCATTTTTCTCCTAAGTCAGCCTTCTGCAGAAAGCTCCTCTGTGGATATATAGCCCTATATCTCTGGATCCTTGGTCCAATGTGATTTCTAAGTTAGCTAATTTAAAAAGTAAGTAATTTTATTTCATTGTACATGGATATACATACTTTTCTGTTGTGCATAGGAGTACACACTTTTTGCCAATCCCTCAATATTGATGCAGTGTTCTTTAAAACACAATTTTGGAAGAATATAAACCTCCTCAAAATTTTCTAGTAATTGCTGGGTAATGAGCTAATTTTTAAGCAGGGTTATTTCAAGCAGGGAGGAATACTTTTTTTTTTATCATTTAAATAGTAACTGAACCAGCTTCAAGAAACATGAAATAACTTCAGATGGTTAGGAAACCACAACCATTGACAGATTTATGTGTCATATGCCTATAAAGAATGGGTTGCTTCATTCTGAGCAAAGGATTCAGGTCTCCTGTGAATCTGTGTCTCAGAATTTTCCACCTTCACAGATCAAGTCGACTCAGGTCTTCCCAGCTCCATATCATTAGAGCTGGAAGAGACTTGAGTCCTCCCCCTACACCTCAGTTTATCTTTGAGAAGTAACTAAAGCTGAAGGGCAGAGCCAAGATGGCAGAGTGAAAGCAGTGACTTGCTTGAGCTCTCCCCCAAACTCCTCCAAATACCTATAAAAAATTGCTCTAAACAAATTCTAAAGCAGGAGAACCCACAAAAAGACAGAGTGAAGCAAATTTCCAGCCGAAGACAATCTGGATGATGGATCGGAAAGGTATATCACACCAGGCTGGGAGCGCAGTGCAGTGCGGGCATGCAGGCCACCGCAAACCTGGAGCAGGCCTCAAAGGACTGAATCGCAGGCAGCTGTGGAGGTTTCCAGACTTCTCAAACCAAGAATGCCAAAGACAACTTAGAAGGTCAGTGGGAAAAGTCTGTTTCTGCGGTGAGAGAGGAGCTAGGTGTCAGAGCCAGTTCCAGAGCACAAAGCACAGAGAGAGAGCGACGGGTGGTGGCTGCATCCTAAGCTTCCAGCCCACAGACTGAAGGGGAATCCAGTGGCTGATCAGAGGGGGACTGCAGGGATCTCTTTGCCAGTGCTGAGGCAGGAATCTCTTGCTTTGCCCATGCTTAGATGTGGGTCACAGTTCTGGACTGCGGTTCTGGGGCAAGGAGGAGCACTGGCGTGGTGGAGCTTGTAGTGGCTATAGTCACAGTTCCAGGACAGAAAGGGGTGCTTGTGGTCACTAATAGACCAGAGCACAGGCCAGGAAAGGAGTAAACATCTCGCCCGTTATCATACCACCTTGCAAGAACTGAAAATTTACAGGTCCCTACATGTATCTGAAAACAGCTGTATAAACCCCAAGCTTGGGACAGTACATTCTCCACATTGGAAGCAGAGTCTTACCTTACCAAAGAGTTTAAAATTCAAGTAATTGGGCAGGATCATGAGCAAGCAGCACAAAAAGAGTCAGACTATATTATCTTACTTTGGTGAAAAAGAAGATCAAAATATACAACCAGAAGAAGACAACAAAGTCAAAGCTCCTACATCCAAAGCCTCCAAGAAAAATATGAATCAGTCCCAGGCCTTGGAAGAGCTCAAGAGGAATTTTGTGAAGCAAGTAAGAGAAGTAGAAGAAAAACTGGGAAGAGAAATGAGAGTGATGCAAGAAAATCATGAAAAACAAGTCAACAGCTTGCTAAAGGAGACCCAAAAAAATACTGAAGAAAATAACGCCTTAAATAATAGCCTAACCCAAATGGCAAAAGAGGTCCAAAAAGCCAATGAGGAGAAAAATGCCCTAAAAAAAAAATTGGCCAAATGGAAAAGGAAGTCCAAAAGATTACTGAAGAAAATACTTCCTTAAAAATTAGAATAGAGCAATTGGAAGCTAGTGACTTTATGAGAAATCAAGACACTGTAAAAAAATCCAAAAGAATGAAAAATAGAAACAATGTGAAATATCTCATTGGAAAAACAACTGACCTGGAAAATAGATCCAGGACAGATAATTTTAAAATTATTGGACTATCTGAAAGCCATGATCAAAAAAGAGCCTAGACATCATCTTTCAAGAAATTATCAAGGAAAACTGCCCTGATATTTTAGAACCAGAGGGCAAAATAGAAATTGAAAGAATCCACGATCTCCTCCTGAAAGAGATCCCCAAAGGAAAACTCCTAGGAATATTGTAGCCAAATTCCAGAGTTCCCAGGTCAAGGAGAAAATATTACAAGCTGCCAGAAAGAAACAATTCAAGTATGTGGAAACACAATCAGGATAACACAAGATTTAGCAGCTTCTACATTAAAGGACCGCAGGGCATGGAATATAATATTCCGGAGGGCAAAGGAGATAGGATTACAACCAAGAATCACCTACCCAGCAAAACTGAGTATAATCCTTCAGGGGAAAAAATGGTCATTCAGTGAAATAGAGGACTTTCAAGCATTCTTGATGAAAAGACCAGAGCTGAATAGAAAATTTGACTTTCAAATACAAGACTCAAGTGGAACATGAAGAGGTAAACAGGAAAGAGAAATCATAAGAGACTTATTAAGGTTGAACTGTTTACATTCCTGCATGGAAAGATGATATTTTAACTCATGAGACCTTTGTCAGTATTAGGGTAGTTGGAGGAAAATTATATGTATGTAGATAGATAGATAGATAGATAGATAGATAGATAGATAGAGATAGAGGGCACAGGGTGAGTTGAAGATTAAGGGGTCATATCTGGAGAATAAAATTAAGGGATGAGAGAGGATTACTAGGAGAAGAAGAAAGGGAGAGGTAGAATGGGGTAAATTATCTCACAAAAAAAAACAGAAAAGAAAAGGCTCTTACAGTGGAGGGGAAATGGGGAAGGTGAGAGGGAATGAGTGAATCTTATTCTCATAGGATTTGGCTTAAGGAGGGAATAACATACACATTCAATTGGGTGGAAATCTGTCTTACCCTACAGGAAAATAGGGGGGAAGGGGACAAGAGAGCAGGGGGATGATAGAGAGGAGGGCAGATTGGGAAAGGGGTAATCAGAAGCAAATACTTCTGAGGAGGGACAGGGTCAAAAGAAAGAATAAATGGAGGGCAGGATAGGATTAAGGGAAATAGAGTTAGTTTTTCACAACATGTCTACTATGGAAGTGTTTTTGCATAACTGCACATGTATAACCTATATTGAGTTGCTTGCCTTTTCAATGAAGGTGGGTGGGGAGGAGGAAGGGAGAAAATTTGGAACCAAAGTTTTAAAAACATATGTTTAAAAAAAATGTTTTCACATGCAACTGGGAAATAAGAAATACAGGAAATGGGGTACAGAAGTCTATCCTGCCCTACAGGAAAATAGAAGGGGAAGGGGATAAGAGAAGGGGGAGAGATAGAAGAGAGGGCAGACTAGGGGAAGGGGTATTCAGAATGCACGCCAGCTTGGGGTGGGGGAAAGGGTGAGATGGGATGAAAATTTGGAACTCAAAATCTTGTGGAAGTAAATGTTGACAACTAAAAACAAATAAATTTATATTAAAAAAAGAAAAAAAAGAAAAGAAAAGAGAAGTAACTAAAGCTCAGAGAATTAAAATCGCAGGCCAAAGGCACAGGGATAATTAGTATCAGGGCTGGAATACTAGTCCAATGTTGTGACCCTCTTCCCTCTCTCCCTGCCTCCAATCCTATGATAAGGTGCTCTGTGATTGTTAGGAGTTGAGAGGGATAATGGTAGGCACTTACCCTCTGTCTTCCTAAGTTGCCTCATCTGCAAAATTGAGATAATAATTGCACCCATCTTCCAGGGTTATTGTGAGCATTCAATGAGATAAAAACATTTTGTAAACCTTAAAATATTATATAAATGCTAGCTATTATTATTGTTTTTTGGATAATGCACAGAAAGTTGTATCAAGGAATAACATTTTGCACTGCTATTGTTAATTACCTGCAAACCTTAAAATGTGGTTCCCTATTATGAGGTCTTTTTCTAGAGAAGTTAGTCTTAGGAAACAAGTCTAGTTCAATTCTAATGCTCAAGTTATTTTTTGTTTTTTATTTGGCTTCTAATCTCATGCAAACAATTCATTTATGCAATTCTTATTTTTAACAGTAGTAGCCCCATTCAAAAATATGAGTCAGATTAATAATTGTTCTAACAACCTGTCTGCTTCTGGAACATAAAGCAAAATACATTTTTAAAAAAATCTTGAGGATTTTAAAACTTTTAGTCCAGTTGTTTGGAAGTTAGATGAAAGTTAGATGAAAGGCACACAGGCCTTCCTTTGAGTAGCACATAAAAGAGTTGGCAGCATTAGTTTTCATACATCTTAAGTTGTCAAGAAATATAATTTCATGGAGCATGTGGTCATCACAAATTGTGGTGCTTTTAAGTGCTTGCAAAAATAACATTATGCAAAAAATAACAGGCTATACAGCAACATCTGTTAAAGAAAACTATGAGATTGAGTGGGGGAGGGACTTTTAAAAGGGTATGTAGATTGAAATTAGGAGGGTTGGGAGAATAGATACGATAGTAATAGATAAGGGAGGGACTTTTGGAGGAGTGGGTAAAATAAGGAATAAGAGGTTAAGGGGAGAAGATAAGGTAACCAGGATAGGGTAAAAAAAGAGGCCAGAAAGGAAAATAGTGAATAAAAATAACTGGGCATAGACCAATATCTTACATCATTTACCAAGATGAAGTCAAAATGGATACATGACATAGATATAAAGAGAGAGCATGTAGCATATTATTTATCAGACTCATTGATAGGTGAACAATTTATGAATAAACAAGAGATAGAGAGCAAAGTTAAAAGTAAAACGGATAATTTCAAATACATGGAATTTAAAAGGTTTTGTACAAATAAAACAAATGTAGCCAAGATCAGAAGGAAAGCAGAAAAAGGGGAGAAATTGGCAGTTTATCATACCTAAACTATATGAAGAACTTTGTCAAATCTATAAGAATATGTCATTCTCCAACTGATAAATGGTCAAAAGATATAAACAGGCAGTTTTCGAATGAAGAAATCAAAATAATTTGTAGTCATATAAAAAAATGCTGTTATCAAACTTAATCTTTGTTTAAGAAAGTTTGGTAAGAGAACCAACTTAGTAAAATCATCCTGAAGACATGCAAGAATGAAAATAAGAGAAGTCAGTAAGCTGAGTAAAGATAGAAAAGATCTGCAAAGATAATTTATAATAATGAACTTTTTATAAGCAAGGAAGGGGGCAGCTAGGTGGCACAGTGGATAGAGCATCAGCCCTGAAGTCAGGAGGACCTGAGTTTAAATCCGGCCTCAGACCAAACACTTGACACTTACTAGCTGTGTGACCCTGGGCAAGTCACTTAACCCCAATTGCCTTAAAAAAAATGCAGTAACAACATTTGGACTCTAATATCACAGTTATATAGATAGGTGTGTATGAATATATATATACACCCTTATGTATGTGCATATGAATACATAATATATACATCTACATATACACACATACAAATACACATATACACACATATATACTTATAGAAGGAATAGAAATGCACTGAAGAGAAAAGCAATTGGAAAAGTAGCTGAGTAGACCAAGCGGACATAAAGTATACCTATGCTAGAGGCAACAAAATCATGAGGGTGTTAAAGTAACAATTTACCAAGTATTTGAAGGAGTAGAAGAAACCAGAGGCATAAAAAAAAAATCTTAGACCTTGTTAATGCTGAAGCGCAATCATGAGAATATTATCAACTATTAATCTGTATGCCCCTATTTTCCCTTTTATGTCAAACATTTTATCTCCACACAGCTGACTGAAAGATGAAAAGAATACATACAAATATCCACTGTGTTTTTGTTTGTTGACTCTTTTTAAAGCATTTTATTTGTTAGAGGAAAACACCTACTTTGAGGGTCTCTTTTAACAAATATCTCCCCATGAATTTGTCAGAATTACACAAGATGCCTCGAAAGGTATAACAATGGAGAAACGTTTGTTGGCTACCATTTAAATACATCAGTATCAGGCTAGGCCTGAAATAGAGTGATGGGTGCTTATAGCACCTCGCCATTTGTGAGGACCAAATCAGATAACGTTTATAGAATACTCTGCAAACATTAAGTGCTCCATAAATGTCACCTGTTATTATTGTCTTACTCCAGTGTCTTATTGAAGAGGCCGTCAGGTGAATTTGGCTCCACCCATTAAGTATTACCTTCCTTCAACAAGTTGCAACAGGGTTCAGCACTTTTCTTTTACATTGTTCCTAGGCGTTATATTCAGCTGTGAGATATGAAAAACAGTAACCAAACTCATTTCTAGATTTTAAGTTAAAAAATAAAGGAACTCCTGAAAAGGAAGGCCCTCCCAACCTACTTTTTATCTATCTTTTAGGATGTATTTGCAATGGCTTCTGGACCACTGGAAGCAGACTGTGTTGGCTGTCTGAGCACCAGGCTAAGTAAATAATTCCTCTGCTCAAAAATCCACAGTGGTTCTCTACGGCCTACCCAATAATTTCCAACTCCTTTTTTCCTGGTACTCAAGGCACTCCTCAAGCAGGTACATTTTTACCCTTAACTCAAAATGTTTACTCTACACCAATAATATCAAACTCAAAGAGAGACAGGGGCCATTAAAATGTACATAAGAATCCTTGAAAATGCATATTGACTTCAAAAACCAAAATTTAATATTATTTATGTTTTATCATATTTTTACTTATTTTGTTAAGTATTTCCCCATTGCATTTTAATATGGTTTATGCAGCATTCTAGTGCTGTGGATGGTGTGTGACACACGTTTGACACCTTTGCTCTACACTGCAACTGAGTTCAATTACCCTCTGACTCTGACCCTGAATTTTTATATCTCTGTGCCCATGCTTGGACTGTTCTCTCTATGTGCAATATCTTTAATCTCCCTTTGCCAATTAAGTACCAGTCCCTCCTAAAAGTTATCTCTCTCTCTCTCTCTCTCTCTCTCTCTCTCTCTCTCTGTCTCTCTCTGTCTCTCTCTGTCTCTCTCTTTTTTTTTTTGCTGAGGCAACCACGGTTAAGTGACTTGCCCAGAGTCACACAGCTAGTATCAAGTGTATGAGGTAGGATTTGAACTCAGGTCCTCCTGACTCCAAGGCCAGAGCTCTATCTACTGCATCACCTAGCTGCCCCAGAGTTATCTCTTCTACAAAGCTTTGCATTTCCTAAATAGATAATTTTGTTCTCCCTTAGATTTAGAAGAAATTGGGGGGGGGGTGTTTGCTAATACTCTTACTGTGTCATAATTGGAAGTTATAATTATCTGGTTTTGAATCATATTCTCATCACACACACACACACACACACACACACACACACACACACACTACACTGGAAGCTCCATAAGGGCAGGGACCATATTTTATCTGATATTTACATTGTATATTGCCCAGGATACAACCACGTAATGTTTGTTAAAAGAATAAATGGATAAAAGAAGAATATTGGGAGTTTGTGTTTAAGAATTCTTTTCAGTATGTGTATCCGTTAGGGCATATGTATTCATACTATTATATTTCTTAGAGAATTTAACTTACTTTTAAAAAAAGTTTCCGAATTTCCCTGCAGTAAATCTTTCATAAAACCTCTTTATGATATCCATTTAAGAAATAATACTTTTTAAAATCTGGTTCACTCATATATAAAGCAGATTTTTTTTCCCCTTGAGCACAGAACAAGGCATTTATTTTTCCTGTTTCCTGTGCCATACTTGATTACAGTCAATTTAGCCATCTCTGAGGGTAGCGATGTGATACAATAGACATAGTACAAGCCTGGAAATCTAAAAACCTAGAATCCAGACTTCCATCTCTAGCTAGCTATATTACCTTGGGTTAGACCTCTCCAACACTCAATTTCCTTATCTATAAAATGAGGAGTTTTTACAAGATAACCAGTTGAATTCCACAAACATTGATTAAGTACCTGCTTTGTCAAAATATTGTGCTCAGTGCTAGAAATACAAAGATAAGACTTAGATACTGATCTCAAAGAGCTTACAATTTGGTAGAGAGAAAGGTAAACTCACAAATGACTATAACACAAATAAGAGTATGAGCCATGCAAAGTTCTATAAGGAATTTGAGGGCCTGTTCCCTTTAAGACGGAGGGAACTGTATTCACAGAGGTATTTATACATAATGTAGAATCAGGGTTGGGTCTTGAAAGGAGAGAGAGAATTATACAGAAGATGGGGTACTTATGGTTCCAGCCCTAAAGTTGCGTGTGTGTTTTTTTTATACATAGACATATATATGTCATGATTTTATACATCATCCTCAAACAGCTTTGTGTATTTAAACCACTTATTTTCCAAGCAGGGCTCTAAGTTTCTTGAAGGCAGTCCCCATGTCATGTATTATTTTTGTATTCCACTTAATGCTTAATATTATGTTATGAAGAAGTGTTCAATAACTGTTTATTGAATTGAATATGTGGCCACCAGTCAGTGTCAGAACAATCCTAGACATGTGTCTACTTGGGGGAGGTAAGCAGTAAGATACTATGGGAACATGAGATTCTACAAAATTATGTCATGCAGTCCATATGACTCATACTTGAAGAGATTTAACTACTCTAACCTCTATGTGTTTATCATGACCCTACCTTAAGACCACTGGTGATAAAAGTGAGCTAGCCCATTGCATTTCTGGAAAACTCAAATTGTTCAGTCTGTAGGGAGCTGAAATTTGACTCTTTCTAACATAACCCTATTGCTAGTAACCCAGTGACCAAGGAAAGCAAACTATTCCCTTTTTCATATGATAGTCCTTCAGATACTTTAAGAAACTATCATGTCCTCCATTACCGAAGTCTTCCCTTCTCTGGCTAAAGAGTCCCAGTCCCTTCAATCTATTCCCGCATAGCCTGTTTCAAATCCTTTCATCATATTGGTTCCACCTTTATTCCTTGGAGGTACATCCAAGTCAGTCAGAAGCTTGTCAGTCAGAAGTGAGTCAACAAACATTTATTAAATGCATTATATATCCAGCACTGTGCTAAGAGCTGGAGATACAAAGAAAGGCAAAAAGATAATTCCTTCCTTTAGGGAGAACACTCTAATGGGAAATACAACGAGTAAATAATTATGAATTTATGAGATACATATGAAATAAATGAGAATCTGAATGGGGAAAATATTGGCTTCTGGGAAAGTCCTTCTATAGAAGGTAGAATTTGAGGTGAAGGTTGAAGGAAGCCAGGAAAGCCAGGAGGCAGAATTAAGTAGGTACAGAATTCCAGGCATGGAGGATAGCCAGTGCATGTCAACATCATTACTAAACTGTTATACCAAAAACCTGTGTAACCACTTTGATTCTTCTATTGATCAATGATCTTGATATTGTTACTCTCTCCAGAGGATTGCAACTCATCCATGCCATCTCATTGTGTGTAATTCTTGTCTATATTCAACCATAAACTCTTCACAGGGTTTCACCCAACACACTAGGAGCTTTCCCTATATCTTTTGGTGGTATGTGAGTCTCAATGGATCACATAGTTATTCATAAGTTCACTATTACTATATTACTATCCCGTTTGTTTTTTTTGGCACTGATACAGAACTTTAAGTCCTTTAACTTCAAAGTATTATATATAAACACATATACAGATATACATATGTAACTAACTACAGAGTAGGCATATGTTGTTTGCGAGAACAAATCCCCAAATCTGAAATAGTTTTAGAAAAAAAATTTATTAAGTCATTTGGTAGAGGACAGCCAGCCATGAAGGGGATGTGACTCTCTTCCCTCTAGGCTCTGGAATGTTTATGTTATTTAGGACTTGGACAAGGTGCCAGTATAGAAAGCACATTTCCACAGTTAAGCAATTTTGCTAAGAGGACAACTTGAAAACAAGGTAGTTTGAGATAGATGTGAGTAACTGTAAACATTCAAAAAATTTGGTCAAAGCCAAAACACTCGAGAACTCAAAACACAAGCTTGGGTGGACCCATCACAAGTCTTATGTGTAGTAACCCCAAAAAGAATGCTTTGGGTGCATTCAAGACCTGGGGGAACCCAAAATACCATCTCCAATATTACTAGAGAGTAATTAGGGTCAAGCAACATTCTAATTGTGGACAACCTTTAATCACATAAAGTTGGGTTTAAACAGTACAATAATTTCCCAAAGAATATAATAAATCACATGGTATAATAGATGAAGTGATGTACTGATAGGCAGGAAAAACTGGATTCAAATCCCATCTCCTACTCTTACTAGTAACTATGGGCAAATCCACTATTTCACCAAGGCTCAATTTTCTCTCTTTTTTTGTTTGCTTGTTTTTAACATTCTTTCTTTATTTGAGTTCCAATTTCCTCCCTCCTTCCAACCCCTCCCCCACCCACTGAGAAGGCAAGCACCATGATATCAATTATGCATGTGAAATCATACAAAACACATTTCCATATTAGCTATGTCTCAAAAAAAAAGCAAGAAAAATAAAATGAGAAAATTATACTTTAATTTGTACTCAGAGTTCAGTAGTTCTCTGGAGATGGATAGCATTTTTCATCACAGTTCTTCAGAATTGTCTTGGACCATTGTATTGATCAGAGCAGCTGAGTCTTTCACAGTTAATCATCATTACAATATTACTGTTACTATGTATAATGTTATGGTTCTGTTCACTTCATTTTGCTGATCAGTTCATCTAAGTCTTTCCAGGTTTTCTGAAACCATCCCGCTCATCATTTCTTATAGCACAATAGTATTCCATTCCATTCATATACCACAACTTGTTCAGCCATTCCCCAATTGATAGATATTCCTTCAATTTCAAATTCTTTGCTACTATACAAGGAGCTGCTATAAACATTTTTGTACACATAGGTCCTTTTCTTTTTTACTTTGATCTCTTTGGGATACAGACCTAGTAACAGTATTGCTGGGGCACAGTTTTATAGAAAATTTGGGCATAGTTCTAAATTATTCTCTATAATGGTTGGACCAGTTCACAACTCCACCAACAGCTCATTAATGTACTTATTTTATCTCATCCTCTCTAGCATTTGTCATTTCTGATTGGTGTGAGGTGGTAACTCAGAGTAGTTTTCATTCGCATATATTTTTCTAATCAATAATCATTTGGAACATTTTTTATATGCCTATAGATAGCTTTGATCTCTTTTCTGAAAACTATGTATCCATACACTTTGACTATTTATCAATTGAAGAATGTCTCTTATTTTTATAAACTTGACTCAATTCCCTTTATATTTGAAAAATGAGGTCTTTATCAGAGAAATTTGCCATAGAATTTTTTTGTATGTTACTTCATTGTCTATGGTACTTTTAGCTGATCATTTTAATTAGGTCTAGTTTTGCTTTTGCTTTGTCTGAGATCATGATTGATTAGGCCACATTCTTGACCATACACATCGGTACATTGGTAATATCTTTTATGCAGCTTTCCATTCATTTGCTACAGACTATTTATGTCCATCATCCATATCTCCATTGTTCTTCAGGTGATCTGTGCTTTAGATTCTTCAAGGATTTTAATATTCCATAATTTGTAGCCATGTAGCATCATGAGAGGTATATTGTTGTTAAAAAGATTGGGTTTTATGTTGGAAACACCACTTCTGCAGTATTAGTTGCAGAAAAGGGGGAGGATGGGTAATGAGTATTAACAACTGAAGTTTTTGGACCATTTATAAACTTAAGCTTCACTGTGCAAACACATTAGTATTTATATACAGTTCTGCCTTTTCTGCCTCATCAGAACAATTTACACTTGCTTCATCAGTGTTTGCTTTTTTGAGAGCCTCTAATTCCCTTTGGAGTCGACTTTCCCAGAAGAATTTTCAGCTGTAAAAACATATCTGTTCTTTGAACTATGTGAAATCTACTCTCCCAAACATTAGAGTATGCATGTATCATGTATACAGAATCCTCATCATTACTTCTAAAATTGTATGATCACTTTTTTCCATAGGTTAAAGTTATTTCTATGTTTGCACCCTATTTTTACCATTTTCCCACTGAGTCAGGTCCAGGATCCACAACCTTTATTGCTTTCTTCTTATTCTGAAGGATGGGATTATCATTAAGGCAAGTCAAAAATCTCTTATCTGTCCTGCCTTTAGCAGAGAAAAGACCTCCAGCAGATTTAGATCAGGCCAGAACCTAGAAACTAATCAGGAAGGGGAAAGTGTTCAATTTCCATTTGATGAGACAGCATCAATCATAGTCAGCCTGCAGACAAGGACTGATGAAGACTTAATGGCGCTATGGCAACCACCATATGTAGCTGACTCATTTTCAGATGGGAAAAGCATATTGATGTGTAGTTGTTGCTAAAAGCTCTAAATACAGAACCTTCCTCTCTTTCTTCTTCCCCTTCTTCCCTGTATGTAGTTGCAAGCAGTGCTGAGGAGAAATGTGATCTGAGCTCATGAAAAGATTAGAAGAAACAAGTGGCTCATAAAAATACAAAACTATAAGCATGTTTTTAAAAACAAATACTTTTATAACTCAGGTCGGAGATTCATAATGTGAAGGGTCCAAGTACTCACCATTGAGCATTTTCTCTCTTTCATGACTCATAAACCCATCCAGAAAATGAAAAAATGGATATATGCAAATATATTCCCATGGTATACTAAAATTGATCCCTCACCTGTGAGCACAACAGCTCACAATCTTATGGGAATTTTTTTAAAAGGAAGAAAACAAAAGAGAAATTTTAAAATGAACAACCATTAGTACTAAAGAAATTCCCAAATTCTCTCAATTCTCTCTCTCTCCAGCTCTTTTACATTCTCCTTTATTCTTTTTAAAGTCTTCTCCAGTTACCAAATCCTCCCTTCCAGCTTACATGTCTGCTAAGGGAGATATTATTCAGTCTGTCTAGACTGTTACTAAGAGAAAGACAGTCATGGTCATGGGCATATACCAGTCACCGTTTTAACTCCAAAGGTTTCCATTTGAAACCAAAGACTCTGGATTCCAATTGATCCCTAGACATATTAACCATTAATTTTTACCAGTTGGTTAATCTGCAAATGAAAATTTCTGATTCTGATTTTGCGTAAGCCATGCCTAAATAAACTGTGGGTGACATTGTCTGAGTAGTTGAGGAAAAAAATGAAAATGAAAAATACCAGCTTTTCAGCATCTTGTATAATGATTTTTAAACTTTTTTAATCTGCAGATGACTCTGGTTGAGCAGAAGAGCCAACAAACCTCCTAGTCCCAACTGTGAGCACTTTCCCCTACAAGCACATTTTAAACTAGATATCTTCTTGACATCTGAAAATCAATATGCTCAAAGCAGAACTTCTCTTTCACCCCATGCCTACTTATCTCTGTGCCTTTGCATTGTCTATACCCCATGCCTGGAAGATATTCCCTCTGCAGCTTCATTTCTTTGGAACTCTAGTTTACTTCAAAACTCACATCAAGAATTACCTTTAACATGAAACTTTTCCCGATTCCACTCTCCTTTTCCTCCTCACCCTACATCAGCTGCTCTGCCCAGTTTCACCTCCATGAAACAAGATATCCCTCCCAGGTTAAGCACATCACCTCTCATCTCACCATATGGTGTTAACTCAAGCCTTAACTAGTAGCACCTCCCTTAGCCTCCTCTCTCCTCTGATTGGAGGGCTGGAGGATGGAGTACCAAACTCCTCCCAAAGCCTTTTTTCGTTTTTGCTTACTCCACTTTTCATCTGCTGCTCTGCCTGGTTTCAACTCCACCAAACAAGAGGCCCCTGCAAATATGCTTTGGATCTTCCCCCACCCCAGTTGGAGAGCCTGTATGATTACTCTGGCCAACAGAATGGGAGCCTAGTTTTGGGGATAAGCAGGGCATCAAAGGCACATTGGAAGAGGACTCTGGATGCAGCAGCTAAGAGAACCCTTTTCCTGTGCCAGAACCTCTGAAGTAATGAGTAGCCTGGTCCAAATCCTGTCCTGCCTTGATCAAGGAGAAGGGTTGGGAGTCCTTCTGTCTTGGGCCAGGCCACAATCTCTTATTTACTCTTTCCCCCAGCCCCATGCTTCCCTCATCTACTCAATTTTCCCTTGGGCCAGCTGCTGTCCCCGTCATAATATGGGAGCATGCAATCTTAGCTTTGTTTCATGTGTGGGTTTCTTTTTAAGATTGTTTAATATTTGGAGGCTTTTTTTTTTCAGAAAGGAAGTTATTATAAATTATGTCCTGTTTGTCTGGATGTTTAAATTAAAAGCAATTTTTAAGAAACAACCCTGTTTTCTTACTTCTTTTTGGGTGTTGCCTTCCCTCATTGGAGTGTGAATTCCTTTAGGGAAGGGGCTAGCTTGCTTTTTGTTAATTATATCCCCAGCATTTAGTACAGTGCCTGGTATGTAGTAGGTGCTTAATAAATGTTTATTGGATTGGAAAACCCGACCCAGGTTTTAGTACCTCCTCCCATTAAAAAAAAACAAACTTATTTTGCATTTATTTTATTTTTTGTATACTTCTTTAGGTATATCTTGTTTCTTCTGATAAAATGTAAGCTCCTTGTGGGTAGGGACTGTTTCATTTTTGTCTTTGTATCCCCATAAACTAACAAAGTTCCTGGCACATAGTAGGCACTTATTAAATACTTAGTTGATTAATAATTCCGCATGAGTAATCAGATGGATAATGTTGGTTTTTGATGAAGTATTCATGGGAGTTACTAGAAATGAATCACTCATATTGGGGACAAAAATGCAGACTGTCATATTATAAATATTAAATCTATATGACTTTAACTGGTAAGTCACATAGTTGTGTTCCATCAGTCTTATGATGTATCAAATGTACCTTGTCAGTTAATTTCCTCTAAAAGGCTTCAATTTAAAATGTTGACTATTGATTTGTACAGATGACCAATAATAAATTACTTTTATATAGTGTTTTATGCTTAACGGGTAGTGTTCCCCCTCCCCCATAATAACAAATATCCTGTATTTATTTTACATTTTTCTATAAGCTTATTTACGCACATGTTGTTTCCACCATTAGATTATAAACTTTTTGAAGGCAGGAATTGTTCCTATTTTGTCTTTTCATCCCCAGTGTCTAACAGAGTGCCTGACCCAGGGTAGGCCCTTAATAAGTGCATATATATATGATAGTTACAAGTACTTTCTAGAGGATAGTACAAGAATTTGAATTTCATTGAATAGATGAAAAAGCTGAGTTTCTTAGACGTTTAGTGATTTGCTCAGGATCACAGCTAGTAACTGTCAGACCTGGGACTAACCCAAGTCTTTTTACTTCAAGCCCATTGATCTTTTCTCTACAGTAGTGTTATCAACCTCAAATAGAAATAAAATAGAATAAGCCATGAATAAGGTTCCTGGTGGGTCACATATTAGCTTTGTTTTAAAATGTAGTGTTATCTATGTTTTATTTATTTTGTTAAATATTTCCCAATTACATTTTCTCCTAATTCTGTGTACACTTGAAAGTTTTTCCAGTCACATGCTTGATACTTCTGCTCTACATGAAGGGATCTTTCAAGGCCCTACAAAAATATGCCAATTAAATTTAAACATATGAGATATAATTTCAATGTGTGGGGACGTGTACACTATATGTAATTTCACACGATGCAGAGAGGCATCTTAATGGAGTGAGCAGTATACCAGACATGGAATCAGGAAGTCTTCAAGTCATTTAACATCCCAGCTTTAGTTGCCTCATCTGTAAAACAGGGGTGATATTTATACTACCTATTGAACAGATTTATAGTGGGGCTAAAAGAAGTTAATGTTTATAAAGCATTTTAGAAATTTAAAGTTGCTATTAAAATGTCAGTTATTAACTGTATGAAATAGCATAATGAGTGAAGGAATCAAGCTAATTACATGTTAGATGTGTTAGAGCCCAGTAATTACCAAATTACAACTTTCTAGCACCTAAGATTTTTAACTTTCCTCCTCCTCTTCTCATATTAAAGACATTTAATCTTTTTGAAAATCTGTTCATATTTTCATTGGCCTTCTTTCCTAATTTTTGCTTCTTCCTCTCCCATTATATTTAATTCTGATTCAATCTTTACAGCATGTGTGACAAAGTTCATAAATGAAAAAAAGCATGCAAATAACATCAACTTTTGTATATGTAGTTCAGATTAAAACATCAAGTTGATGCTCATAGTTTCATTTAATAGGCATAATGTATTTCTTAATGTCATACATTAAAGAGGAAGTCAACCGTGCTTTACTAATGGAACTATTCTCATTTACAATGATCCAGAGTAAAAACAGTATTTCATCAACTTAGTCCACAGCTGTGTGCTATCCTTAGCAATGCACACTTCTACTGTGTGATATTTTTGCATATTTAAATATTTATGATTTGGTTTATAAATATTTATACTTTCATGTTCTGTGTTTTAAAAGAAACTGAAAGGAATTTAGATCAACACATTTTAATAAAGCACTTGAAAGATTTAAGGCAAGGTACTATGAATTACAGGTATATTTTGCTTGAAACATTTGCAATAATACTAACATTCCCATAAAAGTTAATGTGCATATTAAATCAGATCTGGTACAGTCATAAATTATTTATATAAATTACACAATTTGGTAAAACATATATATGCTATTTCAAATACAATTTCCAGTAGTTTTTCCCTAAAAATTCTATAGTTTTCTACTTACTATGATGTTAGAAATAGTAATATTGTTTGACATACTACTGTAAGACAAAATAAACAACTTAGAGTAACTTTAATTCCATTTAAAAATTTTTACATTTTAATAATGGTTTCAAAAACTAAGAAAGGAAAAAGAGATGAAAAATTTGTCAATAATCTTTCATGTTTCATATAAATACTTTAAACCAAACTAACTTGGTAATTTGGGAGCTAGTTTTTCTGCCATTTTCTTTTCTTATCAATTTCAAGCTAGTGCTTATTGACAATAACAAGAAACATGGCAAAGAATAAAAAGCTATTATGTTTTACATTTGTACCAATGTCTCAACAAGCATAGAATTTTAAATGGCTATTTTTTCATAGGTTACAAGTATATGTTTCTATTGACAATTACTTTACTCTCATCAAAACTTAAGCCTAAATCTAGATAACCAGGTAATTACTTATTTCCTGCCTGTTAAATTTTCGTAAATAATTGGTATTGACTTTATTAATAGTTTCAAATATATACAATGTGCTCCATAGAAACTAAATAAGCTGACTCCCCATTCTTGAGATCTTACAACCTATATGTGTAATGGTACATTGTGAACATATAGATTCCCGAGTATAAGAATTGCCCTTAAGGAGAGAGTCAGAATGCATATAAAATGGGGGAAGGGGAAGGGCAAAACCAGGTCAGAGTTAACTATGATCAGAGGTACAGGTCACTTGAAATTTAATAATATGAAATTATAATTCATCTAGTTAGCATGAGTATGTGACTTCTTTGATATTGGGGGCAGTGATGTAGTGAACAGTTTGGAAGTTTTGAGGTTAAATCATTTCGCATCCCAGCCTTATTGGAAGAGATGAATGATATGTTGAGGGCAGATAGTTTCTCCCTGTTCCTGAAGCTATGCCACAATTAATGCAGTACAAGATCCCATTTTGTCTATTATATTACACTACTGATTCATCTTGAACTTGCAAGCCAATAAAATTCCCAGATTATTTCGGATCAAATGCAATCTAGCCATCTTTCCATCTTATTCATGTGAAACTAAATTTTTTGTACCCAAATGCAAGACTTTGCATTTATCCCCATTGAATTCCATTCATTATATTTTTTCCTGATGATTTAGTCTGTCAAGATCCTTTTGGATCCTTACTCTGTCATCCAGTATGTTAGCTATTCTTCCAAATTGTGTATCATCTGCAAATCTGACGAGTACATCATTCACGCTTTTATCCAATCCTTTATTCAGAAAGATTTCACTAGGCTAAAATTGAGTCAGTGGGTTAGGGCTGACATGACTTCACTGTAGTAATCTCTGAGAGGAAACTGTAACCAATGTAGATTAGCTACTGTTGCATAAAATGTATTCATAGATAGTTGTTTGGGCCAAGTAAGTACAAATTTAATAAAATTGTCTTAAAAATACAAATTTCAGGGCAGCTAGGTAGTACAGTGGATAGAGTACTGGCTCTGGAGTCAGGAGGACCTGAGTTTAAATCTGGCCTTAAACACATAAGACTCACTAGCTGTGTGACTGTGGGCAAGTCACTTAACCCCAAGTGCCTCACCAAAAAAAAGTACAAATTTCTACAGTTCAAAAAAATAAACTTCACAAGTAGAGAACAGAAGAGGAATGGCTAGAAAATAATTCCTATAAAGGATATTTGAGAGTTTTAGAATATTATAAATTGAATATATTCAGAAGTGTATTAAAACAACTCTAAATTTAGAGCCCCCAGAGGGTGGCTTATTCATTGCTTAGGGTGCTGGTGGTAACCCTGAGAGGTCTGGGGTTTCTGGTACTGTAGTTCATGAACTGCCATTATTGAATTCCCTGTTATCAATCAGTATCAATTAGCTTTTAGAAAAATGATTCTGTTAAAAAAAGGAACAGCAAAAACAGTGGGTACAAAATATTCTCCCACCCCAGGGGGACCACCACCACCACCACTGCCCCCATACACACTTAACTTTGGTTTAAGTGGGTTCAAACATAAAGTATAGTCCTAGTGAGGTACACTTGTAGCCAAGCGGTACCTTATAGCTCCTGGATTCTGCGTGTCTTTTTCTCTCTTCATGGAGTCCTCATGAAATCTGCTGTGAGGCGTGGAATCAGTGATAGATGCTGCTCAGCTAGCCTGGCTCCATATAGGTCATGGAATTTCCGCTTAAAAGGTCAATTAACTACTGAGCAAGGCCACTTCTCTTCAGGCAGGGCTACTCTCCTGCTGGGCTAGGCTACTTCCCTGATGCTTCTCATTTCTCTCCAGATCTTGCAATACCCATGTAGTATGTCCATTTCAAGGTTCCTTCTTGGCCAACTCCTGACTCCAGTGGCTTACTACCACCTCCAGGTTCTTCTGCTATCAACTTCAGTAGGACCTTTAATGGGACCTCTAGATCTCCAGAACATACCAGGTTACCTGGACACTCCCATCTCAGAATACTTACTTGGATAAGATCAGGGAAAGAATAAAAACAATAGAAAGGGGTGCCCTGTGAGCAAGAACACACATGTTGGGAAAATTCAGTCAGCTGCCTCCATTCCACTCATTAGCTCAGAGTAGCCAATCCTACTTAAAGGGGCCAAGAAAGGAGACTGAAAATTGGCAGGTCACATACATCATATGCATGCTTAGGCCCAGTTTAACAACTTCTGAGTTATGATGTCTTGGGGCTCTGCAGCCAATTAGAATATTTTTCATCATCACGATGTACCACCCCCTGAGTCACCATGACTAGAAACCAGCTCCCCAAAATTTCCACATGGTTGTTTGAACTGAATCCAGGTAGAGGTGATCATTTCCTCCCTCCTGTGGATCCCACCATGTTTACTTTAGCAACAAATCCTTGTTAATAAGAACCAAGTCTAGAGTATCAGTTCCATTCATTTCTTCCTCCACCTTGTGAATAATGAAAATGGTATTTAAGGTAGTTCAAAAATATATCATCTGCTCTGCTTTGGGGAATTGGGAGGGGGTGAAGAGAGACAGAGACAAAGAGACAGAAAAAGAGGAGAGAGATAGTAATCTTAGGTTCTGTTGAAAAGTAATATGGACTGATAACTCAAGTGTCATGTCAATATCTCAAAAGTACCAAAGGGAGGCTTCTAGAATATTGACTGAATATACAATGGTAGATTTATAAAACTGCATGGGTAAAAATTCCATAGTAAATGAGGTAGAGATGCTATGATCAGCAATGACAAAAGAGTGCTCACCAATGAATCCATTAAAAGATCTAAGAGCAAAGAAGAGGAGCAGCATTCCTAGGCTCTTAACTCTAAATTAATAATTGACTGAGTGAATTCTACCCTCATAAATCATGTAAATGAATTTTAAATACAGGTACTGCCTTACTTTCTGCATATCACTTTGTACTTCAGGATTCTGAAAAAGAATAAAGAGCTAACATATTCACCCTTAAGTGTTCTATATTCTTTGTCCTTTCTTTCCTCACTCCTTTCCATCCTTCCCATCCCATTCTTAATATCAGTATGGTTCATTTGTTCCTGAATAATTGCTTTGATTGTCAAAGTCAATAATGTGCTTGATTGGATATTTCAGATGAGCTTGAAAAAGAAGACAGTTGAACATACTGACACCTCATAATGATAAATCGCAATTCATCTTGATAAGAAGAGTTAGGGATAGCTGGATGGTGCAGTGAATAGAGCAGTGAGCTTGGAGACAGGAAGAACTCAGTTCAGGTCAGGCCTCAGATGCTTACTAGCTATGTGAGCCTGAGAAAGTCTCAACTTTTTTTTTTTGCCTCAGTCTGTAAAATAGCACCTACCTCCTAGAGTTGATCCAAAGAGATTCTAAAGCACTTAGCATAGTACCTGGTATGTAGTAAGCACTATGTAAATGTTTATTATTATTTTTATTACTATTACTATGAGTTGCCCAATGTGGCAACACAAAACTCGATATTAAGTTAAATTAAATCTAACAACTTTAGCAGTGATCTCTAACAGAGACTTTATATTATGTTGATAAAGTATGTAGATAATGCAGTTAGTGGATAAATATGTGGCAGTAAAGAAAGAGAAGTAATATGCAAAGAAAATATCTTATTGGTATTTTATCCATGTGAAATGGAGTCTCTGTTCCAGACCCCTAACAAAGTCATTAGATATAACTGGACTTCAAATTGTGTGAAATACAATGTGAAGATATTCCAAGAATTATGTACTAGTAAAATTACTCGCAGGGCAGCTAGGTGGATAGAGCACTGGGCCTGGAGTTAGGAAGATCTGAATTCAAATCTGGCCTCAGACACTTAGTACCTGTGTGACCTTGGGTAAGTAACTTAATCTCTATTTGCCTTAATCACTGGAAAAAGAAATGGCAAAACAGTCTAGTATCCTTGCCAAGAAAACTCCGTGGCCAGAATAGTCCACAGGATCATGAAGAGTCAGACACAACTGAACCACTGAAAAAGCAAGAAAAGTTGTTCCCAGGAAAACTAAGGGGAATGGTAGCCAGAAGCATAATTTCAACAGTCTGTGTCAGGAAGAAGGGCCGTATTAATCCAGGGAACATACAGTAAGATGTCACTGTCAGGAGCTAGGATATAAATTGATTGATCTCTGTAATGTTATTGACTCAACATAATGAGTAACATAAAAGCAACTTGCTTAGAATAGCCACAGTTGTGATATCAATAAGACGTCAAACAATAAATACATGAAAATACATCAAAGATAATCTCTTTATCATATCATGTCCTTCTTTGCTCCAGTTCCTGACTCACAAGCCCTTTTCTCAAGTTCAGCGGGCACTATCTCAGTGTGCATCTCTTCAAACTAGGGAAAGCCAGGATGTAAGATTTGATTACCAGGTGCACTTAAAAGACATTGAATCTTCATGCCTGCATCTCCACATTGTTATTTTTCTTTAAAAAAAAAAATCTCTATGAGGTCAGCAATTGGCAGGCAGTTTCTGTTCTGGGAGAAGTAAGAACCACAGAAACTAGAAGAATGTGTATTTCATTGATTCCTAATTGAGGGATGTGTTTATATGCAACCGGCTATCTCTGCTAAAAAAGATTGCATTCCAAGGGAAGGATATGCCTTTGGAGTATCAAGTTCCATGAAGAACAGCAGAAGAAAACTGCCATGACATTACTATTACCATTTCCTTTCATTTATTTTCCAAATGGGCAACTTAGTGGCACAGTAGGTGGAGTGCTGGACCTGGAGTCATGAAGACTCATCTTCCTGAGTTCAAATTTGATACTACCTGTGTGACCCTTGGCAAGCCACTTAACTCTCTTTGACTTAGTTTCCTCATCTGTAAAATGAGTTGGAGAAGGAAATGACAAACCACTCTAGTATTTTTGCCAAGAAAGCCCCAAATGGGGTCATGAAAAGTCAAACAACTGAAAACCACTGAACAACAACAAATTTCCTAATATTCCTTTAGAAAACTCACCATACTAAAACATTCCAACTCTATGCATTTGCATGCCTCTTTAATGCCCAGAGACTGATGGAATTTCAGAGTATGTAAGACAGAAGGTCCACACACTCAATTCACTTCACTTTGCCTATACAACAACAGAAACTAATCAGAAAGAAAAAAACCCAAAGATTTTAATTGAAGAAAATAAATCTATGCTGATAATGGCACAGGCCACATAACCTTTTGACACATGTCCATCTTTCAAGACTGTAACTTACAGCACATACTGTGGTTGCGGTATAAGCAAATATTACTGTGGTGAATAATTAAACATGTTTGTGTTTAAATTTAAGTTATAAAAACCTGGAAAAAATCTCTGAGAATTATAATTGCCTCCCATTTTCCCCAAATGTACCCAAGTGATATGAATAAATAATATTTATCTTGCAGTCTCTTCCCCGTGGAAGGCAATGAAGGAATGCTATTACAAATGTATTAGTGTTTCTTTTAACTCCTAAATGCTGCTTTCCTGTTTGAAAACAAAAAAGAGAAATATATAGAAAGATTTTTTTCTTGACATCTGCTGATGAGTATATAGACATATTTAAATTTTTTTTATTTCTTCTTTCCCTAAATAACTCAGTTGTCATTAACGACTTAAAACCTACCAACAAGATTGACCAAGCATCACAGATTAGCTCCAAATTTCCATTTCCCCAAACAGTTTCATAGGCTAATTCCTAATTTAAAAAAAAAAAGGAAGAAGAAATTCAGAATCAGTGAAGACAACTCAGCTGCTAATCTTGGTACACAAAGTTCCAAAGATATTGTTTTCTCACGTGTAAAATGCCAGGATAGCCCTTTACAATATCTGTGGACTCTAGTGAAGGACTATTAGAAATGGGACATCCTGGCATTATGGGTAAGGTGGGAAACCATGCTGAACTGACCTGACCAGGAAGCAACGTTTTTAATCCTGTGTGACCTTGAACAAGTGACTTCATGGCCATCAGTTTCCTTCTCTGTATACTTGGGATTAGATTAGATGATTCCTAAGGAATTTTCTAGCTCTGGCACTCTATGGCTATACTGTTAAAAGGCAGTAATATTCCTAAACTGTGGCCGGGGAATGTGGTAGAGCCTGGGCCTTGGAATGGGGTAGCAATCCAGACAGTGTGATTTCTGCTGCTGCATCCCTCCCCAGGATTGTGTTGGAGAGGTAGGAGTTCGTGGAGTAGACTTGTCCTGCTAAAGAAAACAGGCCTGGCAGTGGCTCAGCATTCTAGCCCAGGACTAATAGCAGCCAGAGCAGAGCATCAAAACCACCAAAATCCCAGTTTGGCTACCCTGCAGAGTACTGTGGCAGGGACGGGGCACAGAAATAATGATATCAGACCAGCATTCCTATCCAGGAAGGTTTTCAATGCCTCTGTATTCCAGAAAATGACGGCCAGAAGGAACAGGCCAAGAAGCTGTATCATCAGCCAGGTTTTCTGGGTTGCCCTGTTTTAGGCTAGGAGCTATGAGTTCACTGTGAGTTCTGTAGCACGCCAGTAAAACCCATGTCCTTCACTTAGGAATCAAAGGAAAAGTGATTTCAGGAGCTAAGAGCCAAGAGAAATTTGGGGAAAAGGACAGCAGAAAGACTAAAAACAAGGGGCAGCTAAGTGGCGCAGTGGATAGAGCACTGGCTCTGGATTCAGGAGGACCTGAGTTCAAATCTGGCCTCAGACACTTAGCACTTACTAGCTGTGTGACCCTGGGCAAGTCACTTCACTCCATTGTCTAGCCAAAAAAAAAAGGACTAAAAACAAGTGGACAATTCCTAAAGTGTGGGGGGAAATATTATGAATTAAGAGAAAACCAAGGGAAAAAATTCAAGAGATGAAAAGAAATTTACGATAATTACAAATAATAGCTCTGGAAATTAATACAGTAGTCTGCTAAATAGAAGGTCTGCTGAAAGAAATGAAAGAAGAATGGATGTAAGAGATAAAGAGCAAAGTTAGAGCTGCTGAAGAAAAACTTGGCAGGAAAGCAAAGACAAAGAAGCTGGAAAGGCTGAAAAAATGAAACAAGCAAATAACTCAAAGATTCAATGATAGAAGAAATATTAGGATGAATTCAAAAGGATAAAAAAAGTACAAGGAAAAGAAGAAGAAGAACTGATATGGAAAACAGGATGAGAGAAAATTAAAGATCATTGATCTCCCTTAAAGTCATGGTAAAACAAAAAAACCTGCATACCATACTTGAAAAACCCATAAAAGAAAGCTCTCTATAACTAGAGGAAGCAGAGAGTAAATTAAACCTGCAACTCCAAATACACCATACTCATAAATATAATTGCCAAATTCAAGAGCTTCCAGGTCAAAGAAAAAATTTAAGCATCTTGAAAGAAAGAGATCAGGTCTCAATGGCCCACAGTCCCACCTACCCTTTCTTGTACATGTGCACAAAACTGTACACACAAAGAAGAAATACAAAAAGGAAATCAAAGGTACCTACAGCTTATAGTAACTTTTACTGCAAAGCTGAGTGTAAACTTATAAGGGAAGATGGATCTTTAATAGAATCAGTGGCTTCCAGCATATTTGTTAAAGAAAAAAAAACCAAGAACAACAAAAACTATAGTTCATGAAAATATTTGAAATACAAATACAAGAGACATGAGAAACACAGAAAAGTGAATAAATGTGAGCAACTTGGGCCTAAATAGTGATTAAGTGCTTCCTTGATAAAAGGGAAGAAGAGATTACTATTCCTTTAGAATCCTACCATACTGAAGGGTTAAAGAGGGGACAAAGAAAAACTCAGAGCCTGGAAATGTGTTTTTGTTGGTTTGAAAGAGAAAAAAAAGGGAGAAAGTAAAATGCAAACTATGTTACAAGGAGGGTAGAATTTATTTTTTCATGTAATTTAAGTACTACAGGAAAAAACTATACAAACATGAGAATAGGGTAAGTGGGTATTTCTTGAACTTCACTCTTAGCTGGGCACCAGAAGATTGGGAGAAAGTATGGTGTAGATATACAATAAGGAAATGAGAAACTGGGTGGGGAGAATACAGAGAAGGAAAGGGGTGGGAGAGAGTATTAAGGAGGATAGAACTAAATGAAAATAGGCACAAACAAACTTAGCAAAACAAACTTCAGCTACAGAGGGTTGATTATGAAGAGAATAATAAAAGGAGGGAGAGATTGCATCTAGGAAGTGGGTTTGGGAATGTGTGAAAACAGAGGGAGAAAGCTTCAGGATCAAAAAAGTTAATATGGGTGTTGATTTTATTCCTAACATTTCTCCAATTTTTTCTTGTAAAAGGGAAGGGGGAAATGGAGTGCAAAGAGAGAAAAATTATAATATGATAAGGTGGAGAGGAAAACAAGCATAGCAATCATAATCATTAATATGAATGAAATCAACTCACTCATAAAATGGTAGAGGTTTTCCGAATACGTCTTGAAAAATAAGGGCCAATAATGTGTTGGTTAAGAAATACACTTAAAGCATAAAGTTCATAAAGAGTTAAAATGAGGAGTTGGAGCGGATCTTATTACGCCTCAGGTAAAGTCAAAGGAGTAGCAATCACCATCTTAAATAAAGCAAAAGTGAAAACAGGTATGATTAAAAAAAGATAATAACTAGCATTGATATAGCCCTTTGGTCTCCACAACAACCCTGTGAGGTAGGTGCTATTATTATTCAACCTAGAAAAGTATGGAAACTACATTACACACCACTGTTAAGAGTGAAACTATCAACATTAAACATGTATTCAGCAGATAGCATATAATATGTAAGTACTCAAAGAAAATATACAGAGAAACTGACAACAAAAAAAACTTTGGAGACTTCAACCTATTCCTTCTGGACCTAGACAAATCTAAAAGATAAGCAAAGAAGAAATTAAGAAAATGAATAGAATTTCAATTTAAAAATTGATATAATAGACATCTGATAAATACTGAATTCTAATTATTAAGAATATGTATGTTGACTTTGTATTAGGGTATAAAACAAACCTCATCAACAAATGAAGACTAGAAATAGGAAATATGGTCTTTGAAGATCATCACATAACAAATAATAACCTCATAATGGGGATTTGAAGAAAAAGTTCAGCCAGTGACAAAATAATATGAATGAGTATGTCAAAGAATATGGACTTAGTATTGGAGGACCTGGGTTCAGATCTTAGCTCTAACACTAGCTATTTGAGTATGGATAAGATATTTCATCTCTGGTACACAGTTTCCTCATCTGTAAAATGCATAGATTAAACTAGACCCCTTCTAAGGTCTTTTCTACTTGTAAAAGTGTGATCCAGTAAACAAGAAATAATTTTATCCAAGAAAATAATTAGATAAAAGAGTAAAAATTTGAGGTTGTTATTAAAGTATTCCTTAGGGGAAATGTCCTATCTCAACACTTTCACAAATAATCAAATAGATAGATAGATGAGTAAATAAGTAAATATGTGTGTGAAAGATTTCTTTAGTTGCAGAGATAAAACAAGTGTTATAAGTAAAAGTAAGATTAGGGTTTGTTTTTTTTAAGCCTAGTAAGATTTTAACTTATGACTCTCAATTCACACTACATCCTCTTTTTTTTCCCCTTAAACAAAAATACCTCACATTCAGGTTTAAATTTTTTGAGGTGCCAGAATGGCAGAAGGCCATCTAAAACAATCTACAATTTTAAGCAATGAACATATCATGAGTGATGCTGAATTTTAATTATGCTTAGAATTTAATATGCTCCTTAGTAGGAAAGCTATTCTTTTCAGCATTATCCTCTGCTATCAAGTACAGAAATTGTCCTCTTCACTAAATACCAAACAATACCAAATGCCACAGGAAAACACTACTGAGATGGCTTTGTACAGACAACAAAGAATAGAATTTATGTCATTTATTCCTACAAAAACCTTATAAGGTAGACAGTATGAGTAGTTTTATCCAGGATCTCTGCTCTCTAATTCCTCTTCCACACAGCAACCCAAAATATAGAGAGAGAGAGATTTGACCACTCCGCTGTTCATACAGCTTGAGTGACTGATTCCCTCTTACCTATGAGATAAAATACTAACTCCTCCATCTGGTTGTGGCCTATTTTCCCAGCCTTATTTCATGTTATTCCCTTTCCTATTTTATGCTCCACCTAAACTGGCCTAACCTGTCCCTAGTCATCCATTTACTCTCTGCATTTCTTCTGATGAGCTTTGCCTTAAGCCTGTCAGGCCCTCTGTACCTCTGCCTCTCAGTCTTTTTCTTCTTCCTTCAAACATAACCAAGTTGGCACATCACATAGCTTTCCCAATCCTGCCCTGCCCCCCAGTGTTTGATACTCTCTCCCTTCTCAAATTACTTGGAATATGCATAAATGTGTACACTTTGTGTACCCTCTTAATAGAAGTTCGTTAAGAGCAGATGCTATGTAATTTTTCATTTTTGTATCCTCAGGGCTCACTATGACGTCTTGCATATCGTAGACACTTAATAAATGTTTGTTAAATTGAATTGAATTGGCTAACAGAAGAGACATTGTCAAGCTGTTCTTTTCCCTAATTCTGCATTCTTTCAGTCCCTCCAAGGGAGAAATCCCCTTGCAACCCGAAAATGTTTGCCAAACAAGCTGGCAAATGAGACAGGCCCATCTGTTAGCCAACTAATATGTAAATGATTTTCAATAAGCATCTTCAAGTCTGTGTGACAGGTCTGGATCTGCCTCTTTTACTACAGCTCAAATTACAATTCTCTCTGCCCCAGCCATGGTACTGCATTGCTGGATTTTCAGCTGCAAAGAAAATATTTTTACAGAGTTTGCATGGAGGAAAGATACCTTTTCAAACATTTCTCTTGCATTCAGTTGTCAGGCTAGTGAACAAAACAGCTTTATCATTTAAGCCAAGAAAGAAATTACAGAGCAGCTTCTGGGCTACAAATGTGTAAACATAATCTGTCAATTTGGGTCTTCCAACAGAGCTCAGTGACAGCCTCTCAGCTAACTTGAGTCATTAGGTATTTTCTACTCTGGTTTAGGAGCTTCCTCATTTATTCAGATCATTTTAAAATGGAGGTGCCCTTTATAGATCTATTGAAGCTCCTCCAAGATAGCTAGAGGAAAACTGCCCAACTAAGTGAACTAACACATTCCAACACTTGACAATGGTACCAGAAAAAAAAAGCCATATGAATTTTCAAGAAAGTTTAGCTCTGATCTGACATTTAAACTCCTCCACAAGCTGGTTGCCTCTCCCTATCTCACACAACTCAATCCCATGTGCTCAATACTACTGTTACACCAACCTGCTTACCCTTCCTCATATATATCCTCCGTGGTGCCTCAGACCTCGCTGAAATGCTACCTCTTCCACAAAATCTTAAGAAATGCTCCAGTAAGAAAAGAGTGTTTCTTCCCTAGATCTCACATGATCTTCATTAGATGTCTCAAGTTTTTGTACTCTGGTTATTGGTATTAATAGAATTATTGCATTGTCTAGTATATCAGCTATATAAATTATAGTTATATACTGCATAGTATATTAACTGTATAAATTACAGTAGTGTGTTATAAAATATGTTAACTACATAGTTATTTTATTGTACAATTTTTCATATTTGTACATGGGGTTATGTCTTTCCCCTGACAACCCTCTACTAGATCATAAACTTTATGAGGACTAGGCATTGAATTATCATTGTATCCCCTTTAGTACCCATGTTTTGAATATAGTAGGAACTCAAAGATTTTTGAATATATGAATGCACGCATGCATGAACTAATTAATTAATTAATAATCCCAAGTGGAGAAACAGCACTGTGCCTGCCCTTTACTCTGAGAGCTGAGGATGGTGAGGGATGGCAGGAAGTTGTGCTATCATTTAAATAGATCACAAAGCCTCTGAGTTGGAAGGCCATCTAGTTAAGTCCAATCATATCTATATCATATATATCTATAAATGTGTATGTTATTCCTTCCTTAAGTCAAATCCTATGAGAATAAGATTCACTCATTCCCTCTCACCTTCCCCCATTTCCCATCCACTGTAAGAGCCTTTTCTTTTCTGTTTTTTTTGTGAGATAATTTACCCCATTCTACCTCTCCCTTTCTTCTTCTCCGAGTATCATCTTCTCTCATCCCTTAATGTTATTCTCCAGATATGACCCCTTAATCTTCAACTCACCCTGTGCCCTCTATCTATCTATCTAATCTATCTATACTATACATACATATAATTTTTTCCTCCAACTACCTTAATACTGACAAAGATCTCATGAATTATAAATATCATCTTTCCATGCAGAAATGTAAACAGTTCAGACTTAATAAGTCTCTTATGATTTCTCTTTCCTGTTTACCTCTTCGTGTTCCACTTGAGTCCTGGATTTGAAAGTCAAATTTTCTATTCAGCTCTGGTCTTTTCATCAGAATGCTTGAAAGTCCTCTATTTCACTGAATGACCATTTTTTCCCCTGAAGGATTATACTCAGTTTTGCTGGGTAGGTGATTCTTGGTTGTAATCCTATCTCCTTTGCCCTCCGGAATATTATATTCCATGCCCTGCCTCCTTTAATGTAGAAGCTGCTAAATCTTGTGTTATCCTGATTGTGTTTCCACAGTACTTGAATTGTTTCCTTCTGGCAGCTTGTAATATTTTCTCCTTGACCTGGGAACTCTGGAATTTGGCTACAATATTCCTAGGAGTTTTCCTTTGGGGATCTCTTTCAGGAGGAGATCTGTGGATTCTTTCAATTTCTATTTTGCCCTCTGGTTCTAAATATCAGGGCAGTTTTCCTTGATAATTTCTTGAAAGATGATGTCTAGGCTCTTTTTTTGATCATGGCTTTCAGATAGTCCAATAATTTTTAAATTCTCTCTCCTGGATCTATTTTCCAGGTCAGTTGTTTTTCCAATGAGATATTTCACATTGTTTTCTAATTTTTCATTCTTTTGGATTTGTTTTACAGTGTCTTGATTTCTCATAAAGTCACTAGCTTCCAATTGCTCTATTCTAATTTTTAAGGAAGTATTTTCTTCAGTAATCTTTTGGACTTCCTTTTCCATTTGGCCAATTTTTCTTTTTAGGGCATTTTCTCCTCATTGGCTTTTTGGACCTCTTTTGCCATTTGGGTTAGGCTGTTTTTTAAGGTGTTATTTTCTTCACTATTTTTTTTGGGTCTCCTTTAGCAAGCTGTTGACTTGTTTTTCATGATTTTCTTGCATCACTCTCATTTCTCTTCCCAGTTTTTCCTCTACTTCCCTTACTTGCTTCTCAAAATCCCTTTTGAGCTCTTCCAAGGCCTGGGACTGATTCATATTTTTCTTGGAGGCTTTGGATGTAGGAGCTTTGACTTTGTTGTCTTCTTCTGGTTGTATATTTTGATGTTCTTTTTCACCAGAGTAAGATAATATAGTCTGACTCTTTTTGCGCTGCTTGCTCATGATCCCAGCCAATTACTTGAGTTTTAAACTCTTTGTTAAGGTAAGAGTCTGCTCCCAGTGTGGAGAGTGTACTGTCCCAAGCTTCAGGGGTTTGTGCAGCTGTTTTCAGAGATACTTGTAAATTTTCAGTTCTTCCAAGGTGGTATGATAAGGAGCAAGGTATTTACTCCTTTCCTGGCCTGTGGCCACAAGTATTGCTTTCTGTGCTGTAACTGTGAGGAGGGGTTCCTCTCCACAGCCACTACAAGCTCTACCATGCCAGCACTCCTCCTCACCCCAGCACTGCCGCCCAGAACTGTGACCCAGATCCAAACACAGGCAAAGCAAGAGATTCCTGCCTCAGCACTGGCAAAGGGTCCCTGCAATCCCTCTCTGATCAACCACTGGATTCCCCCTCAGTCTGTGGGTCGAAGCTTGGGAAGCAGCTGCTCCCCCAGGGCCATGCTCTTGGGGAATAGAACTGAGACCCCACCTTCCTCTCTCAGCACCGCAGAAACAGAATTTTCCCACTGACCTTCTAAGTTGTCTTTGGCACCTGGTGGATTGAGGAGTCTGGAAACCTCCACAGCTGCCCATGATTCAGTCCTCTGAGGCCTGCTCCAGGTTTGCTGCGGCCTGCCCGCCCACACCGCGCTGTGCTGCGCTCCCAGCCCGGCACTATACGGCTTTCTGATCAATCATCCAGGTTGTCTTGGGCTGGAAATTTGTTTCACTCTGTCTTTTTGTGGGTTCTGCTGCTTCAGAATTTGTTTAGAGCCATTTTTTATGAGTATTTGGAGGGGTTTGGGGGAGAGCTCAAGCAAGTCATTGCTTTCACTCTGCCATCTTGCCTCCACCTCCCTTAAAGGTACTTTAGATAGGAGATGATTGAACTAGCTTGGAACCAGATGATTTACTATAAATGCTCCTCTTGGGAGCAAGAAATGGCAGTGTCCTGCCTCTACTCTATATTGGCTATAGGACCCTGAATAAGTCATAACTTTTCAATGCCCTAAGCAATGTCTCAACCTAGAGACTAAGAGAAGGTGCTGACCTGTGTTGCTATAGTTCACCCCCCCTTAGAAATTCCCTATACTATTGAAATTATGGCTCTAATTTAAGAAAAAATTAATAAAAACACCTCCCCTTATTCTATTGGCTTTTGACAGACCTTTGATACCTTTTGCTCCCCATAGATAAAAATAGAACAATCAAGGTTCTTCCCCATTTGTCCCCATTCCCTGAGAAACACAGAAAAGACACGAGTTCCTGCATCCAGATCTAAATAGGCAGGTACTGGAGGGAACATACTAAATTACATGCCAGTATGACTAGGAAGTAGCAGACAAAAACACTGGAGAAGAACTTCCAAGGTTAAGCCTTCCTAGCAATCAAAAAGAAGATTTGGAAAGAGTTTCCTTATAAACTTCCATGGTATCATTAGGATTCATTGTGTGCCTTCTGCACCTGTGTTACTTTATGCTTTGTTCCCTGTGCATTTCTAGCAGGAAAGGCCAAAGAAACTATGTCTTTATGATCTTATGTCCCATGAGTAATGGGGAATCTAGGTCAAGAAAAGAAAAGTCATCGAAGCATCAAGAATCCAAATAAAGGAACCATAGAGCCAAGTTCTAGGACATGTTAGGAGATGAAAAGAGCAATAATAAATGGTTGATAGAGCTATGAAGGTGTTCCATTCTGGAAGATGCTTTGGTACTAGATAAAAAAAGCTATGTAGTGTTCAGAACTTTTAACTTAGCAATCCTACTTTGGGACATGTAGTCCAGGGAAGTCAAAGACAGGATGAAAGGTCCTATATATACCCATATATTTGTAGCAACATGTTTTGTGCTAGAAAAAAATACAGTAACAAAGCAAGTATCCTATGAAAGAGTGGCTGACCAAATTGTGGTATATGGATATTGTGAAGCATTATTGTGTCTTAAGGAGTTGATGAAATACAGTGGTAAGAATGGTGGTTCTAAAGTCAGAGGACTTCAAATATTCAAAGCTAATTTCTGATACTTAATATGTGTGTGAGTACAGGCAAGTCACTTATTCTTCTTATGCCATGGTTTTCTCCTCTGTAAAGTGAGGCGAGTAATTTAGATGGTCTCTCAAGTCCTGCATAATTCTAGATCCTATCAAATACGGAATATGAAGAATATGGAAACATAAGGGAAAATCTGTAGGAACTAGTTAAGAGCAAAGTGAATAGAAACAGGATGATAACATATGCAATCATCATATAGCTAAGAATAAGCATCAGATCTGTTATTTCACTGGTCAGGAAACCCCAGGTAAGGAAACTCTAGCAATGAAAGTTAATTTCTTCTGCACAATGTCGTAGGACAATAGAATCATAGATTTGGAACAGGGAGTAATCTTACAGGCCATGGAATCCAATGTCATCATTTTAGATATAACATGTCATAATAATTAGCTCTTTGCAAACATAAAAAGTAATGTAAAAATAATAATAATAATAGCTAACATTTATATAATGGTTACCATCTGCCAGACACTGTGCTAAGTGATTTATAACTATTTTCTCATATGATTCCTACGATCCATGTGGTTCCCTCCTCTTTAACTCAAGGGAGGTGTTTTTTTTTTTCCCAGACAAAGGCTTTGAATTCAATCACAAATTGCATCAACTCCCCCCGCCCCACCTAGGAAAACTAACATTTAAGCAGACTTTAGACACTGCCTAAGCTCAAATTTATATGTATCTATAGTTGTTCCCTGGCATCATTATGGTTGAGGCAAAATTCAATTTATTAGAAATTTCTGAGAAACCAAAAAGCAAATTATATTATAGAGTCTGGCTAGACAGGCACCCAGAAGACAAGTTGAAGAAAGAGACAACCTATATTTAAGACTTCCCTCAGCCCAGATCTTCTACTCTGAGATTCCATTACAGCCAATAACTCTCATTAGTATTTTCTTTCTCTGCCATAGCTCAGTCCTATTTTGACTCCTCAGAGCTGTGATTGAATGTCATACTTATTCTGGCCTCTTCCCATCAAACCTTTGGAATCTCTCTTTGGTACTGAGATAGCTCCTACTTTTTATACAAATTCGTCAGGGCATGACCAAATCTGTAACACAAAGGCTTTAATAGATTTAAGGGTGTAAAGAGCCCTTTCACATTTTGCTTGATTAAATCAAGAACTGTTCATAACTAACAAAGGTAATTACTTTTTAATGAGTAGGCTAATCAGTTGGGGCAGCTAGGTGGTGTGGTCATAAAGCTCCAGCCTAGGAGTCACAAGGACCTGAGTTCGAATCTGGCCTCAGACACTTGATACTTACTAGCTGTGTGACTTTGGGCAAGTCACTTAACCTCGATTGCCACCAAAAAAACAAAAACAAAACAAATACAGCACTGGCCCTGGATTCAGGAGGACCTGAGTTCAAATCCAGCCTCAGACACGTAACACTTGCTAGCTGTGTGACCCTGAGCAAATTACTTAACCCCCATTGCTGAGAAAGAACGAAAGAAAAGAAAGAAAGAAAGAAAGAAAGAAAGAAAGAAAGAAAGAAAGAAAGAAAGAAAGAAAGAAAGAAAGAAAGAAAGAAAGAAAATTAGTGGCACCAATCCTTCATATAGGTAAGGAACATGTGGCACTAAGATGTTAAGGGATTTGCCCAAAGTTACATGGCCAGTTTGTCAGAGATAGATTTGAACCCAGTTCCTCCTAACTCTAAGTCCTGCATTCTCTACATTACAGGATGTGGCCTCTCAGTGTGCTCTATAATGACTATAATAACATAGATAAAAACAACCCTAGAAGGCAGCTGAATTCAGAATAACTGTCAAGATCAATATTGAATCCAAAGCTCAGATTACTACAGATGCTGAAAATTAAAGACTCTGTGGCTTTATTGGTTGATGGTTGATTTTTTCTGACTGTTTTTCTTTGTTCAAGGAGGGGTGCAGAGCAGAGGAGGGATATGGGATTGTTATTGTTATGTAAAAAAAATACATATATTAGTATGACAAAGAGCAGTAGAACTGAACCCTATATTTCCATATAGAAGGTCAGCCCTCAAAGCTGGCATAATTATGAGACAGTGGGAGGTAAAAGCTTTGACATGTTAGCAATTCCTACAGGGAACAACAGTTGACAGTCCCCTTATAGTGACTGTAACTAGTCTCTTCACAACTGCGTAAGCTCAGAAGACATGACTTATGCTCAGGATCCTAACCTTCTCTCCTCAAATTAGTAATAAGTTGGGGAATAAGGGGTGGGGAGGGTAATAGTGGTTACACTGGGGATAACAGATTTTCTTCCAACTGTCTATCCTAGAGCACAAAGCTATTGCCTTCTTGGACCAAAGTCAAAAAAAGATAAATGATGGTTTTACTTTATATGACAAATGAAAGCAGCATTGTGATATATGGTACATCCAAGGTGATCAAAAGCTTTCCCAGAAATTGAGACTGAGATCATTGTTACAGCTAAATGGGAAGCATTTTTTTAAAGGGAGCATCATTTGGCCTCATTTCTTACTGTAAAAAATACTTCTTTTTTAAAAAAATTTGCTTTTCATTCTGACTTTGTTAGGTGCTTCTAATTAACATTTTAAAAATTTATAATAGCAGTAGTAGAAATGTTTTTACTTATATAAAGCATTTTATCTAAAGTACTCAAAGGTTGATTTTAATAGATATTTGATAAAAGATCTGGCTAGGTAAATATAAAGTATTGCCACCAGAGTCAGTCTTACAAAATTATCTACCTAATGTAATTTGAAGTATCCTAGAAAGGTCTCTTGCCCCAGAATTCTCCCTTACCAATTGTAAAGATGGCTATATTTCTACCAATGGAAATTCATTCCTTTTATCCTTAAAGTCTTATATTTTCTAAGGTTACTTGTGAAATCCAAATATACATGGAAATAGCAATATCTTAAGTTATTATTAGTTAGTCATTCAGTAAACACTCATTAAATTTCTATTACTTACAGAGTAGTGTGCTAGGTACTGAAAGGGGTGATAAAATTTTAGATAATACTTGGCTCCTGCCTTCATGACATTATAGGCTAGTAGAAAGATAAGTACAAAGGCAGATAGAAGTAATATACAAATATATTATGCTTTGTAAAGTAAGATATTTCCTATACTTTTCCACATTTATATCCTATTGCCCTATTTTGATTTCACAGGCAACTAGGCCACAAATGTCTTGGTTTTAAAACTTGGCTTGGGTTTTGAATAAGGGGATACTTATCAGAGTAAATTTTTTTCAATATTAGATCCTAACATGAATTAGGTTCTTGCAATTGAGTTTGGCAGGCTGGGATAGAAAAAAATTTATGTTTCTTTGTATTGATATCTCTTGTTTGCATATTACTTTTAGTCCAAATATGTCTTTTCCTCCTGTTGCCCTCATCAAGGCATCTCACGTAATGAAGATTTGCAAATAAAGAGGAAAGAAAAACAGCATGGAAAATAACTTAATACGTTAGTCATGTCTAATACTGCATGCAGCTCCATAATTCTGCATCCATTTATTGTCCCTTACCATTACACTGAAGAGAAAGAGGAGCATTTTCTCAACTCTTCTCTGGGACAAAGCTTGGTCATTATAATTTTATAGTGGTTCAGTTTTCTTTTATGTTATTCTTTGTCTTCACATTAGTGTATATATTGTACATTTTATGTTCCTGATACTGGTTAGTTTCCTCCGCATTGATTCTAACAGTCTTCAATGCTTCTCTGAATTCTTTATATTCATTATTTCTTAGCACAATCACACTTCATTTGAATTACTGTACCACAAGTCATTTACCTATTCCTTAATTAATGAGCACCTACTTTGTTTCCAGTTCTTTGGTAAGAGTCCAAGTATGATTATTTTGGGAACTCTGTCTTTGCTGCATTTGGCATATTTAACCAACAGTAGGATCTCTGGGCCATTTCCTAACTCCAAATTGCTTTCCAGTATTATTGCACCAATTCACGATTTTTCCAGTAGTGTGTTATCTCTCTTCCCACAGTCCTACAACATTGATTATTTTTAGCTTTTGTAACTTCTGCCAATGAAACCTGAGAATTATCTGATTTGAATTTGTCTAATTACAGGTGATTTAAAACAATATTTCATATAGTTGATAATAGATTGAAGTTCTTGCTTAAGTTACTTGTTTGTATCTTTTGACCACTTATCTATTAGGGAAAGTCAATAGTTTTATATTTGTGTTAATTCCATATGTCTGGGTTGTCAGACACTTGTCAGAGAGAGTGAATGCAAGAATTTTTCCTCCGGGTGGCAGCTTCCCTTCCTATGCTACCTCCATTGATTTTGTTATTGAAAAAAGCTTTTCAAATTCAGAAAATCAAAATTATGTTTTATCTCTTGCACACTTTTCTTTGACTTACTGTTTTAGGAATTTTCCCCCAGCATTAACTGTGAAGGGAACCTGATCTGGTTCTCTTTGAACTTTTTGTAATGCTCTTATAATCTTGTTGTCTATTTATTTCTTTAATTATTTTGAATAGACCCTTTATACCTCTTAGGGTGACTGTTAAAAATTGGCAATGTACCCAGTAATGTGCCTTTCCGGTAAACATTTAACAATCCCTTTGTGGCTCAAGGATTTTTGAGAAATATTCCTTTCTTGCTTTAACACAACCATCTTTTAAAAAACATCATATCAGTCCATCACTGGAATGCTGCACAGAAACCCTGGGTTTCTGGAAATTAATTAGGTTGGTGGATCTGTAAATTGGCCCAACCATCATGGAAAACAATTTGGAATTCCATTGGGAAAAAAGTCACTAATCTATTCACAACTTCTGGCCCAGGGATATCACTTCAGTGACTGTACTGAATATATTCAAATATAAAAAGAAAGGTCTTATATGCAATAAAATATTTAAAGGAGCACTCTTTGTGGTTGCCCATTGATTGGAGAATGACTAAATAAATTGTGGTATATAAATATACTGCAATTTTATGTACCATAAGAAATTATGAATATGAAGATTTCAGAGAAACTTGGGAAGACTTAAATTAAGCAATACAGAAGGAAGTAAGCAGAGCTAAGACAGCAATAGACACAATGACTATAATATGTATTTTTACATTTTATTGATATTTTTAACATTCTTTTTTATTTCCAAATTTTCTCTGTCTAGCCAATCCCCCACCACTGAGAAGGCAAATGATATGATACCCATTACACATGTGAAGTCATGCAAAACATATTTCTATATTAGTCATGTTGCAAAAAAATGCAAGAAAAATAAAGAAAACGAAAAACAGTGCTCAAATCTGTAATCAGAGTTCACCAGTTCCTTCTTTGGAGGTGGACAGCAGTTTTCATCATGTGTCCTTCAGAATTGTCTTGGACTATTGTACCCATCAGAATAACTAAGTCTTTCACAGTTGATCATCATTACAATATCGCTATTAGTATGTACAATATTCTTCTGGTTCTGCTGTCTTGAATTTGCCTTAGTTCATACATCTTCCCAGTTATTCTGAACCCATCCTGCTCATCATTCTTATAGCACAGTAGTATTCTGTTATAATCATATACCATAACTTGTTCAACCATTTCTTGACTGATGGACATCCCCTCAATTTCTAAAACTTTGTCACCACAGAAGAGCTGCAATTAATATTTTTTGTGTATATACAGATCTTTTTCCTTTTTCTTTGATGTCTTTGGGGTAGAGACCTACTAGTGATATTGCTGAGTCAAAGAGTATGCATAGTTTTGTATGACCCTTTGGGAACAGTTCCAAATTGTTCCCGGGAATCATTAGACCAGTTCATATCCCCACAAACAGTGCATTAGTATATCTATTTTGTCATTTTCCTTTGCTATCATGTTAGCCAATCTGATAGGTGTGAGATAGTACGTCAGAGTTGTTTTAACTTGAATTTTTCTAAGTATTAGTGAGTTATATTTTTTTTTCACGTGGATATTGACAGCTTTGATTTCTTCTTCCAAAAACTACCTGTGCATATCCTTTGACCATCTATCAATTAGGAAATGGCTCTTTTTTTTTTTTTAAAAATTTGGCTCAGTTCACTAGGTATCTGGGAAATTCAGTCTTTATCAGAGAAACTTGCTGCAATTTCCACCCATCTTCTTTCTTTCCTTCTAATTTGATGTAATCAGAATTACCCATTTTACCTCTTGTGATTCGCTACATATCTTGTTGATTATAAACTTTCCCTTATCCGTAGAACTGACATTATTCCATATTCCCCTAATTTGCTTATGACATCACCCTTTATGTCCAAGTCACTTATCCATTTTGGCCTGATCTTGGTGTACTGTGTGAGATATTGGTCTATGCCTAGTTTTTGCCAGACTTCTTTGCCATTTTCCCAGAAGTTTTTCTCAAATAGTGAGTTCTTACAAAAGCTTGGGTCTTTAGGTTTATCAAACAATAGATTACTGTGGTGATTTGCTACTGTATATTGTGTACCTGATCTATTCCACTGACCCACCACTCTATTTCTTAGCCAGTACCAGAATGTTTTAATTATTACTACTTTGTAATATAATTTGAAATCTGGAACTGCTACTCTTCCATCCTTCACATTTTTTCCATTGATTTCCTTAATATTCTTGATCTTTCCTTCTTCTAGAAGAAGAACATGATTATTTTTCTAGCCCTATAAGAAATGTTTGTTGGTTTAATTGGTATGACCTTAAATAAGTAAAAAACTTAGTATAATTTTCATTTTTATTATATTGTGTTGGCCTGCCCATAAGCAATTCATATTTCTCAAATTGTTTGGTTGTGTGAAAAATGTTTTGTAATTTTGTTTATATAGTTCCTGGGTTGGTCTTAGCAGGTAGTATTTTATCCCAGTTATTTTATGCTGTCTATCATTATTTTAACTGTGATTTTTCTATCTCTTCTTGCTGGGTTTTGATCATAATCTATAGACATGCCAATGATTTCTGTGGATTTATCCCGCAACTTTATTAAAGTTGTTGCTTGTTTCAACTAGTTTTTAAGTTAATTCTCTGGGTTCTCTAGGTATACAATTATATCACCTGCAAAGAGTGAAAGTTTTGCCTCCTGGCTGCCTATTCTTATTCTTTCAATTTATTCTTCTTCTATGTTTGCTACAGCTAACATTTTTAGTGAAATATTGAATAATAATGGTGATAATAGATGTTTTTACTTCACCCTGCTCTTATTGGGAAAGCTTCTACTTTGCCCTCATTCTAGATAGTGCTTGCTCTTAGTTTTAGATAGATCCTACTTATCATTTCAAGAAAGCTTCATTTATCTCTATGCCTTCTAATTTTTTTTAATAGGAATAGGTAATGTATTTTTTCAAAGGCTTTTCTGTATCTTTTGAAATAATCATATTATTTTTGTTGTTTTTATTATTGATATGGTCAATTATGTTCATAGTTTTCCTAATATTCAACTAGCCCTTCATTCCTTGTATAAATCCCATCTAGTATGATCTTTGTTATATATTGCTGTAGTCTCCTTGCTAGTATTCTGTTTAGAATTTTTGCACTAATATTCATTAGGGAAATTATTCTATAGCTTTCTTTCTCTTTTTTGCTCTTCCTGGTGTAGATATCAAAATTGTAATTGTATCATAGAAAGAATTTGGTAGGACTCTTTTACCTATTTTTCAAACGGTGTATATAGCATTGCAATCAATTGTTCTTTAAATGTTTAGTAGAATTGACTTGTAAATCCATCGGATCCTGGGGATTTTATCTTAGGGAACTCGTTTATGGCTTGTTAAATTTCTTTTTCTAAGATAGTATTGTTTAAGTGTTCTATTTTCTATTCCATTAATTTGGACAATTCATATTTTTTTGTATTTATCCATTTCACTTAGATTGCCAGTTTTATTGGCATATAGTTGTAAAAAATAGCTCCTACTAATTATTTTGTTTCATCTCAATTGGTGATGAATTTACCAATTCATTTTTTGATTGAATTATTTTGCATTTTTGATACTGGTTATTTGGTTTTCTTCTTTCTTTTTTTTAAACCAAATTAACCAATGGTTTATCTATTTTATTAGTTTTTTTCACTTTTCATTTAATTTCATTTTTCTATTTTCTTTGTTCAATTTTTTTTTACTTGTACTTTTGTTAATTTCTCTTTCGATATTTAGGATTCTATTTTGGCGTTTAATTGAGGATTTTTAATTTGTTCTTTTTCTAGATTTTTTTCCAGTTGCATGCTGAAATCATTGATCTTTTAATTTATGTGATTAAAATATAAAATTTCCTTATGTACTGCTTTGACTTCAAACAAATTTTGGTATGTTACCTCATTGTTATCATTATCTTTAATAAAATTGCTGGCTGTTTCTCTAATTTGTTCTTTGGCCCACTCATTTTTTAGGATTAGAATATTTTATTTCCAAAGCCCTTATTTGAATGTAATTTTTATTGCATAATGGTCTGAAAAGGATGCATTTAATATTTTTGCTTTTCCGCATTTGTTTGTGGGATCTTTATGCCCTAATACACAGTCAATTTTTGTAAAGATGCCATGCACAGCTGAAAAAAAAGATATACTTTTTATTCCCATTTACTTTTCTCCAGAGGCTTATGACATCTAACTTTTCTAAAATTCTATTCATCTCCTTAACTTCTTTCTTATTTATTTTATGGTTAAATTTATCTAGTCTGAGAAAGGTAAATTGAGATTCTACACCAATATAATTTTACTATTTCCTCTTGTTAATCATTTAACATTTCCTTTAAAAATTTGGATGCTATGAATTTGCTGCATATATGTTTAGTATTGATGTCACCTAGGAGATTTGGAATTAAACTATAATATTCCTAAGAGTTTTCATTTGGGGAATTTCTTTCAGGAGGTGACTGGTGGATTTTTTTAAATTTCTATTTTCTTGTGGGGCTCTCTAAGATGTCAGGACAGTTTTCATTTATAATTTCTTAAGATATCATGTTTAGGCTCTTTTTTTATTATGACTTTCAGATAGTCCAATAATTATTAATTAACTCTCCTTGATCTATTTTCCAGGTCAGTTGTTTTTTCTGATTAGTTATTTCACATTTTATCCTATTAATAATTTTTTTTCATTTTTGACATAGCTTTTTTTGGTTCTTATTGTCTCATGGAGTTATTACTTCCACTTGATCAATTCTAATTTTTAAGGAATTACTTTCTTTAGTGAGGTTTTGTAAGTCTTTTCCCATTTGACCAATTTTGATTTTTAAAGTGTTATTTTCTTTAGTATTTTTGTTACTCTATTTTATCAAACTCTTAATTCTCTTCATAATTTTCTTACATCACTCATATTTCTTTTCCCATTTTCCCCTCTACTGCTCTCATTTGAGTTTTTAAATCTTTTTTCATTGTTTTTTATCTCTTTAGTCAGCTCTTCTAGGAATTCTTGTTAGGCTTGTGTCCAACATGCATTTTTTTTAAAGGCTTTACTCACAGTTGTTTCAAATTATCTCCTGAGTTTGTGTCTTCAGCTTCCCTGTCACCATAATAGCTTTTTATGATCAGGTTCTTTTTTATTGTTTGCTCATTTTTTTCCAGCTGATTTCTTGAGTTTAAACTTATGTTAAAGTTGGATTCTGCTAACCTGGGGTATAGGGGTGGGTAGGGGAGACTGTACCAAGCCTCAGGTTTTTTTCTCCTGCTGTTTTCACAGTTAGTTCTGGGGACCTGTAAGTTTTCAGTGCTTCTGAAGTGGTGTGATCCAAGGAGAGTTATTGTTACTGCTTTTCTGGTCTATGCTCTCATCCTTAAGCAGGTCCAGGGGCCTTGCGCCCTTGCAGCCACAAGTGCTAAAGCTCTTCTCTGCCGTGGAACTATGACCAAAACCCCTGCTCCCTTTCTATTACAGGTGCCTGTCTATGCCCTAGGAACTATAACCCAGAACTGTGGAATAGGCAGTGAAGTTGACAAACAGTTCCCAGTCCTATGCCCAGTGTCTGTAAAAGGGTCTCCTGTAATCTATTTTTGGATTGTCGAATCCCCTTACTGTCTCTGGGCTGGAAGTTCTATAATCTACTGCCTCTTTTGTTGTCATAACTGGTATAGCCTCTAATATCCACTGCAGGTGTTGCCACCACATTGCTCCAGGTCAATTCCCACTCCAGTGTTACAGATCTCTCACTGACGTCTTCAGTTTTCTGGGGCTGGAAATATATCTCACCCACACTTTTTGTTGGCTATGCTACACCAGAATTTGATTTGATGCATTATTTTTAAATTGTTTAGGAGGGAATATTGGGAGAGTTCCTCAGAAATACTCCCTCTACTCTACCACCTTGGCTCTGCCTCCTCACCATAATATTATAATGAAAATAACATGAAAAGGCAGCAGAACTTGGATCAATGCAATGACCAGTCTCTACTTGGAAGTAATGATGTAACATTCTTCTTCCCTAGCAGTAGAGAAGTGGTGGACTTCAGGTATAGAATAAGGCATATGCTATCAGATATGATCAACACATCAGTTTGTTTTGCCTACCTGGATTTTGTGATTGGGATGGGTGGTGTTTCCTATTTGGAGTGGTATTGGATAATGACAGTAGTGTGTGCTTTTTTTTAAGCTACTACTACTAATTATTATTATCAATGTAAATACTAGATACTTGGAGGGCATGCCAGTAGAGTGTTTAAAGACTTTGACAACTAGCCTAACAATTGACTCTATCTCTATTTATCTAAGGATTAGCCAAGCTACATTCAAAAGAATGCATCACTAGAAATTTGGCCCCAAAAAATCATAATATTTTTGGTCATAGCAATTGAAGAAGTAGAGGGATTATAACCTGCACTAGTGAAGGAAGTACTCATGAAACTATTAAAGGACAAACTGAAAGTTCTTGTTGAAATTTTAAAAATTATCCAATTCAGAGCAACAATCTTCATACTCACAGTCAAAACCACAAAGTACTCTAATTGTATCTTGACCTCAGTCAATGATTTGATATGTCCTCAGAAACTTAGTCAAGAGTAGCCAGACATGGTTTGAGGAAGGAACTTTAATGAACCTACCTTCACTTTCTTTCCACTCAGTGTCAGAAAAAGAATTTCCACACAATAAATTTTAATTGAGACATTGTCTGTAAGACCTTGAAGTTTCTATTTCTTAGAAACAGATTTTACATGAAAAAAATATATATATAAACCTGGGTTAATAATAAGGTATGTTTTCAAATTCATGTAAGAAGGTCATTTAATCAATCTAATGAAGTCTGCATTCATATTAATGGGATGACAGGGCATGGCGCTTCCTCTGAATGATACCTCCCAGGGTTGTAACATAATAGTTGAATGCTAATTGGTCACCTTTTGTGTTCTCTCTTCTTGTTGACACTTAGACCATAGTGTAACAGATTTCAGCCACTTTCTGGAGGTGGGAGAGTGGATTTCTCTCTCCTCACCACCTCCCTTCCAGAACCCAACAGTGGTGATGTGCAGCAAAAGCACAAAGCAGGAGTAGACATGTATTTGCCCTGGACCTAACAGGGGAGTTCAAGCACATGCAGAAACTCCTAAATCACTTCTTGAGGATAAGATAAATTTTAAATTCTCTAGTCAGTGAGGGTACCCAAATCTAGAAGTCTAGCAAGAAAAAGGCAATTTTCTGGACAGCACCAGCTTTGAGTTGCCTCGTGGATCAAACTCAAGTTCAAAATATTTTTCCTGAGTCTAAGCATTCCTACAAATATTCATTGACCACCCTCCAAGAGAAAGATTTCCAGCTAAGGGTTGCCCTGAAACTGAAGACTGAAATCATTGTGTGGAAAACTAGGAATTAAAGACACCCTGCTTTACTTACTACTCTGAATTTTTAGATCTGTAGGAAGAAGACTGTCTGTCCAGCAGCCCCACAAAAATATTTGCTTCCAGATAAAAATCTGAGTCTACTAAGTGCTACACACATTTATGTACTTGTTTCTGGTCTCCTCTGAGTCTTTTAAATTTTACATATTTTTGTGGAGGTAAAATAAAGACTATCCCATATCTAATACCCTTATTTTCCATTGAGTAAATGCTCAGCAACCCTACCACCCACATTTAGGGAATCCTGGAGATGAGTTATACCTGAGCTTCATTTTGGAGATTTCCTCATAATAAAACTTGGGAGTGAGCAACAAGCCAAAGAAAGAGAAGAAAGCTTTTCACCAATTAAGTATCACTTAGCACAATGTCTAGCATCTAGTAGACTCTTAATAAATTCTTGTTGATTTGTTCAAGCTCAGATCTTTGTGAGCCTGGGTCTTTGGGGGCTACATCTTGAGAGAATCCTGAAATTTCCAAGAACTTCATAACATATTGGTTGGCGAGGTCCAGAACTCTTACCCTAAATCCTGTCCCCTCTGATGTCATCATATAACTTTAGTCCCTCTACTGTCAATCCTATCCCTTTTCAAAGAATAACACTATCGTGATAATCCTCTGCCTCAAGGATGCCAGTGACCAAACACTCAAACTTAGAGATTTTTGAACTTGGGGTTATACATAATGCAACTCCAAAAGTCGATACTTCACAGGGAATCTCCTTTCTCTGGCTAGATGGCTAGATTTGGAGATCATACTACCTAGGGAATTCAGACTTGCTGTCTATACCACCCCCTTGCCACAGGAGGTTATAATTTAAAGACACTGTCCTTGAACACAGAATTTCTATCACTTAGCTTCTTCATCTATAAAATGAAGAGTTTGTCTTAAATAAAATCTGCCAACCTCTATAGCTCAAAATACATGATCTTCTAAATTCTTCTTTCAGGTAACATTCATGCATGTACATGTCTGCCTCTGAAACATGCTTCTGTCACAAGTTGCCATCCCTGACTCCTGGGAGGAACACATTTCTCCTTCCTTCATTTCTCAGAATAAAGCTCTGATCTGATGAGAAAGGAAAGAAATCAAGGAAAGACCATATAGACCAACTTGATTTTATAAACAATGTTGAAGAATGAAATATGAAAAAAGCCTATGTCCCCTGACTTTGTCACTAATCATCTTGAAGGTACCCCCAGTCAGAGGAGTTTCCTGTGTGTTCTCATCAAGGCACCCATGTGTATACTTCCCTTATTTAGGAGGTGCCCTCAGACAAAGGTCTATGTCCTATCAATTCATCAAGTTGATTGAAGAATTAATCAGATTGATTAGGGCTGCCAGATCAAATTTCCTTACACTTATATTAATACAGTCCATTTCACATTTGTAATAAATGGTCTTTTTTAATGATGAATAAGGTACAGTTTTAGAAATCAATTTCACACTGACTTCTTACAAAATTCTAGAATGTATTATTAAAAGAATAGCTTGAGAGCAATTGAAAAGGAAAGTGGTAATTCTTAAGTCTCATTTAGAACAAATCATTCAAGGCTAATCTCATTTCCTTTTTTGATCAGGTTACTACATTTGATCACAGAAAGCTATACGTATAGTATATGTATATTTCAATGAGGCTTTCCACAAAGTCTTTCATACTAACCTTGCACACAAGATCAAAAGTTATAGGTTCTCTTATAATACAATAGGAGAGATTAAGAACTACTTCACGTTCAAGAGTGGTAATCAATAACGTCAACCTGAAAGAAATCTTTATTTCAGGGCTAAATAAACTATGACCTGTGGACCAAATTTGACCAGCTGCCTCTTTTTGTATGATGCATGAGCTAAAAACATTTTTCTTACTGGATGTGACCCTCAGGCCCATAGTTTGTTGACCCATACTCTAATGGAATGCCACATGACTATGACATATTCGATGATTTGTTTTTCTCTATGACTTAGATGAAGGCATAAATGGCATGGTCATCAAATTTGTGACCAAAATGAAGCTGGGAGGAATAGGCATATGGGATAACATAGCTAGAATCTAAAAAGTTCTAGACAGGCTAGAATGAAAGAATGAAACTAAAACTAAGATGCGGTTTAAGAGAGATAAATGTAAAGTCCCACATTTGAATTTTAAAATTGACCATGTAATTACAGAATGATGGCTGAACACCATTTCATAAGAAAAGGCCCTGCAAGTTTTAATAGAATGCAAACTCAATATGATGTCTATGATGTCAGTCCCTCCCCCCCAAAAAATGATTATTATCTTAAATTTCATTTATAAGACTAATATCCAACAAAGGGAGTTGATGGTTCCTTTTTACTCTACACTGGTCAGAACATATCTGGGGTCCTGTGTTTACTTCTGGAAGCTACATTTTATGAAGGAAATAAGATGGAGAACAGAAAAGAAATAAGTGATCAAAATACAGAGGAGACTCTAAACCATGACACCATAAGAATCAGTTAAACCATGTATCCACAGTCCTTTTCTTTCTGATAGAAACTGTATTAAAGATGTTGACCTAGACCAGAGGTGGGGAGCCTACAACCTATGAAGGGGAGTTGTTCTGTGAAGTTTGGATTCAGTCAAAAGGCTGCACCTGATGATCTAGCGAGCATGTTTGACCTAGACAAAGATGAGCTCATTGATCTTAAGGCAGAAGCCACTTGCTACATTTGGAGTTTACCTCAAAAAGCCATGGAGAATTCTGATACTTTTGGAGAGAAAGCTTTCTGTACTTTCAAAAGTGAGTTATGGAAGCTTAACATAACTTTGTGAATTAGAATTTGAGGGAAATGATTATTAATAACCAATGCTTTGGGGAGATCTAGAGTTTTCCCTTTTCCTGTAGTCCTCCTTTCAAAGTTCAGTTTCTTGAAGGACATTACTGATAATGAGATTGAATTAACTCTCTTCAATCTTGGTCAGATCCCACCCAACCTTATAAGGAATTTAATCTAAGATAGGGAAACTTATTGTGTTCTACTCAAATTTGGGTGGGGATAAATTCTTTGATTAGATTGCCCAAAGCTGGGGGTGGTCTGGGTGTAGAGACAGTCTCTTTGTCCAAAAGTAACATAATGTCATTCTCCCAGCAGGAGTAAGCCCACTTCTCATTGTAATATTCATTCTCTCATTAATTATTAACCAGAGTTGATTGCCATTCTCTGGAACACCCATTTTTCCAAGGGCATATAAGCCTTAAGCCTGCTGCCATGAGAGTCTTTGGCATTGGAGAGTGCTACTTACCTCTTTTATTAAAATGCTATCATTATTAACAAAATGACTAATTATCCAGAAACTATGTCTCTCAAACTTTTTAAATGTCACAAGTTTTTTTACAATCTGTAACCATCCAAACTAAAAAAAATCAAATTAATTACATGTCCAATGTAATATGTATGTTGCCTTGTCAAAGACCACCCCACATTTTAATGTCCTTATTCAAGCTAAGTAAGAAAAGCCTTTAAAAATATAAAATTTAATCTTAACTTGACTATATTTACATGTATTTTCTTGTTATTTAATGCATTAATAATGAAGCATATATATTACTCCATAATCCATTTCTTTTTTGTATTTTGATGACTGTATTTCAATATAATTTGTTTCCTTTGTAGTAATCCTATATATCTTATTTTATACATTTAAAATAATTAGTCAGAGAAGGGATCCCTAGGTCTCTCCAGACTTCCAAAATGGTTCAGGACACACAAAAAAGTGGTTAAGAATCCTTGAGTTAAAGGAACTGAGGATATCTGGCCTGGAGGAGAGAATACCTAGGTTTAAAAAAAATCTTTAAATATTTGAAAGACTGTCAGGTGGTTCAGTCTTATTTTCTTTGACCCCAAAGGCCAGAAGTCACAGATCATGTTGTCTACTGGAAAAGGCATTGGAATTAGAACAGTATGAACTGATTTTGAAATACAGTTCTGCTATTTGCTACCTGTTTGATCCAGTGCAATTCAATTTACCTTTCCAAGTTTCAGTTTCCTCATCCATAAAACAGTGGCATTGGGCTAGAATGATCTGTACAATTTAGTGTCCCAAATCCTTACAAATCCAATGTTTTGTTTATTCCCTAAAGGCAGGACTAGATGGACATTTGAGAGACTGAATCCCATTAGTTAGTTACAAGGGAAAATCTTCTAGTCCTTAGAGCTGTCCAAAGGTAATTGTTTGCCTCAGGAGATAGTAAGTTCTCCATCCCTTGAGGTTTTCAAGTAGAGGCTGGATGCGCATTTCTCAGAAATATTACAGAAAGCAATCCTCCTCAGGTCTGGACTAAAACTTAGGGCCTCTGAAGTTACTTCTAGAAATGTATTAAACTCATCAGCAGAGTCTTAAGGCGGGAAAAAAGGTAAGTAGCCATAATTCCTTATGTTGTGCTTTATAAAAGTAAATGATGTACTTTTTTAAAAAAGTGATTCACATACTGAAGGATTGATTATTTTTAACTATTGATGAAATGAATGATAAAAGAGATGTTGATAGTGTCCCACCAGAATGTAGAATATTTCATCCAATAATGTACCACACAACACTGGTCAAAATTTATTACAACAGAGTGGGTAAATAATTCTTCTGAGAAATCAAGCTGTCCAAAGTCTGGAATTTTTCTGTTTTCATATAGTTATTTGATTGTGCTTGCATAACTTCTTTTCTCCAGAAAGTCAGTTTAAGTAAATGCTGTATTTTTTAGTTAAGTGCAAGGCAAATCCACTTTAATATTTTACTTCTAAAGATTTCCACTTAAGTCTCTATTTAAGATATAAATGGAAATTGCTTGGTAGATATATTTGACCACAGTAAAAATACATGCAGTTTAATACAATTTGCAATAATGAAAGATATATATTTAGTATCTATCCTTGGCTTGTCATTTAACTGCTTGGTTCCAGAATTGATATTGATTTTCTAACCGGCATTTAGTCTTTTCTTGTTTCTCTGACTTCTTGGATAGATGTTGACATTCAATTTTATGGAACCCACATAAATCAAACACTACAAATTAGAATCACTTCGTTTGTGTGTAGTAGTTTTAAATAGACCATCTACCTGCCTTAGAATGTTATATTAATTCTGATTAATAGAAAAAGTGGGAGTAAACTTTCTTAGCCACTGATCTAATCCCACTTTATGCTGATTAAAATTAACCAGATAGAATTAACCTTAGAGATAATTTTAAAGCAGGCAAAGTCTGCCTTTGGCACTCTTACCTCCTTTCAGTTCCCCTCCAGTCCAAGAGCCCTCATAATGAGCCCTTCCTCCTCTTGCTAAAGCTTTTGACTGTGATGTTCCTTGAAGTGGAGAGAGTGACCCATGATACATATCTTTCTTTAATGCCTTATCCCAATCGTGTTGTCTGTCCTAATTCCTCAAGATAATATAATTTCAGACAGTTAGAAAAATGGCATTTGGAGAGGGAAGAGAAGGACTTACTTTGTTAATGGGTTCAACAAATAAAAGAATCCGTGTTAATATTCCTGTTATTTAATGTTCTTTTCTTCCCATTTAAAATGAACAGGGCTCATTGGAATTAGTGTCTTTGGGGCTACTGTCTCTAAGTAGGTGTCTGGGATACAGATGGAAGTTTCTATCTTTAGACAGAACCCACCTTCTATCATTATTTCCCATGCATCCATGAGTCTTTGAAAGGAACACTAAAGCACTAAAACTGAACTAAAACTAAAATTTGTGGTTTTGTATTATTAACTGGCATTTGTACATTTCTAGAACAGAAGCAAACATGTTTCACCCTAGGACTCCTGCCAAAGACCCTATCCTTGTGTTAGATCAACTGAGAGGAGAGAGAAGATAGGCACCTATCTCCTATGAGAACTATCAATCATCATCAGGCCAACCAATACTAGTGTAGCAACCAGTGAAGATTGTTCCTCACAAATCTGAGGATAATTGACTGCTTTGTCAGCAAATGGAAATAGGGCAGGGAGAAAGATGTCTATCTCTAAAGGAAATTCCTCTTTAGAGACAATTTGCGTGTTTTAGAAAATTTCTCATCAGTGTTCATTCTGTACACACACATTTTTCAGTGTTATGTTAGGATAAAATTTCTGCATGTAACCTTGAGAAGAATATAGTTGCTTCCTTCAAGGAGCCTACAATCTAGTTTAGTGCATACTTCACACCTGATTAGATCATGTGATCTATTCCACATGTCATTCAAAACAGCCTAAATTCTAATCAGGCTTTGGAAAAATCTTACCTAAATCATTTTCCAAGCAAAAACCTGAGACATTAATTGAATCCAAAGTTATTGAATGCAAGGGTAATTGCATTCGCAATGCAAACAGCAGAGAGAGAGAGAGAGAGAGAGAGAGACAGAGACAGAGACAGAGAGACAGAGAGATTTCTTTGGACAATGAAAAATTCAAAGAAATGCATAGAAATGAAAGAAAAGGGATTTGAGCCTGAAGGTGATAAGAAAATTTTCTGTTGCTAAATACTAAATAAAAATAAAGCTCTCAAGGCAAGCCTTGGTAGAAGATCTAGGGCTCAAGAGTCTTAGATTAAAACTCCTCATGAGAGTAATTCTGTCTTTATAGAAGTTTAGTTTGAATGGCAATCTAGATATTTTTATCTCTAGTTACTATGGTTCTAGGATTCCTACTTCATATAATTCTTGAATATTTCTGGAAGGCCCTCTTTGTGATACCAGAGTAATATAAGCTTAAAGTTCATTCTAGGGCAAATGGTTTAACTGATTCCTTTGCATCCTTCCCCACTATGGTGTCCATTCCTTTACAACACATACTCAAAATTCAATAATAACCAGCTTACCTTTATCTAGACACAAAAGGTAATTATAAAGTTACAGGGAGAAACTAAACAAAGTTTAAAGAGAGCAGAACATGCCTGAGGGTTAGCAGAGACAGAGGAGGTTCAGTCCTCCCATGATTCTTCCAGCCCTCCTTCTAGGTGGAAAAAAAAAACCCTACATATCACATCAAATCCCTTGCAAATAAGGGATGAACTAGAATCATGGATTGTTAGACCAGGAAATGATTTTAGAGATTATCTCCAGACCAACCCCAGGAATTAATTTGTTGTTCAGTCATTTCAATCATGTCCAATGCTTTGTGACCTACTGGGGTTTTCTTGGCAAAGATACAGAATGGCTTGCTATTTCCTTTTTCATCTCATTTTACAGATGAGGAAACTGAGGCAAACAGGGTTTAGTGACTTGCCCAGTATCCTACAGCTAATAAGTATCTGAGGCCAGATTTGAACTCAGGTCTTCCTAACTTCAATCTCGGCACTCTATCTGCTCTACCACAAAGCTGCCCTTCAGAAACTAAGGTACTAGAGAGAAATGATTAATCCTAGAACTAATGTCTCCTGTTTCTACTCAACTGCTTCTATCTACTACAGTTTTCTATCTCCTATCTCCTGAAACAAGGTGAAGGAGATTCTAAGAGCTGGCATAAGAATATTGGTTTTGTTGTTCTATTAAGGGAAAAGTCATCAAAATTCCAAATATGACTATATGAGATATAACAAATATAAAACACTTAGCAAACCTTGAAGCACTACGTAAATGCTAGCTGTTGTATTATTATATTTCAAATCATCATTAATTTTATAATTTTTCCTTTATAATGGGACAAATCTGAACAATATACAAAGAAATAATTTTTCTTTCCCTGTTAGAAATGATTTGTGAGTATTGAAGGGGAAAAAAAGGCTTAAACCAAAATTAATTGGGATATGTAAGTGGATCAGAAATAGTTGAAGGACATTCAGTAAATATTACAGAAAAACAGACTGAAAAGAAGAGAGGTAATGCCAGGATTACAAACCTACTAAGACCCAGGGGAATTTCAACAAAACACTGTTTCATGAAAGACTCTTGACCCCTACTCTAGTTGTTCCTAAATGGTCTTCAGAAAACTTAAGAATTAAGAGGTCTTATCAGTTGAAGTGTATGTGTTGGTACAGGACAGAGAGCAAAGGATTCAGGGACTAAAGAATGTTGTGTGAGCACAGGAACACATAGTGAGGCAACAATGCATGTAGTCTGGGTGGTTTAAGGATCCTACATTATCCTTCTTTTTGATTCATGTACCTGATGGTCAGTTATTTTTGGAGGGACATAAGTGGTAGATATGTCTCTTAAGTATCTGTTGGGGCCCATTAGCATGCACGTGTGCTGCTCCAGATGACAAGCTACCAAGCACAGCACTTATGTGAAAGGATGAGTTTTGGGACACATGTTGCCCAAGAGTTCCATGTTGAATTCTGTCAGCTAAGCTCATTCCATGGCCCTTGGGAGACATGCCTGGCTGCAGGAATGGAGACATGACCTCAAGGTTAGGTCAAGATATATCCATATTTCTCTGAAGGAGAAAAAAATCACACACTGAAAAGCTCAAAATCACAGGATTGGATCATGGGATCTTAGAACTAGAAGTGTTGGATTTTAGAAAAACTTTTGTTTTGGGAACAAAATTTCCACAGATTTCCCCGTTCCCTCATTTTCTAATACACTACCAAATTCTATTTGTGAATGTGATAAGGTTGCTATATGATTCATAAAACACAGTTGGAAGATGTCTTAAAGAAGGTCATCCCATCTAATTCTCAGTCTCAGGACAAGATTTGTCAAAACCATCTTAGACAGATGAAATCCACTCCATAGTGTACCTAGATGTACTTAGATACTTCTAGCTATCAATATTGAACTACAGTAGGAGATCCTGAAAGACAAGGATTTTGCCTTCTCCCCAGTCTTCTCCAGCTCTTAAAGTACATGATAGGGATTCAAATTGATGATACTAATGTTCCATATAGGATGCTGTCTCAGTTCTTTTTGGTCAAGGGTATAGGTACTAGAGATAATTCCTAGGAGTCATCAACTTCCCTACTTTTCCCTCCCTTTGGAAATCTTTAAGATACAGTGATACAGGGATAAATGTGTTTGTGTGTATATGAGTGTGTATACATACAAATGTGGCATACAAATATAGATTAATATAAATTTACTAAATTCATAAATATATATAATATAAATATATTTATATAATTTATATAAATAAAAAATATATTTGTAAGTATATTTATAAATATAAATATGATGGATGAATACATAGATGATGACGATTCAGTTCAATTCAAGCCAATAAATATTTATTAAGAGCCTACTATGTGCCTACTACAGTGCTAAGCACTGGAGACACCAAAAAAAGGCAAAAGATTGTCCCTGCCCTTGGGATACAAAAAGAGCAAAAGATGGTCACTTCCCTTAAAGACCTTAAAATCTTAGGGATGATGATAATGATGATGATAGACAGACAGATAGATAGATAGATAGAGAGAGAGAGAGAGAGAGAGAGAGAGAGAGAGAGACAGACAGATAGATAGATAGACCAGCCTAGCTGAAGTGAAGGGAGATAAGGAATGAAAGGAAAACAAAATCCTTGAGAAATAAAGACAGAATCTTAAGGCACAAACACCCAGATGTTGAGATAGAGGAGAAATAATAATCAATTATTCACTGACCATGAATTTTCCTAGCGTGGAAAGCAGAGACCCATTTCAGTGAGTCAAGAAAGGATCATTCCCATACTGGAGAACAATCTGTTCTAATAAAGAATTAAAAAGTGGGAATTTTTTAGAAAAACTAACTAATGTTTTTTTTTAAATGCCTGACCTTATAGATAATGTTCCACAATTGACCTCTCCCCTCTGCAAAGAAGGCAAGGAAGTGTTGAAGATACTTGCAATGTTGTTTTGAGCCTTTGTGTGTCCTGGACCCCTTCGTCTGTCTGGTGAAGCCCATGGACCTCTTCTCAGCATAATATTTCTAAATAATTGAAGGAATTGCTACATTAGAGATTAGTGAAAATAAAGAGACAACTTTTTTTTTCCACATCCAAATTCATGTACTCCCTGAAATCTGTCCACCAAGTAGACTTCAGGTTAAAGATTCCTAATGAAGAGGGTAAGGTTCTGAGAGTTGGTTATAAAACAAAGAAAGGTTTAAATCAGCTGGAAACCTCTTGCCCCCAATGGCAAGAAAGAGAGGTAACTGACAATTGAGATACCACTGTAATTGCTAAGTGATCTCTTACATGATATAAGGTGACAAACCCACAGCCTACAAAACAGATCCTCACTGATGCGGAAGTTTCACTATTAGAGACTGATTCTTCTGTTTTAAGTAAAAGATTAAGGTAACAGAGATTCTTCAGTGTTAAGCATTGCCCTCTCCTGTCAACTTCTGTTTAAAATGTGAACATTTCTGGAAAGGGGAATACATTAAACCTGATAAATGTGTTTATCCTAAACCTTTCCTCTCTGACGGGAGAGATAGAGTACCAAGTCAGCTCTTAGATCACAGAATCATACATCTAGAACTCTAAGGGACTTAGTCTAAACTCTTATAGATAACGGTTAAGTGACTTGCCAAAGGTCATGAAGGTAGTAATCAACAGAGAGACAATGAAAGTGAGAAAGGGCAGAAAGAGGGCAGGCAAAGAGGAGGAAGGCAAATTGTGGTTAAGAAGGAAGGAAACAAGCATTTATTAGCCACCTTTTATGTGCCAATCACTGTGCTAAGTGCTCGTTTGGTCCTCACAACCATCCTGAGAGGTAGGTGCTATTATTAGCCCCACTTTACCACTGGAGAACATGAAGCAAACAGAAGTTACGTGACTTGCCCAGAGTCCCACAGTTAGTTAGTGTCTAAAACTGGATTTGTGCTTAGGTCTTCCTTATTCCAGGTCCAATGATCTATCCACTGCCCCACCTAGCTGCCTCTAGGCTCCTAGGCTAGGACAGAACTTGACTAACTAACGAGTTAGCTATCCTTTGGAATGTTTGGATGCATTTGATTTTTATCCCTCAGAACCCTACCTTGCAATTTTAATTAGGGAACTTTACTATATTCATGACCTTATAAAACCTTACATATGACCAAAGGATAAATGGTTCTGGAGGGGAAGATATTTCTGATACTTGGGGTTTAACTCCAGGGCCAGAATTTTAACACTTTTCTTAAAATTTTTTTTCTAACGTATATTAGATATTCCTTTTCATTCTTAAACAGACTCTATTGAAAACAATTTATCTTTCTCTTGGTAACTCAGCATTGCTGTTTAATGTACCTCAGCAGTCATACCATGCTACAGCTCTGGCTGTAGCAGGTGGCATAGGATATAAGGATGACTAGGAAGTGACCCTACAGAATGCCTTGCAACTTGCTTTCATGAAAAAGCCCCTGGTGTCAGCTTATTTGTGGGTCACTTGCTCTGCAGTCATGTGATCTCCAGGGCAGTATAATGTGGGTGCCATTTTGCAAAGTCCATTAGTGCAACAAACAAAGTCTGAAGCAGTGATCTCCCTAGCGGTCACCCTCCGCAAAATCCCCTTCACTATCACCAGTGTCTTTTGACATGGCAGCTTGACAGCTTACTTGTGATTTCTGCATCCCTAATACCGATCGTGGGAACCTTCTTCTCAGCCCAATCCCATCTCTAGCTAATGTTAACTCTTTGTTCCTAGAGTTGATGGAGGAGTACCCAGGGTGGTTGTTCAGGGAAAGATCCTTTCCAAGGCCTAAGACATTCATCAATAGCAGAAGATGAATAACTTTAGCTGACACGATATTGAGCCACAGTTTTTGCTAAGCTTTAAATGTTTCGTTCTTAGCAAAATTGCATATATCAGCCACTTTTAAGTGTTAATCTTTAATTTGATAGTAAGGTTGAAAGTTCTGTGCAGTATCTAAATGATGGATCAACTTTCACCTTCAATCTCGTCTGTAATAACATTTCTTATTCTAGGTTGAACCAGTGTGGCAAGAAGATCATAAAGCTAGTCTTGGAAACTCACCAGTATCTTGTAGCATAGGGTACCACAATTGCCTAATCAAAGAGTAATTTTTCTATCCTCAAGGAAGTATCACATTCTAAAATGATCTTTTATTGAAAATATGAAAAAAAAAAGAATGAAAGATTTATTCAGGGAAAAAAGGCTCTTCTCCATGAGAAGCAGCATGGTACAGTGAAAAGACTATTAGTTGGGGATTAGAAGATCTGGGTTCAAATCCTGCCTGTCATTTCCTCCTTTGTGACTATGGGCAAGTCACTTAACTTTTCTGAACCTCAGTTTCCTTGTGGGTAAAAGGCCTCTAACATTCCTTCCACCTCTAAGTCTATGATATTATGATCCTGTCTTTGCATTAATTTGCACACTATGAATAAGTAATATGCCACACCTTTGAAAACTCAAAGCATGCCCTGTCACCAAAGCTTGTAATTCCTGAGAACCACTGATATAAGACCAGACAATCTGCCCATGTTTTTTTTTTCATAAATCCTGAGGGACTTCTTGCTTCCCTGGCAACATCAGATTAGCAATAAGAAAGTGTCATCAAAATAGAATACTTTCATCAACATTTCAAAACTGTTCAGGAGCTAGATAGTGCCCAATTACATTTGCTCAGCAATGGGTTGTCTGAAAAAGGTACAAGATTGTTTTTACTCTCATGATCTGCTTTTTTTTTTTGCCATATGTGTTGTCTTCTAGTTCTATGTGTTTTTTTTAATTTTCAGTTCTGAATTGTCTCCCTCCACCCACTGAAAAGACAAGAAATATAATGCCCATTATACATATAAAGTCACATTTCCATGTTAGCCATGTTAAAAAAAATTAACAAAGGAAGTGAGAAAAAATTTGCTTCAATCTGCAGTCAGAGTTCATCAGTTCTCTCTCTGGAGGTGGAAGGAAGTCCAATGTGTTTAAAATATCAAAGTCAACAGCCTACAAGTTCTATTCATGCAGCTCGGTTAACTTCATTGGTTCATTCCCTGTCTGCCCCACTCTCATTCCACCTCCACTACACACATACACCCTTCAGTGAGTATGGAAGTAGAGTGAGGGGCACCTGAAATTTTTTTTTTTTGCTGAGAATACATCATACAGAGAAGTTGACCCACTCTAACTTAAAGAAATGCATTGTCTGGAACTGATCTAAGGGAATACAAATAGTTCAGAAGCTGTTATCTCTTGTGAGCCCAGAGATCATACAGCATAGTAAAATAAACTGGACTGACTCATGAACATTTTCTTTTACTCAACCATTTTAAGTCCATTTTCTCTTTTATTGTTAGCAAACCTTTCCTATACTTCTTACCTTGCATGTAGGGAAGTCTGGAATCTATATTCTAAATGGGTTCTGAGTTACAACAAGCTATGGTGTACTATATTGGAGTATGTTATATTCTCCTCTTGTATGTACTACTAAATTGTGTGTGCCTTCATTGTGAGAGGCTGCTTCCCTTAAGGACTATTAAAATGCAGCACAGGCTGCTATTTCCTCCCACCCTAATTTCTAAGTACTTTATTATTTCATTCCCCCACAGACAAAGTAAAGGTATCCCGTAGCTTCGTGGGGTATTGAGTTGCTTGTTTCTTAAGATATTATGCCTTTTTTTTTGTTTCTCACTTCAGAGCTAACTCTCTCCCTTCTTCATTTTCAGAATATCTGCTACTCACCACACCTATATTTGTCTGTTTCTACTCCACCATTTGTTTCCTCTCCCACTTTTTTTTTCTTCACTAACCTCTTTCCCACTCCTCTCCCTCTTTGTCTCTTCTACCTCCTGTTGATAATTTCGTGTCTTTTTGGCATTAGGGTAAAAAAAATTTAATCTCTGTACATGCTGCCAGTGATCAAAATGTGCCAAATCATTCAATAAATCATGTCAGTTGGAATCTTGGTCTTTAGCTCTTAACTGAGTTCATTGTTGCTGGGGTCTCAGGGGTTGCTGCTCTGTTGTCACAAATGTTTTGGGAGACTTCAGGTGTGGAATTGTTTCAAGAACCTGCTTTCCAGAAGACTGGATGCCAAATGTTTTTGTCTTTCTATATCATTTCATCAACCTGCCTAAGTTGTTTATTGCTCTTATCTGATTCCATCCCTACATATGGTTGCAATCCAGACCTGCCCCACTGAACCTGGGCCAGAGTAGCCAAGGCGTTAGTGATAACAGAGGAGGGATAATCCACAGGGTGAGCAAATTAAATATAAAAACCTTTGCTTTCATCTCAGAATAATTAAATTTTCAAGTTAGCTTCAAATCTACTTCCAGGCAGAAGTCACAAAAAGAAGATCCACATAGATTCTCTTTGAAACTTATTTCATGGTTTGAGTCTCGTAGAATCCATGGATTCCTTCATAGCAGAGTTCAGGTGTCATCACCTACATTAGACCTTTCTCCACTTCCCCATCCCACTATTATCAGGACTGTCCCTCTCTGATAATTACCTTAACTTTCTTGTCTACATGTGATATCCTTCCAAAAGAATGAAGTTCCCTGTAGGTAGCAGCTGCTTTCACTTTTTACCTTTATATCTAGTATGCACTTAATGAATATTTATTGTGTTAAATTGCATTGTTAGTGGGAAAATTTTGATGGCAATTGTGAGGTGATTACAGTTCTCTATAAGAGGACATCCTTTGCTTTAAATTTTTAGACTCAGAATTTTTTAAATTTCAACCCCCAAACTTAATTTAAAATAACTCACTTGTCTATCCATCTTTCTCACCCTGTTTCTATGACTCTGTCTCTGTTTTTCTCCATCTCATTGTTCCTGTCTATCTCTATATCTGTCTTTTCACCTGTCTCTGTCTCTTTGTCTCTCTCATTCTATCTCTATCTCTGTCTCTATGTCTGTTTCTGTCTCTACCTGTCTCTCTCTGTGTATCTCTTTCCTGTGTCTCTCTCTCTCTATGTCTCTGTGTGTCTGTCTCTCTGTCTCTGTCTCTCTCTGCTTCTCTGTCTCTCTTTCATCACCTTTCGGAGAATGATTGTTGATGTGAATTAACTGCTTTCATTTTCTAGTGTTGCGACTCCACTTCAGAGCTGTTCTTCAGAGTTCCCCGGGTAATGCTTCACAAATACATATGTCAAAAGCACAAGGCTTCATTCATCATTCATACTTAATGTTTCTGTTTCTAAATAGTTTCTTCCAAAATTACTACACGATCAACTTCTTATAATCCACTATTGGTTGTATCATAACTTATTATAACTCTTTTGATTAAAGGCAGTTATGACAAGGTTTAAAAGACAACCATTGAAAGTTAAATTTTCTGTACAATGTAACAGTCATCACCTACAGCTTGCATCTTTTTATTCCACATAAATATAGGAATTTTGATATTGGGAAAATTTTAGCATATTAGAATCTCGTGAAAATAAGAATCACTGATTCAGCTTCTCATTAATTCAACTTTGCCACAGGACGTATCATGCTATTTTCCTCTTTCCTCAAATCTAATAACTGCATATGATAAAACTGCACAACAAGCCCTTATAACACAGGCTTTAGTCTTCCCAAACCCAGCACCAAAAAACAATTCCACCTTAGAGTCCCTTCAATGAAGCTGAAACCTAGTATGTCTGAGGCAAAGAGGCCATCTTGTGGTGGTAGATGGGCACTTACAAGACTTCTAAAAATTTTTCCAGGTTAAGTTCTTTAGTCATTAATTTAACAAACATTTATTAAGTGACTACTATGTTCATTGTAATTAAGGTAATTGGGATGCAAATATTCCTAGTGATCTATATACAGACTAAATTAAAAAACCTCAGTAATAAGCTTGGAAATTTAGGCTATAATCTGTTCCCTTTCCTGCCATATGTTACATTTAAGTCTCTTCCTTTAAAGGATTTTGCTTAATTGAATTCTAGACAAATCATTAAAGAGCCGAAAAACTTAGTTTTAAATGATCAGGTGACTGTCGGGGCCTATAAAAGTGTTGCCCTTGTTTAATGGTGGGAAGTCAGGTCAAATGTATTCTTTTAGCCCAGGTCATTAGAAGAGCAAGAAAAGCTTGGGGTTGCCATGTGTCTGCTTTCCAGTTGGGGTAGAGACCAGCCTTGAAAAACCACTATTCTTAAGAGAACAAAGTCATAAAATCTAAGAGTAGCAATAGACCTCAGGGGTTATCTGGTATAAGCCTTATCCTGACCAAGAATCTCTTCCTATAACATTACGAACAAGGGGCCATTCAACCTTTATGATCACCAGTGAGATATAACCCCAAACTTCAAAAGTCATCCTGTTCCATTTTGGGACTCTTACTGTTCAAAAGTTTTCACCCTTGGGAGCAGCTAGGTGGCACAGTGGATAGAGCACTGGCCCTGAAGTCAGGAGGACCTGAGCTCAAATACGGCGTCAGACCAAACACTTGACACTAGCTGTGCGACCCTGGGCAAGTCACTTAACCCAATTGCCTTAATTTAAAAAAAAAAGTTTTCACTCTTGACATCAAGCCTAAATCAGTCTCTCTGAAACATCTGCCCTTTGAAGGCAAAATCAAATGCTTTTTCTATGTGATGGCTCATCAAATACTTGGAGACTTCTGTCATGTTTACCCCACAAAAAACCAAAAAACCAAAAACCTGACAAGTCTTTTTTTTTAAACTAAACATCCCCAGTTCCTTCAAATAATTCTCAGACAGCTCAGTCTCCCTTCTTTATACTCTCTTGGTTGTGCTCTTGTAAACACTCTCTAGCTTTCTGTGTCCATAGGCATACGTACAGGGTCTCCTGGGTACACCCTAATACTTGGGGGGGGGGCATCTCCAGGTGTCTTGATCTATATCTTGCCACTGGACCCAGATGGCTCCAGAGGAGAAAGTGAAGCTGGTGACTTTGCATAGCCCTCCCTCACTCAAATTAAATTCACTAGCGAGTCATGCCATCACTTCCTGATGTCATGGTCCTCTTTGAGAATGAAGGACAAACAACAATGCCTAAAGGAAAAAAGTGGCTTTGCATTTAATTTATTTACATAGCATGCCCTTTTAGTTTTAAAGTGTGGATTATTATACAGTATTATGTAATAAATACCAAACCAAGTAATATAGTTGTTGCAGAAATGTGCAGAAAATAAGATGAGTACACACGACAACATTGCTGCATCAACATTGGTTCTATCCATCCCCTGTGATTACTATTATATTAAAAAAAAAAAAGGTGTCACATCAGCTGTGCCCAATCAAGCATCTTACTCTGTTTGTATTCTTTATCATATGTCGTCACATCCTAGGATAGAATAAGTGGCTCACAAAATACATTTAATATGGTTGTACATGTATAGCCTATATCAGATTGCATGCTGTCTTGGGGGAAGGAAGGAATTTAGAACTCAAAATCTTATAAAAGTGAATGTTGGAAACTAAAAATTAATTAATTAATTAAAGAAGAATGAGGCCCACAGCTTTATGTTTTAATTGAATCATACCATACATCTTTTTAAAATATTGATTAGTTCAGTTTGAAGAAAAAGAACAAACTGAAGTATAATGAATTATGTCTCAGATTCGGTTAAGAATTTATAAAAAAAATGTGTATATATGTGAAAATAATGCTGCCACCAGTTTCTCTGAATAAGACAAACTGAGGAAGAACCAGCACAAACAGACTTTGTCTCCTCCTGCAGTACAGTTTAGTTTGATTCCTATTTGGACCCATCATCTGATTTGCAGTCACTTCATCTGATGACCTGATCTGTGATATTCCAAGATTAGATCACGAATATTATCGTCAAGGTCTTTATCAGCTTAGATTAAACATGATTCCAGGGAAGAAAGTAGGGACCAAAAAAATATTTCCAGTCTGATTGGCATGAAAAATATAGGTAGTCATTATATAGTCCATCAAAAGATGCAACATTTTGCTTTGGTAGATATTTTTTTTCTCTGTTTTATGACGCAGTAGAAAAAGGTCACAGTGATAGAGGATCTATTGAAAAAAAAAGATTTTGAATCTTGCACAGGGCTAACAAATGTTTAAAAAAAAAACCACCGCTGTCAAAATCTCCTGCATTAATCTGTATTTAATGGCCAAGTTTTAATGAAGGAAAACCTATAGACAAACTGTTGGATATGGACAAGCAGGCTTATGTGTCTCAACATAAAGAAAGGAGTCATAACCAAAATGTAACTGATTGATGTTGCTCTGTGTTTGGCAAAAGGTGGGAGCCCATTCAAGGATCACAATAAAAATGTTTTAAGAAAAGTTTTGAGAAAGATTTATTTCTAAATCATGTCAGCATGCTTCCATAATGGCAAAATATGCAACAATCTCCTTGAAACACCACCTCTCTACATCAAAAATTATATCCTCATGGCCTGTCTTGTGCAATATAAGATCATGTCTTTATTAAATGGACAAAAATGTCTCAATAATTTTCTACAGCACTGATGACTGGGAACACCATAAGCAGATGTCCACTGAGGTATGATGCTTTGATAATATTCAGCTAAAAATTTTGTGTCCAAAGGCTGTTAATAATTGATGCTCATTCATTTTTCACTAGCTAAATAAGGTCATTGGCATTCTTAAAATTCCCTGTCAATCACTTATGACTGTTTTCATAGTACATCTGCTTTGTCTGAATTAAAGTAGGAGTTCAAATAAAATGTAAAAAAACAATAAAATACTCTATGCACACTGCTATGAACATTGATTGAACCAGATCCTGGTAGATGTTGACTCTTCAAGTAAGCAAAACAGAACTGTCTTTGATATGTGTGTGTGTGTGTGTGTGTGTGTGTGTGTGTGTGTGTGTACCTTATTCAGACTGTTTAAACCTTCCCAGAAGAGAGCCTTGTGGAACCTGCAGGAAGTAAAAGAAAAAAGTTCAGAAGAGGTAAGGTGCCATTGGAAGACTTTGATATTATGGCCAAACACAAAATGGATATGCAGAGGTGAAGTGGTGGCTGCTGTCAAACAAAATGACTTCGTCATTTTACAAGTATACAAGAGATTACCACAACTTTTTGACACTAAAAAGTCAGGAGCTTTATCTATGAACCAAACTCACTCAGACTCCTCTTTCCACTTCATGTGATGCATCCCATTCTCCAGATGGTGGTAAAAGTGAGTAAGACTCTTAAAGCTGCAAATCTCAACTTGCTTCAATGACAGGGATGAAATAGTTTGTATAATTCTTTGGCTGTGACTAGAAGTGGATACTTGCAATGACAGTGTGAAAATATGTATAGAGAAGAATATATCAATGCTCCTAGTTAAGAAAAGAAAAATATCCACTTATACTAATTATATATTTGAGTCACATCATTACTATGAAACAAAGGAGGAAGAGGAGAAAATCATTTCATTTTACCTACCCCTAGATTCAATGGTGACCAGTATTGACCATGCATTTGAAAAAGAGATTTGTAAAATTGTGACCACAATGGGAAAATTTCTGGGCTTAAACATTCCAAGGATGATGTGGGAATTATTGTCAACAAATCTAAAGCGTGCTTGGATGAATTGGAAACTGGAGTTCAGTTACACTGGAGTTACGATGGATCTGTTCCTACAGATAGCACTATGAACACCATGAATTGCTCAATTTGCTAACGGAATTGGATCGGTTTTTCATATTCCAAGACTGCTACAAATGTGTTCATTGCTTTCTAATCTTACCTCTTACAAGTTGTACATATGAAAAAGGTTTTTTTCAAAAGTAACACATGTAAAAAGCAAAGCAAAATGTCCCACAATTCCTTGACCCATTCTTTGTTTTGTACATTGCACAAGAACTGGCTTTCTCATTTAATTATAATTGTGTGATTGATTGATTTAAATCAAGACAGCATCTCATCTGAGATAGGAAAATAAATAATCCTTAATCTGTTTTGGTCAATTTTAGTTAACATATTATCAGGTTAAAGTTAAATATCATAAGAATTCATGGCATTTTTCTGTGGTTATCATTACATCAGAGAATTGGTATTTTGTGTCTTATTTTTAAAGTTGTTTTCTTAAATTTGTTCATTTTTTTAAATGAAGTTTGAGTTTCAGTTCATTTAGCAGTATGAATAAAATAACATCCCTTATTATTGAATATTTCATAAGTGTTTATTTTTTTTTTAAATAATAGTGGTTGTCAAGGTCCATATCCTAATGAAATGTCCTAATCATTCCTTTGTCTACATCATTTCTGAAATGGGGCACCCAGAGCTTAACATAGGATTCTAGCTGTTGCCTGACCAGAGCATAATACAGCAGGACTATCACCTTTGATGTTAGATGAAAACATCATATAGTGGAAAGAATGTTGGACTTGAAGTCATGAAAGATCTGAGTTCAAATCCTTCCATTTACTAGTTGTATGACCATGGGAAAGTCACTTAACATCTCTCTAACTCAGTTTTTCCATCTTTAAAATATAGATAATAATGCTTGTAGTATTCACCTAATAAGGTTGTTTTAAGGGTGAATAATAATTATTATAATAAAGTTGAATAAAGTATTTAAAGCACTTTGCAAATCCTATAATACAATAATAATGTTAACTGTCATTACAGTAAGACACCCTGCCTCTCTTATTGCAGCCTATTATTGTGTTAGTTTGCTTTTCTTTTTACCCCCCCATGCCTTATTAGTGTTTTATATTGAGCTTGAAGACTACTAAAAACCGTAGATTTTTTTACAAGGTGGTTGTCTAGCCATATTTTCCCATTTTAGACTTGTGAAGTAAAAACTTGACATTTATCCCCCTTAAATTTCATCTCACTGTTTTGTACCTGACAGTTTCATTGGATATCAACTCTAATCCAATGTGTTAACATTTTTGCTAGCTTCATGATATCTTAAATTTAGCAAAAATACGTTTTAACCTTTCAGGGCTTCATTCAAGTCATCGCTAAAAATGTTGAATTTCATAGAGCCATGAACAGATTCCCAGGCTGCTCCATTGGAGACCTCCTTCTAAGTTGACATATGCTCATTTATGGTTAGAAATCTACTGAAATGTATCTTCCTATCTCTATCTCTTCATGGATAGAATAAAATACTTTATCAAATTCTTTGCCGAAATCTAAGTATAATACATATATGTTTATGTATATTGCACTATATGCAAATTATTTCCCTAATATACCAGCCTGGTAGCCTTATAAAAATGGAAATAAGTTTATCCTGAATGTATTATTTTCTTGAATGAACCATGATAGTCTTTGATGATGACTGGATCAGCCCTCTCTTACTTAAATCCAATTCATTTGCATGTCATGACATCACCTCCATGATATCATGATCATCTTTGAGAAGGAAGGACAAACAGCAACAACCCTGATGACTGGAGAGCAACTTTACTAAACTTTAATGCACCCATGCCAGATTCATAATCTGTTTCTCATTTAATTCTTCCTTCTGTCCTAGTGGCCTATAGTAAACTCTGACTATAGATTCATTTCGGTTTTTCTCTCCATTTATCCTCATTCATATGCTTTCCATCATGTTGTTTCCCTTGAGTTCCTGTGTTGCCTCATTTGTGAATATCCTCTTGTTATATAATGCTACCTCATCATTTCTTATCTATTTTGTTCCATTTGAATAAGATATGCCATATCAAATCAGTACTCTAGTCATGCATCACTCAGCCCTAATCCCTTAAGTCTCAATGATACCTAGGAGGTAAAATTGGCCTTCTTGCATTTTGATCTGCAGTTCAAGCTATTTACCTATACTTGGTTCATTTGTAGATAGACATCTAGGCCATTGGTTTTGGTGTTCATTCTCTTCTTAAATTATGGTCTCCCATAGATTATTGATCCTCTCTATTCATCCTAGAGGAAATCTGTTCTTCTCCACAGTACCAGGCTTGGCAGATCTATGTGAGCAGTCTCTTTTTCCCCCTTCTCTTTCTAATTTAAAACCTTCTTAAATTATCTTTTCAAGACTCTAGGCAAATATTTCTGGAGTTTCTTCCTACTTATGAGCAAGATTCCATCATTCTTATCTTTTGATATAGAATTCCTATGTTTGGAATCTATTATAGCAATTCCAATGTTCCAATCCCTTTTACAGAAATTCTTAAATTTTGATTTAGAAATCCAAATTCTGAGAATTCCATTCTCAGATATTATTTTCTCATTGACTCATCACTTCCCAAATCCAGGCTTGCACTCTGGAAGTACTAAAAGCGCTCTCTGATTTGACCTTTCCCTCTGATTGGATGCCTGCTCCCAGAATCTCCCTTTTTGGAAGGCAGTCAAACTAGGCATTTCTTCATTCTTCTGCAGGATATAACTTTATCATACCCCTATACTAAATGTCTTTCATTTCCCACCCACCTCCTTTTCTGCTCTTTTATGTGGTGTCTTCCCCCATCAAAATACAAGCTCCTTGAGATCATGACTGTTTTTCTTTCTTCTTGTGTTTGTATTCCCAACACTTAGCACAGTACCCAAATCATAATAAATGCTTCACAAATGCTTGTTAACTGACAAACTGACTTACTTTCTCATTGGAATCTTACCCCTTCACTTGACAATGACAATGAAAATATCACATGTGATCTAAAGTCTTCAGTTTGCCTGGGACTTCAGGATTCAAAAAAGTGCTTCCTAGCTTCCTCCTTGTTCTATCATTGTCTCCACATGAATCACCAGGATTAGGAAGTTGTCATCAGTCTGAACCAGTCTTGAGAGACCCTCCATAATATCCTGGCTACCTGCTCCCAGAAGACAGCCAAGTTTTCTCTTACTGATGCCAACTAGAAAAGAAGTCATATCAATATCCCACGACAGTATCCAAATACCACTACTTCCCTCCTTTCTCTGAGAATAACTAGATGCCCTTTCACCAAGTGACACTTACAAATCCTTATCTTCATTCCCTGGAGCACCAGAAAGTGCTTCTTGAAGAGATGAGACACCTTCACTTCTGCCAGAAGATTATCATACTTAATTACTTAGTTACAAATGTTACGTGGTCCAGGTTCTTCTCTTCCTTAGCTGGATCACATTCTTCTACCCTCTAACCTCCTGATACAGGTTCATATTCCTGATGTCCTGCCTTAGGCCTCCTATATCCTATCCATGAAAAATAGAGAGGGTATGTATCGTGTAGCCAGGTCCATATTCCCTGTGCAATTCCTGACCTCCCTCTAGGCTAACAGTCCAGCCAAAAGCAGATGAGCAGATCTTCAGCAAAAGAAAAAAAAACTGCACTATTTTGTTTTAAAAATCAAAAGTAATGTTGATATTCATTTTAAAAATCACATTTCATGTTCTTTAGCATATTTGATATTATTTCAATTCAACAACCTTTTATAAAGGCTCTTCTATATATAAGGTACTCTACCACAAAGACAAAAGTCTAATATTTCATGCTCTTAAAGATCTGATGTTCTGCAGGGTATTTCAAGATATTTTGATACCAAATCTCCTTTTCCCTCAATAAGCCCCTTGGTCATTTTTTTAACATCCTAAAATATATCTCAATGTGTTCTATAGCATTTCTTTTTTGTTTATTGTTTGTTTGTTTGTTTGTTTTTAGGCAATAGGGGTTAAGTGTCTTGCCCAGGGTCACACAGCTAGTAAGTGTCAAGTGTCTGATCTGAGGCCAGACTTGAACTCAGGTCCACCTGACTTCAGGGCCAGTGCTCTATCCACTGCACCACCTAGCTGCCTCTAGCATTTCTTTTTTCAAGTGAAAATGTGTATATTTTTTTCCCATTACATGTAATAATTTTTAACAATTTTTTTGAGCTCCAAATTCTCTGTCTCTGTGTCTGTCTGTCTTTCCCCCTTTCCTCTTTCCTTTCCTTCTCCTCGCCTTGAGAAGGCAAGCAATTTGATATAGATTATATATGTGCAGTCGTGCAAAACATGTTTCCATATTAGCCATGTTCTTCTACATCATTTCTGTGGTTATTTTTTATGTAACAAGAAAGTCTCTTCAGTTTGTTCTTCTCATTAACAGAAGCACTATTGAGCACTATTTTATCTGCTATCATTTGTTTCCATAGAATATATTACTGTCTGGATATTTATGGTTTCCTAGACTATTGATCTTCTTAGGGCTTAAAGTTAAATGATTTGCCTTTTTTTAAATTGTGATGTCATTAGCATCAGAAAATTCCTCTACCATCCAAAATTAATACTTGCTCACTTCCTGAACAACTTAGAATCATAGAGAGCTGTGCAGGGCATCAAAAGGTTAAGTGACTAGCAATACAACTAAAGATGATCATTTCCTATTTTTCTGGGGAAAACATACAAATCATTAGAACATGCTGGTTCTTTTCATTAAAAAAAAGTTTAATCAAGAAAATGGTCCTTTAACACAGCCATAGATGCAACAGAAGGAACGAATGTGTTGGAAATTAAACATTTATTAGCCATCATTCATTTATTTATTCAACAAACATTTGTGAAGGATTAACTTTATGCAGAACATTCATTATAGAGATAGATACAAAGTTATAAGAGACATGGTCTCTTTGCTTTCAGAAAACTTCTTTGATGTAGACTGGCAGAACTCAGGGGTTGTCTGAATGAGAGATTATTTTTAAGAAACTGCAAATTTGTGCTTTTCAAATTCATTCAAGACTTGAAGACTAGGTGGTGCAATGTATAGGATACTGGGCCTAAAGGCAGGAAGACTTGAGTTCAAATCAGACACTGTCTAGCTGTGTGGTCCTGGCAAGTCATTTAACTCCTATTTGCCTCAGTTTCTTCAACTATAAAATGGAAATAGAAAGAGCACCTTTGTCCCAAGGTTGTTGTGTGGATCAAATGAGATAATATTTGTAAAAAACACTTAGCATAGTATTTGGCACATAGCAAGTGCTATGTAAATACTTACTGTCTTATTTCCTTCCCTGGAACAAAATATTTCAAAGTAGCTTTTCTGTGTAGAAAGTGGTGAACCTCCTTTAATGAAGAGGTGAGATTCATTGTCCTTAAGAATATATATTTAGGAGTAATATAGGACCCTGTGATTTTACTGATACAGAGAACTTTCAAATGTGGAAACTATCAATGAAAATTGGCATCTTCTCTGCAATTTATAGTCTCAGACAGCTGCCTAAATCTCTAAAAGGTTAAGTGTGACACAGCCAATATGTATGAGAGAAGGTACATGAATCCAGATCTCCCTAGTTCTGAAAGCAACTCTTTATCAAAGACAAATATATATTATATACTATGTATTTATATACCATAAACTTAATATACCATGCTTATCTCATGAATACTACATAAGGAATAATAAATCATTTGAGTACAAATAATTTAAAGTGTCAAAATACTTTGAAGTGGCTGGTTTTCTCAAATAGTTCAAAGAGCTCTTAGAATCCTTCATACGTCATCCATTTTATTAGCAATCCTACTTTTCATGGATAATGAAAAAGTGAATTTTAGGCCAGCCTAATTCTAATAGAATATAAATTCTAAATGTGTAGATTTGTACATGTGAAGTTTTCCTATGTTTATAAGTTCAAAATTAGATTATTTTGGCACTTCTTTTTCTTCAGATATCTGTATCAAGAACATCTAATCCAGATGCTTCAGTGTGTATAATTTCTAGCTGTGTCTATGTGACATCTTATGGAGGTTGGAGTGGTGGTTTGGCATCTAGAGCTTATGGTTGTTGGCCAGTTTGATTCTATGTAATACAACTAAACAGTGAGTCATAGGTCACATATGATATTTACATTTTGGTACTAAGGAAATAAACTTGGGAAACAACAAAGGCCATTAAAATATAAGGGGGGAACGACACTGGCTAAAGCTGTTAAGTTAGCATACTAAAGGGAATTAAGTTTGCTGGACATGAATGGCTGAACCATGAAGAAGCACTCAAAGCTATGAATTTCTTTCTCTTTGTCTTGATTTTAAGAGCCCATCTATTAAATAAATTAAACTATGCTATATGGAAGCTGGCAATATAATTTTGAAAAAAAATCCCTCCAAGATTTACGTTAACATTTTTCCCTAAGGGAACAAAAATAGAAAACCAAGGTTTTACTGCTCCTCATCTGACCCCAGCTGAAGTTCTGAAAAGACCTTATTCTCCCACTTATATTTGAGCTCTTCCGAAAGATCACTCCTCCCAGTCTTTCGGAGATGCCGAGATAGAAGCCGTTGTTTATCAACTGATGTTGGGAGGGTTTTCTTCCAGAAGGAAAGAAATTCATAGATCTGCTCAGTTAGGTTATCAGGATTCTTCAGTTTGACAAGTTGAATGGTGCTCCGCCGCAGAGGGAGGGATGCAGCAAGGGATGCTGCATTTTCTTCGGACAGTTCCTCAGCCAACCAGTACAACAAGTTTTCCCAAAGGGCTTCTGTGAGGCCAACATTTAACACTCATTATGGTTATCAGAGATCAAACTGATACCTATTCCTAAGTGACACGTTTATCTAATTTTCCACATCTCTTTAGTGAAAACGCAGGCTCTAACTTCAGAGCCTGAGGAAGATTTAATGCAGCCCAGGAGACAGTTGTTTGTAATATTTCAGCAACTGCTCAAGGGTGTCTGATTCAGTGCAACTGCCAGATTTCATCTGTTCCTCGTAGCATATATTGAGAGAGCTTTTATGCTTAAAAAAAAATCCTCTCCCCATGATGAATTTTACTTATGCATTAGCCATACTATAACTCCTAGGTAGCAAATTTTCTCCCAACCTGATGTTAAAGGAGAGAGAGATTACAGGTTTAGCAGCAGCACTGAGGGCCCAGGACTAGAGCTGAAATGATCCAATCTGACCATTTGATGTTGATTCAGGATAAGCCTCAGAAAAATTCTGCTACCTTTTAGTACAGAACAGTCATATGTATGAGGAACAATTTATACAGTGAGAATACATTAAAATCTGAGTTTTATGTAGAAAAATTCCTATCTGTTTATGACCTGACTTGAAATCATTTATATCTAACTATATATGATATACGGAGAGGCATATTGGTGAAGTGTATGCAGTTCTAGACGTGTAGCCAAGAAGATTCATTGCTGGGCTCGGAGTCAGGAAAACTGGATTCCAATCCTCTCTTAAACTTACTCACTGTGTGACAAGACATATGATTATTATATATCTCACAATTTGCTTTAATGGGGGAGGTTCCATGCCAGGAATTTCTACATTGAGAAAGGCAACAGTATCATAGATAAGACTCATGTTCTATGTACCACTATTCCAGGTACCACCTTCTTTTACAACAGCTGTTGAGAACTTCATCTTCTAAAAAATTAGAAATATATAAATGGTAGCAAAGAGGCAACATTGCACAGTGATAGAGGGCTGGCCATAAAGTTGGGCAGATCTGGGTTCATCTTACTTCTTATGTATACTAGCTGTTTGACAATGGCCTAGTTGCTTAATCTCTCAGTTCCCCTCCTTCCCCAGTAAAGTCTCTAAGAATGAATGCATCACCATTCTGCATGAATGGCAAATTTCTATACTGGGAGTGACCCCATGTCACTAAAACCACATGTCCAAACTGACTGAATATTAGCTATTTTAAAAATCATGTTTTAGCTCTTCCAAGAATTCTTTTTGGACTTGTGTATGATTCATTTTTTTTCCTTTAAGTCTTTGCTTGTAGTTCTTTGGACATTATTGTCTTCTTCTGAGTTTGTGTCTTAATATTTACTGTTACAATAGTAGATTTTTTGGGTCAGGTTCTTTTTTTTTTGTTGTTGTTGTTGTTTACTCATTTTTCTGCCCTATTTCTTGATTTGGAACTTCATGTTAATGTTGGGCCCTTTTCCCAGTATGGAATCGGTAAGGGGGAGAACTGTCTCAAGCTTTAAGCTTTTTTGCGCTGCTGTTTTCAGAAAGAGTCCCGGGGGTTGGAACTTTTCAGTGCTTCCAAGGTGGTGTGATCTGGGGAGAGGTGCAGTCACTGTTCTCCTGGTCTGCATTCTGGTCCTTACCCAGAAAGGTGTGACCTTGGGTAAATCATTTAATTTCTCTTAGCCTCAGTTTTCTCATGTGTAAAATAGGGCGAGTAGTATTTATACCTCCTGCTTCACAGGGTCTGTTACACTATCAGAACCAGGGTGTGATATAGCACAACAATCCCATGAAAACAAAAATATCTACTTTATCTGAGGTCATTTGAGGATCAATTACTTGGTATGTGTAAATTACTAAGTAATAAGTTATTTTACTAATAAAACAGGTTTCATTCAGAGATGGAGTAGAAAAATATTCCTAATTCTACTTTTGTGTCTACAATTATTACGTGATTACTTTAAGCATAGCTATGAATGAACAGTAAATAAGTACAGAGTATTATTTCACACTGAAATATATGCATTTTAAAATTACTGACCTCATAAATGTGGGATAGTTATTATACTCTAATATTTAAAACCTACCAGTCAGCGCTCAAGTACAAACTGCAATTGTTTGGTTACTAGAATCAGCAATCATTAGTTTTATGAGTTAGCCAATGTGTGCAACCATCCACATTTCTAGTAGTTTTTAATACCACTTTAATTTCATCTGCATAGAATTATCACTAAGGGAATATTTTAAAATGTTATTCCATTTGTACATGTATTTCCTAAAGGACAATGCATTTATTATGCTGATGAATCAACATTACTCTTACAGCACCCTTGAGTGGATAGCAATTTTGATTATCAACTCCCTTACATTTTTAATTGCAAAACTATTTTTTCTCTTAATTTTTTTTCAGAAAGAGACCTACTCATATGAAAATGTTGGGATGATGAAATGCAACCTAGAAAAAATAGTTACCTACCTGAAGGATCTGTAGACATTCGTTTAGTGCTCTGCGGATGGTTGATTAATTTTTCATGCTATTGGATGAAAAGGAGGCAGAGGAACAGGAGAAGTAAGTCATTAATTTGAGGACAAAATCTGCGCAAATAACCTACACAGACACAAACCCTATTTGGAAATAGAGGAACTACAATGCATGGTGTGCAAAATTAGTTTGTGCATTGAAGTCTGGGTATGCTCAGCAATTGTTTTTTCCAAGACTTGAGGTAAGATTAATGTCACTGGATGCTGATCCAAATCTTTTAGCAAATTCAGCTCAAAGAATACACATTAATGTCATTTTTATAATCCATAAAAATCACTGTGCAGCACTCACACTAACCGAATAAATGCTATGCAAGTAAGATTGATATCTTTTTAGATGAACCTCCGAGGCCTAAAATAATAGCTTATGTAATGGTTAGTGTTTTACAATTACAAAATACTTTTCACATACATTATCTCATCCAAGCTACTTGTCAAGCCTGTAAAGTTGGCATTGTAAATGTTTATTAACCCCACTTTGCAGATAAGGAAACTGAGACTCAAAAAGATTGTGTCTAACCCAAAGTCATACAACTATTAAGTAATTGATAGAACTAGAATATAAAAACAATACTCTTGGCACTTTGGGGGTGGAGCCAAGATGGCAGAGTAGAGAAAGCACTCAGCTGAGCTCTCCCAACATTAGCCTCAAAACAACTTCAAAATAATGTCTCATGGGGCAGCTAGGTAGCTCAGTGGATAGAGCACCAGCCCTGAAGTCAGGAGGACCTGAGTTCAAATAAGGCCTCAGACCAAACACTTTACACTTGCTAGCTGTGTGACCCTGGGCAAATCACTTAACCCCAATTTGCCTTAAAAAAATGCCTCAAATCAAATTCTGAAGTGGCAGAGCCAACAAAAAGTCAGAGTAAGACATTCTTCCAGCCTGAGATAGTATAGGAGGTTGGAAAGAGAGAGAGATCTGTGACACAGAGGAGGATGGCCTGGAGCCCATGTGGATGAAACACAAGTAGTGAGACTAGGTGGTGGTGACAGAAGCGGTAGCGGCTTTGGGAGTTCTCAAGCTAGAGATGGAAAAGGGGCCTGATAACTGATCAGAAAGAGACTTCAGGGGATCCCTGTGCTAGCACTGGACATAGCATAGACACTGTTTGGCAACTTCATTGCCTATACTCACTTCCTGTGTCATAATTCAAGGGCAAGGAGGAGCACTTTAGGTCAAGAGGTAGGGAAAGTCCTGAGAAACAGATCGCTTCCAGCCCCAAGGGATCAGGGACTCTGAGGAATAATTTTGTTTCTGGTCCCAAGGGAACAGGAGCCCTAAGAAGCAATATTGATTGCAATTCCATGGGTTCAGGGGCTCTTTCTGGGTAAGGACCAGAATGCAGACTAGGAGAACGGTGACTACACCTCTCCTCAGATCACACCACTTTGGAAGGACTGAAAACTTCCAACCCCTATGACTCTCGCTGAAAACAGCAGTGCAAAAAAGCCTAAAGCTTGAGACAGTTCTCCCCCTTACCCCATTCCATACTGGGAAAAGGGCCCAACATTAACATGAAGTTCCAAATCAAGAAATGGGGGGGGGAATGAGCAAACAACAAGAACAACAAAGAACCTGGCCATAAAAATCTACTATGATAACAGGGAAGATTACGACACAAACTCAAAAGAAGGCAATAATGTCAAAACAACCACAAGCAAAACCTTGAAGAAAAACACGTGAATTATACACAAGCCCAAAAAGAATTCCTGGAAGAGCTCAAACAATGATTTTTAAAATCAAATAAGAGTGATGGGGGAAAAGTAGCTGAAGAAATTCCAGAAAAGGAAGAAAAGTATGAAAAGATAATTAAAAGCTTTGTAAAAAAAAGACATAAAAATATTGAAAAAAATAATACCTTAAAAACAGAATTGGCCAAATGGAAAAAGATGTAAAAATTCACTGATAGAAATAATTCCTTAAAAATTAGAATTGGGTAAGTGGAAGCTAATGACTCCATGGGACATCAAAGAATGATAAAACAAAGTCAACAGACAAAAAAAAATGGAAGAAAATGTGAAATATCTCCCTGGAAAAACAACTGACCTGGAAAATAGATCAAGGAGATGGATAGAGCTCTGGCCTTGGAGTCAAGAGTACCTGAGTTCAAATCCAGCCTCAGACACTCAGCACTTACTAGGTATGTGACCCTGGGCGAGTCACTTAACCCTGATCGCCTCACCAAAAAAATAAAAAAGCAAAAAAATTGATCAAGGAGAAAGAATTTTTAAATTATTGGATTATCTGAAAGCCATTGTCAAAGAAAAATCCTAGACATCATATTTCAAGAAATTGTCAAGGAAAACTGCTCACATATACTAGAATAAGAAAGTAAAATAGAAATAGAAAAAATCCACCAATCATCACCTGAAAGAAATCCCAAAATGAAAACTCCCAGGAATGCTATAGCCAAATTCCAGAACTCATTGGTCAAAGAGAAAAACACTTCAAGCAGCCAGAAAAAAATTCATATTGTGGAGCCAGAGTCAGGATCATATAATATTTAACAGCTACCATATTAAACAATTTATCATGAAGATCACACACTATGACCAAGGGAGATTTATACCAGGAATGCAGGGCTGGTTCAACATTAGGATAACTGTCAGCATAATTGACCATATCAATCACAAAAACAACAAAAGTCATACAAATATTTTAATAAATGCAGAAAAAACATTTGACAAAATGTAGCACCTATTCCTATTAAAAACATTGGAAAGTGTAGGAGTCAATAAAACTTCTCTTAAAATGATAAGTAGTATCTATCTAAAACCAAGAGCAAGAATTATCTGTAATGGAGAAAAACTTGAAGCCTTCCCAATAACATCAGGAGTGAAGTAAGGATGTCCATTAGAGGATGTCACCACTATTATTCAATATTGTACTAGAAATGCTAGCTTTAGCAATAAGCTAAAAAAAAAGAGAGCAATAAAAATAGGCAATGAACAAATGAAACTATTACTCTTTACAGATGATATGGTGATGTATCTATCTAGAGAACCTCAGAGAATCAACTGAAAAACTAATAGAAACAATCAAAGTTGCAGTGTATAAAATAAACCCATACAAAACATCAACATTTAGATATATTACCAACAAAACCCAGCAGCAAGAGATAGAGAAATTCCATTTAAAATAACTGCAGACACTATAAAGTACTTGGGAGTCTACTTACCAAGGCAAACCTAGGGATTATATGAACACAACAAAAAAAAAAAAAAAGAAAAGACTATTCATAAAAATAAAGACAGATCTAAACAACTGCCAAAACATTAATTGCTCATAGGTAGGCCAAGTCAATACAATAAAAATGACAATTCTACCTACCTTTACTTATTCAGTGCCATATCAATCAAACTACCAAAGAATTATTTTGTAGAGTGAGAAAAATTGTAACAAAATTCATCTGGAAGAACAAAAGGTCAAGAATATCAAAGGAATCAATTAAAAAATGTGAAAGAAGGTGGCCTAGCAGTCACAGATTTCAAACCATATTACAAAGTAATAATCATCAAAACAATCTAATGCTGGCTAAGAGACAGAATGGTGGATCCATGGAATCGATTAGATACAGAATACATAGTAGCAAATGACCATAATAACCCAGTGTTTGATAAACCCAAAGCTCCAAGCTTTTGGTATAACAACTCAACATTTGACAAAGATGGCTGGGAAAACTAGAAAGTAATTTGGCAGAAACTAAGCATAGATCAATATCTCACATTGTACACCAAGATAAGGTAAAAATGGATAAATAATATAGACATAAAGGGTGATGTCATACGTAAGTTATAAAAGCATGGAAAAATATACCTGTCAGATCTATGGATAAGGGAAGAGTTCATGACCAAATAAGAGATAGAGAGATGGTATTTAAAATGGATGATTTAGATTATATGAAATTAAAAAGCTTTGCACAAATGAAACTAATGCAGCCAAAATTAGAAGGAAAGCACGAAACTGAGAAAAAAATTCATCAAGTATCTTTGATAAGACCTCAATTCTTTCTTTCTTTTTTTGGCAAGGCAATAAGGGTTAAGTGACTTGCACAGAATCACACAGCTAATAAGTGTCAAATGTCTAAGGACGGATTTGAACTCAAGGCCTCCTGACTCCAGAGCCAGTGCTCTATCCACTGCACCACCTAGCTGCCCCTAAGGCCTCATTTCTTAAGGATATAAGGTATTGAGTCAAATTTACAAAAATAAGAGTCATTACTCACTTGATAAAAGGTCAAAGAATGTGAATAAGTCATTTTCAGAAGTCAAAGCTACTGATAGTCACATGAAAAAAATCCTCTCACTACTTATTAGAGAAATGTAAATTAAACTCTCAGCTATCTCCTCACACCTCTTGGATTGACTAATATAATAGAAAAGGAAAATGACAAATGCTAGAGGAAATATGGAAAAATTGGGACACTAATGTACTGCTGATGGAATTGTAAATTAATCTAACCATTCTGGGTAGGCAGCTAGGTGGCACAGTAGATAGAGTGCTGGGCCTGGAGTCAAGAAGATTCCTCTTTCTGAGTTCAAATCTGGTGTCACACTTACTAGCTATGTGACCCTAGGCAAGTCGCTTAACCTTGTTTGCTTCAGTCACTTATCTGTAAAATCAACTAAAGGAAATGGCAAACCACTCCAGTACCTTTGACAAGAAAACCCCAAATGGGGTCATGAAAAGTAAGACACGACTGAAAAATGGCTGAATAACAACCAACCGTTCTGGAGAACAATTTGGAACTGCAGTATTGGAACTATAAAACTGGCATACCCTTTGACACATCAATACCACTACTAAGTCTGTATCCCAAAAAGATCCAAGGAAAGGGAAAAGGACCTATTTGTACAAAAATAATCAGAGCTGCTTTTTTGTGGTGGCAAAGAATTGGAAATTGAGGGAATGCACATCAATTGGCTGAACAAGTCGTGGTATATGATTGTGATGGAATACTATTGTGCTATAAGAAATGATGAACAGGCTGACTTCAGAAAAACCTCAGATGACTTATATGAACTCATGCAAAGTTAAGTGAGAAGCAGGGAAACACTGAGCATAGTTAACAGCAATATTATACAGATGATCAACTGTGAAAGACTCAGCCACTCTGATCAAGACAATGACCTAGACAGTTCCAAAGGGCCCATGATGAAAAACACTATCTACCTCCAGAGAAAAACTAATTAATTCTGAATTCGTATTGCAGTATACTTTTTTACTCTTTGTTTCTATTATTTTTATTCTATTTGTATTTTGCAACATGGCTAAAATGGAATTATGTTTTTCATGACTTCACATGTGTAATCAATATCAAATTGCTTGCCTTCTGAAGGAGGGAGAGAATTTGGAATTGGAACTCAAAATTTTAAAAATTGTTGTTAAATATTAACATTTTTATAATAAAATAAATAAAATCACATAAAATTGGGAAATATTTAACAAAAAAATAACTAAAAAGTAATACTCTTCCCATAACAGTAAGCTTATATAACAAATAATGTACTAACTCTGGGACAAACATCAGCAACTCAAACAAATGTCAATGTACATAATTATCACTTTTTAAAAGTATCTAAAAATGTTGATTTAGTGAGCTTTTTGTTTCATACTAGTGATGGGGAAGAAAGAACACTGGACTCGGGAGATCTTCCTTCTAGGCCTTGCTATGTTGTTGATTTACCATGTGACTTTGGTTGGCCATATCAGTTGATTAGCAGGCATTTTCCTATGTGCCAAGCCCTGTGCTGTGGGCTGGGAGTACAGGTGGCTTATACCTTTGAGGAGCTTACAGCCTAACTCTAAGAAGATAATGCACACACATATATAGCCAAGGATATGATAGAGTCACCTCAAACTGGCTCATGAGTGGCCATTGTTAAATTTTCAGCGTGAGCATTTATACCTTAGAAAAGTATTATACAATTTCCCGTATGAAATCCAGCTCTTCTCCATAGTCACTTCCGGGTTCAGCACACTATTCATCTTCAGGCTTGCCCAACATATCTGTATTGATGAACTAAATAAATGGACTGCATATTGAACTTCATGTCATAATTTGAAAAATAGCCATTCTTCATCCGTTTGTTTTCTTTGGTAATAATTTAGGCTAATTTATTTTGAGTGGCCATGGATTTCATTGAGGAGGCTCCATAGTATCCTAAGGCTCAGTTCCATAAGGTCAAGGTCATCCATAAACAGAAATGGAAGACATGGAAATGTCTTCAATTTGGACTGTTTACAAGATATCTCCCATTGATAGTAGTAGGTCATTTGAGACACTAAAATATTGATAGTCAGAGAATTGCTGAACAAAGTTACCAGTGGTTATACTTTATCAAAGAAGTATCATAGTATACTAGAAAGCATACTAAACTTGGAGTTGCAGGACCTAAGTTCAAATTCTTGCCTTGCACTGCAGCTTAGTACCCTTACATTCTTAGACAAGTCACTTCACCTCTCTGGACCTCAATTTTCTCATCAGATAAATGAGAAGGTTGAAGTAGATGGCCTCTAAGGTCTGTCAGTAAACTATGTAACAGGTACTGTGCTAGGTGCTAGGAAGAATTTTCTCTGAGTTTAACATCTCCATGAAATTCACCTAGGGAGAAGAGAAACTTTAAAGCAGCATTCCATTCTAGCCTGTCCTGTACTTTTTAAAGTAATCAACAGCTGGGAAAATACAAACCCAGTATTCTCTGCCTATTTTAATCAGTTGTATGACTATGATAATTGGTCTGTTGTAGAAAATCATTTCCCATAATCCCATAGTCCTGTTCATTTTTCATATTTTTACAAAGGAAGCTATCAATGTATTTTGGGGAAGCTAGGTGGAGCCATGGAGAAAGTACCTAGTCTGAAGTCAGGAAGACTCATTTTCCTGAGCCCAAATCTTGTCTCAGACAATTACTAGCTGTGTGACCCTGGGCAAGTCACTGAACTCTGCCTCAGTTTCCTCATCTGTAAAATGAGCTGGAGAAGGAAATGGCAAACCGTCCAATATCTCAGTTAAGAAAACTTCAAATGGGGTCACAAAGAGTCAGAAATGACTGAAAATGACTGAATAATAACAAAAATCAACATATTTATAAATAACTATTATGATGATTTTATAGAAATGAGACCAATAGTTTACCAGTACAAAGGGACAATGAGGCTCTTCTCTGTCTAACTATAGCACAAAAACTATGGGTTTTGCTTCTGACAGATATAAATAATAAAGGTAGGGATGTGGGCCACATGAGTGGGATATATTGACCTTACCTTTGATAATTTGTGTGACTTAACTTTATTTGCAGGCTAATTTAGAGAGAATCTTGGAATTTCTGACCTAAATCAGCCAGTCATTTGGACCAAAGCAGGGCAAGCTCTGAGCCAACATAAAGGTTTAAAAAAAACCTTTGTTGTTTGTTGTTCAGTTATGTCACAGGCTTTGTGACCTCAAAATTTTGGGTTATCTTGGCAAACATACCAGTGTGATTTGTCATTTCCTTCTCCAGATTATTTTACAGATGAGGAAACTGAGGCAAACAGGGTTAAGTGACTTGCCCAGGGTCACATAGCTAGAAAGTGTCTCTATCCACTGCACCACCTAGTTGCCCCACAAAAGACCTTAATCTGAGGAAATTCTTAGCAAGTTTTGTAGTTAGATATGTGTGGTAGCTTATCCTTAGAAAGGTGCTCTAGCCACTATACCTTGGGTATGCCTAGCTTGGAGAAGGCCTGAAGAGAGCTCCAAGAAGATTCTAGACAGACACTTGGGGATAGTGATCAATACCCAGCAGGAAATACACACCCAGATGCCACCATAAACCCTGCAAAGCAGCAAATACTAGAAATCACTACAAAACCTGCAAAACAACAAATACAAAGGAGATGTCACAGCCAGAGGGGAATAGGCCTAGTGAGGCCAGCGCAATCATGTCACCAGAAGTTATTGGTGGTCCTAAAGCATCAGGAAACATAGGTTGTCCTTCCATACATGAGTGTGTGCCTCCAAGCAGTCCTCTGAACATGTGTTCCTTATGAACACTCTTCATGAATCATTTCCCACATACTCTCATTCTTCCAGATGATGGCGTGTGCACTTGTGAGAGAGTGCACCTCAAGTTTAGGGAGGAGGAAGGTGTTCTATTACTGTGCTCTTTTATTCAATGCATTTGCTTTGATTGCTTTGAGCTAATTGCATCCTGTGGCTGACTGGGGAAAAAAGAAACACGTTGATGGGTCCTCATGATCTATGCTTTTGAGTAGATGTAGACCAACAGAGTACCTTGAACTTAGAGTAGATAGTCTATATTCTCAGAATTTTCTCAGTATTACCTTTTAGGGCTCTACTTCTAACACTTAGCTTTTAAGCCCCACCTCAACAATCAGCAGTTCAACTTAATTAACTATTTTAGAGAAGATGATATTGTAAGAACAGGTAGTACAAAAGATTCCCCCTCCCCCTTAACATAGGGCTCACTCTTCCAAAAACACACATATCACTCATTGGAGGAGTGGGTTCAAATTTAGAGTAAGATGGTAGTGAAGCACACATGTAACATACACAAATAGCAAAGGATGAGCCACAAATCCTGGTTCTATAAGTCCTTTCTTTGTAGAATCCTCACACAGCTCACCTAAAGTACAGCTCTCAGCTGAGTGGGACCCTCAACTGGGCTCCCAGGATCTCATCCTTTCTTGAGTACATAGCCAGAACTTTTCTCTGCCACGAGGAATCATGATCTCTAGAACTGGCTTTTTCCATACCTGTTTGTCTTGTCTTTAGGATGTCTGTCCACTTCTGGCTGGATGCATTATTTCCTAATGGTCCAGTCTCCCAGTCCCATGGTCAGCAAAAGGCAAAGGGAATCACTACTGGCAGGAAAAAATAATTTTCTCCCAAACTTGAAAATTCCATTCTTGAACTGACGCACTGTTTTTGTACATAAGCCCAAGAAAGTGACTGATTCAACCAATCACAAGATTTTTTCCTGAGTGGTATCATTTTGCCCTTATCCAATTGCCAAAGCCCTATAATCCTCTCAAATTTACTAAGGACATATTCATATACCCTGGTAGATTTGTGATACTTAACTCAACTTAACATCTACTTTGTAATTACATTCTAGGCACCTTGGTTGATTGATTGACTTTGAGACTGGGAGGGGGTGGGAGAGAATCACATTCCCCTCCCTTATCCTTAATACTTAGTGACTAAGTTTCAGATTTGCTGTCATTATGTTAATTAAAGTGGGGGGAGAGGGTTTGAACTCCTTCCCACCATCCTTGATTGTTTTTCTGATTTTTCAGTACCTTCCCCATTTTTAGATATCTTGAAAATCAATGTCCCAATGCTTTTAAAATTGTTTGATCCCCAGCATGGATTATGTACTTGGTCTGTTCTACCTTTTGGTACTCTTCTTCTGTAGCATCATTTCCAATTATACATATAGAACATCTGGGACGTAAGTATTAGAATCCAAATACAGTAATTATATAGCCATTCGTGATGAAAATAGTTTGTTAAAGAAATGCTAAAAGGCCTTTTCCATTTTTAATGGTCTTTCTTCCACTTTCAAGTGTAAATAATCTTGGATGTTCTAAGTCTCATTTCCTACCAAGCTTCATGCAATTTTTTTCCTCCTCTCCATCACTCTTTTCTGTTTTGTGATATGATGTTGCTTTTAATCTTTTGCCATACTTCTGTATTACATTTTGTAAATAAGTTTCTTTTATAAATTAGGTTCAGTATTCACTTTTATAGCTCTTTCTTGGAATAGAGATAGACTATTTGCTGATTGAGATGGTTTCTGGATTCTTTTGGCCTCTTTGTTGTGATGATTGCTAGATGCTTTTAAATGTCTGTGGGAAATGTTGACAATCTGTGTTATCAACTTTGATTTTTTAGCATCAATAAATTTTTTAACATTTAAGAGGAAATTTCTATAAATTTACTCATTACCTTTTTCTCATCTTTATTCTTTTTTTCTATTTTGACATGGATTTTAACATTTGCTCTGACAAATACTTGCTGCTGTTCTGACTGCGAAGAGTTGATTTAGAAATAGCTCTCACATTAGTATATAGTCACTTCCTGACTCTCAAGATATAATCAGTTTTAGTTTTTGTGGTCATCTTCACTGCTTGTGAGGTCCAGATTCTTTTTACTTTCTTCTTTAAAAGATTATTCAAGATCTTTAGCATAAGACTTCTGAGTTGTTTTATAAGTCTTTTGTCTTTTTTGTTTCTTAATACTGAATCACATTTTCCAAAACATTTTTTGCTATCTTTTTTTCCCTTCATATTGAAGTCAAGTGGCATCAATGACATGGTGTAGAGGATTTTATCAAGTTTCTCATAGAATTTCCCTGTAGTTATGTTCTAGAACAAATATTGTCACATAAGCTACAACTATCTTCAAAGTTCTTTTTGTGTTTACTGTGAGCATTGTAAGGCAAAATTAGTGGGGCCCCTGTGAAACGGTTTTGTTGCCTCTGGGCACAGAATGAAACCAAACCTGCTAACTCCTTTATTCTGTCTCTCAAGGAGAACCTGCAAACCATTTTCCTCCCTGTTTTCTTGATGATTATTTATGTTTTAGTGATTTTTTTGTCCTTGGAATTCAAGGCCATCCTGTAAATCTTACAATGTAAAAAGCCCCAAAACATTAAATAAGTAATATGTGAATTACTTTTAATTTAAGAAGGTTAAGAGGGAAAAATTATGCAGTTCTAAATGTTCTCAACTATTTAGTCAGGATTTAAGAATGAAAAAAAGATTCATGTGATTATGTAAACCCTTAAAAATTACCCAGGATTATATTGTAGGGAAATTCCATCATTCAATTTATTTGATGGGAAAAAAGAAATGAAAGTCAAACTCAGTGAAAAGTTGACATTCTGAAGAATTGCATCAAACCCATGTGCCTGCCTTTCTTTCTGCTCCATTAGACAGGTTGTGCCAACAAAGTTATTTGACTTTGAGAGAAAACAATTGCATTTGAGCAGCTTCATCGTTTACTTAGAAATCACATGTCAGGAGTTCAGTTGAAAAATAGGGAAGTTCATTGTTTAGCTAGCATTACTTGAAAGCAGAACTAGGGTCAACTGATTGCTTACATAAATCTCGAAGCTATGAATTATTTTAAAACGGAAGCAGATAGACCACTCTGTCATAAAACAGGTGGAGCTTTCAGGGCAAAGGTTTGCAGCTGAATATAGGCAGCCAACCCCCACCAAATAAATTTGTCTTAAAATTTTTATTTTACATTATGTTTTGTGGTGCTTTCCCTGAGCAATAAAAATTGTTGTTTAAGCTCTACCTGTACATCACCCTTCTTATTTCAAAATCTACAACTAAAGAGTCATTTCTTTGTCCCTAGTCACATATAGATATATCTAGAAGAAATCATTAAATCATCATTCATTTACATATAATTGTGAGCCGAATTTGCTGGATCCTCATACACCACAGATTCTAATAGAAGAAGTTGGGGAAACATAAGTACCCTGAGATGGGTGAGAGGAAGCACTAGTAGTTACCTTTTTTCCCAAAACCTTATTTGCTCCCCAAGTTGCTACTATTGTAAGCTCCTTGAAGGATGAGCATGGATCCTTATGGCAGTCCACTAAAGGCCTCCTTCCAAACTGATATAAAACTAATAATGACTTCTCTTTTAGTCTATCTATTAAGCACATTCTAAATCCACTGAATTGTTCTATCATACCTCTTCATCTTTTCCATAATAACAGCATAAGAGATCTTATCAAATGCTTTGCTATAATCTAGATAAACTATAGCAACAGCATCCCTTTGATCGAGTAGATTAAAAACCTTATCACAAAGGAAACAGAGTTAGTCTGGCAGGACATGTTCTGGAAGTCATCCTGGGCTATTGTGATCTCTGTTTACTATCTCTATAATGGTTAATATTCTAAAATTTTCTCCAGAAACTGTAGTTGAGCTCATTGATCCCTACTTTGCAGACTTTATTTTCTTCATGTTTTTAATAGTGGTATGATATTTGTACTTCTTTGATCTTGTAAGACGTCTTTATAGTGTTCTTTATAGTCTTTTGAAATTTGTTATCAGTGACTCAGTGTTCACATTCTGGGATGTAGGTCATTTGACCCTGATAGTTTGAACTCGTCAAACATGGTTAGATGCTCCCTATCTCCCTACTTATTTGGATTGGCGAATTCCTATCAGCCTTGGCAGTCTTCACCTTGGCAGAAAAATCAGAAGCAAAATAAAAGTTTAACAGAAAGTTCTTCTCTCCATCATCAGTTATTTTTGTCCCATCTATCACATGCAGTGGTTCTGTACCTTTTTAAAATCATGTTCTTTTGCCTAATATGGCTTTAGAAAATAAATAAATGATAAAAAGAAAAACAAAAACCTTTTTTCTTAAAAAAAATCTTTCACCTGCCTCAGTTTATCTTGAATTGAAACATACTTAACATTATTCTAAACAGGACTATCCTATGCTGTTGTGCTCATCCTCCATACATATTGATTCTACTGTATATGTATTTTAAAAATCAAAGTTGGTCAAGGCAACCAGATGGTACAGTAGATAGAGCACTGGGCCTGGAGTCAGGAAGACCTTAGTTCAAATTCTGACTCAGATACTTACTAGCTGTGTGACCCTGGGCAAGTTACTCAACCTCTGTTTGCCTCAGTTTCTTCACCGGTATCAACAGCACCTACTTCCCAGGGTCGTTGTGAAGATCAAATGAGATAATATTTGTAAAGTACTTGCCACAGTGCCTGGCACATAGTAGATGCTATACAAATACTAGTGGTGGTGATGATGATGATGATGATGATGATGATGATGATGATGATGATTGTGATGATGAATTCCCTGAGCATTGGTCTTTCTAGATAGTTCACACTTTACCCTCCTCACTGAAATCCTTTCTCTTACTGTGTTCAGGAGTATACTTTTTAGTTCTTTCCATGACTCCTGGTCTAATTTTCCCTATTAAATTTTAGCTTGTGAAATCCTATCTATCCTTTCTTTTGAATCTTAAATCTGCACTTTCAAAACCTAAGGCATATGAGATTTAGCCCAACTTGCCACTCCTCTTTTGCAAATTCTAAGACAGAACATTCATTTCACTTCAAGGTTCCCAAGTTTCAAGGGTTCATTTCTCCCTTAGTAACCAACTCCTCCATTTTGGTAAAAAACAGATAAAGAATACAATTCCCCTGTTCTTTACCCAAATATTTGCCATTATGTTTCCTTGCTCTATTTCTGGTTTTATTCATGTCAATATATCTTCTTAATTAACACTGCTAACCTGTTATTTTACGTATTCTTTTTTTAATGATATTTAGCATTCTCTAATCATATTCCATTAATGGTTCTCATCTCATATCTCAGTGGTACCTATGAGGTCAAATTTGCCTCTTTGCATTAAGAGCTCCTGTTCATTTTTCTTTTTATCGATACTTTGTGCATTTGTATACAGACTAATACTGGGTCCTTTCTTGGATTATGTCTCTTGCAACGTTCTGGGTGTTTCTGCTATCATTCTTCATATGTTATAATTTCTCTCCATAGCAGGAATCCATATTCTAGGGTCCATGGACCCCCAAGATGTCCATGAATATATTTAAAGGAGTCCATTAACTTGGAAAGGAAAAAATTACATCTTTACTTCTAATTCTATTACCTTTGTAATCTTATGCACTTTACCTTACACATTTAAAATAGCACTTTGAGAAGGGATTCATAGGCTTTACCAGACTGCCAAAGAGATATATGAGACAAAAAAAAAAGTTTATGAACTCTTGCTCTGTGTTACACAGCATGGTAGATACACAGGAGCAATTTTCTCCTTTGCTCTTCCTTTCTAGTTTCAAGTTTGTTTTTTAATTAGATTTCCAAAACTTCAGGCAAATACATTTTGATTAGTCCTCATTTGATATACTCCATCCCTAGGCAAGAGCCTATAATTCCTACATTTTTATTCATGGTCCAGAAATCGAGTTCCTATTCTCAGACATTATCTTTATAACCAGTTGTTACCTTGTTAAATCTGCCTTTCTCTTCTAATGCCATTGACTTCAATGAGCAAGAGTGATGAAAACACCACCTGTGTTTCTTGTGGTAACCATGCTGGACATGAAATCACAAAGACCTGTATTCAGATCCCATTTATGATGATTGTTAGCCATGTGACCACTTCAACTTATTTAAACCTCAGTTTCCTTCTCTGTAACCACGCCAATTTGAATTCCTTTCTACAGTGAGACTGATTAGTGATGGTAAAAGCAGAAAAAAATTCCTGTAGGATTGTAGAAGCAAGTATTCATAACACTGGTATGCACAAAACTATAAGTGATATTGGCAAGTGATGAAATACTTTGGCAAAGTGCAGACCTTTGAAACATGCAAAAGTTATTTGTGAAAATTAAGCTGCCTGAATCATAAATGATTCATTTCCCAAGAAGATGCTAGATGCCAGAACATAAGTTAATACTCAGTTCTAAATAATTCATTCAATGTTATTAAAAGTCATCTATAAAACCTAAGACAATCTTAGATCCTATTAAGAGCTTGAGATATATTCACTATCAGTAGTGTGGTACTTATCGGAGAAGACAGATGGACAGACAGATAGATAGATAGATAGATTTATATACACACATATGTGTATATAAAGGAATATGTACTTACGTGTGCATGCAATAGAGACCTTACTGTACATGTTGTTACTTGCAAATAACACTTCCAATATGTTTTTTTCCCACCATCTTAGCATGTAATCAATAGATCAGTTAATACTTTGTTATACTCTTTACGCAACCAAAAAAAGACAAATATAAAGCAAATATTCCATAATAAGAAACTATGAAGGTCCCAAGGACAGAGAAGTTGTTTCCATGTCATTTGAAATATCAAAGTAAGGTGGATTGAGTATACATGTTGAATTCATGAAACTAATTGGGAAGATTCCAAGGACAGATCAATTGCTTACAATTCTTTTGAAACACCAGGTTAAGATAGATTGACTAGGGAAGTATTCTGAATTCATAAAACTGATTAGCAAAGTGACCAGCAACATCCTCCATCACTCACCTTAGGCAAATGCAATGGTAATTTGCAAGTAGGCAATTGATGCCAAAAGTCATTAAGTATAAGTGGTTGCTTCAAGTTCTTGGCTATTTTTTCTTTGGGTACTTTGTAAACTGCAACTGTACCCTTATAATGAGGGGAGCTGTAGTTGCCAAATTCATCCACCTCCTTGAGCTGGAGTTCCAGGCTGGGCTTTCTTTGTAAGTGAAAAATGAGCTTGTAGTCTTTTCCATAATCCTTCCCATTACCTAAATTTAAGTAAAATTTGAAGGTTACCACCACAATGTAATACTTAGATGATTTGGGCTGAACCTTTGGAACTCAAACAATCATTTAGTACTTGAAGTGGAATATGTTTTACATTTGATTCAATTTCCAATGTCTCATGGATCTACGATGACCTGCTTTCACATAAAATACGAATTTGCACAGAAATTGATACTCACCAAGCAAAAGCAATGAAAGTATCTTGGAGTACAAAGAGCATTGGACTAAGAATCAAAGAGACTTGGCTTCTAGTCCTGGCTCTATCTCTAACTAGCTGAGTGAATTTAGGCAAATTACAGCTTCTTCAGGCTTATTTACTTATCCATAAAAATGGGAGCAGAATTCTTGCTGCGGCTATTTTGGTTTTCCTGAAAACAACAGGAGCTGCAAGAACTAGATGAGGAAACTAAGTTGAGCAACACTATGACAGTTTTCCCATGATGCTCTCCAGTTCTAATGACTGACTCTCCTAAACACACTCTGTGCCAAATGGGGAGCAGTACTCCTTGGCCTCCCCTCCTTTAGTGACCAGGTTCCGTTTTCTAGAGTGAAAGGGATGTCCTGCCCTAGTAGGGTACGAAATCCAAAGTATCTAGATACAGAAGGGAGAAAGCATTTGGCCCATCCATCTCTCTTATCTATGAAAGTATATGACCCCCACAAACTAAATAGAGAAATATTTATCTGGATTTTGAGTGTTCTAGTTTCCTTGCCAATAATAGTGAGTGCAAACATTCTCAAATTTCTCAAAGAGCCATTATCTGGTTTAATTTAAATTGGATTTTATTTTAGAATTTCATATACTTTTTTCATTCTAAAGGCCATTATTACCTATGAAGGTAGGGGCATTATGGTAGAAAGAATGTTGGATTTTCCGATAGAAGACCTCTGTTTGAATCCTGACTCTAGTTCTAACTAGACATGAGGCCTTGGGCAAATTACTTAATTTCTCAGACTCTCAATCTGCTTAATTTGTAAAATGTGGGAATTTGGTTACATAATATTTAAGGACCCTTACAGCTATAAGTCTGTAATCCTGTAAGGGTGATAGTTCTGTGTTTTCTTGGATGTAAAAGAAGTGTTGAATTAAAGTACATTCCTGCCTTCAGGCAATTTTTCTCTTCAGATTCTGTTTGGTTACTCACAGGAAACACTTCATTTCCTGTCTCCATATCCTTTGCTGGTTATCACCCATTCCTAGAATTCTCTCCCTCCTCATTTCTGCCCCTTAGATTATCTGGCATCTTTCACGACTTTGCTCAAATTCTGCTCTCTGTAGAAGAACTTCCCTGGTCCTCAAAGCTGCTAGTGTCTTCCCTATGAAATTACCTTCCATTAATACTATGTATATCACATAATGTATTTATTTATACTGTTATCTCTTCCATTTGAATGTGAGCTTTGATCGAAGAGACTGCTTTTTCCTTTCTCTACAGCCCAGGCTTGGCACATCATAAGGTCTTCATAAATATTGGTTGACTTGACTTGATTAACAGTGTGACTGCTGGGAGGTACAGGAGTATTCTCTTTTGCCCAGTCCTCTCAGAAGTATGCAGGCAGAACTGGTAAGATAGGCAAATGATCACTGTCAAAAGTCTGCCAAGCCCACTCAGTCATATTCCCAAGCCGTTGCTCCTCATTTCTCCTTCATTCACCCTTTCTTTACCTGCTGTTCCCCATGTCCAGGTTCTGAGACTATTTGAAACTAAAACACTCATTGATAGTATCAACAATGGCACTATTTACTACAGCCAGTATACAAAGCTTAACAAAGGAAATATTTCAGTCATCCACACGACTTGTTTGGGTGGGACAGTTCCGTTTTTATATGTCTGTGTCCTCCATGGCAATGGAGGGTGTATACCATGGCTTCTGCTCTGGAAGCCAAACAGGAAGGAACTTCTGCCCTTCCTTTCCCCTTTCCCCTTTTCTCCTCTCTCCTCTTTTGTTCTGTGATTTCCTTTGCCACTTGAACAGCCCTGCTTGGCTAGTTCAGACTACATTCATTTCACTAAAGGCCTCTAAATTAAGACAAATGGCTGATGCTGTGAAGAAGGGGTTCCACGTGTTCCTGGAATACATTTTAAGCACCAGAGGAAGGGCATCTCTCAGTTTTGAACATAATCTCCTTCACAGTTGCACAGAGGTAACAATGCTTGTAATGGAGTTAGGGAAGGGCTAAAGGGAAGGGTGTCCAGGAACAAAGACCACTGCTAGGGAGAATGGCAGATTTTGTAATCTGGTGCTCTACATCACTTTGTAAATAGAATATCATATGGATCCAAAGGAATGTTAGAAAGGGACATGGCCCAACTGAACCTTCCCCTCTGGCTGTGAAAACTACTAGATTTCTTTCATTGAGTGGGTGGAGATACAAGAATCTTAAGGAAAAGGATCCAGTCATAACAATGGCTAAAGCAAACAGTCAGTTTTCTTCTCTCCTTCTTCTCTCCACTCACATATCATTCATCCCTTACTCTTGTCTTTGTTGTGTTATCTTTTATTTCATCTCAGTTCTTTGATCTCTTGTATGCCTTTCTCAGTCTTTTATTTTCTCTCATCTCCATCTCCCCAACTACCTCTGTAACCCAGTTTCAAGAGCACATGGAACCAGTATACACACACAAACACACACACACACACACACACAATTTTCAACACTTTTCCCTTTCCTAGACTCAATCACAAACATTGCAAAGTCTCTTTCTTCCTTGTATATCAAGGAACATGTTCTTTAAATGTGTAGGGGAGAAAGTCCTTTTTTTATGCTCCTATCTGAGATTGTGGAGGACTCATGCTAGACAATCAGCTTAGACTAATGTAAGGAACCCTATACTGAGAATCTGAAAACCTATGTTTGAATCTAGGTTTGATACTTCTGAACTATGGGAAAGTGATTAAATTTCTCTAAATCTCAAATTTCTCATTTGTAAAATAGGGGTCATAATATTTGAACTATCTACCTCACAGGGTTATGCATGCTATAACTGCATTTATTCTATTCTCAGGGTATACTCATGCATTCCCCATAGACAGCAGGCATTATTCATTCTCTAACATTCCACAAATGATGTAGCAGAGCTATCATTACATCACAAGAAGATAACTTCAGATGCTCATGACTCCTTATTTAAAAAGTAAATGGGAATATGAAAATTAAATACAGAGTAGTTGTGCTTTCATTTGTGAAAGGATGGGAGAGAATACACATCTTTTCCTTCCTTTCACACACAGAGAAAATTAAGGGAAGCATGGGATTTAGAGCTGGAAGCAACCTTAGTGATAATTAACATTAACACTCATTATTTTTATAGATAATTAAATCAAAACCCAGAGAGTTAAAGTGACTTGTCCAAAGTCATGCAACTAGTACATGACAGAGTTAGAATTTTAACCTAGTACCCGTGACTCCAAGTTTCTAACACTTTCTAGCATACCACACTTCTCCAGGTTTCTTTCCATTGAATAATGATAATCCAACCTCTGACTATGGGATGAAGCGTAGGGCAGACTACATAGATGAAAATATAAAAAGGGTTTGTACTTACTTGAAGCAAAAATGTTGCCATTAAACCTTAAAATAACCTGTTCTCCTTCTCTCATTTGGAAAAACTGAGATGGCTCTGGAGGCCCACTAAACCCTCTCTTATACAGGCTCTGAAGCTCCTGGCTCAAATCTTTAGAAGGCACTAGTGAAACAATTGCTTTATGAGGGTTTTCTTTATTCCGATATAGTACTATACAGGCCATGGTACTGCAGGTAGCTTCCTCTAGACACTTTGTGAAAAGGACTAGATGGGAATTGTCCATGGTAGAAGAAAGGCGAAGCACAAGAAATCTGCATGAAGAAAATAAGAAGAAATACTGGGAAAGAATGTAGTTGTTGTAGACATATAAATAAAATCCATTATTAGCTGCTCTTCATTTAAAGTAAAGCAGATGGGTTGAAAGACATTCAGTGCATTAACAGAGGCAATAGACTTTGGTACAGTTAGGAAATGAGTCTGAATAGAAATGTACCAATGAGAGATGCTAAGCATGCAACTTTCTTCTATAATGAGATAGATAAGCAAAATACAGATGATCTAAGGTGAATATATATTTCTCCATTGTTTCCTTTTCAACTCAGCACACATTTTCAGTGGACAAAGGAAGCACCATTTTTCAAAGTGTAATTGTTTCTTGAAACAAGCACTATTATAGATTATAATTTAAGCAAATATGAGAAAGGGATTATCAACATGACTCAAAAATAATTTTTCTCACTTATCTTTCTCAGGGCAAAAAAAGAATATCTTTATATTAAATGCACACTTTGAAATACTTATCCCTGGTAATTGTCTAGGTAGAATATAAATAGCTGTGCTAATTACCCCTAAAAAGTTTTTCAAAGAAAATTTCTATGGACTAAAGGATACTTTCCCCCTTTTCTTCTTAATAGCTACATAGAACTAAATAGGTTTATAAGTTCTTTCACACATATTATTTCATTTTATCCTCATAAAAACTCTGAGATGTAGAAAAAACTGACACTATTAACTTCATCTTACAGATGAGGAAACAAAGGCTGAGAGGTCAAATGACTTTCCATGCTCACATAGGTAAGAAGTGGCAAATTCAGGACTTGAACCTTTGTTTTCAGACAAATGCTTCTGAGAAAAAAAAACATACTGATACTTAATAAATTGTCTAAATTGGCTAAAAATGACAAGCATTTCATACTTTATGTTATACTCTTCAAAGTATCTACATCAATTATCACAGTTGTGATTATAAATCAACTGTAATCTACCATAATCACCAATATCACTGAATCCTTAGAAATTATATTCAAAGGTAGAAACCATTTGTATTAGAACAAGAGGAAATGGCTTAAGAAGTGAGTGCTACCCCTTAATTACTGCCAACTATTACTAAAAAGTCAGAGCTATAGGGCTGTTCCATCATAGGTATTCACACACACACACACACACACACACACACACACACAGAGAGCCAAAACCTCCAACTGGGTCTGTCATGCAGTCAATTTAAGCCTAAGCTTGTTGTTTAGCAGCCTCTGGGGACAATATTCAAATAACTGACTTTATCACTTTCCTAACTTGACCAAGAATGTAGGCACAGCTTTTGTTCATATGGCACAAAATGCAGTGACTGTGGAGTTATTTAGTCAGCACATTCCATAGAAAGTTTCCTATAGATAAGGTACTGTGCAAAATACTGAGGCAGCACAGATTATCCCCATTACCACCAGTGCTTTCCCTTTATTGATTGGCTCCAATTTTGCCTTGGGAACAAAATCATGTCTTGTTTGTATATAGGTGTTTGCACTTTGTCTCCCTCATTAGACCGCGAACTGGTTTTTCACCCTTTCTTTCTACTGCCAGTAATTAGAACAGTGCCTGGTGCATAGCTTCATTAATATTTGTTGACTGCCTATAACATTGTTCTTGAAAGACTTCAAGAAGCTGATGATTTAGTGGGAGACATATTGCATTTGCATGTAAAAGAATGACAAAGAACAGACAGAAGTGTATGATACCACCTAGAGAGGTTGTATCCGAAGGAAATGAACACTAAGTGCTTACTATATGCCAAGCGCTTTGCTAAGCACTGTGAACATAAATACAAACAAACAAACAAACAAAAAATCCCTACCCTCAGGGAGCTTACAGTCAAATGAGGGAAGACAACATGAAAGGGACAGGATAGAAATAATACGAAAAATATACAGCTTGGGACATGGTTCTAAAGTCCAGAAAAATTCAGGAACTAGACCAAGAGGAGAATAGAGTCAGGTCACCCTTAGCCCTTCCAAAAAATGGAGGTGCCAGGTAGAAATCACTAATAAGAAAAGGGAGAGGAGGGAGATTGCAGAGAGAAAGTCCGTGATGAGTAGACCATGAGGGTGGTAGGATGTTTCATGGTAAGGAGGCCGGAAGTACAGAGGGGAATTCTAGAATAAGCCCCAGTAGTGGGGGGCATGGTTTAGAAGTCCAGAAGTCAGGAACAGGGCTGGGATAATAAAGCTGGCCTCAGAGTTAGGAAGAACTGAGTTCAAGTCTTATCTCAGAATATACACTACCAGTCTGATCCTGGAAAAGGCACTTAATCTCTTAGTGACTCCAGCAACTCTCTAAGACTTTCAATTATAGAGAAAGTACTCATCAGTATTGGTACATGTATTTCTTCACCGAGAATTTCCTATATCAATGAAATCACAGTTCCGATATCCTCTTTCCTCTCTTCCCCTACCCCTCAAAAAATAATAGTATCAATTGAGTGTTTAAGACAATATGGAGTATAAAAATTCAGAAAAGAGGTAAAATAGTGTATCTTGAGGTGGTGAGGAAAGGCTTCATGAAGGAGGTGGGGGTTAGAACTTAGGTTGGGAGGGTCAATTCCAATAAAAGGCAATGGAGTATTTAAAGCTGAAAAATAGGAAATAGGAGGTTATGTCTGGAGAAGCATAAATAGAGGATAGTTAGTTGATCAGAGGCTATATTAATTCATTTATATTTATTAATTCATTCAAAGTTTACTTCATTGACAGACTAGCATATGCATAGCCCTATGGTAGGTTTTGTATGGGATATAAAAGATATAAAGGTCATATGAATAGGAAGTGGGGGACCATTGAAGGTTTGGGGATAGATTATGATAAATGTAAGACCAATTAGGAAATTAATTCAACAATAAACTAGCTAATGAAAGTAGACAAACTCAATGGGATATTACTGAAGAAGAATGGATGATTTAATATGGTAAGTTTGAATGAAGTAGAAGTTTCCAAAAAAAAGAAAATGACTCCCAGGTTTTGAACCATGTAAGAGGGTTACATTTCCATTTGATATAGTAAAACATCAGAACTGTCCCTACAAAAATGAATCATGTGGATGACTGAAATATTCTTTTTTCTGGTCTGTATATAGACTGTGACAACAAAGACTCTTCCAGTCTCCTTGGCAACAGAGAGAACGATGGTATCATTTTCAGAAATAGGGAAGTCAGGAAAGGGTGCCAGTATGAGGGGAAGATGATGAGTTCATTTTTAGACATGTTGATTATGAGGTGATTGCAGGATATCGAAGTGAAAATGTTCAGTAGGCAGCTGAAAAAGTAGAACTGGAGCTTGGAAGAGGAGGCTAGAGATTTTTTTCAAATGTGGGCCTCTCCTATATAGAGGAAGTAGCTTAAATTATAAAAGCAGATGAAATGGAGAAAGAGAAGAGCCAACTAAGGACAAAGCCTCGGAAGATGCCTGAATTTAGAGGGTAGAAGGTGCAAGAGGACCTGGTAAAGGCAGAGCCAAACATATAGAAAGAGGGGGAATATCATAAATAGTGCCGGAGCCAAGTTAGAAAAGGCTTTGAAGAAGAGAGGTATAGCCAATCGTGTAAGTTATTGAATAGGAGTCAAGGAGGAATAGGACTAATAAAAGACCATCACATTTGGTATGTTGCAGGTCACTGATGACCTGAGAAAGATATGTTAGTAAAATGTGGTTGAGAATAGAAGAAGCCTGATGGCAGGGCTTGCTGCATGTTAAGGAGCAAGCCTAAGAAATAGGGGATAATAAATGAAAGTAGCTGATGGAGAACACTTGTCTGAGAAGCTTTAGAGTAAAATGAAAGAAAACCTGGGTGGAAGGTGATGGGTGTTAGCAGCAGGATTGGTCCTTGTAGCCTTTGCAAAATAGAGGAGACTTGTATATGTGAAAATGCTTACTTCAAATCAACTCCACAAATATTCATTAAGCAACCACTATATACAAGGTATCATGTCAGATACTAGGGATACAAAGACAAGAATGATATAAATATTTGTGATTATTATTACTGTTGTTGTTATGTTATCATCCTAGGCCCTGCTTTAAAGGATCTTCTAGTTGAATGGGAAGGGAGAGGCAGATGTGCAATTAACTGTAAAATAAGAGAGAGTGAAGCAAAGGCAAAAAGATAGATAAAGACAAAGGAAAATTTTTTTTAAAATTGAGAAAGGAAAATTCACTTTGACCTGGTTTGAGGATGGGCAAAGAGAAAGCTTTGAGGAGTTGGCAGATGAAGATGAAAATATGTAAGAGAATCAGTTTCATTTTGGAGGAAAATATAAGTAAAAGCACAGAGACAAAGGGGGCAGGGAAGCAAGAGGATTAGCAGTCCTATTTGGCATTGAAATACATGTAACAGAGGTATGGCCAATGCAGCTCTATCCTTAGAAAAGATGCAATGCACTCTGCCTGCTGCCAGTATATCTGGAGGAAACTGGGGAGCCTGCTTCCAGAAAGGCATGATGACCTTTAATACAAGGGCCCCACTCTCCGATTCAGAGAATACACAGATATCCTCTTTCTCATCCCCTTATCATGCAAAGAAGAGGAGTCTTTTTACTGGCTGCTGAGACAGCATCGAGAAGGCTTACAAAAAGCACTGACTAGCCAAAGTATTTTTTATTTCCTGCCTGACTATGTTAAAGTGAGAAGACAAGAACTATTATAAACACTTGGGGAGGAGAAAGGCATTTGTCCTTTTTCGACTCATCCAGGTTGCTACCATGTGGCCCATGAATAAATGGTCCTGCTATTGCTTCTATTTTTTTTTCCTGCTTTTAGGTGGAGTATCCTTGGTAGCTATTCTAAGCTATCAGTGCTCACAAGAGCATAGCCATCTTTTCATGTGGTCAGGGAATAGGAAATGAATATTATACACACTCTGATGATGGCATTCAATTAGCCAGGTCCTTGTTACGTGTATAATGTTGTATGATATAAGGCTTAAAGAGGTAGATTGAGGCTAGATTACGGAGGATCCTGAAGGACAGAGACAGAAATATATGCCTTAGTCAGTCTACGAAGGGATAGTCACTGAAAACTTTGAGTAGAGAAGTGACATGGCTGTGGTAGAACACTAGAAGGATCACTTGGGTAGAGCTGTAGAAGATACACTAAAGAGGAGATTAGACTAATGGCAGGAAGACTAGGAGAGCTTTACAATAACCTGTATCTAACTACCAGTCTTCCCCATGAGGCAAGAAGGGAGAGAGGAAGGGAGAATGTGGAACTAAAATTTTTAATGAATGTTTAAATTTGTTTTCACATATAATTAGAAAAAAAATCAAATATCAATTTTTTTAAAAAATGAAATTTCACTTTCTTCAAGAAAAAATAGGAACAATGTTAAGAAGCAAAGGGGATATGAACAAGGTAAAATATTAATAAAACAATCTAAGTGAGGGAATGAAGAGGAGGAGAAAGATATGAAGTAAAAAGAGATTCAGTGGCTGCAGGTGACTCTAGGTATGAGCATGGGATACTGGAAGTAGAAGCATGCCATTAATTTAAAAAAATTGAGAAGTCATGCAGGGTAGGTGGTATAGGTAGGTTTAGGAGAGATGAGTTCAGCTTGGGACGTGTTGAATTCAAGGTGCCATAAAACATTCAAGAGGAGATATTTAGGAGTCACCTGGAAATATGGAATGAGAGTTCTGAAGAGCACCTCAGGAATAGAGATAGATCTGGAAATCCTCTGATTACGTGTAAGATAAGTAAGAGGAAATGAATAAGAGAAGAGCATCTTGGAAGCCAAGGGAAGAAAAATGTTCAGAAGCAACAGGTGATTAATAGTATTGATGTATTTAAAACTTGTTCACTAGACCAAATGATTAGGAGATCAGTTTTGACCTTTGAGAAGCCAATTTCAGTAAATCTATCTCAAAATCAGCATGTACAAAACAGATCTGTTTTCAATCACACACTTCAACCACATCCCAATCTTGCCCTTCCTCCAAGCATCAATATTTCTGATAAAACTACCATCATCTAGTTTCACAACCTTAGAGGCAGACTTGACTCTTTCCTTTCCTTCAGCTAATCATTTACCAGGTCTTACTGACTCTATCTCCACAATACCACATGCATCAATTCTCTTCTTTCCACTCATACAACCACCACCCTATTTCAGGCTTACCATTTTTTCAGAAAGACCATTACAGTATTTTGTTCATTGGTTGCCCTGCTTACATGCTCTTCCCTTCCCAATCATCCCTCATGCTGCTTCCAAAATAATCTCCTAAAAGGAAAATTCTGACCTAATCACTTCTGTGCTCAAAAAATCTTCAATGGCTCCCTACTGCATTTAGGACAAAATACAAAAACCTCACTCTGACATATAAAGAAAGCCCTTTGCATAAGTGTCAGTCAACTTTTGCAGAGTTAATACATGTTCCTCCCTTTCCCGTACTCTATGTTCCAAAGTAGCCTATTTGCTCTTCTTACAATTGGCATCCCATCTCCCACTTTTGGTTTTGGCCTGGAATGTCTTCTATTCTCACTTATTTCTCTTAGAATATATAACTTCTTTTGAAGTTTAATCTCTAGGGCTACTTCTTATAGAAGGCCTTCCTTCTCCCCCTTGTTAATGCTCTTCTCTGCCTCAAATTATTTTCTATTTCCTTATTTGCTTACATGTTGTATCCTCCATCAGTATGTGAACTTCCTTGAGGTCAGGGACAATTTTATGTTTTTGTCTTTACATGTCCAGTTTCTAGCATAGCACCTTGTACATAGTAGGTACAAAGTAAATACTTGTTGAGTTGAATTATAAGTGCTAGAGTACAGATCCTGATTGCACGAGGTTGAGAAGTGAATAGAAAAGAAATGGAGGTAGCACAGCAGACCACACTTTCTAGAACAGAAGCTTGTTTTTGTTTTTGAGGCACAGGGATTTAGTGATTTGCCCAAGGTCACACGGCTAGTCAGTGTTAGTGTCCAAGGCCTGATTTGAATTCAGGCAATCCTGACTCCAGAGCCCAGTGCGCTATCCACTGCACTATCTACCTGCCTCTTAGAACAGAGGTTCTTAACCATTTTTGTGTACCATGGAACCCATTTGAAATGTTCTAGTTAAGCATATGGATGACTTCTTGGAATAATGAATTTAAAAGAAAAAAATTAAATATATAGAATTTCAAAAAACAATTGCATTGAAGTGTCATTATCAAACTATATTAAAAACAATTTTATGGAGCTCAGATAAAGAACCCTTGATCTGGGAGTTTGTCGTGAAGGAAACAGAGAGCTAAGACAATGGATGAATTCATTCATTTTACTTTGTGCAGCATATATACTAGCCTAGTGAGTAATAATAGAAATTATCACAAACAAGAGATAATCACGTTTAATTGAAATAACTAACGTATATATCTTTACCTATAAAATAACTCTATATCTGATTGTTTAACATCTAAAAGAGGGGAGAGCAGATGCAAGGGAGGGAAGGATACAATTTGGAACTCAAAACTTCAAAAAAGTGTTTAAAAATTATTTTTAACATGTAACTGGGGAAAAGTAAAATATATGTGTATGTATACGTCTGTGTGTACATGTATGTACATATATATATATATAACCTATAAAATAAAATTACACAAAGAAAAAGTTTATAAATTTGTGTATTTTTTATATATAATATATACATTTATATATAAATTTAGTATTTTAAAGTTGCCTAATGAAAAAGCAAATTTTCATACATAGATCAAAGGTAGCATATTGTTTTCTGCCCTGTGATATGCAGTGAATCTAAAGTTTAAATATATTAAATCTATGAACATCTGAATCTTCACTAGCTAGTAAACTCTACTTCAGTCCACATAATACCTTTTGGTTAGAAAAAAAAATAACAGGCATTTTGGTCAAGTGCCATGTAATAATAAGAGGCAGCATGATATGGTGCAGAAAGACTGGGGCTCATGGCCCACCTCTGAAACATTCTCACTATGTGATCCTGGCCAACTCACCTAACTTGCATGTTCTTTTAGGGAGCCTCTCAAGTTAAACATTGCAGAAAATTTGCTGACCTGCACTGATAAGACTGAGTTTCCTCACCAGACAGCTCTTTGTACTAGTGAAATCCTAGATTATGCAGTCTCTTTGCCTACTATATAATCACTATTAATAATATTTACTTATTATAATCACACTTTTAAACAATTTTCTGCATGCTTATTTGATACACTCTGTTGAGATTAACAAATATTTTTAAAAATTCAGAATCTGACCATTGATTGAGTCTAAAGATTGCATATACACCTCTACGTATATATGTGAATCTGCATTCAAATAGATTCCTTTTCATATGGTTTCCATCTTTTTATGCCCTTCTAATATCTCCATGGACTCCTAAGACATCTTTAAAAAAAACCACTATTTTTAAAATTAGATCAGCTTCAGTGTATTGAAATGAGAAAAGAAAATTAAACCACTCCTGAGAAAACAAAATCTAGTCTACATAAACATAGTCATTTGATGAACATAAAATAAACAGCTTTCTCATAATCTTTATGGAACTTTCAGGAACAAAGATTTTATCATAGAATCATGTTGAAGTTACACGAAGTATTAGAACTGTCAAGATATGATCAGATTCGTTTGGGGGCACATCTTTTGTGAAACTACCGTGAAGGGAAGTAATACCTTATATTACCTACACATAAATTTGCTAACCCTGGTTTGCATTTTCAATTCAGCCTAAATGACTCTTCGGTAGTTCCACTTCTTGAATTATGATACTCATCTCAGGATTTCTGCATCTGTAAACATAAATGATGGCCCATCAAGAGCTAAGACACTGAAAACCTTTGCTCATTTACTGAAGCTTTACCTGTCTAAATGTTCATGCAATTCAAATGATACAATTCCACTCTGCACGTTTCTCACAACAAGATCATCGAGAACAAACCAACTTCCCTCTCTGCTTCTGAAACCCAGTAGCTTCAAGGACTCACTGACATTGTCCCCAGGTTTTCTTAGAGAAGCACTCTTGGCCCTACATAAAGGGAACACACAAGAAATTAGTGACATGGCTACAGATTAAATCACCCTTATTCTAGATATTTTTTTAAAAAACTGTCACAGGAACATCAAACAGTCTGCCATGAGTAGTCAAGAATAGCCAAGAATAAAACTCCTAGTCCTTCTAGCCCAGTTCTCATTTCCTTTAGTAGTAATTTCATAGGGATAGGAGGCAGGGACTAGACCTCTGAATTCACTGGTATGGGGAATTCCTAGATGAGGAAGCTCCACATAAGACCAGTGTAACTTAGAACCTTCTCTTAAACTTACATAGCGTGTTAGACAAGACATCACCCGTAATATCATTGGTCCGCTTCAAAAGCAAAGGACAAACAAGAATAGCATTAGAGCAGAGATTCTTAACTTGACATCCATAAATACCTGGGGTCCATGGATAGATTTCAGGAAGCCTGTGAACTTAGGGGGAAAATACATCTTTATTTTAATTTTATTGGTTTCCTTTGCAATCCCAGGTACTTTATTTTATGCATTTAAAAACATTATTCTGAAAATAATCTGTAGTCTTCACCAGGCTGCCAGACAGCTCCACAACAACAACAAAAAAAGATCAAGAACTCCTGTCATAGAGAGTTGCCTAAAATATTGAGAGGTTAAGTGACTTGTCAAGGGTCTCATAGTCAGTATGTGTCAGAGGTAACATGGGAACCCAGGTCTTCCTCACTGGGAGACTGGCTTTCCATCTACTATGCCTTTCAGGGTAGTCTGATACATATACTTTAATTCATTTCAATGATAGCTAATAAATATTTATAATAATACTGCTGTATTCATGGTCCTGAAGAGGTAATAACAAAATAAAAGAGCCCCTGCAATTAATGATTTTATAATCTAGGTAGCTGACATGTACATAAATATCTATGATATGAGGCAGAATGGAATAAGTCAAAGGAAAAGTCCAGATGATGTGCTGTGAAAAATATGAGGAATAGGAGATCCCTTTTAGCTTGGGAAATCAGAGAAGCCCTTATAGAGGAAGTGACCCCTGAATTCAACTTTGAAGGAAGGGAGTAATTTCAAGAAGTAGAGATGAGAAGTGTCGTATAAGAGGGAGGGTACATTCCAGGCATAGGGTATGATGTGATCAAAGATACAAAGACAGAAGAGGATAGGATAACTGAATTTGGCAAGTTGTCACTTTAGGTATAATACAAAGCCCATGAAGAGAAATAACGTGACAAAGATTAGACTTGAAAGGTAGGTTAGATCCAAATTATGGATAAGGCCAATTTATAGAATTTATATTTTATTCCAAATGCAATAGGGAGCCACTGATGATTTTTGAGCACAGATATGCAGTGTAGTGTGAAACTTCAACTATATTTTTCCATGAAGAGACAAGCAGTCATTATGGTATCCAAGGAAGCCTAGTTCCCTTCAGAGAATTCATGCATGACTAAATAAATTTTCAAGGATTTACATTTCTTCCTCAAATATATCACATCCTCCTTTTCAGGTTGCCTTTCTGAACACTATGCTTTTAGTATTGGAACAATGGAAACAAAGAAAAATATGTTCAGCATTATTATTAAATGTGTGTATATATATATTATATATATATATATATATATATATATATACACACACATACACATATAGGTTGCTGCATGAAAAAATGCATTGTCCCTGTCACTCTAAAATATCTTATTCCATAACCTTGAATAGATTTTCCCTAATAAACTGCCCTTTTTCTTCAAAGTGACATTGTTTAATACTATTAAATATTCAAACACAACAATTTATACTGGTAAGCTAAAAGTGAAACATTAAATATTCTTATATTTTACTCATAAGTTTTCTTACATATGCTACAGGAAATATAATTTTATATTTTATTATTGCTGATATTAATTAATATGGCCAATATTAATATATTGGCAGGTAGATGGTGCAGTGTTGGACTTGGAGTTAGGAAGGTGAGACCCTGGCAAGTCTAATCCTAACCCCAACCCTAAAAAGACAGTTCAACACATTAGCTCAGTGTTGATGGTTAGCTCACAAATTTTGAAGGGAAGGGACTTTAGAGGCATACTAATCCAACCCTTTCATTTTACAGATTATAATTACTTATATTTCATTCCTATCTGAGTAGCAGCTGTATCTTCCTTACTTTCTGTTTCTTTATCTATGCTGGTATGAAGTTGGTTTGGAATTTAACAAAGAAAAAGAAAAAGAAATGGGGGAGGGCAGGAGAGTTTAAATGTGAATATATAGTTTGAAATCTAAATTTTATAGCAAAAAAATTTAGGTCAGTCTAAACATCAAATCAACCTACCTCACTATATGTTGTCATTTAAATCCAACTTAGTTCTTTGTGGTAAACTAGGTTACACACACAAAGACTGTGTTTTCTAATTCTTTTACCTTTCCCATAGAATCTAACCCAATGATCAGAGCATAGTAGGAAATTCTGATACCATGTGTCCACACCATTATACTCAGGTATACATAGTATTTTACAATTTGCATTTTCTTAGTGGAAGTATTTCAGAATAATCCAATGGAAATTTCATTTTCCTAAAAGAATACTAAAGTCAATCATTTAAGTTCCTTTATCATGAATTCATCTTCTTTCTTTTTTTTTTTAATCCAGACCTATTACTTCATTATAAGTGTGGGGAAATCCTGATCTAGAGATTCCCCATACTAGATCAGCAACTCATCTTTAACTTTTAGCTTAGAGAGTTGGTGGAGCTCTTTTCCCAGGGTTTCACAACTAGTCTGTATTAGAAGCAGGACTGGAACTTGGGTTTTCCTGATTCCAATGTTGATCTTCTCCCCATTGTGCCAGGCCATCTGTCTCATCATTTTTTGATATGTCAGATTAACATGTCATGGTCTTACTCACCGGATAGGGTAGGAAGTTGTGATCTTTCTAGAAATAGCACTAGTTGCCCTTTTATGGTCTGTCTCAGCACCATGAGCTTTTCTTTCTGTATTTGGAGAACAGGGCAAGATGACAGTGACTGGTTTATGAAAAGGATGTGTTGCTGGGTGTTGGAGATGAATTAAAGGGCTAGTTGATACTACTGAATAATAAAGATCTTGTTTCATTTTTAATGTTGACACTAGTGAAGGATCAATTGGCTGGACCTAAATGAATTAGATAAAAGAGTAATTAATTCTCATTGATTAACTTTCATTAGAAGCAAAATACTTTTTTTTTCTGAGCTGTTTATCTTAGTGCGTTACAGAATATAGTTTTGTGTGTGTTTTGTTTAATAAATCCAAACTTTATAACTACAACAGCTCCCATAACATCTCCTTCTTCTAAATTATCTTCAGTCCAGTCATTTTCACCATGAAGCCACATATATTATATAGGTACCTTCCAACTTTCTACTTCTTGTTCTGAGAACTGTAACCAAATCACTACTACCATTTCCTCTTGAAAGGGTGTCTCAACTGACCGCTTTATTTTTCCCCTCACAGTCTCTGTAATTTCCCAGTTACCCTTCTCTGGCTATGACTCTCCTATATTAATATTCTACTTTTATAAGCCTCTCAAAACAGAGCAAATCTCACCTGGTTTCTCTGATAAAAATTTTTTTAATTACTAAAAATTATTATTGGTGCTCTGGTGATGAGGTATGCATGAGTGCTATCAAGTATCCATCTTCTTTCCACCTATACATCTACAAAAAACTGAAGTAGAGAACAGATTTCCAGACTTCTCTGTGCATGACTGGAAAGGGACAGCTATGTCATATTCCAAAAGTGGGGGCAGTTAAGAAGGGAAGGCTAGTTTCTTCAAAATCCCTACACAAACACAAACCTCCAAATCCTCATGGACTCTTGACTGCCCTCATTATATATGGAAACTGCCAGAAGAACTTCTAATTTGGAGATTCCCTTCCTAAGTAAACATTTGTGTTTGTGCATATTAAAAGTTTTTCTGTTTGCAGCTTAAAAGTTATATAACTTTTCCAAGAAGCCTTACTGTATGAACTCCCTAATCCCAGCCCTCAACTATAATATAATGGCAACTGCTTGCAAGATCATTCTCAGGAAAATTATTAGCACTTGCATCGGGGAGCCACCTCCTCCAACCCTATTATTGAATGGTAGTTTAAAAAATCATGCACAGAAATTTGTAGAGGCATGCTAACACTGAAATACTATATTTTCTGTAATAATATCTATTTTTAAAAATCAATTTTGCGTGATTTAGATGTAGTAACACCTAAAAGCATAAGGTTGAGGGTTAAGAAGGTATTCCATATTTATCTAGTTATGAATATTGCTGTATTCATGTAACATATACACCATACCAAAATTTCAGATTCTTCAATTTTACTAACTAGTTGCCCACACTTTGTTTTTAATCATGCTAATGAAGTTTAAGTAATAGAAAAAAGGTTTCTCTTTCTTGCAAAAGAGCTATAACAGGAAGATTGTGCACTTTAGGATGAAAGAACATGATGGCAGCATCCGCTTTTTCCTTGAACAAAATATATATCCAAGGATTTCAGGTGATTAAGAATCTAGAGACAGTGAGTGTCCAGCAGAGCACTGTCTAGAGGACAGTACATGTACATCTCATCAGTAGCCAACAAAGCACAGCAGAGACATGCTATAATGACCCATTATCCATATGAGCATAGTCGAGCAAAGACTAGAGAACAATCAGGTTGGTGAATTGTACTGGCTGGCATAATAATGACCTAACTAGGAGCAGTCCTGCAATGCCAGAGATGTGAGTTGCCTCTCGAACTGTTTCCCTTGTTGCTTGTGTGTGTGTGTGTGTGTGTGTGTGTGTGTGTGTGTGTGCTCCTTCGTGCATGCTCCCTATATCCACTCTTCCTACTGATATACATGCTCCTGAAAGAGTGAATCCTTGTTTTGTGTGGGAAATGCTTTGTTGCTACATTCTTATCATACCATTTCATTAAATGCCTTTTCTTCTAACAAAATAAGTCCTTTGGCTAATCATAAAGGGTAAACACCTCAGTGGGAGAGGCATGAGCCTCTCCAAAGATTCACAGAAAACTTTGAATCTGTGATAGTTACTTACTTCAGAACCAGCACAGAAAGTTGGGATACTACACAATAATAAAACTTGCAAATTTCTGCTAATGTGGCAAGAATTCAATCTGAGAAAAGAGTGAAAGTGATCTATTTCATCACAAGTGGTTAGTTTATAATACAGGTATTCTGGAGAACAATTTGAAACTATGTCCAAAGGGCTATAAAACTGTGTATGCCCTTTGACACAGCAATACCATTGAGGCAGCTAGGTGGTGCAGTGGATAAAGCACCGGCCTTGAAGACAGGAGGACCTGAGTTCAGATCTGGCCTCAGACACATAACACTCACTAGCTGTGTGACTCTGGGCAAGTCACTTACTGCCATTGCCTAGCAAAAACAAGAAACAAACAAATAAAAAACAGACACAGCAATACCATTACTAGGTCTGCATAAATATCTACAAAAATATTTATAGCACCTCTTTTTGTTGTGGTAAAGAATTGGAAATTGAGGGGATGCTCATCAATTGGGGAATGGCTGAACAAGTTATGGTTTATGATAGTGATGGTGCATATTGCCCTATAAGAAATGACGAGCAGGATGCTTTCAAAAAAAACCTTGGAAGACCTATATGAACAGATGCAAAGTGAAATGAGCAGAACCAAAAGAACATTGTATGCAATAACACCAATACTGTATGATGATCAACTATGAAAGACCTAGCTACTTGATCATCAAGACAGAATTGTCTTGATGAAAAATGCTATCTACCTCCAAAGAGAGAACCAATGAACTCTGAGTGTAAAGTATAATACTTCTAATCTGTTTTTAGTGCTTTTTTCTGCAACATGTTTAATATAGAAATATATTTGCATGATCTCATATGATTTCACAGCAGTATCATACTGCTTGCCTTCCCAGTTTGTGGGAGAGGGACTGAAGGTAAAGAGAGAATTCAGAATTCAATTTTTTAAGTGATTGTTTAAAAAATTAATAAATTTATTTTTAAAAAGATGAGAAAAACCAAGCAATACATTAAATAGTGGTTAGTTTAGTCTCCATGAAACATTAGGTTAAAATATTCATAAAACATCATGTTATATAATTCTATCTGAGCTGTAAGAATCCACGTCTCATTATTTTCAATATTGCATTTAATCTTTATGAGCCTCAGTTCTCTCATCTGTAAAATAGAAAAATAATCCTTGTACTAACTACTTCACATAATTGTTGTAAAGATCAAACAGTTACAGAATTCTTTATTAAATCTAAGACTCTGTAATTATTAGTATTTTATTGGAATAATCCACTTACTGTTATTTTAAATATTACATCTCATTCATCCATTTTTCAAAGGTTCAGTTGCCAAGTCTTTAATTAAGATTCTACCTCTACAATAGTTTTTTGCATGTATCCTCTTCTCTCCAACTGGAGGGGTTGAGAGTATGGGAGAAGAAAAGCATTTATTAATTGCCCACTATGTGGCAGGCACTCTGCTAAGCACTTTGCAAATATTGTCTCACAACAGCTCTGGGAGGCAGGTGGCATTATCATCCCCATTTTACAGATGAGGAATCTGAGGCAGGAATCTGAGGTTAAAGTGACTTGCTTAGTGTCACACAGCTAGTAAATGGATGATCCTTGATTTGAATCCAAGTCTTCCTGACTCCCAGACCAGCACTCTGTCCACTGTACCTTCTCGTGGCCATCCTTCTAGCTCATGCCTTTATCATTTCTTGCCTGAACTCTGGTTAATAGGCAACTAACTAGGGGCAGCTAGGTGGCCCAGTAGATAGAACTCCAGCCTTGGAATCAGGAGGACCTGAGTTCAAATATAGCCTCAGACACTTGATATTTACTAGCTGTTTGAGTCACTTAACCCAATTGCCTCACCAAAAAAAAAAAAGGCAACTAACTGATCTTCCTGCCTCCAGTACTTTCCTTCTCTGATCCCTCTACTACACAGCTTCCAAAATGAGATTCCTAATGCACGTCTTACTTAACTTTCCTGCTCAAGAAGTTTCAATGTCTACCTGTTTCTACAAGGTAAAATACAGACTCCTCTGTTTAGCATTTAGAGCTAGCCACATGGAACAATGGGGAGAGAGCCAAGGATTTGGTGCCAAAGACCTAGGTTCAAATCCCAGAGCTGTTATTTCTACTTGCATGACTTCCTGCGAATATTTAACCTCTGTGCACCTGAGTTTCTTTATCTGTAAAATGAGGAAGTTGAATTAGCTAACTCGAAGTTCCCTTCAAGCTCCAAATTTATGATCATATAGATTCTCCCAGTATGACTTCAGCCTATCTTTTTGGTATGATTTTGTGTTAATCCCCCTCATACACCCTATGTTCCAGTCAAACTTTTACTTTTGCTGTTACATATACATGACATTCCATCTCTTCTCTCCAGGCCTTTGCAAAGACCATCTCCCATACCCTTTGATGCTCTCCCTCCTCTGCTTCTCAGAATCCCTAACTCTCTTTAAGGTGCTATCCTACAGAACACATATCCTATTAGTTATTATTGTTCTCCTTGCTCCCAAAATTACTTTGCATTTCCCTTGTATATGTCCCGTACTGACTTGTCTGTGTACACATCTCCCATCACTTCCCAAGTAGTGCCTTAAGGGCAGGAGTTATTTCATTATGTCTTAGTATCACCACCAGATGAACAAAAGTAGGCACTTAATCAATGGTGGTATTAGTGGGCTGAACTGAATGGAAAGGCAACTAATGTGATGCATGCTTACCTTTAACTGTACAAGGACTGAAGAGTTGAAAACTCCCAAGGGGTAACTTAAGGAGATCCTGGGGTCCATGCTGAGCTTTAGGGAAAGGCCTTTCTTTGGAACCATGAAGGATTCCTTCTTCAGGCAAGATACCACAGAAAAAATGCCAACCGTATAAACCTTTACTTCAGCCCAGGTTCCCTAAATGCACACACACACACACACACAAATGCAAAACACTGCAGCACGTGAAAGAAAGTCCTACATTTCAGTAATTTTGTAACACATCTTGGGTTTCATTTATAGCTAACTATGTGCTCTTTGTTGCTTTTCAAGGAAGACAAAAACGGTGAAATGAAAACCTCTTAGATAGATATTACCTGCACAAATTAATGAAAATCCTGCCCCATAAGTTCTAAAGAATGTTAAAGTTTAAGAAGCCTAAAGGTCAATAGACTACAAATTGACTGACTGACTACTTGTATTAGATGGGAAATCTACATTGCTCCAGGCACACTTTGTGATTTCCCCTTATACCTAGGACACACCTGTAAAATGAGATGGTTAGAATAAATGGCCTCTGAGTTCCATCCCATTAAAATCTAATTCTTATTACCATTATAAAAGGTACTGTGGCTATTATATTTAGTTGGTGAGAATACAGTGCTAATTAAATCACAGTGATTTTCTCTTTGTTTTTTTTTTCTCCCCATGCACAATAGTTAGCTTTGTTCTGTTCAATGACATCAAACTACACCCTCAACTCTGGGAAAGGATCTTAGAAATGTGTATCCTTGGAGATTAAGGAAATTCACAAAGTATGTATGGCTCTCTTGTCCAACATAGATAATCAGTAGTATCATCTTCATATCTCAAGAACAGCATTTTCTAGTAGTCTGAGTAACATTAAGAAACTTTGCAAAATAGGAGAAGGATCCTTAGCTGAGCATTTACCAACCTTATGGCTTCCTCGAGTTCCTTCCAATGAACTTGGGGTTATATAACTTGATTGAAGGTCTCTATCAGACACTTTCACCATGATGTCCCTGTAATTTCCCCTGTAGCGTGCACTAAATGGGATTGCAATGCTTATCGGAAATGGTATTCTCTTCTCCTGGTCTATGTACTCAACAGTGATGACATTGCTGACCAATTCTTCAGAATCCTTAACTATCAAAGAACTAATACTGTTTGTTATCTGGCAGGTCAGGTTTTGTAGAATAGGTAATGATGCTGTAATATAACAAACTACTTTGGGGCTGGTCTCATCAAATGAAGTAACAAGATATCTGCAGAAAAAACACATGATATTTTTCCTTTGCATAATTTAATTTATATATGTTTACTTATATATTCGATTTGATAAATGATTATACAATTTTTTTTATCATGTTACAATTTAAATTTGAAGACTGCTATAGAATCTCAGAGTTAGAAAAGCCTAGAGATCATCCAGTCCGACGCCTACTTATAGCATGAATCCCTCGCACAATATTCTTGGTTATTCATTTATTTATTTATTTCCAACAATGAAGAACTCACTGACTCATGGGGCCTGTTCTGGTTTTGGAAAGCTCCAATTCTTTGAAAAAGTCTAATCTTCTATCTTCTTCCCTTTGCCCGAGCAGAAAGTTAGTCCCAATTCCAGATGACACCTCCACCAAACTTGCCCCTCACTCCTAGTTCTGTGGATGACACCACCATGGTTCTTGCCCTATAAGCTTGACACCTTAAGGACATCTTGGACTTCATCCTCAACTCCCCATATCCAATCAACTATCAAGTCCTAGAGAGCCTATCTCCACCTCACTTCTTGCTCAGACTAACCATAATAGGCTTTTATCTAGTCTCCACACCTCTAGTCCCTCCTCCTTTCCAATGCAGCTTTCCAAATCCAAGTAATCATTCCAAAGTGGGTCTGATGGTGTAAGCCTTCCACTCAAAACTTTCATTGGATCTCTATTGCTTACTGAATAAGACACAAATTCCTTAGACTGGCATTCAAGGCCCTCTAAAATATGGCTCAGTCATCATACACCTTCCTGTAATTTACATTCCAGTCAAACTGGATTATTGCACCGACTTTTGTTCATTTCCACCATTGCTCCATTTTAAAGAAGGGTCCAAATTCCTGGAACGGTCTCTACCTTTATCACTACCTTAGAGTCTTTCTTTTCATTTGAGGCCTACCTTTTCCATGAAGTCTTCTTCATTCTCTAACCATAAATAATTCTCCTTGGCCCCCCCCCCATTTTCCAAATCTCTCATACCACTCTTTGGATCTCTCCTATAAACGTCTTATCTCATAATTTGTAATATATTTACTTATATTTTTTCTTATTCCTCTCCCTCTATTAGGCTGCAAGGTACTTGGGGACAGGATCATTGAATTAGAGCTGAAATGAATTATAGACACCACCTAATCTAACCCCCTCATCTTACAGATCAGGAAAGTGAGACAGGATAAGTACCCAGGTCTTTCAATCTCCAAGTTTAGCATCTGTGTCATGCTGCATCTCTAAATCTCATTCCATTTTTTATCTCTAATACCCAGAGGATAGTTTGAAACAGTAGTTACTCAATATCTGCTGAATTGTATTCTTTAAATATTTGAAGATAGCTACCATTTCTTCTCCAATTCTTTTCTTCCTGAAGGTAAATATCACCAGTTCCTTCAACTAATCATAACTTTTGAGTCCCATCATCAACATAAAGTGTAGCAGTTCAGTTTTAGAATTGAAAAGAACATTAAAGGTCATCTAGTTCAATTTTCTTATTTTCATGATGAGGAAACTGGTACCCAGAGAGTTCAGTGACTTGTCCAAGGTTACACAATAAGTAGCAGAGCTGGAATTCAAACTCAGGTCAACTACTTTTTAAGCTATACTATTCCACCTTCAGGAAATGTATTATCAGAAAAGAACATGGCTTCATAGCGAGAGCAATGGAAAGTGGATGGATGGCCCAAGTACTGTAGTGGTGCCCACAGAATGTCACCAAAACATTGAGGAGATCTTTTGTGGAGTATTTATGGGTGTCCACGCACAAGAATAGCTCAGAATGAGAATGTGTGGATCCCAATCACAGTTGCTGAATTTCCATGCTTTCTGATACTGATCGTATTGATGGCATTCCACAAGACTGGAAAACAGTTTAAATCGAAAGTCTATCATGAGCCAGCCTTGTATTAGTTTAGGAATGATTCTTTCTCATATTTGCAAAGTGCTCTGGGAAGCCTTATCAAGGTTAATTTCTTCCAAGGGTGACAAATTAAGCAGAAAAGGGAAGAGTTCATCATGGCATAAAACCCAATAGCCCCAACTCCACTCTACAAAATATTGTTCCAAGTAACTGAACTGGTCTGTAGCAGGCCTTCTCACCTTTGGGCATGGGCATTACCTAGGAGCTATGGAAGAGAATAGGTTCTTTAAAGTTGGATATCCATGGAGGCAACCTGAAGATTTTTTGTTTGCTAAACATTTTTGATTATGAAGGGTGATGGCTTCTTAGCCTGAGGTAGCATGATGAGTCATGATCTAAATTTACAAACCTGAATGGGTTATCCTGGATAACTATGTGACTAGGGAACCACTAAATGGGGAACACCTAAAGTGGGTGTTATAGAGTGTGGTGTTGCCTTTGGCTGCTTAGGCCTCTCTTTGAGTTATTTTGAGCTGTGTTACTATATGCAGTGCTTTGTTTCAGGTGAAATAAAACAATAATATGATTTTTTTTTAAAAAAAATGCTCCTGGCTTCAAATTCCACCTGTGACACTTTCTACCTTTGTGACCATGGGCAATTCACTTTATCTCCAAGGCTCTCAGTTTCCTCATCTGTTAAATAAGAGTTGGATTAAATGGCCAATAAGGTCCCCTGTACTTCACAATCTATTATCCTGTAATAGCACAGTATTCTGACAAAGAGGTGATAGACTTGAAGTGCTGGATGAGGTATATCTTGTTAGATATGGCCATGTGTGGATTTGATTGCTTGACTCTATTTACAAGAGAAGTTTTGATTTTGTTTTTGTTTATAATTGCTAAGTGCAAGGATTGGGAAGGAAAGGGGAGATAATAAGAGCAATGAAAGAAAGAAAGAAAGAAAGAAAGAAAGAAAGAAAGAAAGAAAGAAAGAAAGAAAGAAAGAAAGAAAGAAAGAAAGAAAGAAAGAAGGAAAGGAACAAACAAAGAAAGAAACAAAGAAACAAAGAAAGAAACAGAGAAAGAGAGAAAGAAAGAAAGAAAGAAAGAAAGGAAGAAACAAACAAACAAAGAAACAAAGAAACAAAGAAAGAAACAGAGAAAGAGAGAAAGAAAGAAAGAAAGAAAGAAAGAAAGAAAGAAAGAAAGAAAGAAAGAAAGAAAGAAAAAGAAAAGCAGGAAGGAAGGAAGGGAGGGAGGGAGGGAGGAAGGAAGGAAGAGAGGGAGAGAGGAAAGCATAAAGGCCATTGACGCATTGGTTTTATTTTTTTATTTTATTTTATTTTATTTTGCTTTTTGGTGAGGCGATCAAGGTTAAGTGACTTGCCCAGGGTCACACAGCTAGTAAATGTTAAATGCCTGAGGCTGGATTTGAACTCAGGTACTCGATACATTTTTTAAGGCATAAAAGAAAACAGAAAAAAAGTTCTAAAGGAGATACAAATAAGCAGGACAATTTAAAACTAATATGTTGGATTTATTTGCTTTGAAAAAATAAGCTGTACATAATAGAAATTCATGGTTTCATTTGCAATTTTCTGGGTTTTTTCTCTATGGAAATGTTCATATTTGTTGGTGTCAAATTCAGAAAACCAAACAGAATTATTTTAAAAAATACTCAGTGTATTAAAGCTAATTGGGGTATGTGGTGAGTTTCAAACCACTAAGGTATCATTTAATGTTAAAGAATATCTTAAATGTATATTTTTCTGGGGGAAAATTACTATACCCCCTACAGGTACCTAAAATGCCAAGAGAAAACATTGTTTATTCACCTGATTTAATCTGGTTTGTAGTGATTTTATTTAGTCTTATAAAAGATTACTAGCCACCTTGAACAGACAGAGATACTGAAGCACTGTGATTAGCTCAAAAATACCAATTTGGTACTGAATACATCAAGTTCCTTCAACATGTTTGTTTGGTATTCAGGTCTTTGTTATCATTGGTGCAAGGGAGATATTCAATGAGAAAACTCTATCAACCAATGTGACAACTGTTTTTCAGTTTATGATTTTAGAGAACTGAGTGGCTAAGTCTGTTATCCACCACATTCACATGTCAAAGGGGGAACTTGAACTCTCAGATCATCCTGACTCCAAGAACATCCTTATATCCACTACACCATGAATGAATAAAGCATCACATAAGTGCTTACTATGTGCAAATCCCTTTACTGAACAGAAAAGACAGTCCCTGCTCTCAGAGTCACATTCTGATGGAGGAGACAACATAGCTATCTATTTCAGCTGTAAGTCAGATGGAAAAATCCCATGGTTCTTAGGGTGTAGAAGCAAAGCAAATGTATTGCCTTTTCTTTAATGCCATTACTTAATATCACTATTCCAGGGCTTTGGGGTTCAACGTCCTGGGCTGTCTTCTTCGGGGTCTGAAAGAAGATGGTGGCCAAGATACTGGTCATAGTTGACTTGCCTGGCACATGCTGCTCCTGTCTCTCCCACAGGCTGCCTTATTGGCCGCCTTACAGGTGACAGTTGGCTGACATTTTCTATGGATGGATGGCCCCTTCTCTGCAGGAGTTGATTCTCTAGACCATGGGTGGAGATCCTGTAACCTCAAGGCCACATGTGGTCCTCTAGGTCCTCAAGCATGGCCCTTTGATTGAATCCAAACTTCACAGAACAAAGCCCCTTCATAGAAGGATTTGTTCTGTAAAACTTGGACTCAGTCATAAGGCCACACTGAAGGACCTAGAAGGCCACATGTGACCTGAAGGCCATATGTTGCCCACCCTTGCTGTAGACTAGGGCTCTGAGGGCTGGGTTGAAAGCAGAGATGGTTAAAAAAAAAAAGCAGAGATTGTAGTCTTGAGAACGCTGCCATTCTCAGGACTCCTATGCTTGTATATTATTGGTCAGCAGTTGTTGCTTCAGGTGGTAAAGAAGAAAGGCCCCTTCTCTAAAATGATTTGGCCTCTCACTGATGGCTTTGGGGTATGCCACAAGCAGGTCCAATGGACTAGGGAACACTGCTATTGCAAGGCTCTTGGGTTCAGAGTATTGGACTGTCACCATCAGGGTCTGAGGGAAGCTGGTGGTCACATTGGTAGAGGTAGGGATCTGACTTGCCTGTTACATGCTGGCCCCTGTGCCTCTCTCAGCTAGGATGGATTGCCTGCTATGATGCTTCTCATGATATCTTAAAATATTTTTCATAATAAGAGAGTTATTGATCTGGAATACATATCCAAATTTCAATTTTATCATAGTGATTCTGTTTTCTTTCACATTTAATAAACTACCCTAACCCTTAATACTAATGTTTTCTGTCTAAAATTATGTTCAGTTTATAGTTTATGTATCTTGTACATGAATGCTTTCATGTTTGTCTCCCCTATTAGATTAAGAGCTCATTTAGGACTTTTTGCCTTTTTGTTTTATCCCCAGTGCCTAGCACAGTTCTTTGCACACAGTAAGTAATTAACAAATGCTTATTGATTTGATTGACAAATGCTTGTTAACCCTCATCAGTCTGAGTTCAGTCATTGGGTAATACATATGCAAGGCAAATGGATCCAAAATATGTCCTGTTATTTACTGATTGACTTCTGAGACTGGACTACCTTTGAATCCTCAATTTTTGGCCCCCGAGGAATGTGATTTCTCTTCTCCCCTTTGTGGTGTTACCTAATCCCCCCATCCCTTTCTCCATTCTAAATATAGCAACTTTTAGTATTTTCTTTGAAATTGAAGGAGTTTATGTGAAGTGTAAGGTGCCACTATATTTTAGCCAAAAGAGGAGCCTACAACCAGGCCACCAGGCCACTTTCCAGAGTATTTCAAAACCTCCCTGCCAACACTAACTCCTCTGTATTGTGTTGAATGCAAATTATTAGAATGTAAGTTCCTTGAGGTCAGAGACTGTTTCCCTTTCGTATTTGTATCCCTAGTTCTTAGAGGAAATGTCATTTAATAGATGGAGAGCCTGTCTTAGAGACAGGAAGTCCTGTCTCTGACACAGCTAGTCACTTAACCTCAGTGCTCTCAAAGGAAATATCTAAGACCGGAAGGAGAAAAGGTGCTCATGAACATTGGTTGAGATAGTTACTTCACTGGAATTTATAGCTCAGTCCTATTCCATCCAAAGCATTTAGCACAGTGCTTGGCACATAGCAAGCAATTAATAGATACCTTTTCATATCATAATATTGATGTTTTGATATTATTTCTGTATTACAGTAAGTTTATATTCTGGCCTTCAGTGCCAATCACTGGCCAACTATGTCTTATTCTATGTGATTTTTGCCCACATTCTACCACAGATCCTTCTTGAAGGATCTAACCAACAAATTGGAGACAAATTAACAACAACCTACTAATATAGTAAAAGTTTGTTATTTGCCTAAATTGAGAAAGGAGGGGTTGTTATTAATTCGTCAGCCTTTCCCAATATCTCTATGCAAAGACCTCCAGACTCCTTTCCTATCTCGACTTTAAATTCTTCTCCCTCACCTCCCAAACTCCTATATCCTCTTCCATTGCACAGATCTCAAACTTCTTCCTTTCACATAAACTTCAAATTTCCTTCACCTCCCAAAACTACAGACTCTTATCTTAACTCATAATACTCAAATTTCTCCCTACCAGGGATTAAAATCTTTTCCAGCTCAAAAACAGTAATGCCTTCTTCTCTTAAAATTATCAAAGCCTCTTCAGTTCACATTTCCTCTCAGAAAACAAAACTAAAACCAAAAATAAAAATTACCAACAAATCATCTCTCCATTCTGATTACCCATAAAATCCTGGCACAACTTCTCCTGAAGCTGTACCTTATGCATGTTTATTTATGTGAGTGATACACTCTGAGATCATCCTAGATTCCAAAGCTCTGAACTGAACAGAACCAGAATCCTTAAATCTACTAGCTAAGGTCCATTGGTCGAATTCTCTCTTTGCCTTGAAACTGACATCTGTTCAATGCAGAACATACCTATAGTGAGGGAAGTGATACAAATAAACTATGAGTGAAGGAAATAAATATGAGATTATTCTAGATGTCCACTGGCTAACCCCATTACATAACCTCCTGCTTTTGTTATTATGGTTGATTGAATATGTACTCCAGGAAGCTTGCCAGAACACCCCAAACCACAAAATATGTAGCTGACCTTATAATAACCACAACAGCTGCATCTAGTCAGTTGGGTCTTGTCTCAGAAATACATACCATAAACCTATAAAAGCCTTCTGCAGCAATCCCCTCCATGTCTTCCTTCCTCTCCACAATATCTGTTCTATCTGTCCCCATCTCTCCATACACACAGCTACCACCCTTGTACAGGCATCTGTACTCATCATCTGTCTCCTGGACAGCCTCAGAGCTGGTCTCACCAATACAGTATAAACTTCATTTGGATGCTAAAAAGTGACTATCCTATATTACCATTCTGAATGTGTCACTGCTCTATTCAGAAAACTCCAGTGGTACCCTATGGCCTCTGGAATTAAATACAAATTCTTCTGGCTAAATTGTTTAAAGCTTGTCACAATCTGGTCCCAACTAATTTTCTCAGTTTATTTCACATGATTTCTTTTCACACATGCTAGTGTCTAGCCACACTGTCTTATTTCTCTTCATACATTACATTCCATCTCCGATGTCCATCTCTGTCCCACACGCCTGGAATGCACTCCCTCCTGTCCATCTCTTAGAATCCTTAGTTTCCTTCAAGGATCAGCTCATGTTCTTCCACTTGAAGACTTTTCTGAACCTTCTAGCCACAAATGCTTCTCCTCCATGTAATGTTTACCTATATGTACAAATAAATATTATCTCCAGCCTAGAGTATAAGCACCGTAAGAACAAGGACTCCCAGTGTTCTTCACTGGTTCCCCTGGACTAACCACAGGGACGGCGTCATAAGCAAAACTTAATAAATGCTTGTTGATTGGTTGACTTGAGTTGACAAGATCCTACCTCACGCAAACAACTTTTTGGAGTCAAAGTTGCATTGCATCTCTGCAGAACTGAAACACATGGGAAGTTACATATTAGCCAGCCACTGAGGCCATGAACTTCTCCATACCACAAATATCCTTGCTTTAATTTTATCCTTCCTTAAACAAACCTTAGCATTAAAAAGCAAAAAACCCAGGTCTGACTCATTTTTTTTCAGTATTCCAAAACAAAACAAAACAAAACAAAACAAAAACAAAATAATCCATCATACAGGGAATTTGCCCACAAATGCAGGGTCTTTTGCAAGCCCTTTCATTTTCTTATATGCCCTAATTTCATTTAAAAAATACATTTCTTTATAAATCCTACATGTTCACAAATCCCCAAAGCTTTGAGTCTACTCAGACACTTGGATTAATAAAAGCGTGGCAAAAATCAAAAAGTATTAAATGCACATATAATAGGATACAACATCCTAATCACTGCTCAGCTAGAGCCCTCCTTTCAGATTGGAAGCATTTTTCACTTTCTTAAATCTTATTAGATTTAAGAGAGATAATTCAGAAGTTCAGTGTCTTCTAATAAATTTCACATATCCCAGTGAAGTATGAGCAGTAAATGCTCAACAGATTTCCACATACACATTTGGAAGTGCAGAAGAAGCTACTGGTGATTCTCTTGACGGCAGCTACGTGAGTGCACCCAAAAGATCCCCAATTCTGTGGCCCTATTGTGACATGTTCATGTGATTTGTGGAGCCATTTGTCCTTGTAACCCCCAGTTCTGAAAAGAGGCATTGCTCAAATATTCATGGGCTACCACTACCATGACACAAATCCAATACAATTTATAAATTGTATAAATTGTATTGAATTTGTGTCACAAAACATTATAACTTGTTTAAATTGTATTGGACTTGTGTCACAAAAATAAATGACAGTGACATAGGTGTGGCTGTGTTTTAATTCTAAGTGTCACTTATTTCTAGTCCTTTTTCTTAACTTTCACATGCCATTCATATATGTGTGTATATCTATATCTATCTATCTACATATATAAAATAAAGTTTATTGATATCTTTTGTTTTTGTAAAAACTAGGAGGTAAAGTTGATCAGATAGCACCTGATCACTTGAACTACCTCCAGACCATTTGATGAAATTACAGGATATAAAAGCCACATAATAAAGACAACACTTATATAAAGTATAAACAAACATATGCACTTCTTTTGTCCTTTAGGAAATATGAAGAAAAATTCTATCAAATTTGATGGAATTATATGACATCTATGCAGTGGATGGATAAAAGATCATCTGTATCTTAGTGGCCTTCAGAAAACAGTACTCACTATTTAAGGAGTTAGAACAGTCATGAGACAGTGAGAGCTTTCTAAGTACAGAGAGACAGTTAGCCCTGATTGGGAGTTAAGCTTCAGAGAGGAACAGACCCACTGAGTCTTGGTGGTGGCTGACCTGCTTAACAAGCTGCTGCTCCCAGAGTTCCACCACTGAGATACCAGGAAAGGAGAAAGAACGCGAGTTCTTCAGTGCTGGAGGTGTAAGTTGACTAGGTTATGTAAGAACCTGTATGTGTATTTTTCTATTAATGAATTATTTGTATGCCCATTTTTCTTACTGATAGTGTGTGTGTTAATGGGAGAATGTATCCAGATTTATGTAAGGAATGCTTTGTTACTATAGCTCTTGCTATCAGTTACAGGAAATACCTTTGAATTCATTAAGGTAAACCCACTGATAGGGGCTCACAGGCTACACTGTAGCTGCTACAGTTTTAAGCATTCACATACACTGGAAACCTTGAATCTCAAGTAGTTGTCTACCTGGGCACCCACATATGAATGTGAGTTGGAGGATAGCCTAGACATGACATTATATCGTAATTTCCTGACATATCTGACCTCAAAACCACCACTCAGCAAGCATATAACAACAACAAAAAAGAATTAAGCCAAACCCATTTGTTCGCATGGTAATTGTATCAGTCAGCATCTTCAGCATTCTAAACCCTTCCCTCCTTTTCCCCTGAACCCCACTCCCCAAAGATTTCCAAGGTCATTATAGTTAGATAGAATTGAGATTCACTTCAGAATTCTTTTCATACACAGTATTGTTTGAGTTTATTTTATCTGCTCATACAAGCACACATATCTTTCTCTGAATTCATCATATTCATAATTGTTTTTTGCTGCAGAATATCTCATTGCATTCATATAGCACAACTTGTTAAGCTATTCCTCAAGTGATGAATACCCACTTTGTCTCCAATTGTTTGGTTTTTGCTACCCCCAAAATCCCGGCTGTGAATATTTTAGCATATGTAGAGCCTTTTTTCTGTTTATTTGTTTGTTTTTTATTTACTTAAGGTATATAACCAGAAGTGAGATGAAAGACTTTAAATAGTTTGCTGATTTTTCTGACTTGCTGCTTTTTCTAACATAATTCTAAATTGTTGTCCAATTCCAAATTGACCAGTTCCCAGCTGTAACAATATATATTAATGCTCCATCTTCCCATAAATTCTCCAACATTAATTATGAGTATCTTTCTTCATCTTAGATGATTTGACATTTTGTGAAACCTTTGAGTTATTTTTAATTAACATTTTTCTTATTATTAGTGATTTGCAGCAATTTTCCATTTAATTGTGCTAGTTCACTATTTTTCTTTTTGAAATGTTTGTTCATAGTCTTTGGTCATTTATATGTTGGGGAATGGCTCTAGGTATGGCTGTATATAGTCATATTAATTCTCTATATATTTTAATATCATACTTCACTGATATTTTATGCAAAGATTGTTTCTAGTTAATAATTTCACATCTCGTCCTAGCTGCATTGATTTTATTACTACAAAAGTTTAATAATATCACTCTTTAAGTGGGGGCATAAGCATGAGCCATTTCATAACTATTTCCAAGGGCAGAAAAGTTATGAACACAGGCCATATTTTATAAATTTGCCCCATAAAAATAAGCCTAAGTCTTGAGTGTGCCTTGGTAAATCAACTTCTAAATGATTTCTGCACTTTGTAGTTACTTTGAATGGGATTTTTCTTTCTACTGATAAATCTCCATTTCCTTCTTTGTGTGTGTCTATTGCAATGTATGCAGATGCTGATGATTATGGAAATTTATGTTCTTTCGGGCTACTTTCCTAAAGCTATTAATCATCGTTGCCAATTCTCTAAAGTTATTTAAGTGAGCCACAATATCATCAGCCAATAGGGATATTTTTTCATCTTTTTGTCTATTTTGTGCCTTTAATTTTTTTAGCCTTCTCTAATTGCCATCACTAACATTTCCAGAACTACTTTCAAATAATAGTAGGGAGAAAAGGCATCTTTCCTTTACCCCTGTATTTATTAGAAAAGGTTCTAGTATTTGTCCATTGTAGATAATATTTACATTTGGTATTAGATACACACACTTTACCATGCTAAAAAGAACCCTTTCATAACCATGTTTTTTAGTTTGCTTTTTTTAAGTATAAATGAGTGATATAACTTCTATGTAATCCAAGTCCTAAACAATAATCCTAAAAGTCCTAAATAATCTCCACATAACTTCATCAAAGGGATCTGATTGCCTGCATTAAGACTCTACACATGTAAATTACAAGGTAATTTAAGAAGAGAACACAAACAATTGGAGGTTCTAGAAAAAAATATTGCCCTGGGGATGCTTGAGTTGAGCCCTGAAAAAAAGCCAAGGATTCTAATGTGTATTCCAGTCATATGCAAAGACAATAAAGGTATTTGACTCAGTGGAGAAGATGTGATCATCTGTGGAGAAAATTATGCATTTTAACTATTTTACAATCAAGTCTCTTTCATTCCAGCAGGTAATCAATACAAATCCACCTTAGTTTCTTTCACAGACTAGGAGGAGAGAAACCCTCCCTTCACTAAACTCCAGTAGGATAAGACAGGGTTTCTACTGCACAATAAATTCAAGGAATATTTCATTCCATGGAGTTAGTCCTGCTTTATTCATGACCTACAAGACAAAGGATAGAATGCTATCCACTAACAGGGAGGAAGTAATTGCTGGGGAAGAAATGATGGGAACCTTGGAGGGAAGTCACTATGCCATCTTAGAGGGTGTTATCGAGGAAAAGAATTATGGTCAGAATCTATCATGCATTTTAGGAAAGATGACTTACAAGGGATCAGAGAGAAGATAGGATTCCATGGACGACAAAATGCTTCACAGGACATCAGCCCAGGAGGGGTGGAAGATACTCAAATGAAATTCTGAAGATGCAAAGGGAAAAAAGTTCCATTGAGGAGGAACAGTGGGATTTATCTGAAGAGACTGATGTGGATACATGGGAAACTCACTTACAAGCATATTTTAAAAAGAAATGTATAGAACATGGAAGAAAGTCCAAGCAACATAAGATTATATATATCTCACAATACTGTAAAAATATCCAAAGTAAAGTTCAAAATTAAGTGAGACTGGCAAGGGAAGCTAAAGACCACCAAAATGGCATGGTTTGGGTTTTTGTCTTTTTCTTTTTAGCTTTATTGAGAGAAAAATGGAAAATCAAAGAGATAGGACCTTTACTTGCTACCAGGATAGCTAACAACATAGAGGAGGTAGGATGAACTTTACACTTGAAATGACAAAAGAAAAATGGCTAATCGTGAGTTTATGCCCAGGATCATTAAAGAGAATAACTAGCTGCCCTCAATGAATTTAAGTTGCCTGGCACAGATGAACTACTGGGGTGGGTCCTAAGTAACCATGCAGACATGATTCCTGAGCCATTGTCCATGATATCTGAAAGATCATGAAAAGCAAAAAAGGTACCACAAGACTAAAGGACAAACTTTCCAATCTTCAAAAAGAGAGAAGAGAATAGAATCTGCAAAGTATAAGCCAGTGAGCTTAACTTTAACTTCTGGGAAACTTCAAGAAAAAATAATTGGAGAGAAGGTTCCCAAATGTTGTTGGTCCTTCATTTTCGAAGGAATCAGTGAGATGTCTTGACTTGAGTGTAAATTGGATTTAAGTGAGGCCGAGTTGCACAAAGTTGTCAGCCTCACTGTCTTCTAAATTCATCAAAGTCCAAGAAAAAAGTCAAGATGACTGTCAATGTCCCATGATGCAGAGAATGGCTTTGGCATCTTTGATGTCTGACCAAGCTCTAAGCGCTCTACAACACACTTTCATGGTCATTGGAAAAATGGCCATCCACCCATTCTGCCTGGGAAATTTTTCATATGCTTGGGATAGTCACCACCCTCCAACTCACTGACTGGTTTGAGCATTACCGTTAACCTGGTTTAGTCCCTCTGCCAAGACAGTTTTACTGGGGCATGACCACTACAGCTTCTTGCAGCCACAGGTGAGAGTAGAGTGCCAGGTGGATATCAAAGGTGGATGAGCAGCCCTGAAAAGGGCTCAGCAAGCCCTTATACCAGAGGTGCTAGTCCTCCTCGAACACTCAAAGTGATGGGGCAGTGATTAGAAATCATCAGAAGGACTTCATCAAGAATAGGTCATGCCAGATTAAGCTCATTCCAATTTCTGATGGGATTACTAAACTAGCAGAGGATGGGAATGTTGGGAAGATAGTTTACCTAGATTTTAGCAGATCTTTTGATAAAGCATATCATACTATTCTTATGGAGAAGATGAAAAGGTAGGTATTAGATGAATATATAGTCAGATGGGTTTAGAACTGATTGGATGGGTAAATTCAAAGAGTAGTTGTTAATGATCAATGTCAATGTGGCAGGTGATCACCAATGGAGAGCCCCAGATATTTGTGCTTGGCTCAGTATTGTTTAACATTTTTATCAGTGACTTAGATAAAGACAGTTAACATGTTCATCAGATTTACAGTTGACCAAAAAGTGGGGCAGGATAGCTACTGGCTACCAGTAGTAGATAATGGGATACAAAAAGATTTAACAGACTAAATCAGGGGTCAGCAAACTATGGCAGAGGGCCAGATTTGGCCAGCTACCTGTTTCTGTATAGCCCAGAGCTAAGAATATTTTTCATATTTTTAAATAAGTTTTTGGGGCAGCTAAGTGGCACAGTGGATAGAGCGCTGGCCTTGGTGTCAGAAGGACCTGAGTTCAAATATGACCTCAGACACTTGACACTAGCTGTGTAACCCTGGGCAAGTCACTTAACCCCAATCGCCTCACAAATAAATAAATAAATAAATAAGTTCTTATTGTATTTTTAAAATGTAAAGACCAGAGGCAGGTAGGTGGCACAGTGAATAAAGCATAGGCCATGGAGTCGGGAGGATCTGAGTTCAAATCCAGCCTCAGACATTTGATACTTACTAGCTATATGACCCTGGGCAAGTCACTTAATCCCAATTGCCAAGCCAAAGAAAACCCCAAAAAAACACATACACAAAAAATGTACAGACCATTCTTAACTCATTCGCGTATCTAAAAACAGGCAGCAATGTGGTTTTGGCTCTTGGACTGTAGTCCTTAGGATTAGATGATTACTGAGATCCCTTCCAGCTCTCAAATTCTGTGATTCTGAGTTGGGCTGATTAAAATAAATATGCTGCATATAAAGTAATGATAAAACAAAATTAATTATAAATAACATTTTTTAAATCTTAGAGGAACTCAAGCTTAAAATGTTGATATTTATTGTTCCACTTAAGATATTTAAAATGATCCCCTTTCTCTTTGAAAGAAATCTTTCCAATGATAATTTGAAAATGAGGATAAAAGTCAAAGTTCCCAAATCTAGGCCTAATTAAACTGCTTCTTTTTCCATTTCCCTACTCTTTTTTTTTTAATCTCATGACCCAAATATATAATTTGGACACTAGCAGAACTAGACCAAAATGGATCAGGTTTCTGGCCTGATGTGAAAAGATTTCTTCATGTGAGTTGAGTTGTATGAGCTGCTATATATCTCAATAAGAGTTGTTTTATTTTTTCCTTCTTAGTTTTAATTCCAGAATCCCTGGTATGAATTTCTTGATTTTTCCTGAAAATAGATGGATGATTGCAGGAACAAAATTTGTTCTGATCCCTGGAAGAATCAGTAAAATGCAGACAGATATATTAATGATTGGGTGCCAAGGGCTGGTCCAGAGTAATGAATTAAAGGAACTAGCCTGTCATCAATTTATTTACCTATCTACAAGAGACAATATAAAGATTTGCTCTATTTGAAGAATTGTATAACGCCCAATTCTAGATGTTACTGAGAAAAGGAGACTAGAACCTGAATTGTGTTCCTATTGGGTTCTAGATTAAGTAGAAGGCTGCATACAATTTTGAGGTCACATGTAACAAAATTTGGAGCTATGGGAGATGAAGTGATTGTTTTTTCTGCTAAGTTGGGCTTGGTGGTTTCCTGGTATGCTCTGGCAGAGCAATTTATCTTTATGAAATCATTTTAAGTTTCCCTTTCACCTGAATAAAAGCCTTTTTTACTTTCCTTCTACACCCTACCTCTTTAGTTTTAAACTCTAAACTTTCCTCTGTCACCCACCCAAATACAGTTAATCTGGATGACTTTATCAGCCTTTCCTCATGCCTCTATTTTACATGATAGTGGCTGACTGGACAGAGAACAGGTGGTAACCTCCTAAATACCTTTCTCTCAATCACATCTCAGCCCAAGTATGTATGTCTGGAAAGAGGAAGAAGAGCACCTTTAAGAGAATGAATCCAGGATATTAAGGTTTCATTCCTCCTTACCCAGTCACTTCAGAAAACTCCACTGCTTTCACTACCCTACCCCCATCTGCTACTTTGTATAAGGAGTAAATCAATCTTAACTGAATTTTCACTTTTTCCTTGGCTTGCAGCTAACCTTCTTTTTGTGCTAATGCCCCCTAAACCCTCCCCAACCTCTGTTACCCCATTTCTACAACTTTACAGGGGGTCATCTCAGCGAAAGTCTTTGTGGCCAACATATTTAGAGCGGGATTGTTTAAGGCAAAGCTTATGGTCCCCTTGATTTGTATATCCTTAGAGTTGCAGCAACTCCTTTCTGTCATCTACAGGCTCCTAAGACAGGATCCAGGCCAACTTAAACCAGGAATTCTTCAAAATTATTCCTGGTACGATGGACCCTTTAGGAGTCTGATGAAGCCTGTGAACCTCTTCTTAGGATGATGTTTTAAAACAATAGTAGGAAAAGGTAAATTTCAGTTAGAGGTCAATGGAAACAATGAGTTCATTTTTTCCCATCCAAGTTCATGGACCCACCTGAAATCTACCTACAGACCCCTTTGGGGTTCCATAGACCCCACATTAAGAACCTGTGCTTTAAATAGAGCAACAGAGGATAGAGCTTTGTGTTTGACTGCCTCATATCCAAAAGCTTCTTGTAAGTTCATCAATCTTCACCATTGTGAATTGAAAGTTGTACATTTGAATTATACCTGTGGATCCCCTAAATGTCCCTCAGATTTCATTTGGCCGCAATCTTCATTGTTGAAGTGTTCATAACAAATAATCAGTGCCTTGTATATAGTAGGTGCTTAATAAATGCCTGTTAACTGAATAAGGGACTTTAGGGTTCATCTAATCCATCTTCCTAATCTATCTTCCTGTTACTTGCACTTCAGTTCAAATGTTGGAATGAAAGGTTAATTTTAACCTCTTTTCCAAAGGCCCCAGACAGATAAGAGAGAAGCCCTCATAGCCAGAATACCAAGAGCTAATTATCTGAGTTAGAATCTGAAGAAATGGTACTTCAAGCAGCATTACCTATCATTTCCCTTGTTTTTTCTATCTCTCCATCTCTGGCATCAGGCGTTGATAATGCAAGAGTGTGAAAGTGCTGGCAAGAATAAAAGGGCATTTTGCATTATGCAAGGTCCTCATCTCCCAAGGTTTCTGCTAATCACACAGCCAGGCTTCATATCTCAGGACATGTAAAGTCTTGTAGGATTCCTGGTCTATTCATTTATTTGCAGCATCCCCTAAAAGCCTTCCAAGCGATGTGTCATTTGGATGAGCTGCTTGGTATAGAGTTGAGTAAGGAACAGCAAGAGATTATGTAGCCCATTCCACATCATGGAAGAGGCTGGACCACAACTGCACTATGAGATGACATAATGGGACAATTGGCAAACTGGAAATTGACCTTTCCTTTCCTCTTCCCTCCAGATCATCCATTGGGAGGTTAATATGTACAAAGATAATGGGTGAGAGAAGCTCATTATCTGAGGCCACGCAGTTAAAGGCTAAGGTGTGCACCTAAAGTTAGTCAAATTCCTCCCATTATAGGGACCTTTAGAGGCTATTTGGTCTGTCCAGACAGGATGACGTCTAAGATCATTAGAGGGAATGTTAAGTTCCATTTAGGAAGGCCATCATGCTAGCTCTCTATGTAGACTATAGGACCACAGATTGCTCTTCAAATGGAGAAGGCTCTTAAAAGTTCCTCTCAATCATCCTTTTGCCTCCCGATAGTCCTGCCTTTAAGATTGTTAGAAGGTAGCGGGGCACTGTGCTTCTTGAGAACGTGTCTTAAACCCTACATCTCATCCCCCACATCTTCCTTTTCCCAACTGCCATCTAAGAGCTTGCTGCCTGATCTTTCCTCTGTGAGGATGAAAATATTTACTGGTCAGGTTGGCTAAAGAAAATCAGTAGAGCTACCTACTTACAGAGGAGAGGAGAGGTGAAACCAAAACAAGGAGGAGGTATTTTGTGAGCCTCTGCTTTGTCCTTAACTGACCATGGGACCTCATGAAGACTTTGACAATTTGTCTAGTTCCTTTACAAGCCTTTTATCACACTGCTGGTGTGATTTTAAACAACTGTACTGGGTTTTCCTGTTTTAAGTGACCTTTACTTGGTTGCAGGGATGAGAGTGGGGATAACAAGCCAAACCTTCATTTCTCCTTACATCAGGCCTTTATGTTTCTTGCAACACATGTTCAATGGAATATGCTCAGGTACATACCTGGAAATTTTAAGAGGAGCTATTACTTCAATTAGGAATATCACTAAGGCATGTGTTATTGTACATACTTTTAAAAAAATCCAGTCCCTTCTCTATAAGGGCTTATGGCAGTTCGTACTCTAGCCCATATATCAGAGAATTGGGTTGAATAAAATGATAGATTTAGATCTGAAAGAGGACTAGCAGAGTAAATGCTCTAAAAATCCTTGGCAACTTATTGACTTGACTCCAAATCTCCTTCCACTATGCCAAATTGGAATAATAATTAAGCAACAAAATATAATATTTGAATACGCAGGGCTCATCAATGGGTAAGGGGAAGTTAGGTGGAGTAGTGGATAGATTGCTGGGCTTGGAATCAGAAAGACTTGTCTTCATGACTTCAAATCCAACCTTAAGCACTTACTAGCACTAACCCTTGGTGAGTCATTTAACCCTGATTGCCTCAGCTCCTCGTTTGTAAAATAAGCTAGAGAAAGAAATGGCAAACCACTCCAATGTCTTTGCCAAGAAAACTCTAAATGGTGTCATGAAGAGTCAGACACAACTGAAATGACCTAACAACATCAATGGGTAAGAAATTGGTTCCTTATACAAATTAGTAATTTTTTGTCTATTAAATGGCTTTTCACAAATATCTGGAATTGCATAGAAGACTTCACCAAACTGGAATGTCAATGATGTGATTAAAACAAACTTGTAGCAAAAAACAAATTTTCCCTAATGAAAATGAATATTTTACATTGAACATACATTTTAGGAACAGGATAATTATGTCAGGATGTCCTCAATTATTAGTACCCTTCTTCTCAAAACACTTTTTTATTTAACTACTTTGTATTTATTTGTATCTATGTATGTGCCATAATCAAAGCACCTGGATTTAAATCTCATCTCAACTATTTATTATTTTTGTTAGAGAGGTCACTTTACCCCTCTAGCCTTAGTTTCTTCATCTGTAAAATGGCACAAATGAATAGATGACCTTTAAGGTCTCTTTCAGTTCCAAATCTGTTATTTTATTCTGTTTCTGCAGAGATGCCAAGACAGAGACCATGTCCAGATGGTTTTGTTGACAGTGTGGGTCAGATTAGTTGGAATAGGAACATATGTCAGACACAGTACTGGAGCATGAAATTTGAAAGTTAAGGAAAGAGGCTCAGAGATACAGCAGTAAAAAGGAAAGTAACTCCCTCTTCTTTCATCTTTAGTACTACTAGGGAGCTCCCCACTCCGATAGCTTTCAGAGGGTTTCACTTGCAAGGTGCTATCCTAACCCAGCGTTGAGAAGATAGGTGGCCCAGAACAGCTTATAAGCAAATATGTGAACCAGAAGAAAAGAAAGCCACTTTTGTTTGTGTGTACATCTGCCCTGAGCAGCAAGATCCAAAGGGAATTTCAAATCTCAACAATCTGTGAATTAACCGGTCTGAGTCCCTGTTATGCTTGCTTTTCCTAGCTACTCTTACTGCATAGATGGTGATGGGAATTAGTGAAGCAAATGAATTTCCAGGTTATCTCTTCCCCCAAACCAAGAGAAACTGAAGAGAGTAAAACAAACTAGTCTGAGGAGCAGGATTTGTCTTCTGGTTAGAACTGTGTTAGACTATGAAATGCCTATTTTTATGATACAAGTGGCTAATGATTTCTGATTTTACCATGCCTTTACTAAGCCAGCTAAATCACTAATCCAATTTAACTGTTGTTTAATCATGACCTTGAGGTGAGTGATTGAAACAACACCTGGATCTGGAAGGGGTAAGAGGAATTGATAACGGAATCAGAGCCATGGGTGAATTGACAGATAATCTGGGCATAAAACTCGGGATGTAACAGTAAGAGGCTGAGTGCTGGATTATTGACAGTCACCAATTCTGACTACTGGCAGGATCAATCATGAAGGTATCCTATTTTTATTCTTGATGTGGTTTCTCCCTCTTTATTAATTTCTCTTATATTTCTTGCCCTTTTATCCAGCCTTTACCCCTCTGTTCTCCTACCTTCCTGCCTAAAAGGTGGGAACCTAATTCTGAAAAGGACCCTAATTCTGTTTTGCCTCCCACCATTTTCTTGCAGAACTGGAATAGCAGCAGATGAGGTGATGACTCCCTAACCTTCACAGAGATATGGTGTGAAGTACAATCTCTGTTTCTCTCTTCCAAGGAAGTGACCAGAATATCTAATGATGACAGGGGAAACAGTAGCAAACTTGGAATAATAATAACAATAATTAACATTTAATAATAATAATAATAGCTAGCATTGATATAAGGCCTACTGTGAGCTAGGCACTGTACCAAGTGCCCTACAAATTTTATTTGAACCTTATAACAATTCTGGGTGGTAAGAGCTATTATCTCCATTTTATAGATGAGGAAACCAAGGCCAATGGATATTAAGTGACTTGCCCAAGGTCATACCACTAGTAGGTATCTGAGGCCAAATTTGAACTCAGGTCTTCCTGACTCCAGGACAAGTCCCCTATCCACTGAGCCATCCAGCCATTTATACATAGCCCTTTAAGGTTTACAAAAAACTTTGCAGGGGCAGATAGGTAGTGCAGTGGATAGAGCACCAGCCCTGAAGTCAGGAGGACCTGAGTTCAAATCTGGCCTCAGACCAAATACTTGACACTTACTTTCTGTGTGACCCTGGGCAAGTCACTTAACCCCAGTTGCCTAAAAAAAAAAGTTTAAAAAATACAAAAAACTTTGCACTTAGAAAATTAGTCTGAGAAGTAAAGTGACTGGCCCAAAGCCACACAGATAGCATCTCAGGCTGGATTCAAATGCAGTTCTACTTGACACCAAGTTCAGTGCTCTAGCTATCATACCACCTCAAAAAAGCAACCAGGATCTTGTGGCTGCCTCATCCAAACCAGAGTAAGATTCTACTTAGACCTACTTTAAGGACTTCCTTCCCTTTTAGTTCTCAGCATTCCTAAGATATTAGACATACTATTCTACAAAAAATCTCAGCAACACAGACCTAAATACTCATCCATCTTTGGAGACTTGAAGCCCCTGCTCTCAATTCTTCTGATCCAACCAAATTATTGTTAACAAAATTAAATTTGTTCTTACCATTATCTATTAAACTGAAGACTTCTGCTGCTGCCTCATCACAATGCTCTACCACAAGTATAGGTCTGAGGACTGGTTTAAGTTTGCAAAGACTCATGAACAGAAAGCTGGCTGCCAGATGATGGAAATTTTTGGCCACAGCTTAACAACTCATAAAATATCCAAACAAGGTTTGGAGGGGTTGTAATCTGCAACGATGTACTGAGTTCCATCACTAGGGAAATCACAAATGTTTAGAAGTACTTTCAACCAATAGAGTTCTGACTATGGCATCCTCCTACAGGAGGATAATTAAACATAATGAACAGTAACTTAAATTCTAAGGGATCAATCCTTGTCCATATTTTATCCCAAGTCATAGATATGCTCTCTCAGATAGTCATTAGCTTTCACGTGCCCAATTCTAATTTTTAACAAATTGTTTTCTTCCATTAGATTTTGTACCTCCTCCATTTGGCCAATTATATTTTTTAGGGACTTGTTTTCTTCAGTGTACTTTTTCCCCAGTTGGCCAATTGTATTTTTTAAGGACCGTTTTCTACAGTTAATTTTTGTCCTTCCTTTTCCAAGCTATTGACTCTTTCTTGCATACCTCTCCTTTCTTTTCCCATTTTTTCCTTCCACCTCTCTTATTTAACTTTTAAAATCCTTCTTGAGCTCTTCCAAGAAGGTTTTTTGGGCCTCAGACCAGTTCATATTCCCTTTTGAGGTTCCAGATCTGGGTCTGTTGACAATGTTGTCCTCTTCAGAATTTCTGCCTTGATCTTAACTGTTCCCATAATAATAATCCATAGTACATTTCTTTTTGCTCATGGTGTATGCTTATTTCCTGGCCTTTAAAAAGATTGAGCTCTCCTGCTGGGGAGCAGGGGGTGCTGACCCAAGCTTCTTGTGTTGGGAGCCTGGGGCCTGGTAACTGGCTTTGTGTGCTGGGGCCTCCAACATTGGCAGTTGGAGTCTGTAGGCAGCTTACCTGGTATTAAGGTAAAATCAGCAACACTGGAACTCTAGGGGAAGGATTGGATAGCCTGGCCCCTAGCGGTTGCCTGCTCACCCAGATTTTTCCTTCCTTTTGCTTTCTTTGGCTCCTTTCAGATGGATGTTTTGCTGCTGTGGGATGTTTCTCCACCTGGGGGAACCCTTGGAGCATTTCCCAGAGTTTTGCTGAGGCACTGGGAGACTTGGTTGCCGTAGAACACCAAGGCGCATGGTGGTTTTTTGAGCCAGTTTCTGCTGGTTCCCCTGCCCTTCCTGAGGCACTTGGGGGTCCTGGTGTTGGTGTTTGCCTGCTCCACCACCTGGGTTCAGGATCTCCCCTGGTATGCTGAGGTGGGGCTTTCCGCAAGCTTGCTGGGACGCCTCCCATTTTGTACTGCTCCCCTTCCACCAGGGCAAGAAGGACCTTTCCAGTAATCCCTTAAGCTACCTGGGCTACTGGACGGCTACACCCCATCTTTCTGCTGGTTCAGCTATTCCAGGGTTTTTCCTGAGGCAATATTTTCTGGCCTTTCAGAAGTTAACAAGTAGGGTGAGAGAACCCTTACTCCACCATCTTGGCTCCCAAAACAGAACTTCCCATCCAGAGTTCTTTCCATTGTGCCAAATTCTAGTTTTTTATGTGTAGAAGGAGAAGGGAGAAAGTATTGTTGGATGACATGGTTTAGGAACTGCTAAAGGACTGTCTACTCCAGCTGCATCATCCCCAAGAAGTAAGATTTGGATCAGATCCATAGACAGTGTTCAGGCTGGCTTCTGTACATCCAGGCCTAGAGCTTAAGTGTTTTCACAGATCAGTGTTTTCTCTGGACCCTCCTATAGTAGACTCTCTACTGTACACTCTAGTGACAAATGAAAGAATATCCTTTCTGGAAATTTGTTATTTAAGGAAATTGTTCAACATTCTCCAGAATTCAAAGGTGTAACAAAAACAAGCCAAACACCTCACTTTGGGCTAAGCTAGAAGAGGTGTAGGAAAACTATAAAATATATAACCTATTATCTCAATCATTCCATGCCATCATACGTGGGGTCAGGAACTCTAATTTTGTATTCTTTCTAGGTCCCCAAATTAGCTGGTCATAACTTTCCTAAAATTACACTCAGAAAACAAGGTTTGTGTGCTTCCAGCCAACATGCGAGCCTACTTCTTTTGTCAAACACAGGGCACAAATCTAATTATTCCAAATCCTTCTTTATTTACACTGGGGCCAAAGGCATATATGCAAATAGAATTTTGTCTCTGTGACTTTGTTTATACTCTTCTTCCTGCCTAGAATCCTACTCCCAAGTGTAATCCTTTCCTGCTGAAATCCTACCCATCCTTTTTTTTTTTTTGGCTTTTTAGGCAATTGGGGTTAAGTGACTTGCCCAAGGTCACACAGCTAGTAAGTGTCAAGTGTTAGGTCTGAGGCCGGATTTGAACTAGGTCCTCCTGACTTCAGGGCCGGTGCTCTATCCACTGTGCCACCTAGCTGCCCCCCTACCCATCTTTTATGTCCCATTTCAAATGTCACCTCCTCTGTCACTACTTTCCCTGGTCTCTCCCAGTCAGAACTTACCTTCTCTTCCTCTGTCCTTGAAGAGCACTCTCTTATCTTCTTATCATATTTTATTTTACAGTGAACTACAACTACACAATAAGTTTAAAGCATTTGTGCTTGTCATGTTGTCTAGTAGACAAGAAACTCTATCAAGGTAGATACCAGAGCTTTATGCTTTTGTACTACTCCCCAACACCTAGCACAGTCCTTGCTAAGGGATCAATAAGAATTAATAAGTTAATAAGTGGATATTGAATTAAATATATGAATAAATAAATTCAGGATGAAGAATCCAAAAATAGGCCTAGGCATCCCATTGTCTACCAAGTTAGATAAACAATGTAAGAAGAGGATGCACATAAATATTTCAAAGATAAAAGTGAATAGCTCTGAAAGCAGTAAATCCAGGACTAATTCATTATTGATACGGATCCCCATTTCCAACATTATTTTTGGGATAACAGGGTCCATTATGCCAGAGGCCTGAGAACTAGGGGAGGACAGAAGTTAGGGTGGGCAGGCCCCCATAACAGAGACCAGGAATATGCCCACATTGTCCAACCACTAGGAAAGGTATCTAAGAGCAAAAGCTACTATTGTTTAGTTCTTGCTAAAGAACAAAAAATGAAGTTTGTTCTCTACTCCCAATATGGTTTCCATCACCCTAGCAGGGATCCTTCCCTGGGTCTATGAATTTTTTTTTAATGTTTTGGTCATTGTGTTTCAATAAAATCGGTTTCCTTTGTAATTCTGTATATTCTGCTTTATGAATTTAAAAACCTTCTTTGGGGCAGCTGGGTGGCACAGTGGTTAGAGCACCAGCCCTGGAGTCAGGAGGACCTGAGTTCAAATCTGGCCTCAGACTCATAATACTTCCTAGCTGTGTGACTCTGGGCAAGTCACTTAACCCCAATTACCTCACAAAACAAAACAAAATAAAACAAAAACAAAAACAAAAAAACCTCCTTCCAAGAAGGCATGCGTAGACTTCACTAGAGTGTCAAAGGGATCTGCTCTAGAAGATTCCCAGCTTTAGGGAGAGATAAACCAAACCCATCATCAGAAGGATCCAGATGGATATAATAACACAGATGGGTGGTATTGCTCAATGCCTTCTATCCAGTAGCTACATACTTTAACTATCCATACTAACTGTGAGCTAAACTACTTTTTATGCTGCTAAAGACGTATATGTGTTAAATTTTGTACCTTCTAAATTTCAGTGACCTGAAGCAAAGACCTAGGTCATCATTCTAATTACAGTAAACTCTAGTGCTCTGGTGAAAAGACCCTATCCCTTTATCTTTGTTATCTCCCCAAGCCTGGTACAAAGTGTTATTCATACTAGGTACTTACATGTCTGTTGAATATGTATTTATTTCCATTATAATACTATCTTATACCCTGTAACCTCCCTCCCTCCCAATCCAATTCTCCTTTTGTAGTTTTATGAGAAAGTTTAAGGGGACTAATTATGGCTTGGAAAAAAAATCAATAGAAGACTAAAGTTGATCTTGTGTACAAATTCTATTTATATCCATAAACATAAATCATCAAGGAAAATATATTTACTTACTCCTTTTCCAGAACATGATTTGGTTGGTTCAGATTCTCTGAATCATTTGTGAGAACATTTCCCCGGAAACTATTGTCAATATCATTCATCAGAGACACTGTCTTCTCTTCATTCATACTCTCCATATTACTTTGAAATTCTCTTTCTGGAAGTTCTTTACTAGATCTTATAGCATTAATCTCTTCCCTCATCACGTCGTTTTTCTCTACAACAGCATTTCCTATTTGTTTACAATCCTTATTTGCCACATTTTCTGAGGACGCTTCGTTGAATTCCATTTCTTGCCTCATGACATTTCCATTCAATGATGAGATATTTTCTTTCCCCACAAATGCAGAAACCATCAGTTCCTTGTTTTCTTGTATCTGGATTTGGCTCATGCAATGATTTTCTCCTTCCTTAGGGGGAGAAATTTGAAGAAATGGTTGGCTGGAATCGGGAGCTGTTTCTGTATAATCCATTTTCCCTTTTCAGAAATGTTTCTTCCACCAAAGGTATTTTGGGAGGTAGTTGGTGTGTAAAGGGGAATATCCTCATGGTTCATGGCATATAAGTTAACTATGTCTTTTTCCTCTTTCTGAAGATGTATAACAGTGTTCCTCAAATTTTCACTTATTTTCTTGAGGCAAACTATAAGAGCATCAATTTCTAGATTTAAAAAAAAAACAATGAACACAATAATCAAATTGTTTCTACATTGTAAATATTCATCCAATAGAATCATATTTTAGAGAAGGAAGGAGCTTTACAAAATAAGAATCATATCTATAATGTAATTTTAAAAAAGTAATGTACTCTCTGCTGGAGCAACCCCAGGCACAGAAGCATAAATTATAAGGGCCCTCTTATATCCTATGTAAGAAACTGCTGCTGCTAGGCTGGGAATGTTCATCATTAAATAGCTAGTTACAATAAAGTTCTTTCCTATGAGTCAAAATCTACCTCTTTCTAAGCTTTCACCCATTGGTCCCAGTTCTGCCTTCTGCAACAACACAAGATGGGCTTCCTCCCTATTCTACATAGCTATCAGCGTTCCTGTAAGCCTCCTATTCTCTAAGTTGAACATCCTAGGTTCCCCCAACCATTCTTTAAAGTAGAAAAACTGTATGGCCTTTGAGCCAGGAGAAACTAGGCTTTGAAATCTACTTCCAGCCCTTAACTAGCTATCTTTCTATGGGCAAGTCACTTAACTTTCCTGAGCCTCATCTTCCTTAACTATAAAATGGGCCTAATGATATGTGCGGTAGCTACTTCACAATATTGTCATGAGGTTCAAATGAGGTAATGCATATAAAATGTTTTCTGTGGCTTAAAGCTTATATTAATAGTAACTATCATTGTGATTTCCAGACATCTTGAACATCTTCCTCCTAATACTCTCTAGTTTGTTAATGCCCCTTGTTAAGCATAGCACCCAGAATTGAACACAATTGCATGATTTAACCAACAGACAGTACAGTGAAGTTTTATGATATTATTAACAATTATGATGCTCCTTGCAAAGTGCTTGGCACATAGTGAGAATTTAATAAATGCTTTTCCATCTCATTGCATTACATTACCTGAAGAGGGTTGGGTTGAATGGGAGACAGTTAGTAAACTACCAAGCATGATCTAAATGTATTTTAAGATACTGCTTTCAATATAAAGGTCATTCTTAGTCATCTTTATATCTCCAGCAATGTCTAAGACACTCCATTGGAGACTTCCTTTCAAGTTGACATCAATCAGTTGTCTTTGGTTATAATTATTCTGCGAGATGCAAATCTACCCGTCCTGGAAAATATTTTGTCTTTATCAAATGCTTTCTTGAAGTCAAGATTTGCAATGTGTACAGCATTCCTCTGATTTGTTTAGTAACTTTATCAAAAGATGAAAATGGATAATTTAGTAAATTTTAGCATACCTAATATCACCTACTTGTATTTCCAAAGACACTCCATTTACGTCCAACATAAGGAACAATAAGAGTTTTCCTGTAAAACTTTATCAGAGGTAAATTTGGCTTGATATTTTAAAAAAAATTAAGTAAAATGAAAGTTAATATTTGAATGAGGCAATTTAATCATTTAATGTTATACTTTAATGGTATAAAATAGGTCATAGATGTGCACATAGAAGTGCAAACTAGAAATTTACTTCACCTCTCATTTTTGAGGATATGCCAATTTTCCTAAAAGGTATTGAAGGTATTGACATAAAGGTATTAAAAAGAAAGCGTTAGGATCACCATAACCTGTGTGCCTTAATACATGAAACATTAAATACTTATAATTGTAGCAAAATATATATTCACTTGCCTTGTCTCCAAATGTAAGGTTTCTGTTTGTCAAGAACATGCAGCTGCTGGCAAGTGGCTTGCAGTGTCCCTGTAACATGTTCCAAATGTTGGCAGAGAGCCCCACTAAGCTCTTGACATAGCATGATCATTGTAGATACCCATGTCCCTATGCCATCCTTATCTAGATGGTCACTGCACAAAAGGGTCTCATTTACCGATTGGTTTTGCCTCCAAATCTGCTTTAGTAGTTTATTTAGTTTACCTATGTCCATTTCAGTTGGATCCATTTCCTTCCTATTGTCAAGTAAAACACAACGAATAAATAAATAAACAAATAGATTCAAGCTTGTCACTAGTAACTATTTCTCAAACCTAGATATTCAAAGTTCGGCAGCTGAATTCTCACTAAATAGCATAGCAATTAATTCTTTGCAAAGCTTTATATCATTGTTAACCAATGTAAAGTTACTAGGTGACCAAAGGAGGGGCTTTTGGGAAATCAGTGAGCACTAGTGAACATACACCATGTGCTATTGTGTACAGTACAGATTAAACTCAGTTTCTGTTTTCTCTGCCAAGGATAATGATCTCTAGACTGAGAACTATGGGAGTAAAAAATAATTAGCAAACCAAAAACTAAGATAGTGGGAGGACAAGAAGCCACTTGGCTTCCCTCAAGAGGTCAGTTCACCAAGTCCAGATGACTGATGTGATTGCTAAGTTTCTTCCAATGATCATTAAAACAAAACAAAAACTCTAGAGGTTGGGAGACAAGCAAACATGTCCCCATGTTTCAAAAAGCATCATGAAACTCATTTTTCAAAATGGTGACACGTGTGACCTTCAGTGAATAACTTTCTATCTCTAATATCATCTGTAAAATGAGGGTAGGAGGTATGACTATGAAGCACTGGACTAGATAGCCTCTGTGGTCCCTTTCAGTTCTACATTTCTGCTGCTACAATCTCAAGTAATGTCCTCATTAACAAGATGGAGAGACGTGATTACATAATTCAGTAAAATGGATTAAGAAGGAAGAACAAAGGGACAAAAGGTGATTAAAGTAATTGGTTTCAGAAGAGCTAACACCAGTTTATCTGCACCAGGGGAGATTGCTATCAACCCAGATTGCCTAAGTTTTTTTTTTTTGGTCCAGATTCACTTGTCTTTATGTACTTTGAAAAAGTTATACGATATAAATTAATAATATCTCTTTTCCATCTAGCCTTGAGCCTCTATGCTTGGATTGCTCCTAGTACTTAAGAAAAATCTGTCTTTCTCAATACTCTCCTGGTGGAATTTCAACACTAAAGGTACACACAGAATCAGTATAGTAATAGCAACACTATTCAGCTAGCTTACATTCAACCCTAATCACAGACTACTAATACTTCAGTCACAATGTCCTCTTCTCATCACTCTCTGTATTGTTGCTGCTAGAGAATTTTTGGTCACAGAGGTTGTGGCAGGGTTGGACAGCAGCTCCTTCCTCTCCAACCTCCAGCATTTGTTGTATTTGGGGCCTTTTTACTGCAGTGCTAACTCTTCTCCCCAAGTTGCTGCTGAGGTTCCTGATGGCCTTCCCTAAGCACACTTTTACAAGTCTAACTCATAAGATTTTATGGTGTCCCTTTCCACAGGAATAGGAGTGAACCATCTCATCGGTCACGGTTATCATGCCCCAGGTGAATGGAGTAGATGGACACTAGAGAATATATACCTGCCTTTAGAACAGAATCTCTGGTGAACTATTACAGAATTATTAATGTGCATGTCTCAACCCAATCCTAAATTGTAAGCTTCTCAAGGGAAGAAATTTCAGTCTTGCTTTCTTTGTATTCCTAGACCCTAACAAGGGCCTTTGCACATAGTAGGTACTTAATAAATGTTTGGAAAGTTGAAATGTTGAATTATTGTCTGTCATTTATTTAGTATTTCCCATTTACTCTCTTGAATTTTTTGTTATTTCCTCAAATATGTGCTTTCATCTCCCAGAGAAGGTAAGTAGGTAGTAGTTATTAAATCCTACAGTCTAGGACCTTTTTCTTCAACCAATCAATCAACAAGCATTTATAAAGTACCTACTATGTGCCAGGTGTTGTGTATAGAGTATGCAAATTCAAAGAACAAAATAATTCCTACTTTGGAAGGGCTTATATTCTTCTTTTGGAGGAAATAACCAATGCATATTGAAGAAGTTATCTAGTCTAAACCCTTCATTTTGCAGGTGAGGAAACTGAGGCCCAAGGAAGTCAATTAGCTTGCTCAAGCTCACACAAATAGTAACCTAGGAACACTGACTCCAAAGCTAGTAATTTTTCCACCACTGTACCACGTAGTTTTCTTTTGATATATAAGCATATCCAAAATAAATAAAAGTAAATACAAGGAAGTTAAATATAAAGTAGTTAGGGAGGAAGCACTCTCTCATCTCAGGCCACTTCCTTTACAATCTATTCATCAACTACACTGCCACCCACACATCCAATCTTTTGTCAAATCTTGTCATTTATATCGTCACAACATCTCTCATGTACATCTCCTTCTTTCTACTCACACAACCAGCACACCAGGTCAGATCATCCACCTCTCACCTGGACTAATTATGACACGCTTTTAATTGGTTTTTCTGCCACATCTCACTTTGAAGTTAATACATTCAACACTCAGCTTCCAAAGTGACCTTCCCAAAGTACAGGTCTGACCATGTCACACTTCTACTCATTACACTAAAGTGGTTCCTATTACCTCTAGGCTCAAATATAAAATCCTCTATTTGGCATTTAAAACTCTCCAAAATCTGCCCTCTTTCTAACTTTCCAGGCTTCTTGCACCCCACTCCACACACTCTTTGATCCAGCTACACTGACCTATTTGTTCTTCACATGTGACCCTCCATCTCCCAGCTCTCTGTATTTCCATTGGCTGTGTCTCATGCTTGAAATGCTCTGCCCTCTCACCTTTGCTCCTTAACTCCCAGACTTCCTTTAAGACTTGGCTCAAATATTACTTTATGCCAGAGGTTTTTCCTAGTACCCTACCCCTCCCAGCTACTAATGGCTTCCTCTGAGATAACTTTCCATTTCCATTTCCCTCTCTTCTCTCTCTCTCTCTCTCTCTCTCTCTCTCTCTCTCTCTCTCTCTCTCTCTCTCTCCCCATATGTGTAAGTATGTGTGTTTTGGGGGAGACAAGTACAAATATAATTATATAAAACATTAATATAAATCTTACAAATGTATACAAAGTATTTCTATATAATGCAGTATGAGAGGAGGGACATAGTAGTTGGGAATGAGGAGAGTCAAGCAGGGATCAGGAGAGGCTTCATACAGAAAATTGTGCTTAAGCTTTCTCTTAAAGGAAAAGCCTAAGGAAAGAAGAGAGTTCAATCTAAGCATGGCCAGTACAAAGGCACAAGAGATAGAATCTTGTCTATGGGAGAACATAACAGAGGGAAGCCCAGTTTGGCTGGAAGAAGAATGAAGGAAGGAAGAGTAATAATGCCTATTGAGGCTAGAAAGACAGGTTGGAGCCAGGTTGCATAGGGCTCTAAAAGCAATGGGAAGCTGATGGAATTGGTTGACTATGTATGGAAACAGGAAAGACAACAGGGAGAAAATGAAGATTAGAGAGGATTGAAAATGGAGGCAAACTACTGGAGATGTTGGAATCAAGAGTACAGTTAAATAGCTTTCAGCAAGAAAAGGACCATGCCTTCACCTAAGATGGGTGAAAGAGAAGATATTGGGTTAAGATGTCTAAGTGATGTCATGAGAAGAGAGAAGAGGGACTTCTTTTCAAATGGCCCCAGTTCTTCTGAGGAAATATGAATTGAAATCCTCAGCTGAGAGGAAGAGGAGGGTTGACATGAGAGGTCTGAGGAGGCATGAAAAGTTTTGGAATTGCTGCTGTAGCAAATAAACTGGAGGGAGGATCTAAAAGCATTGCCTTACTATGATGAGGGCCTAGTTGATGTCATGTATCATATGCTTGTGGTAGACCCAATCAGTACAGTTCAGCTTTATCAGCAGCACATGAATAGGAACAAAGGATACAGATTTTCAAGGCTCAGGTTTGGTAAAGGATAAATATGCCTATAGGTACATAGAGGATAAAGGAAAGGTCCTAGAGTGAGGAAGACTTGAGTTGCTACCTGTGTAAGTCAGGTGACATCTGTTAAAAGAGATTCTATGAGGCAAAAGAGAGGAAGGAATGTATTCTAGGCATAGTAGACCACTAGTATGTTTGACTGGATCTTAGAGTGTGAGAAGGGGTGTAGTGTATAATCAGTATGGAAAGATATGCTCCCATAGTTCCTAAAACAGTGTCTTGTGCACAGTTCCTGAAGAGAATTTAAGGATCATTGATTGATTTTAAAAAGCAGATGTTCATGGAATAGTAGAATACTAGACTTAGAAGAATACTTGAGCTTGAATCCTCTCAGATGCTCATATGGAAAGCCAAATTACTTAACTTTCTTGAGTTTCTATTTTCTCAGTTTCCAAATTGGAATAATAATGAGCACTTACTTCAAAGAGTTATTTTGAAACCCCATGAGATAACGCTTGAAAAGTGTTTTGTAAACATCAAATGCTATATAATTGTCAGCTATTATTTTTTTAAATTTAGTTTTCCTTTACTTTTCTATATTAGTTATGAGATAGAATTTGTTGGCCTTATTTTACAGGCTGAAGAAGGCCCCTGTACTAAACAGAGACAGCAGTGATACTTTTGTGCCTGTGTGCTTGTTTATATAGTAAACCAGGGTAGAGCACAGAGTAAAAAAAACATCCAGTCCTTCAGTTACCTGGTTGACACTGTCTAATTGGAAAAACAAAACAAAGCAAAAGAAAAGCCACCCGCTCTCTTTCAGAAGAAAAACCTGAAAAGTAGCTTGGTCGGGGTAGAAAGGGTTGCTAACTACATGTAATTAACACCCTGTGCAATATTAGAGGGACCTGGCTACCTCAGTATCTCATGAGCACACTCCAAATGGGATCTCAGAGATACAGGTAGGGGAAAGAAGGAAGCAGGAATGGCCTCCCCTACTCCCCAGAGACACCCCATCAACCAGAAGAAATAAAGTAGAGGGGAAGCAAATCAGAAAGCATTCCAGAAAAGTTTCAGTTCTTTGTTTCCTTCAGAAATAATGGAATGCAACTAAACCTCTCCAAAGACACACAGTGATATCTCCCATCCCCGCTCCTCCTACTCCCTCTCTCCCCTCATCTAAAGCCTCAGGGTTCTTATAGCTACTTTGAAGATCCTTGGAAGACAGGAAAAACAGCCAAAGGACCCACTATAGCCAAAGGCATAAATATTGCCTACATGGCTTCTGTAGGTGTAAAGGTATGTGGGCAGAAGGAATGAAGGGGGAGGTGGAAAGGAAGAAGAATTAAGGTCCTGGCCACTTTAGAGATGCTCACTTTGCAGAGAATGAAGGACAAGAAAGATGGCTTTCAGAAATTCAGTTCTGGGGGTAATGAGGTAATTGCTTTCTTAGGTTTGCTGTTATTTGAGATCTTTCTTTTATTGATATACATAAGTAGATATCTTTAATTTTCAGAGTAAAGGCTAGACATAATTTGAAAGGAGGTTTTAATTGTATAATTATCTTTAATAGTGATAGTGACTTGGGCCTGGACCTGTGATTTTATTGGTGCAGGAAGCCCTTGGTGAAGAAACTGCCTCTACCAAAGCAGTCAGCACTTTTTGAAACTTCTAGTCCAGGTGTGGGGAACCTGAGGCCTTAAGACCGCATGTGGCAGGTTCCCCAGCCCTGTTCTAGTCTTAGACAGCTGCCTAGAGCATTGAGAAGTCAGATGATAGGCCTAGGATCACATATCCAGCAAGTGTCAGACTAGACTTGAACTCAAGTTGCTCTGGCTCTGAGGACAACTATTTGTCTACTAAACCAGTCAGTCTCTTGAACAAATCATTTTGAATAGTCAGGGGAAAAAAAAATTACAGTGGAATTTTGAAAGTCACTAGATTATACATACAAATGCATATACATAAAGCACTTATATATGTGTGTTGATAGACATTTTTCCCTGTTAGTCATAGACTATAATCCTTTCTCCAGAAAAACCAGTTTTCTTAACCTCTATGACATTTGCTTTCATCAGGCCTGAACTTGCAATCTGTCTGGCTTCCTGAGAATGTATGAGTTGCAAAATCAAACTCATCACACATTATGATGTCTTTACTTGTTGAAACTAGCATCTGCTAGCTCTTAAATCTTGTTTTAAATTAATTAAAGTCACTAACCCAGAAGAACAGGTCTTTATAGCCAAGAACTAAGATAATCACAAAAAGTAAACTGAAACCTTGTTTTAAGCCTTTATTACAGGGCATTTTTATTACTGTTACTAATAAACTTATGGAATTCTTTAAAAGTAAATTTTACTTTTCAGTAAAACCATCTTTACTTCTAATAACGCCAAAGGAACTATATGAAGTCACTGAACCATATACATTATGATGTGAAAATAAAAGGGTTGAACCTTCTCTCTTCAAACTCCTACCTCCATCCCTCTCCAGATCATTCAGTCAACAGGTGATATCATTTCTTACTTAGTTGAAAACACTGAAGCTATTTTGTTAAGCTCTCTCATCTCCTGGACACCTCAAAACTTCTCCACATTCTCACCCTTCCTAGTGGCCCTCCTCCTTATCCAATGCCCTCCACTTGTGCCCTTGATCCCATTCCCACTGATAATTCTCTGGGACCTTCTTCCATTGCTTATTCCATCTCTAATCTTCATTCTCCTCTTCTCTAACTAGTTCCTTTCTCACTGCCTACAATCATGCTCAAATCTCCCTAATCTAACAAAAATAAAACCATTTCTTTGACAATGCAAACTTCCTAAAATGCACCATCTCTACTTATTGTCCACTGCCTCCACTTTCTCACAGTTTTCCAACATCTCTGTTCTCTGAATTTATTGTCTAAACTGGTATTGACTTTGCTAACTGAGGTACAGTGTAAGCTCTTTTGTGCTTTTCTTTATAGGAATTTATTTATATTGGCTAAAATTCTTTAGGGTGTTTAATACCCTCCTAATTGACTGAACTACTCTCTCTACTGTTACCAATCAGATTTTAACTGCCAAATCCAGTGCCCTTTTCTCAGTCCTTATTCTCTCTACTATCATGAAGTTCTTCTCCTATCTAGATATCACTGACACTAATCTCTCCTGTTTCTCCTCCAGCCTTTCTGACCACTTCTTCTTATTCTCTTTGATGGGGTCATTGTCTTCCTACCTCCAACAGGTGGGTCTCTTTCTAGTTTCCCTGATGTCATTTACGTATATGGTTTCAGTTAACATCTGCACATACAGCTCTCTATAATGATTTTCCAACCCTTTTCCCTCTCTTTGTTTGTTTCTACAATTTCAACTGCTTGCTTGGTATCTCTGCTGAGATGACATACTTATACTTCAAACTTAACATGTTCAAAAGGAAATTAATAATCTTTCCCCAAAAGCCCTTTCCTTCCTCCCAACCTATCTATTTGTATTGGCAGTACAATCATACTCCCAGGCACACAACCTTGAAAACTTGGAGTCATTTTTGTTCTCTCCTTTCCCTCACGGCTCAATCTAATCACCTGCCAATTCCTGTTCCTTCTGCCTACATAATAGTTTTTGCACCTCTGCCTTTCTCTCTTTCTATATTGATACTGTCCTGATTCAGGCCCTCCTCACCTGTCATCTCATTTACTGTAAAAGTTTCCTAATAGATTTCCTTGACTCCAGTCTATCTTCATACCCATCCTTCCTCACTCAACTAACAAAATAATCCCTAACCTACAGGTCTGACAGTATCATTTCCTGTCTCAAAAATCTCAAGTGCTTTCCTATTAGGTTTAAAAATAAATAAAACTCGTCTGCCTGATACTTAATTCCATCTGCATTTGGGGCCCAACCTATACTTCATACTACTCCTTTTCACATTGGTTTCACTATTGGCTTTTCCTTGATTTTATTTTATATCTTATATTTATACATATATGCATATATATACATACACGATATGAATTTTATATTTATCTGAGAATTTCTTAGGCCATTTGCTCAAAACAAGCTCCCTCATATATTTATGCTTCATGAAATATTTTTCTTCCTTCAAGACCCATATCACCTGCCACGTCTTCAGTGAAAACATCTTTGTTTCCTTCCCTCTCAGCTGAAAGGTATCTCTCCCTCCTCAGGAAGGCTTCTTGAAGGACATAAGATTTGATCTGACTTTTGAAGAAAGCCAGGAAGCAGAGGAAAGGAGGAATATCACTCCAGACAAAGGGGATAGACAGAGAAAAAGCGTAAGGAGACAGAATGTCTTATTTGAGGAATGAAAGGCCGATGTCACTGGACGGTAGATTATGCGAAGGAGAATAAAATGTAAGAAGCCTGGAAAGGTGAGAAAATGCCAGGTTATAAAGGTCTTTAAAAGTCAAATGGAAGATTTTATGTTTCATCTCACAGCTAATAAGAGACCACTGGAGTTCATTGAGTTGGTGTGGAGATGAGGTTGATATGGTCCTATCTGCACTTGAGGAAAATGATTTTGTCAGCTAAGTAGGGGGTGAACTGGAGAAAGGAGATAATTGAGATAGGGAGACCAATAAGAAGGCTGCAATAGTCTAGGTGTGAGATGATGAGAGCCTGAACCAAGATGGCGACTGTGTGAATGGAGAGAAGAGGATTTGCACCAGCAATGTTGCAAAGGTAGAAATGATGAGACCTGGCAACAGATTAGATATGTAAGGTTAGTAGAGTGAGGGTAGAGTCTAGACTCTAGGATGATACCTAGGTTGTGAATCTGGGTCACTAGGTAGATGGCAGTGCCCTCACAGTAATGGAGAAGCGCAGAGGTAATCAAAACACTTAAATTTGGCATTACGTAGAATATCAAGCTATTTACTTCTATGTTAAACCTCCTCATTGACTTTGGAAGCAGTCTTTTCTCTTGTTATCATTAGAAAATGGTAAGAATTTAATGAACGGTATCTAAGAATGCACTTGAATTAAAAGTGGACTCAATTGGAAAAACAGGAATGTCAATCAGAACTGGAATCATTAGCCATGTATGAATTGGACATGTATAGGGTGACCACATCTGGGCCAGCCACATGAGCCTGGCCAAATTAATTCTGAATACACAAAACCTCAGCACAGTGTCCCCCAAAGTATGGGCTCAATAAATGTTTGTCATTGGTGATAAATTAAACGAACAACTCCAAAGACTGACCTTTCTGTTTAAGAAATTTCCTTCCAAGAGCAAACAACGTAACTTAGAAATATTCAGAGGAAGACATTATCGTTGCTTACACAAAGGATAAGGCAGCAGTTTAAAAATAGGTTTTAACCACTGTTTACATTTTTGTCACTATTTGTCAATATAGTTTTGTGGGAAGAGAAGGAATACTAAAGATGTTGCTTTAATATGGGTCACCAGATTGAAAAGATTAGAGAAGACACATTTGCTGACAGTCTGTTCAAATAAATTGTAGATTCTTTGCTCCTGTTGAATTATAACAGTTATTGTTTAGAAATGCCTTCTCACATATGAAAGTGTACCACTGAGAGTTTGCATTGGCAAGGACTGCTTGCTAAACACACAGCAGTTGCTAAGAGAAAACAATGGTATGTGCACTGGGTGTTAGGGGCTGTGCTATATTCAAAGAATGTCGGTATTCAGTTCTTTGGATAACCTAAGCCCTCTTCTCATAACAATAAAATTTGAAACCAGTCCTAGTACTTTGGATTATGATTTTGCAACTCTTGTCTGTTTTCCAGTACTGTATATCATGAGTCACTGTTATAATTGAACAAATTTAAAAAAGCCAACAACTATGTTCTGTATTTATAGCTTCATGGAACCATAAAATGAAACCAAATGAAATAAATTTTAATGAGTTTCAATGGGGACCAAAAATCACAGAACTTCTTTTCTTTCCTGAAATTAATTTCACAAACAGAATTTCAAATTGTGCCAGTGTCATATGTGATATCCTGGTGCTTGGAATCAGTTACTGAGCTTCCTTGGCTGCCTAACTCACTACCAGGCAGGATAAAAAAAAAAAAAAAGGATGCATGACTTCCTTTTGCAGAGAGAAAGAAAAAATATCTGAGAGAAAAAAGAGGGAAGAAAAAGAAAAGTAAGACTTAGAAGTATAAGGGACACATAATAACAATTACTATGTTGATGGAATGTTTCGTGGTGACAAAGCACAATTACACGATCTCAGAGATGGAAAAGACTGCCTAGTCCAACCTATACCTGAACAAGAATCCCACCTACAACTTTTGTATCAGGTGATTATACAGATTGCTTGAAGACCTCCAGTTAGTGGGGAGCCCATTACCTTCCTAGGCAGTCAATTTCATTTTTAGGTAGCTCTAATAGCTAAGATAGAATTTCTAATATCAAGCTAAATTTGCTTCTTTGTAATTTTCTTCTGTTGACCTTTGTTCTTTTTCTCTGGAGCCAAATAATAGAGAGACAGAGATAGAGACAGAGAGAGACAGAAAGACAGAGACAGAGAGAGGAAAGATGAAAGATTACATAATCATGAATAATAATAAATGTAATTTATAATATATATTTAATTGTTCTTCCATGATATCCTTTTAAATATTTGAAGGGAGCTATCATGTCCCCACCCACACCTTTATCCCCATACTCTTGGCTCAAGGTTTTCTCTTCAGTAGCTAACCATTCCTAGCTCCTTAAACTTATATGGCATGATCTCAAGGCCCTTCACATGCCTGCTTGCCCTCCACCTAATGCTCCTCAGCTTCTCAGTATCCTTCCTCCAATGTCATGCCCAGAATTAGCACACTCATCCTAGCTCTGCTCTACTAAGCTTGGGATCCTAGACAAATAGCTTCATTCTCCTCATCACTCTAAAAATGAAGGTGGGAAAATGCTATACTAGTTGTTCACTCCAGAATCTTTTAGGTCTACAATTCCTTGATTCTATGATCCTACCTAAAGTATCTTATTTGATCCTCATTATTACCTTTAATACAAGAAGTTCAAGTATTAATTATGCTCATTTTACAGAGGAAGAATTAAAGATTCAGAGACAAGTGACTTGTCCATTGTTATTTAGCCAGTTGAGGCAGGTTATGCCTCTCACTGCTTTTCAGGAAGTTCCCAGATCTTTTCATTAACTTTCATTGTACTGAAATATCCCAGAACCCATAATACCAACCAGGACAAGCCTGCTCTAGTCAAGTTGGCTTTGTATTAAAATGTCTTTAATGCCTGGGAGAAACTATGCAATAAAAATGTCCTATATAACCTATTTTCTTCTCCTCTTAGTCCTTTACTACTTTGAAGGGCCTCTGGCTTGGTGTACTAATAATCTTCAAATACCAAACAATGGCCACATTAGCAACAGACCCATATTTGGCCTCTTTCTCCTCCCCTCTTCCAATAATACAAGAAGCAAAATCATCCCTTTCAGTCTTGGTTCATATTTCTCTAGACTTTCTCTACCATATACCAGAAGCGTCATTACTCTAGAATTTCACCCACACCTGGACTTAGCACTGGTTCCTTCAGAGCCTTCATTCAAGAAAGCCAGCAATGTCCTCTCCAGTCTCTCCTCATAAGTCTCTGAATATACTCTACCTCTCTGAATCCCTTTCAGCTTCCTTCTACTCATCGTGTGCCATTAGAATATGAGCTCCTTAAGGGAAGGGAATGATTTTCTTGTGGCTTAGTACAGGGCCTAGTACTTAATCATGGTTTATGAACTTGATGTTAGAGTTCAGTTATGATGGGACCATTGTCCTTGAGGGTGAAAATTCTTTGTAGATCTTTTTATATCTTTCTTCTGATTATCTTCAAGCTTTGATTTTTGCCCCTAAGGCCCTCTTAGTAACTTAGTTGGATGTCTTGGCAAGCTTTCTTTAAGCTGGTTTCTCCTCTACTGTTTCTCTCTCCTTTACAAAATGATATTGCTCATAATCATTCAGCATCCTGACTGTAAAATTTTGTTAAAGAGTTTATATTCTAAACCAGTGTTATATTTAGCATCTCTATACCTTAAAATATTTTGAAACAGAATCAATACCTATAAAAACAAATTATTCTTTAAAAAATGATAAACACTACCCAAACTCCTTTTGTGAGAAAAATATAGTTCGACAACTAGGCCGAGGAGAACAAAACAAAAAGTAGAACTGTAGGCCAATATCATTAATCAATATTGATTCAAACATTTTAAATAAAATTCTGATCAAAAGGCTATAGCAATTTATCCAAAAAAAAAAAAACACCACCATAAACTATGATCAAATTGAATTTATACCAGGGATGCAAAGGTGGTGCAGCATTCACATAATGAATTATATTTAATTTTTAAAAATCCCAAACCACATATTATATCAACAGATGCCCTGGCGGAGCCAAGATGGTGGAGTGAAAGCAGTGACTTGCTTGAGCTCTCCCCCAAACCCCTCCAAATACTCATAAAAAAATGGCTCTAAACAAATTCTGAAGCATCAGAATCCACAAAAAGACAGAGTAAAACAAATTTCCAGCCCAAGACAACCTGGATGATTGATCAGAAAAGTGTATCGCGCTGGGCTGGGAGCACAGTGCAGCACAGCGTGGGCGCACAGGCCACAGCAAACCTGGATCAGAACTCAGATGACTGAATCTCGGGCAGCTGTGGAGGTTTCCAGACTCCTCAATCCACTAATGCCAAAGACAATTTAGAAGGTCAGTGGGAAAAGTCTGTTTCTGTTGGTGCTCGGAGAGGAAGGTGGGATTTCAGCTCCATTCCCCAAGAGCGTGGCCCTGGGGTGGGGCAGCTGCTTCCCGAGCTTCCGGCCCACAGACTGAGGGGGAATCCAGTGGCTGATCAGAGAGGGATTGCAAGGATCCTTTGCCAGTGGTGAGGCAGGAATCTCTTGCTTTGCCCGTGTTTGGATCTGGGTCACAGTTCTGGGTGGCGGTGCTGGGGTGAGAAGGAGCGCTGGCGTGGTGGAGCTTGTAGTGGCTGTGAAAGGAACCCCTCCTCACAGTTACAGGACAGAAAGGAGTACTTGTGGTCACAGGCCAGGAAAGGAGTAAACACCTCACCCCTTATCATACCACCTTGCAAGAACTGAAAATTTACAGGTCCCTACAAGTATCTCTGAAAACAGCTATACAAACCCCTGAAGCTTGGGACAGTACACTCTCCACATTGGAAGCAGACTCTTACCTTAACAAAGAGTTTAAAACTCAAGTAATTGGCTGGGATCATGAGCAAGCAGCGCAAAAAGAGTCAGACTATATTATCTTACTTTGGTGAAAAAGAACATCAAAATATACAACCAGAAGAAGACAACAAAGTCAAAGCTCCTACATCCAAAGCCTCCAAGAAAAATATGAATCAGTCCTAGGCCTTAGAAGAACTCAAAAGGGATTTTGAGAAGCAAGTAAGGGAAGTAGAGGAAAAAGGAAGAGAAATGAGAGTGATGCAAGAAAATCATGAAAAACAAGTCAACAGCTTGCTAAAGGAGACCCAAAAAAATACTGAAAAAAATAACACCTTAAAAAATAGCCTAACCCAAATGGCAAAAGAGGTCCAAAAAGCCAATGAGGAGAAAAATGCCCTAAAAAGAAAAATTGGCCAAATGGAAAAGGAAGTCCAAAAGATTACTGAAGAAAATACTTCCTTAAAAATTAGATAGAGCAATTGGAAGCTAGTGACTTTATGAGAAATCAAGACACTGTAAAACAAATCCAAAAGAATGAAAAATTAGAAAACAATGTGAAATATCTCATTGGAAAAACAACTGACCTGGAAAATAGATCCAGGAGAGAGAATTTAAAAATTATTGGACTATCTGAAAGCCATGATCAAAAAAAGAGCCTAGACATCATCTTTCAAGAAATTATCAAGGAAAACTGCCCTGATATTTTAGAACCAGAGGGCAAAATAGAAATTGAAAGAATCCACAGATCTCCTCCTGAAAGAGATCCCCAAAGGAAAACTCCTAGGAATATTGTAGCCAAATTCCAGAGTTCCCAGGTCAAAGATTACAAGCTGCCAAGTACTGTGGAAACACAATCAGGATAACACAAGATTTAGCAGCTTCTACATTAAAGGACCACAGGGCATGGAATATAATATTCCTGGAGGGCAAAGGAGATAGGATTACAACCAAGAATCACCTACCCAGCAAAACTGAGTATAATCCTTCAGGGGAAAAAATGGTCATTCAGTGAAATAGAGGACTTTAAAATATTCCTGATGAAAAGATCAAAGCTGAATAGAAAATTTGACTTTCAAATCAAGACTCAAGTGGAACATGAAGAGGTAAACAGGAAAGAGAAATCATAAGAGACTTATTAAGATTGAACTGTTTACATTCCTGCATGGAAAGATGATTTTTGTAACTCATGAGAACTTTGTCAGTATTGGGGTAGTTGAAGGGAAAAAAATTATATGTATAGATAGATGGATAGATAGATAGATAGATAGATAGATAGATAGATAGATAGATAGATAGATAGAGGGCACAGGGTGAATTGAAGATTAAGGGGTCATATCTGGAGAATAACATTAAGGGATGAGAGAGGATTATACTGAGAGAAAGAGAAAGGGAGAGGTAGAATGGGGTAAATTATCTAACATAAAACAGACAAGAAAAAGCTTGTACAGTGGATGGGAAGTGGGGGAAGGTGAGAGGGAATGAGTGAATCGTATTCTCATAGGATTTGGCTTAAGGAGAGAATAACATACACATTCAATTGGATATGGAAATCTGTCTTACCCTACAGGAAAATAGGGGGAGAAGGGGACAAGAGAGCAGGGGGATGATAGAGAGGAGGGCAGATTGGGAAAGAGGGTAATCAGAAGTAAATACTTCTGAGGAGGGACAGGGTCAAAAGAAAGAATAGAATAAATGGGAGGGCAGGATAGGATTAAGGAAAACAGAGTTAGTTTTTCATAACATGTCTACTATGGACGCGTTTTGCATAACTGCACATGTACAACCTATATTGAGTTGCTTGCCTTTTCAATGAGGGTGGTTGGGGAGGAAGGAAGGGAGAAAATTTGGAACTCAAAGTTTTAAGAGCACATGTTTTTTTAAAAAAATGTTTTCACATGCAACTGGGAAATAAGAAATACAGGAAATGGGGTACAAAAGTCTATCCTGCCCTACAGGAAAATAGAAGGGGAAGGGAATAAGAGAAGGGGGGAGAGGTAGAAAAGAAGGCAGACTAGGGGAAGGGGTATTTAGAATGCATGCCATCTTGGGGTGGGGGGAGGGGTGAGATGGGGCAAAAATTTGGAACTCAAAAACTTGTGGAAGTGAATGTTGAAAACTAAAAATTAATAAATTTATATTAAAAAAAACAGATGCCCCAAAAGTTTTTGATAAATTATATCATTCATACTAAAATCCTGCAAAGCATAGGCCTGAGAGATTTTATTTTTTTTAAATCATAGAAAGTATCTAAAACCCAAAGTCAGTATCAAATGCATTGAGGAAACTCCAGACATTTTCCTCATAAGTATAGTGTCAAAAGAAGGAATCCTCCTTATTCCGGTATTATTTGGTGTAGTTCCAGAAGCATTAGTGTGATATTGCCTCAGGATATTAAAGAACCCTGAGGGTTTTTTTTAATATAATTATTGTTCATGAGCTCAAATGGGTTAGATTGTTGACTAGATCTAATTAGATTTTATAAAATGTATATACTAAACAGGTACTGCAAGGAAGATTTTACAGAAACATCACCTGTTCCCAAACCAGAGGCATATTCTCTTCTGGGAATAGTCAATGTTGCAGGAGATATAGAAAGACCAATACACTAGTACATGGTGGCTGGATGGACCTGTGAATGGGTCCAATGATTCTTGAAAGCAATTTGTAAGATCATGAAGGAAAGCCTCCTATATACTAAGATATTCATAGCAACACTTTTTTTTTCTAATGGCAGAGAACAGGAAATTAAATAGATTCTCATCAGTTGGAAAACAGCTAAACAAAGCATGGTGCCTGAATGAAATGGAATATTACTATACTGTAAGAAACAATGAATATGATAAATACAGAAAAGTAACACTAGATTTATATTAACTGTTACAAAGTGAATTAAGCAGAACAATTAAACAATATAAACAATGACTATGATGAAGTAAATAGAAACAACAAAAAATAATTGAAATAAATGCTATGAAATTTAAATGACCAAGCTTTCCCCCCCCCAAATAAAAAGTGAGAAAGCACCTCCCTGTCTCTTCTCAGAGGCTAGGGATTATGGCTATTGAATGTTATAGATAATGTTATACTTTTTTCATATGGGGTTTGGTTAGTTTTACTGAGTTATTATTATTTTTTGTCATAAGGCTCTGAGAGGGGGGGAGAGGAATGAAAATTATACATTGGGGAAGTACAGATGATTTTTTTAAAAAGATATCAAAAATGTATCTTAAAAAAAAGAAAAGAAAATACTATCCAAAATGAAGTATGTACAAGAGCGTATACTGTAGTATGCATAGTAGAAAAAGGAAAATTAGCATTTTTAGTATAATCATTACAGTGGCAGCTATCTAAATAGAAACAAAGTTTGTCAATAGGATTTTCTGGAGCTCAAGCAGGAAGTCAAAGTTCTATGCTTAGATTATCCTCTATGGATAAATAATATTTTATTTTTATTATTTATTTATTATCTAGAATTTCTCATTAATAGACTCTGGACCATCATACCTTTAAAATGATGTATATTCAGGATTGGGTGTCATGCACTGAAAAGTACAAATGAAAACTCTTGTGTAATGGACAACTAACTGGCCAATATCCTAGTCCTTATGAGCCTGTGCAGTGTGCTCAACTAATATAATCTGCATGTGGATTTTGGAGCATGTGTAGGCATTCTGTAACTGGTTCTGGTCTGCTAACTCCACTGGGAACTGTAGTCATCTTGATTGTAATAGGGGATGTATTCAAAAGACATTAGTAGGCAAGAACCTCTTCCTTCTCTTGGTCTTTCTTGCTTAGAATATTCCTTTGAGAGAGGAAAGAAAATGTTGTTAAGGGGACAGGCGTTGGGTCCTCTCCAAAAGAGGCCCACATATGACCTGTGAATAACTATGAATTGCTTCTACATTTGTTTTATTGTTTTAGGTGAAGGATATTGGAGGTTAGACCCTGTGAGTTTTGAAAGATCAGGAGAGCAAACCTTCAGGAAGCCTGGGAGTGGTGTTTCTGCTGAGGTTTGTAGCCACATGATCTAGCAGTGATACCCCCAGTAGCTAGGAAACATAGTGCTGAGAGAAGAACTCATCTAGTACCAGTGATATATCTGGATACAAACTTGATGGGGCCTATGTTATTATGTAGAAACTTTGTTAAAACTGAGACCACCCTCCCCACAGACCTAGAGTCACAGACACAGACCTTTGTCTAAGAGGTGTTAGGGGAAAATGTTTGTACTTCTGTTTCTATAATGTTTTTGAAGTAAATATCCCTTTGTAAAAATTAATTGATATTAAGTGATTAAATGGAGCAGGGGTGCTATTCGTTGTTATCCAACAGCAGAGGGAACACATCAAAATGGGTACTCAAGATGAGAGAATTAATGAAGAGACAACCTTTCAGGATTATCTGTTTAAGAAAAAGAAAATCCTAAGGGGGAAAGGAGGCTGAACTTGCACTGAAAAAGTAAGACCAGACTACTCACTATACTTGTTAAAAAGAAAAAAAAAATCTGAAATAACAAAATGTCTTTGATGCTACACACTTCTCTTTTACACCCATTCCCAACATTCCAGTATCCCCTCTACACAGGTACTGTATTTTTATCCTGCCTGGGAAAAAAAAAAACTGACATAATAAAATCATTAGCACTAAGATGATAGATACTAAATGCAATACAAATTCCAGAAATATTTATATTTTAAAAGAAAATTGAAGAAAGATTAATCTAAAGGAATGAAGAAATGATTCTGTAATGGCAGAATGTGACAATCATTCATCCTATTTCCTGTGGATTAGATGGTAGCATTATGAGATACACCCAGAACTGTTATATGACCAAACCAAAAAGTAGTCATTAATGGCTCAAGATCATCTTGGAGGTAGATCTCTTGTGTAGTGCCTCAATAATATGTTTTTGACCTGGAGCTATTTAATGATTTTATCAATCACTAATGTAAAGGAATAAATTACCAGATTTTCAGATGACACAAACCTAAGAGAGATGGTTAACACATTGCATGACTCAGGATCCAAAAATATTCTAATATTGTGAAATATTGGGCTGAATCTAAGAATATGAAACTTTAAAAGGTATTATACTCTTTTTTTTAATCCCCTTTTCAAGTACAAGGTTGGAGAGGCTAGAAATCAGTTCATCCAAAAAAAATCCAAATTTCTTGGTGGATTTCAAATGCAATATGTTTAAAATATGATATGATCACCTTACAAGGATAATATGATATTAGGCCTCACTTAGAAATAAAGAGTTTCTTGAATTGATTAGGTAATTGTCTCCATTGCTTTACTGTATTCTGCCTTAGTCAGATCTCATGTGCACTTTGGAGTCTAATGTTGTGTACCACATTATAGGAAAGAACATGAGAATATTCTAGAGTCTCAAACTGTGACATCCTTTGAGAGAAATAGAACTTCCACAGGACAGTGACCTAAAAGTTAAGAGACTCACATATTATGAGTTAAGAGCTCATATATTATGAAGATTAGCTAAAGAAAATAAGTATGTTTAGCCTAGAAATGAGAAGATTTACATGGAATTGCTAGCTGGTTTCAAGTATTTGAATTTTCATGAGGAAGAGGGATTTAATTGTACTTGGTCCTAGATTAGGAGGGGAAAATAATAACGAGTAGGAGCAATGGATCCAGAATGTAATGATAGATTTAGACTTGATTATGAAGTGGAGGGAAGGAGAATATACAAGGGAGTCACATGATCCAGATTAGCTGAAGTGCCAAAATGTAAACTCAGAGACAATCCTACTAACAGCACTACAACACTCATAGGCACATCTCCTTATAAAAGTCCTCAGGCTTAAAAGCAGTATAATGGGTAGGCTCTGAAAGCATCAGAAATTGCCAAAAATGAAAAACCTTCCCTCTCATTTACTCAAGACCCCAATTTTTTCCTATGAAATGATTTATTTCCCTTCTCAATTTCACAACCAGATTTTTAAGAGTATATAAATCAATATTAATAGCCAGAGGTGTATGGGGTGTTCAAGGATGACTAGCACTCTGATGTGAGGGCCACTGAACCCTTCTCAGGGCTGTTCATCCACCTTTGGTGTCCACCTCTCACTGACTCTAACCTGTGACTCCAAGAGGCTGTGGCATGCTGAGCAGCCCCACGCCAGTCAAACTATCTTGGCAAATAATGACTATCTTCAAGTAGAGAGTAACAGACTGAACTCAAACCCTGGGGTTTGAGTTCTACCCCAAGCATGTAAAGACTTCCCTCAGTGCAGACAAAAATAATTTGTTCCATGAAGGTTACTGAAGCAGGTGCTATGGAGTGCTTAGAGCTTGGTCAGCCATCAAAGATGCCAAAACCATTCACTGCATCCTGGGCCATCATCAGCTGTTGTCTTGTCACTGGACTTTGATGATTCCGGAATAGAGTGAGGCTGGCAACTTTGTGCAACTCTGCCTTGCAATTCACATCAAGTCACAGAAATCACCCTGTGATGTCATTGGTACTCTGAAAATGAAGGAAAAACAACATTAATGGCCACGAGGTAGCTTGGTAGCATAACAGATAAAATGTCTGGCTTGGAATCAAGAAAACCTGGGTCACAATCCCACCTCAGATACTTACTTGTTATGTGACCCTTACTTGTTACGTGATTAAGATTTGAGCCCTAGGTGGTATTAGCTGCAAGGAACATAAAATCAAGAGTGAAAGAAATTGTGCACTGGATGCTTTTTGCTTTAACTACTACCACTGGTCCGCTCTCACCTCCAAAGTCTCCATGGTATCTCACCATATATTGGCTACCTTCCTCTTTTGACTCAGCTGTTTTCTAACAAGAGTGTCTGTCTTCATCCCCTTCTCCGCTCTCTTACCTTCACGCAGCCTCCGTATCTAAATTTCAGTTCATAATCTGAATTTCCTGCTGTTATTCAGAAGCAGCAACACTTCATATTCAACCTGCCCTTTCAGCTCTGAGAGTCTGTGAATTTCAGGTTTCACTTTGGAAGGCCTTTCCAGCACCTATTCTACTAATATTTAAGGCCTAGGGGTGGGGGTTGGCGGGGAAGTAAGAAAGGGCCTACTGAGAGCAGTTCCTTTTCTCTACCACTTCAAATGCAAAAAACCCAATAGCTATCCTAAAGTAGACTAAAGATCCACTTTATAAGGTGAAATTAGCTAAATGATAATGAGGACAGAGGACAAAATATAATAATGCTAATGGGGCAAAGTTACAAGCCACAGAATAACATGAGTTTTTAAAAAAGTGTCCTGAAAGGGTCAGTTTCTCCCAAAATTGGTTTAGAATCTAGACAGTCCATAGCCATGTCACATATTACTTCTTATCTGTTGAAATTGTCCATTTGCAATTACTAGTAAGCAAAGAGTTAACAGTACCAAATGATACTGAGATTTAATCCCAGATTCCCTTATTGAATCAAACTTTTTATGTGGGCTATTTAGGTCAGATGCTTTGGAAATGCCCTCTCTGTGTCATTTTCTTATAAATGCTGCATATGCTCCTTGTTAGAGAAAATGTTATTTTTAGAGTTCATTAAACAGGTTAAGCTCCTTAATGCTATTGAGAACAGAAATATTCTGACAGTAGAACTGAGGTTAGAGCTAATCTCTATGGCATTGTCAGTGTTTCAAAATGAAGGTCTTTTCACTATTTACTTTAGATTATTCAGGATATATAAGGTGTGCCATGTGTAAACAAGAGTTTAGCAAATCATTTGAAAATCATATCTCAATAATCAGATCTAAAAAACAGAAGAAAAAAGAACTTAATTGTTCTCTTGTCACCTAAGACTATCAACTTCGTTAAGAAAATAGGTGATTACGTGTAGCAACTTGTCCTTTTGCCCAGTGAAAGCAGTGTTCTAATTTAGTCACAAAAAGTCTGCCTTGATCTTCCTGTCTTTTCTGTACTTCTCCCTGTTCTGCTCCCTGTCCCAACTATAAGGTCACACTCACCTTATAAATTCATTTTGAATTCTCTGAGCATCTGAATAGCTCTGTAATAATAAATGAGGTCCTTGAGAAAAAACGCTTTCACAAACCTAGTGAATAGTTCTTATGTTATGATTGTTTAAAGAGATAAATTAATTTGGTGTATAACATGATTTTGATTTCAGTGTGTTTCCTAGGAGGAACATTAGGTATAGAAAAGAATATGTATTAATAAACATATATTTCTCAGTTTTCTGTTATGTAAAATAAATAACATTTAAATATTAAGGGAGATTATAATTTAAATACTTTGAAAAATATTAACCTCTTTAGCACTAAATCTTCATAATTTTAGTGAGAATTAGAGAGAAATACAAGGGTTTCAACTTTTAAATACAAAATTACATAGCAACTTGGACATAAATAAGAGATAAATCCCAAAATTGGACCTTTGTGTGTTACCTGCACATGATTTAAAGTGTGACTTTTTAAGTCTTTTAAATATACTCATTAACAATGTCTAGATGGGTAACATGCTCAGCTCAGTAGTGTAAAGGAAAATGCCCCTAAAAGACAAAACTCAAATCAATGCAATGACCATCATAACTCCAGAGGACTGATGAAAAATATATCTTCCTCTTTTCCATAGAGGCCTATAGGAGGAGTGAGCAAGATATAAAGAAAGATGGGGACAGAGGAACAAAGACAGAGACACAGGGAGACAAAGAGAGAACACTTATTCTGTGCCAGTTATGTTGGTAAACCTTGGAGATACAAATACAAGTGAGCAGGACAATCCCTGTTCTGAAAAGACCCAATGGGGGAAGCCAACAAATAAGGAGCTAGAAAAAGGAAAGGATGGTCTGGAAGTGGCCTGAAGACTAGATTCCAGGTAAGATAAGGGGAAAAAAGGGGAAAACTCATCTATCTGAAGTGGTATCCCAGGCACTGAAGTGGAAGCAATATGTTGCAGGGAAGACTGGGAAGTGGTAACAGCTCGCCTATCAGAACCCAATGTCCCTGGGGGCAGAGTCCAAGGTTCAGATGAGGCATATGTTGTCTGACATGGCCAATGTGTTGGTTTTACTTAATTATGCTTTGTTAGAAGGGAGTGTTCTTTGGGGTGGGAATCACTGAGAAGAGAGTCATGCAAAATAAAAGCAATAGGAAATACTTATTTTTTTCAAAGTCTAGGTTAATTATTTAAAGAACAGGACCCCACACCCCAGTGCCCAACTATATTACTGTACTAAACTACTCTCACCATTAGAAACATGCTTGAGAATGAAGGAGAAAATCCCAGAAAAACCAAGAGGTCAGAGATTAGGGAACTCTAAGGGTCATAGTCTTCTCTCTGGAGGAGCCTGGAAATAAGAAACAAGGATGGATATGTGTGTGTGTGTGTGTGTGTGTGTGTGTGTGTCTATCTACACACACACACACACACACACACACACATACGTGCATACATACATATTTAATTAGGCCATAGGAAGAAGTAGATCCTGGGAATGCTCTTTGTGAATGAGTAGGAGTCATCCAGAGGACCTGTTAGATATTAAAAAAAAAAAAGGAGATTTCTCTGGGCGTTGGGTTTCTCTGAGAATATAGAAACATCCATGTTTTTTGCATGCCCTTGATGATAAGGGTATTTTAAACTGTCACTGAATTGCACAACCTTGGCAATAGTCTATCACTAATATACTAACAAAGCAGAACATTGTAATAATACCCGCAGCTTCTTGGGAAGGTTTTCTGGCAGAGTTTGTGACAACACCCATGCCTATTCACGCTCCCAACAACATGAAAATATTCCAGCATGATGTTGTTGTACCTAGTCTGTTCTGTGGCAGTGAGACTTGGATCTGCAATAGGTTTCACGCCCATCTTCTGGGCCAGCTTTTAATCATGGCTTGTTGACCACACTCAGTAACAAACAAAGAGGCACGATCATCCAACAATAACATCTTGGAAAGAAGCCAGGTAGCCTTGAAAAGCTCTTCTGCTGTCTGTGCACATACTATGTGCAGAGCCAGGTACGAATCACCATGGGAAAATTGAAAAGGGACAGAAAAATGGTAAAAGACATGGCTACTGCCCTTGAGAAGATCTTACAAACTAGTTGGACCAGCGGGATATTGTATTTGAAAAATGTTGAAGAAAATTATAAACCAAGAAGCAAACATGATTTAATCTTTGCAGAGTGAGTATTAGTTAATTACTGGGATACTGCAATGTAAAAGAGGGCTCAAAGACAAATGGTTCGGCTTAGAAGCTCAGCTAGAAGATGAATTATATGCATGTGTAGTAAGGACAGGGGATTCTGGCTGCTGGGGAAAAGTAGGCAAAGGTTGCTCTCTCCCACAGCAGTGGTGTACAATGGTCCAGGACAGCGGGAGCTGTCCACCCAGGGTGCATACATTAAGAAGGCAGGTGTGTTAAGGGGGGCAACTTTGAGGAAAGCAGAGAGTCCATAGACGAGGAACTGTCTTCCCAGTAAGCCTCTGGTGAAAGAAGCAGGGATGAGTTGCAGAGATTGAGGCAGGTGAAGTTCCCGGATAGTGGGGGTAGTGAGGAAGAACATAAGAAGCAATGTGCTTTCTTCCCCTGCCTGAGGCTGCAGCAGAGTTCCAGCACTGTGGAAGAGCCAAAGCCTCTTTCCTTAAACTGAAAGGAGATATTGATTGAGTTGACCAAGCTGGCAAGAATCTCCAGGACCTGGAGATGGGCAACTCCTCCAGCTTAAGAAGTGCTTCTTTTGTTAAGGGAAAAATATTTTAGGGCATAACATTAATGTAATTAAAAATAATCCATTACTCCCTCCTTTTTTGTATTATAATATTTATTTTATTTATTGGCATAATTAGATTATGAAGTTCAATTTTAATATTCCATTGTATTTCTTTTCTGTACATAGTTATTATTATTATTTTATTTATTTCATGATTATTGCTGAAAATAATTTTGTGGTATTAAGGAGGGTGGGTGTTAAACTTGGTAAGACTCTGTTGTTCACAAGCTGATTTGCATGAAAATAAGGGGCATTAGATGGGGAAGAAGTTTAAAGGAATCCCTTTCCCTCGATTCTATCTAGTTCCTTTGTAGTTTTGTTAAGTGGAATCCCCAGGATAATTCAAAAAAGATATATACTAGTGATACAGGAATATGAAAAGAGATAAAAAGAATTCAAGACCATAACTCAAAAAAGAGTTTAAACTAAGGAAAAGGAGAGAGTTCAAAAGATAGTCTTAAAATGCCTAAAGTTTTCTCTAGCTAGCCAGAGTTAAACTTCTTGAGGTCTGCATCATGAAAGAGCTAAAGAGCATCTGAAATTATCAAACTATAGATGGAGAGATACACAGAAAGAAAAGGTGGATGGATGGATGGATGGATGGATGATGATGATGATGATGATGATGAGATAGATAGATTGATAGAATATTTATTAAGAGTATACTATGTACCCTGGGGATACAAAAACCAGAAAAGAAGAGAGTTCCCTGCACTCAGGAAATTTATATTATGACTGGAGAAGACAAAACATAAAGGGAAGCTGAAAAGTGGGTATAGGAAGGGGGGAAAGGGGAATACCAGAGCATGGCTAGCCAGTGGCTGGGCTTTTTTATAATGTAGCAGAGGCTGCAATGGAAGATGATGATGAGCAGATGGTTGCAGAGAAAAGCAGCAGTGTCAGAAATGCCAAGCAGGGAACAATAAAGAACTTAGGAGAGATAGCCAATGGAGAGAAGCTTGGCAGGGAGGAAAGAAAAGACCTAAATCCAGCAGAGAAAGCAGCTTGCTGATAATATCACCAGAGGACATTGGTGGCTCTATAACATCAGAGTTGCTTTAGTACTTCCTTTTATGTGTACCCCTCTTCTAATATGTGTGTGTATGTATGTATATATGTGTGTATGTATGTATGTGTGTATATGTATATATACACATATATACCACATACATATCATATATATATATATACATATATTTATCATATATTTTTATATATATATATATATATATATACATATATTTATCATATATTTATTCAACAATGGTGGTGTCACAACATGTGGAAGAGTGTACCTCTGGGTATATAGGGTATCTTCCTTTCACTTACATTAATATGTTCAAATATCTTTACTTTGAATGGATTTATCCTCTAATTCTCTGTTAAAAGAAACACACTGGTGGGGGTTCCTGAGTTACGGTTTTGAGTAGATGCTGGCCTACACTCACGATATGCCTTGAACCTGGGGTGCTATTCAGGAATCACCTTGTATGAGAGTAGCAAAGAGCTACAAAGGTTTTTGAAGTGTGTAATGAGAATTGGAAGTGAGTAGAAAAGAGGAAAGCAGAAGACATTTCAGTTCTAAGAAGCAAAAGCAAATGTCATTTGCAGGGAAACACAGTGGTGGATGTCAAACATAAATACCAAATAAATCCTTATTTTCATTTCAGATATTATACTCAAATTCTTGTCTTTTAGGAAGTACACCAATGTAGAAGGGAGTAATAATGGGGAGTCCACAGTAGAGTTATATCTAGGGAAAAATTATAGCACTTTAACTGCTTAATTTCCTAGAAATTTATACCTAGTAGATTATGTCTTGATGGAGATACAGCCTGTGAAATGGACAGTGTGAACTGCTATGTAAAAACAGCTGCTGAGATTTTACGCAGACATTTTAAACCAAGCGAAAGTTGCATATTTGTTTGACTTAGAGAGGGGTACAGGATGTGAATCTGAATGAAAACTTAACCAAAGCATATAAAACACTGTATAAAATTGCTTCCTTTGTAGGGAATTATAAGATTTTATTAGTTACTGAGAGCTAATTGTTGAAATTATTATATTTACTATGTCCAACTCTCAAATTATTTTTTGGGATATGAAATTGAAAGCCTGAAAGGAAATGTATGTTATCAGTTAATAATATCTCAGTAGCTTTTAGTGGCGCCTCAAGATTCAAAGCATTTGGACATGGTAAACTTCAGACAGCCATGTCTCCTGAGCCATATCTGAATTGCATCAGCTAAATTAAGCAGCTTCTTTCAAGCTGTGAAAGATGTATTTTTTGGCATCCTCAATGACAAGATGAATACTGTACATCTCTTACAGTGTTTAGTCATTCAGAGTTAAAATGATTTATCAGAACCAGCCATTTTAATTTTCAACATTTTAGAAGAGAAAGATAGAGGAAAACAACAATAACAATAGCATTACAAAAACCTTGACTAGAAAACAATAAATAACTCCTTGGTTACCAAACACAGTACAGATTGATTAAGCAAGAGTTCTTCATCTTCTTTTGTGTGTCATGGATCCCTTTAAAAATGTAGAGGAGCCTATGGACACTTTATCAGGGTAATGATTTTGAATATATTAATGCATAAAATTACAAAGAAAAATGAACATATTGAAATGCAGTTATCATAGTATCTTTTAAAGTTTCATGAACACCTAGTTAAAAACCCTCAGGAAACAAAGTAGATGGATTATATTCATACTCCCATGTTCTTTTAAAGATTAAAACTATATCACTATCAGTGGCATCTCTCCATATGAAGAAAAAGCATATATTTATAAACAAACATGTTAAGAAGTTCCCTCATTGAGAGTTCTCCATAGCAATGACCTCACAAATTTGGATTTTAAAAAATATTCAATGTGTGTATGTAGAAATTAGTAATACCAAGATATATCATAGAATCACAAAATCTCAGAAGATATCCCAAAACATAGCTAGTTCAACTTGCTAAATAGCTCTCAATTTAGATATTTTTTTCCCTTGATTCCTCCTCTCCTCAAACCCCAATCTGATCGTTTTGTGCTTCTATTTTCACTTATTTTTAGAGTCTAGAAATGTATCTTTTTTTTTTTAATACAAAACGATTGGAGCAAAAATAACATATGCTGGCTCTCTTTTAAAGCTGCTACTACACCTCTTAGAAATGATGAAGTTCAACCTTTAAGAAGTCTATATTTAAGATGAAGGGAAAGATATTTAATTATTGGCCCCAATCATATACATCAAGAAGAGTACTTTTTACAAAGCACTTTCTTCCCACCCACTTTGTGAGGCAGGTAATACAGGCATTGTTAATTCCATTCAATGGTGACATATGCATGGCTTTTTGTCCTGGGTAATTCCTTCTCATCTCCTTTTTTTCTAGAGAACATTTATCCAATATCCTAGAAGTATTTTCCTGGAGATTTTAATATTTTGTGAATAGTAGTGTAGTCCTTCAGTTACCCATCTTTTGTCCTCCACTATCATTGCCCACCTGTTTAATTCTTTGTAGCAGGTGAAATTTTATGGCTCCCTACAAACGGAGTAGTTTTATATAATGCTTTATATGCATTTGATCATGCTATTTATGCTAATTTGTGCATTGAAGGAACTGCAGGTGACATTTCAGAGCCTATTATAGCCACCACAGGCCACTCCATTTCCATTTGGGTAACCTGAAATTTTCATTCTTCAGAGACTGTGATGTCCATTTATGTAAAGCGATATATTGCTAAGAGAATAACTGATGCTCAAAAGATGTTCTCTGGAGGCAGACAGCAGCTTTTGAAATAGTTAAACGTACCATGCAATTTCCCAAATGCGAAACATTTCATTCTAGTCCATAATTCACTGTCCATCTGTATTGTCTGCCTAAGATTAAGGACTGTTGAACTAACTCAATAGGCTGGCCACTCAACTACATATCTGGGCAACACACAATCTTTATCTGCTTAGTTTTTAGCCTGTGTGGGCTACACACACACACACACACACACAGAGTTATGCCTTCCACACCACAACTTTCCCCATAGTGGTTTCAATATATTATGGGTCAGCATAAGAAATTATATGGGAATTTTGGGGGAGTTTTGTGGAAGCCACAAATGACATGCAAAGGCCAGCAGATGACACAGAAAAAGTTTAGAAACTCAGAAATGCTTAAAATACATGTGTAGTATTATATGATATCAATATATTTAATTTTTAATATCATAATAATTCAGCCTTCTTCTCTGTTATGAAAGGAAGGCCAAAAAATTTCATATATATCTATATCTATCTATATCTATATCTATATCTATATCTATATCTATATCTATATCTATATCTATATCTATATCTATATCTATATCTATATCTATATCTATGTCTATGTCTATGTCTATATCTATATCTATATCTATATCTATCTATCTATCTATCTATATATATGCACACACACACAATTTGGAAAATCTGTGTATACACACACACATACACACTATATACACATGTATATACACACACATCTATATACACATATATATATACACATATATCTATACACACATATGTATATATACACCATATACACACGTGTATATATATATATACATATATATATATACACACACTATACACATGTATCTATATATGCATACCTATATCTATACCTATATCTTTGCTTGGTTATAAATCAAACAAAATGTAAAGAATTAATTTTCCATTTGGGCTTGGGGCAGGATATTATCCATGACAATGGTAAACCCCTTTTGTAAATACATCTCTTCCTTTTGTATTCCTTGATTAATAGTCATAATCAAGGGATTATCAAAGAAAATTAATTCTGTGGTCGCATCTTTCAAAGAATCTTGTATGTATGGTCTTAGTGCATTCATGGAGATGTGTTATAGGATAGCCTTTACAGTAGCCTTTTGATCTGCTGGATCAAATGTTTTTGCCATCAACAAACAAGAAATACCATGGAATCTTGGCTTTTCTTATGAAGCTGTGGTCTGCTGTTCATGTACCATCATGAAACATTATTACTATGTATAGGTATAAGTAAATACCACTATATAATCTTTCCTCTAGTTTTTTTTTTAATCTTAACCATACAGGAAGATCAGATAAGAACTCTACAAGTAGTAACCTGCAGAAAACAGTCTGATATTTCAAGATTAAGTAATAATGCGTTCTTTCAGATCTGACCAGTTTGTTTTCCTTAACCTTGACCACTAGGCCAAAGTAAATGGTGGCAGATTGATAATAATACCAAATTTAAGTAGTTATAAATTCTAATCTCTTTTGTAGTCATAGATTTCTTTTATTCAATATTTGATGAGGCACTGAGATCAATTTGATCTCAATTCTAATTTGGAAAGGGTAGCAGTTTGGAGACAGAAGACCTGGTTTTTGTACCTTAGCTTTGTTTTGTGTCATTATACTATGTGACCTTGAACAAATCATGGAAACTTTGTGAGTATCAGCTTTCTCGTGGTAAAATGGGGATTAAATTGACACAACGCACTCTATGGAAATATTGTGAAGTTCAAATCACGTACAAATGTGAAATGCCTTGGAAAAAAAAAGAAAAAATGATTAAAAATGTGTTTTTCAAAGCATCTTCCACACAGTAAGGCATATAGGACCAGTAAATTTAATCAGTACTCCTGTGGTTTCCAGGTTGCTCACTTTAGTACCCCAAATTCTACAAGCTTTGGATGGCCTTAGAAGTTGAGTGTGTGATTGTTGTGTCCTTGATCTTTGAAAATTCATGGAATATGGAAATATGTGAGAGCTTTAGGACCAGATATAGGCAAATGTCCCAATTTTCCAACAGAAAAAAAAGAAAGAAAAAGGAAACAAAAGGGAGAAGGTAAAGTCTGAAAGTTACTACCCAGTGAACTTGACTTTAATTTCTGGCAAAATCCTAGGATATTTTCAAAGGGATGGCTTCTAAACACTTAGGAAGGAGGTAGTGGTTACTAAGAATCAACATAGTCTCATCAAGAAGCAGTCATACTAGAATAACTTCATTTTATTAACAAGGTTATTATACTCTGATATATCAGGGAAATACCATAGACAGAGTTTATATTGATTTCAGGAAGCCACTTGAAATCTTAAGCTATATTTGGAGAGATGTGAGCTAGAAAATAGTATGGTTATTAGGATTAAGTCCTGAGTGAATGTCCAGACTGAAAAACTGGCAGTTATTAAAGGACATAGGGTCTGTACATTAAAATGATCTTGGGGTTGAGGAATTGAGGAGAAATAAAACTGATCTCCATAGGTAGGTAAGAACCAAATTTCTATCAAAGAATTCTTAATGTAATCAAATCACTCTTTTTCAAAATAATTTCAAAATATATACTCAACATGTTCAAAACAGAACCCATTATCTTTCCTTTTAAAACTCTCTTCTCTTCCTAACTCTGCTACTATTGCTGAGGGCGCCACCATCCAGTCACCCAGGCTTATAACCTAGGTGTCATGGTAGATTCCTTATTCTCTCTCACCTCCATATTTAATCTGTTGCCAAGTCTTGTCCATTTCACCTTGTCAGTATCTCTTGTATATGCCTCCTTCTCTCCTCTGACACTGCCACCACTTTGCTGCAAGTCACCTCATGCTTGGAGTATTGCCCACTGGTTGGTCTCAAGTTTGTCTTCACTATAATCTATCCTCCACTCAACTATGTAATTGCCTTCCTAATAAGCAAGTCTGACCATGTCATTTCTCTGCACAATATACTTGACATAGCAGGTGCTTAATGGATGTTTATTGATTGGTTGTTCCCTATCACCTCCTCGACAACATAAAATCCTCTGTTTGGCTGCCCATTGCCTTTCTAGTCTTATATTTTACTCCTCTCCATGTATCTATGATTCAGTGAAATTGTCTTTGTTATTCTTTGCACACAACACTCCATCAAGCAACCCAACTCCACTCAAGTGTTTCTCTCACCCTCAAAACTGGAACACTGTCTCTACTCATCTTTGCTTCCTAGCTTCCCTGGCTTCCTTCTAGTCCCAGCGATAATCCCACCTTCTAAAAGAAGCCTTTCCTGGTCGTCCTTAGTGCTAGTGCCTCCCTCTGTTGATCATGTCCAATTTCTGTATATATCTTATTTGTACACAATTGTTTGCATGTTATCTCTCTCATTAGACGATGAGCTCCTTGAAAGCAAGTGTCTCTTTTTATTTTATTTTACTTTTTTTTTTGTATCCTCAAGGTTCAGCATAGTGTCTGACACACAGTAAGCACTTACTAAATGCTTGCTAAGTAATCGACTGGCTGACTTTCAATCAAAATTCAAGACATTGAACAAGAATTTCATTACATTAATGTTTACTATGTACTTTTTCATTGGCTTGCCCAAGGCCACAAAGAAGTAGTCAGTGGCAGAGTCAGAACTCTAATCAGTTCTTCAGATTTCCAACCATATTTTATTTCTACTGGATTACACCAAATCTAAGAAGATACACACACACACACACACACACACACACACACACACACACACACACACACACAAACACTATGAGATTTTGCTTACTCTGTACTGCATTTGTTTATAGACGCGCATGTTGTTTCCCTCAAGTAGAATGTAAGCAATTGTTGAAGAGCAAGGTAGAGTTTCTTTTTTTAAGTTTGTGTCTTCAGTGCCTGATATATGGTAAGCAATTAATAAATAAATGCTTTTTGACTGATTTATAGAGATTGTTACTCTTACTTACTATTACAAATGGCTGAAATAATACTTTATAGTTTATACAGTGCTTTAGCATACATTATCTCATTTGCTTCTCACAACAGCCCTGAAAACGTTATAACAAAGGATTAGATGCTTATAAAAAATTAAACTGAATTAAAATATAGCCTGCAAAGGAGTAAGAATTTCAGGAAAAAAACAGAAATATACCCATAGCCCTAGAGGGATACATTTTAATTCTATTACCTCTCCTGCTTCATATGAATTATTAATTATATTTATATGACTTACAAAGCTTCTGAAATTTGATTTTCCCTTTAATATTTGAAGTGGAAATACCACTTTATTTTCTATAAACAAGGGAATGGCTGCCAGATTACTTCATATGTCCTTGAATCTATGACTAATGAGTGACAGACAGGTCCCAGAAATCTTTGTAAAAATGAGTAATTATTTCAATATTCCCACCAGAAATAAAGTAAATTTGGCTGTCCCAAGAAGGTCCCTAGGGATTCTAATGTCATACACGACCAGATAGTGTTATTGTCTGAGCCCATTTTTCAAACACTAAAGGTATATGTAATAGGCCTGATACTACTGAATATATTTTATGAAGCCTTTTTCAAGGCTGTGACAAGGGACCTCTTAACTGGGTGTAAGAATACATTTTTGTCTCCTGGGAAACACAATTCAGTAAAACATAAATATCATTGAGTGTCTCAAGGAATTGTATTCATAGATTGCTAAATATGATGACTTATTGAGGTGATTCAAGATGTGCAAAGAAGGTAATTGCTTTGCAGAGTCAACTTAATGCATTGTTTAACACAGCTGAAGCAGATGAAGGTGACGAAACCAGCACATTCCACATTCAATTAGAGTTCCATCAATACCCCAAAGATGGGAAATTGAAGTTGCTGAATTGAGTGAAAACATAGACCAACATTGCCAGCATCCAGACTCAGGCAGGATACAAACCAAGAAACCTAAATAAAGTTTTAGACTTAAAGGGTCAACATTTGCAACCCCTTCATTGCAATCTGGTCTATAGAGTTGGACTCTGTCTCTGACTGAACAATTCATGTTTCCAGTCAACATAATTGTACCTTCCTGACTGAAAAACCAAGATCCTTTGACCTATCATGAATCACACTGCTTTCTCCCTATTAGGGCTACCATCTGGATCCTTCTGATTTACCTTCCTATGCCACTGTACACTTAGAACCAGATCTCTGATCATCTTCTTTTATAAACCCAACTCAGATGTATGGATGGATCTTCCTTGTGTTGTTTTTGTCAATTCACTTGATCCTTCTAGTTACCTGACTAATCACTACATCACTAATTTTACACTGAATGCATAGAATGAAGAGGAAATTTATGTTTATTTAGATTTCATGGCAACATGAAAACACTGATAGGATCAAAGATTATCTAGACCAATGTTCTCACTATATAGAAGAACTAAGACCTGCAGAGCTTAAACACCTTCCCAAGGACCACAGGCTTCAAGTAGTATAGATGGGATTTCAGTCCTTAACTTCCAAGTCCAAATATGGCTCTCCATGAGAAAGAGATCTTTTTTTTTCCTTTTTGGTGAGGCAATGGGGGTTAAGTGATTTGCCCAGGGTCACACAGATAGTGTCAAGTGTCTGAGATCGGATTTGAACTCAGGTCCCCTGACTCCAAGGCTGGAGCTCTATCCACTGTGCTACCTAGCTGCCCCAGAGAAAGAGATCTTAAAAAGGATGTATGCTTGTAGTTCAATCATAGCTGTGTTTAACAACTGTAAAATTTAGGTTGTAAAGATTGCTGGGTAGTCACAGCACCCTGAGTTCTACCAGGGGTAAAACCTTGACTACTTGGGCTGCCCCATGACTACACACTTAAAAGCACCAAGTAGTCTCATTTAGACAGGCAGGGGTTAATTGCTCATACCCGTATCTTATTCAGGCTTAATGAACATCTACTTTTTACAAATGTAAGTACTGAACTCCCTTCAAGAGTGGTTCTCTTCCCACCCCTGCAACAGTAGCTTTCAAGACTCTGAAGAATTGCCCACAACCACTGCTGTAAAGACGTCTCCCTTTGTGACTATAGTGCCTTGAAATAAAGCTTGCTTATTTGCATTATTAAGAACTATTATGTCTCTAAAGAGGTCCTCAGTATCCTTTAAACTCATTTCCAAAAGTAAGGCACTCATCATCGTATCAGATATCTTTCTCTCAAATTGTTCAAATGCATTTCACCTTATTTTGACCAGAATAAACTGTTTCTTCTACCCAAGAGTATTTCCTACTATAATTACTAAATCCTATAAAATCATTCATCTTGAACTAACTTCTATCCATGTTATAGAGAAAATCATAAGATATCTTTTGGTAGCAGAAATTTATTGTACATATACAGCCACATGTTCAATTTTATGCAGTTTAAATATAAAAGAAAAATTGGCCCCAAAACTCTAAGATTAAAGATATGTTTTGCTATATTCCCAAGTCACCTGGATTTATTGGTAAAATACAGAGTTGCTATCAAACTTGATCATTTGGATTTTTATTGTTGTTGCTTCTATATGAAATCTTGCTATTTTGGCTCAGATAACAAAAATAATTTCTTTTCTGATTTTGAATGTTATTCTAATTCTACGATGTGTTTTCTAAGCCACTAAATTCTAATACAAGTTAGCAAGAGGATCTGAGGAGTATATGTAGAAGAGCAAATCTAAAGTGCACTGAGAAGTGTATTGAATCTCCTACTTACTAATCCATAGTTATGGACTAGTACTCCAGATACCCTAACTGCACAATATCCCATTAGACTTATAAGATTTAGGTAACTAGAAGGAAAGAGTGAGAAAGTGGGAAGATTCAACAGGAAATCATTGAAGGCAAAATAATTTTTTATTGCTTCAATTAAAATGAAGATTTGAAAACAATTCTATGGCCTTTGATTTTATTTTAATTCCACTTGAATCTGTCTCAGCTAAATTCAGGAAAGGATGATTCAGTCCTAATCAGGCAAGATAATGACATTAACAAAGATGAAGAGAGAGTTTATATATGCACATATATAAAATCTAGGGAGTAACAAAATAAGTAAGGTCAGAAATGGAGATAAAAGATTCTGGTTCATGTTGGCAAGCCAGCAAAGAGATTAAACAAGAGAGAGTCCTGTAGTGGCTAATGCCAGAGGGGCTAAAAAGGCAGGGATTCCTAAAACACAGGCTCTCTTTAATCTGCCTGACTATCATTAGCTTACACTACTCTCATGTTTCTCTAGCAAGAGTCACTTATTGGCACCATATCAAACACATAACTCTGTTCCTAAAGGTTTTGCTCTCATTTCACCTCACTGACAAATTTCCAGATAAGAAAGCTATATCCACTCTCCTTATTCCAGTTCCCTTCTGATTACTCCCTCTTGGCTGAATCACAACTAACAAGCCCAAATACTTCCAGCAAAGCTTTTCACTGTCCAACAGGTCCTACAGAACTGACAGGCCTGACTTTAGCCCAGTCTACATACAGGTACATTTGATTATTTACCATCATAGGTTGGCAGGTATGATGGCAGAGCCACTGTCAGTAAATACTTGAAAGACTGTGGAAAAATGGGAGAGGTAGCACAAGGTTGGAGAAGGGCAAATGTCCTCATTTTCATTAAAGGGTAGAGAACAGAGTCTGCAGACAATAGGCCACTGAGCTTCTGTTTGTTTACTGCGGAATTTTTAGAATATTTCAATAAAGTGATGGGTGATGAACTTCTATAAAGGGAAATGATTACAAGAAAAAATAGCATGGCTACATCAAGGATAATTATGTCAGACTATAGTCTTATTCCCTTCTCTCACAGGGCTATTAAACTGGTAGGTGAGGAAAATGTTATAGCTATAACTAACCTTGATTTTAGGAAAGCTTCTCATAAAGTACTTTATGCTATTCTTATGGAGAAGATCAAGTACATGGGTTAAACAACAATGCAATTCAGAACTGGTTAGATGCAAAACCCAAAGATTATTCTTTACTATTCCATCAAGATCTTTCCCTACCACTTTACATTACCTAATTAGTTCTCTACTTTTTTATAATCACCCAATGGTACTTCTGCTACCCTACATCCCGTGGAGCTAATTTGGTATCTATGGAACCTTGCCTAACTTCTTGGACTAAGGGTTCACCTCAGCCCCTATCTTGGTATATCCAGATCTACAGAGGTTTGATTCCATGGCCTCTGAGGTTCCTATAAGATACTACAATCTGGTCAGGTGTGTCAGAAGTCTATATTCAGGAAAATATATGAAATGAATGAAAAAAAAATCTTTCATTTTCTGACTAATTCTTTCTAAAACAACATTAGAAAAAAATCAGCAGTGTCCCTGTTTGGGACCATCAGGAACAAACGGTGGTGGACACACCATGAAAAAGCTGATACTAGGCAGGCCAAAGGAAAGTTTGAGACAATGAACAAGGCAACCAGGCAGTGATCAAGTCACAGACTGGCATCAAGGAACAAGGTAAATAATCCAAAGAGACACTATTCCCAGGTACTCAAGATTAAAAAAAGTCCATGAGTCTGAACTATGCAGACAAGATGGTATCTAGGGATATTCAGCAAACCAGTCAGGGCAAGCATAATCATAACAGCTATTCTAGCTGTATCTCTCTTTAAGATTTGAAAGCACTTTGCGTATATCGTTGTTTGATCAAAGCAGTGAGTCAGAAGTCATACAGACACACAGGGACCAGACAAATACAACCTGAGAGCAAGAGTAACAGTCAGGAATTAACATGATGAGAGAAAAGGAGTAGAAGAGACATGAGGCCCCACTGAGTAACTAACTAAAGTTGCTTTTCTGCCTTGGGACTAGTTTTGTTTCTGTTGGGTTCTCGTTATTGTTTCCTGTGGAGCCAGGAGACCCATCCTGCAGGGTCTAGATTAGAACGAGCAGGTAATTAGAAATGCCAGGCTCAGGCAAACAATGTGTGCACAAAGAAAAGCAGAAGGTTCTGAAACATCAAATCTCTTCTCCTGCTGTCATTTCCCACCCCACATTCCCATTCCCACAAATCCACAAAGTGAATGGGGTTTGAGTAGAAAGCCTGAACCCTTATTCAAACATTCTCTTTCTATATGAAGTCTCTTTCTATTAATCTCTCTCTTTTTTTCTTCCTGGGTTCTCTGACTTTTTCATAGGTTTTTCACTGATTTTGGGGTATTGCTCATGAAAGGAAGCAGCCTTGTGTAATGAAAACAGTATTGCACCAAGAATCAAGTGATTTCTTCAAGTTCCAGATTTTATTCAAATTAACTATGTGACCTGAAACAACTAACTCACTTCTCAATTGATTCATACTCCTCATCCACAAAATGAGGGGCATTATATTAGATGGTCTTTAAAGTCTTTTAAATTCTAACACACTTTTCTTATCATTGGGATGTGTGGGATGTGGTCACTGTTATTGGACTATCCCCCTGTGCCACACAAAACATTATTAGACTGCTACTGGAGTGAGAACTTATGAATTTTTGTTAATAAATGGCTGCATAGGAGGGGAGAGGACATTGCAGGCATGTACTTCATGGGGAGTGGCATGAATAGAACAGGGACAAGGAATTAACGTACCCTACTAAGGCTTGAAAATAACATACTTTCTACTCATTCAATACTGGTGAAAGTATGTGCATTCATTTGAAAAGTGTTATTATAACAAGGGTCTCTTAGTATACCACCCTACATGTTTCTTTTGGGCAAATTATCTCCCTTGTCTATTTCTAGTCCCATCTCTGTCTCACATTTATGCGGCATGAGAATCCTACTCTGGCCCAAGAATGGGGTTCACATAGTAGAGGAATAAAGAATTTGGGGGGATTTGTTGGTTTAAAATTTGATTTGCATTTGGAGATTATAAGCTATATAATTCAACAAACATTATGTAGATGTTTATGACATTCAAGGGTATATGCTAAATGCTAGGGATACAAATATGAATGTGACAAAAATCCCTGCTTTCAGGAAGCTTGCATCTTTGCACTTTGTTGATGTACTGATCACACTGCCACCAGGTAGCTATGAGAATATCAGGTCAAGTTTCCTGTGTTAGGACAACTGGTTGTCTTTCACTTGTTGGTTCCACCTCCCTGTAAGGGTAGTCACTATTTCTTAACAATGCTTAAGAGTGTGTCTGTGTGCACCAGTCAAATCACTGACCTCTATGGCCCCCTCCCCAACCTGCTTAGCTCCTCCCTTCTCTTTCACATTACCTCCCAGAATATCCTCTACCAAGTTCATTACTTTAGAAAGTATTTGTTTAAAATGGTAATATTAATAAGAAAGCACTCACTTCTTTCTCCTAGACTACATGCTAGGCTCTCCTGTCCCTCTTCAACCTGGTTCTCTGCAGGGAGAGGAAAAGAAAAAAAAAAAAAATAAATATATATATATATATATATATATATATATATATATATATATATATATATATATATACCCTGGAAACTAAGCTCTTGGAGGCTTCCAGCTGGGAACTGGACAAAGACAATTCACTCACAGATAAGTTCACTGGTTCAGAATGTACTGATAAATTCAGCCTGTGCCAATGAATGTAAGAACCACTGAACACTTGTCAGTCTTAATTCCCCAGGGGCTTCACGCTGATCTGTTCTCCTTCGAGATCAGGCGGTGCATTGCTTCATCTCTCAATTTGTTCCTTCAGTATTAGAAAAAATCTGCTGAGTTTCTTTACAGGGAGGTAACTAACATTTCCTGGCTAGCAGTGTTCCTCGTCAAGCAAACAACATTAAGGTGATTGAGAGAGCTGGCTTAGATCTTTTGTTCATTAATTGTACCCTGGTCTCAGCATTCTCCCTTTCAAATTGCTCAATCCTTCACCCTCACCCACCCGAGTGGGCATATCACCTCTTGCTAAGACTCACCCTGATATATTAGTGTAAAATGAGTCTCAAAAAAATCAATGTAGAGATTAATTTGGCCTATAGTCAATATACCACAATTTGTTTTCAGAATGGCAAAATTTTTTAATTCAATTTAGAATTTAGGAGATTGCATGGATTGTACATAACATAGGAGCAGACTACCTGACCATAATAATTAGGATATATTTTAGGAAGTGCAGAGGTAGGGATGCTTGTGTGATAAATCTCCAATTCTGATCCATTACCTTAAGCTCCAAATCACAAAAGAAAATCTCTAACCACATTTCTAACAATGGCTTTTATAGCAGAACACATTTATTATAGTATAAAACTTACTCAAGTCTTACAAATAAAATCCCCACATTTACAATCAAACCAGAAAAAATTAACGGCCTCCTTCCCCTCTATGTAGATATATTACTGGATTAAATAAGTGTTCTTTCTTTAGCAAAAATAGTGACTATTCTGAGCAAAAATAAAGAAAAAAGAAAAGTAGTTCTTTTTTCTCTAGTTTTTATTGAGAGGAATGGAAATTTCTTTTTTCTAGTGTCCTAGTAACTATTGAAAAAGCAAGGCATTCATGGGTGAATGACTACATCACCAGCAGTTCCTTTAAAAGTGAAAGAAAGCAAAGTTTAATCAAGCGTGGCTGCTGCAGTTTCCAATGTGCTTGCAAAACTTATTAGGCAGAAGGCATCTTTTTGATTGCTACATAAGACTGAAGTAGAATTTGTTTGGGTCTGAGAGTTTCCACAGGAAAAAATACAAAACCATTGTACAGGATGCTAACCAAAGTCACGGCTAGTGAAGGAAATGCAAAAGTGTGCTTTGTGCCCTTTGAAGGCTGCACCTGCAGCTCTGAATAACTGACACAGATAAATCATATTTTATAAAAGAAGATCAAGTTGGAAATAAATGTCTTTTTTAAAAAAGTAAGCATTAAGTGTCACGCATGAAAGAAACTTGCAATACTTCTTCTAGGCTTACTGCTAAGAAAAGAGGTTCATTTAAGAAAAAAAAAAAAGAAATCAACAGACCTTGAAGTCACAAACCAAAGGTACAAACAGTACTTGAAACCTATGACAAAGATGCTTTCAGGTAGGCATCAGTTTTTGGTGCCATTATGCAAACAGGAAGTAACTTGGTTAAAGTCTTCAAAATGATGAGAAAACCCTTTCAGAAAACCCCCAAGTATTCTTTACCACCTTTTCTCCTCCAAGAAACTCATTTGAGTTACTTCCTTCTCTTAAGCAGAATATGTTTGTTGAACTTGGACAAAAGATGCTAACTTATTCAAAAACTTAACCCCAAATACATTTTGTTTATTCAAGTTACAGTGTGAACTCAGAGCCCATAAGCATAGAATGAGAAACAACTGTTCACTTTACTTGCCTATAAGCTTTTACACAAGGCTATTTCTTCTCAAATGTGTATAATTAAACAAAGTACAATTGCATATGAAGTAAAATATTTGTGCACATTCCAGAGACCAATTTAATGTTTTACCCATTTTATTTTATTGCTTTCCAAGCAATTTATTCTAGTTCTTGCTTTTGTGCTTTAATTAGAAATTTAGCCATTTCCTAATCCTATTTTTTGCTTCCTTTGCTCTCCTCCTGCTCTTCCTTTTTCTTTCTTCTTTTTAACTTCTGTGTCTCTCACTTGTCTTGAATTATCCTTTGTGTGTGGCTTTCTGAGGAAGTATAAAAAGGATGTTTGGAGCTATATTTTCCCCTCAAGATGCAGCCTGGAAAAATGAATTTTATGATGTTTTATAAACTAAAGTCCAAAAGCAAACATGAAGGGATAAGAAGCAAAAACTTGACAGTCAATGAATGCATTCCATCTTCTGTTCCTGTTCATTAGAGTGGATAATTGAGTTGACTGGGTATTTTTAAATGATGCTATTTCTGTCCTATAACCATACAGTAAATGGTACACGAGTGACCTGAAAGAGATAATATACCTCCCAAAGCAATCAACTTAAAATGAAGGAACATGTTCCATGAAGCATCATAGAAACCCAACCGTAATTCACTCGACAGATATTTATTATCTTCTATATACAGGTTACTGTGCAAGGCAATGTGGGGGGATACCTAGAATTACAGAATCTCAGAGCTGGAAACAGCCTTAATAGAGTTTATATTCTAGTAGGGGGCACAAACAATATAATGGAGTTTAATTTTACTCTTAGTTTTATTATATGTCAAAGTTAAAGTCATTATGAGTCTTATAGAAGATGCAATGGATATATCTACTCTACACAATAGTGTTCTCTGAGTTCTTTATAAACCTTAATTTCTTTTAAGTCTCATAAAACAGGCTGGATCACATACGTGTTGGGATCTCCTGGGAGTATAACAAATACCTATGTTATTCCCACTGAATGTCCAAAATATATATATTTTTAACAGTTTCAATCACTATGATATCAAGTGCTTTCTTGTGTGATAATTAGCCTTTAAGGGCTACAGGAAGTCAGAGAAGGGAAAATTCATTTGAACTAGCATAGTCAGGGAAGGCTCTATTGAGAGCCCTTGAAGAGTGGATGGTATTTTTACTAGACAGGAAGGGTCTGATGTTGCAGGTAGGAGGAATAAAATGAACAACCATTCAGAGGCAGAAATGAGTATGTATTGCAGGAGAATTAATATAGGATGAGAGATGATGACATAGGCTAAGGTTTGAGAGTGGTAAATGGAAGTGTAGTGGGAGATATAGATGGATATGAACATTGTGACAAATTGTGGAGGATCTTGAATACCAATCAGACTGAAGTCTGATAGACACATGTATGTAAGTGTATATATGTGTGTGTGTGTACATACATATGCATGTACTCCTATATACCACTCTCACTTCTTAACCTGTGTCATTCTTTTCACCCTATATTCATTTTCCTGGAATACATACTCATTTCTGCATCCAAATGATTGATCATTTTATTCCTCCTAACTGCAACATCCTAACCCTTCCATTCTACTAATAGAAATATTATCCATCCTTCCAGGCCCAATCCAACATATCAATACATATACATTCAACTCAACCTATCTATACATATATATGGAGGGGGAAGTAGTGCAGATGAGTTTAGTGCCTTGAAATGTTTTGTTTCAGAAACTGTCTCATCTTCAAGTGAAAATATTCAGACTGATGGAGATGGCTGAAGGTCAGCAGAGAAGGTGGACATTTAGACTTAGCAACAGTTGAAGCCATGGGAATGCATGAGTTTCTGGAAGGTGATAGCATATGGGCAACCACAGGGTTATTCAAATTCAGAGTCACTGAAACAAAGGTCAGAGAAGGAGAAGGGAAACTGAAGCAAAGGACATTGGTTTTAAGAAGGATAAGGATGGTTACCATCAAATGCAGGAGAAAGATCTTGGAAAATGTAGAAAAGGCCAGGTGATTCGGTCATTAATGACCTTTGATGATTTAGTTTCTGAAGAATTGTGAAGTCTTCACTTGTGTTAAAGCCTTCGGGTGACTAAGGTGGAAATTGTGGGCATTCTGGCTCCTCAGCGGTAAATTTTGGGTAGGAGGAGCACTTTCACACCAAATAGGTACTTCCTTTTACCACCTACACATGGTCAGCTCTACGGAATCCAGAGAATTGTGAAAGATCATGAGCTTGCTTTAGTCCTTTGCTGTGTCTACCAAGACTATTAAATCTTTTAAGGAAATCCAATCTCAGTGCAAATATAGCAGAGATTTAGAGCTGCATGAAACCTTAAACGTTATTCAAATTCCTTTCATTTTACAGTTGACCTTTGCACTAAACCAACTTGTGAGAAAAACCAAGAAAGGGGAAGTTTCAGGAATTTAGAAATGCACGATGTAATGGAAAGCCCACGGCATCTTGACTCAGAAGTGGGTTTGAATCCTGATTCAGCCATTTAGCACTTGGTGTGCTTTTAGGAAAGCCATTTCTGTTTCTCTGGGGCTCAGTTTCCACATCTGCAAAATAAATGAGGTTAAAGTAAATCAGCAGGAAGGAAGGAATCCAAGCTATCAGCAATCAGTTGAAAAGACATGTTTCTAGTCAATGGTGTAAAATTCAAATAGAAATGGAGGGAGGGGCACTAAATTATACATAAGGATCTTGACTTAGAAAAATACTTATTAACATTATCTATGTTTTACTGTATTTTATTTATTTTGTTAAACATTTCACCCAAAATGTATTTTAATCTGTTTCTGGCTGTACTTGAGAATGTAGTGGGCTGTGTGCTCAGGCCTGTATTTGATATGTCTGCTCTACCTAGATCACTAATAATTACTGAAATGCAACTTAGTGCAACTTTGGGGATCCACTTCATACCCATCAGACTTGGCAAAGATGGCAAATGCGGAAAATGAAACATATTAGAGAGCTTGTGGGAAAAGTCAAATAATGCAGTGTTAGTATGTAATATGAATTGGTTCAGCCATTCTGGAAAACAATTAGGAACGACGTCCCCCAAATTGTTAAATCATGCACACCCTTTTACCCAGCAACACCACTATTAGGCCAATATGCCAAAGAGATCAAACAAAAAGAAAGGTACGTAAACATAGCAGTTCTTTTCATAGTAACAAAAAATCGGAACTTAAGGGGATATTCTATTGGAGGATGTAATGGAATATTGTACTGTAGAAAATAACTGAAATGAACTGTTTTAGGAAAAACTGGAAAGACTTTTATGAACTGATGCAAAGTGAAGTAGAACTAGAGCAATTTATATACTGTCATTGAGAAAAAAACAGCTTTGAAAGACTTTTAGTACTTTTGATCAATGCAGGGAGCCATAAATCCAGAACACTAAAGGTGAAACATGCCACACCCCTTTGACAGAGAGGTAAGGAACTTAAAATGTAGAGTCGGGCACACATTTTCGTGGATGGCCAACGGGCGAATTTGTTTTGCGGGACTATAAATGATCACTGTTCCCTCCTTTCCTTTCTTCCCTTTTCCCTTCCTCACTCCTTTCTTCTTTCCTTTCCCCCTCCCTCTCTTCCTTCACTTTTTCCTTCTATCCCTCCCTTCTTTTCCTTCCCTCCTTCTTCCTTCCTTCCTCAATTCCAGAGATGGGTGAGGGGAGATTTTAAAATATACAAAATATACAAAAAACAAAAGAATGAGTTGGACAACACTGTCCTTTCCAGTCTCCAATAAGGACAATCATCTCATCATGCTACGACGGCTGGCGAGTTAAGGTGGCTTTTTAGCCCGGTGGTCAACCGGCTCCCCCCACCCTCCCAAGAGAGCGATAGGCTGAGTCAGTGGGTGGGGGGTTGGTCCCACCTGGTCCCCTCGGAGTCGTGCCGGGGATCGGTCCCTGCGCGGCTCAGGGGCGGGTCCGGGCCAGGTGCGGCGTGGGAGGCCGGGCAGTGCGGGGGGCGGCCGAGGTGAGGAGTGAAAGGGGCAGCGCTGCGCTGCGGGGCCCTGGAAAGCGGAGCGGGCACTGAGTCAGCTGCTCAAATATGCAGCAGAGCAGGGACTGCCGGCCCGGCCGCCCCCGCGGGTGAGCCGGAGCTCCGACAGCGCCTCCGCCGACGCGCGCGGCTTTCCCGGCTCCGGAGCTTCCCTCCCCCGCGGCGCTCGGCGGGGTGAAGCCTAGGCAGAGGCGGCGGAAGGTGGCAGGAGGAGGAGGGAAGAGGAGGAGGAGGCGGAGGGAAGAGGAGGAGGATCAGGAGGAGGAGACACCTGGGCATGGGAGCTGGGCAGGGGGCGCGGCTCTTCCGGGGTAGCGCCGCCTGCGCCGCCGCCGCCTGCCCGCCCGACAGCTCGCTCGGTCGCTCGTGTGCTCGCTCTTCTGCCAGCCACCTCGCCCAGGTGTTGCCGAGCGTTCAGGTGCGCGCGGCCACGGCCCCAGTCCGGGATCTGACAGCGCCGCACGCGCCAGCCCGCCCGCAGCAGGGAGAGGAGAGAAGCCAACGAGGAGGAGGAGGAGGAGGAAGGGGGGGAAGAGAGAAAGGGAGCTAAGGGACGCCCGCCAGCCCGAGAGACCGGAGCCCCATCGGCCGCGGAGACGTCGGTGCCCGTCTTGATGCTGGTGCGTTCAGTAAGTGCTTGGAGATCTCGGGCCGCGCCGAGTTTCTTGCTCTAAGGTGGTGGGGATTTAAAAAACAGTAAACCAAAAAACTTTTCCTTAGTAATTTTCTAGAGTGAAATGTGCTTGGCTTGGGTCCCTGCCCCCTTAATTTCACTTCTTGGCGTGGGAGTCTTAAAGGAAATCAGAAGCAGAAACTGATATAGGGCTAGGAACTCCCTCTGCCTCTGGGATTTGTGGAGAGGGACAAACCATCAAAACAAGCCTGTTATTTAAAAAAGAAAATCCGACTTGTCTTCAAAAGGGTCTGAGTTTATTGAGCTGCAGGAATAAAGTAGTTATTTACGGCGTGCAAATAATCCCTTCGGTTTGCTTTACGCCTGTGCTCGACAGCTCCCAGCTTGTTAGGTTACACTACTGTGAAGGCCCGGTTAATTACCTTTAATTACAGTAGTTTGACCTTCACTTGCAGGAAAATTGTATTATCTACAGAGAAATACTGTGGTTTACAGATTTCGGGCACTCTCTTGCCATTGAGAACTTTGGAATACAACTGTATTCTTGTAATATTCAGTTTTATTTTCACCCAGCATTTGTTTCAGGGTTTTTTTTTTCCCCTTTATGGTCATTTAAACATATTTCTGTGGAGATTTTTTTACTTTGGGTTGGAACTTCTATTTTATCATATAGTGAAGTATAAGGCCTTTGATAAGGAAGAAAATGTAAGAAAACATCCCTAGATATTGTGTAATGTGATCCTGAAGTTTGTTTCAGCTTCACTTGGATGTTGGCAGCATTACTGGTTTGCCTTTGCAGTTGTTGAGATCCCTGTTGTCCAGGTCTTGAGAGAAAGAAATGGATTTGTATTTAAAAATAAGCCGTTTTAATAGTGTACTTTACTTTTGATGCTATTATTATTCCTAATTATAGTACTGTACTTACAAGGTCAGAATTGATTTTTTTTCCTTAAGCACTTTATGCCCACACTGGTTTATTGAACAGTGCCCATGGGTACTTGGGAAACTTGAGGTCATGGTTTTTTCTAAAAGGAAGTTCATTTAATTTTGTTTAAAATAAAAAGAGAATACTAATAAGTATTTACTTGACCTTCATGAACTCACCAGAGAAACACATTTAGGGCAAAAGGTGGATAAGAAAATTGTCTATTTCATAATGTTTAAAAAGTGGGTCGTGAAAGTAGGATATAAATCTACTGATGTGGAAGCAAATATTTCCAGTTCTTTTCTTACACACTAAATTCACTTACAAACAATTTAACATGAATCTTAAATTTGAAGTCTTAAAGCCTTGGCTTGTGGTACTCAACAAGGATTTATTTAAACTAAAACATAGCTAGGGGATAAATTGAATGACTCTTTAAAACTTATTTATGTGGGTGTGTATGCGTGTTTGTATTTTTCTACTTCCTCCAGAGACTTGTCAGATTTAATATGAGTTGGCCAACATTGAATGGTTATGCTGATGGTAGTTAAATAACCAATGATTTTTTCCCCCTTTAATGACTATCAGTCTGCACTAAGTGTTTAATATTTAATACACTAAGTATTTAGATATTTGAAAAATGATTTTTGAGCCACTGTAGATGAAGTTTTGAACTCGAAGAAAGTAGTATGTTGAACTCTAGACTATGCTAAGTACTTGGATTTAGGGTAGCATAAGGCCTTGACCTATGACTTGAAGCTGGGAGACTGTTCCCTGCTCCCCACCCCCATTCCCAGTTACTTTTGAGGTGGTATGGTGTAATCTTATGTACCCTATAACTATTTCTGACTTTTCATTAATATAAAATTTCCTGTATATGGCCCTTGGCCCAATGGGACTTTATAATGATATATTTTTTTTATAAACAAGAATAAGTTGAAGCAACGATAACCTTTCCATACAGAGAACTAGTGAGCATCACTTTTGAAACTCTTTGAGTAATCTTGATCAAAGATGCTATTAAAGAGACAAATTTAAAATGATATTTATTGCTTGAACCCCCCTCTTATAACTTATTAGGTATTTCCGCCCTTGATAGTTTTATAGGGCAATGGTGGAGTTTCCTTTTGGTTGTTACTAACATGGCCAAATCTTGTAATTTACATAATAAAAATAGGAAACTCAGGTTTGTCCAGTAAAGCTTGAAGTAAGATGATGTGCCTTTTTTGTTCTTTCCAAGGAAAATCTGAAATTATTCTATGTATCATTTCAATTTTTTTCATGTTTATCCAGATTAAATCTGTATTTGTGGGGAAGGCATCCTATTTCCTTATCTCATTAATTAAGATGATACTGAAACCATTATGTTGTTCCTTTCCTCATCTCGCCTTCCACCCCCAAAGCCCTCTAATCCTTGTTAGCAGTCAGAGAGTAGTTAGAACTTGATGTATGTATTCGCAAGAAGAAATTGAGTTTGGGTCTTAAGTGAATTGCTTGACTCTTTCTGTTGCCATTGATTATCAGTGTTGAGCAACAGATTTCTCCCAGTACACAATATAAATGATTGATTATCTGAGAGCAGTGAGTAGATCAGAATCTTTTCCCTTTGAAGCCCATCCTGAGAGAGGTGTGTGTTTGTAGTTTAATGATATTTTAGTATAAGGCATTAACAATGAAGCAGTATGGGGAGATGCACAATTTTTAGAAATTTAAATGCCCAAAAAAGTTCACACACATATGTATGTGTATGTATGTGTGTATATATAGCATGCAGATTGATGCAAAAGATTAAATTTAAAGAGGCCAAGTACTTGTAAATGGAAAAAAATCTCACATTATTACTGATGCTTCTGTCAGAAAAATGAATATAAGTTGATTCATAAAAGCCAGGTTGACAATGCTGATTAAGTTGGAAGAGGGTGGAGGCACTTGGGAGATGTTATTCAGACCAGTCAATACTGCTGACCATGAAGCCCATCACAAGAAAGTAATAGAGATTTTAAACTTTAACAACAAAGGAGGTATTTGAACTTCAGAGCAGTAAATTACTTCTAGTTGACATGAATCTTAAAAACAAAGATGACACAAAATTTGATCCCTGCATTAGAGATTTTATGATTTGTATAGGATATGCTCAGTCACTCTATGCTTCACAGAAGGGCTGCTTCAGTGATTACAGCCAGATCTACAGATGTGATAGTTTCTGTTGTAATCCATAAAGCAATAAGTATTTATTAAAAACTTACTCTGTGGGATAAAAAGAAAAAGCCAAAAAGTATCTCTGCCCTCAGGATGCTTAAACTGTAACAGGAGAGCCAGCCTGTATGGAAATAGATATATACAAGAGGCCCACTATATCTGGAATCCAATGCTAGATGTTGAGGAAAATTCAGTTTAGATAAGATTGAAACCTTGCCCTCGTAAAATTTAAAAGTTCAGTAGGGAAAAAAAGGGCCGTGCAAATAACTGGGATACAAAATAATTCGTGCTGAATATTCCTTGGATTGTTAAATAAAGTGTTATATGCATTTTGAAGGGAGAATGGGGGAATTTGATATGCATGGGGGAGGTAGAATTTAGTTTGGATTTTAAAGAATGAGTAGGAGATGTCAGTCAGGGAACAGGTAGGGAGGACTTTCTAGGCCAAGGGAAAAAAACAAAAGTTGGGAAGTAGAGGAGTATGGAATGTTTGAGGGAAAGAGATAGTCCTAGGTAACCTCTTGTGTGACAGGAGAAGAAGATGGGCTGGTCATGTGGTGAGAGCAAGGAATGACTAGTGCATAGGCCAAGTGCTCCATTGCTAGTCTCTTGATGCAGGGAGAAAGCAAGGTATAGCCTCTGTGGCAAACTTTTGGAAAACAGATGACCATCACAGGATGGGCAGACATGGATGGCTTGTGGTCTGCCTCATTGGAGGGAACTTCTGAATCAGTGAAAACCCAGATCCATTTGAGTCTTTGAAAGTAACCTCAACTAAATGAACTTGTCAGTAGGAGAAAAAGTATCAAATAATATATCCTTACACTGTGATGTGAAAATATAGAACAGTAGAAATTCACGGTTAAGTTTTACTTTTTAAGTTTTGCAGAGGACTTTGCTCACAACCAAGCTTGTGAGAGTAGGGATTGCAAATATTACTATCTTCATTTTACAGCAGAGGAAACTGATGCTCAGAGAAGTTGTGACCTTCCTACAGCTTAGAAGGAGCTGCTAGAGCTTTGAGTCTGCTGACAAAGTGCCAGCCATGTGCCAAGCATGATGCTTAGTTCAGGGGGTACATGTGCAAAAGTGGTTTTGTCTCCAAGGAGTCTACATTTTGTTGGGAGAGAGAGGATATGACATGTTCACAGTTAAGTAATTAGAGAATAGATACAAAGTATCTAGTGGATTTTGGGGTGTGTGTGGAGTGGGATGGCAGGACCAATCAGGGGAATCAGGGCTCTTGAAGGAGGAAGTATCCTTGAGCTAAGACTTGAAGGGAGCCATTGGTTCCAAGAGGCAGACTTGAAAAGGAGAACGTTTCAGGTATTCGGAGACTGTATAAAGACATGAAATCTGGGAGAGAAGGAGAGTTTTGCGTGGAGAACCACAAATAAGACTTTCTTAACTGGAGCATACAGTGTGCGAGTGTGAGTGATGCCTAAATGAGGCTGGAGCAAGATCATGAAGGTCTTTAAATGCCAAACAGAAGAGGTCTTATTATAAAGGAAGTTCTGAAGCTTGTTGAACAGGGAAACAATGTGGACTGACCTTTATGCTTTAGGAATGTCAGGTTGCCAACTATGTGGAGGGTGGATTAGGATTAGAAAACAATTAGGAGGCTATGGAAGTAGTCTCCCAGGGAGGTGAGGGCTGCCATCTAGGGTGATTATGGTGTGAATGGAGGACATAACCTAGGAGAAGCTATTGTCACCTCTGTACCATGTTGGGGTTTTATAGGCGCCTTTATGGAATCGTTTTTATTGATGATAACAATCATCAATGATTGTTGCTGAGTTTTTAGTAGCTATAGACCAGTATAGCATATTTAATCCGGGCAAAGACAGTATCATGGTTTACCTCTGACCCCACAAAAATCTTACTTAATTCACTCATCAGCAACAATGACTCCTAATGGCCTCTGAACTAGTCTCCTTGCCTCCAGCCCCTGAAATGTCCATTCTCTATAGGCCCTGCTGCCAAACCAATCTTCCAGATGCACAGCTGTGGCTGTCATTTCCGTACTTAGAAACTTCCAGTGACTCCTTTGACTACCACATAGAATCCTTAGTACTTAGCTTGGTATTCGAAGTTCCCACATTTTGTAGTCTTCTCTCTTCTTTTCTATACCAGTCCCATACGCTAGCCAAACTGGCATACTTTATTACCCTATAAAAACTCTTTGTGCTTCTCTCACTTTCTGCTGATGCCCTGTTTTCTTCCCCACTCCATTCTCTGTCTTTGAAAATCCTACTCACAGTCTTAAAGGACAAGGCGAAATGCTATTTTCTTCCTCTTATGATCACCCATAGGTAGAAATGACTTCTCTGCATGTTTAGAATACTCTGCTTATATTGCTTATGATATTTATTTTATATTATCTTGTATTTCAGTCATGTGCATAGATCTTTTTTCCTTCACCAAAAGTCCAAGGTTTTGCTGGAGAGGGACAGTACCGTAAGCATCAGCAGATATACAAATAAGTAAATACACGCACACACATATTGGTATTTGTAGTCATCTATCTCTCTATATATTTAGTCATAGGATCAGAGATTTAATGTTAGAAGGTATCTTAGAGGTCCTCACATTCAGGGCTTTTATTTTACAAATGAAAATTCAGAACAGTGAAGTGACTTGCCTGAGGTCACCTAGGTAGTAGCTGAGAGAGCCAGCAGTCACTTATTTGGAGCCCTTTGACTCCAAATGTAAAGGTTTTTCTACTATGCCATATTTTCTACACTGGCTGGGGTGGGGGGTGGGGTGTTAAAAAAAACAACAACAAAATGAAACAAGCAACAATAAGAAAAAGCTCTTCTGCAGAACCAAATGGGGCACGTAAAGTCAGAAAGATGAGTGTGCTTTAGTAATTTATGATGGCAGTAATAGTCAGCAGTGTGTTATGATAGCACTCCTTTTCCTTCTTCCCTCTCCCCTGCTTAAGTGTACTGAGAGAATGGCTTCTTGAAATAATCAATCAACCAGTAAGTATTTATTAAGCATTTGTTGCATATTAGGTACTGTGTTAAGCTTTAGGTTGACAAAGAATAAGCAAAAATGGTTCCTGTCCTGGAAAAGCTTACATTCTAATGGAGATATTATTCTCTCTATACTCTGCGATGGTCAGATGACATTGGAATATTGTGTTCAGTCCTGCGTGTCACAGTTTTGGATAGATATTGATACTTGCTGATAGAGTCCATTAGTCAGAATGAAGGTAATTAAGTCCATGCCCCATGAGGATCAGTTGAAGGAACTGGTTTTTTTGTGATAGCTTTTGTGTGTTCAAGTATTTGAAGGGCTGTTAACATAGATGAGGGATTTTGCTTGTCCTACTCAGTCCCATAGGGCAGAACCAAGGACCTTCTAGGTCCTTGGATGTTGCCTTTTGACTGAATCCAAGTTTTACCAGACAAATCCTTTTATTAAGGGGATTTTTTTCTGTAAAATTTGGATTCAGTCAAAGGGCTGAACTTGAGGACTTAGGGGGCCATATGTGGCCTCGAGGCCCCAGCTTCCCCACCCCTGGTCTAAGTGGAAGTCAGGAAAAGCTTCCTCAAAGCTATCCCAAAGTAGAATGATGTGCTTCATGGAGTAGTGAATTCTCCCTCATTGGAAGGCCTCAAGTACAGTCTGAATGTTGGCCTAGTTGTCTGCTGAGGTCTCTTTCAGGTCTCAAAATGTGTTCTTTATTCTAATATCTATCCTTTCATCCCTGTTTTTGATGCAGTTAGATGGTCAGTAAATCATAGATTCATTGCCATAGATATAAAAATGGATATCTTGTTTTTATATCACCCTGTTTCTCTAGATATATATTCCTTCACTGGGAGTCATCCCCTATAACCAAGAATAAAAGAGAAAGAGGAAAAAGATCAACAAAACTAACTATCACATCAACTGAGTCTGACAGTATCTTCAGTGGAGCCCTAGAATTTTAAAGACCAAAGTGATCATCTGGGCCAAATCCTAACCATTTTTTTTTCACCAATCTTGAATGTATAAATGGACTTTTAAGTTTGGAGAAGTTTTTTGAAATGGTTGTCATCATAGCACATCATAGAAATCGTGAACCAATCTGAAAGGACCTAATCACAAAATTAATATTGAAGTCAAAGTTACTACTTATAAATGGAAAAGTAAAGAATGTTTTGGAGCTAAATTGATTCTGCACAGACCCAAATCTTGGTCCCAAAATTCAGTGGAATGGAGGATTTTGGGTCCCAAAACACTTTTAAATGAGTATCTGTGGTTTCTATTTGTAAACCCCAAATCTGCATTTACTAAGCTGACCTGACTGGATGTTAAAATTTATGTCCTGTTCACACTTAAGATGAAATATAGCAGTTTCATGACTGTAGTTTCATGATGTTAGCACTATACATGTTGATATAGCTAGAAGTCAGGTTTATGTGCTATTTCATCATCAAGCCTAACTAATATATGTGTGACTTCTCAACCTCATTCAACCCAGAAACTGACCTACTGCTCTTTACACCTCTACTATTCCTGCTTTCATGGGGACTCAAAAAGTTGTACTCTTCTAATTGCCAAATGATTAAAGCCTTTACTTCAAAGATCTTCCAATTCAGGATTTAAAATGCATTTTCTAATGCTAGCCAATTAGCTTAAAAACCAGATGGACTGCTTTGGCAAGAATCATGGAGGAGATGGAAGGCTTATTAAAGATAATGATATGATCAGGCACTTGATTGTTGAGATAGTATCTGAACCTAAATATTATCTACTTTTAATAAGGACTTTTCAGAATGAGTGAAGGCAAAATTGCAACTTTGACTTTCACTGAACCAAGAAGAGGTGGGTACAAAATTTTAAATTCTGAGAGTAAGATTTCAACAAAACTAATTACCTAATTCAGTAGCCACTGAATGAGAAAACGCACTAAAATTTGACCTTTTTCCTTAAACGTATCCTTTCTTCTTGGATCATGCAGCAAAATCTTGTGTCCAGAACATATTTTTGTCTTCCAGTTATCTAATATACCTCAAAGTACGTTCTCCTATTCCTTGATGGCATGGACAAAGTCATATTTCTTGCTAGTCTTTCCTGTCACACAACTCTGCTTAAAAATATTAATATGTATTTTTTTTTGCAAATACCATATACTTGCCATAAGGTAAGGTACTATGAGAATAAAAAAAGGATATAATATTTACTGCTCATAGGCAGTTATGGACCAATTAGAAATAGGAAATCAACAAAAACCAATAATAGAACCATACAAGACATAAAGTACTAATTGGTTTTTGACTCCAGACAGTATAGGAAATTGGGCAATAGATTGATCAATGAAGACTTTGGTAGTAAGGGAAAGATTCATAACTGAAGTTAGTGCTAAGACATGGGGGTCAGGTAGGACTACTATTAGCCAGGCACTGGGCTAAGCCCTGGGAATACAAAGAAAGGCCAAAAAAGCCTTCAGTCCTTTCGGTCAAAGGTCTCTCAGTCTAATGATTAGGTATGATATTTCAGATCAGTGGGCAGGAGACCAACATGACTGAAAGGTGTAGAGGCAGAAATACGTGCTCCAGCATCACTCTACATCATTTGGCTTCTCAATACTTGCAAATATCTATAATTTCATCTGTGTAAATACTCTTTTTAATGATGCAGGTCTGAGCCTATCTCTACCTTGTTGTTCTTCTTCAGATTCTCCAGAGGTAGAGAAGAGAAAAGCAGTGGACCAGTCATGTAGTGTTGGTTACCAGTTAGATGCTAATTTCTTCCTGACTTTTAAAAAAAAATCCTTTTTATTGCTGCTTTTTATTTTTACATGGCATTCATTTCTGATTAGTTTCTCTAGCCAGTGAGTCTTCTGTCATATAAATGTTAAAAACAAATAAAAAATTAAATATAAAAATTTGAAATTAGCAAAATTAACTGAAATGTCAACAATTATTGATAATATAGACAATATTCTATACCCATAGTTTCTTAACCTCAGTAAATACAAAAGGGAGGTGCCTTTTCTCAACTCTTTTCAGGGGCAAAAAGTTGTCTTTAAAATTATGTAGCATCCAGTTTCATTTTATTGTTTCATATACATTATTGTCATTGTGTAGATTGTTTTCCTTTTTCTGCTAACTTTATTGTGTCAGTTTGTATTGGTCTTCCTATAATTCTCTGATTTCTTCATTTTCATCATTTCTTATGGATCAGTAATATGCCATTGTGCTTATGCACCACAGTGTATCTCGCTATTTCCCAATTGCCTGGCATGTAATTAATAAAATATTTTGACATATATTGAACTTTTCTATCATCAATCCTATTAGAGGTTCATATCTGGTAATGAAATCCCAGGGTTAAAGAGTGTGGACATTTTAGTCACTGATTTTAAGCATAATTTTAAACTGCTTTCCAGAATAGTTGGACTAATTCATAGCTCCACCAAGAGCATATTAGTATACCTGTCTTGCTGTAGCCTGTCCACCCTTCCAACATTGACTAGTTTCACATTTTGTCATCTTTGCCAATTTGGTGCATGTGAGGTAAACCTTCAAAATTGTTTTGGTTTGCATTTGTCTTATTAGAGATTTGAGCAATCTTTAAAAATTTAAAAGTTTTCTTTTGAAAACGAGTTGTTCATAACCTTTAAAAAGAAGGCACAGCTACCCAACCTGGTGCAATACTCTTTTTCCCAACCACCCTCACCAAACCCAGGATTGATGAAATACTATCATGATTTTCCCTTCCCAGTAGTTTGGGGCCCTGGACTCTTTTTAGGCCTTTGGATACATAGTAGGTATGGCCTCTGATGTTACTTTGATGAGGGAAGTGTGTCCAACTACATTCCTTCTGATCTGATGGAGCACCATTAGGTCTTATCTGTCACAGAATCATTTAGTTATCATCTATTTTGCAGCGCACTGAGAAGCTTTGGATCTTTCCTTTAGAACTCGAAGGTCCACTGGGCCTTTCCAAGTATCCTACAGCTGAAGTAAGTCTTCATTTACTCAATCAAATGTGAGCTCTTTGAGATCAGGAAGTATGTTGTTTTTCTCTTTCTTTTCCCAATACTTAAAACACTGTGTGACACATAGGAAATGCCTAATAATTTTTTTTATTCTGTTTTGTCACTTATCCATTAGAGAATGACTCCTGCTTTTATGTATTTGTGTTAATTTCCTGTGTATGATATCAGAACCTTATCAGAAATATTTGATAGAAGATTTTTGACCCAGTTGAGATTCCCTTCTTAATCTAGCCACAGTGATTTTTTTTTTAAGTGCTAAAGCCTTTAAACTTCATGTAAAGGAAATCTTCTGTTTTTATCTTGATGCATATTTCAGGCTGAAGTGTTCTGAGGGCTGATGCATATTCAGCATAACATCTCTAGATGGTCAGGTTTGTCATTCAGCAAGCATTTATTGTGTATTCTATGTTTCAGAAGCTGATAGACATTGTATATGCAGAGATAAAGAATGAAACAGTTCTTTTTCTCTAGTTTACATTTTATTGTGGGGAGAAAACAGTATGAAGAATAAGTACAAAATAAATATAATGTATTTGGAAGTTGAATTTGGGACAGGAATTATAGAAAGTGGTTCTTGGTCTTGAAAAAAGAGAAATTCTGTGAGATATAAGTAAGAAGAAGGTACACTCCAAATATGGGAGTAGCTGATATAAAGGCACAAAGATAGAACCTAGAGTTCCATGTGTGAAGAATAAGGAGATGGTCCATGTGGCTTGACAGTAGTGTTCAGGAATGGGAGTAACGTTTAATGAGACTATAAAGATAAGTTGAGGGCAAATTTTAAAGGACTTTAGAAGCCAAGGGTGCTTCTTGAGTAGGGGAATAACCTAGTCAGATTTACACTTTAGAAAAATCACTCAGTCCTCTGTGTGGGGGATAGATGGGAGAAAGGAGATTCGAGGCAGAGAGACCAGTAGTAGTGTGAGCAGGAAGTGGAGAGGTACAGAACTAAGGTGTAGAGAGAGTGGGGAATGGAGAAGAGAGAGCTGTAGAGATGGAAATGGCAAAATTGGCAACTGATTGTATATGTGAGGTGAGGCAGAGTGAAGGGTTAAGAATAATGTGGGAGTTACACATCTGAGAGACTGACAGAAATAGGAACTTATCTTATTTGCTTACTTATTTACTTATCTCAAGGGAATGTTATGAAATTCACATTAAATCATTAAGGTGAAATTACTTGAAGTTATAATGTATAAAAAATTAAGTAGTTTAATACTTTTAGGAAGTGTGAGAGAACAGATCATTTGAAATTATAGAAAAACAGATACAGCCTAATAACTTTAAGAAAGTTTAGATGGCATGGCCATAGAACTTTGAGCAAGTATCAGGACAGATGCTGATTAGTGAAATATGGATGAGTAAAAATCTTTAGAAGGCATCACAGAATGAGTTTTCATTTTGAACACATTTTAGGAATGTCATCTTTTGTACAATTACAGTACTGTTTGTTTGGACACCAAAATATTCCCCATACTACATACTGTTAGTAAGGAAATGGGATTTACAGAACGTAGTCAGGCATTCAGGTTGCTCCTACCTATGCATAGGTGGTATGGTGTGATTGAATGGCAATGAAAAGCCCCCTCTCCCAGATACCTTTTGCTGACCTCTCCTGCTACCTTACTTTGTCTGCTATACAGCATTGCTTAAGAGAAGTGATTTTCTTGGGGAAACTATTAAAAAGCACCTATGCTGGCTACACACACACACACACACACACAGACACACACGTGTGTGTGTGTGTGTGTCTGTGTGTGTGTATAATGTTTACTGATATACTAGAAGTCTTTCAACTTGTGTCATGCTTTTTTGTCTCTTACCTGTGCTATTGCCTAATGTCTGAAAAAATTTTTTCTTGCCCTGCCCCCTTTTGAGTCCCTGTTTTTTCAAAATTTTGCCTCCCCACCCCCCCAAAATCCATTCATCCCTCCTTTCTGTAATTCAGAGGGTATTAAGAAAAAAAAACTTCATATATTTGTCATAGTTTGTATTGTACAAATAGTTATTTATGTACATGTCTTATCACTTGATTCCCTAGAGGTGTGGCTGGGATCCTTTCTTAGTTACTTTTCTTTTCCTCTCTAATTTCCCTCATTGACTAGCTCTGTGCATTGTATGTAAGAGGCACTTATGGTATTTCAATAAGTGATCATAATATCTTTAACCTTGTAAATGATCAGTTACTAGCTGAAAGCAAGGTTTTGAAAGAAATTGAAACAAGAGATATGAGTTGGTATATTGGAAATAATACTAGACTTGGAGTTGAGACTCTGATACTGTCAATTGAGTCTAGTGACTGTGGGTTAGTCTCTTTCATTTTATAGAGGAAGAATAACAGACTTGTCTGCCTAGGACACAAGGTTGTGAAAAACATTTTGTAAATGGAAAAGTACTATATGAATGTGACTGGGGTTGGGGAAGGTGTAGAATCTAGGTAGAGGGTTTTCCTGTAATATCACCAAGGGAAGCAGATGGTCACCGATTTTTCTGGGGTGTGGGAGAAGAGAGTTGGAGTGATTTGGAGAGAATATCGCAGAGAGAATAGAAATGAAGGTGGAAATAAGAAATCATAAAATCTTAGAGGTCATCTAGTCCAATCCCAGAAGGAAACAGAAAGAGAACAAATACACAAACAAATAAATAAATAAATAAAATCCTTCCTCCACAAGATAGTCTTCTTTTTAATTATGAACTTGACAAAAATGAACATTGCCATATCCAGAGAACAAAAAGAGAATTGTGTATGAAACTTTGAAACTTTGATACATTTACCCTCAAGCTTATATTAAATTTAACATGATACCATTAATGCTGTCTTGTTGCCTATATCCACTTCTAAATGTCCTTCTGTTCTCTTCTGTGCATTTTAAAGATGTTTCATTTACATTCTATTCTTTTTTTCCTTGCATCACTAATACTAACTCCCCATCCCCTTACCCCCCCCAAAAAAAAAAGTTGTTCTTCCCTCTGCAAAGAGATGCTTCATTGATCCCCTTTACTGAGTCAGGAGTGGTTATTCCATTGATCAGAATTTATAGGTCTTTGAACATTGTTTTTCTTTAATCATGTTGTAGTAGTGTAAGTTGTTTGGGTTCTACTCACTTCACTCTATAACAATTCATTCAAGTTTCACAAGAATCCATCTGAATCTGTCCCCTTTGTCATTCTTTGTGTCAGGATGATCTCTTCCATTATATGCCAGAATACCGTTGGTGCATTTTCCAGTTGATGAGTACCTACTTGGTTTCCAGTTCTTTCCTACAATAAAAAAGTAATGTTACAAATGTTTGAGCAGGTGAGTCCTTTTTTCACTTTCTTTGATCCCTTTTTTGGAGTATATGACTAATAGTAGTATTGGTAGGTCAAAGGGCATGAAGAGTTTAATGATATTTTGGGGTATGGTTCCAAATTGTTTTCCAGAATAGTTGAGTCATTTTACAGTTTCGCTAACATTAATGTGCCTATCCTCCTACAAGCCTTTTGACATTTATCATTTTATATCTTGTCATTTTTTGCCAATCTGTGAGGTAGAACCTCAGAATGGTTTTAATTTTTTTGTATTCCTTCATTAGTCATTTGTAGCTTTTAAAATATGCTCGTTGATAGCTTTCTCTTTGTTCCCTTTTTCCTCCTCCTTTTTCTCATCTTCCTTCTCCTCTTGCCAGTTCACAAACTTTGACCATTTATTTACTGCCCTTTTTCTTGTACATGGGTATGAATTCCTTATATGGCTTTGCCATTAGACATTTATGAAAGAGAAATCTGTTACAAAGATTTTTCCCCTCAGTTAAATGTTTCTTTTCTTATTTTAACTGCATTGTGTGTGTATGTGTATAAAACCTTTTCAGTTTTATTTTATCAAAATTGTATGTTTTTTTTTATTAACTTCTCTATCCCCAACTTAGTCAGTAGCTCTTCTTCTTTCCAAGTTGTGAAAGGTATACCCTTCCATTCTCTTCTGATTTGTTCATGATATCAATCCTTTATCTCTGCATCAGATGTATGTAGTTGAAGTTTATTGTGGTCAATAGGGTTTGAGATGTTCATAAAACCCAATTTTTCCCAGATTGCGTTTATGTTCTTCTAGCAGTTTTTGTTGAGTATTGAGCTCTTAATGCAGTAAGATGATGTCCTTGCCATGCTGCTACATTCACTTGCTTCTGGGTTTGTGTACCCAATAGGTGTTTTATCTATTAACTTTTCTATTTTTTAACCTGTATCAAATAATTTAGATGATTATTGCTTTGTATTCTAGGTTGTCATCTGGTATTAGTACCATACTGCTCTTTTCTTTATTCTCCTCATCTTTTCAGTCACTGTGGCTTGAACCTAGGGTTGTCATTTCTAATTCCTTACATTTAGGCTCCACAGGTACTCTACACAACAGCGAGGCCACCTCCTGACTCTGTGTGTTTTAATTGGCCTTCCCCTGTGCCTGAAGGTTTTCCTTCTTCACTGCCTCCTGATTTCCATGGATTCCTTCAAGTTTCAGCTAAAATGTCACTATCTCCTAGTGTTTCTGGGTCCCCTCAACACGAGTGTCTTAACTCTGAGATTATTTCCCTTTCATTCTTTATGTACCTTGTATGTACAGTAGTAGTTTCCATATTGTTTTCAGTATTAGAATGTGAACTCCTTGAGGGCAGGGACTGTTTTTGCCCTTCTTTGTATCTTAAGGTGAATTTTGTTATTTTGTTTCATTTTATTAACAGCCCTTCCGTAGTCTGGTAAGATACTTAAATCTATAAATTATTCTTGTTCCAGTTTTTAACATTTGCACAGCCCAACCATGAACAATTTATTTTTAGAGTGTTTTATAATTATATTCATATAGTTCCTGTGGGAAATCGAGATAGCTGGACTTCTTGAGACAGTATACATTCTCTAATTATATAGAGTAAAATTTATTTTTCTAACCCTTCATCCTGGCTTTTGTTGGTAGGATACAGAAATAATGATGAATTTTGTGGGTTTATTTTATATTATGTTATGTAGAACAGGTGCTTGACAGAGTCAGATTCTACCTCAGATAATTGCTTTATGACCCTGGGCAAATTATCTCTCAGACTCAGTTTCTTCATTTGTAAAATGGGGATGGTAATAACACAGGGTTGTTGTGAGGATTAAGTGAGGTAATATATGTGAAGCACTTTGCAAATCTTAAGTTAGTGATTTATTTAAATTCTCCATTTCTTTTTCTTTTAGTCTAAGCATTTTATATTTTTGAAAAAATTCAACTGTTTCATTTAAGTTAGTTTTGTTGGCATACAATTGGACAAAATATTTTGTAATAAATTTCTTTATTTCCTCATCATCTGATGTGAATTTCCTTTTTATTTTGGCAATTTGGTTTTTCTCAGTTAGTGGTTTTATTAGCTTAAAACAGTTTATGCTTGTATCAATTTAATTTTTCTAATAACAATTTTTCTCTTTAATTTTTAATATTTCTATTTTCATAGCTTTTTGGGTTTTCTGAGTATATGTTTCTATTTATTTTCTGGTTGTATGCTACATTCATTTATCTCTTTTCTCTTGTAGCTAAAAGTGTTTGGAGAGAGACATTTTCCTGTTTTGTAGGTTGTCTCATTCCTGTGATTTTCTTTAATGAAATTAAGTCTCACCTGCAATCCCATCTTGTAGAGGAAAAAAAGCCTTTCCAAATTCCCCTTAATTCTAGTGCCTTCTGTAATTGAATTAACTTTTCCTTGAGGCACTTAGCTTCTGTGCAGTTCAGTACATATATTGCTGTTACTTCTTTACTTATGTTGTCTTTAAACAACAGTTTCCTTGGTTATAACAATATAGTGTTTAAGATGTTTGAAAACGGCTCTCGGGCACATCCTGTCCCAATCTTCTTTTCTCTAGACTGAATAAACTTCCTTAGTTTCTTCAACTGATCTTTGGGTGGCATAGTTTCAAATCTACTTTCCATCACAATTGTTTTGTCGAATAAGCTACAGCTCGTTAATATTACTTCCTAAAATGGGGTCCCCCAAACTAAGTATGATTCTCAATATACCAGATCCAGAAAGAGCATATATCACCTTCCTTATTCTAGACAGTGCTTCTATTAATGGAGTCTGAGATTGCAATGGATCAGTATTTTGTTTCCCTTGTCACACTTATCTTGAGTGTACTGTCCACTGAAATCCTTTGTTTCTTTTTTTTCCCCTCCTGAATGCAAAGCCATATCCCCACTGCCTTAAAGGTACAATAAATGAAAAAAAATTTTTTAGAGTATTTGTCTCTCAAATTTTGTTTCTTAAATCCACTGTTCTAGACTGTGGAAATCTTTTTGGATCCCAGTGCTGTCATCCCACATATTATCTATTACTCTGTTCATGACATCTGCAAATTTTGTAAATACGCCATCTTTGTCTTCATCTGAAACATTAATATGTTGAATAGAATAAGGAAATGATAGAGCTATAGCAATCTTGAATAATCGCTGAGTTGAAGTTGATTAATCATGGAATTTTGGGTCATGCTGTTTAAATAAATTTGAAATTCACCTAAATACCTTTTAATATTGTCCACATCTTTCTAAACTGCCCACAGGGATATTGCAAGAATTATCAAATGTTTTGCAGAAATCTAGGTATACCATACTTCTGGTATTTCCCTGATTCAACAGCCTAAAAATCCCCAAAAGGAAATGAGGTTAGGCTAGTGTGGCTTGACGAGTCTGTGGTAATGTTAATTCTTCCCTTTTCAAGTGCTTACAAACTATTCCTTAAATAAGATGTTCTGTATTTCCCTCCCCAGGAATTGATGTTAAAGTTGGCCAGTCCATGCTTTGAAGACTCTACCTTGTGGCCCTTTTAGGAAAGTGGCACATTTTTCTGAGGCCTGTCCTGCAGAACTTTAGTTTTTGTGAGTTTTTTTCCAAGCTCACAGACAGCTGTTTACCCACGAACTCAAAAGTTGCTTTAGTATATTGGGATGTTTATCTGGACCTGTTGACTTGAATACAATTACCTGGCCTTGCTTCTATTTTCCATATACATCCTAAAGTCCTGAGTTGGTTGAGTTCCCAGTACAGTGATGATAATTGTCTTTTTTAGCCAGCTCCTTTTTTTTCTTCATCAGAATAATTTTATCTTAATCAGATTTTCATTCTTGAAAGCTTTGAAAGTATTTTGAAAGTCAGTTTTCTTGTTCTGACTTCCTTTGTAGAATCTTTGAAATATATTTTCCCAAGGTCTACAGTATGTCTGTGTAGAGTTTATGCCTTGCCATCCCCTTATTATGGGATCACTCCCAAGATCCCATAATTTCTGCTTATCAGCCAATTCTTTTGTTATTTTTCCTTTTTCCTGGTTAAGTACTTCATTTGACCTTTGAACCAACTGAGAGAAGCTCTCATAACCCTAAAATGGAACTGTGTGAATGATGGAATGATTTTGTTTAAGTAACGTTTTTCTACTAAAACCACTTCCTTTTCTGTAGTGATACAGGCAGTCAGCAAAGCTGTATGTGAACATTAAGTGTTCTTGTATTCAAGGGAAGCACTGTGGTGGTGTAGAAAAGCAAAGATGAAGAAATTACCTTGTGTGAAAGGCTCTTTCTTATTTGGTTTCAAGTAAATACCCATGTCTTGTGAAGATAGTCCTAACTGATACATCCATATGCTAATGCAAACTTCCTGTGGCTCTCCCCTGAACTATAGGACTATATAGTTTTATGTAGGAAATGACATTTGGTATCTTACTAGGAAAGTAAAAAGTTAATAAAAGAAGAATGCTGCTAACTCTTAATTTACTTGTAGTAATGGGAAAAAGAGAACATATGGATAAAGTAATCATGTGAATCATTTGTGTAGGGCTTTAAGGCTTGTAAAATGCTTTCATAAGCATTTTAAGAGGTAGGTGCCCTTATTCCCAATTTGTAGATGAGAAAACTGAGGCTTGGAGAAGTTAAGTAAGTTGCCTTGGGTCACACAGTTTGAAGCAGGCATTGAACTAGTCCAATGTTTTCTCCATTGTACCACCCAGATGCCTCTCTTAGAAAAGCCTGGGCCTGTAGAACTGGGAGGAGAGATGAGAAAGGGAAAACTCTCATCTCTTGACACCACTGTTTTATTCAGGGCCATTGCCCTCTATTGGGTTCCTTCTGTCACCATGTCCTCCCCTGCTGCCATCCAGGATGCTGGCAAGGTTAGGGTCACCCAGTTTCCTCCTGTCTTCTAGTCCCTAATAACATGTATACTAGTTTTTTAAGTGTTGAAAAGGTTGATTAGCTTAACGCAATACAAAAGAAATGTAATGGTGATGGTGAGGGGTAGGATTGGGGAAAGGGGAGCATAGGGTCCTGGAATATTTGGAAAGGGTTCCAGTTGCAAAAGTTTTTATCATTTAATCTGGGCCTCCAATACTAACCGCAGAGCACTTTGTCTTAGTTCGTCTTGACTTGCCATCTCTTTTGTTTTCCTGCCTAAAAATAATATTTATTCCTAATTCCTCTGCTCTGGATTTGGTTGGGCACTTGCTAACATTTTAACTTCTGCAGCCTATCCTTCCAGTCTTCAACCATGTTGGAGGCAATCTATGTGTGGGACAAATAACCCCCACTTTACCCCCAGTGGTCCCTTTTGGTTCAGCTGTTTTGTGAGTTTTTTACCTAAATTTCTGTTGGCTCTCCTGTTTGTCTTGCAACAAGAAAGCTTTGGTTGCAGATAAAAAAGGTCATCTCTTGATTGTGTTTCTGGCCTTAAGTTAAGGTTTATTTCATTGCTAAACTGGAGGGTTTCTCTAGCCCCCCTTTATTTTGTTTTGTTTCCTCAACTCCTCTCTCTGCCCTACTTATTGGCTGCCTGAAACAAATCGGTCACCTAGATATTTCCATGTTAACATGATACTTGTTGTGGAAATGGTCTGATTTATGCCCAAATCCTTGGTGCCTGAGTGTAGAAGCTCATGCTTCTTACCATAAGGCTTCCTGTCCTAGAATGACTTAATCTTTACCTATGATTCACTGAACTGAGCTGTTTTGATATAGTCGCCAGGGTCAGTGAGTATTGGTTACCTTTCTTTGCTTTCAGCTTGCTGAATCACTGGCCCAGAGTTGGGGTGTGTATCCTATCAGCCACCTTTTTTTTTTAAATCATAATTAGAAAATGAATGCAAATAACTTTATATCCAAATACTCTATCTCTGTGTTTCCCCTCTATGTCTCTCCCCCCCCCCAATGACCAGAAAAGCCTTATGTCCATACACTGAATCTTTGACATTTTCATCTTAGTCAGTAGTTTCAGCCCTTCCCAGGAATCTTCAATGAGTGGATACTGAGTAATGTAATTGAATAGGTTTAGTACCTGTCTTTATTTTTCCCTTTTCACCAACTCATGCAGCTGTTAATGAATAGTGAAATGACCTATATGTGAGGGAGGAGAGTTGAATATCTGAGTTATAAATCTGCAAATGACAGAGAATTGGTCAGAATTATTTAGTGTGTTGTACTCTTGAGCATAATTTTGTTGGAGCTGAAATAAGGTATTACCATTTAGCAATACTAAAATAACCAGAGAGATCAAAGGTGACCCACAAAGCTCTGTCCTGGGCCCTCTTCTCTTCTCCTTCTAGTAATATAGGTAGTCAGCAAAGCTGTATGTGAACATTAAGTGTTCTTGTATTCAAGGGAAACACTGGTGGTGTAGAAAAGCAAAGATGAAGAAATTACCTTGTGTGAAAGGCTCTTTCTTATTTGGTTTCAAGTAAATACCCATGTCTTGTGAAGATAGTCCTAACTGATACATCCATATGCTAATGCAAACTTCCTGTGGCTCTCTCCTACACTATAGGACGATGTAATTTTATGTAGGAAATGACATTTGGCATCTTACTAGGAAAGTAAAAGGTTAATAAAAGAAGAATGCTGCTAACTCTTAATTTACTTGTAGTAATGGGAAAAAGAGAACATATGGATAAAGTAATCATGTGAATCATTTGTGTAGGGCTTTAAGGCTTGTAAAATGCTTTCATAAGCATTTTAAGAGGTAGGTGCCCTTATTCCCAATTTGTAGATGAGAAAACTGAGGCTTGGAGAAGTTGAGTAAGTTGCCTTGGGTCACACAGTTTGAAGCAGGCATTGAACTAGTCCAATGTTCTTTCCATTGTACCACCCAGATGCCTCTCTTAGAAAAGCCTGGGCCTGTAGAACTGGGAGGAGAGATGAGAAAGGGAAAATTCTCATCTCTTGACACCACTGTTTTATTCAGGGCCATTGCCCTCTATTGGGTTCTTTGGTGATTCCGTTGGCTCCAGTGGTTTCAACAATCATTTCAATGCTAATGATTCTCAAATCTACTTATCCAGCCTTTACCCTCTGCTAAGCTCCAGTGTCATATCTACACCTGCCTCTCAGACATCTCAAACTAGATGTCCTATAGACATCTTAAACTCAGTATATTCAAAACTGAACTCTACACTTTTCCCCCCTTTGAAACTTCTCTATTAATATAGTATGGTAGTACCATCTTCACAGTGCTCTAGGCTTATAGTCTAGTTGCCATCCTTGACTGCTATCTCTCACTCCCTCCCCCCCATATTCAAACCGTTGCTAAAGCCTGTAAGATGTCACCTTTGTATCCTCTCTACAGTATGCTCCGTTTTCTTCTCTGATACTACCACCACCCTGGTGCATGCTTTCATGACTTCACACCTGGGCTATTGCAATAGCCTGCTGATTGATTTCCCAGTCTTAAGTCTACCTCCACTCCACTCCATCCCTCCATTTAACTACCAGAGTAATTTCCCTATAGCTCTTTCATATCTGACCATGTAACCTCCCATTCAGTAAACTCCAGCAGCTCCCTATCACCTCCAGGATCAAACAGAATCCTCAATGTGTCATTCCAAGCCCTTTACAATCTTTCTCCCTCCTACCTTATACACCTTCACATAGTCTTTATTCCAGTGACACTAGGCTTCCTTGCTGTTCTATAAACAAATACTCCATCTGTTTACTCTAGGCATTTTCTTTGCTGCCTCCTCCGTGCTTGGGATGTCTCCCTCCTTATCTCTCCATCCTGTATACTCTCGCTTCCTTCCTTCAAGTCCCAGCTAAAATCTCCCTTCTACAGTAAGCCTTTTCCATTCTTTTTTAATTATGGTTCCTTTCCCTCTGTCAGTTATTTCCTATTTATCCTGTATATGGCTTATTTATGCTTCATGTTTGCAGGTTGTTTTCCCCATTAGATTGTGAGCTCCTTGAGGGCAGGGACTGATTTTTGCCTTTTTTGTGTCCCCAGCACTTAGCACATGCCTGGCACGTTACTACTTATTGACTGACTGAAGGGAGGAAGAAAAACTGTGGTTCCTTGATTTGAGCATGGGATTAAAGATTGGTCTTTACATTTGGAGTTCATATATTTCTCTTTTAATTTTAGATTTATTGATGTTTTTTGTTTTTCATATCGAGATCAAGTTTTAGATATTCTCTCCCCAGCTTACCACTCTCTAATTGAACATTCTTTTGTTTAAAAAAATACATTAAGCAAAAATAGTGATAGCATCTGCCTGTATATGCAAGATTCTGCCCTTGTAGTCCCCTACCTCTCTGCCTAGAGAAGGAACTATTTCATTATTTATTCTTTGGGAGGGGCTTCATAAAAGCATTTTGCCCTCTGTTATCTTTTGTTCACTCCTTGTGAAGTGTGCATATTCACTATGAAAGGTAGTATAGTTAAAGGGAAGCTAGTCTAGCAAGTGCAGGGTGATGACCTGGGAAGGCACTGAGGGGTGGAGGGATTGGAGGTCATGGTGAGGAAAAAGAGTAGCTTCGGAGGTCCCAAGTCGTAGGGAAAGATGGAATAATAAAACATTGTGATCCGATAAAAGAATTTCAGAGTTCATGAACTTGGAAGTGAAACACTGGTGGGTGATGACAGGAGCAAAGTATGACCATCTATTACAGTCAGTAAGTCAACTAGCATTTATTAATTGTCCGTTATGTGCCAGGCCCAGTGCAAAGCACTGGGGATACAAAAAAGGGGCAAAAGACAGTCTCTGCTCTCAAGGAGCTCACATAGTCTAATGAGAGAGACTTTTTTTTTTCTTTTGGATTTGACAGACTGATTCTTTTATTTATGGCTGTAGCTATCACTATTTTAAAGAAGCACAACTATGAAAAAGGACAGAAAAGATGAAACTTGAGTGGGTACATGCATTTTAATAGTTAACGGTACACAGTGTTCTTACATATTAGTGGTCAGAGATTAATTTCTCTTGTGTTTACCTGGAGAAGTGATTATTGAAAAATATGTGGAATTTATGTAATCTATGACTTTCAGAAATAACTATATAGTGTTACAGGTTGAAAAAAGTTCAAGATACTAATATAGCAAATATATACCTGTGTAAGTACTCAGAAAAAATGCATATTGCAAAAATCATTCATTAATTATACAAATCCAATAACAATAGGAATATAAAAATGACACTACAGAATTTTTTCCATTAAAGAGTTATGTGTGTTCTAAGTCCATAGTTTAATCCACAAGGTCACCCTTCAGTTCCCTTTAGACAGAAGCATGCTATGAGTTTTAATTTCTAATTTGAATCAGTCCCCAATACACCACTAGCATAAAGCCCATTTAAGCAGGTATACAGGTAGCAGCTTCCTCCTCTGTGTCAGCTCTGTGAGGGAGACAATTTGCAAACAAACAAGATATATACAAAGATATATACAAGGTGAATTAGAGATGATCGACAGAGGGGAGGTACTAAGATTAAGAAGAATGGGAAAGGCATCTTGCAGAAGAGCATCCCAGGAATGGGGAGCAGCCAGTGAAGACCCTCTGGGCTAGGGGATGGCTGTGTTGGGTCTTTGTTGAAGAACATCAGGGAGGCCATTGCTTAATCACAGAGTAAGTAGAGGAGGCAAGATGTAGGAAGGGGCCAGGACACGAAGAGCTTTAAAAGCCCTACAGTGGATTTATATTTGATCCTGAAAGCAATAGGGAGTCACTGGAGTTTATAGGGAGGTTATGTGTCAGACCTGTTCCTTAGGAAGATCAGTTTAGCAGCTGAGTGGAGGATGGATTGGTGTAGGGAGAGGCTTGAGGCAGGGAGACTGGCTTTCAGGTTATTGCAGAGAAGAGGGGGCATATAGTTGAGCGGTTAAAAAGGTAGAAATGATAGGACTTGACAGCTGATTGGATATAGAGAGAGTCCAGGATGACCTGTAGGTTGTCAGCCAGAGTGACTAGGAGGATGGGAATAAGTATCCAGGAGAAAAGGGTGTTCCACAATATAAAGGCTTCAGAGCGATTAAAAAAAAATTAAAAATATTGAGAAAAGGCCACTAAATTTGATAATTAGGAGATAATTAACAACCTTGAAGAGAAATTTTTCAATTGAGTGTTGACGTCAGAAATCAGACTGCAAAAAGTTAAGACAGTGAAAGGAAAGGAGGAAGTAGTGAGTTGGTTGGTTGTTGACATTTCTCTAAGAGGACCAAAATGACATCATTATGTTGGGGTCAAGGTACAGTATGTCCAACTGTGACTGATTAGATCAATATGAGCTCAGAAGGCTCTACCACAAGTCGGGTACGAAGAGTCCATGTAAACATTTGGAGTAGAGATGTCTCTAAATTTGTGCATCTCATGTTTCTTTTGAGCTACTGAAGTTCTGCTTTACTCATACAGTACAGCACCTTCTTTGTTGTGGGCACACCCATGCTGGGCAGTCTTGTGCCAGTGTCTCCCTTGTCTTATGATCAATTTCAGAGTTTTTTAGAGAAACTTTGAGAGTGTCCTTGTATCACGTTTTCTCACCTCTGTGTGAGTGCTTATCTTGTGTGAGCTCTGTGTAAAAGTCTTTGAAGTAAACATACTTATAGCATTTGAACAACATGGGCAGTGAGAGGGGACCTCAGTTTCTTGTATGTTATCTTGTCAGAATTTTCCTAAGACAATTCAAATGGAAGTGATACAATTTCTTGGCACGTCACTGGTATATACTGTCCAGGTTTCACAGGCATAAAACAATGAAGTCAGCACAACAGCTCTGTAGATCTCCAGTTTAGTAGGCTTTCATTTTGCTGTACACCAGATCTCTGAAAGCTCTCCCGTCCTTTTCTGCTCCACTGTTGTCAACCTTGTATTGGCTCAGTTTTTCCTCCAAGATAGCCATGAACTGTCCACTTCAGAGAAGCACTCTATTCTGTCGACATAAGTCTTTTGATAGTTGTCTTGGCTTGAGGCTGCTGCTTATATTGAATGTGAATAGTTAGCCTGCAGAGGATAAGTCTGTGATTGGTCCAACACTCTGTACCACACATTGCTTTTGTCTCTTTCACATCCTGTCTCTTCTCCTTATAATGACAGGTCTACTGAATGCCAATATTTGCTACAAGGGTGCGTCCATGAAATTTTATTCTGCTTAGGTAAACAGACAGTGTTGCTGATGAGAAGGTCATGAGATGTATAAGTCTCCTATACAGTCTTGAGTATAGCTTAAGTGGAATGCAAGAGTAAGTCATGGCAAGTGAACAAATTAAGGGACTGAGAATTTAGGGTGTCAGGGAACATTAATATGTATTTTGAAGACTTTTAGTATGAGGACAGATTTGGGATGAAGAGAGACTGTGAGTCAATCACTGAACTCATTGAGGAAGGAAAATCAGTATCCTGTAGGTCTGTGTGCCAGAATATTGATAGAGCGATAAATAAGGGTGAAATTAATCTCAAAAGAAGAGAAGTTACTGGGTGGTGGTAATATAATGAGAGTCTGAAGGTGATAGTTGGAAATGAGGAGAATTAGGACTATCCCTATCACAAGCAGTAAGTTGAAGGCATTTATGAAAGTGCAACCTATACTGGAGGTTGTGGTTAGGCTATTTCATCAGGAGGGATCCAGGTCTTCCTAAGTGCCAGAAAATAAGAAGAGTAAAAGAAAAGGTTTAAATGAAAGCAAGTTTATTAACTATGGATCAGGCCATCTAGAGGGTCCAGTAGAAGGGGGAGGGGTAGATCTGGAGTAGGTCATTGGGTAGGATTGAAGGGGATAGAAATAAGGGAAGGGGTACTGGAAGATAGGGAAGAGGGTTTGTACATGCCTGTCAGGAGTTTAGAATCAATGGGATGGGGAAAGTATGACCAAGTGGGAATATGACAGCCATTGAGGAATGAGTTCAGGCAGATTTTCAATGGCTGGAGAAGACCGTTGAGAAGGGTTGGTATCAGGGCCTTCCCTGGATGTCTTGTCTTGTTGCTAGTTGCAGTATGGAGTCCTATAAGGCCCCACTCCCAGTAGGCAGGAGCAGACAAAGGTTAAGTTTAGGGGAGTCCAGCAGGAGGTGGCAATTTTAGGTGGGTCTGATTTGTGAATGGCCTCTGGAATGCTGCAGAAGGCCAGGAGACAAAGACAGAGGCCTGAAGCCTAGGTCTTGGGCTGGCTCAGCACTCCTTGAGAAAACTTAAGAGAAAGGTGACCATAGCCAGGTGGATTGGATCTGAGGCTGCTGCAGGAATTCTCAGGGGAAGGCAGAGGCTATAGGTGAGCGGGCCAGATGCTAGGCTTGCATGATATTCCCTAGAAGGTCACGGTAGCCAAGACAGAAAACGTAAGTGCCAAGGTTGGATTTGGTATTTAAGTCTCTCAAAATATTTTTCTTAAAATAACTCTGGCTCTCATTGTATAAGTATTCTTATTCCCACTTTATGGTATTATTATCCTCATTTTCTAGAAGAAACTGAGGCCTAGGGAGATTAAGTGACCTTGCCCAAAGACAAGCCAAAAAGCTGGTAAGTGACAGAATGGGGACTAGAACCCAGCATCTGATATACTGTTTCCAGTGTATCACATTGCATCTCCCCATGGTCAATCTTGAGCTGTCTTGTCAAGGAAGATAGGAATATAGTATGGTAGATAGGAAAATATGATTTTTAAAAAGTTTTACTATACTCACTAGAACAAACATTTTGTTTTTAGATGTTGGTCATTTCTCACTACATACCCAGCATCCCTGTAGGTTTCTTATGAAGAAAAACTGTAAAGGAGACACATGAATTTTCTTACAATATTCACAGTACACTATGCTTGAAGTCCACTACCATTTGGCCAAATGGAGGAAAGTACATTTCATAATCTCTAGGGCCAAGATTGGTCATTATGCTCAGAGTTTGTTTCAATGTTGTTTTCCTTGATGGTAATAAAGTTACTGTGAATATTATTTTCCTGGTGCCCCTCATTTTACTTTTTGTATTAGTCTTCTCATGTTTCTGCAAATCCTGAATATTCTTTACTTCATTCAGTCTAGTAATCTGTTACATTCATACGTTTGGGGTAGATGAGCATGTGAAGACTTCCCCTTATGGAATGGGTGGAGTGGGAGCCCTTAGAGCTTGGTCAGGCATTGAAGATGTCAAGGTCATTACTGCCAGTCATTCTGACTTTTGTCTTGCCACTGGACTCTGATGACTCTGGAAGAGAGAGGGAGGCTGATGACTTTGTGCACCTCTGCCTCACTAAATCCAATGCATGCAGCAGTCAAGACATCACCCCATGAGGTCACTGATTCTTTTTGAAACAAAGGATGAACAGCAACATTTGTATGTCACTCTATATTCAGCCACTCACCAATGGAAAGAGTGCCTACTTTCTATTTTTTTTTTTATGCTGCCATCAAGTATTTTTATGAATATTTTGGTACATGGTAAGCCTTCCTTGCTGTCTTAGACATCCTTGGGGGTATGCCTACTAGTGTGATCTCACGTACATTCAGATTCTTTCACAGGACAATTGGATCAATTCACAGCTAGGGAGAATGTTAGGGTAGCTTGAATAAAGGCCTGGAAGTAGCCCAGGAGTATTTTAGTACAAGAAAGCTAACTTGGCTGGAGTGTATGCTGAAGAGTGAAGTATAGTGGAAGATGAGAGCAGGTAGCGTAATTGTATCACTGAAGACAGCATTCATTTCTTTGGCACCATACCAATTTATGAACCTATCATCTCATACTGTACAGTTATCTCTTTCACATCATAACTTTCCCCATCGTGGTTTTTGATATATTATGAGTCAGCATAAGAAATTAAATGGAAAGTTTTTAGGAGTTTTGCAGAGGCTGTAAGATGACATGCGAAGTCAAGCAGATGACGCAGAGCCTCCAAATACTTAACCCAAATTTTACTGTAAAGGTACTGTAAATACCTCATAAAAGAAAAAGAAAAAACAACTTTTTTTCTGATATGAAGGGAGGGCCAAATAATTTTATGAGGATTTTCCAGATTGTAGAGGCACTGCACTCCTCACCCTCACGATGTGCAAGGGATAAGTTTAGTGCTATAATTGTTGCACCATACATGGTTTTCTCTCCATTCATGTTGACACTACCACTTCCATAGTCAGCAAGCATGTAAGGTACTATTCTAGGCACCAGTGCACAACTTTGTTCATTTTATATTCCTACCATTTTTTTGAGATCATTTGCAATCCTTGCCCACCCTACCATTCTCATTTGAACTCACGTTGATATCCTGTACTAAAATCAGACTAGCCTTTTGATGTTATCCTGGTTGCACCTTTTATTTTGCTACCTTTCACTCATTTACTTCCCTTTTCTGCATCTTCCTTTCCTTTCCCTTGACCTCTTTTCTAGTCTAAGCTTTGTCGCTAACTAGCTTTGTGATTTGGGGCAAGTTATTTAAATTCTGTGGTCCCCTGTTTCTTCATCTCTAAATGAAAGGATTGGATTATATAGATTCTGTCCTGTTCATAAACCTACTCATCCTTTAATCCTGAGTCCAGATGTAACATTCTTCATGAATACTTCTGTCACTCTTAGAGAAATGATCTTTTTTGCCTCTAAATTTGCATGTCATATTATGTGAATTTCAAGGAACTAATCGTAAATTTCCTGATATTATAATTGTTTAGCACATAGCATAGCATGTAAGCTAGTGCCTTGTGAGAGGCATAGTACCTTTTTAAAAATAACTGTTGAAAATACTTAGTTGTTAAGAAAAACTATCAAGAAGTTTGCGTTGATGCAGACTTTAATGGTTTATGTAATTGTCATTCAAAAGTTCATGACCAAACCAAGGGACTGAGAAGATCCCAGGAGATAAAATGGATGATTTTGATGATATAAAAATTTTTTAAAGTTTTTCACAAATATAACTAATATAGTTCACGTTAAAGGGAATCAGATAACTGGGGGGAAAATCTTTGCATCAGATTTCTCTGATAATGGTGTCATATCTAAGATACAAAAGTAATTCAAATTTATACGACTAACAGCCATTCACTAATTGTTGTTTGTACTTTGTTCTTGAAAAGGGAAAGTGGTGGTGATGCCATGACTTGCAAGTGAATAGGATTTGAGTGAAAGAGGACTGTGCAAAATCACTCACCTCTAATTACATGTAAAAACAATTTTCAATATTCATTTTAAAAATTGAGTTCCAAATTCTATCCTTCCTTCCCCACCCCCATTATTTAGAAGGCAAGCAATTTGATATTGGTTAAACATGTATAGTCATACAAAACATATTTCCATATTAGCCATGTTGTAAAAGTAAATATAGACCAAAATAAAAACACAAGAAGAATGAAGTCAAAAAAGTATGCTTCGAACTGTGTTCAGACTCCATCAGTTTTTCTCTAGGGATGGATGGCATTTTTTATCATAAGTTTTCAGAGTTGTCTTAGATCATTGTAATGGTGAGAATAGCTAAGTCATTCACAGTTGATCATCATGCAATATTGCTGTTACTGTGTATGGTGTTCTGGTTATACTCATTTCACTTGGCATCAGTTCATGTAAGTCTTTCCAGGTTTTTCTGAGAGCATCTAGATCATCATTTCTTATAGCATAATAGTATTCTATCACAATCATATACCACAAATTGTTCAGCCATTCCCCAATTCATGGGCATCCCCTCAATTTCCAATTATTTGCCATCAGAAAAGAGCTGTTATAAATATTTGGTCATGGTTCCAAATTCCTCTAAATAATGGTTGAATCGGTTCACAGCTCTACCAGCAGTGCATCAGTGTCTCAATTTTCACACATCCCGTCCAACATTTGTCATTTTCCTTTTTTGTCCTATTAGCTAATCTAGTAGGTATAAGATAGGACCTCAGAATTGTTTTAATTTGTGTTTCTCCAATCAGTAGTGGTTTAGAGCATTATTTTTCATATGGCTATACATAGGTTTGCTTACGTCATCTGAAAACTGACTGTTCATATGTTTTGATCATTTGTCCACTGAGGAATGGCTCTTTAAATTTGACTCATTTCCGTATATATTTGAGAGATGAGGACTTTTATCAGAGAAACTTGCTCCAAAATTTTTTTCACAGTTATGATTACTAACTGTATTTCCCTCCCTCCTATTTCCCCAGTTTATTTTATTCTCTCTCTCCTTTTACCCTTTTCCTCCTTGAAAGTGTTTTGCTTCTTACTGTTGCCTCTCACAATCACCTTCCCTTCTATGAGTACACCATTCCCCCCTTTTCTTATCTCCTTTCCCTCCTAATTTCCTATAGGGCAACATAGATTTCTACACCCAATTGAGTGTGTATGTAATTCCCTCTTTGAGCCACTTCTGATGAGAGTAAGGCTCAGGTGTTCTCCATCACTTCCCGGATCTTAACCTCCGTTGTAAAAGCTCTTTCTTGCCTCTTTTATGTGAGATAATTTACCCCATTCTACCTCTCCCTTTCCCTTTCTACCAGTGAATCCCTCTTTTTCATCTCTTAATTTTATTTTTTGGATATCATTCCATCATATTCAACTCACACCTCTGCCATCTGTCTATATATACTCCTTCTAATTGCCCTAATAATGAGAAAGTTCTTATACGTCACAAGTATTTTCTTCCTATATAGGAATGTAAACAGTTTTTAACCTTATTAAACCCCTTATGACTTCTCTTTCCTGTTTACCCTTTTATGCTTCTCTTGAGTCTTGTATTTGAAATTTTCTACTCAGCTCAGGTCTTTTTATCAGGAATACTTGAAAGTCTTCTATTTCATTGAATATCCATTTTTCTTCTGAAGGATTATACTCAGTTTTGCTGGGCAGATGACTTTTGGTTGTAATCCTAGCCCCTTTGCCCTCTGGAATATCGTATTGTAAGCCGTCTGAGTATTTAATGTAGAAGCTGCTAAATCTTGTGTTATCCTGACTGTGGCTTCATGGTATTTGAATTGTTTCTTTCTGGCTGCTTGCAGTATTTTCTCCTTGACCTGACAACTCTGGAATTTGGCTATAAATATTACTGGCAGTTTTCCTTTTGGGACCTCAGGAGGTGATTGGTGGTTTCTTTCAATTTCTATTTTACCCTGTGATTCTAGATTATCAGGGCAGTTTTTCTTGATAATTTCTCGAATGATGATGTTTAGGCTCTTTTTTTATCATGGCTTTCAGGTAGTCCAATATTTTTAAAATTATCTCTCCTGGATCTATTTTCTAGGTCAGTTGTTTTTCCAGTGACATATTTCACAGTCTTCATTTTTTTTTATTCTTTTGGTTTTGTTTTATTGTTTCTTGATGTCTAACAGAGTCATCAGCTTCCACTTGCTCAATTCTAATTTTTAAGGAATTATTTTCTTTAGTGAGGTTTTGTACCTCCTTTTCCATTTAGCCAATTCTATTTTTTAAGAAGTTCTTTTCTTCAGTGAATTTTTGTACGTCTTTTTACATTTGGCCAATTCTACTTTTCAAGGCATTCCTCTCCTCATAGGATTTTTGTACCTCTTTTACCATTTGGCTTAGTCTGTTTTTTAAGATGTTACTTTTTTCAGTATGGTTTTTTTTTGTGCCTCATTTGCCAAACTGTTTTTTTCACATGATTCTTCATGATTTTCTTACATCACTTATTTCTTTTCCCAATTTTTCCTCTACCTCTCTTACTTGATTTTCTTTTTGTAGGCAGTTGGGGTTAAGTGACTTGCCCAGGGTCACACAGCTAGTATCTGAGGTCAGATTTGAACTCAGGTCCTCCTGACTCCAGGGCTGGTGCTCTATCCACTGTGCCACCTAGCTGCCCCTCTTACTTGATTTTTAAAATCCTTTTTGAGCTCTTACCTGGCCTGAGACCAATTCATATTTTTCTTTTAAGATTTTGGATGTAGGTGTTTTGACCTTGCTGTCTTCTTCTTAGTATGTTTGGATCTTCCTTGTAGTAGTTTTCTATAGTTAGAATTTTTTTTCTGTTGATTGCTTATTTTTTCCATCCTATTTCTTGACTTTTAACTCTTTGTTAAAGTATTGCACAGTTGGGCAACGCAGCTCTCTCTCTCTCTGTCTTTGTCTTTCTCTCTTCCTTTTTTCCCTTCTTTCCCTTCCATCTGCCCATGTAGGGTATCATACCCTTACCTAAGGGTGATTTGCAGAAAGAAATGTAAATTTTAATCTCTGAAACCTTTTTTTTCCTTCAGGATCACTCCTTAAATCCAAATCATTCAGGCTTTCATTGATTGGTTAACAATAACCAGGCCAAGCCCCTCTTGGTCATTGTTTGGGCCCTGATTGGCTCAGAGTGAATGTAAATAGCAGTTATTTCTATTTTGGCTAGAAACCCTGAGGATCTTCCCCTCCCAGATTGCTTTTTTTTTTTTGACTAGGTAAAGAGGCCTGACGTAATTTCTTACCTAGCCTTAATCATTGAATGGGTGGTGCCTCGGTCAAACTGAGAACTATTAAAGACTTTAACTTAAACAGGCCAAGGTCTTCCACTGCATCCCAGGGTCATCTCCAGTCATCCTGATCTATATCTCACCATTGGACTCAGATGGCTCTGAAGGAGAAAGTGAGGCTTGTGACTTTGCACAGCCCTCCTTCACTTAAATCTAGTTCACTTGCATGTTGTGACATCACCTCCTTGATTTCATGGTCCTCTTTGAGAATGAAGGACAAACAAGTAACTTTCTGTAGTCAGAATTTTTTCCTGTTGGTTGCTTATTTTTTCCAGGCCATTTCTTGTCTTTTAACTCTTTGCTTCCAGGGTGGAGGGCGCACTGTCCCAATCTTTAGGGGTTTTCAGAGATATTTCTAGTGACCTGCAAGTTTTCAGTTCTTCTGAGATGGTATGATAGTTCCCAAAGTGGATGATACTGCTCTCTGAGAGGCACTGGAATGATTGAGAGTAGGGCAGAAGTAGCCTTGGGTACAGCTGGGTAGCATTGAAGAAAAATAAGGGGGTGGTAGAAGCTAAGGAAAGAAGAGAAGATAAGAAAATTTTGAAAAACTTACACATTTAATCTGTTGTGTAACAGAGTTTAAAGTCGAAGTGATTACAGTATTTTCCAATTAAACACACAAAATCCAAGTTATAATCAATGGTCAAGTGGTCAAGTCTGCTGACAAACCTTAACAAGCAAGTGTTGGCAGGTGAGCATGTAGTGCATTGTTGGGAAGCCCAGCATGCATTGTCAGGAATATGTGCGTGTAATGACTTGTTTACAATATGTACTATATGGTTACGTGAAACAATATTGTGTCATCAAAATTTCAATGCAGGAAAAACCCCATAAATTTATAGTCAATCATTAAATTTAATACATGTCATTTTAAAAAAATTAATATTTTTTGAAATGATGCAAATTTAAATAACAAGTCAAAGGGTTAAAGAAAGTAGATTTCAGGGGAGGGGGGAAACACCGAGTAATTTTTTTTTTTTTTTGAAAAGGGGGCAGTTTGCCAAATAAGTTTGGGAACCCCTGATAAGAAGAGATGTGTTTACTGCTCTCCTGTCCTGTGCTCTGGTCTCTGAAGGACCACAAGTACTCTTTTCTGCCCTGGAACTGTGATGAAGGTCCCTGCTCCACTGCTGTGGCAGTGTTCCTCCTCACTCTGCGACTGCCACCCAGGTCTGTTACCTGGATCCGAGTATGGGCAAAACAAGAGTCCTGCCCTTAGTGCCAGCAAAGAGACTCCTGTAATTTCCTTCTGACCAGTTGTTTGACACCCCCCCTTACCCCTCTGTGGGCTGGGAGCTGTGGAAGCAGCCACTGCCACTGCTGATTCAGTCACTCCCAAGACCTGCTCTTGTTTTGCCAAGGGCAATCTGGGTCTGTACTGGCACAACCTGTACTGGACTGTGCTCCACTCTTATCCTGGTACAACAGACCCTGCTGACTTTCTAAAGTTGCCTTGGGATGGAAAATTGTTTCACCCATCCTTTTTGGGTTTCTGCCACTCCAGAATTTATTTTAGGGCATTATTTAAGGTCTTTGGAGGGGTTTGGGGGAGAACTCAGATGAGTCCCTGCCTTTTCTCTGCCATCTTGGGTCTGCCCCCCTACCCCCAAGACTTCCTTGTTTAATCCCATCTAATCATATGCTTGATATCTCCTTTCTATCCTGGCTTTCCATGGTACATGGATTTGAGATTAACTAAACTAAATAATTAGTTTGGAATTGGTTCAGTCAAACAAATATGAGCTTCAGAAAGGACTTTAAAGGTCATTTTTGCTCTGATGGTACCAAAGCTTTAGGATTGTTTTTAAAATCAGAAAATTCCATGGTGCTCCACATGATAAAGGTTATACTCTTTCATTTTGGTCATTACTTCCCCAATGTCCAGCTTAGTGCCTGGCACATATTGGGCACTTCATAAATTCTTCTTACATTTAATTGGTATAAGCTAATTGAGAAAATACATGAGTAAAATCTAGTCTGAATTCATTAGTGTTTTAAAATAGATTTGTAATTTATTAACTATCATAACATCTTTATACATTTGAAAAATGGTAATACATGAGGCAAAATTTGGTGTACAGAAGATATTTTGCCTATGAATTTACTTCTTGATTTATGGATCTCCTTCAACACTCTAGTGACCCCAGGTTGGGAACCATTCATTAATCTAGTCGAGCCTCATTATTTTTATGTGTAAGGAAAATGTATACCAGATAATTGAAGTGATATACCCCAAGTCATTACCTCCTACTGACCAAAATTGAGACATAGTCTCAGGCTTGCTTATTCATTGTCTAGAATTCTTTTCATTGTTCTCTGTTTATGGCTAGTCTCTGTAAATGATGATAGTTAAGACACAGCCTTTGCCTTTAAAAGGTTTCTAGTTAAGAAGGTAATTTAATACAAATAAGTAACTAGACATTTGGGATATATCTAATATTTAACTTGATTATACATAGTTGTTTGTGTGTCTTTCCTTCCCATTATACTGTGGACTCCTTGAGAGCAGGAATTGACATTTGCCTTTTTGTGTATCCTCATTGCTAAGCATAGTGCCTAGCACGTAGTAGGCCCTCAATGCTTGTTTTTTTGTTGACAACACAAGGCCAAATAAGATAAATGCCACAAGAAAGATACCAAGTGCCATGAGATCTTTATTTTATAATAAACATCAACACACATTTATTAAGTACCCTTTGCTGTACGTAGAATAGTATGCTAAGTGCTGGGGACATAAAAAAGTTTAGATAAGGCACAGACTTTACCTTCTTAGTAGTTGGGAATATGATGCAAATGGGTTTGACTGGATCTTGGATCTCATTGATTTGGGTAGTTCCTCTATTTTTATCATATATCATTACGTAAGTGCTTTAGGGGGCAAGAAAGATTTCATGGAGAAAGTGGTATTAGAGTTGGACTTTAAAGAATAAGTAAGAATGGGAGCAACTAGGTGGTGTAATGGATAGAGCACCTGTCCCAGACCCGAGTTCAAATGCCACCTCAGATACATAACACTCACTAGCTGTGTGACCTTGGGCAAGTCACTTAACCCCATTGCCTAGCCAGAAAAAAAAAAAAAGAATAATTAAGAGTGAAGTAGTCCAAGTGAAGGAGGGGTTGGCTGTTCCAGGTGTATGGAATGTCATGAGCAAAGAAGTGTATCATCTGGAGCTGTCTCTTTTGATCCTTGTGAGTATCTTTATTAAATCTCTGTTTTCCCTATTGAGTCTATTCTGGTATAACCTTCCCAGAAATCAGAGACTCTTTCATTCCTTTTGTAGTCTTATGCTTTTCAAATATGGCATTAAAAATAGTCTTGATGTATTCATTCAATAGAAGCTGATAGATTGCAAGCTGTTTTGGCACCTAATTATTGCTTAATGAATTACTTAATACTTGTTTAATAAACAGGTTTATTTCCAACGTCTGATCCGTAGTAGACTTAGATAAATTCAAAGGAATTTGGCTAAATGAGGATAGGTCAGTAAGGGCTGGGAGTGTGAAGGGTACAGAGACCCAACCTTGAAGATAGTGGTTTTTTTTTTTTTAAATAAATACTTTCAAAGTCACATTCCAGCCTTCTAGGTGTCATTCAGTACTTGAGCTGAAACAGGCTGTCCTTGTTTTCTATCTTTCTCCATTTCAACACTGTGCTCCCTGGGCTAATATGGACCTGTATGTATGCCACTGTCTTTTTTTCAGGCTCGTCCTTGATTTTTTGCTGATGTCTGAGGGGATGATGGCAACATCTCAGTCAGGGTATGACCCATATAACCAGAATTTCAGCCCTAAGTATACTTTGAAATGGTTTCTGTAGGATTGTATCATGTTTAAAAGAGGAGACTTTTCACTCTATAGTGAAGGCAGCCTTGTTTAGGAATGACCTACATGCGCCTGTTTTTCCTTTTCTATCCAGGTGTTTTCATACATTTTGTTGTAAATGTCTTTAGAGGGGATTTTTTCAGTGGAAGTTATTTATAGCAAAGAAATCTCAGACATTTTTGTCTAAAACAAATATTGTACAAGACTGATTTTTTTCCTCTTTTGCTCTGCTATACATTGGTACTTCAGAAAGTCTGTGATTTCATCATTTTGGGCACTCCCTTTCCAGATTACAAACACCCCCAAATCTCTGTAAATCGTCTATGACTATTTTTTTCTTCTACTTCCCCCCTTCTTTCCTTGCCAATCATTACCTTAAGGTCAGCTTTGTGGTGGCAGGTCTTGCTGTACTTAGCAAGGCTGGCACTCAGATAATAGATAGGAAGGTCCTTGCCAAGAATGTACTGGAAAGCTTTCTAGCTTAGTGTTACCTATGTTCCTGAGTTTGTTTTTGCTTCTGTAGTATTGCCTTTGAAAACACAAAGTTGCCTCTCTGCCACAGTAATGTGATAAAATAGGACTTGAGTGGAGGATTCATTTTGTAATAGAAGAAAATATGACCTACATTTCTCCCCTTAAAATTGGATGAGTTAGGTGTTTTTCCCCCTTTGGTTTACTTAATGATGCAGAAATAGTAACATGTTACTGGATCTGGTTTTCAGTGTTTTTTTTTTTAATTAATTTTCTTTTAGACCTGAAAACTGCTTATTTGGAAACTTTCTACCAATGCAGATCAGCTACTTATCTGTAACTTAGTCACAGAGAATATCTTTGGGGCAGTAAGAAGTTGACTGACTAGCCCATGGTCCCAGTATGAATCAGTGGCATGATTTTTATCCACATCTTTCTGACAACCAGGCCAGCCCCTATCTACTTTGCCACGTAGTTTAAAGGTAGTTGATTTAGAGCTTTAAGAGATCCCAGAGGTCAGCTGTTCCAGCCTTCTCATTTTAAAGATGAGGGAAATGAGATTCAAGATGGGTAAAGTGACTTAGCGGCAGTCACTGATAGTTTCTTTTGGTCTCCACTGCATTTGTTAGATTAATGTCTGTAATGCAGGGAGATTAACCTTTTTTTATGTTGTGTGTCACCCTTTGACAGTGTGGTGAAACGTATAGACTGACCAACTCCTCGTAAAGTGTATCAAATAAAGTAGATAGGATTAGAAAGAAAACCAATTATATTGAAGGGCAGTTGTCAAAAAATTAAAAACAAACAAACCAAATAAAAATTCACAGACCCCAGGTTAATAAGCCCTGCATTAGACCATATTGCATTTGGGATGATGTAGAGAGTGATTGGAAGTATGCATATTTAGTAAGTAAACAATTTTCCAACTATTTCAAGGGCCTTTTTTGAAAAAGAGTGCGGTGATGATAGAGATTTTTAATGTATCTACACAACTGTATATGTCATGAGGCTCTGCCCCAATAATGTGCCTTGGGTTGGGGTTCTGGGCCAGAAAAATCACTATTTTGACATCCACTATTATGTTTTTCTTTAGAGAAAGTTGATTGTGTAAACACTATTTTAAATAACCACTACTTGCTAACAAAGGCACAATGCATCTTTATTTTACAGGTTGAAACACGTTCAGGGCTCAGAATGTGAAGATTCCAAATACTGTTCTGAAGAAATTAGTATGCCACAAATGGTAGAAGAGCTAACTCAGAAACACTTTCACTGGTCTGTGCTGTCCTGTACTTAAAACAAGGATTAGTAATGAAGCCACCATTATGTCCTCAGTCAGTGAAGTGAACGCTGACCTCAAAGAGTTGTTAACAAACATTAACTTGGAGCAGTATCTTTTATGCTTCCAGGAGTCTGGCTACCATACTGTGAAGGACTGTGCAGAGATAAATGACAGCATACTACAGAAAATTGGAGTGTTGCCTACAGGCCATCGAAGAAGGATCCTCAAGCAGTTAGAGATGATCCTTTCAAAACTGCAAGACCCTGTTGTATATGCAAATGTTCAGAAAAGAAAGAAGGACCCAGTGATATTAAAGGATGAACAAGCTTTGTCTTCTCGTCCCGATACCTGGATAAAACTTGCCGGTTTGTGTGGAATCAGAGCATTGGCCCGGAGTCATTGGAGGCTTCAGCAACAATTTCTGGCAGAAATGATATCTGTAATGAAAATAGGCAGTCTGCAGAATCAGTTGATACATCTTCCCTCACTAAACAGAGTGATTTTCCCCTTCTAGATAGTATGTCCCCACAGAGTTTGGATTGTTGTCAAAATGTTGCCCTTGACAGTGGAAATACAGAGAATACAGCTTTGGTTACAAAAAAGAATGTGGATTGCGCAGAAGAAAAAGAACAAATAGGAAAAGTTGGTTGGAACTTAGACAGTCCTGGGGTCTTTCATAATGAGGACAGAGGACCTCCTTCCTCCATTGATTATTCTGTTTCCAAAACGAGTTTTGAAAATGAGCCTGGGATTTTATCAGCTAGACCACCTCCATCTCCGTTCTTTGAATTTAAAGGAGAGATGATTGTAAACGACTTGTATATATCATCAACGCAAAATCTAGCACCTATGAGGAGTCGTAGCAAATTGGTTTCCAGGCCATCACGATCTTTTATGCTGAGACACAGGCCTGTGCCAGAAATCCCCGTGTCATCCAAAGGAGCTGTTTCAGGGAGGTAAGGACTTTGATGATAGACTAGAGCTAAGTTTGGGGTATTTGTTATTAATTGTTCTGGATAATTATATTTGTGCAATAGAAAGGTAACATGATGTAGAAAGAAACCTGGAGTGAGTATACCACTGGCAAATCACATCATCTTTTGGGCCTCAGTTTTTTCATCTGTAAAATGGGGCATGTGTTGGTCCTCTTAGAATTTTATTGTGAAGAAAATAGGGCTAGGGACTGGTATAGGGAGTTCCCAAGGTGTGGAAACTCCCTCTACCAATGCAGGTCAGAGCCTCTCTGCTGCTTATAATTGTAGAAAGTTACTTAGTACACTGAGAATTTCATTGATTTGCTGGGAGGTCACACAACCAGTATGTATCTTAGATGGAACTTGGATCTTTCTCTGAGACTGGTTCTCTGTCTTTTACATTATACCTTTTACATTATATGGCGTCTTGTGTTATGAATACTTTGTCAACTTTAGAGTGTTATAGAAATGAGTTGTTATAGTGATAACATTTAATAAGAATAATTTTATTATGTTTGAATTGGCCCTGAACAATTTATGTATGAAGTCCTATACTTTTCCCACAAGGTCTAAGTAATATATCCTGAAGGCCCAGAATCTGTCTTGTTTACCCATTATACTTAGCCAGTGATTTCTTTCCATACAGTTTTCAGGCATCCATAGTGGCTGGAGCAAATCTACAATTTCCCTTTGTATTCCAAATGGTATTTGGAAAAAAAAAAAAAAGAAAGCAGGGCACTTGAGAAGTTGAGATTGAAGCAGCTGTTTCAGGATTGGATAGTTTTTCAGGAATTTCAAAATCACTAATTGCCCATTTCTGCATGATATTTTTACTTCCAAAGCATTTTTTTTCCTGTTAAAATTAACAATAACTGGCTTCTTAAGCAAAAGAAAAGTGGAGATATAGTCTCTAGAAACTTAGTATTTTTGGCATGCAGAGTCAGGTTTGTGATAGTACCCCAAAAGGACCCTGTAGTGGAGCTGATTTTATGATACCATATGAAGTATGTAGTCTGGCCAGAAAAGCCCAAGGGATATTAAATGTCTTTGACTCCTTACAAGCAAGGAGGCCAATTTTGATTAAGATATATTTTATTTCACTTGTTATATTGTATTTCACAAACTTTACTGAAATTTTAAAAATGTTATCTAGTTGCAAGTTGTACATCATACATAAAAAAAGGTCTTGGCGTTTGTGTGATTTGAATCTTTAGGAAAGAAAGAAAGTTGAAATGGAAGTATAATCACGGTGTATGAACTGCATTACAGGAATACCCCTAAGTAAATTCTCAGCCAGATCACCTAATGTTGAGTCTCCCTGGCTGCTTTGATGCAGTGGTAAATATGGTCTATGTATCATATGTATGTTTGTGTATATGTACATATATGTATATTTTGATGAATACATTTCAATAGAATTGGTTTTCTTTCTAATCTTATATATTCTATTTGATGAATTTAACAGTATTCTGAGAATTGGACTATAGGATTCAGCAGATTGCCAAAGGGGTACATGCTGCCCCCCCAAAAAAGGTGAAGAACCCCTGCTCTAAGACCATAAGTTGTGGAATAGTTACTATTCTACATTGGTAGGTGATGTTTGCTTACTCTGGCGAAATCATAAGTCTGGTTAGTTAAAAGGAGATTTTAAAGATATTCTATTTAAAAGCTGTAACTAAATCACATATTTCTAAAATTGCAGTCAGTTATTTAGATGTATTTTATTTATGTATTTGTATTTTCTGGAAATTGAAAATATGAATGTCTGAAACTGTTTTTTAACTTGGTTTCAAAATGTCATTTGCCAGAACTCTGGAATTATACTTCAGATATTAGGCCTCCCTTCCCCCCAACCTCCACCCCACCCCTCCTTGGAGCCTGTGCTACTAATTTGTTGTATGACGTTGGAAAAGTTACTAAACCCTCTAGGGTCTCAGCACCTATAAAACGAAAAGGTGAGATTAATGTTCTCTAGGGTACTTTGTGTTTCTAATATTCTGTGATTCAGTGATTCCTATGTTAAATGAAAATGTAATTCCTGAAGTGTAATGTCTGATTTAGCCTTTAAGAATATATAGGCAACTACAGGCAGTGAAAATGAGCGTAATTTTTCAGGCATTTAATGAACCACAAATTATTAAAAGTGCAAAGTAATTATCCTTCCCTTTTAAAAAAAATGCTTTTTTGTGAGTGTGCCTTTTATTATTCATGAAAGAAAAGTTTTCGCAAGCTGGTATCACACAGGAAGCTATACTGTAGTTTAACTGCAGTAAAGTTAGAGTGTGAATCACTGAAATGGAAAGAGATATTTCGTAATGCATTTTTTTCTTTCAGTTAAAATAACAGGAGTAGAAAATCTTCCATAATCATAGAACTGTAGAGCTAGAGAGGAAACTGACCCCTTACCTAGTCCAAGTCTGTTTATTTTACAAATGAGAAAACTGAGGCCCAGAAAGATGGAGTATAACTTTCTAATGTTACAGCTAATTAATGACTTATGTGAAATAGAAATGAAATCTTCTGATTTCTAGTCCGTGACCTTCTGTGTTTCAGCCACAGTAAATTCGATTATCAGATGGGTATATTGTTGTTTTAAGTTTGATTTATAGCTGCAAAGGACCATTCGGAAGATTGGACTAAGTAGCTACTATTCAGTTACCTCAAGTTGTTGGGGACATTTGCTAAAATAAAAGTTTAAATCAAATTAATAAGACTGAGATCATAACTTAAGTCACACAGATTAGTGTGGAGTTGTCACTTTTGTTTTTTGAAATAATAGTTCAAAATCCAGTTTAATTTCTAATCAATGCGTTCATTTATAGACTCCTAGGGCAGTGTTCCTTTTAATAGAAATACTATTCTCAAGGAAGAATTGCCATTTTAACAATGTCTATCTTTGTGTACTATTTGGAAGGGCTTTTTTAAAAAAAAGTTGTACTCAAAGTTCCCCATTGAAACAGTTGCACATATGCAAATGTGTTTTATAGGTTGGAATCATAGCTCTAGAACTGTGAGGGTCCTCAGACGCCATTTAGCCCAAGCCCTCTTCCTTTTGCAGATGAGGAAAGTCAGGTCCAGCATGGTTTAATAACTTGTTCAAGGTCACAGTTGCAGTCTGAACCCAGATTCTCTGAGGCCATAGCCAGCGGTCATTCCACTGTATCATATTTTGCAACTAAAGCAATTGCCAGAAGTTTGGTAATTTTTCTTTTCTTTTGCTTGTTTGTACTTAGGAAGTGCTTGTCTGTAACTATTCCCAGAATATGATGATGCTGAGACTTCATATTACCCATGAATTGTGGAGTTCAAATTCTTGATCTAGTACTCACTGCTTTTGTTCTTGGTCAGATGGCTTTGGGATGCCAGCTCAATTCACGTGTATGTATAGCTATTTACTTGGTGCACTGATGTTGAGGTATCTGTTGAAGTCTTTGGGGCTCACTCTGTGTAAGGATTCTTGTGATTTTCTCTTGAAATTCAATTGTGAAATATATCTATGATGAGAGAAGAGACTGCATTTACTGAGAGATGTGCTGTCATGCTTTGTGGTATCTGTAATGTATTTTCTATAGTGTGACAATTGTGACTGGAGATAATACGTCAACATAGATCACTGAGGAAAAATCTTGGGGTGAGGGGTTTCAAAGTATGTAGGCATCAGTGACTAAAAATATTTTTATGAGAAGTATTATTTGAATTCATCCTGGTAAATAATTTTATTGATTGTTCATCAATTTTTTAAAGTGGTTGTATTTAAACTACTTTCATTTCTTGGCCTAAACTAAAGAAATATATTTTTTGTACATTATTCAACAAAGACATTACCAGGCACCTACTGTGCACTTGGTACTATGATAGGAACTAGGGATTACAAAATAAAAGTAAAGTAGTGCTTACCTTGAAGGAGCTTATATCCTACTACCTTTGTAGGAACTCACTAAAGAATGAAACTGCAGTTGATGAGGTTGGTAATTCTGCTGCAGTTACGGTTGGAATATGTTCCTTCATTTAGTTTTGTTGTTCAGTTGTTTTTCAGTCATGTCCAGCTCTTCATGACACTATTTGGGGTTTTCTTTGCAGAAATACTGAAGTGGTTTGCCATTTCCTTCTCCAGCTCACTTTGCAGATGAGAAACTGAGGCAGACAGAATTAAGTGACTTGCGCAGGGTCATATAGCTAGTAAGTGTCTGAGGCCAGATCTGAACTCAGGCAGATCAGTCTTCCTCACTATAGGTCCAGTGCTCTATCCTTTGTGCCACATACCTGCCTTATTCATATTTAGGATTAATGCTAAAAATATTTTATTACATTTCGTTTTTCTATAAATCACTAATTCATGTAAGGCATGAAGAGCATGTTGTAGCATGAAGCAGTATAATTGAGTAATGTACATGTGGTAAGTGCCTAGTATTACACAGAAATCAGAGATTTATAGAATGTTAGGGCTGAAAGGGATTGGAGATTATCACGTCCAAATCTCCCATTTTCCCAGGTGAGGTAACTAAGGCCTAGATAAGTTAGATGCTAGTTAGTGGCATAGTTGAGATGTGAACCAAAGCCTTAAACACAAATGCAATACAATTTCCTTTCCATTTCAGAATTATTCAATTTATCAGTAGCCCCCAAGTTATAGTTAAATGAATTTCTACTGTATCATAAGTATGAAGTCAGAAATATTCATGTTCACATGTAATCTTTTCACACACCAGAATGTTTATTGGCCAGATAGCCAGAGTTTGTGGTATTATTTTGATTCTTGCCTACTTCCATGACTTTGTGACCTCATCACTATAGGTATGTTCCTGCCCTGTTGTACATCAGAATCACTCCCTTCCTACTTTTCTGTGGTTTTATTATCCAGGGTTTTTTTTGTTTGTTTGTTTGCAATTTCTCCATAGAGTATTTCCAGTGCTGTGGAGATCTACATTTTTTTTTAATTGTCGATTCCCATCTTGTCATTTTTGGATGGAAATAATTTTGTCTTTGCTGGTTTTTTACTGTCTTTAATTTATGCCTTAATTTATTGCTATCCTAAGCATTTGTAGAATGCTGTCAAAATACTTTACCTATGTTAAGACCGGGAAAGCTTCTGATTTCTACCTTTCTTTTTTAAAAAAAATATCATTGGAAGGTTGATGGTAACAGTGTTAGTATTGGGCTAGGGACAGGCTATCTCTGTGCTTGGGGCAGGGGAGGTGGGGGGGGGAGCGGGGAGGGGGGGTGATGTTGTAAATCTTAACTCTAGGCTGATAAACCTGAGGTGGTGGAGGCTGTCAGTGTCATTTTCACCATGGTGTTTTCTTTCCTCTGAAATTCCCCACTCCCCCGGGCTTTCAGTCCTCTTCATCCCCTCAGGAATCTATTTAGTACCTATTCTTAATTTCATTGCACCTATAAGAAACCAAAAGGCGCCCCAGAGGCAAATTTAGAACTATAAAGTAGGCCAGGAACAGGGTGTTAATTGGATGGTATTAAATAGTTACAGGGCTTATCAGGATAGGTATTTTGGTGTAAGGGAAAGAATACTGGATTTGGATTCAAGGGACCTGCTTTGGAATCCTGCCACTAACTGTCTAACCTTGGGAAAAGTACTTTAATCTTTCTGTGCATGTCCTTTTAAGTGCTTTCCCCCAGTTTTACTATCTGTAAGATGAAGGTAGTACTGTGTTACCTACTTCTGAGGGCTGTTTGTGAGGATTAAGTGAGATAGAGCTTTGTGTAAAACTGTAAAATGTTATTAAATTTTGGCCATCATCATTATCTTTAGAGGTCCCGATATGGTATTGCAGAAATCAAAGGATGGAGGTGAAATACCTTCTGAGAACTGCATCTGCCATCTAAATGTTTCTAGGTCTTCTGGTTAAAAGCATAGTTTATTTGCTGAGATAGTTTCTTTCTCATGGATCTGGTCTTTGGGTAAATAACTAACTCCCTGTCGGAATGTATTTCTTTATTTTATAACACAACAGGGATAGACTAGCTGATCTCACACCCTTCAACTAGTTTAACTCTCTATGATTCTATAAATAACAAAGATCTAAAAATTTACCATGAAGACCCTTTTGGTTTTCTAATTGACAAATCTTAAAAATTTGAAAAAAAATAGCACTAGGGGGAAAATGCACCACAATTAAATGTTGCTTTTTTTTTTTTAGACTGGTACTATGATTTCAATGGCATATCAAACTCCCAGTGGGGGAAACTTCCTGGGTAGGCAGATCAGCAGCTGATGTATAATTTATGGGTTAAGAGAGTTGCCTGGGGCACTAAGAAGTTCTGTGACTTGGACAGTATTACACAGCCAGTATATGACAGAATTTGAAATCAGATGGCCCAGAGTCTGAGCTTGGCTTTCTGCTCCTAAATCTCAGTGTGCTGTTTAGCAGTTTGAAATGATATATTTTTACATGTTTGAATTTTAAGGCAGTTTTAAAGAGTGTGTATTTAGGTTATAGGTTAGGGCCCTGACAATCTAGTAACGAGCTAAGGTATATTCGTTAATGTAAGTGTGTCAAGAACACAGGAAAACATAGAAGCCATTATAGTCATTCGCTTTGCCCTGTGGTAAGTTCTGAATATCTAGGGTAATCTAAAGACCTTAAGTGTGAAAGTGGTTTTTCCATACGTGAGAGTTAAGTGGGTCTGCAGTAGCCAGTCTGCCAATATTAAGCAACTTTAAACCAAGCATTGTACGAAAGAAATATTGTCCCTTCCTCGAGGAGCACATAACTTAGAGGAGAAAATGCCCCTACCCCCTCTACACATATCCAACAATAGAATAGTTCTACATGGTAACATATCATGATGTGAAAACCAAGAAATGCAGTGCATGAGCTCTGTGGGAACATGGAATAGGCAGTGAGGAAGTAAATAGTCTGGAAAACCATTAGAGAGGAACAAAATTTCAGCTGAGTATTCAGAGAGGGAAAGGATAGTGTGTAGAATCTGCAGCAGTTTGGAGGACTGAGACTTAGAGAGAGACACGTAGGTTTGCTCGATTTCTAGCATGGCCCGACTTATAAGCAATGCATTAAAATGATAGGATCATAGGTTAGAGCTGGAAAGGTTTGTAGAGGCCATTGTATCCAAACCCCTCATTTTCAGATGAGAAAACTGAACCTCCAGGAGGCTGAGTGACCTGTTCCATGACTATTAAGAGTTTCAGGCAGCTTTGGAACTCCAGCATTCTATCCATTAGGCCCCTAGGTGCCATTAGAGAAAGGATCTACTAATTACTGAAGCGTCTGAAGGTTTAAATTTTATGTGAATGACATCTGGTCACCACTCTGTTGAGTTCTGAGATGGAAATAATAGGAATTAAACATTTGAAGAAATTTTTCTTTCTCTTAATGTATAGGGTAGATGGGAATAGGCCAGTGTAAATGATGGTGCTGGTTATAGTTCAGATAAACAGTAATAAGTAGGTGAGGATGTGGCTAGTATGATTATAAAGAAGCCAACTGTAAGAAATATGAGAGGCCTTAGACCTTAAAGAGCAGTGAAGAGAGGCATTGGAGATTATCTGAAGGGTGTAGGAGAACTTATATTGTTAAATGTTGATCAAAGGTAATTCACAATCATCGAAAACTCGCTGATTTATCACATTTTCTTATCAGACAAAGCTGGAAGGTGTAGCTGACATACTGGATGATAGGGTCAGGATCCTAAAAGATCTGACAGTCCAGAGCATTGTCTTGATCTAATAAGATGAAGTTAAACAGGGATAAATAGAAGGTCTTATATGTTGGTTGAATTCATAGGTGTAAGAGAGTGAAATCACACCTAAGCAAGCCCATTAATTCTTAGGCCGCTTTAAGGGATATATAATTTCCAGCAATAAGTAGGTGATAGTCCCCAGTTTTTCAAATGTCCTTCCTATACTGTGGTATTCCAGACTGAACCATGTTCTGGATATGGTCTGCTCTGGTCAAAGTAGCAAGAGGAGGACTGCCAGGATAGTTACCGGCTTTGAGTCTGTATTTTATAGCATATGAGAATTAATTGAAGGAACTGGGGATGTTGAAAGGACAGTGCACATGGGCAAGGTGGATTAGATTTACTTAAATCCCCAAGGTCAGCAGTAAGAATAGTATGTGGAAGTTGTGAAGAGGCAGATGTAGGCTGGCTATAAGAAAAAAAAAGGTTCTCAATAATTCAAGCCATATCAAAATAGATGATTGTCTCATGAAGTATTGGTCTCTCCCTGCTTGAAGTTCCCAGGTTGAGAGGCTAGATGATTGGTTGGTTATGTTGTAGTTGAGATCCTTTTTGCCAGTTTTACATTCGACTAGATGACTGGGGAAGCCCTTTTTAACTGCAAAATTATGATTCCATAATTTACACTAACTGGGAGGGAGTACAAGCCAATTGGTGAAATGATTGAATCAGTGAACATTTTTCTAGGGATGTAGTTTGAAATAACTTGTGTGTTAACAAGTAGCCCTCCAAGGCCTTGCTTTGATTTTAGAGTGAATAGATGAAAATGACAGTGCAATTAGCATATCATTTTTATTATATTAAATATGCAGTGACACAGTAGATCGTGTAACTGAATAGGGATCCCAAGACCTAAAACTGAGTTCTATTTGTAGTTCTAGATATAGCAGATGTTTGATGTTGGGTAATTCATTTAACTTATATGAACATTAGTTTCCTCATCTGTAAAATGAAGATAATAATATCCATCCTATCTACCTGAGAGTGCTGTGAAGATCCACTGAGTTAATGCATGTGTAATTACTTTGTAAATTCTGAGGCTCTATTCAAATTCCAAGCATTTAATGACAATTGTATATTGCTAATGTGCTTATTACAAACTTTATCCTAAAGGATTTTACAGTGTCTATTGAAGTATTTTTTAAAAATTTATTTTTCAATAAATGGTCTGATAAGTACCAGTTAGTTTCATTATTAGAATTGCAAGTTTTATTATATGGTATGGATTGTTTCTCAAAAAAAAAAATAGAGCTGATTTACTGGTACTGAAAAGAATTCTCATAATTGAAAGGAGTTTCCAGACTTGCTGTGTGAATTTGGGGAAGTGATTTAACCTCATTGTTTTCCAGTTTGCTCATCTTTGGTCTTAAATGATTTCTAAGATCCGCTTCCAGTCCTGTAATTCTACAAAAGATGTTAGGCGTGTTATGACTAAGGCAACCAAACTCTAGAAAAATTGTACTGCTAATTTTGAATATTACCTTTGCTACTGTAACTGGCATTCCCAAATGAGTCTAAAACTAATTATTGACTGTCTTGTGAAATTAATTTGTAACTGATTCTCTCTTTTATTTGAAGCTGTGCCCGCGAGAGGAGAATTGGTGGTAACGCCAACGGAAAGACATTCACCGTGCAAAGTGAGTTGATTCTTTAAAGCCAGCAGTCACTGATTGTTTTAAATGCAGGTTGAATCAGAATTTTCAAACTACCTATTTCATAAGCAAGCGGAAAAGGAAATGACATAACTAACTGTCTGTTTACATACTACATGCTTGGGTACTTTTAAAGAGAGTGAATAAAATACAGCAGAGCCTGCTTTGGAACCTTGAACGTTAAATACTTGTTTATATAGAAAACGGGTCACTCTCCAGGCACAGCTGAAAGCATCTAGTTGGATTAGGCTGGTGCTGGCAGTCTGTTTTGTGTATGATAAACAGGAAATACTTGAGAGGGATGTCCCAGCTAATTGTTCTTTGACCAAGAACCTTTGTTCTTTTATGCTGCAAGTTGAGATGCTTTTTCCTTAATAAAAGGTGGAAAATACCTTAAGATCAAATACCACTTTGAGGGGTGGAAGGAAGGTCAAAATTGCCAGCATCAGAAAACAAAAGAGGTGTGGGTATAGCTTTTTCTGATTACTCTCCTCCAGGAGACTTGAATATTTTAAACAGGCAGGTTAGATCTAGAAAAGCATTGGATGTCTGAATAATCAGATGTGTAATAGTGTGTTTTTTAAGTGAACATTTCACAGTTCTGCCTTGGCAAATCTTCCACTGAAGTCCTATTCCAGTGCCTTATTATGTTATGGGCCTGACCTCATTGTCAGTGGAGTGCAAATTCTGGCAGATTCTTACCAGGTAGAAAGGCTTTGAGTAGAGGATCCCTGATGGATTGTGTGTCATTTTAGGCCCAACTTAATTTGAGGAGCTCATCAGCAGTTTGGCCACTAAGTGAGCTTTTCTGAGACCTTCTCTATTTCTATTACCAAGGGGTATTTACAGAGGGAATGGCCAAGATGGTTGAATGAAAGGGAGGAAACAGTACTGAACTAAATGGGGTAGTGGGAATGGGGTTGGAAGTGTTGGGCACAGAACACTACTACTCACTTGAAGAATCCTGAGATGAGTCAATTCTGACTTCATGACCTAGCTGAGCAGTGAATTTTATTAAGAAACTATGCCCCTGGTGATGCTGTTTGACTAGAAATCAAAATACCCAGTATGGGCAAATGAAGAGAATATTCCTCATTGAATTACTGTTCTTGGTGTTAAATATGGTTATAGTAAATTCCTAGATTTCTGGGAAATGAGGTGGTGTTAATTTTCAAAGGAGTGACTCAGAATTGTCATTATGAACATGTTATATAGTTTTGGGAAGAAAATAGTGATTATTTACCCATTTTCTAGTTGTTTAGATTATAGGCAAGTAAATTTTAGTTTTATTTCCTTGGCAGGCAAATTTTCCTGTAGATGTTGATGGTAGTGTCCTAGTTTTACAAAATGAGGAAATGAGGAAGAGAGAAATTTATTTAACCGAAGGTTGCAGATTCCCATGTTACCTTGAATGTAGTTTTAAAAGCTTCACCCACATAATTGAACCCAAGCCCCCCAAAGTAAATGGGAAAGACTATTTTGGTTAATCAAAGGCTTAGTTAATAATGGAAGGAATACCAAATGAATAGAGTATTTGGAAGAATAGTTTTTCTATAAGTTTATAGGTGACATCAAACAATTATTTGGATAAGTGACCAATAATATAATCTTGTCCTATCTGTCTTAAAATTTTATAGTTTGGTTATGAAAGTAATGCTTTCTCATGGCCCTAACTTTTTTTTAATCCTAAAGTTTTAAAGAAACTATAAAATTTTCTTCTGCTTTCCAAAGGTAGACCTGAAATATTTGCAGTGCTATGTTACTTGAGAAAAATAAAGTTGCTCAATGGGCAAAATCTCAGGATATTTATTATATCCTTAGCTGTTTATTATAGCTCAAAAGATCAAATACCAAATATTTACTGAGTTCCTACCATTTTCTTTTTCTAATTAAATTTTATTTTTCCAGTGAACAAAAATCAGGGATTTTTTTCCCCCTTTCCACCCCACTGTCACCATTGGGGAAGAAAAAAAAATACATTTTAATAAATATACATAGTTAAGCAAAACAGATTCCCACATGTCTCATTCTGCAGACTGAGTCCAGTTCTTAGTATTTTCAAGGCATGATGCCAACTTTATGAGAGCTGACTAAAGCAGTCTTTGTCCACAAGTTGTGTAGAATCTAATTAAAAAATAATAGCTAATATTTATATAGACTTTCTATGTGTCAGATACTTGTCTGAAGGGCATTGAAATTTGAGAACCCTGGAAGGTTGGTGCTATTATTATTCCCATTTTACAAATGAGGAAACTGAGGCAAATGGGATTTAGTAACTTGCCCAGGTTACAGCTAGTAAATGTCTGACGTAAAATTTGAACTCAGGTCTTCCTGACTTCCAGGCTTGGTACTCTATCCACTGTGCCACTTCATTGCCCAGTTATGGAATTAAGACATAAATACATGAAAAATCAAATAACACTAGACGAATGAAATGGTGGTTGAAGATAATAGTACCAGAGCTGTCACAAAGTAATATGTTATTGGTTGTCAAAAATGGTATATTTAATAATATTGGTTTTCAGAGAAAGGAAGGATGAAGGGAGTCAAGCTTATTAGGGAAGGTTTATCAGGAAGGGGAATTTGAAAGATGGGTTGAATTTCCAATAGCAGAAGGAGTGGTGCTAGGGGAGATATTTCGTGGCAAAAATGATGGGAACAAAAGTGTAAAAAATAAAGTAGGTATGCTTGGATGGAATGGGCCATTTAGGATTATAATATGGACCTAACGACCTTCTATAGTAACTCAAGCAGATCTGTAATTTTATTGTATGGCTACCTTCAGCTTGAACAAAGATCCCATGTCAGCACAACTTGTTAAATGGTCCTTGAACATTGCTGTGACAAATCTCACCATCCTGTGGGCTTCCAGGAAATGAGTCTCTCCCATCTTGAGAGAACCTGGCTGGTCTTGGAAAGATACAAATGCAGTCAATTTGCAGCTGCAACTTTCATCTTACATGGCAAAGCTTTTGAAAATCAGCTGTCATTTTCATACCATGATGAAGCACTGGAGGCAGACATTAGTGAAATAATTTTTAACATAAAAAATAAATCTTAGTGCTGCTTTAATTGTGAAGGTACTGTAACTTTTTAAAGGTAATTTCTTCATCTTTTTACTCTCTCCTGAAAAGAGTCACTTGAAGAACAGTCATCTTTGATCTTTCCACATGGGGATACTTTTATTTTTAAGAGCACAGAAAATTCCAAGGTGAGTTGGTTTAATGCAAATATCTGTTTTTTGGGGTTTTTTTTGGTATGTATTTCCACTCTCATTTCCTATATGCCTGTGCCTGCAAAGGTGCACATGCACTAAGTGAAAAATATTATGTTATTATGAGCATTTTTTTATATTTATTTTCAGTGAGTTAAATATAAAGCAGGAACATTTTAACTTCATTAAAAGATTTTAGATGACAGTAAAGTGTCTGTCATGAAAGCAGTGTCATTTCATTTTTTTCAGTATTCATTATTCATGCAACACAATTATCTGAGTGTTTCAGAAAGCATGTCAGTGCATTACAGACTTTTTTGTATAGTACTCATCTATAAATTAAGTTCTTTACTTTCAAATTAATAACTCTGTAGCCCATTTGTAACTATTTTAAGATTGAGATTATTCAGTTTTTCACATATTGAGGTCTTTGACATGAGATCAGATGAGACAAGTATTTATCACAGTATTTGACACATAGTGCTATATAAATATTAGTTATTATGCAGTTTGAATGCACATTGAAGCATACTATTTTCTCTTTTTTTTTCTTTTTCATAGTTTTCCCCTTTTGTTCTGATTCTTCCTTCACAACATGACTAATGTGGAAATATGTCTAATAGGATTGTACCTATATAGCCTGTATCAGATTGCATGTCATCTTCAGGAAGGGGGAGGGGAGGGAGAGAGAAAACAATTTGGAACTCAAAATCTTATAAAAGTGAATGTTAAAGATTATCTTTACATGCAGTTGTAAATGTAAATAAATACTATTAAGTGGAGGAAAAAAGAAAAATATTATTATTGTTAAGTTTTTGGTCTGTCTTCTTTGCCACGCTTATAGGATAAGGATTAACTTTATTTTTTAAAATAAAGTTATTTTAAAATAAATTTGAGTACGTTATCTACATCTTTTCTGGGATATTAAGGACAGGTGGCAAGAATTGTTTAAAGTAAGATGTGTAGATTACTTATAGGTTTTATTTATGCTACTTATTGTTGTCTTTACTATATCACCAAGATATGCCTAAGGGTACTCAGTGAATATAAGTTTTTTGAGGCCAAGTACTGTTTATTTTTTGCCATCATTTCCCTCTGCCAGAGAGGCGGCCTGGTATTGATCTCAAAGCCTGGGAGACATGGGTTCATGTAATACCCGTTGGCTGCAGGCAAGTCTCTTTACCACCTAGTGTTCTAGTCAGTTCTCTAAGACTACAAGTTGTAGAGAAAGCCTTAGCCTGAGTTGGTACAGAGAATTTTCTTAGATGGGAATTTCATGTACCAATGAAATCACAGGTCTGCATCCTGTTTTATTTCCCATGGTAACAGAGTGCCTTGAACATAGCAGATGTTTAATAAATAAGTTGGTTGGTTGATAAATGAAATCTCAAGTCTTTAAGATGGAATTCATCCCTATTATATATATTAATTTAGATTAAAAGCTAATTTGTGGTTTTAATGAAAACATTAGGTAATGTAAAATATTTTGAAAATTCACTTGTGTACTAACATTTTAATTCTTAGATAGCTTTTGAGGATTATTCGACTGAGTAAAAAAAAAATGTTAAAGGCAGAAATCTGGGAATAGTTCTGATTGCCAAGTAAGCCAGTGAAAGACTTAAATCTTCTCAGATATAATTTAGATAAAATGAAAAGATAAATTTCCTAATTTTTAAGGTTGGGTCACTATGCAAATATCTTCTGGCATCCTAAGGCAATATAGCCTTTTTGCTAGTATAGATAAATATTAATTAGTGGGAATGAAAAATGTCCAAACCCTATATACCACTGGTGGTTGATAAATTGTTTAGGATATTTTGGAAATAGTTAAGATTTTTACCTTATTTTTAAGTCTTGTCTCCCCCCCCCCCCATATAAATAGCCCTAAGGGCTTTTCAGCTTTGGAACTTGTTACCAGTACTTTTTGGTCAGTCTGGACAATTACATTTCTAAAACATGTCATTCTGACTAACTGTTCCGGTGTTGAATAAATCAATTAGAAAGCATTTATTATGTCACTACTATTTGCAAAGAACTTGCTAGGCTCTGGGAATATGTATACAAAAGTGAGAGAACCCTGCCTTCGAGAGGCTTATGATCTTGGGGGTGGGCTTGGAGGGAGAGAGAACAAGCATGTTCCAAGTACCTCCTATGTGCCAGGCACTGTGCTTAGTGCTCTTGGGTTCCTTAATGTTTTGGATCACTGTCAGCAGGGATATGAGTTTGGGTTTAACCTGGGGGTGATCGTCGTTCTGATAAACTGTCACATAAATCTTTTTCTAAACCTTGAAATTGGAAATGTCTACTCAAGGTATTCCATATGGAGTGTGACCTAGGAGCAACTGTTTTCAGCAAATAAACACTCTAGGATGGTATAGGTGGTTTGAGTGCTACCACAAGGAAGGAGGCAAAATCACAAGCATTTGATTTCCTATAGATAGCAAAATTCAGTTTCTTTTGATGTTTTTATCTTCTTCTACTTGGGAATTGTTTAATTCTCTTCTATATAGTATTCCTTGTCAGAGGGAAGAAAGTTGGCTTAAAAAATGTAAAATATATTTAAGTAAGGAAGACTCTTTTAATCCGATGTGAAAAATCACCTTAAGCTAGTAACGTAAAAAGACATTTTAGAAAGATTGATCTTTATTGAGATATGAGAATGAAGTAAGTAGTAAATGCAAGTTTCTTACAAAGAAGATGACTTAGTCTTTAACGTAAGGAACATGTTAATAATTAGAACTATAAGAAATAGAATTGGGGTGCTGGTTCTATATTGGAACAAGGTGAGACAATCATAGATCATTCAACAATTAACAAAAGGAGATTTACTTAGCCATAACAAGAGGAGGATAGGGATTGGTAATATCTGATTTGATGCATCTGAGTGGAGCCACCTTGATCAAATTTTCTATGGCCATGCAAATCGGAAGGGCTTGCTTCATGGCTGCTTTGCACTCGGGAACATCAGGAGCTGTTGTCCAAAGTCTGAACCTTTAGTTCTCTGGGCCAACCAAGGCTTAAGGATGGTCTCAGTACCTTTTAAGGAAAATTAATCTAACTTTAGTAGGGATAGGGGTTTTAGAGAGGAAGTAGGTGCCTCCTCCCTAGAAGTCTCCTCTCAATAGTTGGGTTGCCATTACTTATCAGATAGGTTGGAGGTTCTTATGCATGTGTGAGTTGGGTTAAATGACCTCTGAGGATCCTTCAGACTCTGCTTTCTCATATTTTCTTCAGTATTTGATGATCTGCTTGCTCCTCTTTTTTTTATTAATAAATTTATTTATTTTTAGTTTTCACAGTCACTTGGCTGTATAAAAAGTGAGAAGATAAAATCAGGGAAGAAATCTGATAACAAAAATTAATTGAATATTCAGAATTTTCACAGTATGAAATTTTTAAAGTTAGAGAACTTTTATTAGAAAGTACAACCTCTTGGTAATTATTTAAAAAGCTCTTTGTAGTACTTGTTTATATAAATGTTAGTGTTCACTCAAGCACACTGACCTTCCAGTTTCTCAGCTCCCATAATCTATTCATCCTCTTCATCTCAGCCATTCACAAGGGTGTTCATATGTATGACCTCTCTCAGTTACAAGAAATTATTCTAGTTCTGTGATTTAGAAAACAGAAACACTTCTTTCTCATTATAACCTTCTATCACTTCATCTTTCCCTGTGCCTTGTTGTTGTTCAGTTATTTAGTCATGTTGGACTCTTTGTGACCCTGTATAGGATTTTCTGGGCAAGGATACAGGAGTAGTTTGCCATTTCTTTCTCAAGTGAATTAAGGCAAACTGAGGTTAAGTGACCTATGCAGGGTCACAGAGCTAGTAAGTATCTGAGGCCAGATTTGAACTTATATTTCCTGACTTCTGGCCCAGTGCTCTATCCATGGAGCCACCTAGCTGCCTCCAAGGAAAACAGAGTTTAAGTGACTTGCCCAGGGTCACACAGCTAGTTAAGAGTCCAAGGCCAGATTTGAACTCAGGTTTTCCTGACTTAAGGCCCAGTGATTTAATCACTGAGCCATCTAAACTGCCATTTTTTCCTTATGATTTACTTGGCCTTTAAATAATCTTTCTCAATTTAGTAACCTCTGATCCTTCCATTCCTAAGTAATTTTCCAGGCTATCATACTTTCTCTGTCTTTATTCTTCTCCCTTCCTTATCTCTACCCTTTAATAAACTAGGTCAACTCCATATAATACTTGTAAATCCCTTGATTTCTTCTGTTCTTTGTACAGGCCTTGCCTAACTTTAACCCTAGGTTACATCCAGTATCCACCTTCTCCACTCCTACTTAGGTGCTGTTGAATAGTGCTGGAGAATGTCACTCAACTGTGACTGGATATAGTGTAACTTCATGTTATCTAATCTCTTTTGTTTCCTTCTCTTGATTACACAACCCCATAATGTTATTTTCCCATCACTGCTGATCAATCATAGCCTTTCTCTTTGCCAAGACCAATCCCCTCTGCCTGTAACCTTGATCCCATCCCCTCCCATATTCTCTAGCATATTGTCCCCATAGTCATCCCCATTTTCCTCTCCCCTCTTCATTCTCTCCTTTCCTATTGCCTACGTCCCTGCGGACTACAAACATGTCCAAGTCTCTCCATCCCTATTTTCAGAAAACCATCACTAGACTTTACTGGACCCATAAGCAATATTATGTACCATTCTTCCCTTTTCCAGCCAAATTTCTTTAAAAAAAAATTGCCTTTGTTTTCTTTCTGTTTACTTCTCAACCATTTGTAATGTTCCCAGACTCATCACTTAATTGCAACAGCCCTCACCAAAGTCACCAGTCATCTCTTAATTGTCAAATCCAATGCCCTTTTCTCAAGTCTTCTCTTTGTTGGACTCTTTTCAGCATTTGGCATTGGTGACTATCCTTCCTGCCTGAGTACTTAGTCTTCTATGGGTTTTTGTGACACATAGCTTTTCTCTTCTTACCTTTATGATTGCTCCCTTTCAGTCTACTTTGCCTGGATCATTATCCATATTATATTCAACACTTGTGGCTGTGTGCCAGGGCTCTGTCCTGAGGCTACTTCTTTTTATATGCTCTCTCTTTTCTCCATCACCTAAGCTTGTTTTCTCTGCTGGTGACTCGCAGATTTATATATCCATCCCTAGTTTCTCTCCCACGATCCCATCCTGAATCATCAAAAGTTTTTTGAACATATTAAACAGGATATCCTAGAGTCATCTCAAAATCAACATGTCCAAGACAGAATTCATCATCTTTCTCCCTGAACCACCCCTCTTCCATATTTCTCTGTTTCTGTTAAGGGCACCACCATTATTCCAGTCTCTCAGATTTACAGTCTTGATGTCATCCTTCCTATCACTCATCCCACATTGCCAATCATTTACCAGATCTTGGTAACATTTCTTATTTGCCTTCTCTCCACATAGCCACCATCATGTATCAGATTCTCATCACCTCTTATCTGGACTGTTGCAGTAATTTCTACTTGGTCTCACCGCCTAAGTCTTTCCTTTCTTCAAACCATCTTCTACAAAATGGCCATATTGAAAGTCTAAAAGCATAAGACTGACCAGCTTACTCTCCTTTTAATAAGTTCCAGTGTCTCTCTATTACCCTTAGGATAAAACACAAATTTTTCTGTTGGGCATTTAAAAGCATTTACAATCTGGCATCAGCTACCTTTCCAGGCTTATACAATAGTTCCTTCCATCCATGACACCAAAATGGTTCTTAATGTTCCTCAGCACTCTGGCTCTCAGAATGCCATATTTTCTTCAAAGTTCAGCTCACTGGCCACCTTCTACGTGAAATAGTTCCTGATACTCATAGCTGATAATGCCTTCCCTCCACCCTCAAATCACCTTGTATCTGTTTTGTATGTTCATATATGTGTCCCTGTTGTGTCTTCCTAAGCTGAACTCAAAACCTCCTTGAGGGCAGGAAAGTTATATGTTGTCTTTGCACCTCTAGCCCCTGACACAATTTCTTTTCCTCCCTGTCTCTTCTTCCCTCCTCCCTTCTTCCCTTCCTTCCTCCCTTCCCCCCTTTTCCTTTCCTCCCTTTATTCCTTCCTTTCTCTTTCTTTCTTTCTTTCTTTCTTTCTTTCTTTCTTTCTTTCTTTCTTTCTTTCTTTCTTTCTTTCTTTCTTTCTTTCTTTCTTTCTTTCTCTCTCTTTCTCTCTTTCTCTCTCTCTCTCTTTCTCTCTCTTTCTGTCTTCCTTCCTTCCTTCCTTCCTTCCTTCCTTCCTTCCTTCCTTCCTTCCTTCCTTCCTTCCTTCCTTCCTTCCTTCCTTCCTTCCTTCCTTCCTTCCTTCCTTCCTTCCTTCCTTCCTTCCTTCCTTCCTTCCTTCCCTCCCTCCTTCCTTCCTTCCTCTGTTTTTATTTTATTTCTCAGTTACATGTGAAAGCAATTTTAACATGTGTTTTCTGTTATTTTTGAGTTCCAATTTCCCTTCTTTCCATCTCCGCTCTTTGAGAAGGCAAGCATCTTGATATCGATTTTACATTCTTAGTCGTGTGAAATGTGTTTCCACGTTTTCCTGGCACAGTTTCTGACCCATAGCTGGCATTTCATAAATGCTTGATTGATCGATTGATTGAAAGTATAACAGGTAATTCGATGTTAAATATGCAGGTATAAAGAAGACTTGAAAATGCTGTATGATAGTTTAACTATATTCATATTTATTATTGAACACAAAAACAAGGAGGAATTTATTTTTGTGTGTATGTGTCTTAACAGAAATCCTTGAAAAATGAATTTTGGATTGTTGAAGAAAAACTTAAAAAAGAAGCAGGTCCTGAAAGGAGTTTGTTTTTTGGACAATCAAGGTACTCAATCAACACCTAACAGAATCCTTTATTTCTTTTTTTAAGTGAAATAACTGTGGTATGACATTTAAAACTTCATTATTTCATTTAGAATGATGTTGAGTCAAAGGAAAATAGCCAGATTTGAATTCCTGAGGCCATATCTTTCAAATCTGAATTTTTGGATATCTTCCTTTTAATAACTGAGTTATTAAAAATCAAGTACCATAAGGATTTTTGTAGGATGACAATTGGTACCCATTATATGGAGTTGGGAGGTTTATCATTATAGCCATGTGAGCTCTCTTCTAGGCCTCAGATTTCCTATCTGTAAAGTGGAGACAGTGATACATATAATACCTGTGAGGAGGTTGGATTGGATGCCTCTGAGCTTTTATGACTTATGATTACCTACATCAACAGAGCACCAAATGAAATAAGGGCTTGATTGTTCTCCTTGACTTTGATCACCGTGTCATGCCTATCTAGATTTTAATTTTTGTCTTGAATTATTGAGCTTGGGTTTCTACTGAAAGTAGTACAGCAGATCTTTGTGTTCAGTGATAGTCATGAAAAACTTGGTGGAGGTGGCATCTATTGACTCTATATTCTAAATATGGCCATTCTTGTTGTGAATATGTGCCATGTAATGGTAAAGCAGGACAGTCCCTCCTCTGACACATTATCAAATGTCACATCATATAAGAAATTGAACTTGACCACTTCATGGAACTTAATGTTTATCGAATTTCAGTATGTTTTTGTTGCAGTTGTGTGAGTAGATGAAATTATTTATACTTCATCCTAGATTCTTGAAGGCTGACTGTAGTGTAGACATCCTATTAAGCATCACCTTTCAAAGCTTAATGCGTATATTGAGAATTGATCCTTTCTCATTTCCTCACCAGCAATGAAAGTGTTTTGCTGCTTTTCCTTTTTTATAGTTGCAAAACAATAGTTTTAGAACAGTAGTTCGTAGCAGTGAAAGGATTGCTTTTTTAGTATGAGATGTGAAGTACTTTGAATGGGTTAAGAGGAAAGTCATGAAGGTGATTACAGTGTTACAAAATAAGTATCTATGAAATAATGTTAGTGGAATACCAGTTATTTATCCAAGAGAAGAGAAAGCGAAGAGGCTGCTTAATAGTTGTATCCAAACATATGCAAAGGATTATCATATAAAGGATGTCACTGTTCTCCACATCTAACTAAAAGTAGTGAATTAACAATGGTGAATTTGTCAGATTTTGCATGGCAGATGATTTTGTTGCTGTTTAGGCGTTTCAGTTATGTATGACTCTTTGTGACCCCATTTGATGTTTTCTTGCCAAAGTTATTGGAGTCTTTGCCATTTCCTTCTCCAGCTCATTTTACAGATGAGGAAACTGAGGCAAACATATTAAATGACTTGCCCAGGGCCACACAGCTGGTAAGTGTCTGAGGCTGAATTTGAACTCAGGTCCTCAGTGACTCCAGGTCCAGAACTGTCTGCACTGTGCCACCTCCCTGCCCATGGAAGAGGAAAATATTTAAACGTGGTATAAATCCACTGACATGGATCAGTGGGACTCCTTCTCCAAAGTTCTTAAAAAAAAAAAAGCAAAATGAAACAAACCAGACTGGAGGATTAAAGTTAACCTGTCAAATTTCTTTCCAGCTTACAATTTTATGACTGATTGTCCATAAAGAATTTTAGGGAAACTTGCTAATTGTATGAGGTTAATTGTTGCTTTCCAGTAATCTGGCAAATTTTTCTTCATTTCATTCAGCATATATGATAACAGAATGAAAACATGTGAAGACAAAGTAGAAGATATTTGGATTCCTCGAGAAGATAAAACTGCTGTTCTGTTAGACTCTGCTTCTGAGTCAGAATATTCTACTGTGGAAGAATGTTTTAATAGTTTAAGAAGAGGAAATTCCAAGGCATCCAAGTCCAGGGCTCAGAAAGGGAGTTTGGACTTAGCTGCTAACAGGCACAGTTATCCACAGAGTTCCATTAGTGGACTTGTTGATCAACCAGCCTCGACCTCAAACTCCATATCACCCTATGCGTGTTATTATGGATCATCAGCAAAAAAGGTCAAATCAGGATGGCTGGATAAGCAGTCTCCTCAAGGGTATGTATCAAATATTACTTGTATGTTGTGAGTTGACATTTCTACGTGGAATGACATTCATTTCTTCATGAAGCTGTTCGGATTATTTCTGAATGAAAATTTATTTTGGTGGGAAGATAATTTAGAGTATTAAATACTTCATTATATTTTCAAATTATTGGAGTTGGCTAGAAATGCTGAGTTTATTTTAATCTGATGTTTGTTGGCTCTTTGTATTCATACTTACCCATTTACTTTCCTCTTATTGAATTTAATGCAACGAGGGAAAGTCTTGATATTTAACCTCTTGTTATGTTTTCTGCAGGTTTTTCCATTCACTTTAAATGACTTTGATGTTGTAAGAAGAACTAGGATGTGTGGCTTCAGCTATAGCTATAAGATTAGCACAATATTTCAATGGTTATTATTAGTCAGATTGGTCTTCAACCTAAATGTGTTCATATACACTTTTTTTGCTTTTTCAATTTATATCTAGCATACCAGAACTATTAAAAGAAGATAGTAAAAGTTGGAAAAAAATCCATGCTTGTTAGGAAAATTAACAATTGACTTGACTTTTTTTCTTCATTAGCTCTGTAACATTTTATTCTATGGATGTTTTCTTTTTGAATTTGCCTTTTACAATAGTCTGGGAGTTATATAGTATTGAGATCTTTTTATTTTTAACATAATTTAACCCTATGGCCAAGAAGGTTAACTTCTTTTGAAATTGTCATTTTAAGTATACCTAACCTATGAAACTTTGGCTTCTAAAGTATTTCCAAAAAATTGATTCCTATTCTATATAAGGGTTAATTTATAGTACTGAAAATCATCTCTGTAAGGAAAGATATTTAAAGCACAATTAGTACTTGGAGTATTGATGTAAGAAGTTTACTTAGGCTGTTCTTTCCTGGGTCTTTGTTACATAATTAGGCTACACCTATGTCTAACCAGTTTAACTAGTGACTTTTTAGAATGTGACTCTGGTTTAGACTGTGCCTTTTTTGTGTTGTAATATTTTTTGTTCTCTCAATTATTTCATTTGCTTCTTTTGTAGTGAGTCTTATTTATTGACAAATGAAATAATTTACATAAATAGGAAATGTGTGACTTTAAATGTGAAAGATGATTGAAATTTTGAAATAAAAAAAAGTTAAGGTTAGATATGAAATATCTTACCTTGTAAGGTAGTCTGTTCCATGACATTATATATATCCAAATGAAGGTTGGAAAACCATCAATCAGGGCTGTTGTTGAGAGTGCTGTGTGAGGTAGGATGCTTAGTTAGCTAAATGGCCTCTAAAGTCCCTGTTAACTCTCAAAATCTCATATTGATATTCTCATCAATATCTTATTTTTTTCCTGGAAAAAACTATATAAAATTACTATATGATTTACATAATGGAATACTTAAAATACATAGTTTCTAGATAAAGTCAAATAATAATTAGGGGGTTTTGTTTTTGTGGTTGTTGCTGTTGTTGTTAATTGGTTTCTGGATAAGTGGTGATAAGAGGTTATTATATTTGCAAATAATAACTAATATACTCATCAGCAAAATCATCTTAAATTATGTTAATGTCAAATATGTGAGCATGTGAATATTATTGTGCAACTCTTAAGTGTAGACATTGATAAAGTGAAGCAGTGCAATTTGTAATCTCAAAATAATTTCTTTTTACTATGAGAATGTAGTATTTAGTAGAGCCCAAGAGGCCTATTGTAATATCTTGAAAATATCCCCTGAAGAGCTGACTCAGGTGCAGATTCCATTTCTACTGTGACTTCGTGATTGGAAAGTTTTTACTTTGAGCCTGATAATAGACTGCATATCTGGTATCTGAAGACCAATCTGACTAAATTTGGAGAGGCTCCTCACTTGCTTGGCTGTAGGGTGATGGAAAATTCACTTATAGCAACTCTTAAAGGTTATCTAGTAACTGATGGTGGTGGTTGTGACCTGAACCACTGGAAGGACTACCCACAATGATGAAGTCACAGACCATTGAAGTATTGTGCTAATCTTATAGCTATAGCTGAAGCCCCACGTCCTAATTCTTCTTACAACATCAAAGTCATTTAAAGTGAATGGAAAAACCTGCAGAAAACATAACAAGAGGTTAAATATCAAGATTTTCCCTCATTGCATTAAATTCAATAAATATTTATGATGCCCCCAACCTAAATGTGTTCATACACACTTTTTTGCTTTTTAAATTTATATCTAGCATACCAGAACTATTAAAAGAAGATAGTAAAAGTTGGGAAAAAATCCATGCTAGTTAGGAAAATTAACAATTGACTTGACTTTTTTTCTTCATTAGCTCTGTAACATTTTATTCTATGGATGTTTTCTTTTTGAATTTGCCTTTTACAACAGTCTGGGAGTAAAGGAAGAGATGAAGAAGTCATAAATGAGCCATACATAGCTTTTCCATTTATGTAGATGATAGACACCAGTCCTCTTGAATGGTTTTCCTGCCAAAGTGGAATTTTGATGTAGAATTACAGAATGTCAGTCCTGGAAGAGACCTTAGAGGTCATCTGGTCTAGCTGTTTGTTTTGACAGTTGAAACCAAAGCTCTGAGAGCGTAGATGAAACAGTTAACTTCTGGAGTTAGAAGTGAGATCCCAGTTTCTTTTTCTGAATCCAGTTGCTTACTTTATTATCAACTGCATTGTAGTTATGGTTATGTCATACTGCATTGTGGAGTGAATTAGGCAGATCCAGAGTAAGGTCGAACTTACTTCACAAGCCTCTTTAAGGCTTATTTTAGAAGATAATAAGAGGATATTGAGTATATAAGAGTATATCTAGAAGGCACAGGATGTGTTTGGCTAGGAAGGAAGTATGGCCTAAAAAAATGTACTAGTGTCTTAAAAAACAGACTGTGACATTCTGGTCACTAAATTATCAAGTGGTGGTGGTGGGGTAGTAAAAGGAAGGTAATGGAATGATAGAGAAATGTTTTCCCTGCCACTCACAACCCTGGGCAAGTCACTTAACCCTGTTTGCCTCTGTTTCCATATCTGTAAAATGATCTGGAGAAGGAAACGACTAACCATGGCAGTATTTGCCAAGAAAGACCCCAATGGGGTCATGAAAAGTTGAACAGGACTTACAAATGAACAACAACAAAGTGGGTAAGTCAAGGCCGAATTCTCAATAGAGATTAGGGCCAGACCATCTAGGTGTGGTCATCATCAGCTGCATTGATATTGATATTGTATTGAACCCATTGTAGCCAGAAAGTGAAAGGAAGAAAGTATTTATTAAGTGCTTACTTATCTGTCACTGGGGATATAGATTAAAAAAAGCAGAGAAAGTTCCTCTCCTCAAAGTGCTTACACTGTTGTTGGAAGAGACATTATAAATGAAAGTTCAGTTACAGGGAACATGGCAAACCTTGGAAATATGTAGTACAGATGACAAGGCCAACAGTTCATTAAGTTAAATTAGTTATAATGGTGTTGCTAAGTGACAGCAGGTCATAGAGGGCAAAGCAGATGATAAGGCCTGCTGATGTTTCATCTCATCTAAAGCAATGGAGTTATTGACTTTCTCTTTCATCCAAAAAAGAGCAAAGAGAGGCAGAGATGAAGATTGAGCAAAAAAGAGTAAAGACAGACCACATAGGTTAGGAGGAGAACTAGAAGAACAGAAGCATGAAAACCCAGGGAAGAGAGAATATGTCAGGATAAAAGTGTTCAACATTGTTAAAGAAGGTCAAGGATGAAGACTGAGAAAAAAAATCTTTGGATTTGGATAAGAGATCATTGGTAGCTTTGGAGAGAGAAATTTTAGTTGACCAGTGAGGTCAGAAGCCATATTACAGAGGTTTAGAAGAGGGGAGAAGGTGGATGTATTGAGTGTAGGTGGCTTTTTTAACAGTATGACTTTTTAAATATTTCTAGACAGCTGTCATATGTCCTCGAGTTTTTTCTTCAGTTCCTTCAGTTTAGCTTCATGAAATTGACTCGAGGTCTTTCACAATGTTAGTTTCTTTCTTCTTTACATTATGGCTTATGAGTGTTCTGTCATTTTGGCACCTGGACATGAACACAATATTGTAGATTTGCTGTGATCAGGGCAGAGTATAGAGTTGTTATCACATCCTTGTGTTTGGAAGTTATGATTCTCTTAAGGGAGCCCCAAATCACATTACCTTTTTTTGACTGCCCCATCATACAGCTGACTCGTATTAATCTTACTGTATACTAAGCACCCAGATATTTCTCACAGTTGTGTGATAATGCCTCCCCAACTATTTTTCATACTCATTTGTTGCACAGGAGTGTTGTACTATTGGGACATTTTTCATCATCTTTGGGAAGCTGTCAGGGAATGAGGCTCATTATGTTGCATTGAAACCAGTGCTTCTCAAAAGGTGTACTCTTGTCTTGGTTTCTCTAGGTGTTTATGAATTGTGCAGAATTCACATTTGCAGTTACATGAATATTCATGAGTCTTCTATCTCCTGCAGTTTTGCCAGCTTAAATGTTCAGTGTCTTGCAGTTCCTTGCACTAAATAATACTTTGACCTACATCTGTGTTTGTGCATACAAGATATGTGCATGCACACACACACACACACACACACACACACACACACACACACAATTTGAGAATCACTGGTTAAACCAAGACCAGAAAAGATTCAAAGCTATAAAATTCAGCACTGAAACAATAGCCAAAGGGGAGTTTGAGTTTGGTCAAGTCAAACAGAATGTTTGGAAACAGAGAGCAAGAATCCTAAGATGAAGCAGCAGACAAAGTCAAGGAGAGTCAGTGAATGTGAGGAAACTAGTGGTCAGTCAAAGACATAGAAATAAGTTCATACCAAGCAAACACCTAGATTAGCAGATACTGGTACAATTAGCAGTTTTAGGAAGCACTTGAATTGGTCACATAGTTTGCCTCATACAGCCTCAGGTATTTTCCCAGCTGTAGCAGAAACCAATGACTAGTTTCCTAGGGAGTGGCCAGTGGAGCCCCCGGAGGCTCAAAGGTTGCTACTGTGTCCCAACTTGCCACACCTGAGAGAGACTAATCTCTGGGGAAAGTACTGTGACAGAGATGTTGGGCTGTTTTGTAAAGCCAAACAAAATTGAGTTCAATTCAGCTGATGTTTAATAAGCATTGACTCAAAGTTACTGGAAGACTTCAGACAAAGACCAGTTGACCCCTTGTCGGTGGGTTTTATGTTGAGTTATAGGTTGAACTATATGGACTCTTGAATTCATTTCTGTGAGGGGTAGTCAGTCATTCAATGGCTTTTTAAAGGTTTCCTCTGTCTGCTGGCATGCCTTTAAACACCCAGAGTTCACCTCAGCCTTTAAACACCCAGAGTTCACTTTAGCACAGTAATGTAGCATAAGGGGTGGGACTGTAATAAATCAGACTGTCAATAAAACCTCTTTAATTAGCACAAAATACAAAATATCTGTTTTAAACAATACATAATAAATGTTTGAATAGATGGCACAAAAGGCTAAATGTTTCCAGACCTGGGTTAGGTCTCTTTCTTTTTTCCCCTTACCACAGCTGTATATAGCCAGATGCCAGAGTTTAGGTCAGGACTGGGAGAAAGTTAAGTGATTTTATCATTTTGAAAGAAGTCACCCTTATTGATAAAGCTCTTTGAAAAATGCCTTAATCACAGTGTTACCAGGAGAACCATTAAACTGTTTTCTTTTGGGCAGGCAATTAAAGCAATTTTGGGGAGGTGCAATGATACTTTGGGATGGGGGGAACATGAACAAAGGCATCAGGGTGTATAGAAGTTGGGAAGAGGCAAATTTAAGTGTGAAGTCAGAAAAAAAAGCCCAAAACAAACATATCCCTCCCTCCCAAATTCCTAAGGGTCTGGATGGACCCTTCTAAAGTATTTAATGGCAGGAATTCTTGTTCAGGTGTAAAATGAGTTAGATAACCTTTGAAGTTTATTCCAAGTCTGAGATTCGGTGATATTCTTGGTAAAACATTCTAGGTGCCGGGAACAGTAACAACAACAAAAAAACCAGCCAAGTTCTTGGCATTAAAGAATCTTTAATAAGGAGGATGGGGCACAAATACAGTTAACTATAATATGAGTAGAATGAGATTATGGGAGAATTAGAGATGTAAAAAACTAGCATAGATTTGAAGAGGGAACGCTTACAATCTGTGTTTTGGTGGGGAGAAGGGCACTTGAGCTGAGCTTTGAAAGAGGATTTCAACAAATAGAGCTTTGAGGAAGTCCAATCTAAGCATAGCAGATATTATGAATAAAAACAGAACTAAAAATAGATAAGACAGTATCGGAGAGCGGTGAATAGTCCAGTTAGAGTAAAAAACAGAATCCATTAGTGAGAATAGTATAAAATTATCCTAGGAAGATAGGCTGGAGTCAGATTGTGGAATGCATTAAAAATAAGGCTAAGAAATTATCATCATTATTATTATGCCACTGAAGATTTCCGAGAAAGAAAATGACTTGATCAAGTTTATGCGATTTGAGGATTACATTAGCAGTAGTTTGGAGGAGTGTCTGGAGAGATTAGAGGCAGAGAATTGCTAGGAGATAAGCTTATTATTGTGATTAAGATAGCACCTGAACTAGAGTCCTTGCAAAGACAATGGAGATGAAGTAAGGAATATGAAATATTGCCAAGTTGTAATTTATAGGCCATGGTAAATTATTGGATAGTGATAGGGTAGATGTTTGAAGGATCTTAAACATTTAAAGGTGACTTAAGTTTTTGAATGTGGTGGATGGGAAAAATAGTGGTGCCATGAACAGAAACAGGAATGTCTTATGAAGGAGAAGGTTGGCTATAACCTTTGTTATGGTTAAGTTTGAGGTGTCAGAAGGTCGAATAAGTGAAGATGTCTTTCAGATAGTTGGAAATTTGGGACTAGAGGTCAGTGGAGGTGGGGGGAGTTAGAGTTATGTATTTGCAAATCATTTGCATAACCAGTGTCAAGTGAGATGAAATTACCAAGAGAGAAGAAAAGAGAGATAATAATAATTATAATAATAATAAATATTTATGCAGCATTTACCATGTGCCAAAAACTGTGCTAAATGGTTTACAGTTATTATCTTGTTTGATCTTCACAACAACCCTGGAGACAATTAGTTATATTTAGGGGGCAAGAGGAGGAAGAGGAATCGATGAAGAAATGCAATGGGAGAAGATTTATTAAACACTTTTATGCTCAAAGTATGTTAATAAGTGCTGAATATACGAATACAAAGCAAAGACAGTCCCAGTCCTCTAGGAACAGGGAGGAATGTGGAGGCCAGGAAAAGGAAATTTAAAGAGTTACAAGGATGAGTTGGAGTCGTAAGGATCGATGTAGCCCTTAGACAGAGTAGAAAATGTCTTAATGTCAGGGAATCAAAAAAATAGGCTATGGGAGGAGGAAATGAGAAGAAAAAGAGATTTGTTGAATGCAGGGCTCTACAGAAAAGTCCGATGATTAGGACTGTGAAGAAATCATTGGATCTGGCAGTGGGTGACGTTCAATGGAATGATTTCAATAGGAGGAGCTAAATAGTATAATAAGAATGATGATCACTGGCATTTAAATAGTACTTTAAAGTCTTAGAATGTTTTATTGGGATTTCTTGTTTGAAATTCTTAACAATTCTGTGAGATAAGTACTACTTGCATTATTAGTCCTGCTTTATGGATGACAAAAGTGAGGCTCAGAGAAGCTAATTTGCTTAGGGATATATGCCTAATGTGTGTGTGACATTTAAAAAGTAAGAGAGACACAATTTCTGGGTAATTAATCATTTTCTTAATTATGCTAGCAATAACTAATAAAAGTGGTCAGTGACACTCTTGAATGCCAAAGATCCCTCATGGAACCCACTCAACATTTATATGCCCTTGGAAGAGTGGGTGTTCTGGGGGGTGGCAGTCAACTCTGTTTGGTTGACAAGTAATGAGAGAGAATGAACATTATAATGAGAGGTGGACCTATTTTAATGAGGAGCTGGGGGATATGAATATGATCTTCTTATTTACTTCCAACCCCACTCCACCCCAAGGGCAATCTAATTAAAAAATTTATCCCCACTCAAACCTAAATAGAATACATGGGCTTTCTGACCTGGGTGTAGTCTAAACAAGGTTGAGAAAGTCAATTCAATTTTATTATCTTTCAGATGCTGGCTTGGCCTGGTAGAGAGTAAGTTTTTCAGAAAGGAAAAAAATCCTGTCTCCCCAATATTGACAGTTAGTTATTTCATAATAATTTCTTTCAAGTGTAACCCCCTCCTCAAAAAAAAGTGTTTGGTAGGTAAGAAAGAAATTGTTTTATCTTGTTAAATTCAACATATGGGGAAAAATAAAGCATTCCCTTAACACAGAACTCCTAGTTGTTAGTTATCTTAAAATATTGGGAATTGGTGTTCTCAGTCTTACAGTAATTGACTTCTAAATTGCATTAAGTAAGTCAGAATTTGAATTAAAGAGTATCTTGTTTTATGAAAAGTTTGTTATATCAGGATATACATATTTAAAACTGTGGATATTGACACAAAGTACTGCAGCCCTTTTTATGAAAGCAGTTGAAAATTCATACCATCTGCCCTGCAAGAGCCATTGAGAATAGTCTATAGAATCATTTTGAATGATACTACACAATCCTTATAAATTATTCCACAAAAACCTTTTTCAAGAAACATTCCCTACAGCATTCTGAAAGTATAATAAGATAAAAATGTTATATGTTACATGTCTTTTACCATTTTACTTGAAAGAAGGAAATTGAAAGCATTAAAAAATTACATATAAGTTGTGTACAAGTTAAATCTCTTTCATTATGCAAGACTGAAATTGGAGCTTTATCACTTAAAAGCAGTATCCTAATTGATCAAGACTTGGAAATTTTTTATATGGTAAAACATTTCAGAACCCGTTTGGTTTGATATTTGTGATAATATTAAGTGTAGGCTAGGTTATAACTTATTTTTACATTAGCTGCCTTTACAATTTTTTTTTTTGGCAGTTGGGGTTAAGTGACTTGCCCAGGGTCACACAGCTAGTGTTGAGTGTTTGGTCTGACGCTGAATTTGAACTCAGGTCCTCCTAACTTCAGGGCCTGTGCTCTATCCACTGTGCCCCTTGCCTTTACAATTTTTAAAAAACCATATTATTTACTTTTAGCATTCTTCTTAAGTTTTGAGTTCCAAATTCTCTCCCTTCCTCTTCCCCCCTCCCGCACCCACTGAGAAGGCAAGCAATATGATATCAGTTATACATGTGAAATTGTGTAAAACATTTCCATATTAACCATATTGCAAAAAAAAAAAAGCAGCTATAGCACAATAGTACTGTGTAACAATCATATACTACAACTTATTCAGTTATTTCCCCACTGATAATCATCTTCTTGTTTTCCAGAGCACCTAGGTGGCACAATGGATACAGTGCTGGGCCTGGAATCAGGAAGACATCTTCCTGAGTTCAAATCTAGCCTTAAACACTTAACTAGATGTGTGATCCTGCACAAGTCACTTAAATCTGTTTACCTCCATTTCCTCATTTGTAAAATGAACTGGAGAAGGAAATGGCAAACCATTCCAGTATCTTTGTCAAGAAAACCTCAAATAGGGTCATGAAGAGTTGGACATAACTGAAAACTCTCAGTTTCCAATTCTTAGCCACCACAAAAAAAAGCTGCTGTAATATTTCTGTACATACAGATCTTTTTCCTTTTGATCTCTTTGGCTGTTTGTGGTGTTGCTGGGTCAAAGAGTATGCATGGTTTTATAGCCCTTTGGTCATAGTTCTATATTGTTTTCCAGAATGGTTGGATCAGTTCACTACTCCACCAGCAGTTCATTAATATACCTATTTTTCCCTTATCTTCTCCAGCATTTGTCATTTCTGGTAGATATGAGGTGGTCCCTCAGAGTTGTTTTGATTTGCTTTTCTCCTATCAGTATTAATATACAGCATTTTGTCATATGTCTGTAGATGGCTTTGATTTCTTCTGAAAATTGCCTGTTCATATCCTTTGACCATTTATCAATTGGGGAATAGGTCTTAGTTTCATGAATTTGATTCAGTCTTATACTTACTATATATTTGAGAAATGAGATATTTTTCAGAGAAACTCGGTGAAAATTTTTAAAATAAATATTTAATTGTCTATGATACCTTTTATAAAATGTAGTTTTCCTTGATTATTTCTTTTAATTAGGTCTATTTTATCTTTTGCTTTGTCTGAGATCATGATTGCTACCTGTGCTGTTTTTACTTCTTCTGAAGTATATTAGATTCTGCACCAGGCCTTTATTTTAACTCTGTGTGTGTCTTATTGTTTCAAGTGTGTCTCTTGTAAACAACAGGTTGTTGTTTTCTGGTTTCTAATCCATTCTACTATCTGCTTCTGTTTTATGGGTGAGCCCATCCCATTCATATTCACAGTTATGATTATGTATTTCTCTCCATCCTGTTTTCTCATTTTGTTGTTTCTTTCTGTCTCTTTTTATCCTGTTCCTCAGAAGTCTTATTTTGCTTCCAACCACTGTCTCTCTTAATCCACCCACCCTTTTATTACTCCCTTGCCCCCCCCATCTTTTTATCTTCCCCTGTTTCTATGCAGAGCTGGGTGTTTATATTCATTCTTCTCTCTTTAAAGCAATTCTCATGAGAGCAAGTTTCAAACATTGCCTGCCACCTCCCTCCTTTCATTATAAAAGCTTTTCCTTATGTGCCTCTTTTATGTGAGAAAAATTTCCCCATTCTACCTCTTCTTTCCCCCTTCTCACAGTGCATCCCTCTTTCTCACCCTCTTTCATTTTTTTGGAGATCATTCCAACATAATCAACTCATACCCATGCTCTCAGTCTCTGTAAACTCCTTTTCACTTCCCTAATAATGCTAACGTTCTTAGGAGTTACATGTATCATCTTGCCATACAGTTTAACTTTGTTAAGTCCCTTATGCATACTCTTTCATGTTTGCCTTTTTATACTTGAATCTTGTGCTTGAATGTCAGATTTTCTACTCAGCTCTAGTCTTTTAATCAGGAATGTATGAAAGTCCTTGATTTCATTAAACATCTGTTTTTTTCCTTGAAAGTTTACACTCAGTTTTGCTGGGTAGGTGATTCTTGGTTATAATCTTAACTCCTTTGCCTTCAAGAATATCTTATTTCAACCCTCTATTCCTTTAAATGTAGAAGCCTCTAAATATTGTGTGGCTCCACAATATTTGAATTGTTTTATTTTCTCTTTAGCCTGGGAGTTCTGGAATTTGGCTATAATATTTCCAGGAGTTTTCATCCTCTTTCAGGAGGTGATCAGTTGATTCTTTCAATTTTACCCTCAGGATCTAAGATATTTGGGCAGTTTTTCTCAGTAGTTTCTTCAAATGTGTTGTCTTGGCTCTTTTTTTGATCATGGCTTTCAGGTAGCCCAATAATTCTTAAATTATCTCTTGTCCATCTGTTTTCCAGGTCAGTTCTTTTTCTGATGAGATATTTCACATTTTCTTTTATTTTTTCATTCTTTTGACTTTATTTTGTTGTTTTTTTATGTCTCATGGAGTCATGTATTTTTGTTGAAAGAACTTTGGAGAACATAAGGGCATTGTTGGCTGCTGGAAAGAAACCTGAAATTATGTAGTTTGAGGACATAGGGTCAAATCCCAGTGTTCTCCCGAGGTACTGTGTCTTGGGCCTTCTTTCTTTTTTGTATCCTTTTTGTCTTCTCTTGATGTAGATAACCTTAGCCCCAATATGTCCTAAACTGAAGTCATCTTTATCTCCCAAAACCTTTCGTCTTCCTCATTTCCCTCTTACTGTTAAGCTGGACCACACCCAGGTTCACAACCTCAACTCCTGTCACTTCTGTCTTCTCAAAATCTCTCATATAAGCCCCCATCTCTCCTGATACTTCCATCACCCCTGCGTAAGCCCTCATCACCTCATATCTGGACAATTTCAATAGCCTTCTGGTTAATCTCTCTGCCTAACATTTCTCTTTAGCCCTGTTCATCCTCCACCTTTTGTCAAAGTGATCTTCCTGAAGCACAAATCTGACCATGTCACCTCTCCTATTTGGCAAACTCTAGTGGTTCTCTTTATCTCCAAGGGTCAAATATAAAGTTTTTTTGTTGGACTTTCAAAGTCCTTCAAGAAAATTCCTTTTCAGTCTTTTTATATTTTATCCCTATCCATGTACATCCAATTGAATGACACTGTCTTCCTGGCTGTTTCTGGACTAGCTTAGGACTTCCTGAATTTTTATTGGTTGTCCTCTATGCCTGGAATGTTCTCTTTTCTCTGCCCCTGGCTTCCATGATTTCCTTCAAGTTTTAGCTTTCAGCTAAAGTCCTACCTTGAGGACTTTACCGATCCCCCTTAATTCTAGTGTCTTTCCCTCTGAAATTACCTCCAGTCTATCCTCTTTGTGAGTACATATGTGTGTGGGTTTCTTGTTTGTATATAATTGTACATTAGATCATAAGCTTTTTGATGTTAGGGATGTTTTGACTTTTTTTGTATCCTTAGTGCTTGAGTACTGTGCCTAGAACCTAGTAGGTACTTAATAAATGCTTGTTGACTTGATTACTACCTATGTTAATGTGAAATCCTATGTAAGTTGCCAACCTCTTTGGCCATCCACTGAGTGGGTGGAGCATTACATGAGATGATCTCTTAAGTATCTTTAGTTTTAAAGCCTATGATTTAGACTAGGGCCACCATCACCTTCTCTCCCCCATCCCTACTGACTCTTTATTCGACACATGAGGAAACTGAAGGTAGGTAAGATGTCTTATTTAAAATTACATAAAAGGTAGCAGAGCCAGAGCAGAGCCAAGTCTCCTACATCAAAAGCTAGTGTTCTTCCCATTATAGCATGCTTCCAGTTGAGTGTTTTTTTTTTTTCTGGTAGAGCCAAAGCTGTCTTGGACAACAAACAAATGTCCAAAAATGCCATTGGTAGTGCAGTAGACACAGGCAAGATTTAGCTTCAAAAGAAGAAGGAAGAGGGAAAAGGCGATTGTGTTACTTTTTGATCCCATCCAGTTAAGTTTGACAACTGATTTCAATACCATTGTGAAGATTTTGTCTATATAGATTTCTAAATTTATCCTCTTTGTGGCATATTTTCATAAATCATGCTTAAAGAAAAGAGATTAGCTAAAGCTGTCAATATAATAATTAACATAGAAAACTCACTGATGCTTTTGGAGTAACATGCCACTTACTAGACTATAAGCGCATGAAGGCAGGCACTATGTTTTGTCTAAACTTAGTATCTGACATGGTAACCAGGACAGTGCTCTGAACATAGTATAAATTGATTAGTACTCGTTTATGGTTGAACAGAAGGGCTACAGGAAGTACATGGGACAGAACAGACATTTTTTGAAGCTATCTTCTGAAAACTTCAGGAACTGTTTACCAGTTAGCATTGTAATGAGTCATCATATGTAAGCATTAAAACAAGCAATTGAACAAAAGACAACTGGGGCTGCAAAAGGAAAGAGATGGAAATTGCTGAAATGTTGTTTTTTATTGATTTTGAAATCATTTCTGTCTGTGCAGATTATTTCCCATGTAGCAACATCTATCCTTGTGCATTTGACCCTGATGAAATTAGGAAGCCATTTGTGGTTGTTCAAAACTATTAAGAGTTAGCAATTCTTGAGTTAAGATCGGTAGTCAAGACCAGCCCTTGACTGAATAGAAAGTAATTGAACTGTCATTCCCTGCCTATTAATATCATCAAAGTAAAATTTTCAAAGCCTAAATGAGAGATATGAATTCTTAAACAACTGCTTTTCCATCAGAGCAAAATGGACTTCACATTACTAAAAACTCACTTTTAAAATTGTATTAAGACATTTTAGTTTGTTTGTAGTGGTCCTGGATGGTTCTCTTCATTTGGCAAGGGCTTTTACTTAAATTAGAATAGAATTCACTATGTTAACACACAATCCATGGTAGTAACAAAGTTATTTTACTTTAGTTGTGTATTAATAATGCTCAGATTCAGATGCCTCCAAATATTTGTACTAAATGTATTGAAGACTTCCAGTAACTTTACCTTTGAAATTGCTACATTAAGGGAAATAAGCAGTATTTGGGAACTGTGACAATATTTTGACATTCATTAAACTTTGTAATGAATTTGTATTCATATGTTAGAGCACTAAAAGAAGATTTAGTATATTTTAATGCTAAAGACAAGGAGGTATAGAATCATCATTTTAGATCTTTGTGCTGTTCACTTTCTTGCCTTCCAAAAGAATACAGTTGCAGCCATCTACTCCCCCTGCCCCCCAACTTTTAAGAGCAGTTTTGAATGTGCACTGAATGGTAAAATTAGAAATGCTTTTGTCAAAGTTGCAACCTTACAGCACATTGAAAATAAATATATTCTTCATTTTACAGAAAACGCATGTTTCAGAAGCGATGGGTGAAATTTGATGGCTTTTGCATTTCTTATTACAATAATGAAAAGGTAAGTGAACTTCATGAAATGGCATTTACTCATTTTTCTCTTCTTTGGATCATTGTCTGTGTAACACCAGTTCTTGTGTAACAGCACTCTGTTTATTATGCTGAATTTTTTCCCCAGATATGAACTTGCACTGGCCAAAGGGTTTGCAATATCAGGTTCTCATGTTAACCCTAAAAGTCTGCACTCCTTACCTTTTAGCTCACAAACTTTAGCTCACACCCACAGGCTTCCTATTAACAATCCATCAGGCAGCAGATAAAATTAGCTCTTAGCAAAGACTTTTACTAAAATAGTTTTCTACGAAATTTAGCTATGAGACGTTCCTATCATAAATTGAAGGTGTGCTTTTCCATTAATATAAACAGCACCAATAGGAAAAGTGTGCTCAAACTTAGAGTGTAGTAGTAACGAGGGTACAGGACAGGAGTGAAGTGTGTGTCTTTGCCTCCCATTCACAGGGTGCAGTGACTCCCACTCATTCAGTAGCTTTCCTTCAAAGCCACATGGCTGATGGGAGTGGGAAGGAGAAATCCCTTCCCTTACTGCTGCTTTGGTCTTCTACACGGGCAACTCCAAATCTGCAATATCTCCCACTTTTGAACTGATGAAATTTGCCCCCAGATTAGCTATTTAAAGCTACCAAAGTGATCACAGGGTGCTATAACTTATTAACAAATTAAAAATTCATCTTGTGTGACCACATTCTGTGAGTATATCAGCTGAGCTGGAGGTGGTGGGATGGGACATCGTGTCCTTCTCACCTTCCACCTCTAATTGTTGTAGTCACGATAATGATAGTGATAGCTGGTTTTAATATAGCGTTTTTTAGAGTTTACAAAGCAATCTGTGTATGTTACCCAGTTTTTAAAATCTTGTGACTATGGTAAGACAGGTATTATCTTGTTTTTACAAATGAGGACAATTAGACTCAGGGAAGTTTATAGTGGAGACAGAATTCAAACCCAGATTTAACTGACTATAAATACAGCACTCTGTGTATTATGCTGATTTTTTCCTTCTCCTTTCTGTGGCTTCTTTCCCTTTCTCTATTATGTTGTGAACAATATTGATAATGACTCAGCAATTACATCTGCAAAGTTTGAGTTTCCTGGGATGTGTTTCATCTGGGCCGGGTGATCTGAACTTGTTGAAAGCAGCTGGATAGCATCCCTTTATAATGAATTAACTATTAACCATTTTTGTTTCATATTTCTCAGTCTGGGAGTCATTCTTGTTGTAGAGAAAGCACAAGGAAAGTAGAAGATAGAACTACTCAGATCTTATCTGTCATGTTGAGAGAAGATTGTGTGTGTGTGTGTGTGTGTGTGTGTGTGTGTGTGTGTGTGTGTGTGCATGTGTGTGTGTGTTTTCAACAAGACTGCTTTAGAGTCTTCCTTATTTTTTAAGACCAACCCACTTTAGAACTTAGACTATCAAGTATTTAAATACCTAAAGGGACCAATTCAAAAAAACTGTAGAGATTATTGAATCTGGAACCCTCATTTTATGGATGAGGAAACTGAGGCCCAGAAAGGATCACCCAGCTAATGTCAGAGCTAGGGATCATCCCCAGTCTTGTAGACTCCTAGCATTCTAGCTGCTACGGTTCTCTGTCTTACTAATGAAGAACTTCCTTCAGTGAATAAGATTGCTGTCCATCTATGCCTACTCATTCTGTGTGATGCTTGTTAATGTCCTCCCCCAAGTTTGCTGTGGTGGTGGAGGCAGTGGTAGTGGGGTACCTGGCCAGCCCATCTTCTCTTTCTGTCATACGTTTCTCTGACAACATCTTTTATTCCTTGTCCTTAGAAGTTTCTTGTTGGTTATATGCCTAGTTACACCCACTCTACTCCTCCTCATTGCTTTTTATGTTATATTCATTTTAAGTTCTTTGGAGACTGCTGTCTTTCATATCTTGTTGCTACACAGAAAGACCAGACTTAAAGAGGGTAAGCCTTTGTTTTCTAGGTAGCTAGATAGCTCAGGAAATAGAGTGCTGGGCCTAGATTCAAATCCTTAAAGCATTATACCAATAACTTAAAATGGCCTCTAAAATTCCATCCAACTCTAAGGTGCTATGATTCTGTCATTGGGTTCTGGAACTAAAAGCAAAAGCAGAATCGATTCAAAGACCTCTCTGAAGGCAGGAAGAAGAGATGGCTAGTGATAGCTCTTATTAATATCACTTATGTAGCTGTATAACACTTCACTTTTTCATCAGTTTTCTATTATCTCATTTTATCCTGAAACTACCCTATTAATTTAGAGTGCAAGTAGGGCACATAGCTGATGTTCAGTAAATATTTGTTGAATAAATGAATAAGCAGATGAATTGTTATCATTGTTTCCATTGTTCTGATGAGAAAACTTTTCACCATGCCTAAAACTGGCAAGAAATCCCATTTTCCCATTTTTTTCTTTTCTCATTGGTAAAAGAAAAATAATATTCTTTGACATTTATGAAAAGATAAAAGGAAAATGAAGAAACAAATATACCTCTACATTTCTTTTGACTTATTCTTAAAAAGGAAAGCAAGCTTAAATTTGTAAAAGTGAGCCATACTTTGCTAAATGTTTGGAAATCCCTTCAGTCAACAAATAGATGAAATTTCTGAAAACATTTGTTTTCTTTCTGAGAAGTCTAGTGTCACCTTCTAGTTATCCAGTAATGGCAAAATACCAGAAGAAACTGGCGGAGGCATGCTGACTGGGAGAGTGAGACAGGGGTAGAGAGATGTCAAGTCCTGAATTAAGCTGCCTTTTTTACTTCTGAATAGGGCATTTAAACATCAGAGGATCCTGAAGGTGACTCAAAAATGAACTGCATGTCCTTGGCTACTTTACTTTTTGACTGGCCTCTAGGTCCCCTCCTCCTATGAATAAAGGGTAAAATGATTTCCCCCAAACCTACCATCCTGGTCCAGATGGTTTCAACACTCCCACTTCTTATGTATAATAAAGCAGTGAAGCCTTAGGGATGCAGTAGTTAGGGTTTTTAATTTGGGGTATTTCTTTAAATCAAATGTAGGTGCTAAAAGGCTACTCTAGTGAAGCCCAGGGCCTGTACTAAGGTAAGAAGCCTTCAAATACCAGCTTGGTTACAAATGATGCATTCTTTGTCTCAAAGATCACCTCAGAAAGATTCTTCCCCAGAAGTCTGAAGATGATGAATTTGTCTGACCACGCTAACTTGTGAATATCATATGCAGAGATGGACTTCAGTCTCCAATAGTGAAAGAGTTACCTAAATCAATAAAATTGTGAATCATTGAAAATTTAAAGTCTATGTCAAGAATTGCCATTTATAAATACTTGTCTTTAGATGAACTGAAATCCTTATTTCTCACTGTACTGTTTCTATTAAAAATAACATAGTCTTCCAAGAATATGTGATGATCCTTCAAGGAAAGATATTCTGCATGGGAGTGGGTAGTATTCTTCTAAAGGATAAGTTTGAGGGAAGAGGCTGGAGGACTAGCTTAACAGATAAATTAGCAGTGACGTGTTTATTGAAACTGGAATACCAACATCAGTGTCATGCTAGCCCACATACTACTTCCTACTCTCCATCAAATTTGTGTTGTACTTTGGCACTAGTGACCTGATAATAAACATACTGCGAGGCAGTTTAATATGCAGACTGTCATTTACTTATACAATTAGCTACAATCAGAAAGGAAACAGGTTTGAACTAGTAGTTAAGGAAGAAATACATGACTGGTTTTTTAAATTAGGTGCCCTTTAGAAAAGTAGCAAAACAAAACTCTGTATTTTTATCTAAATAAAATCCCATTGCTGTCTTGTTCTTGGCAGCCTAAAGCCAAACAACTTCAAATGCAAATGTCAACAAAATATTTAGAGATGGTGTTACTTCTGGGTGTTATTTCCTGAGAACATACTGCCTTCTTTCCACCTTGATTTAAGAATCAAAATGAAAAAAAATGGCCAAGTGTGGTGATTGCTAGTGAGACCACAAAATCTTGTTTCTCAGGGTGCGTGGTGCCACATAATGAGACAATATTAAAATACAACTATAGTAATACATGAATAAGAATCAGGTCCTACTGTAAAAGACGACAAAAAACTTTCCCATAACATCTCTAATACTCCATATCACTATTTTTGCCAAAGTGAAGATTACCGTCTGTAAACTGACACTTGAAAAATGAACTAAAAGTCAAACCAAAAGTTAAGGAAACTTTGAATTGCATGTTTAAGAAAAAGGCTGAAAGCATAAACTGACTATCTTCTTATCAATCCTCCAAAATAGTATGTTTATTTTAAATCAGTTTTAAATGTAAAAAGTAATAAATTTAATAATGTTTCTCTAAAAATTAGATTCATATTACTTCTGATATCTTATTCATAATTCAGGTAGATATAGAGTTTGTTTTTTACAAGTTATGTGTTATTGTAGCCAAACGGTTAAAACCCACTGGTGAATATGCAGAAAGTAAGCTTAAGTCCAAATACTGGCTCTTTCTAGAAGCCAGAGATCTTTGCTGTCAACCAAAAGAGACTGTTACTTCAGTAGAACTGTATGGATCCGAGAAGGCATTTTGGACATCAGGGTTTTTGAGATCGTTTAATCATAGATTTAGAGCTGGTAGTGACCTTAGAATACATCAAGTTTAACCCCCCCTCATTTTACAGATGGGAAAGCTGAGGCCTAAAGAGGTTTGGCAATCTGAACTCAGAAAAGAGTTAGGGTCTGAGGCTAGGATTTGAACCTAGATTTTCCCGACTTCACATCCAGTGCCTTATCTGTGACACTAAAAGTTTTGATTTCTTTAGTGACAGGGGTTGCACTTTCTCAGACTACATCATGTTCAATTGTTGCACAGCTTGATTGTTCTGAGGTTTCTGATATTGCAAGAGACACAATTCTTAACAGTTGGAGCAATCTGAAAAGTGTGGGCTGCCTCAGGAAGTCGTGGCTTCCCTTTCACTAGAGTTGTGTTGTTGAGTGAATTATTCATTTATCAGTTGGTCCCTTCCACGTCTGAAGTTTTGTGATTCCTCTTCCTCCTTTGCTCCCCCCCTCTACGCCCCCCCTACAAGTTACACTAGCCTTCTAATCGGTTTCCCTCTTGACTCCGTTTTCATATAGCTCCTGAAATTACCTCCCTAGTGCACAGATCCAATCATGTCATCACTGTGCTTAGAAAACTTTTGTGAGTTCCTTTTGCTTTTAAGTTCAAATATGTTATATCTTGGCTTGACATTTAAGGTTCTCTACACTCTGGCTTCTACCTCCCTTTGCTGACTCATTTCCTATTACTCCCATTCATGTACTGTATATTTCAACTGAACTGAACTAAGAGCTGTCTTTTTAATTTGTCTTGTTTCCTGCCTCTACTGTCAATCTTTGAGAACACTTTTCATCTTTATCTATAGTTGTTGAAATCCTCTTTCTTCAAGAACCAATTCAGGTGCCATCTTACTCTGTAGAATTTGTTAAGCTCCCCATCTCCAAGGCCACCAAAAATTTGCTCTAAATTATACTTTTTTTCCCCCTGTAATTCCTTCTTTGCCTTTGTTATACTTTAGAGGAGTGGTGTCAAACTCAAATAAAAATGCCACTAATCCGTAATAAGGATCCCTAAAGGCCATATACTGACTTAGTTTTAAAATGTAAGGGTATTTGCATTTTATTATGTTTTTATTTTGTTAAATATTTCCCAATTACATTTTAATCTGGTTTGGACTGTGTGAAGGAGTACTGTGGGCTGCGTATTCAGCCTGCATGATTGTTTGACATCTCTGCTGCAGAGGGTAATAGCTGTGTCATTTTCTCTGCCCCTTTCCTCCCCTCCCTCTTCCCCTTCCTCTTTCCCTTTCCCTCTCCTTATCTTCCTCCTGTTTCCTTTTTTTCTTCTTCTCTCCATCACTAATCTTTCCCTTTCCTCATTTCCATTTTCCCCTTCTCCCTCTCCTTCTTCCCTTTCCTGCTTCTTCAGCCTTTCCCCCTTCTCCTTTTCCCTTTCCTCCTCTTTTTTCCTCCCCTCTTTCTGTGCTCCACTCCATCCTCCTTACCCTCCCCAAATCCCTTCTCCTCCTCTTCCTCACCCACAGTGCCCACTTTAGTATTTGACATACAGCAGATGCTTAACAAAAGCTCATATTTAAATTAGAAACTAAATGACTCTCTCTCAGTTGAAGAGAGGATTTCGTCTTGTATGAGAAGGTAGATTGTCACCTTTTGAAAACCTAAAAGCATTTTATAAATAGCTGATAGGTATGAGTATCACTGTCGTACACATAGGTTTCTTATTGTAAACAGCCAACCTTTCTTTGAATTTATTTTATAATTTTCTGTAGATATTGAAGTATTAAAGAATGAGGTTGTAATTTTAAAAATTCCTACCATGAGCCACTTACTTAAGATAGCTAAAATTTGATAACAAGACTATTTTAGGTGCTTAGATTTAGGTGATTTTTCGTAGCTGATAGAGAAAAATAGACAAATGTGAAACATTTTAGTTACAGTACCTGTGATAGCCAGCAGATGCCTGCAAACACCATAAAATAATTGTGAATGAGCTACTTAGAGAGCAGAGTCACAGAATAAATTCACTGCTGTTGCTTGAGGTAATTTTCAGTCTTTGGAGAAGGTTTGTGTTTTTAAATGACCAGTTGAGGTAGAACAGAATACATAGAAGAAGAAATAAGAGAGATGATATGATGCTTTAGATACTGCATTAGTGTGGGCATCCATTACCATCTTTGGAATTGACAATGAGATTGCACAATGAAATTTGGAATTATATTTCAGAATAAGGGCAGTTGAGTTTCATTAATGCTGCTACTGTGTCTTTCTCCCCAAAATATAGGAGGTATATTCAAAAGGAATAATTCCTCTCTCTGCTGTATCAACAATCCGGGGTCAGGGAGACAGCAAATTTGAAGTTGTTACATCACAAAGGACTTTTGTATTTAGAGTAGAAAAAGAGGGTAAGTTTAATTTCTCATCACTATAATTTAAAAAATTTAAAAAGTTCACACTGATGTCTGCATTTATGTATAGCACATGATTTACAAATATCAGATTACACGATAAATTATACCACATTTTGGGAATAGGTTTTAAAAATATCTTTTTTTTAAATCTTTTGAGTACCATAAAAATTATGTTGTAATGAGTTAGCTGATTCTTGATTCCATTTTGTTAACATCTGAGCAAAGGATGCGAATTCTTTAGCGCTAACAGACATAATATTTTTTTATATTTGAAAAAATGACCCTGTGCAATTTTGGCTTTGACTAGTTTTGTATAAAAAGTTAAAGGTATTTTACCTTAACTATTAGATTTTGTTCTGACTTCATATGTATGCTAAGAAACACCCTCGTATAACCACCCAAAAATACATTCCCTCAAAACAAGTTGGAACCAGCAGTACAAGTCCCTTTCCATGTTGTTTCTTCCTGTGCCCTAATGAAAAGGAGGGATGTATTTTTTAACTTAAATATTTTGGCATCATTGTTATACATTTTATTTAACCTAAATTTTGTTGCATTTTAGTGCTTTTTTATTTGCTTTGGTGAAATCATATAGATTGTCCTTATATTTGTGCTTTCTTTATTCTGCATTAGTTCGTATAAGTCTTTCCGGGTTTCTCTGAATTCTTGATATTTTTATTTGTATGGAACAAAGAGTATATTCCATTACCAAAATTTGTTCAGCATAAGTTATTCTGATAGGATTTTTTTTTTTTTTGGTAAAAAGGCTTCTTTTCTTCTAGGCACTGATCTCTTTGGATTATAAATACATTAGTAGGATCTCTGGAGCATGGGCTATGAACAATCCTATAACTTCTTGCTGAATTCCAAATTGTATTCCTTATTGGTTAGAATAATGCATAGCTTCACCAGCAGTGAATTAGCATGCCTGTCTTATTTTGGGACAGTTTAGTACTTAAAAACCAGCAAGTAAATTTTTCAATGCCAGTGGTTTGGCAAGGAGTGTTACCTTTTCACAAAAAAAAAAAAAGAAAAAAAGAAAAAAAATTCATTGACCCATTGGCTGTGAGTCACTCATTAGAATAAACTATTTAAAAAGTAAGACAAAGTTAATAGATGAAGTCTAAGTTTTATATTGTATAACTCCCCTATTAGCCACAAGTTGATGGTGTTCTTTGTTAAATCAGCTCTTTAAATATTAAAATCCCATATTATAAAACCTCTGTAGATTGTACAGAATATGGGGAGTTATAGTCTGAGTCAGAGGGAGAAAAATTCCAAAGTAGTCCTAAAATATATGTATTTTGCTTATTTTCAGGTACATAAAGTAACCAAACTGTGGCAAATGCATTATTGCCTTTAGGCAATGTGCTGCTTTGTCAGTAGTAACACAGACTTATATTTTGCAACATTTGTTATTTTTTATTTTTCTGTCACTACTTACTTCCTATACACTACCAGATGCATTATCTCCTTTGATCATCCCAGCAAACCTGTTATAGGCAGATTAGATATTGTTCTTATTTTATAGACAAGGAAGCTGAGGCTGAGAATTTAAGTTGTAGAAAACAGCTGAGGTAATAGTGAAAGTAACAAAGGATTTGGAGTCAGAAGATGGGGGTTTGAATGCTAGTTCTGCTCACTTATTAGTTGAGTGATTGTGGGCTAGTCATTTAACTTCTCTGAACATCAGATAACTTAATCTGTTAAGTGGGTATAATCATGTCTAAACTGGGTCTCACAGGCTTGTTGTGAGGATTGAAAAGATAGACCTGAAGTACTTTGTAAACTGATGCCCTCATGTGTTAGCTCTTGTCATCACATCAGTTGTTTTTAAGTGAAATAGCAAGAGTCATATTCCTTCTAAGTAGTAGAGCCCAAAGACGAGAACTGAAGATTATCATGTGCAAGTAAGTCGATGAGCATTTATTAAATACTCACTGTGTTCTGCTAATCTCTGAGACTACAAAGACAAAAATAGTCCTGACCCTCAAGGAGCTCATGACCTAACTGGGGAGACAACACATAAATAAATAGGCCATTCAAGATATGTAGAGTGTATGGAAGTTTACCTTAGAGGGGGAATGTGTGAGGAGGACCTGCAGAGGCATCATGAAGAAGATGGTAGCTGAGTTGAGTCTTGAAAGAATCCAGGGAAGGTAAGATGCAGAGTTGAGAAGGAAGAACAGTCTAGGCATGAGTCCCAGCTAACAGGAAGGCATGAAGACTGGAGATGCAGTATCAGGTGTGAGGAAAGCAAATAGGCCAGTTTATGAATTATAAGGAAATAAAGTCTAAGAACAATGAAAAGTAAGCTGGAGACAGGTGATAAAGAAGTTTAAGTGCTGAAAGAATACTTCATATTTGATCTTGGAAAAAATAGAGAGCTGAGAGAGAGAGAGAGTCCTGACATTTAGAAAGATCATTTAGGCAGCTAACTGGAGAATGCATTGGACTAGGTTAGTGCTTGAGAGAGGGATATGTATGTATATGTGTATATATATATATATATATATGTGTGTGTGTGTAATATAATATATACGTGTGTGTGTATATATATGTGTGTATATATATGTGTGTGTATATATATATATATGAAAGAGATGTTGAAATGAAAAGATTTGCTGATAGGTTGCATATATGGGATTAGTGAGAGTAAGGATTTGAGGATGACACCAATATTGGGAAGATGGTTATGCTTTTGATAGTAATATCAGATAAAATAAATAGAAGAGAGGAGAGTGTGGGGGAAATATAATATGCTCTGTTTTGAACATGCTGATTTTGAGATGTCTTGGGAAATCCAGTATGAGATATCCAAGAGATAAACGGGGATGTGGGACTATAGCTCAGGAGAGACTAGAATTAGATACATAGATCTGGTAATCATTAGCATGGAGATGATAATTGAACTCATGGAAGCAGATAAAATCAGTGAGATATAATATAGACTAGGGACAAGAGAAGATGGTTTAGAACAGAGCCTTGATGGGGGTGGGAAGGGGTGGGACACTTACTATAGTGGCCATAACATGGATAAAGAACCAGCTGGCACATGAGTCCTATATAAATGTTGTTGTTTTTATTATTGTTAGAAAAGAACCAGGAGTATATGGTATGGTGAAAACCTAGCTGGAAGAGAGTATCTTTAGTGCAGAACAGGATTGCAAATGTCAAAAGTTGCGGAGAAATCAAGAAGGATAAGGACTAATAAAAACACCTGTGACTTTGGGGATTGCAGCTTTAGTTGTCTAATAAGATACAAAAGTACAATGAAGAGGGTTTGAGGAGAGTGAGAGGGCAGTATGGAGGAGACATCTGCTGTAGATGGCAGCAAACATAAATGATTTTTAATTGTAATGTTTAATCCTCAAATATTTTTATAGTAAAATTAATAGTCTTTCTAAGTTTTCCTGTATGTTATTTCATATTGTGCTTATCTTTTGACTATTACAAGCATCTTACTGTAAAGTACTGTAATACAGAATATGTTGTTCTTAGCAAGTCTTTTTTACTCTAATTCTATGTGTATTTTTAAATACAGAAGATCTACATTTGGTCAATCTAATAAGCTTTTCTTAAGGCACAACTATGTGTCAGGTGATTTGCTAGTGCTAGGGGTTCAAACAAAAAGAATGAAGCAATCCTGACTCTCAAGGAACTTACATTCTAAGGAGACATGTGAAAGGCTGACAAAGTGGTTATCTTCTTTTTCCACACCCTGACGAGGTAACAACAGTAGCAAAAAAGGTGGCCATTTAAACGTGCTCTTTTAAAGCCTGAAAGGATATAGAACAGAGAAAAGTTTTAATAGGGCACAGTCTAAGAAAAAATGGCAATTTAATGTAATACTAAACTCAAATATTCCATAGATATTTGTAAATGGAATTGAATCAGCGTCAGTCCTAAGCATTGTATAAAATGCAGAAATCACTGGGCGAAAGGAGAGCAAGCAAGCTTGCCTACTTCCCAGCTCCCTCTGACTCAGTGTCACAGCATTATTTTATTTGAGATGCACTGACTTCCCAGAACATCCTATTCCTCATCTCCAAAAGTAATTATTTGGACATATGCCAAAGCCAAGCAGAAATAATTTCTGTAGTATTTATTGTTTTTTGAAATATCAGTGCCAAAGCTCACTCCATTATCATGGATAATTAGAATCAACTCTGTAGTGATGTCAGACTTTACTTTTTGCCATTCATTTCCTGATAGTCATTTAGATACTGAAGAACTACATAATTCTTTGAGATTACAAGGGGAATCATTTGTGGCGCTTCCTTGGTAATATACTTACAGATCACATGTATATAGTTGTCACTTTTAGGAGACTTCTAAGGAATTTAAATATGCTGATACTGATCTGAAAATTGACCACTTCAGTCCAGCTAATTATTCATTAAATTTTAAACAATGGTTTTTTATGGATCATCATTTAAAAACAAAAAGAAAAAATCATGGACCTTTCACTTGGCATGGCACCATGCTCCCTTATAAACTTTGTAGCAATCATGATTATTGTAATTATTGTATAAGCAATTATCATAGCAATAATTCCCAGATGGAACTTGGTTATTATAAAGGTTTTAGACAGAAAGTGTTCAACCTTGACATATTGTCATAGACCTTATATATTTTCATGTCTCTGTGTTTAATGGTATTGTTGATATCGGCATTCCCCATCAGAACAGTAATTAGCTTGTGTGTGTGTGTGTGTGTATTTGGCTCTCAAATTAACTTTATGAGATTAATTGCATTTTTGAAGGGATGGAAGACAGATCCCTGACACCAGCCCTCCTGGGCAAAGACCATAGGGAATAGCAGGGCAGGGAGGGAAATCTCACTTGGATGAAAGTAGTTAGGGGTAGGAAATTTTATCTGATGCCTTCCCATTTTAACTAACTATTTTTGCTAGGAAAGATTGGAGTTCAGATTTGACCTCAGACAATAGCTGTATGACCTTGGGCGAGTTACTCAACTCTGTTTGCCTCAGTTTCCTCATCATTAAAATAAGCTAGAGAAGGAAATGACAAACCATTCCAGTATCTTTGCCAAGAAAACACCAAATCGGGTCATGAAGCTTCAGACAAGACTGAAACAACTGAACAACAATAAAAGAAAAACTCTAGATACTAAACTCAGCTGTTTCTGTATTGCTGAAAAAGTTAGCACCTTCTAAATTAAGTTATATTAGGAAAAAAATGCTGGTAGCCGAACCTTACTTATGCTTCTTCCCCCCTGCTATTGGGGGAGATTAGGAAAGTACTTTTTCATTCGTAGTAATAAGATAGCATCTTATGGAGCTAAGCATCTTCTAAGTGAAATATATCATGATAGTCATTGTGGAAATGTACAACTGCAGAAAACATAGTCCCTATACTTAAAGGGTTTTGCAGGAAGTTAAAAATTTTTTTTTCCTCTTTGAAAAAAAACATGTAAATATCAAGCCCCCACTTCCACCTAGTCTTTTATTCTGAATTGAATACTTTTCCTGGGTATGATGGAAGTAAAGAAATATGTATGTATGTGTGTGTGTATGTGTACATATATACATACACATGACAAAAAAATCATTTAGGATTTTTTTTCCTTTTTTTTGCTAGGCAGTGGGGTTAAGTGACTTGCCCAGAGTCACACAGCTAGTGAGTGTTATGTGTCTGTTTTTTATTGTTGTTTGTTTGTTTTTTGGTGAGGCAGTTGGGGTTAAGTGAGGATTTTCTTATGAAAGACTTTGACTAGGTAATCAGAGGTATGGTCAAATGCTGATGATTCTGTATTAGTGGAGTTGAAGATAATCCAAAAATCATCCAGATTTGGCTTTTGACCATGTCTTTGAGCTCACATTTACATATTAGTTTGTTTGGGCTATGATGTTGTCAAACTCAACTTGAAATGAGGCCATTATACCCGTATGTAAGGACCCCTGTGGGCTATATATTGATTTAGAAAATCACATTTTAACATCAGATACTATTGTATTTTTATTTATTTTGTTAAATATTTCCCAATTACATTTTAATTTCATTTGGACTTCATTAAGAGTGTTGTGGGCTGCATGCAGCCCAGGGTGCATTTGTCACTTTGGATCTAGGCATGGATAAGTGTCAAAATAATGAAGCCAAAGCACTGAAGTTTTGTCATAGGAAGACCTGGGGACTGTCCCATTTTCCTTTCTTGTTGATCTTGTTTATCTCCTCTCTATGTATGATGATGTGGGCCACTGCTGTCTTCTGACCTCTCTTAAAACCATATGGCGTATCAGTTCCTCTTTGTTTGCTTTTAAAAAGCGTCTCTAAAAATGGTTTTGTTTTGTTTTTACATCACATTAATTTTGTGATGTACCTCCTTCCCATATTTACTTCTCTCTTGTAATGAAGAAAAATACTTAAGCAAAACCCACAGGTGTTACTATATTCATATCTGACAGTATATACAGCGCTCTGCAATGAAATCCCTAGAGTCTGTGGGAAAATGAGAGGCATTCAAAGACTCTGGGGAATTGCTGGAAAGAGGGAGGCTCCCTTTCATTCCCTCCCTACTCTGTGTGAATCCTACCCAGCCCCTACCAGAACCCTGCTTCTTCTTCTTCTTCTTTTTTTTTTTTTCTGACATTTAGATACTCAACTCTTCTCTTTCCATTTTGGAATTTGCCTATGACCTTGCTAGTACAGTGGAACTCAGGTGGTCAGAAGGCAGTGAATAATCAGTCTTCTTGTAGGTGATGAGATGGTGTTCTTTTGTATTTGTGTATGGCTGGGTGTACAAACACACCAGTTTCTACAAAATGGGAAAGAAGATCTTGGGAGTGGGTCAAACGTCTTCCTTGAAAAGGCAGGAACTGCTTGCAGTCTGCATCAATGCAGGGAATAACACTATTGATGAGAGTACAGTCCTTTAAAGTATAGAAGAAATGACATGTGTGCATATGTGTGCATGTAATGTATTGTTGGGTGTGTGTGTGTATGTGTACGTATGTATGTTACACATAAAGGGTTAGAGATTAGTTTTCCGTGTCTTTTGTTTCAGAGGAGAGAAATGACTGGATCACTATTCTGCTAAATGCACTGAAATCTCAGCCACTTGCTCCTCAGTCTCGATCAGTTCTTCCTGAGAAGTGTGGATATCTGGAATTAAGAGGATACAAAGCTAAAATTTTTACCGTGTTGAATGGAAGCAATGTGTGGCTCTGCAAAAATGAGCAGGTGAGCATTGTTAAAGTAATTATAAATTATCAACATCATTGTGGTAATTAGAAATTGTTATCCCTTGGTATGACATGAACAACTGCACTTTTTAACTGTCTTAGTATTTATTGGCTCCTTGTGTGAAGTATTCTTTGCCCCTTTTGTGAACATTCCACTAAAGATTTTTGTGAACGCTTTTGTCTTCATTGTCCTCAATTTCTTCAGCAACAGGGAAGCTATTTAAAGCACATTTTGGTCTGGTCATTACCTTTTGAAGAAGTGAATAGAAGAGAACAGTCAGAATTAATTTTTGAAAAGTTAGTCTTCAGCTAAAGCAACATAAATCCATCCCAGAGGGTAATTAAGAAGTGCTTAATCGTTTCTTCTCAGGTTCCAGCTGTTAATCACACAGGCATGGTTCTGTGCCTGCTGTGTTGCCCGTGTGCTCCATTTCTATAGAAAAAAAAATGAGCAAGTATAGATAGTTTCTGGAGTGCAACAAGTGTGTTTCTTTAACAGATAAAACAACTAGTGGTCAAGGCTGTAAGGCAGTGACTGAAGTTGGGATGCTTTTTAAAAAGCAGCATTGAGATGCTAATTTTCAGTTTGATCTTTACTGGATTTTGTTATTTTAAAGATATATTTTAGGTGTCTGTTTGATGTAGCATTGAGGTCCTGGTTTTCCATTTGATGTTTACTGGATTCAGTTTTTAAATACTTTAAAAATACATTTTAGAGGTCTGTTTCTTAAATAGAAGCTTTTAAATCTTTCTAAACTTTGATTTGATATATTGGTAATATAGGATCAATGATTTATAGCTAGAAGAGACCTTAGAAGCCATCTTCATTTTATAGATGAAGAAATTGAGGCTGAGGTCGGTTAAATGACTTATTTGCTGTCTGATTAATGGGATATTTACTTGCATCCCTTCTCATATTTCCTGCAGCCAGGTGGCTCAGAATTTATTTTTTGAAGCTTAATTTTTTTTCTGTATGTGCTCTAATTTAAAAAGTAACAACTGGTTTTCAATTACATTCTTATAATTAAGAATTTTGTTTTTTATCTACTTTTATCTCTTTCATTTTCTTTTTGTTTTTTACCTTTCTCTCATCAAGGATAAATGTCAAGTGTTATATGAAATATTTTATGAGAGTCAGAGCCTTTTGAGAATACTTATTTAATGTTAATTTTCTTTTTCAAAAAATGCTGGCTGTCCTTTTGGTGTTTACTTCATTGTTTTGTTAGTTGGATTTTATTTGCATTAATCTCTGGTTAACCTTTGATTTTTGCCCATATTTGTTGAATAGCCTGTCTGGTTTGAAACCTCCTGGCTGAAAACTTCTGCCTGCACCCTAAATCTTGCTGCCTCAGATTTTATGTACCTTGATGAGGTTACCTCACATGTATATCAGACAAATTGTATTTTCAAGACACACTAGTACTGTATGAATGCATATTGACTTCATTTTATAAAATTCATTTTGTTTTTCTCTTCTGTTCTGCTGCCATCCGGTAGAGAGAATGTGGACAAATAGATGATTATTAGATGTGGTCACGTGAGAGGAATGTCATTTCATTGCTATTTTTCTTTATCTGCTCTATCATCTCTCTGTGGGCAGGGGGACCAGCTGTGTATTTGAATAAGCAGCTCTTCAAGAACCACCCAGCCTTTATGGGTTCAGCTTAATTGTGTCTGAATCTCCTGGCACCACTACACATGATTCAAAGGGGAAAATACTGAAATAAGTTTCAAATAGGAATTTATATTAGAAATATTCTTTAAAATGGGAAAAAATAACTCTTCTGTTGTTGCCTAGTGCCAGGTAATTAGTCTCCAATTTTAAGATTATTTCCTTATTTAACTGAGAATTCTAGTAAACACAATATTCAAGAATCCAGTAGAGGGCCCTAGTGTTCTAAAAATCTTTTCTTTGGAAAAGGAAAATTGTTATCCAGTAATTATGAGACAGATTTGCCAAAGATGTCCTAAAAGGCTGGTCATATTGAACATTAGAACGTGCTAGCACTACTACCAGTGAATTTTCCGAGTTTATTATTAATGCAGAATGAAAAGATGCTTATTTAGTCAGTGTTAAGATGAGATAAGATCTAGATGATTTGCCTTTTTTTGTCTGTCCCTAATTAAATGTGAAAGAGAACAAGAAATTGGGTAAGAGGGCATTATTCGACCCTTCCGGTTTCTTGTAGCACTCTGTAAAACCAATAGTGATTTCAGCATTTAGTGAGCACAGTAATACTTTTACCTCTATATTTAAAAAAACCCAACCACCTATATTAAAACCATTTCTTATTTGTATTTTAAAATAATGTAGATATTAACAATTTTAGTAATGTATTTTTCTTAGTCTTATCATGTGATTAGATATCTGTGATTATAGTCAGATAATTTAATTGTGATAATGTACTTGAAAGAATGTTTTCTAGTAATTTGATCATGATTCTTTAGTCTTGCAATGGAGAACATCTAAAATTAAGCACCAGTCCAAGCTGTTGTGCTTTTTGTATGTTGAGAGAGTAGAGGGACTGTCTCATTACTGTTCCCTTTTCCTTTTTTTAGTAAGGAAAAGTATAGGGGAGTGGAATGGCCTGTGTTATTTTCTATAGATAAGGGTGTTTCAGATAAGATAGATAAGTTAGAAGGGTAGAGTAAGAATTAGGTAAGTTTAAATGTTGGTTTATTAGCCCTCAAGTGAACACTCACTGTGATTCCCCACTGGAAAGGAAGAAAGGGAGCTTTCAGACACCTGTTGTGTAATCTGTTTCTTCATGATTCCTTATCCTAGGGAACTAGAAACATGATTGGGAAAATGTTGCTTCGGAAAGTTGTGTCATTCCTAACTACCTCTTCACTTTTTAGATGATCGAGATGCCCCTTGGAACTTTCCTTTTTCCCTTTCTACCCCTATTCTGTCTTCCACCATTAGCTTTCAACTTAATCCTCCATCTGCTGTCATAGTTAGCCCTTTCTTATAACAAAGAGAACAATTAAGCAAAACCAATTGAGACTGACTTTCTCTATCTTTATCTGCAGCATTTCACTCCTTTTGACCCTCATCACTGTACTGAAAGGAGGGAGATATTTTTAATCATCTGTTCTTTGGAATCAAGATTGGTGATTGCTGTTACTTAGTCTGATTTCCTTTTAATGTTCTTTTTTGTATATTATTGTGGTCATTTTGTGTGCATCGTTCCTGATTCTGCTTATTTCACTCTAGTAGTTCTAGTAGTAATGTAACATTTCATTACATTCATGGACCACAATCTGATAAGCCATTCCCAAGCTGGTGTTCAACTATGTTGTTGCCATGATTTTTGGTACCACAAAAATTATTACTATGAATATTGTGGTTTATATATAGAGGTTGGTCTTTTTTTCTTTGGACTCCAGATTTATGAGCAGTAACCTAATATTTGGATCAAAATTTTTGAACAGTTTTATGATATTTTTCCTATTATTAAAAATTATTATCGGGAATAGTTCCATCACTGCACAGCTTCACTAATAGTGTTAGTATGCCTGTTTTCCTACATCTCAACATTGACTACATCTGTCTTTTACCATCTTTGCCGATTAGATGGATATAAAGTAGAACATCAGTTATTTAATTTAATCAGTGAACTTCTCTTAGTAGTAATTTGGAGCATGTTTCTCACACGTTTATTGCTAGTTTTAATCCTTCTTTAGAAAATCATTTATTCTTGGGAAGCGTTTTACAAGGTCAGCTATTTTCCTTAAACTAGGGGAATTTCTTTTTTTCCCTTTTGCAAGCACCCAAGACCTTTGTTTATTCTCACTGCTTGTAGGAGGGAAAGAGGAAGGAGTCTTCTTCAGCACGTGCCTGAGACAGCATGTTGCTTGTTCCTTTCTATTAGCATGTTGAAATAATAATAGGATGAGAGGCTTTTTTTTTTCAGGCTAAGGCTAAGAGCAACCCTGAAACCTTGCTATAAAATGCTGTCCTCATAGACCTTGGCCATGGAATTGTATTATGGGGAAAGTTGCAATAGCAATATGTTTTGGTACATTGGAAAACTAAAATCATTTGATGGATAGATCCAAGACAGTTGCTGCAGTTACTCATGTTATTAATGAAACTCAACTGCATTTTAGTTTATCTCATACTAAGTAATTGAAGCCATCAACTTAAAACATTAATTCTAACTTAGTACACTATAGGTCCTTAAGCCTCTGTATTCCAATATGAGCTCATCCATAACATTTTCTATGTAAAATTTTCTGGCTAATTAAGTAGAGAAAGTGTTATTGAATGGTATTAGCATATTAATAACTAAAACATTTAGAATATTCCTTAACAAAAATGATGACATACAGCTTAATAATGTATATAAATTGAAAGTGCTGCACCTTTTCAGCCTATGAAATCCGGTGATGAAAAATTTTCTTATCAATTTGAATATTGAACACATATAATTTATATGTATATATCTTAGTATGGAAGTTACCATACCAAATTAATTAAGGTATTCATTTTAACATGTATAGACTTGAATACAGCCATACTTTTATTCCTTTTAAAGTATACTTCAAATTATCAACTTTATTTCCTACTTGAGTTAGATTCTCATGGGGCTTAGGTTACTCCCTGGGGTTTTAAAGTGGCATTACCTTTTTTTTTGCCTTTAGATAGCATTTACTGTATACAGTTATTGCCTTGGGTGTGGAATTTAATCTTTGCATTTCCAACTTGTGAGGTAGACAAAGTACAAACAGCCTAAGGTTTCTTTGCATAGCTAATTTAGCTCTGTAAGACTTCTAGAGTGCTAAACCACATTCTTGTAGCCTGAAATAGTCTATTGAACTTGTAAAAACACTTAATCACATAGTATAGTTTATACACTGGGCTCAGCATATTTTATAAATGTTATTTTCTAAAGGGAAAACAAAATATCACCAATAATAAACATTTTAGGAATACCTCTAGAGTGTTTATACTTTAACCTTCTGCAAAGCATTATATTTCTTTAGGCAAGGCTTAGTCCATTACCTTTTCTGTATTAGAGCTTAGTGAATTTTCTCGATGGTGTTGAGTGTGTGACATGATATTGTATTTCAGAGTTGATGGTGCCCTTGGCAGTAGGAACCAGAGAAAGCAAAATTGACATGAAAACAGGATAGACCTACAGTCCCTTTATATATTCTTGAACACCTAGCCTAAGCTTTCGGTTCTTTCTTTCTTTTACATTGTCTAGAAGTCCACTTTTGGAAGTTGAATTTATAAAGGAGAGCTTCCCATTTCACTGAGGAAAATGGGAGGCATTTACCCTTGACTCCCATCTTAAAATCCTCAGAATTTCGCACCAGCCTTTTTTTAAAACACTGCCTTGCCTCCAGTCTCAGAAAGAAGAAACACTACTTGAAACTAATAACTCCATTTGTTTCCCATCCCCTCCTACTTTTTTTTTCCAGCCAAAGACAAGGTTTATTAGAACATCCATCATATTGGGCAGACTCTTAAGGAGTCTAAACATTAGTGAGCTATTGGCTAGATTGTAAGAATCTGAACAGTGGCTAGATTATAAGAATCTGAGTACTTTAATGGAGACTAGATTGACTTTATATACAGAAAGACTGTGGGAGGGATCTAGTAGTGGCCAAGTAGTCTGCTGGGGATGGTGAGGTAATAGAATGCCAGGGACCTGGACCACCTGGCTAAAGGAGAATGGAGCCTAGCTAGGATTAAGGGTGGGAAGTGGCCAGGGGACATAGGGAGGTAAGACAACTCCAGGTTAGACTAGAGAGACTTGGGAGATTAGGTGTAGGCATAATGAAAGGCCAGTTGATGGGATTGTAGCTTCAGGTGAACACCAGAGATTTGGTCATGTGGGAAAGTCCAAGGTTTTTCAAACTTTCTGGGGTCCAGATCCCAAACCCATCATTCCCCCCTCTCAAACAAATGGGACCCAAATTCTTTTGGGGTAAGGGTGAAGGTCTCGGCTTCTGAAACTGCTTCCTACCGTCAAGGGGCGTAGAGCTGTCCCTGCCTGGAGAAGGTCCCAAAGAGGAGGTTGACTGGAACCAAGCATAGGCTGCATCCAGGGAATGATAGGGGGATGTTGGCTGGTAATTGCTGTTTGCTCTCAACTGTTGGTGAATGACCTGTAGTCTGGAAGATACAAATCTGACAGAAAAGACTGCAGGGCCCAGACATGACAGGATAAAACATCCTTAGCTCTGTTTGGATTCAGATAATTCAGTTTTCCTACCATGCAGTATCAAATCCACCTCATAGCCAGAGTCAGGAACAGCCAGGTGGGTAACATTACTTTTCAAAGAAACATAACAGGGAAACTGAGCCAGGAGGATCCCACCTTAGACTGAGGCTAAAATTGTGCTGTCAACTTTTCCAATGCTGACTTCCCACCAGTATCACATTCTCTGCGTAGCTTGTGGTATTTCTCTCAGATGGTAGATTATTGATTATCAATGGATTATGACCCATCAGACAACTCAAAATAAAATCCTATGAGCTTTTACCTCACACAGCAAGTTTCACTAATCACAGCTTAGGAAAAACTTTTCCAGGATTTACATCTCAAACTTAAATTTGTCCTGGTGTAACAAGTCAGTTGTTAGAGATTTCTATACACTTGCAAATTCTCAGCAAGCCATAACCCAAACAAGCTTTTTGGCAAGTTTACACATTAATACAATAACCAACAACAGCCAAATTATTTTAGTGGTAACCAAATTATGAAAAGTTGCTTGACATAACTGATACAAAAAGTTCACCAATTTGAAACTTGGAACGAACCCATTACCAATGAGGTGACTTCAGTTTTGTAAATGCATTTCCAAATTAATTTACACAGAGACTCAACATCTCATCATTAACAGTTAAAACTACAAGATTAAAAAGAGCATGCTTACCGAAGTTGGAAGGCTAGCTTCTTTTTCTGAGCAGGATGTGCTGAACCTGGGTGATGCTTCCAGGCAAAGGTTGCTCCAGAGCCCAAGGCCATTGCCAGTGGGGCCCGCTTGTAGCTGCTGCCCCTCCCCTCTCCTTTTCACCCCAGGTGGGAGAGGGTGAAATCAAAGGTGAGGGGGAAAGGGTGAAACTCTCCTCTCCTATGAGAGAGATTAACAGATACCCTTTTGACTTAAGGGAAGGGAGTGATCAGGGTTGTAAGGAGGTGATTCAGAATTCCTTAATGATCAATCACAAAACCTCCAAAATCTGCCAAGATATTTTTAGCTGTTTTGACTTTTCCCTGTACCCTCCATGAAGGAGGATTCAGGAGTGTAGAGGGAAGGGAGTTAAGTAAGCCTCAGGGAACCAAAAAGCAACTGCAGTTTTCCCCAATTCCCTAACACTGAGAGAATTGACAGAATTGGGCATACACTTCCCAATAGGGCATCCATTCTTATCCTCTATGCTGCGGAAGGTGTACTCAGGTCCTTGACTTTGTACCGACCCAGTGGATTGAGAACCTAAGAGCATCAGGCTGAATGGAGACACCCTCATAACTGTCTGCCCGAAAAGTACCTCCAATCCTTGGTGCTTGGAGAGCAACCCCAACTGCAGAGCAAGAAAGGGGCGGGGGTGGGGATTGGGGTAGGAAGGTTTACATACCTTCCAGTTTTGGCTGGAGAAGAACTTGGGGTTAGGCAGTTTCCCTATATGGGCAACAAAAATGTTGAGGTTTAGGGGTGCTGGGACACCCAAAACACAAGCAGGTCCTGCCTGAAAGAATTTGACCCATGCCTTCTTTCAGCCAAATTTATTAGAGCATTCGTCATATTGGGCAGATTCTTAAGGAATCTGACCATTAGTGAGCTATTGGCTAGATTGTAAGAATCTGAGCCCATCTCCTACTTCTAACAGAATCTGTTCCATCTCTCCTAGCTAACTCTGATCTATCTTTTGATTTGTTCCTAGGCATACTCAGGTCTCCATGATCCTATATTACTTAAATGACCCTTGACCCTTCTACCTATCTACTCATACCATCTTTTTGCTTCCTTTTTGATGTCAGAATTTCAGGGAAAAGTTTCTTCATTTTATAAGAATGGGGAATTATTTTACATTAACATCATCTCACACATTGCCTAGCAGAGTTCCCTGCTTTATTGAATTGAATTGAATTGTGCTGGAGTAGGATGACAGTCAGTGAGATGGAAAGCTAGGACAAGAAGAGGTTCAGAAGGTTACAGTAACAAATAGTTCAGGTTTAATATTATCACATTAAATTTAATAAATATTTTATTATATCTTTATAATAGAAATTTATACTTTTATATACAGTCTGTTTATTTATGTATTTAAAATGTTCATATTTGTCAAGGTGATTTAAAAAGGGGAAAAATAGTTATGACAATTTGGGACTTGTCACCTCTTCAGTTATCTAAATTTAAAAGATTATCTTGTTGACTGTGCTTTAGCAATAAACATTTATATTCTTTGATGTATAAAAACATTATTGCTAAGACTCATAGAAGAGGCATTGTGGTATAGTGAGGGGAGGAAAAAAAGCACTGCATGTGGTGTCTTAAGATCTGCTTTTGAGTTTGTACCTCTGACTACTTCAGTTTCCTCATCTGTAAAATTGGAACGATACTATTACCTACCTCCAAAGGTCCATTGTGAAGGTAAGATGAGATTATATTTGTAAAGGGCTTCATGAACTTTACGTACTATATAAATGTTAATTATCCTTTCTCATCATTATTATTATTCTTAATAATATGTGAATATATAACATCCCAAACAACTCATTATTCCCTTTTTAAAACAACCATATTTCTTTCAAATTAACTTATTTCTGTTGAGGTCACCCCAATGATTCTTGTTAGTTATCCGTGTTTGTAAACTCCAAGTCATCTAGGATTTCCCTCTTGCCTCATATCCAATGCCAAGTTCTTGTCAGTTTTACCTCCACATTATTTCTCCCATCCCTCCCATTCTCTCAGTTTACATAGCTACTGCTACCAAAGTCCAAGCCTTTATGACCCCTTGATATCCTGAATTATTAAAGTATCTTCCTAATTGGTTTCTCTGCTTCCATTCTTTTCCCTCTGTAGTCCATTAGCTGAAAAATTAATATTGCCCAAATACTTTTCTGATTGGCACACACCTGCTCAGAAATTGTCTATGGCTCCCTGTTGCCTAGCTGTTTGGCATTTAAAGACCTCCACAATTGACTTAATTCATCTCATTTTCTTGTATACACTTTAGTGGTGTAACTTATAGAGTGCTGGGCCTGGAGTCAAGAAGGCCTGATTTCAAATATGTTCTCAGATACTTATTAGTTGTGTAATCTTGAACAAATCACTTTACCTCTGCTTGCCTCAATTTCCTCATGTGCAAAATGGGGATAATAATAGCGCCCACCTCCTAGGGTTGTTATGAGGATCAAATAAGATAATAATTGTAAAACACTTAGCACAGTTCCTGGAACATAGTAAGCACTATATAGGTGTTAGTTGTTGTTGTTATAATTATTCCAAGGCAAGTCACCTAATAGCTGTTAGAACTTTTTCCATCTTCCCTCACTGTGCCTTTGAATGGATATTGATTGTCCTAGAGGTTTAGGAGTATTTATTTGGTCTTTTTTGTAAACTGCTCATAGCACAATACCTTGCAAGCAATAGGCACTTAATAAATATTAATTGAGTTAATGAAGTTGAATTTAGCATCTTTGAGGAAGCATAAGGATGACAGATTAGAGAAATTAGATAACAGTGCTGTTTCTCCTCGCCTTTCTCTTCTTCCCCTCCCCTTCTCCATAGATAGAAGTATATTGTAAAACTTTTTTTCTGGTTAGGAAGATTACAAATCCTGCCCCAGTGGTCCATTTAAAAATAATTGTCAGATCCGGGCCTTTCTTTTACCTGAGGAAGTCTTAGTTTTATTTCAAAGGCACATTTCCTCAGTTGGTATGAAGGGATGTTATTTGAAAAACAATTCAGCTATCTGTTATCTGTTAAAACCTTCCCATAAATTTTCTCTTAATGAGCTAGTTTCTCACAACTTGCCAATTTAATATCAGTTCTTTATAACCTTAATTTTCTAGGGCTTTTGGCCTCCTCATGAAGTGGAAATCTTAAGCAGTTTTGCTACCTGAGCACTGCAATCAGTGTTGTTAATATTCTTTTCTTCTGTTGGACTGCGTCTGCATTTTCTTCCAGATGCAGGAATTGACAGTGATATTCATGCTGCTTGTGGCTGCACCCCTTGACAGTTTTCAGAGTATATTGATGTACTTGAGGCCCTTGGGGCTTCACAGCAGCCCAGGATGGTAGACAGGATGGTCATTAGCACTCCATCTTACAGATGAGAAAACTAAGTCCTTGAGAGACGTAAGTGGTTTTGATTGTTCTCTTGCACAGGTGTCTGATGGTGTGGTGTATGACAATTGCTGTTTTTATTTATCTCATTGAACATTCTCTCCCTTTGTGTAGTGATAGAACTTATTCAAAATGGATATAACACTTTAATTGAGGAAGGAATCAAAATAATTATAGAATGATTATAGCAAAGGGGGTACCATGCTGGGTTTTCTCAAAAATTATCTAGGTCACTGCTTGGTATTAACCATAAGAAAAATAACCTTATTTTTTCAGCCTTTTTTTTTTAACAAAACACTGCAGTGCTATTAATGTCAGTTAAATTAAATCCTCCTCTTTTAATATTTAACATGTAACGTCAGTTTAAGCCATTTTAATTGCAATTTTTTATGAATGCCATGCTATGATTCCATGTTGTCTTGCCTCAAAATGATAGAATCTATGTCTTTTTCGAACTTAAAAGCCAAAGGGAATTTTAAATGGCTTCTTTTTCTAATATCCCATAATATCTAATATTCTAAATTTTATCTAATATTAATTACTCAATAAACTTTTAAAGTGCTGACTCTGCAAGTCATTGTGTTATTACTTCACAGATTAAAAAAAATCAGTTGCCTAATTATCTACTTTAGAAAAATTTTGAGATGTCAGTCAGCAAATATTTATTGAATATTGTGCCAGTACTATAAACTTGCACTGATATATTTTAATAACGTCTAGCCAGCATGTTCAGACAGGAGTGCCTAATCAGATATACTTTGTATATGGGTTTACTTATTTGTAAATTGTCTTCTGAAATGTTTGGTTCTTGACAATCAGGACTGTTGTTTTTGACTTTGGCTCCCTGGGATCTAGGTTATAGTAGAAGCTTTAAAATGCGTTTTGATTGATTTAATTCATCATCTGAAAAATGCATATTTCTCCTCTGCCCAGGCAACATGATCCTTCTTTGTTTCCGTAAACTTCCCCCCCCCTTACTTTGTGTGCCTTCCCCCCACCCCCCAACCCCCAGCCTCCTGCTCCAACATTTTCCTGTACAATTATTAGAATCAGAAATAATCCCTGAGGGAATATATAAGGTTTCTCTTTAGGAAACAAAAACACAGTGGTCATCAAATATCTTTTTTTTTTTGCTTATATGAATAGAGGAATAAGAATCCTTGTGTAGCCCATGATGTGGTGTCCTTTTCCTACTCCCGCTCACTCTGGCAGGTGTTTCCACAGTGGTATAGTTTGGTATAAAACATCTCCCCCAAAGTCTATGACTTTCTTACCAATAAATACAGAGTCCAGGGGAAAGTGAACTCAGGCTTAGAGAGCACATGCAGCAGAGGGGTAACACTAAGCTCCTGGAAGTTCTGTTTTCTTTTGCTGCTGTCTTTAAGATATTTCCTCTAGTTGGATTGCTTTTCTTCTGGATTCCTTATAGAGCCTTGAATTGATCTTTACTGATTTTATCATCTGTCAGTAATCCTGAGGCTTCTAGGTGACGCAGTAGATATGAGCACTGGGCCTAGAGTCAGGAAGACATGGGTTCAAATGTGGCCCCTGACACTTACTAGCTGTGTGACTCTGGGCAAGTCACTTAATCCTGTTTGCCTCAGTTTCCTCATCTGTAAAATGGGCTGGAGAAGGAAATGGTAAACCACTCCAGGATCTTTGTCAAGAAAACCCCAAATGGGGTCACGAAGAGTCAGATGCGATGAAGTAACTGGGACGAAAAAACAAACAAACAATAAAATCTGCAACCCCACTGCAGAAACTTTTCTGATCCCTGTTGTCCTGGAGATGTTGCTAGGATGCCAGTGAGAAAAATTCACATCCTTTGGTTTTCAAAAATTCACAAGCTTGTCCTGCAGTTCAGGGGGAGAAGAAATATGTTTTCCTTCCCCTGAAATGGACTTAGCTGGAGGCTTCTACCACTAAGCCCCTAGATGCTGGAAGCTGGAGTGCTGAACAAGTTACCTCTACCAATTTGAACACAATTCCTGGGCGATGCCACTGTAGTTAATCCAGTGGCTTTCAAAACCATCTGAACTCCATCAATAAAAGATGAGAATGAGATGAAAATAATGGTACCTAAAATAATAAGATAGAAAATGGTGATAGACAGTATTCACTGGACCATTGCACAGTTGGTTAAAATAAATGCTTTTTTTCTACTTGAATAAAATATTAGGATGTATGCTTATCTTCTGGGGAGTCACTGAAAGCTTTCTTGAGACAATTCCAGTAGGAAATAGAACATTGGGAATGACATATACTTCATCTTGTTATCATAAAATTTTGATTACTTAATGTTAGTTTTTTTTTTTTAAGATGTTTGATTCCACATATCTTGGAGATTGAGTATTTGACATGGAAACACATATTTAGAAAGTATACTTAAGTTTTTTTTTGAATCACTGTTAGGTTCAGGCAGTTGTGGGCAATAATTTGGTCTGTGATAAAAGTCTAGTTACACTTTATTTGTTGAGTTCTCTAGGACATTTTGAATTCTTTATTTGTAGTATATGTAAATATGTATATATGTATATAGTGGGAAGAATGTGAAGATTCTGAAGTTGGTTGTCTTGTGTTCCATCCTACCTATGTGATGTTGGGAAAGTCATTTAACTTCTCTCTGCCTTAGTTCCCGGAGCTAGAAAATCGGGACATTGGGCTAGATGGTTCTGTGCTCCTTAGGGATCTTTTATCTTTTTATCCAAGATATTTTGAGGTCTGTTTTTGTAGTCATCCATCAGTCCATGGAAGATAATGTGCTTTTGAGATATATATATATATATATTTCTAGCGGTTAAGACATGTCTTGCAAGTTATTCAGTAGGTGTTAAATTTTTGCAGCCTCTAGTAATGGTTACAAAGCCTGTGGTTTATAGTTTTCTTGAATAATTTGTATTGAACATTATGTCTTGGCTCTGTGATTTATAATGGTGATTACTTAGTTCCCACTTCCTAACATAAACCCATGATTCTAAAAACAAGTCCACATGCCTAAGCTATGTTTTGGCAGCATCATTATTGACATATCGTTAGCTGATTTCACGCAGACATTTGACCTTTTGAGAGCTTTTTGATTCTGCTCTTGATTTTAGCCATTTCATAGGCTTCCATCTCCGTGACCTTGGGCACAGATTGATGATGACTCATTTTATTTTACCTAGTATCAGACCCACCATACCAGTTCCCAGACATTTATAGCCATGCTAACATCTAAACCCTTATTCTTCCCTCCTTCCCCAATTAAAATGTGAGCTCCTCAAGGGCAAGGGCTATCTTGTTTGTTTATGTTTGTATACCCAGTGCTTACCACCATGCCTGGAATGCACTAGGTCCTTAATAAATATTATTTTTATTCATTCATTCCATCTGGAGGTGAAGCCACTTTCTGTTATATTTGTCAAATCCAGTGGTATGTACCTATTGAAAGGAAAGAAGGAAACAAACATTATGTCCTTCTTTGGGTTAAGCACTGGGGCTATAAACACAAACAGAAAGTCAGCTCTATTAGAAGACAACTCACAAACAGGAGCTAAAAATCAAAGTGGAGGAGGAGATAAAGGCATGAATTCATAGTTTGGAACTGTGGAAGTCAGGAGTAGATACAGGAGGGTAATGCAGACTGGCTATCCCAGGGTCCCTCCAGAAATGTAGGGCCTAGGAGGAACTCAGAAATGAGAGAAGGGGGGCAGCTCTGTAGGGGATTATTTCAGGGGAAGGAGACTGCAGGGTTAGTTGGATATTCTAAAGTAAGGAAACTTTAGGCTCTGAGGAAAGCTCTAGGACAAGAAAGCAGTACAGGTATGATTTTGAAGTCTGAAAGTTAGGAAACCCCAGTGTGAACTCCGGTTGTTTGGTGAAGTGATATGTGATTGTAAAAAATGGTTTTTAGATTTTTGACTTATTTGTCATATGCTCTGAGAATTTCAGTTTATCATTGTTCTCTTTTTTTTCCCCCATGGGGAAGTGTTAACATTTCTTTTGCTGTTTTTGGATGATAGGTTAAATGTTTCATTAATATTATATGGATTTCTGAGGATATTTTCCTAACATGTTGTGGTATATGTTATATAGTTATGAAATCACATATTAGGACTGGTATTGATTAGTGTTAATTACCTTAAACCTGATGTTACTATTTGACTTTGATTTCAGAATGCCAATAAGTCTCTTAACATATTCAGTTATAGCTTTCTCCTGAATATCCTGGATAACAGATCCACTGTATGTCTTGCCAAAAGGAAACAAAGGTATTTTTAAGTATCAATACCATCATTCATTGGGTCAAGGTGACCTCTAGAGTCAAGCTCATAGTCATCAGTCTTTGTCTTTCATTAAAAATGTTTCACTTATCAAGACATGACATTTTGGTATCATAAGAGAAAGATTCCATGAAATGAAAGAGCTGTTTGATGTTCTGCCTCCTCCCTCACCAGTGGAGTCATTTAACTTGATATCATCTGATTATGTCAAATGATTATGACGTTTTGGTTCAATGCCCTTTTTAACCTGGAAACCATACTTAGTTCTATGTGTGAGAGACATTAATGGATTTATGTGGTAAATCTGAACCATAATAAGCTCAAACTATTTCTGAGAAAGGCTTCATATCAGTCATGCTATGTTGATGCCATGTTTTAAAAGGAGAACAATTTTTCCTGTGGGTGTTAAGATATTCTGGCTTTTTTGCAACTTTTTGATAATAAATACATTCTCTCTCTCTCTCTCTCTCTCTCTCTCTCTCTCTCTCTCTCTCTCTCTCTCTCTCTCTCTCTCTCTCTCTCTTTTGGTGAGGCAATTTGGGTTAAGTGACTTGCCCACAGTCACACAGCTAGTGAGTATTATGTGTCTGAGGCCAGATTTGAACTCAGGTCCTCCTGAATCCAGGGCTGGTACTCTATCTACTGTACCACCTAGCTGCCCCTTATTGGATGAAATTTTAAAGGATATCTGAAATCTCTTTATACTATGGGACTTTGTTATCTCTCAGTCAATGAAAAATAATGTGTTTTTGATACATAATTCTACTTTCTATGGTTTTTTTTTTTAACTAGGCAATGTTGCATAGCATAGTGAATAGATAGCCAACTCTACAATTAGAAAGACCTGAGATAAAGTCCCATTTGTCAACTCACTGGACCTCTCATTCCATGCCTTAAGGAGCTTTCTGAGATTATAAAACTGCCAAATAGTTACTGATTTTCATTTCTTTGCTCAAGTTCCTTATGCCAATGAAATCCCCCCCACCCCATATTTTTCCTTTTGTCACATAGGAGGATTTTAATGAAAATGTTTAACAAAGTACATATAACATGGTATCATTCCTGCAATTGACCTGTCAACGTTAAAATTACTAGGTTAAAAAGCTTGAGTTTTGTTTTCTGATTTTTTTTAACATATCAATTGGTGGGCTTTCTTTCATTTTCTGATAAATATATTATTGAACAGTTGTCAGACCTCCCTCCCCCCTTTCTTGATGATCTTATGTGGCCTCTAATAATCGTTAAATAGAAGGGATATACATACATAATACATATGCTGAATATATGTATAATACATATTCATTCTATACATAAATGGATATGTTAACTCATTTCTTAAATTAGAGAAAATCCTTTCTGTTTTGAAGTTCTACTTTTTAAAAACATTTTCACTCATGTTCACATGTGTGGATAAAACAGTGGTATAGCTTAAATCCAGGTACAGGGTTGGGGATGCTTTGTGGCAGAGAAGGAAGCAGCATATTGGAGGTGGTGCCCCAGGTTCTCATGGTCTGGCCAATCCTTAAATCTGGTGTTTCCTGGGACAGCTGGTGCCCATGGCACATCTGTTTATAGCAAATGTTTGAGCAATGGGTTCTAACATCCCTGGCACTGAAATCTGGCATTTGGTATTTTCAGGAATAGATTGAAAATTTCAACAAATATGGGATGGTTTTTTTTTTATCTCTATGTTTATGAATGTGAAATGTTCGTTTTTATTTCTTACCATAAAATCTTTTACATTATCATGATAAATCTAAATTAATCTTAATAAAATTTTATTGCTATAACCATATATTATGATTTTGAGGACATTTTGAGTATAAAAACATTTTATGTAGTAAATGAAAGTTTAAAAATCATGTGTTATAAGGTGTCACACACCTATGGTATTTATTGAGATCGCTTTTTCACCTTAGTATTTGAAACAGTACCATCAGCTTTATACACTTAGAAATAACATGAAGAAATGTTTCCCTAGATGCTATCATGAAGATCTTATGTAAAGAGCTTTGCCATTATGAATAGACTAGATACATTAGTTAAAGGTTGTGTATGAAAATAAATTCTGTATATGAAACCCTGCTTAGTCCTTCGAATCTTTTTAAAATTAACAAGACATTCCCTTTTTTGGCTCACAATAATGCTGAACCCAGAGTAGCAATGTTTTAAGGAATATCTTAGTACATGCTAAGAATTAGTCTTTAGGCATTTATATATAGAACCTCAAACACAAAAACTTCCCCACAAAAATTCTCCTAGACAGTGTTATTTCTTGCCCATATGTGTATACATACATACATACATACATACATATGTGTGTGTCTGCCTATATTGTCTATTTTCATGGAGGAAAATAGTACTGTGATGATTTCATAGATTATCATTGTTACAAGGGACATTAGCATTTATCTAGTCCAAGCTCCTCATTTTTTTTAGATGAGAAAACTGAGTTCCATAGACTTTTAAAGTAAGATAGTTTTACAGTATTACAGAATCCAAATCTCCACCTACTATTTGATATGTTCCTCTTGTCATCTTTTTGTTTCTTAAAAAAAAATCATACTTAATAACATTAGTGAAATGCATACCAGGTGTTCACTGAGAGACTAAGAATGTATGAAGATCTTCAATGAAAATATCTTATGTTTGAAAAAGGTCCAATTCATATTTAGACAAGAGTTTGCTGAAAACAACAAAATTCATTGATTGATTTCAAATGAAGCTGTTGCTATAAAATGCATCCATAATTATTTTTTTAAAAAATCTTAATTTCTGTTTAAAATATTCTTTTAATTTTATTCTATTTTAGTAGGTAAAAGTAAATTCCATTTGAAACATTACAGATAACACCTTGTCATTTTAATAACTGTAATAAGAAAAATACTTAAATGGTCAAATGCAGTTATTTTTATTTTTATTGAGGAAAGTTACAGTTAAATGATAGTCTTGTCTTGAAATTTTATATTTTTGTATGTTGTATATTACATATCTATATCTAAATATACATCCATGAGAACAGCTATTTCAAGGCTTTGTGTTTTTCAACCTAGTATATTTCATGTCAATTCTTAGAACTTTTAAGCTTCTGTGAATAAAACTTATATAAAAAGAGCACGCCTTATAAAGTGGAAAAATGCACGTAATTTTGATAAAGCTTATAAAATGCCTTCTGAAATCCCTTTTGCCCATTTATTTGCAAGCAGGTATGTAGTCACAGACATTTCTTAAAATCCAGCCAGCTCTTTGATTCTTTGAACCTAACTGATGTGGAAACAAGTATTGGCTTAATAGCTTTATTTTTGTTCCCAGACAGTAGAACATTTTATTTGGGAGATTTCATAGTTTCACCAGTATACATTTAATATAAGGCATTTCTAATCTAAAGTATTTCCCAGGATTAAATTATTCAAATACTTTCCTAAATTAATTTTGGCCTTAACCATCAATATGAAATTACACAGTCAAGTTTCTTGGTATAACTAATTTTGTTTCATAATTTGAATGTGACTAATGATTCCTTTATACACATTATGAAAAATTAGCACAAATGTTCTTGGTATGGTGATAAAGAGCTAGGAAATGAAGCTAATTGATATGAAAATGAAAAGGTATTGATTGAGAGATCACATATACATGTTTGGTTTTTTTTTTTGCAAAATGCAAATAGATCACAGCACCTAAGAACTTTAAAAGACCTCACCTCACAGGACATTTAATCTAACCCATATTTGAATGGAAATCTCTTTTATAACAACATTGGCAAACAGTCCTCCAGTCTCTGCTTGAACACTTCTGGGACAGAGGAAATCTAGTACAATGTATTCTCAGTACTGTTAGTTCTCTTATTTCACTCTAATTGTAATTGTTAGGAATCTTTCCCTCATGTCTATCTGATAGCTTCCCATCTTTCCTAGTTCTGTCCTGGGGCTAGTCAGAATACGTTTAATCTCTTTCCTTATCACTGGCCTTCAGCTACTTAGATAGGTAGGAATGTGTAAATGTGGAAAGAAAACTGTCAGTATTCTGATTTTTTTTGAAGAAGCTGATTTTTGTTTGTAGGTTGTAACAAGTATATATAAAGATGAACTTTGAGGCTTTTAAGTCAGCCATTTTGAAATTTTGTCTCATGTTTAAGAGGTCCTTGGGAAGAATCATTTGTCCTTTGACGCTGTCCATCTCCAACTTTATTACAGTTGAATGCACAAAATCATTTACAATCTGAGAGGAACTATTTTTTTTCATAAAAGACTTTAATATGAATAATCATAGGGGTCTTAGTGTCTTTGGCTTTTAACTAGTTACTTAATTGATTAGAGTATAATGCTATTTCCCAAATCATGACTGTTTGTTTCACAGGGTACATCTTGAAAATTCATGCTTTGGTCATAAGGAAACCTGATGAGAGCAGAGAAGACCAGTGTCAATACAGCAGGGGAAGGGAGTGAACAATTCAAAGAGTGATCAGTAGTGATTAGTAGTTGTTGTTCAGTCATTTCTATCTCTTTATTACTGCAAGAACCATAGCACTCCAGGCCCTTTTATCGTCCACTATCTCCCAAAGTCTGTTCAAGATCCTGTTCATTGTTTCCATTACGCTTATCTATCCATCATTCTCTGCTGCCCCTTTTCCTTTTGTTTTCAGTCTTTCTCAACATCAGGGTCTTTTCCAGTGAGTTCTGTCTTTTAATTTTGTGGCCAAAATATTTAAGCTTCAGGTTCAGTATTTGTCCTTCCAAGGAATAGTCTGTATTCTTTAAATATTGACTGATTTGATCTCCATGCTGTCCAGCAGACACTCAAAAGCCTTCTCCAGCACCACAATTTGAAAGCATCTATTCTGTGGTGCTCAGCTCTCTTTATAATCCAGCTCTCACAGCCATATGTTGCTACTGGAAGGAAAAAAAAAAACCCAAAAAACCAAAACAATGTAGCGTTGACAATACAGACCTTTGTTGGCAAGGTGTTGTCTCTGCTTTTTAGTATGCTGTACAGATTTGCCATAGTTTTCCTTCCCAAGGAGCTTTTAATTTCTTTTAATTTCATATCTGCAGTCACCATTTGTAGTGATCTTTGAGGCCAGGAATATGAAATCTGACACTGCTTCCATTTCTTCCCCCTCTGTTTGGCCAAAAGTAATGGGACCAGTTGTCATGATTTAAGGTTTTGTTTTTTTTTTTAATGTTAAGCTTCAGGCAAGGTTTTATACTCTCCTCTTTTACCCTCATTAAGAGGTTTCTTAATTCTTCACTTTCTTTTTTTTTCTTCTTTCTTTAATTTTTTTTTATTATTAACATATGTTTTTAAAACTTTGGGTTACAAATTTTCTCTCTTCCTCCCTCCCTACCCACCCCCATTGATAAGGCAAGCGTCTCCATACATGTTATAGATGTGTAGTCATGCAAAACACTTCCATAGTAGTCCTGTTGTGAAAAACTAAGTATATTTCCCTTCATCCTATCCTACTCCCCATTTATTCTATTCTCTCTTTTGACCCTGTCCCTCTTGAGAAGTGTTTGCTTTTGATTATCCTCTCCCCCAGTCTGCCCTCCCCTCTATCAACCCCCTGCTCTCTTGTCCCCTTCCCCCCTTATTTTCCTGTAGGGTAAGATAGATTTCCATACCCCATTGTGTGTTATTCCCTCCTTAAGCCAAATCCTATGAGAATAAGATTCACTCATTCCCTCTCACCATCCCCCATTTCCCCTCCACTGTAAAAGCCTTTTCTTGTCTGTTTCATGTGAGATAATTTACCCCATTCTACTTTTCCATTTCTCCTCCTCCCAGTATAATCCTCTCTCATCCCTTAATTTTATTTTCCAGATATCATTCCTTCATCTTCAACTCACCCTGTGCCCTCTATCTATGTATACATACATATAATTTTTTTTCCCCTCCCACCACCCTAGTACTGACAGAGGACTCATGAGTTATAAATATCATCTTTCCATGCAGGAATGTAAACAGTTCAGCCTTAATAAGTCTCTTATGATTTCTCTTTCCTGTTTACTTTTTTTATGTTTCACTTGAGTCTTATATTTGAAAGTCAAATTTTATATTCAGCTCTGGTCTTTTCCTCAGGAATGCTTGAAAGTCCCCTATTTCACTGAATGACCACTTTTTCCCCTGAAGGATTATACTCAGTTTTGGTGGGTAGGTGATTCTTGCTTGTAATCCTGTCTCCTTTGCCCTCCGGAATATTATATTTCATGTCCTGTGGTCCCTTAATGTAGAAGCTGCTAAATCTTGTGTTATCTTGATTGTGTTTCCACAATGCTTGAATTGTTTCTTCCTAGCTGCTTGAAATATTTCTCCTTGACCTGGGAAGTCTGGAATTTGGCTACAATATTCCTAGAGTTTTCTTTTGGGGATCTCTTTCAGGAGGTGATCAGTAGATTCTTTCAATTTCTATTTTGCCCTCTGGTTCTAAAAGATCAGGGCAGTTTTCCTGATGATTTCTTGAAAGATGAATGTCTAGGCTCTATTTTTGATCATGGCTTTCAGATAGTCCAATAATTTTTAAGTTCTCTCTCCTGGATCTATTTTCCAGGTCAGTTGTTTGTCCAATGAGATTTTTCACATTCTCTTCTATTTTTTCATTCTTTTGGATTAGTGTTACAGTGCCTTTATTTCTCAAATTGTCACTAGCTTCCAGTTTCTCCATTCTAATTTTTAAGGAAGTATTTTCTTCAATAAGCATTTGGACTTCTTTTTCCATTTGGCCAATTTTTCTTTTTAGGGCATTCTCCTCCTCATTGGCTTTTTGGACCTCTTTTGCCATTTGGGTTAGGCTGTTTTTTAAGGTGTTATTTTCTTCAGTATTTTTTGGGGTCTCCTTTAGCATCACTCTCAGTTTTTTCCTCTACTTCTCTTACTTGCTTCTCAAAATCTTTTTTGAGCTCTTCCATGGCCTGGGACTAATTCATATTTTTCTTGGAAGCTGTGATGTAGGAGCTTTGGCTTTGTTGTCTTTTTCTGGTTGTATTGTTTTGATCTTCTTTGTCACCAAAGTAAGATATTATAGTCTGACTCTTTTTGCGCTGCTTGCTCATGATCCCGGCCAATTATTTGAGTTATAAACTCTTTGTTAAGGTAAGAGTCTGTTTCCAGTGTGGAGAACGTACTGTCCCAAGCCAGGGGTTTTGTGCAGCCGTTTTCAGAAATACGTCTAGAGACCTGTAAATTTTTATTTCTTCCAAGGTGGTATGATCAAGGGTGATGTGTTTTACTCATTTCCTGGCCTGTGCTCTGGTCTATGAGTGACCACAAGCAGTCTTTTCTGACTTGGAACTGTGAGGGTTTCCTCTCCACAGCCAGTACAAGCTCCACTCCACCAGCTCTCCTCCTCACCCCAGGATTGCCACCCAGAACTGTAACCCAGATCCAAGCATGGGCAAAGCAAGAGAATCCTGCACCAGTAGAGAGATCTCTGCAATCTCCCTTTGATCAGCCACCCAACTCCCTCTCAGTCTGTGGGCCAAAGGCAGCTGCAGCCCTGAGGGCCACTCTCTTGGGGAACTGGAACTGAGACCCTGTGCTCCTCTCTCAGCACCGCAGAAACAGACTTTTCCCACTGATCTTCTAGGTTGTCTTTGGCCTTCTTTGGTTGAGAAGTCTGGAAACTGCCACAGCTGCCTGCAATTCAGTCCTCTGAGGCCTACTCCAGGTTCGCTGAGGCCTGTGCACCCATGATGCTTTGCTCTTCTACCAGCCCGGCACGATATGGCTTTCTGATCAATCATCCAGGTTGTCTTGGGTTGGAAATTTGCTTCACTCTCTCTTTTTGTGGGTTCTGCTGCTTTGGAATTTGTTTAGAGGCATATTTTATAGGTAATTTGAAGGGATTTGGGGGAGTGCTCAAGCAAGTCACTGCTTTCACTCCTCCATCTTGGCTTCACCCCTCTTTACTTTCTGCTGTAATATTGGTATTGTCTGCACATCTGAGATTATTGATAATTCTCCTAGCAGCCTAGGCTTTTGATTCATCTAACCTGGCATTTCACGTGATGTTCCTTGCATATAAGTTAAATAAGGTGTCAATATATAAAGCTTTATCATATTCTTTTCCCAAACTTAAACCAGTCAATTGTTCCATGTTCCGTTTTAACTGCTGCTTCTTGACCCACCTACAGGTTTTTCAGGAAACAAATAAGATGATCTGGTATTCCCATCACTTTGAGGACTTGTCATGTTTTGCTCTGATCCACACAGTCAAAGGCTTTAGTGTAGTCAGTGAAACAGAAAGAGATGTTTTTCTGGAACTCCCTTGATTTCTCCATAATCCAGTGAATATTGGCAATTTGGTCTCTAGTTCCTCTACCTCTTTGAAAACCAGCCTGCACTTCTGGCAATTCTTACGTCATATACTGCTGAAGCCTAGCATGCAGAATTTTAAGCGTAACCTTGCTGTTGTGTGAGATGAGTGTGCAGTTGTTCAGTAATTTGAACATTCTTTGGCATTGCCCTTCTTTAGAATTGGGATGTAAACTGTTCCTTTGTAATCCATTGGCTATTGTTGAGTTTTCCAAAGTTTCTGGCATATTGAATGCAGCACTTTAACAGCATCATCTTTTAGGATTTTTTTTTTTTTTTGGATAGGCATTGGGGTTAAGGAACTTGCCCAGGGTCACACAGCTAGTAAGTGTTATGTGTCTGAGGCTGGATTTGAACTCAGGTCCTCCTGAATCCAGGGCCAGTACTCTATCCACTGTGCCACCTGGCTGCCCCTTAAAGTATTTTTATTTGTTTATTTATTTATTTTGGCAAGGCAGTGGGGTTAAGTGACTTGCCTGGGGTCACACATCTAGTGAGGGTTTTGTGTCCGAGGCTGGATTTGAACTCAGGTCCAGTGCTCTATTCAATGCGTCACCTAACTGCCCCTGTCTTTTAGAATTTTAAATAGCTCAGCTAGAAATCTATCTTCTCCACTAGCCTTCTTGTTAGCAATACTTCCTAAGACCACTTAACTTCATTCTCCATGATGTCTGATTTTAGATCAGTAATCACGCCTTCGTGGGTTTTTGGTGATGTTTAGATCTTTCTTCTATCATTCTTCTGTATATTCTTGCTACTTCTTAATCTCTCATACATCTGTTAGGTCCCTGCCATTTTTGTCTTTTATCATGCCCATTTTTGCAATAAATGTTCCCTTGGTATCTCTGATTGTCTTAAAGAGACCTCATATCTTTTCCATTCAATTGTTCCCTTCTATTATTTTGTGTTGCTAATTTAAACAAAAATCCTTCTCTATCCTTGCTAGTCTCTGGAATTTGACATTTAGATGGGTATATCTTTCCCTTTCTTTTTTGCCTTTTGCTTTTCTTCTTAGCTATTTGTAAAGCCTCATCAGACATCCATTTTGCTTTCTTGCTCTTTTTTTTCTTTGGGATTTTTTTGTAGCTGCCCCCTGTACAATATTGTGAATCTGTGTCCATGGTTTTTCAGGCATCCTATCTACCGCATCTAATCCCTTAAATCCATTCATCTCCTGTACTTCATATTCATAAGGGATCTTATTTAGGTCATATCTATTCAGTCTAATCATATTAGTATAGGCTTCTTCAAGTATGAAGGATAAGACTTTTGTTCAGATTTCACTGAGGATAAATTTATTTGTCTTTTAGAGGTCTTCTATTATAAAGCTCACTGCTTAATTCCTCACTGCTTAATCACATAGGAAGATGCTGTAGCATGACCTTATTGTTGGAGATAGAGACAATTTTATATTCAGCAAGAATCACCAAAAATTATTTTCAAATTAGTGGAAGAGCTAATCAAATTTTTAAGGCTATGCTATGTGAGGATTGGTTGAAGGAACTAGAGATAATCAGCATGAAGAAGAAAAGAATGTGAGGGGCTGAGGGACATAATAGCTGTCTTCAAGTTTTTATTTTATTTTTTTTTTGTTTTTTTGTTTTAGGCAGTTGGGATTAAGTGACTTTGCCCAGGGTCCCACAGCTAGTAAATGTCAAGTGTTTGGTCTGAGGTCGGATTTGAACTCAGATCCTCCTGACTTCAGGGGTGGTGCTCTATCCACTGTGCCACCTAGCTGCCCCTTATCTTCAAGTTTTTGAAGGGCTTTTGGGCACATGTTCCACATGGAAAGGTAAAAGTTGCAAAAATGACAATTTGGGCTTGATATAGGGAGGAAAAATTCCTATTAGAGTTATCCAAACATGTGATAAGCTGCTTCTGGGAGTATTGCAGGATATGCAACACTCCTTTGTCCCCCTCAAAGATGGTACAAATGACCTACATTGAGCTGGGTTTTGTCAGATCTCAGGAACTATCTTATATCTGGGTTGTTGAGGCTTAAAAGGGGCATTGGAACCTGTCCTTCTGGAGAGAGCAGACTTCGCTTCACTACATCAGCAGGCTAGGAATGTTGTATATCTATATGGCAGTCTTTAATTGTCCTACAGCTGTGGTGGTCTCCTGCAGGGAGTTAGTTGTTTCCCATTCCCTAGAGCTCTTCAGCTAGATATTTGATGATCACTTGTTGATTGTGGCATAGTTTGTGTGTTTGGGCTTTTTTTTTTTTTTTGGTGTGAGTTGGACTAAATTGATGCCCCCTTCCAACGTTGGAATTCCATGATTTTATGATTCTTCCTCATTTTGAAGCCTAAATTATATATCATTTCCTGTATATTAAAGTGTATTAGTTGTGGAGGGACTTAAATTTGCATTGCTAGAGAGAGAAGGGTTCATGGATGTATTGATGAAGTTGCAGAACCATTGAAATCATAGCTAAAGGCTTAAGGGAAAAAAAAAATTGAAAGCAACTACATGAACCATGATTGAGGAGCAGTCTTTTACTTGAAAAAAAAATTTTTGAGAAGGAAAAGGGTATGTGGATGTTTAAAATTCCATTTCACTGTGTTTTGACTAAAGAACAATATAATTCATGTAACTGTAAGTTTCTGGAGGCAAGCAATTCCTATCTTGAATAACTTATTTTTAAAAGGACGCACAAATGTATAAGTGAAGGATGAACATGAAAAGCGATGTTCCTGTGTTATGAATGTCATTAGGATGGTTTTTGAACCTTTACATTTTCTGCAAGAGAAAATGTCACATTTTCACATTCCTTCACTGAACTACAGTATGAAGATGCCACCATTTAATTAAATGTTCTAAGCTCTCATTTGCTCACATAAATCTTTGTATGATGATACCCAACACCTCATTTTTTCTTAGTAGTGCAGTAATATTTTTAATTGATGGTTTTAAAATGAAAAGCAAATATATCTTTCTCACAGTAATCTTTTATTTGAAACTTGAATGTATATGGATGAATATTATATGTTATTTTAAATATGTGATAGTTAAATAGATTATATTTATATTTATTATAATTCATTAAATTTATATAACTATCAGGAAGATAAAAAGTTTATAGTATGTATATAACCAAATGGTCCATTCAGATATTGAAGTTAATACTTTTTATATTTTACTTAGGGAAAAAAACCCAGACATTTTGTTACTGTAAGTTATGCCAAAAACTTTTTTAAAAGCTATTCAAAGATTTCTGTTAAGTTGTTCTCATTACTAGCATGTCTTCTCCATTCCTTACATATTGGGTATTGTCTTTGTTTAGATTAGCAGGCCCCTTTAGACGCTTTATATATCTCCCTTAGCCTTTTTCTTGTGGGGTCAAATGAAAACTGTGGCCCACACATCAAAACTTCATTCTTTGGATGATTTTAAGACTAGGATTAAAAATTCAACCCTTTCTGTTAGTTAGCAACTGACGAAAATCTTAACAAAATTCAAAACCTGAGGTTATATATAACATATAATAGTGATAATGTTGAATTTTAACAAAAAAGATCAATATTTTAAAATTTTAATATTCAACTTTTCAAATCATTCTCCCCTATAACTTTGTAGCATTTATGCTTCTGAGGTTACTGAAATTTAAAACTGTACTAAGACTTTTTGAACACCCAGTATTTGACAAAATTATAATAGCCAAAATATGATATGTTTTGATGGCAGCCAGCACTAGTAACACAAATATTTTCTAGGAAAGATACTTCCATGAAAAGACACAATTTTGGGAATTTTAAAATGGAAAGAGAAATATATAGCAAGAGAACATGTTATTGTTTACATCTTAAAATGAATATTGCTTCTACCCAGGATGCATGAATAAATGCAGGGTTTTCCTCAAGTGTTTTGGATCAAAGGTAATACTTTTATAAGTTTTAGTAATCATGCCTGCTTTTAAAAACAGAAAATATATTGCCCTTAGGAACTACATGCTGGGCAGCTTATCTTCCATTTGAAGGAAAGCAAATCATAAATCATTAACACCCAAACTGTAAATCTTAGAATATCATATGGTTTTGAGAGTAACAAAAATAACTGCGGGGAAAAAAGGAAATCTTTTGAACTAACCTTTCAAAAATTGGTTTGTATTCAGCAAGTGTGACTACTAAAATGTTGAATTTTGATGTTTTATATAAAGATTCAGCCTTTAAAATATGCGCACTTAAATTTTTTTGAATGTTTGTATTTTTCAAACTAGGATTTTAAGAGTGGACTTGGTATTACTGTAATTCCTATGAATTTAGCAAATGTAAAACACGTGGATCGGACTGTAAAACAATGTTTTGAAATAATCACTCCCTACAGAAGTTTTAGGTAAGATTTGAAATCTTTGCTTTTGGCAAATTTAATTCTATATGTCTTAAATTATTGATCTTGTTTTTAAAATTAACTAGTTGAACAGTGAAATTATTTTTAGTGATTTGCCTTTTTCCAAATTTGCACGTAAATAAAAGCCTTACAAAATAGTTTTAGAAAATAAATAAGTCCAAAGAAATATGTAACTCACTAGTTTTGTGTTATGATAGCGGATGGTGCTGGCCTAATAGATAGATGGAGTGCTGGCCTGAAGTCAGAAGGACCTGCATTCCAGTCCACCCTTAGACACTTATTAGCTGTGTGACCCTGGACAAGCCACTTAACCCTGTTATTAGTTCCTCATGTAAAATGAGCTGGAGAAGGAAATAGCAAAGCACTCCCGTATCTTTGCTAAGAAAACCCCAAATGGGGTCACGAAGAGTCAGACATGACTGAAACAACTAAATAACAGTTTTGTGTTGTTTTTGAATTCCTATCCTACTGTACATATGATTAAACTTAAAAAGATTTAATTTTTTCTGTCAACAGATGTGTAAATGATTCCCTCTACAGATATAAGTCCACATGGAAATTAACAAAAAGGGTATAAAAGGGAAAAGAGCTCGCATGTTTTTTCAAACCTTACTCTTTTTTATTCAATGCTATGATTTCTCTTTGCCTATCTGAATCCCAACCTTCCTACAAGACGTATATGTAATGTTACCCTTGAAGCCTTCCAAGATAAGTAGTTTTACCTTCAAGACCTTTTGTAGCATTTTATCTCATTGCCAGGTGGTGGCCCACCCATGATGATTTTTTTTTTTGGGGGAGGGTGGTACAATTCTAAACAATTTATTTGTGGTGTGATCTACATCAGTAAAGAGAGTTACCCACAATATATACCAGATTCTGAAAATGGAATAAGCATATTTTGTCACTCAGTTTTGTCTTGCTTTATTCTCTATTTCAAAAAAATTTTCAAAATAAGATTTTAAGTGCTTTGAAGCCAAGGAATGTATTATTCCCTTTATAGCTTCACATAATCCTAATCGTATAATGAATACTCACTTGATAAGTTTTGAACTTAATTCAGTGAATTTATTTATTTTAGGTTACCTATGTACCCATGGTGTTAGGTTTTGTTTTTTTGTTTTTTTGTTTTGGTCAGGCAGTGGGGTTAGGTGACTTGCCCAAGGTCACACAGCTAGTAAATGTCTTGTGTCTGAGGCCGGATTTGAACTCAGGTCCTCCTGAATCCAGGGCTGGTACTCTATCTACTCCACCACCTAACTGCCCCTCATGGTATTAGCTTTAAGGCCTGAAGAAATAGTATTAGCTATAGGCCACTGATAATACAATAATCCTTTCAAGGGATTTTTAATATAATTGATTGGAGATTTTTGTTGTTCTGTTTGAAGTTATTATTCTATTGACACCAAGAAACCAAGGACATTGCTTCACAAATGGAGAATTTAGTCTTTGCAGTTTAAAGATGATAGTTGAAGATAGGATAACACATTTTAGTTTTGCATCCACGAATTCCAGACCCAGCTGCAAACTTAAGTATGGGCTTATGACCATGTGTTCCAGTGTAGGACCAGGTATTTGTGTAGGAACCAAATTTATGAATATCTTGGTGATTGTAAGTTCTCCAATTTTTTAAAAAAAATGCTAGCCCCATAAGCCACTGCTTTATTTCCGGATATAATGTAGCATTTATCAGACCTCTCTGAATTCTCTTACATCTTAATATAGCATATACTTTGAGGAGGAAATTAAAGGTTTTATATACTTTCAGAAAGGCAATATAAGCCATCTTGTGTCACATCCAGTATAAGGTCACATTTTTAGAGCACTGAGCTATTAGGATATAGCTAAGTGGACAAAACCAAATTAAAGCATTACAATTATATTGCAATTATATCTGTGAATTATCTCATGATTTGAATAATAGCTAGTATTTACATAGTACATTAAGATTTACAAAGTCCTTTCTATATAATATATCATTTTATCTTCACTACAAGCCTGTTATTTCTATTTTACTGATGAGTAAACTAGGTTTGCAAAAGGCTATGTGACTTGCCCAGGGTCACACATTTAGTAAATATTTAAGGCAGTTTTAGAACTCAGGGTTTTTTGTTTCCAGGTTCGCTGTTCTAACTTCTGCATTAACTAGCTGCCATTGATGATTGTGTAAATTAGTTATAGAGAACAATCATTTGGGGAAACTCCTCAAATCCATCTGACCTTTAGTTCACATTCAGTTTTTAAGTTTTAAATCCCCAGCTCTGATGTGCAATGTGATCATTTTTAGCTTTAGTTTAAGCTAAACTGCATGGCTAGGAGGTACTTTGTGAATTGGGGATCGAGTTACAGACCTTTTTTGAGTATTCTTCATCTGCCATTTGGGAAGTTTTAAGTTTTTCATCTAAGCCTGTTATATACTAAGGTAAGAGTAGCACTGTGGTCAGGGGAGATTTTTATGACTATTTGCTTTCAAAATACATAAAGCCAGAAGCATAGAAAGGAAGATAGCCCTTAATTTATTTTGAGAAATACAATAGGATATTTCTGATGATTTCAACTAAAAGTGGATTAAAAATGAACCTGCCGTCATTCTTAAATTTGTATGGAGGGCAGATTTTTAAACTGTGATTCCGTCTTTGTATGCAATGACTATGCAAACCATGCCCTCTGCTTAATTGGCCTTTACAATGGAGATCAATAAGACAGAAAAGTCAATTGTTTCAGCTTTACAGCAGAGTCGGAAAAAGAGAAGCAAGAGTGGATTGAAGCTGTGCAGCAATCGATAGCAGAAACTCTCTCGGATTATGAAGTAGCTGAGAAGATTTGGTTCAATGAGTCAAACAAGAACTGTGCTGATTGTAAAGCACCAGATCCTGACTGGGCATCCATCAATCTCTGTGTTGTCATTTGTAAGAAGTGTGCAGGTAATTAATGATGAGCAAGCTGCTGGTACAGGGGGAGTGGAATGTTGTGCATCCATTCCTTTGCTTTGTCACGGGTCAAGTCCTCTATCTGATAATGATGATGGTGCTGACAATGATGATTGTAAACCTTCATTGGATGTGACTTAGTGAGATGTGAAATGCTGAATGTTGTAAGCGTGTATTCACATTTCTTACCAACTGGTCCATATGTGGATTTTTAAAAATGACAATTTCAGAGCATCAGGTTTTATTTTCTTGGTTTTAGGCGTGTGTCTTAAACTTATACAGTGATTTTTTAAAAATTCTCTGTCTTATAAAAAGGATGCTATGTTAGAAAATTTTAAAGATGTTAGAGAACGTGTGTACATTTTAAGCTCATGTTTACTAATTTCATAGAATTATAAAATCATAGAAATCTCCTAATTAGAAGATAACTTTATGGGCTTTTCAAGTCTAACTTATAACTGAGTAATAGTCCCTTTTGCAATAGTTCAGGTGTTTGTTAAATCCCTTCTTAAACAGCCCTAGTTAAAGAGAAGTCACTGGCACCTTTGAAAACCTATTCCACCTTTAGGCAGTTCTAATTATTAGGAATTTTTTTTCTTACATTAAGCCAAAATCTGCCTCTCTGTGATGCCTGCATATTTCGCCTATTTCTGCCCTTAGCAGTCAAGCAAATCTACTCTCTGTTCCACATGTCAGTCCCTAAGATACTTGAAAATAGAGTTCATGTAACCCAGGTATTTTCTTCTGCAGCCTAAAAATTCCCACTATCTTCTACTGAACCTTGTGTGGCAAGCTTTTAAATCCTGTCACCATCTTCATTACCACCTTTAGGCAACTTCCAGCTTGATACTGTCTTACTAAAATATCGAATCCAGGCCTGAGCACAGTACTTACATATGCTGCTTGACCAGTACAGAATATGTCAGAAGCCTTCAGTAGATGTCCCTACCCTGAACAATTTCATAATGATGTTGTATCATGTGAAAAATAAGCAATAGAATGATGAATTACCTTCTTCTTAGCCTTGAGAAACTGAGCAAAAGGCTAATTGTCATCTCTGTTGCTTCTCCTTTGGGGGATGAAAATGACGAGAGGAATGCAATATTGGAGGATATAATAAGGATTTGAACCTACTCTTCTGCCTACACTTGGAACTCTTCTTCTTGACTTGCTGTTATCTTTACAGTTTTTTTAAAAACTTCTTTAGCATGACATTTTAAGCTTTCCACAAACTAGCTTCAATTTGCCTTTCCAACCTCTTTTGACATTATTCCCCTTTGTGTACTCAGTCTTCTGGCCAACTTAAGTTACTACCTGTTCTGCAAACTTAACATTTGTCTGGCTCCTGTTTCCATGAATTTGTGCTGGATGTCTCCCATCCCTGGAATATTCATTGTCTTAATCTCAGAGTTTTAGAATTTTTTTCTTCTTTTATGATCTGTCTCAAATGCTACTTCCTTTGTGAAACCTCCAAAGTATTTTGCCCCTTTTTGAATTTATTAAATTATTTTGTAAATTTTGTCTACCCCCAACTTTCACCTATCACATGCTTCCTTGAGTCATGCTTACCCATATGCACATCACAACCTTCCTAGTGGAATGAAAGGTCGTTAAAGATAAGGACTATTTTTAAAAATAAAAGTAAAAACACTCTTTTCCTATTGCCTCTAACAATACCTCATTATAGGTATTAGTAAATTATAGGCTTAGTAAATATTTCTTCATTTTATTTGGATTTATAAAATTTTATTGGCAAGAATAGTTTTTTCTTTAAAGGCTACTTTAAATGAAAAAAATAAGTTGAAAACTTGTATTAATTTATTTTTTTTGTCATTCAGGACAACATCGATCTTTAGGACCAAAAGATTCAAAAGTTCGCAGTCTGAAAATGGATGCCAGCATCTGGAGCAATGAACTCATTGAGGTATGATCCACAGATATATTTCAACATAACCCACAAAGGAGAGGTTAATGGGACAGGAAATGCCCATATAAAAGATGTCAGATGATGGACATCAAATGGTTCAGTAGCTTTTTGATAAAATCCTAACCATATATAAGAACTAAATATAGCTCTTTAATAACAGGGCTAAATGTAATATGATATAATATAATACAATATATAATATGATATAGCTTGATATAATTAATATAACTACTTAAATGACAGTATGTTGCAATAGACACACACATATGCACATACATATGTACCTACATATATTAAAAATAACTTCTGTAGTATTAAATATTTTTATAGTAAATATGATCATGGCCAGTGCTGGAAGAGGCCTTAGAACCCTACTTCTAACCCTAGGTCTGCTCCAACCTCCTCATTTTACCTGGAGAAACTGAGGTCTAAAGTGGTTCGGTGACTTTTCCAAGGTGATACACCATGTTTTACTACAAGAAAATGGTAGCACTTGGGTTCAAACCTGGTACTCTGACTTCCAGTTCATCACTATTCTACTGCCCCAGGTTGACTTAACTTTCTTCTTGAACTGGATTAGGAGAAAAACAAAATACAACAGAACACTGAAGTGGATCCAGTTAAGAATTGGGAAGAGCATAAATAAACAAATCAGAAGCTAAAATTTACTTTTTTTAAAAAAATAAACCAAAGTCTAGTATTTTGCTCTTCACAGAATTTCACTATATGAAGGCACCACAGTGGCTCATTAGTCCAACCTATAGCGAAAAGATGATCTTCTCAACAACATACCCAACAGTCATCTAGTGTTTGCTTTAAACATCTTCAATAAGGATGACCCACTGCCTCGAGCCAGATCATTCTACTGACATCCACCTTAAATTCTCCTCTCTACAGCTTCTACACATAGCTTAGCCTTTTGGTGCCAAATGGTGCCAAATGCTACAAGTCTAATTCCTCTTCCAGTTGACAACCTTTAATATAGGTAGAGATAGATGTCTCATCCCCCATAAGTCTTCTCTTCTCTTCTCCTCTCTTTTCCTTCTCTTCTCCTCCTCTTCTCTTCTCTTCTCTTCTCTTCTCTTCTCTTCTCTTCTCTTCTCTTCTCTTCTCTTCTCTTCTCTTCTCTTCTCTTCTCTTCTCTCCTTCTCCTCCTCTTCTCCTCCTCTTCTTTCTCTCTCTCCTTCTTCTCTTCTCTCTCTTCTCTTCTCTTCTCTTCTCTTCTCTTCTTTCTCTTCTCTTCTCTTCTCTTCTCTTCTCTTCTCTTCTCTTCTCTTCTCTTCTCTCTTCTCTTCTCTTCTCTTCTCTTTCTCTTTCTCCTCTCTTCTCTCTCTTCCTCTCTTCCTTTTCTTCTCCTCCCTTCCCCTCCCTTCCCCTCCCTCCCCTCCCCTCCCCTCCCCTCCCTCCCTCCCCTCCCCTCCTCTCCTCTCCTCTCCTCTTCTCTTCTCTTCTCTTCTCTTCTCTTCTCTTCTCTTCTCTTCTCTTCTTTTCTCCTCTCTTCATTCTTTTTTTTTGGCTAGGCAGTGGGGTTGAGTGACTTGCCCAGGGTCATACAGATAGTAAGTGTCAAGTGTCTGAGGCTGGATTTGTCAGGTCCTCCTAACTCCAGGGCTGCTGCTTTATCCACTGCACCACCTAGCTGCCCCAGGTCTTCTCTTTTCAAGGCTTAATATTCTTAGTTCTTTAAGCTGATCCTCATATGGTATGAATAACCATCCTCCAGTCCATGGGTATCTACTTTGAACCACTGGTTTGCTACTACAGGTGCTTCTTGAATATTTTGGTGTACAGAAACTTTCTGTTTCTGACTTCCTAAGGGAATATCAAAGAATACACACACACACACACACACACACACACACACACACACACACACACACACACACACACACACACACACGTACGTTACTTTTTTAAGCAAAATGCCCAGTTGCAGAAGAGTTGGACCGGTTCAAAGTTTCAGTAGTTTTTTACTCTGCCTATTTTTCCAAAGCCCCTCCAACATTGACTGTTTGGAGTTTTTGTTCTAATTGCCAATCTGCTGAATTTGAGGTGGAAGTTCAGCTTTGTTTTAATTTGGACCTACTTTATTCAAGATTTGGAGAATTCTTTCCTGTGCTTGTTAATTATTTCGATTCTTTTTTGAGAGCTGTTTCTTCATATTATTTGATACATCTCGGGGAGTAGCTCTTAGTTTTGTATATTTGTGATATTTCCCTGTATCTCTTCGATATTAAATCTTTATCAGAGATATGTGATGTAAGGATTGTTTTTATTAATTTCAGTTTCCCATCTTAACTTAGCCACATTGATTTCATTCATGCAAAAAAAAATTAATTTCATTAATCAAAATTAACCATTTAATCTTTTGCAAGTGCCTCTTACCCTTGGTTTTGTTTGGGTAAGAATTCTTCCCCAGAAGTAGTTGTACCTGATCTGGTCCTCTTCTTCTTTTTTTAAATGTTGAAAAGTGTCATCTTCAAGGCCTATTTCTTGGTGAAGTCATGTTGAATCTTTTAGTTAACTACTTCCTTTCTAGATGTTTATTAAGTGGTCCTTTAAAAATATGTTCTAGGATTTTTTCAGCAATCAAAATAAAATTCATTGTTCTGAGGTTTGTGGCTTTTGTTCACATCTCTTTCTCTCTCTTTTTTTTTTTTTTGAAAATTAGGACTTTTCTTTGATTATCTGAGTATATATTACATCTGGGCCATATGATGAGTTAAGTGCTTTCTCGTGGCATGTCAGCTCTTTGAGGTGCAAAGACTGTTTCTTTTTTGACTTCGTTACATCAGTGCCTGACATAGTGAAAACTTATGAAATTGGATAAATTCAGCTAGGCCATTTATTATTATCTCATTTGTACCTTGGGCACCAACTTTCTACCAGCCATATTTGTCCTGTCCTTTGTAGTCCAAATATCCCCTCTGGGGCATTGCACACATGAACAAAATACAAATTCAGCAGCTCAGTCTTCTCTCTGCCATCATCTGTCATCTTCCCATTCACTCTGGACAGTGATCTTATTCTTCCTGTAATCTTCTTGCTTTGCCTCAGATAGCTAACAAAAAACCCTTTTGGGTCTAAACTTTTCTGAGTAGTTTCAGCACATTGTGAAATTTAGCATACCTGATATTGTTCCTGCAGGTCCGTGCCACATGTTTGCATTCATCCCTTTTTACTGGCTCTTGTTTTCATCTTTATGTGTTTTTAAAAATTCCAAGTTGATTGACAAGGCCCTTGTGTATCCACTGATCTTTCAAAACAATTCTCTTTTTATTGCTCGTCACTTAACACATCATTTTTGCTTCCTCAGGATTTTGTTCACAAGAGCTCCCCACCCACAGTTTGACTGCCCTTGTAGAATTCTAGTCTGTCATTTCATACCTGTGTTTTTTCTCTGAATGCTTTTGAAATCTACTCTTTCACAATCTAGGGTACATTTAGACCATTGATAGCTTTCTTCTTATAAATTCTAAGATTGATTGGTATACTTCATCGCAAGATTCCCATCATTTCCATACCACACCAAAGAATTCTTCTTACGTACTAGATCCTGAGAAAAATTTCTACATTCTTTTACCTTATGAATGATGGAATTGTTATTAGGCAGTCAAGAAAATATGTGTTGCTATACATTTGCTAGATATCTCTAGCAGGTATCTTTATTTGTGTCTTTGGAAATTATCTGTTTTAACAAGCCCTGGGAAGGAGGCACAGTCCTGGGCTCACAGTAGGTGTTTAATCTATGTTGGTTGATTGGTTATGATGTCTTGAATACATGCCCAGGAAAGACCAGTGACCTCCCTGTTGTAGCTGTAGGTTGATACTTGGCTCATTACCCCCAGCAGGCAGTTACCAATAGCTATTTCTCATCTCCTCTTCCTCCAACCCTTATTGGAAGATATCTCAATTTTTGAGTCTATATCATATTTCCTCGGATGGCAAATAATTGCTTCTTCCTCCACACAGCCTGTTGTGTGTTCCTTAGCTCCATATGTTCAGCAACTTTTCTCTCATTATTTTTACTGTACTTGAAGACCATTTTTTCCCATCACATTTAGCTATCCCTAATTCCAAGCAACATAAATAAAAAGAAAATTATGTAATGAGCCATAATGATTAAATTATAAATATAAAATATAAAAATAAATTATAAATATAAATGATATAAATTATAAATAAATAAATAAATTATAAATGATATCTAATAATAAAAATTAGTATGTTTTTCTTTGAAAAAATTTTAAGCGTGGGAAACAATCATGCTGTACTTAAAATTGAATGCCCTTCTACCTTTAACAGTGTTACTTTATGAGAAAAAAAGGGTAGGTGCCTGTATGTGTTTATACTCGTTTTAGGTAGTAAACTGATTTTTAACTCTCTTCTGTTTCTTTCATCTAACAGTTTTCTTCTTTTCAGTACACACACACACACGCGCGCACACGCACGTGCGCATGCATACACACAAGTTCCTGACTCCATTAAGCAAAACTAAAGTCTGTAAAATGATTTTGCAATCACATTTTTATATGTCTAATATTTTTATTCCAGCTTTTTATCGTCATTGGCAACAAAAGAGCAAATGACTTTTGGGCTGGAAATCTTCAAAAAGATAAAGAATTACATGTAGATGCTCCAGTAGAAGAAAGAAAACTTTTTATTACTCAGAAATATAAAGAAGGACGATTCAGAAAAACCCTTTTAGCCTTTCTTACCAAAGAAGAATTAAACAAGGTATGATAAAACTATTTAGGAAGATGTGGCTTTCAAATTTCACTTTATAGCTATGTCGGTGGTAAAGGAAAAGAAATAATTTATGACTCTATCTGGGGAGTATAACTATGAGTTTAAATTCAGTTATGTAACTTCTCTGATGAAATGACCAAGTATTGTGGTACTTTATTTGGCATTATAGGGAATTAGCTGTTCTTCATAACTAAACATAACTCTCCAACTCATGTGACCCCATTTGGGGTTTTCTTGTCAGAGATACTGGAGGAAACTGAGGCAAACAGGGTTAAGTGACTTGCCCAGGGTCACACAGCTAGTAAGTGTCTGAGGCCAGATTTGAGTTCACAAAGATGAGTCATCCTGACTCCAGTATTGGCTCTCTTATCTGCTGTGCCACCTTCATATGTTGAGGGTGCTGCTTCATATGTTGAGGCAGCATTGCCCATTTTAATGGTTACATTTTATCTCATTTTCATCAATATTCCTTTTCATTCATTTTATCGTATTTTCAGCACTGTTCCTTTCCATCTAAAAATATGGGGTATATGTTTTTCATTTGAGACAAATAAGAACCACCTCTCCCTCCTTACTTTTCTTCCCATGGAAAGATGCAATCTAAGGCACTTGCAAAGCATTTGGAGCAAAGTTCCAATTAGCTGTCTCCAGGGACTGCCCAGCTTTCCCCTAGCACACATGCATACTTTTGTTGTTGCTGCTATTTTTTCCTGTCTTCATGTGTCAAAGGACGTTTGCTGTCCACGAAGATTGTATTTTGGGTGGTTAAAAATTTATTTTGATCATGCTGGGTACAGTATATCAGAATCTCAGAGAATCTAATATTTCTCAAGATGTTCTACATATTTTAGATTTTTTGAAGATCACACATTTTCAGGCATAGATGTACTTATAGCAGTCTAAGTTTAATTAATCCACCCACTGCTACTTTTAGCTACTTATGAGTTTATTAGAAAAACTAGCATTTTTATATTTTTAAATTCCATCAATTTAGCTTTTAACTATTATATTCTTATTGTTTATTAATGAATTTTGAGTATAAATAATAAATACTAGAATCATATTATATTTACCTTACCAGTCTGCCAGGACTAGGAATACTGGATATATGAAAAATAAATTTATTTATATGAATACATATATAACATATGAAAAATAAATTATTGCTTTTTCTGAACTGTCTTTTGCCTTAGGCCTTGTAAAAAAAAAAAGGTTGGGCCTTAAAAACCTGTACATAGAAGCTGCATGGCAAACCTTAAACTTATAGTTCCAAGCATAAATACCAAATGAAGAAAATGGCCAAGGAATTACCAAATCCATAAATAATGACTATTCTTCACTTTGTTTTTGTGGAAAGTAGAAGTCATTGTATGCCAAGTATCTACAAAGCTAAATTCATTTGTTAATTTTGTTCAGTCATCAGCTAACCCCTGAAGCGTTCTCATTCATTAATTTGCAATTCATTTATTTATTATATGCCATTGGAAATATGAGATTCATGTATCCTGTTTTAAGCTAACATGAAGGGTTATACTATGGGAATAACAGATTTTTATAACACAATGCCAATTAATTTCCAATTACAGTTCACTTTTTATATAATGCTTAGTTTTGTATTATTTGTACTGTAGTGTCTGTTTGAACCCTTTCGACATCTTTACTTCTACATCATCATTCTTTGTCATTATATCATCACCTCTATTCTTATTTCCTTTGGTGACACCATTTATTTCTGTTTTTACTGTTTCTATTTTCAGTCTTTACTGTTTTCTACCCGTGTACACAGTTTAAAAAAGGGAAATTTGGAATTTCCTTTCCACAGTGTGTCTTAGGCTCTTTTAAAGTTAAACTTCCAGTGATATAATTCAAACAGGAGCAGATTGTGAGATAGGGTGCTATCTTTATTTAAACCAGTGTTTTGCAAGTAGTTTGAGAGTTAATGCTGTTCATTTTCACTATAACAGTGTGAGGCAGATTATGATAGAACCATAAGGAAGGAAAACAGGTCAATTAATTTAGGCCTTCCTGGATCATCTTTACATAGAATCATATCCTTATTTTGCTTAAAATGTTTTAAGTCTCAGGACATTGATCATATGCATATTTGGGGCAAAAAACCCCTTTTCAAGTAAATATAGCATACTTGGGAGATTTTCTTTTCTTTAAACATTATCATCTTTGATATAGAGAATTGTGAATGAAAAGCTAACAGTAGCTCTTTTTTTGCATATTATTATTTAGATGGGAAAAGAATGCTTTTTGTTCCTGTGACTTGAAGACATCACAGTCTCGTATTTCCGAATCCTTTAATTTATTGAGAATTAAGTTTACAGTCATTATCAACAACAGGCAGTTGTTGCATTTGGGAGTAAAAAAAAAGTATATTATTGATTTTGTATGACGAGTCTAAAATATTCTAGTAGATATATTTAAACTTTTAATATTGATCAGGCCTTGTGTGCTGCAGTAGTTAAACCAGATGTTCTTGAAACAATGGCGTTATTGTTTAGTGGAGCTGATGTAATGTGTGCAACTGGAGATCCTGTTTACAGCACCCCCTACTTGCTAGCTAAGAAAGCTGGACAAAGTCTGCAAATGGAATTTCTCTATCACAATAAGTTCTCAGGTAATTTTCACTTACTGTTTTATTTTCCCAAATGTTTGCATTTTCCTCAGATTTTTAATTCTATGCATGTGCAATTTTAACATAACATTAAAATAGAATTAAATATTAATATCTCTTAGAGTGTAAGCTCCTTGAGGGCAGGGACTCTCTTTTGCTTCTTATGTGCCCAGCGCTCAGCACAGTGCCTGGTACAGTGTGCTTAATAAATACTTATTACTGATTCATATGGTGTGCGCAGAAGTATAAAGAATGGCCAAGGGTAGTGACCTGTTGCTAGTAAGTAAAGTTACTCATTCTCACTAAAATTTGATTTTGAGAATAAAAACTCACAAAGTAGTTATTTCGTTTTAGGGAAAAGTTCAAGAAACAAATTACTTGTTACCATAATTATGTGAATTGTAGATATATAAACAGTTAATCTAACACAAATGATTGAATCAACATCAAATTAAATTTTAATTGGAATACGACCTGAGTACTTACAAACAGCATGTAGTATAACATACATATGTCTTTAAAATAAATATTGCGTAGTTTTATGAAATCTTCATGTTTCCTTTGTACTTCTTGGACACAATAATTATTCTCTTTTTTTTCTTTATAGATTTCCCCAAACATGACATTCATTTTGAAAGTGGATTACCTCAAGAATCTTCACATTCCACTTTTCTCTGTGACTTTTTGTACCAGGTTCCTTCTGTGGCTGCTAAACTATCTACAGAGAAAAAAATGATTGAAGGTATCTTTTCTCTTCTTGTAATGATGTACTATATATCTAACTCTCCTTCACATTTTATCTGCAAAATGACTGTTTAGATTTAGTTAGATGGCTTGGTGGGCCTGGAATTAGGAAGGCCTGAGTTCAAATCCATCCTTAGACACATAATCACTATGTGACCTTGACCAAGTCACTTCACCTCTCTGCCTGCCCGTGTTCCCTTAACTGTGAAGTGGGGATAATAATAGCACTTACCCCCCATGGTTGTTGTAGGAATAATGTGAGATAATATTTGTGAAGCCTTAGTGCAGTGCCTGGCACATAGTAGGTGCTATATAAATACTTATTTCTTTCCTTGTTCCTTTCCTTTGATTCCTCCTAATTTTCAGTTTTGGAAGTGTGTGGTGTGTGTGGTGGGTGGTGTGGGTGTGTGTGTGTGCGTGTGTGTGATCAAGATGACATTAAATTTTTAAGTCTTGAAATCCCTTGCCTTTTAAACCTCTTTATAAAAATCTAACCCCTTCCTGTCTTTCCAGTCTTCTTAACTCTTCTCAATCTGCTTTACCTTCCAAGGACCCTGGCCTTCTTGCCATCCCTCCCTTACCCACAACATTCTTTCTCCTCAATCGGTCCCCTTTCTCTTCCTTTCCTTCACTCCTGACAATGTTCTACCCCCTTATCTCATTGCAAATCCTGTATTTTGCAAGTGGCTTTTGCCTTGTGTCTATTCTCTAACCCATCTGTCCCTCTCATTTCATCCCCACTCCCATTGCTAACATCTTCCCTCTGAGATTACCTCTCACTTATGCTATACACTTCTTGTATGTACATTTCTTTTCCATGTCTGTCCCATTAAAGTGTGAGTTACTTACAGGCAGGGGCTGTTAACTGCATTTTTTTTTTGTCGCCTAAACACTTATTACATGGCTTACCACATAATAATCATTTAATAAATGCTTCCTGACTGACTTTGAATTCCATTCCCATAACACTTGTTGCCTGTTGGAAAGTTTGAAGTTAGTGTCCTATTTCAAGCTTAACACGTCCAAGACAGATTTTGTTATCTTTTTTCCAGGCTCTAAAGGGCACCGCCATCCTTCCAGTCACCCAGGTTTACAAACTTAGTGTCTTCCACTCCTCACTCCCACTCCCCCAACTCACAACATAAGTTTCCAACTCTTGTTCCTATCTTCGCAGCATCTCAAATGAAATAATCATTGGAAAGTGCTTAGCACAGTGCCTACTATATACTAAGCACTATATAAGTGTTAGTTGTTAGCATTATTATTATTCTCTTTCGTATACCTCCCCTTTTCTCCACTCCTGCTGCCTTCATCCCAGTTCAGGTCCTCTTTGCTTTTTTGGCTTGATTATTGAAATAGCCACTTCATTGGTTTTCTTGCCCCAATACTCTCCATACTCTAGTCCATCCTCTGTACAGCTCCCAAAGTGATTTTCCTAAGAGGGCTGATCCAACTTTGTCATACTTCTTTCTCTCCACATCCCAATTGGTACCTATCAGTGACTCTCTGTTGACTTTGCTGTTTACAGCTCTTTACAATTGGGCTTTATACAACCTTTCTAGTCTTGTCGGGCATATTCCCTCTCTATTCCAGCCATACATCCATGCCATCTTGCTTCTTCCTCATACAGCGCTCCCTCTTCCATATCTGTAGCTTTGAACTGGCTGTCCTCCATGCCTAGAATGCATGTCCTCTTCACCTCTAACTCTTGGAATCCCTGCCTTCCTTCAAGAGTCCCCTCAACTTCCTCTCTCAAGTCAATGTGGTATTGTGAATAGGGAGCTGGGCTTGGAACTTGTGAAGATGTGAATGTGTAGGTCCTCCTTCTGATCCATACCATTTATGTGACCCTGAGTAAGTTACTTAACATGTTACTTTGTATAACTTTTTTATACCGTGTATTTACTTGTATGTGTATATACTGTGTCCTCTAGAAGCATGTAAGCTTCTCAACCATGAGAACTCTGTTTTCTCTTCATATCCCCAGTAAATACTTAATCTTACTCAGTCTAGGGTTCTTTTTATTCTTCCCAATGTTTATTCTCAAGCTCTTCAAGTGCTTCTTGTATCACGAGGTGATTACTCGGCATCAGACTCTCTCCTTAGACTCCATTCCAACAATCATCAAAATGATTTCCAATAATTTGTTACAATGTGAATTTCATTGTGCAATAGGACATCTTCAATAACCATGAATACTATTTGGCCTTCCTCTCTCTTCACATATGTATATACCTGTGTATGTATGTATGTGTATATCCAAAAACAACACAAAACAAAACAAAAACCTTCTTACAAACCATAACTGAAGCAAAAGGAGAAACTGGTTTACTTAGTTTTTAAAAACCAGTCAGTTCAATCTGTCTGGATTCACTAAAACTCAGTGGATTAGAGAGAGCCTTACACTGATTCGGTGTGATTCAGGAAATTCTAAGAAGGTGCCAACTGGCAGCAGCAAAGGATGTTTTCTCACCTAGGCATTGCCTATGCCAGTCACATCACAGATCCAGTCCTCATCCCTGTTCATCTATGCCTATTTCTGTGTACTTTGTCTCCACTGTTAGAATATATATGCTCTTTGAAAGGCATGAGTGATCTTTTCATCCCAAAGATCTATGTCCTTTCACACTGTATATACTTAATAAGTGTTTGTTGTTTTATTGACATAAGGAAGATATTAACCTATGAAGGAGTCAATGAAAGGGGAAGGGAATAAGCATTTATATAGTGCCAATCATGTACCAATCCAAGAAACATTTATTAAGGGCTTATGATGTTCCAGGCACTATGCTAAATGCTGGAGAATACAATTAATAAAAAGAAAGACAGTGCCTGCCCTCAAGGAGCTTACAACCTAAAGTACCAGGCACTGTGCTAAGCACTTACAAATGTTATCTCATTCGATCTTCGCAACAGCCTTGGGAGGTAGGTGCTATTTTAATCCCCATTTTATGGTTTTGGAAACTGAGGTAAACAGATTAAATGACTTGCTTAGGATCATACAGCTAGTAAGTATCTGAGGCCAGATTTGAACTTAGTTCTCCCTGACTCTAGGTCACTTCTCTACCTCTAGGAAATGTGTGAGGTATGGGGAGAATCATGAGAGCAAAGTATGATTCAAGCCAAAAGAAGAAAGCATTAAGAGGGGAAATCTGGGGAGAAAAAAAAAAATCATTGAATCTTACTGAATTTGCCAGTTGAAGAACATTGATTAATAAACTTATTAGCATTTCAGAATTGACAGTGGAGGCCAAAAAAACTGTGGTGATTTTCTTCTGTATCTCAGTAACAGGCAAATAGTGTTTGAGGAAATAGACAATGACCTCTGTGCTGGGTGTAGAGAGGAGTCCAGAAGAACCTGTATCCAGGGGCAGCTAGGTGTGGTGGTGCATTGGATAGAGCACTGGGCCTGGAGTCAGGAGGACCTGAGTTCAAATGTGACCTCAGACCAGATGCTTAACACTTACTAGCTGTGTGACCCTGGGCAAGTCACTTAGCCCCAGTTGCCTCACCAGAAAAAAAAAAAAGAACCTGAGAACCTATCATCCAGGTATAAGGTTAGAAGATTGGAGTCAAATGGATCATAAGTGGATTGAGAGAAAAGAAAAAAAAACATTCTGGAAAAATAAATTAGACTTTGAGAATCATGAGCTCATACAAAGGAAAAAGATTTGAAGATTTATTATTTTCATTTATTTTTTTTTCAGTTAGCAAGTGTTTATTTCTTACGCGGTGTGTACACGATACTGTGCTCTGTCCTTTGGAGGTTATAAGGTTATATGTGATGCTGTTTTGGGGACCTTATGATCGAGTTGTGGAATGTGGAGGAAAATACTACTGTGGAACTATTCAAAATACGTTCGAATATGTTTGCAAGGAGAAGCAAGTGGAGACAAAGATGTCATTTAAGAACCCAGTTTGGGTTAGAGTCATTACACTTTCATTGGTAGGAAAAGAAGTTTTCAATTAACTGGTCCAGAGTGTTGAAGTTTACCACTGTGAGAAAGGGGGAAGTGGAGAGTGGTACAGCTACAAAGGAAGAGCCAGCTGGCATTTTTGGCTACTGTCTCCAAATGCCCTTTTATCACAGGAACCAAGGAGAGACTGGGGTGAGGGGCGCTGTCATGTCTCTGTCTTCTGGCGTGTTCTTTGTCAGAACTGTGCGCAGGAACCAGATCCTGCCGCGTCACCACATGTCCCAGCTGAGGACAGCCGTTTAGATAAGCTGAGCTATCTAGTTAGTTTATTGGAAGAATGGATGGGAGTCTTGACACAGCTGGCTTCAGTGAAAGATGCGAAGTGTCACGGGGCAGCTGGAAAGCTGGCATAATTTCCTGAGGAGAAGAGGAGCTCACAGCAGTTTTCTGACCACAAGAAACACTTTTGATATAAATTGAAGTAGCTTTGAGAGACTCTCAGGGTACTTATTCACATCCTGTGTAGGTAGCTGATTCATTTTTGGAGCAGAACTATTCTTGTGTTTGTTTCGGATTTTTCTTCTTCTTTTTTTTTTTTGGTATGTTGTAGGCACTTATATGTCATAGACTTTTATTTTGGTAATAAAGGTATCGATTTCATAGAAAGAAATGATAACGCATTCTTATATGTGATCCAAAAGTAAGCATGGTTTTCTCCCCAAACCTGTTCTCTGCTCTTTAGTTCTTTTCTTTTGTTTCATTTTTTAATGGCTTCACCATTCACTTAGTCACCATGGTCATATATTTTTCCTTCTTTTTGCTCCCAAGTTTCCAGCTAGTGTCTCTTGTACCTCTAGAGCATCGTTTATTGTTTTCTCCTACTTTTCAGGTAGAGGCTGTGTAAAGAGCACTGGGTTGGTAGTAAGAGGACCCATATTTGAATCTTGGCTTTTTTTTTTATTAGGTGACCGTGGACGTTACTTACCTCTCTGTAACACATTTTTCTTTAAAAATGAAGATTCCTTTCAGCGTTTCATCCTCTAATCTTTGATTATTTCCACTGTTATTTCCATTATTTCCACTACATAGTCATCAGTTTCTTCTTACCTAGACTGTTGCTAGCCTCTCATTAGCTTCCCTTCATACAGTCTCCCCCAACTGTAATCCATCCCTCACTCTGATTCCAGATTTGTCTTCCTAATTTACAGACTTGACCCCAGTACCCTACTCAAAACCTTTAATTGTCTGCTCAGCAAAGTACAACCTACTTAGGCTAGTCTTCACAGCTCTTTATAACATGACTCTGTGCAAAGTACTCCATAATCAGACTCCATTCTACTTTTCCATGATACTTTTCTTTCATTACTCTGTGCCTAGTCAGACTAGACCAGTCCTTCTCTTACCTCTGTACCCCTGCATGAACTTTCCTTTACAGTGCATATATCTTCTCATTCTCTCCCGCCTCCTTATTCTTCAGTATTCCACTGAAACATGCCACCTAATCCATAAAAAATTTTCTAGATGCCCTTGAGCAGAAGAGGATTTCTCCTTTTCCCAAATTCTCAGTAGCACTTTATGTCTCTTCTTTGCATAAATCATATTTTGTATTAAGGACATTTATGTACCCGGGTCAGGTAGTGGTGCAGTGGTAGAGTGTTGGGCCTGGAGTCAGGAAGACTCATCTTCCTGGGCTCAAATCTGGCCTCAGACACTTACTGGCTGTATGACCCTGAGCAAGTCACTTAACCCTCTTTGCTTCCGTTTCCTCATCTGTAAAATGAACTGCGGAAGGAAATGGCAAATCACCCTACTGTCTTTGAAAAGAAAACTCCAGATGGGTTGATAAAAGTCAGACATGAATGAAATGAATGAACAACATATCATCATCTTCTCTAGATAGTACATTCTTAAAGGCAGATCATTGTCTAATTTATTTCTGTATCTCTGTCAGCATCTGTTGTTCAGTTCAGTCATGTCTGACTCTTCGTGACCCTATAGACCATACCGTCCATGAGATTTTCTTGGCAAAGATACTGGAGTGTTTTGCCACTTCCTTCTCCAATGGATTAAGGCAAACAGAGGTTAAATGACTTGCCCTGGGTAACACAGCTAGTAAGTGTGTATGAGGTCAGACTTGAACTCAGGCCTTCTTGACTCCAGACCTAGTGCTTCAGCCACTGAGCCAACTAACGACATCCTCTGTCAGTGTCTGTTGCAGTGCTGTGTAATACAAAAGGCATTGCTAGAAGTTTGCTTGAATGCAGAAACTGGACAACAGAAAGAATCTAATAAAGTGATACCAAAAAACAAATTCAAACTTGAGATGTTATCCCTAGAGTCCAAAAAAAAAAAAGATTAAATGGAGATGAGTTGACTTCATATTCCTGTACTATTTCAAATGTTAGATCAGAGGGATAAGATAGAAGTGCACAAGATCCCTTCAGAGTTGGAGATCTGGAAAGGGAGAGAAGTGGTTACAATGAAACTAATGGGAAGTAGAGTCTGTTTCCATTGAGTGGGAAAATGACTGAAGTTTAACGTTTTTTAAGATGTTGAGATATCCAATTGTAGACAACCAATCATCAGCTGGAATCAGTATCAGTTAATACAATCAGTAATTAAACATAGGTGAGCATCATAAAATATCTTTGTCATATGAGGTTGATTAATTTAAGGAATATTCTATCTGGACTTAGTAATAATTTGTGAAAATTTGGTAAGAGCTTAAGACATAAATGGGGTTGATGAAGCTGAATAGTTTTAATTAATTAACTGAACACTTTCTGGAAAACATCTTGTTTTTGCTATCACATGAGAGTGACAGTAAAATAATGAGAGTAATTCTCATGCATGGCATGAAGAGCCATTCCTCTCTTTCACAGTAATCTTATACTCCACTAAGGTACAAGACTTAGAATGCAAATTGTTCCTTTAGTCCTATGGTCCTTAACCTTTTATTTATTTATTTTTTTGTAGATCCCTTTAGCATTTTGGTAATGCCTATGTGCCTCCTCTCAGAATCATGTTCTTAAAATACATTAGAGAGGATTTTATTAACCATATAAAATATTATGCTATTAGTGACCAATTTGATGTTATATTAAACACAAAAGGAAATTAATTATATTGAAATACAGTTATCAGAATACTTTTTTAAAAGTTTGTATTTAGGGCAGCTAGGTGGCACAGTGAGTCTGACCCTGGAGTTAGGAGGACCTGAGTTCAAATCCAGTCTCAGACACATAACACTTACTAGCTGTGTGATTCTGAGCAAGTCACTTAATTCCAATTGCCTCACCAAAAAAACCCCCCCAAAAACCCCAAAACATTTGCACTTAGGTCCCCTCCCTCCCCTGGGTTAATAAACCCTTTTTCAGACCATGTTTTAAAGCTTTACATTTTCATCAGTGATTTTAGTGGCATTCCCTACTTATCCTGCCAGAGAGACAGGTCACTGGTGACAAAGTTGATTGATTTGTATTTTCTTAACTTGATTGCTTCTGTTTATATCTCTTCTAAAACCAGAAGAATATTACCATAGGGAAGGAATAGAAGGGAAGGAACTAAGGGGCAACCTAATTTATAAATTACATAACAGGAAATTGCTCAATAAGGCATTTACAAAGAAGATACTCAGACTTGCAGGAAGTCTCCTCAACTCCCACCAAATATACTTAGGAAAAAAAAAATGAGAGTGTGAGTGTTTTCCCAGTAAGTTGTTTAATGTGCATAAGAATTTCATTGTGTTGAAGATAACAGCATTAGATTTTGTAGCATTAAAATGTACCTTATACGTGAAATCATGGTTTAGTTGAAGAGGCTTCAGATGTATGGTATGAAATACCAAGTCTGCCTAACAGAAGAAAGTTAAGCGTGTATGTTTTATTGAGATGAATTTTTAGTGGATACAATATCAAAAATCTAAGCTACTTAAGCTTAAAGCTGTGCTAAGCTTTTTTTTGGAACCCTTACCCCCCTGTATGTTTGCATTTCTTGATTTTTAGTGTTAGTTTTTACTTTTATCTTTATTTCTCTCTGCCAGCTCTGTATCTGCCTTCAAACTAGATTTTGTTACTCCAGTTCTAACTTGACTATTCGTTCATCTATCCATTGTCCAATTTTTCTTTTCCCCTCTTGAAAAAGATGTGTATGTGTATACCTCTATTTTCTTACTACTGTCTTCATTCTCCTTTTTAGATGGCCTTTTCTGCCTCCGTCATATGAGAACTTTATCTCAAAGATCGTCTGTAACCTACTAATTAGAAAATTTTGGCTTTTTAAAAAAAATCTTCTTTCCTCTTGACCCATTTACAGTATTTGATACTGTTGGCCACTTTCTGTAACTGAAAACTGTCTGTTTACTTGGCTTCAAAGACACCACATGCTCCTTTTTCTCAGTCAGTCTTTCTAACCACTGCTCTCTCTCTGTTAATAGATTTCTCTTGACCCCCTAGACAGTTCCTTTGCTTGTTTGTTTTTTTTTTTTTGAGGTAATTGGGGTTAAGTGACTTAATCAGAGTCACACAGTATTATGTGTCTGAGTCTGGATCTGAACTCAGCTGCTTCTGACTCCAGAACCCACGCCGTATCCACGGCACCATCTAGCTGCCCTCTTTGCCTGCTTTTTAATGCCCTCTACAGTCTGGCTGGCATCAACCCACTTTTCTATCCTTACTTCATATTGTCCCCTTCCGCGCACTGTTGTCCAGCCAAACTGGGTTAGTCTCTATTTCCTTGTCATGTACTTTCCTGCCTCTGGTCCCTTGACTAGGGAATAGCTGTCTTCCTCTTTATTGTCGAAGTTCTACCCGTCTTATGATCCCATCTCAGATGCTTCCTTTGCTAATCATTTCCCTCAGACTTCAGACAGCACTTAGTTTTATACTTCTCTCATGCATTTACTGTCATATGGATAACTGTGTGCATGCTTTGCGAGTGTAAGCTTCGTGAGTGTTTCATTCAACTTTTATTTCCTCAGCTGCTTTAGATTTGAGTAGTGCTTAACTAAGAAACAAACATTTGCTTAATTTTTGAATTTTATTAATTTATAATACAATTTACTTTTCTATAAAGTGAATATTTTCCTTTAAAGCCAATGATGTGTTTTAAATTGCTTTGATTTGTATAATTTGTTCTTAGAAAGTTAGAACCAGAAGCATCTTTAGTGATCACATATTACAACCCCTTTATTTTACAGATGATAAAACCAATTTTCAGAGAATTCAGTGTTTTATACAGTTAGTGACTGAACTGAGTAGCCTCCCACCCCCCTTCATTGTTTCTTTAACTATCCCATGCTGCCAAATTGGAACTTTACTTCTATTAATTAAAAAAGCATAATGAGGATACTTGAGGGAATAAAGCAGAGGGTGGGGATTGTTAAATCTATGAGAACACTGAAAAAAATTGAACCACATTCTTTTGCTATAGAAGGAACAGATGATAGAATGAATATTAGTGGCTTTTAGAAAGCTGTATTACCTCATTTATGCCCCTGAAGTACCTATGAATATGGTTATAAGCTGGTGAATTTTGCCAAATTTAAACAACAAAGGAGAATCAGAATAGTTTAACAGTGCTTTTAAAATGTTTTCCCCTTGTCCTTTATGTACATTGACTTTGATTCTTTGATGCCTTTCTTTCTTTTCTCTCTCCCTCCCTTCCTCCTTCACTCCCTTTCTCTCTTCCTTCCTTCCTTCCTTCCTTCCTTCCTTCCTTCCTTCCTTCCTTCCTTCCTTCCTTCCTTCCTTCCTTCCTTCCTTCCTTCCTTCTCTTTTATCTCTCTATCCCTCCTTCCCTTCCTTTTTTTTTAACTTTTCTTTCCAAATGAACTTATTTTGAGATAAAATGCAGTGTATTGAATAGGCTGCTACACTTGGAATCAGGAAATACTGGTTTTGAATTCTGCCTCATACACTAACTAGCTGTGTGTCCCAGGACAACTCACTGAATCTCTAAGTATTAGTTTAATCATCATCAAAATGGAGGCAATAATAGCACCTATTTCACAGTGTTGTTGTGAAGATCATATGAGGTAATGTAAATAAAAGCACTTTAGAAAACGTAAAAGCACCACATAAATGTTTATCATCATCACCACCACCACCACCACCACCACCACCACCATCATCATCATCATTGTAATGATTATTGCCATTGCCTCCCAATACATCAGCAGCAGCATTGACCTCACATAGAATGTGTGCCTCCATAAAATGACCGTGGTCTTAGGCAGGTTCAGTAAAATTGAGCTGTCATGTGTTGCAGTTTTCACTATATAGTAGAACAGAAACTATTTCTTTCTTAAACCAGGTTTCTAGGAAAAAGACCACTTCACAATGTGCGGGGCATGTTTATCTAGTCAACTTGCTATCATTTTGATAATACAAGTCAATTGTTTACAAAATTGATTTCAACTAATGTAATGTTTTCTGAAGACCATTGGTGTATAAAATAATATCACTGCCACAAATATGTGTAAGGTTCCTAGAAAATATATTTTGAAGCCTCTTTCTTAAAGGAAAAAAAGATGGACAAAGAAAGTGGTTAGGTCTAAAGAACAAAGTTCCCTGTTTTTAACATCCTGTCATGGTGGAGAGTATTCTGCCACTGAGCTTGAGATTCGTAGAAGAATTAATCTTCACAAAGGATTTGAGAGTGAGGCTTTTTCCTTTAGAAGATTTGTAGTGGTCCACAAGACCTTCTCCCCTCATCAAGTCCTATAGCAGCAAAATGATTGTTTTAAAAGGTTGTCTGGAGCTTAAATGCATGTTGTTCTTCAAAGAGTTTGTGGATGCTTTCACATTGTCATCAAAGTTCTCAGTGTTTGAAAGTTCCTCCAGCCTATGGTTATAAAGACTGGTCTGTATTTTTTTTCAATATAGTATTTATGAAATGAAAGATTTCTAGGCCTGGGTAGAGCCAAGCCCAGCAGAATAGCGACTTGTTCTTTCTCATATTCTCCAAGCATTAAAATGTGTGTGTGTGTGTGTGTGTGTGTGTGTGTTTCAATCTAGTTTTAAAACACTATTGCCACAATGTATATTTTTAATACATTTAATATGCATTTTAATATACACTTAATATCTAATGATATAATAACATAATAATCCCAAAAGATAGGATAAAACTTTATTTTACTCTTTTCTAAGCTGTTAGTTGTTCAGTTGTATCTGACTCTTTATGATCCCATAGACCATAACATGCCAAGCCCTTCTGGTCCATGGGGTTTTCTTGGCAAAGACAATGCAGTGATTTACCATTTCCTTCTCCAGTGGATCACGTTTTGTCAGAACTCTCCACTGGGGCCTTTCCATCTGGGGTAACCCTATCCAGCATAGTTCTCATAGCTCATAGTTTAATGGAGATACGCAAGCCCCCCTACTACAACAAGACATCTATTCAGGAAGGGAATCTACTAATACTTTTTATTTTAGATTGATATCCTTAGTATTCAGTAATTTTGAGGATAGTTTGTGCTTCAATTATTTTATGTTTCTCATCTTAAAATATATTTGAGCTGAAATAATCATAATGAAAGTTACTGGCATTTACGTAGACTTTATTATTCACAGAGGACTTGATAGACATTATTTATTTTCATCCTCAAAATATCCCAATAATTTAGGTACTTTATTCTTTTACTGATTTTGCAAATGAGGAAACAGAAGCTTAGATGGATTACATGACTTATCCACATTAGTATGGTAAGCAGCTGAGCCATATCTCAAATCCAAGTCTTTGGACACAAAATTTGGTGATTTTTCCAATACACCAGTAATTCTTACCATTTTTTTTTTAACGAAGAGCCTCTGAAATATGAGCTTATATTTTTAGTGGGTTTTTGAAAAAAAATTGTTGTATACTTTAGGGTGCATAAAAGAAGCCAATCTTATGGGTTATTTTAATGCCTGAACACTCAAAAATTAAATGTAAATTTAACTTGCATTCATATGGAGGGTACTAATGCAAATGAAATTGTGCTGCATCTACCAATAATATCCAAGCCCTATCACAGGATCATAAACCATAGTGCTAGAAGAGGCATTACAGGCCATGTAGTCAACTAACCTCCGACCTCATTTTATATATTTCTATTATTTGCAGCATATTTTACCCTCATTGTGATGAGTAATGAATTTTTCTGTCAAGTATTGTGCAAAATGGGTCTCTTGGGATGAGTTTCCTCAAATCTGGGTTTTTTGTTTTTGTTTTTGCTTTTGGGTTTTTTTTTTTTTTGGCCAATAGTTCCTGGTAATTGGTTAGTTGCTAAATGCTTTCATTGGTGGGGGTGGGATTAGGAATCTTTTAGATTTGTGCAGTTGGGTTCCAGTCAGTTCAATGCTTAAAGGACTTTTCTTTTTCCCTGTCAGGCCTAACATAGTGAAGTTTAATGTGATTTCATTTGAAACATTCTATTATACCTGAAATGAGTAAATACATTGGTATTTGCCCACAACATCAATCAGTCAACAAATATTACTGTTCTGTGTGTCTTTTATGTGTCAGAAACTGTACTGGGCTGTGAAAATATAACTAAAAAGAATGAAACAATCACTCCTTTCAGTGAGCATATATCCTAACGGGAGGCAGTAAGTACATATGAAATTTAATAAATACATATTCACACACATAGACATGTGTGTATATGTATATGTATTTGTATGTATATATATGCACACATACATATACACAAAAGGCAGCTAAGTGGCAGAGAGGATAGAGTGCTAGGCTTAGAGTTAGGAAGACCTGAATTCAGATTTGGCCTCAAACACTTATTAGCTGTGTGAGTTACTTAACCCTGGACAAGTTAGGCAAGTTACTTGTTTGCCTCAATTTCTCCTTTTGTAAATGAGCTAGAGAATGAAATGGCAAACTACTCCAGTATCTTCACCAGGAAATCTCTCCAAAATTGGGATCATGAAGGGTTGGATACAAGTGAAAATAGCTAAACAGTGGTATATGCATGTATGCAAAGCAGTTAAATACCAGGTAGTTTCAGAGGGGCCCCAACAGTTGGGGATACATATTTCAAACTCCTGACAGTTAATGGTTATGACTTTTATGTTTAGGCACCTAGTTTTCTGAATTTTTTAATCATATACTCAATAAATGCTTTTGGTAATGATATGTTACAGGACTAAATTTTTTTCTAATTCTGATATATCATTTAAAAAGTGGTTGGATATAATCCCTTTTGTTTGTTTGTTTGTTTTTGGTGAGGCAGTTGGGGTTAAGTGACTTGTCCAGAGTCACACAGCTAGTGAGTGTTATATGTCTGAGGTTGGGTTTGAACTCAGGTCCTCCTGACTGCAGGGCCGGTGCTGTATCCTCTGCATCACCTACCTGTCCCCTTCATCCCATTTTTTAGAGGTTTTTTTTTTTTTGGTCAAGATTTGTAAAGTTAAATTCCCATTATTTCTATACAATATCCATTTTTTCAGTTTACAAGCTAACGGATATTCATTGTCTTGCTGTTGCTTACTGAATAAAGTCCAGACTCCATAGCTTGACATTCTAGGTACTTCATCATTAGATCCCAAGCTGTATCTCTCTACCTTTCCAGCTTCATCTCCAAATATTTTCCTGTACATATACTACACTAGCCAAACCAGGATGCTTACTTTTCTCCAAATATTCTCAGCTGTTTTCCAGCTCTTAGAAATATCACTCCTTATTTTTTCTTATAAAAATATTACCCATCCTTAAAGGCATATTAGTTCAAATTCTATCTCTTCCTTCCTTAAAGTCTCCCTGTATCAGTCTCTGAATTCCATACAGATATTTGATTATACTATTGTTATGGCACTAACAAAAAAGGCTTTGAAGTTTGGTTATTTATTTATTTATTCGCCTATTTTTTTGTATACACCTTAGGATCATAGATTTTAGAGATACGTTTTAGAGATGATCTGGTCCCTCTCCTCATTTTGCAAATGAAGTGTCTGAGACATCTGAAGTGACATGTGCAAAGTCACATAGGTAGTGAATAGAAGGTAAGCTTCTTAAGGGCAAGATTCTGTTTTCTTGACCAGGTAATATCTAATTCTTAGCATATAATCAGAACTTAATAAAGGTTTGGTGAATTGTTCATGATAGCATCGCTGATTTGAACCTTCTTACTCTGAGTGCAGTTTATCTCTTAACTTTAAAAATAGGAGAGCTGAACTGCTATAGAACAGGACTTGTGTACTTTGCATCCTATGTAGTGTCAAGTACCTTGCTTTGCACATAGTAAATGTTCAGTAGTTTGTTATCAAATGAATGAATGTGTCTTATTTATATGAAGATATCCATTCCTAAGTCATTTGAAGATGGATCTTAGACATTGTTCTCTATCTAACTTACTTCAAAGACTATAACTGGGATGTTTTTCCTTCATATTTTTCACTGGTTCAGTTTGTGCATCAGAACGAAATGTTTGACCTTCACCCTTTACATGGAACCTGTGAAAATGTGGATTATTTTTCTTTGTCCTGTAATACAGTGTGGACACTGGGACATGACCTTGTGGTGGAAAATAGATTGAATCTGAGTTAGTCTCCATTTCTGTTGCCTGTAAAAAAAAAGAGTATCATATTTTTGCTTCTACCTACTATGATCTTGCTATTTATTTTGCCCTCAACTTCTCAGGATTACACTGTTTCTCACTATTGAGAGAGTTTTAGCAAGATGAAAAAAATGTCGTATTTTTCTGGGGAGTTTTCCCTCAAATTCTGATACTAATTATTCTAATTCCGTAAAGGTCAATTGGTATATTATTAAGAAGAGATTTTTGATTTGTATTGGACAAAATTTATTTTTTTTTGAGAGATAAGATTTAAATAAACTTACAGTGAGGTTAGAGCTAAATCCAAATTAATGCTTTATTTCTTAAAATAAAGTTTCTTAAATATACAAAGGTGATGCATTTAGAATATTTGTGCTTAATCTTTTATCCATTCATTTCACTCCTATTTGTAGTTATCTTTATTCATTGCAGTGTGTTTAACTGAAAAACAGTAAATAACTTGATATATGATTTTCATGTATTATTATCTTGTCTTATGGAATTTTATTTTAAATCATTATTTTAAAAAAATGTAGCCAAATTTTAGTATTATGTTGAAGTCATCATGGACCTTAGATTAAGAATTCCTTGCGTAAGTTTAGGATACCTGGCACAAGGGAAAGAACAAAACACTTTGAGAGAGTAGATTTGGGGTTCAGTTCAGACACTGACATTACCTACTCAACAGATCACTTAACTACTCAAGGTATTAATATTCCCATTTTTGAAATGGAGAAAACAATTTTGGCCAACTAAGCATCTTTGATTCCTTCAGTTGGCATAGGTCTAGTTCTCCTCTTGATCCTGGTCTCTATTCTGGTTGCAGATCAGAAAGATGAGAGCTGAAGATACCAATGATTTATCTCCGTAGGGATAATATTAATAGGAGCCAGATTGTAATAAGAGTATATAGATAGAAAAGAGGAATAGAGATTTGAGAAACTCTTGCATTTAGAGGTGTGTGAAAAGATTTGGCAAAAGAGCCAGAAAGAACATGTTTAAAAATGAAGCGTCATCATAGTATCCAGAGCTGCTGAGAATGGTTGGGGAGAATTAGGATGAGAAGAATAACTTGGGAATTAGTGGGTTATTGGTGAATTTGGAAATGAATAGTCATTTGGAATGATAATGACCAGAGCCTTGCATATAAGGTGTAGAAGAGTATGTGGTTGATGAAGAAACAGGTGTACATTGTGTACTCTAGGGAGTTTTCAAGTATGAGCTAGAAAGGTATTAAACAGGGTTTATCTCTTTAGATATGAATTGCACTACTAAGGTCCTTTCCTAATCTGTTCCTATAGTTAGAACGCAATTTAAAAGCAGAATGTCTTGTTGATTTCCATATGTTACAGTTCAACTTTTCTCCCTCTCTCTCTTTTAAAACACAGAAACAAATAAAAAGTGGTGTGTTTTGGAAGGGGGCTTCTTGAGTTATTATGAAAATGATAAGGCAACAACTCCTAATGGCACGATTAATATGAATGAAGTTATCTGCCTTGCTATACACAAAGAGGACTTCTATATAAACACCGGGTAGGTTTTGAAATTAGATACTTCAGAAGTAAAATAATGTATTTATGCATTTTTGCAAAAAGTGACTTATGCATTTTTATTGCTGCCCCATACTCTTTGTGGACTTTCAGTCCTTTTTTTTTTTAGGAGAAAAAAAAGCCCTATTAAATATAGTCTTCAATAAAGTACGTCCATTCTTGGAAAGGCTGTTGGATTTGGAGTTGGAGGATCTGGGTTCAAATTCTGCCTCTGTTACTCATTAGCTAACCTGGGGTAAATCACTTAACCTATCTTTGGATTTTAGTTTTCCAGTCTGTAAAATAAAAGGGCTCAGTCAGATAATGTCCAGGATCCTAGCTAGCTTCACATCTGTGATCCTCTAATTCAAAGAGAAGTCTTTAAAATATTTGAAGATGAAAAATTTACCAAATAATAACCTGTAAAATATCTGAGTTAATTGGAATTATCTAAATAACCCTCCTTTGTTCCATTTCTCAAAATCAAAATTTTCTAGTATTTATCTTTCTATTATTTAAAAAAAATTCCTGTCTAGAATTTATATTCTGAGCTACATTAGCGATTATAGCATTGCTGGTCCACAAAGTAAGAGATAATAAAATGAATTTTTGAGGGCACTTAAGATTGGAATAGTGAGTAATATTCATTTGATAATATGAAAATAGTGAATTCTATATCTGGATTAAATTTAAAGCTATTTTTCTAAACATTCTGCTGAGGGCCATTGCTGGAGTTTTTATATACCATATGTCTTCATTTGGCACAAAAATTGCTGAAGTGTTTAATTCTTATGTGTAATAAGGTTCAGTTTTGGAATGCTTTATAATTTAATATCGTAACTTATTTGCAACTTGCAAATTCCTTCAAAAACTTGATTTCCTTACTAAGCAAAGAGATTCAGTAGCCAAAGACAACAACACTTAAAATTGTAAACTCATGTATAAATCTCTAATGAAAGGAGGATGGTTAGCACTGCATAGACTAACAGTTAGTCAGCAAAAAGCTTGACATGAGCCCCAATTGAGCTAGATAATCCCAAGAGTATTTAAAGATGAAAGCAAAAGAATAATAAACAGAAAAAAATACCATGGAGTAGCCAAAACTTTTGTAACAAATTATTTTCCTTATCAAAGATAGTTGAGTCGGGATGTTCCTCATCTATGACATTTCAGTGCTGGCTGTGCCATATACAGAAATTGAAATATTAAAGAAGACAAAGAAGGAAGGAGCAGTTGGACTTGACTCAGTACAAACAAACAAAAAATTGAGGCTGAAGAAAATGCAGTGAAAAACATTGAAGGATGAGTTCCCAAGATATTTGAAAAACATTGAAGGACCAATTCCCAGATATTTGAAAAGGGAAGAGGTGCCAGAAAAATGTAATAGAAAAAATATGAAAAATGGTGGTGCTACCCCTCCACCAAAATAGAATAAAGAGCATATATTCATCTATTAGACCGTACATTTAGTTTTTCACTTTTATAAAACTTTTGAAAACTAATGAAATTAGTAATAAGTGTTTGTATGGTGCTTTAAATTTTGTCAGTCATTTTTTATACATTATCTTGTTTTTAACTCTCAATAATCCTGTGAAGTAAGTACTGCAGAAATCCACAAATATCAAGGGAACTTTAGATAAAAATATGTGAAGGGAAGTGGGAGACTTTTGTAATTGAGTTCTTATAAGAGATTGTTTTTCAGTCATCTAATTCACTGAAATTTTCAGAAATTGTATCTGACTTTATTGTTTGAAGAGTAGGAAAAGTCATTTGACTGTGGAGCAGAATGCAATCTTAAAGACTCCTCTGGTTTTTTACAAAAACTAGGTAAATTGACAACAAAGTACCAACCTCACCTAAATAAAGATCATATAAATCTCTTGATAAATATATTATCAGTGGTAATTTTGTTCAGTGATCCTCTGATGATCATTGATAGGTGAGATAAAAAAAAGGAGAGATGTATGTGTTCCAAAGATGCTTGCCACTATCATGGAGAATGTCAGGCTAACCTCTGAATAGAAGAAGAATTCCCTCTATGTACTTCTCCATATTCTCTTGTTTGCAGATGACAAGCTGAGTGTATTAAGCCCCAGAATATTATAGAAAATCTGCAATGAGATTGCAAGCACTCAAAAGAGTTTGACATAGCAGTCCACATTGGAAATACACAGTCGGTGAAAAATGTCTGTTGTCTAGACTATGATATAAAGTTCTATGCAAAAGCCATTGAGTGAGTGTTACCCACTGAAGATGGACAATTAAGTGGTTTGAGAACTGAATAGGAGGAGGAGAATGGGTTGGATTGCATTTGGGAAATAGTGCATTTCTTCAAATCATCCAAGCCTTAAATTCATTTATTCAATAAACATTTATTAAGCCCTACTATGTGCCAGGCACTGTGCTAAGTTGGTAAGCCTCTCACTAAGCAAATGCTCATCTTTTTAATATCAGTATTCTTCGTCACATCCTTGTAAATCATGGAATGTCACAATTATTTTAGAATCAAAATCATGGGTATTCCAGAGAACAATAGAGAAGAATTGGTTGGAGTAATTAAGCTGCAACATATCACTCCTGATGACCTATGTTCAAGAAGCAGAATAAAAGACATCTATGAAGTAGATGCTTGGAGATATTAATGGGATGGTTATGTTGGGAAGTGAAATGATAGCACATGAACAATTCAAGTGCTGCACTAATACCCTTGGAATAGCTACCTTTGCAGTATCTTCCTCTCTTCAAAACTGTCATCTCCAACATGTAATAGATACTTTGTGGAAGATTTATAGAGGACAACAGACAAGTCACAAAAAAATAAGGTGTAGATGAATTTTTGTCTCTAGTATTGGAGGAAGTAACCACATTGATGAGATAATGGAAACATTGAAATATACAACATAAATGGATTTTTTGATCCAGTTTAGACACTGAGATTTATGTTCAGGGACATTGAGGGTATCAGGATTACAATAACTTAGAATGTTAAATGGCAGTTTCTAACGTTTTTAGCATATAATTGAATATTGGTATGTTTTCTTGGTCTACAAAATAAAAAAGCCACTTAATTTTTTTAAATCTTCAGATAATTTTGGTAAATTAAAGACTGATAATTGTAACACACCATGAGTAATAATAGTTAACATTTACATGTTATCTCAAGAATGTGAAAATATACTCTTGTTTTCCTGGTGCATATTGTATAAAATATACATTTCTTACTCTAAAATTCAACTTACCTTTCCAGCTATAACTCTCCTCCCCTTTACATAGTTTGCATCCTAGCCAAATTTGTCTCTTCACAATTCTTTGTTCTTATCCTTCCTTTTTCCATATCCATTTATTTGCTAACCTTCTCACCCATGAATGGATGGCTACCGTATCATTTTCTTTATCTGTTAAACTACTTCCTTTTTTTAAAGGCCTAACACTGATGCCATCATCTCTATTTATCTTTGCTTTTTGAGAGATATCTCTCCTTCAGTTTTCTCATTAATTTATGCATGAGTGTACTTTTGTCCCTTCATTTTCTCCTCCTGTTAAACTAAAATTCTTTTGAATCTATCTAGTCTCTAGTCTAGATTTATGTCTCCTGAATATAGCACAGTGCCTATAATAAGTAAGTACTTACTAATTTTTAATTAAATTGAATTTTTCCTTTTCCTTCTCACCCTTTCAAGTCTTCAATCCTATACTTACCTTCTCTCTGGACCTTAATTCTGAAAATATGTAATTCAGACTTTGTGGAGGAGAATATTTTTATTTTCTTATTAAAGCATAAAATCTTTAGTATTGTTTCAGGTGTAGTGGCAGATTTAATTAGATTTATATTAGTGCTTGGTATTGTAAAATAAATAGCATTTTAGCTGTTTGCTAACTTGACTACCTATATTAGAAGCATTTAGATCTGACTTGGAAAAATTTTGAAAATTTGTCACTATTTTCATAAATTCATAGGAGCTGCTTTTTAGATCTTTCCTTTGATCTGGTGTTCTTCCACCCATCAAGCATTGATTGTTAGCATCAAATGATTTATTGCCTTATCATTCCTACTACTTTAATGAGCAATTTTGTAACTGTATCATTATTGTTGAATATGGATTGAACCCAGTCAAGAAAATGTATCATGATATCATAATTTTTGCCAACATCAACTTTAAGCAACAGAATCTATGTTGGAAGAGACGTTGTATCATCCAAGTTCATCCATACTGAAACAAGAATTCTCCATCTCATGATAGGGATCTTCATTCCATTGTTGGACAACATTTAATTATTAGAAAGTTTTTCCTTTTGTCAGGCTTAAACATTACTTTCTTCAGATTTGATCCTTCTAGTTCTGCTTTCTGGAGCCAAATAAGAAAGCCTAATCTACACTTCCATGTGATACATGATGATGTATCAAATACATGATGGCAGCTAGCATGCTGTGTTTTCTTTCTCCAAGCTATACATTTCTAGTTGCTTCAGTCGATCCTTTGTGTTATAGTGTGTAGGCTCTTCTGTCTCCAGTTTCTGGTCTTATGGGCACATGCTCAGTGGTTGTAGTCCCTACTAAATAGAGTATCCAGAATTAAACACAGTAGTCTGTTTGTAGCTTAGTGTATTGCTCTTTGCTACTATCAATATAGTCGGGAGCAGAAATATTTTGCAAAATGAAATGATTTCTAGGTTTCAAAACAATATTATGTAGGGAGACAAAACTTGGCTATTCCACTTCCAACTCTATCCAGAAATCTTAAGAAACTTGATAACAGAAACTGTCTTGTTTCTTTGTACTACTAGGGATATACATATATACTCACATATGTACATATATACATACATACATATAGGTATAGGTTTATATAGGTATACACACATATGTTTATGTGTGTATATGTATTTATAATAGCTACTTATAAATATTTATTGAATAAACAACAGGCTCTCCTTTGTTATCTTCCTCCATTGAAATGTAAGACCTTTGAGGGCATCAACTGTCTTGCTTTCTACTCTTTGTATCTTCAGCACTTAATGTAGTTCCTGACACAAAGTGAATACTTCATAAATGCTTGTCATTAAAATAATTTTGCATGTTAAATATTCCTTTCAAAAGTAAATATTAAAATAACATTAAATATTGATTTTACAATTCTAATTAATGCTAATATAGCAATGATAACTTTTTTACAGAAGAGGGAAGAGAATTGTATAATTGTGTAATTTAGATATAATTATAATAAATATATTTCCATTATTACACAACAATCCCATGTACCACATGATGTGAGTCATAATTATAGCTACATTAAAAGTTCATTGGACTTTTTTTTTCATTTGAATAAATGTTCTAATTAACAGTTGATTTCTTTAAATCTTAGTAACATTTTCATTATGAGTAAATTAGCCATGCATTGGGTATGTTTTATCCTATGAAATTGTAGAGTAATTAAGTTGTTTGGTAGCAATGACTTTGTTGCTAAATTAATTAAAACAAAATAATTCAAATTATTTAAATAAAAATAGAAAAATGACTAAAAATAAATGATGCAGTATGACAAAAAAGGAGGGGAAATACATTATATCAGAACTGTTCTTTGTCTGGGCAGACAGGAAAATCTTAGAGATTTCTACTTTTTTCCCTTTTTTCCCTTTTAGTTAAAATCATAAAATGGTAATCAGAAGACATTTGGAACTTGATCCTTAAAATTTACATTTTGAGTCACTTGGTAAATGGTTTTCTTTGTAGGGAACCCTTTTAGTTGATATGTATTTGCCACAGTCTGATGTACAAGTATAATGGAATTACAGAATTGCGGAGTTGAAATAGCCATGAGAGCTGTCTAGCAAGATGCTGTCCAAATCATAAATCTCATTTACAATGTGCTGGAAAAGTGTTCATTCGGCCTTTACTTGAAGTTATGGGAATAAATGTTGAGTTGCGTGAGGATCTCTCATTATCTCCCATTTTTGAACAGCTTTGTTACAAGATTTATCCTCTTATTGATATAATTCATAGCCCAAATATCACTTTCTACCTGCAATCTTTCTTCGCGTGGATAGCAATAGAATAGCTAGTAATAATCATGCCTTATCCATATTTGATTGTACTTTCGATTTATCATATGCATTTATTATATTATAATTTCTTATTCATTTAGTCACTGAGTCAACAAGCATTTATTAAGCACCCTCTGTTCTAATCACTGTGCTAAGTGATGAGAACTCAAAGAAAGGCAAATAACAGTCCCTGACCTCAAGGTCTAATAGAGACAACAAACAAATACCTAGATATATATGAATATATTGACAGTGGAAGGAAAATAGATGGAAGTTATCTTTTTTTTTTCACTCTTTTCACCTATAAACACCATATGAATGGAGTTTCTGACCTTGTAGGTGCTATATGATGATGATGATGATGATTATTAACAACTTGTATTTAACCTATTGTTCAGCTAAAAAGAGTGCATTTGGCATTTAATAAATTGAAGCAATGAAAACTTTCGTTTAGATACTGTAAGATTTCTTGTACTTTATTAATGAGAAATGTTTCACACACTACTATCAGTGCACATCATTTATTTCTAGAATATATTCTGTATTTAAGACAGTTGAAAGACTCGAGGTCTAGGGTGCTTAGTTTTTTAATATAAAATTTCACTTGTAAGTTTTCTTTTTTTCTTTTTCTCTTTTTCTAGGCCCATCTTTACCTTTGAAATATACTTGATCTCAGAACGTGCTTTTTTATTTGGTGCTGAAACTGCGCAGACTCAAAGAAAATGGACACAGGCAATAGCAAAGGTAATTTTCATCACAGTTCATGTGATTGAGACTTTTTCACAGAAACCATGTTGTAATAGGGATCTTGGAGAAACCTTTCTTCAAGATAGATTTCTCAGTTAAATAAAGATTTTTATCACAAGTTAATTTCTTGTGACTTTATATATTTATTATTTAAATGATTATTTATATAATATGGATATGGTAGGTATATTACCTAAAATATACTATATTACATAATATGCTATTTAACATAACACAATTATATACATAATGTATGTCAATATAAATATATTAATATACTATGTAAATATCATGAAGTATTTCTGATTTTTGCCTGTGGTGGCAAACTTTTTATCTACGACTTAGTAGATATGTTCTAGGGAATATTTTGAGGCTTTGATAAGTGACTTGCCCACATCTCCACAGTTGATAAGTGCCAGGGGGAGGCTCAACTTAAACCTTCCTGATTTCTTGCTCAGTATACCATCGACTATGCTGCTGATCCCTCTTTATCATATGTACATTAGAGAAAAATTTAAGTATGTTGTTACTGTCATCTTCTTGGCATCTTGAGGCGAAGATCAGCAGTATTATATTAAATATTTTAGTATAGATTTAGGTTATATATAGGTATTTTTAAAATTAATGTTTTTCATATTTTGTTATCCTTACCATACCCCAAAGAACAAATGTTTTTTCTTAGTATATTCAATTAGGAATGAATTCCCAAAGTATATTTCTTTCTAGTTAAAGATCAAAATTATTATAATCTTAAAATACCCCAAAGTTTCCTAAATATTAAAAGCATAAAATTTTTGTCAAAGTTTGTGTTTTTTGCAATGTTTAGAGAGCATTTGTAGATTTTTTTTTTACTTTGTCTTTTCCTTACTTTTTGGAATATGATGTTTTCATTTTCATTAGGGTAATTTCTTCTTTGTGCTTGCTTTTCTAGCATTTTGTTCCCTTTGTTGCTGAAAATTTAGCAGAAGCTGAGTATGATTTGATTGGTCAGTTGTACTACAAAGATTGCCATAGCCTGGATCAGTGGAAAAAAGGATGGTTTGCTATGGACAAGTCTAGACTACATTTTTGCCTTCAAATGGAAAATGCTGAAGAAGAGTTGATGTATTTAAGGAGATTACAGGAACTAAGTATGATTTTCCTCATTTTATTTTTCCTTAAAATAAGTTTTAACTTTTTTCATTTTAAGTCAAAATGTTGAAAATAGGAATGGGTGGTGATTTATCTATATGTTTGTAGAACTTTAGCGTATTTGTTTAGGTCTAGTGAATAAATTATTTCTTGCAACATAATAAAAATTATGGTAGCTCCCAGTCCATAGCATTTTATAGGTAAAAAATTACTTTCCTTGCTACAAACCAGTGAGTCTGGTATTTCAAATAGGTGATAATTATAGCCCCATTTTACAGATAAGAAAAGGTTAAGTTAGGTTAAGTGACTGCCTCATAGTCTTACTACTAGTAGGTGACCAATGGGAATTGACATGGGATTTTGAGCTAGAACAGACACTTGAGATTATTTAAACAAATCCGTTATTTACAGATGAAGAACTATGGGTCGATGAGGTTAAAGTGATTTGACGGAAGGTAGCTGGTGGCTCTGTGGATAGAATTCTGGGCCTGGCATCTGGAGGGCCTGAGTTCAGATTCAGCTGTGACTGTGGGCAAATCACTTAACTGCTGCCTGCCTCAGTTTGCTCAACTTTAAGATGGGGGATAATAACATCACCTACCTCTCAAGGTTGTTGTGAGGATCAGATGTAAAATTACTTAGCACAGTGTCTGGCATAGAGTAGGTTCTGCATAAACTGTATAAATTCTGTATAAAGCTGTATAAATTGCTCCTCTCTCCCTTTATCTCATAGGTAGTAGAGTCAGAATTTCAACTTAGATCCTCTAACTCCAAATCCATTTCTCTCCACTAAATGTGATAATATTTGGTGTTTGAAAGATGTAGATGTCTATACAGAATGAACTTTTCCCTCTATTTTATCTAGTGGTAGTCATCGCTCCTCTTGAGGGGGCAGGGGAGAGCCTCTTCTTGCCACCCAATCCAAACTGTATTTCAAAAGTTGTAAGTCCTACCTTTAAAAGTTTTGACCTAGCATTATATAGAAACATCTTTTTATGAAAATGAAAATGGATATAATTATCTGATATTTCCATCTATTATTTTTCTTTTATAGAAATATTGGCTAAAATTTTTATCAGATGAAATAGTTTAAAATTAACTGAATGATAAAATCTCAAATGTTCCTTGAAATAATTGTTTGGTATTGCATATTTTACTTTTCCAAACATACATTTATTTTGTTGGCTCATGGGTATGAAAAGTATCAAAAAAGTGAAAGGAAAAATAAATTCTGAAGATGAAAAGAGTTTATCAGAGAAAAAATGTATCCTAAAATTGATGAATATTCATTTAAAAATAAATGATACCATTTTAAATGCTGATAATTCATATTGCCTTTAAACTTATTGAGGGAGTGTTTGGATGTTAAGGGAGGATTAGTACCTCTGGTCTGAAGGCTTGCTGAATCCTGCTTTCCACCTTTGGTGTCCGCCTGTCACCCGTCTCTCAGCATGCTCAGCAGATACCTTAACCAGACTGAGGGTAACCAACAGGCCTCAGACCCATCAGTGAGTTAGGGGACTGACTGCCCCAAGCATTTGAAGACTTCCTGTGGTGGAATGGGCAGATGAGAACAGTTTGTTCCAAGGGCCATGAAGGAGGCTGAAGCAGGCATGGTGAGGTGCTTAGAGCTGGGTCAGACATCAAATATGCCAAGTTCTTCCACTGCATCCCGGGCCATCACCGGTGGTCTTGACTTTTGTCTTGTCACTGGATTTAAGTGACTCTGCAAGACAGAGTGAGGCTGATGACTTTGTGCAACTATGCCTCATTTAAATTCAATTGATGCACAAGACGTCACCCTTGACATCATTGATTCTCTTTAAAAGTGAAGAGGAACAACAACAAACTTATTTAGTTGTAGTAATATTACATGACAATATATTTACGAGTATTTATAGTGTATTTATGAGTATATACCAGTATATGCACATCAACTCTCTAAATATCTTTACTACCTTGGAAATTAATTAAGGAAATTAAGAAAATACATTGTTGTAGGCTCTTGATCACTCATACAGATGGGAGAGTGGAATGTGTAATCCAAAATTGGCTTACTTGGGTAATGGGGTTTTTTATTCATACATTTGTGTGTGATTCTTCTGAAAATTCTTTCAAGTAATTCTGTAGCATAAAAATCAGGTATGTTTCCACAAAATAAAAATCTCGCAGTTGTCTTAGCTTTTAAAAAACTATAATTTTTTTTTGTTTGGCTTTGTTTTCTTCCAGCAATCAGCACAGTGGTTCAAAATGGAGAAAAAATAGATGTCTTGCTCTTGGTTGAAAAAGGAAGGTAATGGAATCTTTTTTGTACCTTGGTTATTCCACATGGGAGGGAGATGTGGTCATTAAACCCAGGACCCTTAAGCACCAAATTATTTATTATTTCTATTTTTTTGTTGGAAAATCTTTCGTATTACCCTTTCTTGCAATAGTAAGCAGAGTTTATGGAATATATTTTAAACATGTCCTGATGACTTTATTCCTTGCTTTGACTGATCCTGTTTTGATACAAATACTAGACTATTAGAGATATTGGAATAAGTCAACATTTACCTGAGGGCATGTACCTAAACTTGTCTTTGAAACTGCTTTAATCTCTTGATATTTTTCTTTCTTATCATGTCTATGACTACTTAGGCAATTTCAGCTATTAATAATTTCCTAATACCAAACAGAATAAAACCACTTTTCTCCAAAATTTTCAGATTTTTTTTTGTAAAATCATCCTGTTTATTCATGTTACAATGTTTGAACATTTCTGGAATTCAGTCAATAAGCATTTGTTTTGGCACTGAGGATACAGAGGCAAAAATGAAACAGTCTCTACCTTCAAGAAACTTATATTCTTTCGCAGGAGAAAAAAAAAGCCAACATGTGCACTTAGAAGCAAATACATAAAAAAGTGAATACAAAATAACTTTGTTGACAGGGAGATACTAGAGACTGGTTTCAGGAAAGGCCTCATGCTCCACTGAGGATAGCTTGGAAGAAAAGTCCCAGTCCCCCCCCCCCCCAGCATCAATAACCCATTCAATCCACTTCTAGTTAGCTTCAACCTACTTTATCCCATTTGCTTTAAATTGTCTCAGAAAGATCTCTTATGCACATTCAGGATAGTGCCAACTCAGATTATCTAAAAACTGTATTTTGTATGTTACAGGCATAAATGTGAATTTACCTTCTAGATTACTAGATAGCTAGGAGTGGCAGACTTGGCTGCCATATGCTCTTTTAATCATAGTGGTAGTAATAGTAAATAATTAATATTTAAAAGAAAATAATTGAATCTATGAGCACTGTAAAAATCTGTGATTCTGTCCACATGTATGTTCCTTCCAATGATAAACATCTCAACTTCTCCATGACTCAGCAGATGGCTTAATGAGTTACTGTGACCACAAAAATTTATTACATAGTACCCACCTGGTGATGAGCCTCTGCAAACTTCGCAAGGCTGGTCCTTGGATTATAGAAAGAAATTTAGTTCATTGCAAGTCTATGCTTCTAGAAAGCATTTGGCTGTTCCACTTCCGGGAGTCAAGATGGCGGAGTGAAAAGGTAGTCGCTCCCACTCTCCCCTGTCAACCTCTGAAAACCCAGAAAATATCACCCCAGAAAAAAAAAAAACCTGGAACACCTGAACTAGAAGAAAGACAAGGATCAGCAGTGCAGGAGCCCAGCAAACGGGTCTCCCAGTGCCTCATCAAAAACAAAGGGCCCCAGGCGGATAAGTACCCTGCAGCATTCATCTGAAAGGAGGTGAGGAAAACAACCTAAAGGCTTCCTAAAGCCGCGGCCTTGCTGATTCCAACCCAACACCAGGTGAGCTGTAGGAGCCCTGAAGCCTCCAGTTGTGAAGAAATCCTGAAGCCCAGGTGGTAGAGCAGGCAAACACCAACACCTGGACCTCCGAGTGCCTCAGTGAGGGCGCGGAACCGGTGGAAACCAGCTCACAAAACCACCAGGAGTCTTACCACAAAGGAATCTCCCAATGCATTAGCAGAAAGAGAGAGACAACACTGCAGGGGGCCCCAGGCAGATAAACATCCTGCAGCAGCCATCTAAAAGGAGCAGAAGAAAGCTAAAGGAAAGGAAAAGCAGGCAACCTAGAATTGCCTGAAAGTTCCAGCCTTGCTGATTCCAGCCCAACACAAGGTAAGCTGCCAGAAACCTACAGCCTCCAATTCCCAGCATAAGAGGCCCCAGAACGCAAAGCCAGTGACCAAGACCTAGGCTCCCAACACAAGAAGCTTGGGTCAGTACCCTCTGTTCCCCAGCAGGATAGCTCAATCTCTTTAAAGGCCAGGGAATAAAGAAACACCTTGAGTAAAAAGAAACGTACCATAGATTCATATTATGAGAAGAGTGAAGATCAAGACAGAAATTCTGAAGAGGACAACATTGTCAACAAACCCACATCTGCAACAACAAAAGGGAATATGAACTGGTCTGAAGCCCAAAAAGCCTTCTTAGAAGAGCTCAAGAAGGATTTTAATAGTCAAATGAGAGAGGTAAAAGAGTCCTTCAAAAATACAATTGGCCAGTTGGAAAAAAAATACACTGAAGAAAACAAGTCCCTAAAAAACACAATTGGCCAATTGAAGAAGGAAGGACAAAAACTAACAGAAGAGTACACTGAAGAAAACAAGTCCCTAAAAAACACAATTGGCCAGTTGAAGAAGGAAGTACAAAATCTAACAGAAGAGTATGCTGAAGGAAACAAGTCCCTAAAAAACACAATTGGCCAGTTGAAGAAGGAAGTACAAAAACTAACAGAAGAAAACAATCTGTTAAAAACTAGAATTGGACAAATGGAAACTAATGTCTCTATGAGAGAGCAAGAATCAGTCAAACAGAAAAAAAAAATGAAAAAATCGATGAAAATGTAAAATACCTCATCAGTAAAACAACCGACCTGGAAAATCGACTCAGGAGAGACAATTTAAAAATTATTGGACTACCTGAAAATCATGATGAAAAAAAGAGCCTGGACAGTATCTTTCAGGAAATCATAAAGGAAAACTGCCCAGAAGTCCTAGAACCAGAAGGGAAAATAACCATAGAAAGAATCCACGATCACCACCTGAAAGAGATCCCAAATTGACAAACCAAGAAATATAATAGCAAAATTCCAAAATTACCAGATGAAAGAGAAGGTGCTGCAAGCAGCCAGAAAGAAAATTTAAATATCATGGAACCACAGTCAGGATTACACAAGACCTTGCAGCTTCTACATTAAAAGACCCAGGGCATGGAACATGATATTCCGAAAGGCAAAGGAGCTTGGAATGCAGCCAAGGATCAATTACCCAGCAAAAATGAGCATCATTTTTCAAGGGAGGAGGTGGATATTCAACGAAATAGGAGACTTCCAAACTTTCCTGATAAAAAGACCAGAGCTCAACAAAAAATTTGATCTTCAAGTACAGGACTCAAGAAGGACTTAAAAAGGTAAATGGGACAGAAGGATACAATATGTTGTTAATAAGGGGGGGGGCTGTTTAAACCCCTACAAGGGAATATGAGACTTGCAACCCTTGAGAACTGTATTGTTATTACACCTTGTTAAAGGAGTATACATAAAGAGGGTGGATATTAGTTGACTTTGATGTAATGATAAAAAAAATCTAATCAAGTGGGTTAAATGGATCCAAATAAGTGGATCAATCTAATCTTAGAAAAGGTACTGAGAAAGGAGGAGGCAGACAAGGGTAAATTACATTACAGGAAAAGACACAAAATCCTATTACAGCAGGGAAAGAAGGGGGGGAGCATTGTTTGAACCTTACTCTCATCAGATTAGGCTCAAGAAGGGCATAATATAATCAGTTAGGTATAGAAATCTAACTTGCCCTATAGGCAGTAGGAGGGAAAAGGGGAAAGAAAAGGGAGGGGGGAAAGAAGGGAGGAAGCAGCAGTAAGACTAAAGGGGAAGAAAAGGGAAAGGGATAATAAAAGGGGGAAGGGACTGAAGGAGGCGGTGGTCAAAAGCAAAACACTAGTGAAGGGGAGAAAGGAAAAAGGAGAAAGAAAAGCATAAATGGGGGAAAAAGGATGGAGAAAAAGACACAGATAGTAATCATAACTGTGAATGTGAATGGGATGAACTCTCCCATAAAACGGAAACGGATTGCAGAATGGATTAAAAACCATAATCCTACAATATGTTGTTTACAGGAAACACATTTGAAAAAGAGTGACACATACAGGGTAAAGGTAAAAGGCTGGAGCAGAATATATTATGCATCAGCTGAAGTAAAAAAAGCAGGGGTAGCAATCCTGATCTCAGACAAAGCAAAAGCAAAAATAGATCTAATCAAAAGAGATAAGGAAGGAAACTACATCCTGCTAAAAGGCACCATAGACAATGAAGTAATATCATTACTAAATATATATGCACCAAATGGTATAGCATCCAAATTCTTAGAGGAGAAGTTCAGGGAGTTACAGGAAGAAATAGACAGCAAAACTATACTAGTGGGGGACCTGAACCTAGAAAGCATTTGGCCCTTTTAGTTTGGTACAGCCTTCCAGGACGGATGCCTACCATTCTGCATTCCTAAATCACCTTCCTGCTATGATGAGTTATTGGAACAGGATGTTGCTAGAAAGAATACTCACTAAATAAACCTAAAATTATAATATAATTCCTGCTAATGTGTATGTTATATATTCTTTTGTGCTTTTGCTCTGACAGAGTAAAGTAGCCAAGACAGACATATGCATACAAATGCCAGTGTTAACAAGTTTCAAAATGTTTATAATAGAAGTGGCATGAACACAAAATTATCAGCTCTATATTAGGTTTATAAGCCAGGCATGTCAGTAAAATATATTTTACTTTTTTATGACCCTTCATATTCTTAATATGACAGGAAATAAAAAACACTCTACTGTTCTATCCTCTGAATTCATTGAACTCTTAAAACTGCTGGGTAGCTCCAAACTGTAGTCATCTAAATAAAGTACAAAACTATAGTTGCTTATTTGTATTTAAGCATCTTGTATGAGTGATGCATGTTTTCTCCAGTATTTTCAGTGATCTCTTAATCACTAAATATAATGGCCTTTTCTCAGTCCTCATCCTTCTTGTCCTCTCTGCAGCCTTGGGAATCTCGATCACCCTCTTCTCGCTATACCATTCTCTAGATTGTTGTGATCTGCTCTCTCCTCCTTCTCCTAATTGTCAGGCTGCTGTTTCTTAGTCTCTTTTGCTGGATCTTCATCCAGGTTGTGCCTGTTAAAGATGTATGTCCTCCAAGGTTTGGTCCTGGAATCTCTTCCCTTCTCTCTCTCTACTGTTTTACTTGGTGATCTCAACTGCCATGGATTGAATTGTTTGTGCATATGATTCTCAGATCTGTTTATCTGACTAACTTCTCTCTTGATCTGTGGATCTCCATCTCTACTGACTAATGAACAACTTAAAGTAGATGTCATGTGGGGCATCTTAAACTCAGTATGTGGAAAACTGAAACTATTATTTTTCCCTCAAAATCTTTACTTTTTTTTTTTGATGAGGCAATTTGGGTATGTGACCGGCCCAGAGTCACACAGCTAGTGAGTGTTGTGTCTGAGGCTGGATTTGAACTCAGGATTTCCTCACTCCAGGGCCAGTGCTCTAACCACCTAGCTGCCCCCAAAATCTTTCCTTATTATTATGAAGGGCACCACCCTTCCCCCAGTCCCCAGGCTCTCAAACTAAGTGTCATCCTCAACTCCTCACTTTCAGTATCTATCTGACTTTCTTCCTAACATTTCTCATATAAACCTCCTGTCTTCTGACAGTGCCACCACCCTGATTGGGGCCCTCACCGCCCCACACCTGGACTATTACAGTAGGCTCTTGGTGATATCCCTGCCTTAAGACCTGCCCCATTCTCCACTCAGCTGTCAGATTGATCTTCCTAAAACCCAGTTCTGAAGTTGTTATCCACCTACTCAGTCAACTCCAGTGGCTCTCAATGTTGGCTTTTAAAGCCCTCAATAATTTGGATACTTCCTACCTTTCCAGTATTCTTATTCCTTATTCACCCTGATGTACTCTGCAATGCAGTGACAGAGTCATAGTCAATAAAAATTTATTAAGCACCTACTGTATGCCAGACAGCCCCTTCCCTCAAGGGGCTTACAGTCTGATAGGGGAAGACAGCACATAAAAGGAAGCTGAAAAGCAGGAAGGAAGAGAGGGGAAAGTAGCCAACACAAGGTGATCGTGGAGAGGCTTCCTTGATACATCTCAAGTGTGACACTTTTCCTGACTGTGGTCATTTTCACAAGCTGTCCCCCATTCCTAGAATTTTCTCCCATCCTTTGAACTTCCCTATCTTTCTTTAAGTGTTAGCTAAAGTTCTGCCTTGAACGAGAAGCCTTCCTCGTCCTCCTTAATTTTAATGCTTTCCTTCTGGAATCATCTCCCTGTATCCTTTTCATACAAAGTTGTTTGCATGTCATCTCCCCTTGTAAACTGAGCGCTTTTATAATAGGGATTTTTTCTTTCTTACGTGTCTTTATATCCCTATCACTTAGTACGATGCCTGGCACATAGGAGACAATAAATACTTATTAAAGTGTTTGCTGGCTATATTTTCCAGCCTATTGTGCAAAAAATGTTTATGAAGTTTTAGAATTTTAATTTTTCAAAGTAGTGTATTATAGGGTGGGGATAGAAAGGAGCAATCATTTTAGATGATTTTAAAAGATGGTCTGCTATTATAGGCCTAGAATATATTTCTGAAAATCTCTTTGAATAGTGTTTATAATGTATCTATCCAGCAAAAAGTAAAGAAAGAAAGAAAAGAAAAGAAAAGAGAAAGAGAAAATTAAGCTGTCAGTTATCTTTTGTCGGGTTATTCAGTATGTTTCCATATTAGACAAAATATTATGACATAAGAATAATCAAAGTAGTAATATCATTAATAATACTCCTTAATAATTTTAAATGAAAATTTATGATTGTAACATTTTTATGATGCATATTAGTGTTTTCCCTGTTTAATTATGTCAGTAAACCCACAAAAATAGATGAAATTCTCTGAACAGCTGTCTGTCTACTTATTTGGAATATTTTATAATTATAATGCTCAGACTTAAATGGAGCCATAATCTCATTACTGTGGCTATTCCTCTAGTAATTCAGATTGTAACCTACCCATTCCTGTCCATACTGAGTAATTCTTGTCCATGCACCCTCATAAATTTATCACACATTAACCAACATAGGTAAGGGCTTTCCACAATTTCTCTTGACATTGTGAGGAAACTGTGTTGTCTGTCAGTTGGTTATTACCAGTACTCACCACATGACCAGATCTTGTTTAAACGTCCTATATGCCATTTCTTTGTAATTTCTTGTGCTCAGTGGATTACAACCTGTTTACACCCATTGTCTGCCTGTCCAATTTCAATTGCATGATCCTCAATTCTATTCCTTCATATAGTTCCTTGACTCATAGCCACAAAACAACATAGGTAGAATATTGGCATTAAAAGAATAAGTCTTGGTTTCAAGAATAAGTCCCTGAATGATCTCATTTGGGAGATGAATGGATTGATAGATTGATGGCTAGTTAGCTAGCTAGCAAATAAAATATGTTCAGCTGCTCACTATACTAAGTGCTGAGGATACATAAACAAGCAAATAAGACAGTTGCTGCCATTAAGGAACTTACCGATGATACAAGACAACACATAAAGAGCTGTAAAAGGTGATGTGTGTATTGGATGAGGGGCATGGCATGGTGTGACTATTGCCATGTGGATACGTATGGCCAAGAAGTGGCAGGGGAGGCTGCTTGAAGGCCTGAGAGCCTGGTGTTTCAGAGCTATAGTCTAAGGTTCACTGGGAGATGAGGATGAGGGCTTCAGTGGAGCCAACATGTTGTGGAGATTTCTAGGAAAGGTGCCCTGTAACATTTTAGGGATTGCTACAATGAGCAAAACATTATCCACAAACCAATAGCTTTTGAATAACCTTACCAACTCGAGTAATCCTTTCTCTACTTGAACCCTGTGCTAGATTTCGTCCCTAATGGTGCTGAATACTTTTGGCTCATTCACTGACTTCCTTGATATTAGTGATCAGATATTCACTGAATGAGGTTTTCTCTCTTGTAGTATCTTTCAAAGAATTTTGTGTAATTTTGACATATGCATGGGAGGCAACTTGTTGGAGAAAAAACTTTAAGGTTCTTTTGGTCCACCAAATCCATTTAAAATATAATCAACAAACAGTTCACATAATTCATGCAATAGGATCAAATCTCTATATCTTTCTTTCAATTGTGTTACAATTAAGATGTAGTCTGCTTTGAAATATTACTTGCCAGACCCTGTCTGTTCTCTTCTAACATGTTTATCAGATGTGCTCAGTGGTGTGTAGAATATTCCCACAAACATATTGTGTAGCTAAATGAATGAAAAAAAGTGTTTATTTTAAGTGCTTAATCTGTGTCATGCACTGAGAATATAAATAGATAAGTGGAAACAGTTCCTCCTCTCAGGGAGCTCACATTCTCCTATTAGAGAGTGACATGATTAGACTTATTAGACTTATCTTCAGGAAAATCATCTGGTAAGGCTGGGTTGCAGAGCAGAGAAGCTATAAACTGGGACACTGAGTAGGAGAAAGAAGAGAAAGAACCAAGGACAAGGTTGAGAGATGTGTGAATGAATGGATAGTTAGATAGATGTACAGAAGTGAGAATGAAAATATTTATAGAATAGTTTTGATCTTGCAGACCCTGGACTAGAGAATTACTGATAAGATTTTCTCTTTAAGATTTAAGTTATATAGATTTTAAAACATTAAGTGTAATTTAGACTTGACTAGTCATGATCCTCATGAAAACCAAATATGAAAAGAGAAACGTTCTTTCCAGTTTGCTTTGTTAATCCCTGTCTTATTTTAGAAAACAATTTCTGGAATGTAAGGCAAAATGTGTTAGAGTTGTTACTACTGATGATAATGACAATTAGAATTTTGGTTAATGCAGTTATCAATTATTCATAATAATGGAGGCAGATATGTTTATGTATGTGTCTGTGAGAGAGGGGGAGAGAGAGAGAGAGAGAGAGAGAGAGAGAGAGAGAGAGAGAGAGAGAGAGAGAGAGAGAGAGAGAGAGAGAGAGAGAGAGAGGGAGGGGAGGAGAAGAAGAGAAGAATAGAAATAATGTGAATAATTTGAAACTTAGAGATAAACCAAAATTCCCTCTTGAACTGTTTTGTCCAGTTTCCTTCCTTTGCCAGCTCTTATGCCAGAATTGGATACAAGAAGCAAAATTGAGTCTGCATTTCACCTTTTCTCCCCTGCTCCTGCCTACCCTTTGTTAGAGGTGCTAATGAGTAGTAAAGTGACTAAAAGCTGGCAGCTGTACTGCAAATGATCTAGCTAATTCATAAACTAGAAATCAGTAGGGACTGGAATAATCAAAGCTAGGATATATCTCATTTTTTAGGATTCCCATTTCTTCCCCAGATACATATATGTCCGTGCCTTCAGATAGAATAATATTGCAATAATATTTTTTGCTTATAGAGCACTTTTGCTCCTAAAAGCTCCAAACAGAAGGTATTCTAGATGGTATCTCTTTAATGTGTACTCTTTGTTTTTAAAAGTATTATTTTGGAAAATAAACCTTTGTTGCTTGCCCTTAAGGGTTTCTGACTACTATTTGAAGCCTTAATACAAATGGTAGGACCTTACTTTTATGTTTTTCTGTTAACCCTTAGGAGTTTTTTGTATGAAAATATACCTATGAATTTATTTAAGTGTTATAGGTCTCTGTCCTCAGCTGTAAAATAAGATGGTGGAATCTGATGATATTTCTGGTCCCTTCTAGCTCTAAATCTTGTGATCTGTTATAGTTCAGCTAGGAGTTTTTGGCAGAGATTATTTTAGACCATCAGGACCAAATGCTGCATATCACTAGAAATCAGAGTTGTGTTTCTGCTTTGATTGGCATTTTCAAAGAATTACAAAACCCTCTTTTAACCATTCGAAAAAAAATTGCTAAAATTTGTCTCAGGTTATACAGATCTCCCAGCAGTCCTTTATGTTTGATAACCGTGGGATTTCTAATTTGATAAACAAATCTATTACTATGCTTCAGCTGAAAGGGCATTATGTTGCAATAAAGGACCATGACTACCTCAGCATGTATTTGGAGGAGCACAGAAGATGAGTTTTTAAAATCTGTAGTTGACCTGTGATAAATCCTAGTATATTTGATGTCTTTGGGGGCCAAATGTATTTAAATTTTATTTATAAATTTCATTCATAATGAATGAAAGACACATTTTTTTAGTATATTTCATGATCATGGGGGTTGGGAAGCATTTATTATTAGGATTTCAGCACTTTTCAAAATTTATTTCATATTTCAGAAACAGAAATAGTAGCAAGTCTCTTGAGGCCAAATTTTCTAAAAGTAGTTTCTAAATGGTGCATGTAATTGCAAGTTAAACAGTAGCTAATTCCCCATGATGTGAGCTTGACTGCCGAGGTGACTTTTTCAACATTTAATGTCCAGAGACCATTTCATGTAAAAGTTACCAAGATAAATTGGATTTTTTCCAGCTAGACTTTATGTAATAAGAGTGATTGTGGCAAAGGTACCTTATGAAATGGGCTTTGCATTAAATGGAATGACAGATAGTAATTGGTTATTTAGCGTGACTTGGACATATGAAAGTACGTTTGTTTCAGGCCTCTTCTATAGTTCTATAGCTCATCATGGAATGGAGGTAGTCTTGGGTTCTCAAAGGATTTGGTAGTAAAAAACAAAAACAAAACAAAGAAATGAACAAAACTTTCACTAGGTCCAGCTGAATTGAAAGACTTAAGATGTGAACCTAATGTTGGATTGTATATTTTTGTCCAAAGCATAATGTAGTTAAGAGAGATTCCTCACCAGAAGTTTTATCATGAAGTCATAGGATCAAAAATTACAGGAACTTTGGAGACTTTGAAGTCCAGACTTCTCATTTTATAAAAGAGGAAATTGAATCCCAGATAGGTTAAGTGCCTTGCCTAAGATGGTAATAAATCACTTTAAGGTTTGCAAAGCACTTTGCAAATATTATCCTATTTGATCTCATAAGACCCTTGGGAGGTAGTTTCACAGATGAGGAAACTGAGGCAGACAGATTAAATGACATGCCCAGGGTCACAAAGCTCATAAGTATCTGAGACCAAATATGAACTGGAACTGAGGTCTTCTGACTCCAGGTACAATTTTGTATTCACTGGGCCACCTAGTTGCCTCAATCTTCCTGATTCTTCATCCAGTGCCCTATCCCCTACCCCATGCAATGTCATGATTGTATTTGGCCAAAGTTACTCCTGAAGACCATATACTAAATTTTAGAAGGTTCGTGATCTGTGAATGTTTGATAGAACTCTTTTGTAAATCCCTCTGGTCCTGGCAATTATTTTTTTGGGAGTGGGGGAGAAAAATAAAGGAGTTCATTTGTGACTCGTCCTGTTTTTCTTTTTTCCCTGTGATTGGTTTATTTAAATTCTCTATGTAGATATTTTTTGGATATTCATCAATTTGACTTAAATCCATTTGGTTGGGATATGGTTAGGAAAATAGTTTCTAATCGTTTCCTGAATTATTTTTCCATTTATTATGTTTTTTTTAATTGAAACTGGTAATTTGGTTTTCCTATTTCTTTTTCTGTACTAGATCATGATTTATGCTGTAATTTTTTCTTTCAATTTTGTTAATATCTTCTTTGATTTTTCATAATTTTTATTTTGTTATGGTGTTAATTTGTTAATTTTCAAATTTTTCTGGTTTCTTACCCAATTAATTAATGTGCTCTTTGCCTTTTTTTGCTGATGAAAGGGATAGAGATGCAAAATTTCCTTTTAGGCTTGCTTTGGCTAAATCTTGCTGTTTTCCCTTTTTTACCCTTTAGATTTATGAATTCTTTAGGATTAAGTTATTTATTCTACACCCAATTTTCAGTCTTTTTTTTAAATGACCCTTTATAAAATGTAATTTTATAGTGTGGTTTTTGGTAACAGTTATATTTAATAGTTCTGCTTTTCTTTACTTGTTGATGAGATTTTTATGCCCTGATTTTTATTAAAGTATCATGTTCACTGAAAAATACACAGATTATATATACTTTTACACATAAAAATACATAATCATTACTTTCTGTACCTATTTTGTAATTATTAACAAATATAATATCAAACTTTTCCAAAAATTTTCATCAGGTCTGTAACTTCTTTCTTATGTATCTTTTAGTTAGATTTGTCTAAATCTGAGAGATGTGTGTTGAACTCCTCAACTCTTATAGTTTTACTATTTCCTCATAAATTTATTAAATTTTTCTTTGATCGTTTGTCTTTTATTACACATATAAATAACATAATTGATATTCATTGCCCATGATGCCTTGAAGCATGTTTACCTCTTTTAATCAAATTTTTTTCACTGTTGCCTAGTCTGAGATCATTATATTGGTACCCGTACTTTTTCAAGTTTAGCTAAAGGATAATTGATTTTGCTTCAGCCCATGATTTTAACTGTGTTTCTTATAAACATCTTATTGCTATATTCTTCTTTCTGCCATCCTATCCTGTTTTATTAATATGTTCATCCTATTCATCTTCAAAGTTAGGATTATTAAATGTATATGTCTGTGTATTTCTCTTCATCTCATCTCTTTAAACATTTTTTTTATGTAACACCCCAAAGAAAAAGAGGGTGCTGGAAGAGCACTATGCTTAATGCTCGAGATCTTTATTTGATCCCATTTCCTTCCATTCTACTACTCTTCTCCCACCCCATGCCTGATTTTGGGATATGTTATCCTATTCTTTCCTTGTATTCCTTCTTTCATATTCCATTCTCTGAAAATGCAGTTATTATTTAATCCATTTGTTAAACCATTTTATCTTTTAATCCTCCTTTTCTCTCTCCCTGGCTGCCCCTGAGTGTAATGTATTCTGTTTCAAATTCTCTCTGTGTATGTATTCAGCCATTTTTTGTCCGATTCAGATGCAATTAAAATTTCCATGTTAGCCTTCCTGTCCTTTCTTCCATGTTTGCATAGTTTTCTCCTTGAGTACCTTTATTATTTGAAGTAGTAAATTCTGTATCACATGTAGTACTTGTTCTTTGGACTCATTCTTTACATTGTTAGAAGATACCTCTTCCCCCAAAGAAAAGGGGGTGGAGAGCCTAAAGTGCTATAAGATTGTTAGAAACATGAACTTCATTAAACATTTTTTGCTTAAAAATCTTTATGCTTTGACTATCTCACTTTTGCCTTGTTTTGGCTTCTACAGTGATTGAATTTAACTTTATACCTATTTTGTTCCTTATGCACTCCAGCCTTCCATAAACCTTTAGCGCCAGCAGCAATGGATTAGTGATTCTCTTATGACATTTTTCATATCCTGTTTTAAATTATAGGTGTTTGTAGAAATTCCTGAACTCTCTATGCCCCATTTAAATTGTAAACTTTTCTAAGGAATAAACAGCATCATCTGCATCTTTGTGTCCCCTAGAGTTTTCACAAAGTAGGTGCTCATTATTGTTCCTTTGGTGAAATAAAAACGAAATCAACTTTCTGCTCTAGAGTTAGTTTATTAAAATAACTTCTCAGTCTTTCATTACCTGGTACCACAAGTTTCTTTGGGAATTTCATAGAGGTAATTTGCCATATTCACACGGTCCCTTACCTTGAATTCACAATGTCAGACTCTATTTCCATTGACATATCTTTTGACAATATTCTAACTGGTATAGTTTTAGGAGAAGCTTCATAGAGGGCAGTTTCTTACCAGACATTATTAAACCCATACTGCACTGAAAGGCATGATATTTTAGGATTTACTCTCTGACAGCATTGGTGATTCAAAAGTTAACTTGTCTCTAGTCATTTCTGTCATTCGCTAGTATGTAAGCAGACAGTTAAATCTCTCATCACCAGGCATTCCACTTGACTAGAAATAAAATGGGAAGTTGGAAACTGTCACTGTTAATTCAAGAGTTATACAGATATTAGAGGTTTGGCATTGCCTTTCAAATATTTTTCTTTCTGAATCAGACTCCCACTCTACTTTCATACACCAACAGTGTAATAAGTACTGCCACCTAGATTTAAATCTAAGAATCTCAAATTAAAAAACTATATGGATGGGAATCAGAGAATAGGTTTTTCATGGAGAATGTTCATTTTATGCTTTCTTATTCTGATCCCATTATAAACTTCTGAACATAATACAAGATCTAATTTTTGGTTCATTTTTCTTTGAAATATAAAACTGATATTTTGCTTTGGATAGGAGAGCTTATCCATATTGATTCAATTTAATGACGAGGAGGATCTGTGTTAAAGATAAGAGAATAAATGATGTAAGAAAAATGGGAAAAAATGGAGAAGGTGGGTAGAATTTTAAAAAGGTTAAATGCTGTCAGTCTTCAGAAAGAAAATTTTAGTGTCTTTGGCCAAGGCTGATATTGTGACCCCCAAAATGAAAATAAAATAGTCAAAAATGAATGGGAATTAAAGTTAAAGATTGAAGTAGTAATTCAAGAAGATAGAACTAAAGAAGTGAATGTAGAAAGTATGTGCTGCAGTGAAAAACTTTCCAAAGCCCATTTGCATTCCCTTCTCTTGGTCAAACTCAGGGAGAAGCCATCTGTAATAGACAAAGAATGTCCTGTTGAGTCTAAAATAAATTTGGTATATTTGATTTTAGTCTTATCATTTATACGTTTTCTTTTCCTTGATTCCTATGCTTAGCTTTTATTATTATTTAGAACCATTTATTTTCTAGAAGAATCACTCTCATTAACAAAAATTCCCTTTCAAATGTTCCTGAACTTTGCAGAACATTATACATCCATGGTCATACTAAGTTGGATTTTACAGTCTGGCATACTGCAATTGAAAAAGCTGCAGGTACAGATGGTAATGCATTACAAGACCAGCAGCTCAGCAAAAATGACGTTCCCATTATAGTGAACAGCTGTATAGCATTTGTTACACAGTATGGTAAGTATTTCTGAGATCTTTTTCAACTCATGATATCGTTCTTACCATTTTAAGTAGTGCCCCAATTGAAGTGGATTAATGTACTTGTGTTTGAAAAGGCACCCTAGAAAAATGGAAACGCAGTTGATTTTCATCCAGAGACTTTTACCCCCCAAATTCATTCAAAGTATGGAATGTAATTTGAAATTTTTGTTTGTTTCTTTTCCCTCTCCTTTTTTAAACTTTTGGTAAATTGTTCCAAGAAAATATCTTAAGAACGATAGAGAATGAAACAGGCATTTGAGTATAGGTTCAAATTGTTTCTCCAGGTGCTAGTATGTTTTAGTGATTCATTATGCCTCTGTCATTTTTTGAAGTGTTTTCAGAAGTGGCAGTTTTGGTACTAAAGAACAGAACATACTTAATTTTTGATACACACACACACACACACACATGTATATACACATGTTAATCATAGTGTAATGGTACAACAGAGTGAAAAGTCCCTAACTTTATTTTTGGTCTCTTAAAAAAGAATTTGATGATTTTGAGTCAAATGTCTATCTAGCAGTCTTGGTGTTATTCAAGAGAAAAATTGGTTATTACATTTGGCTTATTTACAAAGATTTTTTTTTATCAGAGGTTTGCCTTATTCCAGAGCTTCTTAATGTATTTCCTATGCTTTAGCTTGAATACAGCAGGTAGCTATGATTAAATACTTTATATACCTCTACAAACACATCCTTGGGTGCCTTCTCTTTGTGTAAAAATGATCCTGGGTTCTCAGAGGCCATGATAGAAAATTAATAGTTCTTGTAAGTACTGTCATGATGGAAAAGCTTTAAGCATGGTACTTCATATCCAAGGACTGATCTGGCTAAGAATAAAAGAGGCTGGCCACTGGGTGTTGAGTTCTGTGACCATGACAACCCATGAACAAAGGAAAATACAAGATTGCTTTCAGGCTTTTTTGGCCCTCTTTTTGCTTCTTTGGCAATGCTAAAGTGTTGTAAAGCAGAGCAGAGAATGTCAGCTGCAGTTTTTAAAAAATCTATAACATAAGCTCAGCTGCTGGAACCCCCAGTTTCTGATGATTAACAATTTGATACGCTGTTGACAGAAATGAAAGCATAGACTTAATGAAGTTGCAGGATGATTGATTCGCAAGTTCTTTTAGATCAAGAGTTCTTAATTTTTGTGTAATGCATTCCTTTAACAATCTGGTGAAGCCTGTTAGACCCTTATAATGATGTTTATGAATACATAAAATAATATGTGTGGGATTACAAAGGGAATCAATTATATTGAAATGCAGTGAACAAAATAAAAGGTCAAGAACCTCTGGTTAAGAATACCCATTCAGTAAGAGGTGTATAATAGTTTTCTCAGAGTTGGTCTTACCTTGCATCTAAAAGCAAGACATATAGTTTCATAGGACAGTTAGTCATCTTGCTCTGAAGAATTCATGTTAAGCATAGAAAAGGGAACAATCCTAAGGAAGCTGTACAGTCATCTGTTATTGAAGATGGATTAGAGAAATTATATATAGAACACAACCAGATCCTTCAAACAAAGTAAACATGTACCTAAGCTTAATACTTGACAACTTCATGTTCAAAGGTGTGCTTTGAATAAGAAGACAAAAATATTTTGGAAAATGCTTTTTGAGATTAAGGAATGAAAAAGACTTAAAGCTTGCATCTTTGTTGCATATCTTGAATATCTTAATAAAAAAGAGAGCCCGCAACCTCTGAATATCATGAGCACCAAACAGCATAACAAAAGTAAAAACAAATAAATGACTGTTCAGTCCAGAGTTAGTCTTTTATGTGCTAACAGATAATCAACTGGATAGAGCAAAAGTTAGAACAAACACCAAATTATGACAGGGTAAAAACAAAATAGTAACAATTACCATACCCTAACTTGATTTATTTAAAGCAAGCTACTGTTGCCTTAATTTAAAAAAAATGAAATCATAATATGAAAGACATTGATAGGCATAATCACGATGCCTTAAAGAAGGCATTGTAATACAGAGTTTAACCAATTTAAAAATCACCCCAAAGCACAGATCAAAACCCATCTAAATCTTAGTTTCTTTGTCAAATGGAGAGACTTAATTTTTTATATATACATACATGTTAATCATAGTATAATGGTACAACAGAGTGAAAAGTCCCTAAGGTTTTTTTTGGTCTCTTAAAAACAATTGATGATTTTTGAGTCAAATGTCCATCTAGCAGTCTTGGTGTTATTCAAGGAAAAAATTATTACATTTGGCTTATTTACAAAGATAATATTTTAGCAGGAGGTTTGCCTTATTCCAGAGCTTCCAGGTTTAATGTACTTTAATGCATGAATTTCTTTATAAAATGTTACAAAAGAGGATGGAGGATTGTGAGCAATATTGCCTTGACAAAGTAGCAAGAAATGATTAAGGAAAAAAAAGAGCTGGCTGAGAGCATTGGCAAGAGATGAAGCAATGCCAGATCAAACTGTAGATGAAATTTGAATGCAGATTTAAAAAAGAAGTGGAAGTGAAAGCACTTGAGTACTCAATGTGCTATCTAGACAAAGTAGAAAATACGCCTAAGAAATGAACTCGGGAAAAGTAGCTAGACCAAACGAAAAAGATACAGAAGAAATTTGAGCTGGATGAAACATAATTTCAGAGGCATACAGGGACTGACTTTTAACATGAATATAATAAAGGAAAATTTACAAAGAATCCCAGCATATTTATTTTGCTTTTATAGCCAAAAGAGGTGACAGAGGAGACATTTAGGAAGCAAGCATATCTATCATTCATGCCATTCTTGCACATGATATTCAACCTCTTGACTCTGCCTTTTCATTGGAGGTCACCCAGAATGGTCCCCTTTTTAGCTCTGGGCTTCCCTGCTTTCTTCAGAATTCAAATTAAATCCCACTTTATGCAAGATTCCCTTCCTTGTCTCTCTTCCCTCCATCCGTTTTAGTACTTCCCTCTGACACGACCTCCATTTTACACTGTACATATGTTACTCATACAGTTTTTTGACTCTTATCTCCCCTGTTGGGATGTGAGCTCCTTGAAGGCAAGGATTTTGTTTTTTCCTCTCTTTTTTTAGCCTTAGCATAGTGCCAGGCATACAGGAAGTGCTCCATAGATACTGATTGATTACTGACTCCATAAGTTCACTTTCTCACATCTAACATATCTTTAGAAGAGTTACCTCTGCACGCACGCGCACACACTCACACACACACGCACACTAAGCTTAATGAAAACATGAGAAAACAGGCAGGCTTTTACATAAGAACATCTAAAGTAATTCATGTGTTGGCAATCATATAGCTGATAGGTATAGGAAAGACAGTTTCCTGCCTTTTTCATTGGTTATTGATTAAAAATATATTTGATTAATTATATTTGAATTATGTGAGATTCTTTGTAAGATGGATGCTCAGGCATCTTTGTTCAGAAATCACTCTGATTATTAATATTGAAGCAGACATCAGAAAAGACCTATGCTCACTGGGATTTCATAGATCCTTTATGGAGTAATCTTACATGGACATAGACTAGAATTGCTACGATGAAAAGACCCAAATAGGTTATGATTTGCATTGGTGGTGGGAATAATCACAGTAATGGGATCATGGATACAGGGAAGTCTTGAAGTAGGTTACGGTAGTGTTTTGGCAATAGCTAAAGATGTATTTTAATTTCACATTCCTATTTTCACGTTTTACAAATGCCCTGAATTTTGTTGTTTTCAGGGTTCCCTTCATTCCTAATATCTGCTTTCCATTATTCTCAGAGCCATAATTAAGTTTGGGAACCTGAGCAAAGCAATTGGGACTTGGCCCCCAGGGCACTAACCTTTTGCAAGGTTGACAGCAGAGTATTTTAGCAGAGTAGAATCCAATGAGCTTATTCCTCTTCCAAGGTACCCCTTCCCTGATGTCCTAGACTTGGTATAAATGGTTAATTTGAGGGCAGGTTTACTGTAGTCATGAAAATGAATATTTAAGGCCTTGCTTTTTTCCATATCAATTGACTTAAATTTTAGATTTCTCAATACTTACAGTGTGTGTTTTACACTTTCTAAACTCTGATACAACATCTTTGAAATTTTAAAGTCATAAATGTGTCAAGAGTCAGTTACATTTGAGTGGTCTAGTGGAAAGGATAATGCTTATCTTCTACTAATATGAAATTGTTCAATCTTAACATCCCAAAATTGCAATGAAATTGGGAAGTAAATGAGAGAAAGAAGTAAATGAGATGGACTAATGGGTTTCAGCATATTTCATTTATAATTGAAGTACCACCCATATTCTCATATTCTTGTTTTATTCCTTTCCTGTTTTATCCCTCACCTCTTAAATTTAGCAATATTTCAAACAAAGTAACAATAAATCACAAATTCATGTGAATGATAACACATGACAAAACTCTTTTAAGGTTTACAAAGTCCATTCTGTACAATAACTTTGTGAGTTAGTAGTGAAAGTATTATTACAGCCTTGATTTAGAAGGGGAAAATGAGTTTCAAAGAAATGAAGATCATTGGCCAGGGTATTTTAAGTATTAAAGTATTAAAGGAGTCTTTGTGTATGCTAATACTTGTATAGTAATTACCACTCACTATGAGAAATCATTAGCACATTTATCAGTTTTATTCATTGAGGTCATGGTTATGTTTCTTTTGTCATATATGTTATTTACTGTGTTCATTCATTATAATTATATTTTCACATCAGTAAGAAGTTACATTCTTGAATTTGGCATATACTCATTGGTGTATACTCAGAAATCATCATGAAACATAGTAGCCAGTGGTCATGGCTTCTTTGAATTTCCCTCCTTTAATGTGAAGTCCAAATCCCACTTGGGTTTACTAATCTTTGGTCAGTTTTTAAACACAAAGAATACATGTTTTTGTCCTCATCTATCAATATAGCAAGTGTTTATAAATGTAGCATTTCTTTCATTAAGATAGCTGACCATGTGTACATATTTTCAGCTGAATTTGTTCATTAATTTGACTTCAGTATAGTTATATCTTTTCATTTTTGAGCATGTTGGTGTCATTCTAGGATGGTAAGTTGTGAGGGTGGAAGATAAATAGCAAATGCATCTGTGATTTATAGAGGATCTAATACAGCTCTTTGGATTGATGATCCATTTGTTTTTCTTCCATGTCTCAGTATGTACACATTTAAATTGCATTCTTAGCATTGGTGGTATTTTAATTTTAGGCTAATATTTGTTTTTTAATTTTCTTTTGAAGGTTTAGGAAGCAAGCATATTTATCAGAAAAATGGTGACTCTTTCCGCATAAGTGAGCTCCTGGAAAGTTTCAAAAAAGATGCAAGAAGCTTTAAATTGAGGGCTGGGAAGCATCAGCTGGAAGATGTGACTGGCGTGTTGAAAAGTTTTCTGTCTGACATAGATGATGCACTTCTTACTAAAGAGCTGTATCCGTACTGGATCTCTGCGTTAGGTAATATATGCAGAAAATCAAGGAAAATTATGTCTAATGGAATCTATGCACTCAGTAGTTATTTTTATATTGTACTATTTAGGGTTTACTTTGATTTTTATCTTAATTTTGTGCTACAAATTGCATTTTTAAAAGTCGTTGAGAACTGTGTGAACATTATTGTCTTGGAATAAAATTTGTACACATTTTTTAAAAGCTGAAGATACAGACCTCAGGTACAGATTTGGTAGTAAAAACTGAGGTGGCATGTAACATTTATTTATTAGATTTGGTCAAGTTCCTCAGTGTTCAGATACATATACTCTTACTCAAATACACAGGATCTCTAGTTGAAGCTATTACAAATTGGTATGGTACTTTTGAATATAAGTTTCTTTTGGCATAGGCTTTAAGAATTGATAGTCACTTGGATTCTGTGATGACTAAGTTTATATTTCCAATATCTTCATTTGACTGTCAAGTCTTCCCCAATGTTTATTCTAGCTTTTCCAATAGAAACTGGTCCATACTTCCTTTTGCTTTCAGTTCCTCAGGATATCATTTAATGAAGTTTTAGCACCTTGACCAAACCACCAGAAAACCATTGGAGAAATTTGCAGGTTTAGCTTCCCAGAAGTTTTAAAGAAAAAATTAAAGAACCAAGAAACTGAATTTTCTCGAATAAGTAATTTAAATGTAATCATTGATGGTGTTGAATTGATGACAGTGACACTTCAGTTATTTGATATAAACTAACTTAAAATAGCCTGTAAATTGAAGCTATAGATAGTCTGTACTTGACAAGATAAGAGTTTTGTTCCATATATAGATGATAGACAACTTGGAAAAAATGTTACTCAGATAGGTATCAAGAAAGAAGAACAACCGTCCATGATTAGTAGTGATCCTCTGAACCATTAATGAGAGACAGGCAGGCAACTTTTCATGGACCTTTCAGCACTATTGATGAATACAGTGAAATCTGATTAAGGTGACATTGGTTAAAATTAATGGGTAATCTTAACCCATTTAATTCAGAGGATACTTTCCCCTTATAAAATGACATAGCTATAATAAGGTTTATAGCCAGGTTGTCCATTTGAGAATCTGGCTTAGAGGCTTTTTTTTTCCTTGAAAATTTCAAAGGACATATTAGTTAATCCTTATCTCAGGGTGTTTCCGTTTATTTTGCTCTTAGTGCAACTTTGAGGAAATTTTTTGTGCATTGAATTTTTCCTGTATTTTTTTGTATGTTTTATACAAAGTTACTATTTACCTTCCCTCTTTTGTTTTGTTTTTTGGTGAGGCAATTGAGGTTATAGTGACTTGCTCAGGGTCACTCTTTTAAACACCATCTTTGATCCAATTCCATTTTATTGAAAACCCCTTGCCACAGGCAGCATTATTGCTTGGAATTGCAAAAGAATGACAATGTATGACAAAGTTTCATGTCTCCTCTCATTCTAGAAGCCCTTGTGAGATTGGGTCAGGATCTAAAACAAAATCCTCTGGTCACTCTAAAAACTAAACTTCTTTAAAATTTCCTATATTGGTGTTCCCAAAAACAATTGAATCTTCTGTGAAAACCCCAGGATTCTTTGGACTTGGGACAGTGAGGCAACATACTCTTTGGAGTGATCTTAGTGTGATTTGCCTAACCTCCTTTTCTGCAGACCACTTTGTCAAGTATTCTCTGAAATTTGTGGCTGAAGAATATTTTTGAGTATATGCCTTTCATGGTAACTTTCTTTTCATTTTTCTTAGACTCTTCTTAGAATTTAGAATTTATTTTTTAGCTTTCATATTAAAAAAAGCTATATGTTCAGTTTCAAAACGTCCTGTAAAGGAGGAGTTCCTTGGAAAGGTAATACAATTTAGCTATTATTTATTAAAGGAAATGCCCTTTGGGGTTTGAAATGAGGACACTATGATTTTAATTATATTCCTAGTGACTGATAACTAGTAATTCTTCTGGTGATGTTATCAAATTATCTTTCACTTTTGCTTTAGTGGTAAAGCTTATTTTGGTGCCATGGACCCCTTTGATAGTCTGGTGAAGCCTGTGGACTACTAAGAATATTGTTTCTAAATAATTGAAGGAAATGTTAAATTTCAGTTAGAGGTTAGTGTAAATACAGATATATTTGTTTTTCTATTCAAGTTCACACACTGCCTGAGGAGAGCCATGTTTACTTATATGAGTATGGCAAACCCGACAGATCAGAACAAAAGAGATAGTTGTAAAGAAAGTTGTAGTTTGAAATTGAAGTGTACTTAAAAAAGATTTTAGAGAGATTCTTTTATCCCTGGGGATCCTAATGCCCTTTACAGACTGCCTAATGCATTGAGAGAACTACTGATATGTAGCTGCTTTTTTTATGAAAGACTAAATCTAACATGGAGCAGGAAGAATTGTATTTTTCATGAAAAGTGGGAAATAGAGAGGAGAAATGTAGAAGTGCAGATTCCATCATCTATAAAAGTGTCATTGATGCCTTATTCCTCAGGACAGTCGAGTGAAGGATGCTTCTGAATTCATATTGTCACTTAGTTATTTGGTTTAGACATATACAGGATCTTTTCTTTCTACATATGTTCAGCCTTTAAACTATTCTCATTGTCTTCTTTGTCACACCCCCCCAGCCCTTTTTTAATGTCCTCAGTCTTTCTCTACCATTTTTACTTCTGCATTTAGTGCATTCTTGTGGACCAACTGACTTGTTGCCTCCCCTTCATCTGTGCCACTCATTCCTCAGCCTCCTTACACTGTAGATTCTGCTTCTGGCACTTTGCTGAAACTGTTTTCTTAAAGATTATCAATGTAAAATCCAGGGCCATTTTCTAGGCCTCATTACTTCTTTTAGTTTCTCAGCAAAATTCGACATTATAACCACTATTCTCTTCCCCCTCTGATTTTTATGTACTTATTACATTCTGTTTTGCACTAAGGTAAATAAAAAACATTTACTAAATGCTTAGTATGTGCCAGGCACATACAAACCGCTGGGGATATACATACAAACAAATAAGACTGCCTGTATCCTCGAGGGGCTTGCATCTTTTTTTTTTTTAAAGGCAATTGGGGTTAAGTGAGTTACCCAGGATCACACAGCTAGTAAGTGTCAAGTATTTGGTCTGAGGCCGCATTTGAACTCAGGTCCTCCTGACTGGTGCTCTATCCACCTAGCTGCCCCTGGGGGTGTTACATTATAATGAGGGCTAGAGGGAGACTACTTGCAGAAGCAAGGCAGCTATTAAGGAGGGAGAGAAGTCAGGAGAATAAGTGGAGCCAGGAGGGAATTGGGGCTGGCTAGGGCCCTTCATAAAATAGTGGTCCATGTTAGGAATTCACCAACCTACAGAGCCATGCTCAGGGTGGTAGTATCCTAAATTTTTGAATAAATCCATTTCTCCACAAGATTAATTCTATCTTTCTGACTATTCCTTATCTGCTTCTTCTTCTTTTCCTTCTCCATTAAGTGTAGGCAACCCCAAGACTTGGACATTTATTCCTTTCACTCTCATACACTCCCATTGCTTCAACTCTTACCTTATTATTTATAAATATTTATCTCTAATTTCAACCTCTTTTGTCAGCTCCACACTGGTTACTGGCTGGATATCTTCACCATAGGCCCTGCTGATGTCTTGAATCCTCATCTTCCCCTGCCCATAACTGATTGTAGTCCTCATTTTCCAGATTCTCAAAGTCTACCATTTCTCTGTCACCTGTATGTTAAGAATATGGTTCATCTTTTTCTTTTTCCTTTTTCCTATCTCTATTTAAATTCTCCCTTTGAAATGTCTCTTGTATCCATCCCTTCTTCCTGTTTGTACTGCTACCATCCAGTTCATGCCCTTGTTTCTTGCATCTTTCAGTAATCTCATGAGTCTCCTTGTCTCCATTTCCTTCCCTCCACCAATTAATTGTACCCATGGATGCTAGATGCATCTCAGCACACAGTTAGTTGATCATTTCATTTCCTTTCTAAATAACTTTCCAAGTTTGTTTTTAATTTTTATTAATTTAATTTGATTTATCAACACTCACTTCCATAAACTTTTGGGTTTTAAATTTTTCTCTACCTCCCTTCCTAAGACAGCATGCAATTTGATATAGGCTTTACATATACATTCCTATTAAACATATTTTCACATTAGTCATGTTGTAAGGAAGAATCAGGACCAGTAGGAGGAACCACAAGAAAGAGGAAACAACAAAACAGAAGAAAAAAAGTGGCAAACAGTATGCTTTCATCTGCATTCAAACTCCATAGTTCTTTCTTTGGATGTGGATAGCATTTTCTATCATGAGATTTTTGGAAATATTTTAGATCCTTGCATTGCGGAGAAGGGCTAAGTCTGTCAAAATTAGTCATCACACAATGTGGCTGTTACTGTGTGCAATGTTCTCCTGGTCCTGCTCACTTCACTCAGCATCAGTCCATACAAGTCTTTCCAGGTTTTTCTGAAGTCTGTTCATCATTTCTTATAGCACAATAGTATACCACAACTTGTTCAGCCATTCCCCAATTGATGGCCATCCACTCAATTTCCAATTCTTTAGCACCACAGAAAGTGCTGCTATAAATATTTTTGTACATGTAGGTCCTTTTCCTATTTTTATGATCTCTTTGGGATACAGCCCTAGAAGTGCTACTGCTGGGTCAAAGGGTATGCATATTTTTATAGCCCTTTGGACATAGTTCCAGATTGCTCTCCAAAATGGTTGGATCATTTCACACCTCTACCAGCAGTGCATTAGTGTTCCAATTTTCCCACATCTTCTCCAGCATTTATCATTTACTTGTTTTGTCATGTTGGCCAATCTGATAGGTGTGATGTGGGACCACAGAGTTGTTTTTAATTTGCCTTTCTCTCATCAATAGTGATTTGGAGTTTTTTTTTCGTATGATTGTAGAAGGCTTTAATTTTGTCATCTGAGAACTGCCTGTTCATATCCTTTGACCATTTATCAATTGAAGAGTGACTTGTATTCATAAGATTATTTTTCAAAACTGTCCACAATCTAACACTATCTTACTTTTCATTCTATTTCATACTGCTTCCTATTATTATTATGTATTTTACGTTCCAATCAACTCATCAATTGGCAAACCAAGATTAAGTGCTTACACTTAATTTGCTGTGCAGTAGGGCAGGTACTTTGGGAGTGCTAAGTTTAGTTAACACCTAACTCTTGCATTCCAGGAACTTACAGTCTGGTAAAAGGATAAGAGATGAACCCAGAGAGCTACCATACCCAGTATTATATGATAAAGGCCCTAAGGGAAAAAGTTATTACAACCAGCAGTATCGGGGAATGCTTCCTGTTAGAAGTGATATATGAGTTTGCCTTTAAAGGGTGGTAGTTCAGCAGGTGATCTTGAGCAGAGTCGTGGAAGTATGAGAATGTGTTGCATTTTTAAGGTTGCAAAGTTGACCAGTCTGATTTTAGTGTCATTATGGAAAAATAGTTGGAAAGGTGCCAGATTGTGGAAGACTCTCATTGCCAAAGAGAGACATTTGAACTTTACTCCAAGAATAATAGGGAGACATTGAAGATTTGTGAACTGAGTGACATGAGTAGATATAGTTATTATTGAATGGAGTAGGAAGACCTTTAAGGATGTTGTTGCAATTAACCTGGTGAGGTGATAAGTAACTGAACTGGATAAGTGATAGTGGAAATACACCTAAGTTAGAAATGTTGGAGTTCATTCAGATGGAGTTGAATAGGCTTTGGTAACTTCTATGAAACTCTTTTATCCCCTGACTAAAAGTGATCTCTCTTCTCAAATCTTTTTTATGTGTTCAGCATGTGTTCAGCAACTTATAGTCTCATTGGTTTCAAATTTGCATTAAAGTTGTAAATCTCCAACCAGTGAGACTAAAAGTTTCTTGCAACATTTTGTATTATTTATATGTAGATCTTTTTGCAATGTCTGATATGTAGTAGATAACTCAGCACATCACAGGATCAAAGGATTTTCAAATTGGAATGAATCTCAATAGCTGATTAATCCAGTCCACGCATGAAAAGATACCTGCTGTAACATACCCAGCAAGCGGTCATCCAACTCTTGATTGTGAACCTCTAAGAAGGGAAACCCATTACTTCCTACCCCCAAAACATCCTGTTCAATTTCTGAACAATTATACTTTTCAGGTTCCTTTTTTTTTTCCTGACATCACACCCAGATTTGCCTCTTTGTGACTTCTGCGTATTATTCTTAACTCTGTCTTCTGGGGTCTCAGAGAACAACTGTACTCCCTCTTTCACATGATATCTGTTCAGGCCCTTGAAGACAGCTCTTATATTCCCTCTGATTCTTCAATAGGCTTAATTTCACCCCCAGGTCCTCCATTGGATCCTCATATCACTTGCATTAAAGAGACTCTTTTACCCTCTGTGTAGTGCTTTAAATGCTTTCCAGCTTCTCTGTGCCCTCCCTAAATGGTGGCACCCAGAACTGAATACAGTTATCTTGATTTAGTCTGATCAGGTCAAAGTACAAAGGGACTTTCACCTGTTTATTCTTGTAAGCTGTGCCTCTTAACTACCACTATCACCTAACAGACTGTACTCCATTTTGAACTTGGCTCCATTCACCTATAACACCCTTTTCAGTCCTAATTATTATCAGCTGCTGAACTGCAGACCATTTTACCTCCTTTCTTAAGGATTTGGCACTTGGTTGTTCACTGACAATGTTTGGCAGGCTTCACTATTGAGAGCATTTGTGTCCAAATTGATATACATCTGAACCGCCAAATGTATTAGCCTGCTTAACTGTCATGGCTTATACCTTCACCCCATGTCAGGGCAAATAACACCTCAGTTCCCATTGACATCCCAAATGGCCAAATACATATTCCTAAACTCTGGAATTTCCCTTTGTATTCGTAATTGCTTATCCCTTCATTTTTTTCTTCTTCTTCTTTGCTTCTCCTAAGCCTGTTTTTCATCATTGTCATTGTCAATCCTCCTCTGTCTTTTCTTAGCCTATTTCCCTTATGTTACTAGTCCTACATTCTGGGACCAATAGAACATTACAGACCCTTTTTACCAAATGACAGACTTTTAAATATTGAATACTGTTGTCTTGCCACTTTCCTCTGTCCCCCACCAAGTCTTTTTACACTTACTCACTTCAGTTCCTTCATCTAATCCTCATAGAGCATGACCTCAAAGTAAAAATGCATGTGCTTAATAAATGTTCATCGAATTGCATTGAATGTTTGTGATTTTTCTTACTCTTTCTCAGATACTCAAGATGACAAAGAAAGGGTTAAAAAATACAGCACATTTATCCGTACACTTCCAGGGGTCAACAGGGCGACTTTGGCAGCTATAATTGAGCACCTTTACAGGTCAGTATATTTGAAAACTTTTTATACACCTTCATCAGTAGATAGTTTTCAGTGCATTTGTTTTTCAGCTCTACTGGTGTGATCAAAGGCCTGCCTGTCAGAAGCTTTCAACATGGTTGGTTAAATACTCCTCCTTAGTATATAGTCTTAGAGAATTTAATGAGGCTGAGGCAGATTAAAAGACTTGCCAGTAGTCACAGGAATAATTCAGGGCCATAGGTAGAATAGGTTTTCCTGATTCCTAAGCCCTCCATCCACTGACATTACCTTACCCTCCTGTTTCTTTGTCTCAGTCAATCTCTTTTGCCATGTAAAGTCCATCTTTGTAGTCTTCTGATAGAATTGCCATTTTTGAGCTATATACAGTGATGTTAGTCGTAATTACAAAATTAAACTTTGATGAGAAGGCTCTTTTTGGAGTTCTGAGTAGAGTGCTTTCTAACATTTTAAGTGCCATATGGCGAACTGTTATATGATTATCTTAGCCTAACAATCCGGCCAATCGGTGTTTGAGTCACAAGCTGGCAGAATTGACTGAGAGGGCTAGAGTTGTTTATTGAAGGATACACAGAATCAAATGGAAATCAGCAGTTCTACTTCGCATTCCCTGCTAGTCCTGAAGTGGCAGCTCTATCCATCACAGCTGACTCTAAGCTTCAGTTTCCAGCACTCCAAGGTATACTGAGGGGCTCCATTAATCAACTCTGATTGACATCGTGTAAGACATTGCCCTAACATTGAGCAAGCCCTTCTTCCCTTTAGGGAGAAATTTTTACCCCCTGAGGCAGGGCTGGAAAGAAAAAACATATATAGGTAGTACTCTTATGATATATGTCCTAGGACTGTCTTGTACAAAGTACCTTGGGAAGCAGTAAGCCCAGAGAAACCTGTGACAAGAGGGAAATTACAGGTCTGGAGGGATCTTAAGAATGTGAGGTGAATGGTATGTGCATGTTATACTGGGGATTATGGATTCAATTCTTTGGGACCAATCATTGGACTACTAATCTTTTGTGCAATACAGTGACACACATATACACACTCACAAAGACATACATACACATATGTGAATACATATACATGTACACATGCACATACAACTTCGTTGTTATAGAGGACCTACCAAAAGGAAACTTCTATGTGTGGCAGATCAGCAGTATAACTCATAGTATTAGAGAGCTAATATAGAAAAACTAAATGACTAAATGACTTGCCCAGGGCTTCCCATGTCAGCATGTCAGAAGTTGGACTTGAACCCAGGTCTTTCAGATGCCAACGCCAGCTCTTTATCCATTACATCAGGCTGCCTTACAACAAAAAGAATGATGATTATAAAAACAGTTCTATGTAGTCAGTTCATTTAGGCAGCTATTGGGTAGTTAGAGAACAGATAGAGAAAGAAAAATGCAGCATGCAACCTGTATCCTCAGAGTCATGTATCATGAGATCATAGACCTAGTGCTGAAAGGGACCTCAGAAGTGATATATTTCCACCCTCCCATTTTATGGATGAGAAAAATGAAGCCCAGAGATGTTAAGCAGTTGCCTCAAGGTCACATAATAATGGGCTATATTTGTCTAATTTTGTAGCTTTATGTATAAACTGGTGTTTCTAGCATAATTAAAATTCACTCTAAGACTCTCATGGTTACCTCATTGGCCTTTCTTGCAAAAACTTAAAATGCTCCTGGTTGCTGTTTGAACCAGAAAGCAGAGATCCATTTCCCTTAAGGAGATTTAGTCTCCAGGTGTGTAACCATGATTGCTCACCAATACATCTAAACTTACAGTGATGGCTAGCTGTTCACACTGCTTTGTGAAAGTCTGTCTTCATGTTCATGGGACTACCTCTCTGCTTGTGAAAACAACAAGCTGACCTTCTTTCTCACTAATCAGGAAGTGCTGATAATAGACTCATCGATGGAAGGTGCATTATAGATCGTCTAGTTGCCAGCCCTCAACTTATAGTTGAGGAAATTGAGACATAAGAGGGGAAATAATTTGCCTAAGGGTCACACAAGTAGTAATCAACAGAAAAGAATAGAACCCAAATGATCTAACTTAAAACCCAGTGTTCTTTCTGCTGTCATAGGCTGCCTGTATATGAGTTTATTCTATTGAATGCCTGTTCCCATTTTTTAATTGCATTTCCCCTCTAGCTGCTCTCACCACTTCTCTGCAGATGTAAGCTGGCAGTTCTAATTTTATAATGCAAGGCAACCAGAAAGTAATCTGCAACTGAGTTTGCTTTTTTTTTAAATACATGTAACTTTTCAAGGATATGGCTTTCATCCGTGTCCATATGTTGGAAAGTGTAAATAATTGTATGTGTCAGATTATTTACACAAAAAGAAAACTTTAATGTCGTATGGTCTTGAAATATTATTTGAATCATTTGTGGTGGTTTACGTTTTTACTTGTGTGTCTTGTCTCCTCAACTAGATTGTAAAATGTTTTTTGTAACATCTAGATTTGTGAAGTCTTTGGCATACAGGATCATGTTTCATAGCATTTTGTGTGCCTCATTTTAATATTTGACAGTGATTGTTGTTGAAAGAAACCACAGTGAATTTCATCTTTCTAGAAGTTTTATTGAGGTAGTGTCAAAGTGTTGTGTGTCTTAATTGGACATATTTATCTTTAACAGGGTTCAGAAATGCTCAGAGATCAACCAGATGAACTCTCACAGTTTAGCTATGGTATTTTCATCCTATTTGTTTCAAACTAAAGGACAAACTAGTGAAGAAGTAAATGTAATTGAAGACCTAATTAACTATTATGTTGAAGTGTTTGAGGTAAATATACATACACTATTTAAATTTAGAGAATAATTTTGATGGTCCTGTTTGTAATCTGGAAATTTGGTTGTGATTGTGGTATGTTTCACATCTCTGACAGAGCAATCTTTATGAATCTTTTTTTTTTTTTACAAATTGAGTGTATTTTCTCAAAGTTGGCAGAATTAAACTCTTTAAAACTATGGCCATTCATTTAAATTCAGGAAGGTTTTAGAATTTCCTTGCCATCTGGCATACATTGGACAGAATAATTCTACTTAGAGATTTTCTCTGATTAAATATGTGTGCATTAGATGTCTGGTAAATGTGTGGAATGAGTGAATTTTATAAAATGAGTAATAAATGTCACCCTATTTAATTATGGTGTTGATTACAATTTATACTTTTTTTTCTTATGACCCCTATTGGAAACAAGATACAAAAACATTTGTAAGATTTTTAAATTTGGCATATTATAAAATAAAATTGCAATCTTTGATCAGAACGTTAACACTACAGTATTGTGAATCTAATTGGAACACCATATGGAATCATTTTTTCATGAAATTACTGTAAATTTCCTATTAAGAAGAACATAAGGTATTATTAAGAATAAATCCTATAGCAACACATTTTATTTTAGTTATCCGGGAGTGCACTTTATAGTTTCAGAGGTGTTTTATGCTTCTTGGTTTTCCTTTGTATTTCTTTTTCACACAGATAGATACATAGATATCATTTGATCCAGTAATTCAATATTGTTTCTAGTGGAAGGCCTGTGGATAAAAGCAAAAAGAAGTAGGAAATCAGTATTTTTAGGTATCATGCCTTGTTACTGTTTCTGGCTAGTTAAATGCTAAGAAAATGAATGGTTAAAATGAAGCTTTGTTATGATCTTATATATCACAACAATAAAAATTATGGAAATTTCATATACACTTCTTTCAAATTGAGAATTTGAAATTGGGGTGTCCTAAAACCTTTACAAAACATGAATCTAGTCTCCATGGTTAGCCAACTACTTTACTTATTGCTAAGTGTCTTTACAATATCATGTCGTTTGTCAAAAGCATCAGTAGCCTGAAGAAGTATATAGAACGAGTATAAATTATTTTTCTGGACTTCTTTGAAACCTTATTACTCTGGTGGCTTGATTCTAGCTTTGGTTTTTGAACCCTTTCCAATTGAAATGGCTGCTCTAAATTTTTTTAGCTTGATTGTTTTTTACTAGATAAAATTCCTGAAGAATTATTCAATTGATAGCCAATGTGGCTATTTTTATTATCCATGAATGAAAATTATCTGATTTATGTTTTCAACAGGTTAAAGAAGATCAAGTCAGGCAAATGGATATAGAGAACAGCTTTATTACTAAGTGGAAAGATACTCAAGTAAGTAGTAGTAACCAGATATGCAATAATTATTACCTTCATTAAGATTTTTAGGTGTTTTTGTTTTCAAATTTTCTTTGCTTCAGAAAGTAATTTAGATCAAAAAATGTGTTTGTTTTTTCTATAGATTCATGCAATGACATATGCCTATGGAGAACTTGAATTTATTACTGCAAATCTTGCAAATCTAAAGGTTAGAATGTCTGAGAAATTTTATGAACAACTTAAGTGTAAAGAAAGGTTTTGAGAGAGTGTCAGTGAAAACAGTGACTTGAACATTATCACACTTACATTACAGGGTTTAATTATTAAATTGTAGCATGAATTAGACAACATCAATTATTTTCCCCCTGCTTTTACTGTAATTGTTTCCAAATTATTTCATTAAGAACACTATGATTTCCCTTACTTTACAGAGATAACAACTTACTTTTTCCAAAAATTTTCTTTTTTAAATCCTCTCCTCTGTGGAAATCTTTTTATTTTTATCAGAATCAACCTCAGATTAGTATCAGTACCTCTATTCACATAGCATCTTGTATTTACCAAATAAATCTTGCTTTTGTATATTGTATGTAAGTATAGTATTGTAGTTCTATAAATCTTTTGGAAGTTTGTTGTTAATAAACATTAATATATTAACCAATTAATTATATTAATAACTTAATGCGAAGAATAGCAATACACAATGAAGACTATAAAATCGAGCTCTTTAATTCATTTAAAAATAAAACAAAATATCCTACTATATTCTTTACTGGATAGGTTCTAGGCTCATGAAATCATTTATTATGAAAGAGGTCATGAGGTCAAGATGCTTTTCTACAACCAGCTTGCATGCTCCAAGACTGCTGTAGCCTTTTTGAATGTAATCTCAAGGAATTCATGCAGTTTCTTAAAGGATTCATTTCAGCTCTGGAAGAATATGCCTCATTGTCAATTCTGGAAACACTAAACTTTTTGATTTTGATTTGTTTATAAAAATTTTAATTTAATTTATTAACTAAGAATTTAAGTTTTGGATAAAATAATTGTAACTGAGTACTCGTCTGCCTAGAGTAATATTGTTCAAATTTAATGTGACAATTTATTGTATATTATTTCTTCTATGCATTAACGAACAAGGTCAGTTCTTTCCAATTAAACAGGTTAAAGAACAGGGAAAACAGCATTCTCCAAAGTACAGTATTGTATTATGTTATATTATATTGCATTATGTTATATTTGGACGCACTTAGGAAATACATTATTTCTTCAAATTTTCTGTAATCCATCAAAACCTGTTCTCTAGAATATTTTTATGATATTTCCTATGTCATTCACCTTTTGAATCCTTAAGTTATTCTTCCTTTGGGCTTTATTTTATAAGTAGTTCTGGTGTCTGTTTTAATTTTTAAAATGTATCCTTCCTGCAGACTTGTTTATGCAAACAGTAAAAATCAAAATGTCAGTAGCGTCCTTTTTTTCCCTAATATTTTTCTGACACACCATCTAAAAAGGAAACAACAGCAACAACAGCAACAAGCTTTTCTAAACTTGCTGTCTGAATAATTAAAATTGTTTCTTCAAAGCACATTTTTAACATTTCCCTGGCAAATGTTTCCTTTAGGTTCTTTTCTTTGAAGCAGATTTAACTAGTCATTATTTCTCCATTATGACAATTTTTTTTATGTTGTATTTTTGTGTGAGTTGGCAACATGTTGTAAGGAAATATTTGTGAAAGTATAAGAATATTCCTCATAGCCTTATTTGTGTTCCTATTAGTCTTTTCAGTATTACACTATGCATATAGCCTAATCCTGTACCTTTTCTTTCTCGACTTCCTCTCTCTTTATTATTTATCAGCTATTCCTTTGCAGAATAATCACCAAGATAACTTGTCTCTCTAAGGCTAGCACAGATACTAAATCAAATCCATTAAAAAAGAAAGAGTAGCCTTTTTTTCCCCCTAAAGCCTATATTATCAATCTACCGCATTAATCTACTCCCTTCCATACACTGGAGCCTTGCGATATAAAATTAGATTCAGTATCATTTCCTTTACCATCATTTACTTTTTCCTTCCCTTTTTAGTCATTTATGCTTATTTTTCAACTTTAATTTATGCCCAAATTTCAACTCATTGAATGTACATCCCTTTATAAGAATCTGGAAAGATAATTTTCCATGTGAGTAGATGTTTTTTCTTCTATTTTTGTCATTGATATTAGTCCGTCCTATTGATTAAAATATAATTGTATATGACTCATTTCCTTTCCCTTCACAAAACCTATTATAGTGGAGGTAACTTAAGCTGTTGTGGAAAGCATATTTTGTACCAGAGCATATTCTCCATTTTCTTTTAGGGAGTTCAATCAGTAGGATAAAGCATTGAACTGGAAGCTAAAGGAACCCATGTAATTGTGAATCTGTTCTCAGACTGTTTGTTTTTTCAACTTTTCAGATGGAAAAAATGCTGGATATCAAAGATAGTTTGGCAATCATAAACATGAGTCCTACCTCAAGAGAATTAAGATAATTGAAAAATGGTTAAAATGAGTTCAGTTTTTGTGGAATATTTACTATGAACAATTATTTATTATCACGTGGGTATTGTACATCTTTCTGTATATGTTTCCTTTAGGTTTCACAAGCTGGAGATTTGCTCATTGAAGTATATGTTGAAAGAAAAGAACCTGACTGTAGTATCATAATAAGAGTGAGTATCTTTAAGTGATATAAAAACTACTATTTCATATTCATTAAGAGTGACTGAAATTTTCCTAAATTTCTGATAAAAGCACATTTTAACAAATGTTTTAGAACTAAAGCCTGATTTGCTTCCAGGGTCATCAATCTCTGTAGTTCTTATTTGAAGTCTAGCATGGTTCTGTCATTAAAGGATTCTGGTAGAATCATACTTCTAGAGCTGGAAAGGATCATCAGGATTTTATATGGTTTGGGGAGAGGAATGAATTTTTTTTGTGTTTACCATCGTTTCCCAGGTCATAGCAAATATTACTGAATAACTGAATTTTAGTGCGGTGAAAAGATTTTAGAGATAAACTAGTTTCTGTATTAGATGGTAAACTCCATGGGGACAAAGATTGTTCTGGATTTCCATGACATTCTCAAACCTCTAATGCTTTCTCCCCCTATCTTCTCTTAACTGAGAACTTTGCCTCACGCTTTACAGAAAAAAATTGAAGCCATTTGCCATGAACTCCCTCTTCTCTCTTTCATTTCCTATCACTCAGGCGCCTTCTGTCACTTCCTCCTTCACCATTGTCTCACATGATGAAATGGCCATACTCTTTACGCAAGGCTAAGCCTCCAACTTGTTCAGGCTTCCCCATTCCATCCAGTCTCTCCAACAGATTGCTCCCTCTGTCAGTTCCACTGTTTCATTTACTTTTAATTTCTTCCTGTGTACAGGCTTATTCTTTACTGCCTACAAACATGCCTGTACCTCCCTGTCCTGAAAAAGCCCTCATTTGATCTTCTATCGCTGCTAACTATTGTCCTATATCCCTTTTTCCCTTTGTAGCAAAACTCAAAAAGGCATCGACAGTAGGTGCTTCCACTTGCTTTTCTCTCACTTCCTTTTTTACCCCTTAGAATTCAGATTATGTCCTTATCATTCCACCAAAACTGTTCTCTCTAAAGTTACAAATGATCTCTTAGTTGTTAAATCCAATGGCCTTTTCTCAGTCCTCTTTCTCCTTGACTGCTCTGCAGCTTTCGACATTGTTAATCCCTCTCTCCTCCTATATACTCTCGTCTTCCTTAGTTTTTCGTACACCACTCCCTACTAGCTTACCTAACCATTTCTTCTCAGTCTTCTTTGCTGGATCCTCTTCTGGGTCACACCCTGTAACCTTAGGTATCTCTCAATCTTCTGATATGGGCCTTCTCTCCTCCCCTCCCCTTCTCTATTCTTCTCTTCTCTTCTCAATTAAACCTCAGAGATCATCTGATCTATTCCTCTCATCTTAGAGCAAAAGAAATTGCTTTTGTGGGTGTACATGAATTACTTGCTGTTTTCAATTTGATCATCTATAGAATCAGAGTTGAAAGCTTGGAGGATAATTTTTTGATCTGTAGCCATTATCACTCCAGTTTTTTGTAAGCCCACTTTTCCCTCTCCCACCTGTTTAAGCCCTCCTGAAAAAGGTGACAATTGTATTGTTGCTTGTGTATCATTAGTTGAGTACAGTCATTTAAATGATCTTTCTCTTCTTATTTCTGAGTGCTACAGACTATCTTATTGTCTTGGGTGCTGAGATTTTAAAGTTCATAGTTCAATTTAATTGAGGTTTTGTTTTCCCCTTAAACTTAATATAACCACATTTCTAGAAAGTAAACATCTTTGGACAGGATATAATATGCACTTACATTAAATTCCACCAGTGACAAAAAAAATGTGGGAGTAACACCTACTGTTTTGTAACTTACCCACTCACATATGTATGTATGGAATATGTTAATATTCATTAATGTGGTATAAATAGAAATGATTAAGCTAAAAGACCTCAACCCCAACACTCCAAGTAACATAGTTCAACAAGAAAATGCACATTATTCTGTAGTTAATAAAATTTATCTCTAGAAAAATCAAATTTCTTCACTTCATATTTATTTTTCATTATAACTGAATTGCATCTGCTGTTTGCCAGCTTTAGTTTGGGGCTGGTAACAACCCTCAGTTGAGCAGCCTAGTCTCTCTGAAGGAATGCACATTTGTGGGAGTGCCTGAGGCTTTGGCACTTCACAAGAGCAAACCCCAAGGATAATTCAGTGGACTCCTTACTGTCTCCTGGTGCTCTTATCCTCGCATTTATTGGCAGACACCCCTCTGTCATTTCCCATAAAAAGAAGTGTCACTGAGTGTTTTAACCCTGGGGTGTTCTGGCTTGCTCTGCTTGGACTCAACTGCTTCATGACAGGCACCATCAAAGAGCTATGTAAAGCTAGACTGTTTTCTACTAAATTGAAAAGCCTAAAGCTGTTTCTTCTTGGGGCTGTTGGAGTATGCTTGGACAGAATAAGCTTATTCATGTCCAGGCAAATTGACCATTCTTTAGAACATCTGGATAGTGGTGTGCCCGGATGAGAATACTTATTTGTTCCATCTTTCTGTATATAAAAGCATAATATACCTGCATATTATACATATCTGAGAATGCCTTATATTTCCAAAGTAAAAAAAAAAATCTCATGCTTCTATTTTCTCCAGAAGAAAATAACAAGAAAGTTTATATTTATAGAAATAAAATTGATTTAAAAACAACAGCAGCAACACATTTGAGGAAGAACTGGGAAACCAGAAATGGGTCATTGGTGTTCTAATACAGCCTTACTAATCCACCTGTTGTTATGATCTGACAAAAATGCTGCTTATCTTCTAGATATCACCTGTAATGGAAGCAGAAGAATTGACAAATGACATATTAGCAATAAAGAATATCATCCCTGCCAAAGGGGATATATGGGCTACATTTGAAGTCATTGAAAATGAAGAACTTGGTGAGCAAATTCTGTGGTATTTATGGCATTCCAATGAAGGAATTAGCATTCTCTTTGTGTGTTGTCTTACTTAGTGGCGATCGTTTTTTATTTTATTTTTTTTTAGATGGTAAATCTTTTGCGAAGTTGATTCCATGCCTTCATGGAAAATGTCTTGAGTATTATTAGGTGGACTACCATCTACCATTTTTTTTTAGTTGAAGCAGTTTGATGAGTTTAGTGACTACAAAACTTGTATAGTAGCTACAGTCTTACATGTTGTTCTTTCTTTTTTTTAACTATATGTTTTTTCAATCAGTAAAATTCTCCCTTCTTTCCCTTATTTTGCAAATATTTACAAGCAAGGGAGGGATAGATAGATTTATAGATAAAAGCATTTCCATGTTGGCCATCTCCCCCCCCCAAAAAAAAAGATGTATATGTGTGCGTGTATATGCACATATACATATGTGTGTGTATGTAAACATATTAGTCCTCTAGAATCACAACTAGTCATCATACTAATTAAAGTTCCTAATGCTTTCAAAGTTGTTTGTCTATACTGTATTATTGTCATTGTATAAATAGTTCTTCTGATTCTATTCACTCTACATCAGATCATGTAAGTCGAATTCTCAAGTTTCTCTGAAACCATCCCGTTATTTTCTTACAGCACAGTAGTGTTACTTCATATCCCTATACTACACTTGTTCAGCCATGGCCCGATAGATGGACACACCCTCAGATTCTCATTCTTTGCCACCTCCAAAAGAACTAATCATGCTTTTGTACATGTGTAGAGTTTGTTTTCCTTAGGACTAATTCCTTCCTTAGTCTACTCTATGTCTAATTCCCCCTTCTTCCCTTTCCTTCCTATTTCCTTCTTGAGTAAAATGTATTCTGAACCCAACCTATAGGGGGGTGTGTGTGTGTGTGTGTGTGTGTGTATGTATTCTTCCAAGTGTCAGATATTTATCTTCTTCCTTGTACATATAGATATCTGCTTGCATACCTGACTAGTGAGATAAATGTCCCTAACTTTCCTTTTCTTTCCCCCACCCCTTACTGTATTCCACTTTCCATGTCTTCTCTTTCTTCTCTTAAAATCATCAAAACATCACAGAATACTTCCACAATTTAACTAAACTCTCTTTGTAACCTGTGTTGATTATAGGCTTCATAGGGAACACATACATTATCTCCTTATATTAAAAGTAAGTAATTTATTCTTGTTTAGTATTTTACAATTATTTATTTGTGGTTACTTTTATATCTTTCCTTTGACTCTTGTGTTTGAATTTCAAAATTCTACACAGAGATGGTCTTTTCATCAGGAATGCTTGGGAGTCCTCTTTCATTAAAGGTCCATTTTTCTCCAAACTCTGCTTTTTTATGCCGGTGGATGATACATCATTTATGTCTTTACCGTGGATTCTCAGCACATAAATTATCTTTTTTTGTCTGCATGCAATGTTTTTCTTTGACCTAGGAGAGCTCTAAATTTTATCTATGAAGTCCTTGGAAGTTTTATTTTGGGATTCCTTTCAGGGGTGGCCAGTAGGTTCTGTTTTTACCTTGCCCTCTTGTTCTTTTAAAAATTTTAGAAATATAATGTCTAGGCTATTTTTGGTCATGGTGTTCCAGTAGTTCAGTGAGTCTTAATTTTTTTCACCTCTATGTGTCTTCCAAGTTATGTTGTTGTTGTTGTTGTTACGAACTACCTAATATTGTCTTCTATATTTTCCTTTTTTTTAACTTTATTTTAAAATATCTTTTTGATTCATGGAGTCATTTGCTTCTTTTTGTTCCATTCAGATTTTCAGGAAGATTATTGCTTGGGCAAGGTTTTGTTTCTCTTGTGCAAAGCTATTAATTTGCTCTCTGATTCTTTCTTCAATAGCTCTTAGTCCTTTTCCACTTTCTTTTCCTCAAGAACTAGCATTTCATTAATAAATGTTTATTTTGAATTCTTGCTTCATCTGCTCTAGGAATTCTAAGTGAATTTGTATTTATGCTGTGTTTTTTTCTTTGCGACTCTGCTGACCCGAGGTCAGAATCTGAACTTAGATACTTCCTAGCTGTATGAACCTGGGCAAGTTACTCAAACTCTATCTGCCTCTGTTTCTTCAACTGTAAAATGAGGATAGTAATAGTTAGGGTTGTTGTAAGGATCAAATCAAAAAACTAAGCACAGCACCTACCACATAGTTTGGTGCTTAATACTTATTTTGTTCCTTTTTTCCTGAACCCAAAGAAATGCAGTTTTACAAAATGTAGCATATGTGTCAGACTTTACTCTGACTTTGCTTTGTCTTTCTTATATCAGATTCCATGTAGGGGTCTTCACCTATATAATCAAAATCTCCTGGTAGATTTCAAAGACTGATCTAATGAATGTCCAAACTACTTGTCCTGGCCCTGGCCCTCAGTCTCCTTGTTTAGGGTTCTGGGATTTTCTTTGGGGAAGAGAATGAAGCCAGCACAAAAGATTGTAGGTCCCCAGTCTGAGCTGTTCCTGAGTTCTTGAGCAAACACTGTACTTAATAGCCAATGCAATATGCATGATGCTAACAAATGACAAATTTAATGACAACTGAATTCCAAATCTGGCATGTTTAGATGTTGGATCTCCTCCGAGAGGGACATAAAGAGAAATAGAAGATATTTTTTAATTGTCTAAGTACTTTTGGCATGGTACTAGGGAAGCAACAAAGACATTTGTGATTGTTAGCTTATTTTTAAGACTTATTCTCTGCATGTACTGTCTGATCTTCCAGAATATTGAAAGCTTTTTTTCCCATCAACATATGAAAAACTGAATGAAGTAGAAAAGAAGAGAAAAGGAATAAATAGATAATTAGGAAAAAAAGAAAGTGGGAATTATTACTTTTTGTGGATTTAAAGGTAATTAAAAAAAATTCAAGTTCCTTAAAATTTACAGAGTTTTCCTCATAACAAATGTATGATGTAGTTGGTACAAATAATTTTATATGTATTATGCAAATAAGAAAAATGAGGTCCCAAATGCAAAAATACAGTTACATAAGATTACAGTATATCATAGAGTTATATTTTCCATTATAATATTCCAACTCAAATCTTTTGACTCTGTGACCAAGAATATTTGTACTTTAGGACATTAGTCTTAAGTCAGGAGGAAGGATGAAATTAAAAGAATACTGATATACTATTTTAAAGTATCTTAAAACACATACAGTATTTAAACATTTTGCCAGTTTCCTCCATAGGAGTAATTCAATTAGATTAATCACTTAGAATTCTGTTATTATGAAAGGACTGGACTAGTACCTAAGGTATTCATAGTATTCTGAAATGAAGATTTTTCTGAGCAGAATCTACATTTAGATTTTAGTGTTATTTATTTTATTTTAGTATTGTGTATTTTATTTTAGTATTAGAATTTATTTTAGTGTTAGAATAATTCTATATTTCTTTAAAATTATTAAATATGATTATAATGTAAAATTGATATATAATAGAAATTACTAAATAAATATGTGTGTTTATCAAGCATAAAAAATGAATCTATATGATTTCTCAATATCTTGTTGATTTTCTAATATATATTATTTCATATTAAAAGACATTTCCCCTTTGTTGAAAGTACTTCCTTGGAAAAGTTGGAATTGGTAAAGATTTCAAATATCATCTAGTGTAATCTCACTCTTCCCTTTTTGTTGGGCAAAACTCTTTTCATCAAATCTTTCTTGATCCAATCCTTTAATAAAAGTGATCTTTCTTGCATCAAATGTTTCTTCTTAAAGCATTTTCAATCTAGTTTGTACCTCTAATATTTTCTCAGCATTATACATTTTAATATACATGGCATATCCTCATTATGTGACTGTAGTTTCTTTGAGGGCATTTACTATGCCCTTTCTCGTCTTTGTTTTCTCAGAACTGGTATATTGCTTAACATATAGCAAGTATTTAATAAATATTTGTTACCTGTTATATGTTATATATGTGTTGTGTATAGCTATAGATATTATGGATATTGTTATGTGTATATATATATGTGTGTGTATATATATATATATATATATATTTATATATTTATATATGTTATACCTCCTTTTGATTTTAAGTTAAAAGCACAAATTCTAGGTTGTTTCTGTTATTCCTAAGTGATCCAGAAACAAAATTAAACAAAACAAAACAAAAAACAAATGAACAAACTACATAGGATGTGCTTATTGAAGTATGATGAGCAATTTTTTAAAGTCAGCTTTCGTATTATTAGTTTTCTTTCTTTTTTTTCTTTCTTGAGTTACTGGAGTCAGCTATTTTATGGTGAACATCTCCATACCTAACTGGTCCTCAAGAAACACTAAATCTTTTTCATCACTATTTTAACATCGTTATTTTTCCAGTGCTATGTGAGCTGAAGGTCATGGAGCTATGAAATCTTCAAAGAAATGAAATTTAAAATCACCCACAGGCTATTGGAAAGATGCATGGGTGGTAAATGTGAGCAGGTTGCAAGAGGGAAGAAATGAAGAATTATAAAGGAGAGGAGAAGTAAAATAAAAATAAAGGAGAAGTAAAATAAAATTTTAAAAATATCAGCTCGTCACATGGCAAGAGTATGGTATAACTGTTGGATATCCCACAGTTTTTCACTGATTTCCTCTCACTATTAAAATAAATTGAAGAAATCTACTTATTGAGAAATACCAGCATTGATCAATCAATCAGTAAACATTTATTAAGCACCTACTATATGCCAGGCACTTTGCTAAACATTGATGAAATCATAAATCCATTTGAGTTGTCTTCTTTCTGTAAATTAGAATACTTCATAACATTCCAAGTTATATTTTATGATGTTCTTATTTTAACAGATGAAAATAATATTGGTGATCGATTATTTTGAGATATATTAAAGTTTCTTACATTTTTAAATTGTGAGGTGATGACTTTGGGTTTCCAGAGGCCATGACAAAATCTGTATCAGGTTCAAGCAGCCTATAAAGGTTTCAATATATGGCCCAAACAGTAAGCTAAATCAGCTTTTGAGTACCCAGCCTAGCTAAGTATTGTGAATTTAGTCATAAGTAGTCTGGCCTTTTGGTGATAGTTCTTTGGCCACGGCAACCCATGAGATAAGTACTGTAGCATACTTCAATAACAGCATTTATGTTTATGTAGTATACACTTCTGATTTGCTTAAAATGTCAAGTTCTTTCTCTAAATCTACTTTTTTTTTTAATGAGTCTTTACAAAAGTGTAAAGGAGACATTTTACTCAGTATTGAATAAAAGCTACCATTAAGCTCATTTCTTTTTGCCACTATGTCAACACTGTAAGGCTATTTGGTCATTTCCAATGACTAGTTTTTTGATCACTCACACTGTATCACATTCTATGCAATGATCATATTTTAGAATTTCATATTGGTTGATTAATGGCAATATGTAATTTAAACATTTCATTATTACCAGTAAAAAGTGACTGGACAACATTTATGGCCCAGGTGTTCATATTGTAGATTAAAAGTATATAAGTTGGTTAGAATGTTTTATTCATTACTGCACAAAAATATTATTTTAAAATTATTGAGGTTACATGTGTAACAGGAAAAATTATGAAATGCGATTTATATAGAAAATAAGAGGGTATAGATGAACAATGGTGGTCTTTATTTAAACTCTTTTTTATCTGTCATTTCCAAGTGATTATCCATAGATACCTCACTTGTAAGAAAAGGCACAATTAAGCAAGGAGAAAAAAATCAACACATGCCTCATTTCATGCCTATAGTCTTGCAACTTTCTGCAGAAAGGAGGGAGACAAATTCACCATTAATCAGTCCTCTGAAATCACAGTTTGTCTCTAGGTTCATTACAGTTCTGATAGAGTTTCAGGGTTTTTTTTTTCTTTAAATTATTGTGATCATTGTGTGAATGGCCCTTATCACTATAGATCAAATTATACAAATTTCCCCATGCATTTCAATACCTCATTTGTTATTTCTTACAGAGTAATAATGTTCCATTGCATTCAGGTGCCATAAAATTTGGAGCATTACAACCAGTGGGCATGATAAAATTCTTTTAAATTTAAAGCTCTCTTATACAATTAAAATATTTATAGTACTGTAGGGTATATATAGGTCTCCAGAAATTCATAAATCCTTTAAAGACTGAAGGGAGGTACATTGATACATATAACGTGTATACATATGTGTTTGCAATCAGTATTTATCCTATTGCATTGTTATTTGTCATTGATTATTTACTTTTTGAGAGATAGCCAGATAGTGCAGTGGATAGAACATTGGACCTGGAGTCAGGAAAACCTGAGTTCAGATTCAACCTCAGATACCTACTTGCTTTGTGACCCTGGTCAACTCACTTAACTTCTGTTGAACTCACTTTTCTCATCTGTAAAATAGGTATGATAGTATGATAGTAATAGCACCTACCAATAAAGGGTGTTAAGAGGAAAAAATAAGATAATATTTGTAAAGCACTTTGTAGACATTGAAGTGATATGTAACTGCTAGTTATTGATAACATTCTGAGTCATTGTTTTACCTTTTCCTGTTTTTTTTTTCCCCAGAGCGCCCACTTCACTATACTGAGAATGTGCTAGAACAAGTACTTCAGTGGAGTTCATTAGCGGAGCCTGGCACTGCATACTTAGTGGTGAAGAGATTCCTAACCATGGATATAATTAAACACTACAATGGTATGTGGCATTGCTTCACTTCCAGTTTTTATAGAACATGCGAGATGGGTGGTATTTTGTTACTGAATCCCCAGAGCTTCCCCATCCACATCTGCAGCTCTTTTACATGAAAAGAAGAATGGCAAGAGACACCAACACCAGTGAACACTTTCATATTTGGAATTGTGCCTTTTAAATAAAACATAAGTACTATTTACCAAGAAATGTACTTAAAGAAGCCAGATTTTTTGTTTATTTTCAAAACAGTTGCAAACAGATATCTTTAGCTGAAATTTATGATCAGATTATTTATCCTTTACATTGATGTACAACTGAGTTGTTTTTTTTTAATAGTGATGCCTTTCAAAAACGTCTTTGACCAAATTTTAAAAATAATCTCTGAGCTTAGGAGTTTTCCCCTTAATTGTGCCTTACATCCACAAGAATTCTGTAAATATTTCCTTTGTGGGTGTGCTTTGTACTTTTGGGGGCAGTTAGATAATTCAGTTTACTTTGTCTTTGTCTTGGTAAATGCCTTCTGAATCAATCACAGTGACCACCTACTCTAGAATTACTGCCCTATTCATTCTATCCTATACACCTTGAAATTGAGATCTAAAAGGAAAATAATGAAGCAAATCAAATGTGATTTCTCTGTGAATTTGTTACCAGAAAAACTGGCATCATTGCAGAAATATTTATTGCTCTGAAATAGTACAGAAAAGAAATAATGGTAAGGATTTGTGTGGGTGTGTATTATACAAAAACACACACATACATGCACATGTACATATGTATACACATACATATACACATGTATATCTAGATACATGCATATATGTGTGTGTATATACACATGTGTATATGTATGTATCTCTTTGTGTCTGTCTTTCTCTCTATGTATGGTTTTTCTATTCTGTCTTGAAGAGAAATCAGCAGAGCTAGTAAACAAGAAAAGTTGGTTGTAACTAAATTTTATTTTAATAATAAAATAGCCTGTGTTAGCAGTTCCACAAAAATCTGATGCTTATTTGCAAAGTTTATATAAACTAGCAAATTTCCCTACCACTTCTACACTCCAGTACCTAGAACATGAACAATATACATCATTAGATATATTATGTGGCTTAAAAAAAAATAAAAACCTGCATGTCGTGCATTTGACTAATTCTCTTAAAGGAGATTTAACAATAGATGCAGGATAAACCTTACAATCTATGCACTCTTTTTTTATGTTGAGTTAGTGTATCTTGTTCACTCAAGTATTTTGGCTAATATGTACACTGTGTTGTTTTAGTGTTTAAATTTGTTCATCTGCTTCTAAATAAACACAGTTTAAGAGGAAAATGTGACAAACAAGTGGAGATTTTAGAATTCTAAGCTCTACATTTCTGCTCAGTCTTCCAAGTTAATGAAGTAACATTCGTTTCCTTTCTGGAAGGAGATGGTGCATCTGTTGGTTTCACTTAAAGTCAATTCCAGTTTTCAAACGGAGCATTTTGTTTCATATATCCTTTCATAACTTTGGTGTCGCTCATGATAAGGAGTTAATTAATCTGATGAGAAACAAAATAATCCTTACATTTCTCCTCTACTAGAAGAGCCCAGCTTCATTTAAATTTTCATTCAGAGTTTGTCATAACTAATCTTACTAGGTCTTAAAATATTACTGTTATTCTTAATGCAGAAGTAAATATTAGTAAATATTATTAGTAAATATTGCTAAAACATTTTCTTTTAGCAATAATATTTGAAATATTTGAAAAACAAGTATATGATAACATATATAAAATTTAGGAATGAACCAAGGTTGGTCATTACAATTAATGTTTACTTGCCTCTTAGCAGTGTTTTCATTTATTTATTTTAGTCCTTTTGTATATTGTTCCGCTTGCATTATACCAGTTCAAGTCTTCCCATGTTTCCCTGAATTCTTATGCTGCTGTTTGTTATGACATGATACCATTGCAGTATGTTTGCGTGTCATAATGTGTTTAGCCATTCCCCTTTTTTGAGCGCATTTTTTGTTTTGATTGTTAATTTTTCGGTGTATATATAGGACCGCTTAGCATGGCATGCCCATATCAGAGAAGGTGCTGTGCTCTATGAGCAAAACAGAATTGAAATAGCTCAAAAGAAATGCAAATTTAGAGAATCCACCCAAATGTTCACATGTGCCCGACCTTTGGTAGAACATTCCAAGCTCGTATTAGTCTTATCAGGCACAGTCATACACATTGAAATTTGACTCTAATGTAATGATGTCATCTTGGTCCTCTTCACGAATAAAGGACAAGAACCAACCAACCAATGGGTTCTTTCTCTTTGACCTTCTTGTAGGATCATTAGGCTAGAAGTATGAGCATATGAGATTTTTCTCATATTATTCCAGATTATTTTCCAGAATGGAGTTTGCTTGTCTTTCTATATTCCCTCCAACAAAGACTTTTTAAAAGCTGGAGGAATTTTAAGTTATGTTCCAAAACTCGGTGTATCTCTATGGGTTCTAATCTTAGTTTCCTACAAATGACATGCTTTTGAATTAAATTTGTATAAGAAAAGAGTACTTCAAACTGGTATTGCTGTTAGCAGAATGTAACTTTGGAAATCGGAGGCAGATGCTATCAGCATATTATAGTATCATTCCATCAGCCTCGGTCTTAATGAAAACTGTATGTTTTATATTCCCCTATGACAACCTCAGTACAAAGAGTTCTGGCAGGTTGAGAAGTCCTAATCTTCAAGGAGAGATCTTTTCTTTGAATTTATTTCTAGTTTTCTGACATTCAGAAAACAATATCAGTGTTTGCCTTTATCTTGACATCTTCTGTTCAGAAAAAGCTTGAAACAAATCCTTATTGAATATCTCATATGTAAAACATTATTGTGCACAGTGTAGTGAATAGAAAGATCAGTTAGCCTGAGTGTCCCCTTCCCAGACTTGGCCATGTCTCTTTTTTCCAACTGGTGTGACAGTGCAGACCACAAAGCAAGGCAATAAATGATCAATAGTGTAGACAGTGTGTTATAGAAATTCATAGGAAAGCAAAAGAATTCCTGATTTCTGAGGAAATTTCTCAAAAGAAACGAAAATTGATTAGGGCCTGAATGTATGAAAAAAGAAGCATAGAGACCCTTTTAGATGGTGGCAGCAATGTAAGCCAATGTGTGAACAACATTTTCCCCCAACCTGCTAAATATGGTCTGTTAGAAATCATGATTGATTTTTGTTAACAAGTCTAATCATACTTGGAATGATAGAATGATGGTGAGAGAGATCAGGAGATACCTCTAATAATACTAATGGTTCTGTGAAGAAGGTGATGGTAACATTAGGTGCTCAGAGTGGCAAGGCTTTGAGTTCCCATTCTGGCCTCTACATTAATAGGGATGACTATGGTATCATGTTATTAAAGTGTTTATGTTTACTTCATGGTTGTTACTATTCAATTTCATTGATCACCAAAGTACCCAAGTGGGGCACCAGAAATATTATCAGGAATCCTACACCCCTGTTTTTATTGGTTAGTGCAAGAGAAGCATGTCTGGCCTTCTCTAGGATTATGTCTGTATGTGACCAGTAGACTGTATGCCACATATCATCCCACTTGAGGGAGCATGCTCTCTAATACCTATGACTTCTCTTCAGATAGAGGCAAGAGTCTTGGGTTTGATTCTTGACTCTAGTACCTATTATCTGTGCAATGCTGAGCAAGTCATTCATTTTCTTTGTGGTTTAGTTTTCTAATCTGCGATCTAAATGATTTGGACTAGAGGATAACTTCTAACTTCAAGTCCATGAACCTGTGATCTTATTAAACTGAAGTATGGCTCCCCCTGTAGCCATTATATAATAAATCAATATACATTTTTTGAGATGATTCTTTTCTGTTATCATTTGTGAATAGGTTCTTTCATGCATTACATACAGATTGAAAAAGTCCCTAATGTGAGTGAAAGCTAGATTCTGTAAACTATTAATAAAATATTGATCATAATTTTTAAAATTTAACTAAAATCTTATCATAAAACAGATATGTTATCAGGGAAATAATCTATGTTTCTTGTTTTCTATCAGATCAATTCTATTTAATTGATATAATTTTCAATATCACATAATCATTTATGGAATAGTACAGTCTGGTTGGTACTGTGAACTGTTCCCTCTCTAGTATGATTCACCTAGAAAAATAACAAAGTAATATATGATTGGCATAGACATGTTTTACTTATAAAGATTATCCAGATGGGTTTTTTTGGCAGGTGTTATTACAAGTTACAATTTAGTTTAGATTTTGCTTATTTGTGGAACTGTCCCATTTTCCTCAGAGATTGGAAAGGCTTCACCAAGAACCAGATGGGCCAATAATGTATTGAGAAATAGGCTTTTATCAAAGTGTTTTGATACCAGAAGGAGGATTATAATGGGAAAGAGGTGAATGCAACTGGGTCTCAGCTTCCAGAGGGGTCAACCACCAGAATCTTGGATGCACCAAGACTTGGCATAGTCAGATGCCATTGATCTTTTTACATTTTTCCTCATTTATATGACGAATGTCTCAATCCTTTGTGTTCTCCACAGCAGGGCAGCTATCACTTCATAGTCATCATTTTTTTTTTAATAGTAAACCTTATCTTTTTTTTTTTTTTGAGTCATGTTATAAGTAAAGGGTACATGACCAGTGAATAGTAAATGCCATTCTCAATTTTTAGTGAGCAAGGAATAGTTTTTAATAGTTTTACAGTAGTTGCTGATAGAAGGTATATCGTAAAGGGCATGACTTTGAAAGAGTTTACACAAAATTTTTGAAGGCACAAAACCAAGAAAAAAGAGTACTGAAGAGTCATCACTGGTAATATCTGCAACATTCTGTCATGTGAGGAATCATTATATCAAAATCTAGTGCTTACTCTCTAATATTAATAACCAATGATGGGGGACCAGGGACTTAGGACGCTGCACCTATTTCCTCTAACTTAGGGGCCATTGGACCACGTTCACTTCTGAGGAATCCTGGCCTCTGATGATAAAAGACCTAGGTTCACTTTTTTCCCCACTCATTGCTTTAAAACTGGAACAAATTATTTAATGCTTAGATTTTGTCTCATATCTAGAGCCTCCCCTTAGTGTGGTAGTAAAAAGGAATACCATGTTTCATATGAATCAGGTGTGGGACAAGTACTGATTTTCTACACAAAATAAGACTCCCCCCACCAAAAGGAAAAAAAAAACAGCACACTGATGGAATGACTTATACAGGATTCAGTAATTTATAACTTGTGTTACTTTCTGCTAGCAGGCTGATGCTTAATCCTTTTCTAAATGTAAAGCACTTCGCAGGAAGTGCTGATGAGTCATTTTACATTTCACCTCACCTATGCTTTGCTTTTCTAAATTGAGCATTTGTTGCCAACACACTAAGAAACATAATTTTCTAAGAAGAAGAAGAAACAACAGAGGAAGTCAGTGAATGTATAGTTTCTATTAGACTCAGTGTCTGAATTTAATTTGGCTTATCCTAGTTTATTTTAACCTTTTCTCATATGGTTGCTGCTTATTTTCAAGGATTTTACTGAATTAAACAAATCCAGAGAATGAGAAATGGGCAAAGCAACAATTAGAATTTTTACAAGATAGATAATCAAATAATCCAATGTGAATGCACGTAGCCAATTAAAAAAAAGTTTATATTTGTAGAAGACTCTAAGATTTATAAACCATCTTATCTTCTCACTTAATTCTTAAATGACCTTTTGAGATAAAACAAATAATGTTTTCCCCATTTTATAGATGAATAAATTGTCTCATAGAAATGAAGTAAATTGCCCTAGGCTCTCTACTTAATAGTCAGAGCTGTGACTTGATCCCAGAGCTTTGAGTTCTAAACCCAGTGCTTTTTGCACCCAACCTATATCTGTGTTGGTCTTTTAATGGTACACATCAAAGTTCATTTAAATAAATAATGTTAATTATTACATTCTCAGTTACTTGTACCACTTCTACTTTTAACTGGTTTGTTACTTGGCCACTAATTTTGATTTTTTTAAAAAAAAGTTCTTATCTTGCAAATTATTGAGCAAAAGAATTATTTTTTTTCCAATATATCTCCTTAAACTCTAAAATATTTTAAAATTTGTCTACTGAATGATATCAACTATCAAAAAGGCAGAGATTTGTAGAAATTTCTGGGGCTATTTTTTAAAGTTATTGACTGAAAACATTGAATAATGCATCTAATCTGGGGAAAAGATGATCTCTGATCATTAATTAATAAAACTGTCAGAGTTTACTAATTACCATTTTTGTTTCATGTCAGGATTAAAAATTGTTACTCTTGAGGAGTCTCATTTCTACCTGGCCACTACAGCTTGATTTTTGACTTCTGAAGAGTTATTTTTTCTTTTACTCTGTTACAGACTTAGCTTTCTCATGGTTATCTTTTTTACTTTTTTCTACAATCTTAAAAAAATGCTAGAAAATCCTCAAGCTCCCCTTTTCTATTTTACAAGAAGCTTTATGAACTTGTCATCTGTAGCACCTAAACAACTGTGCAGCTCATCAGGGTTTAGCTATTTGTGTTATAGCACATGTTGGAGGGAAGCATGATTCTTAGAAAAGTAGACTATTTTCAGTACCAGTGCAGAAGAAGAGAAGGTGATTGTTTTCCTTCATAAAATTTTTCTGAATATGACAGCATCTCATTCAGTCCTTCTCCCAGTGAATGTGGTAGCCACATTGGGGAAATGGTTTTAACTTATTTCCTTTTTTAAGCCTATTATTTCTTGATGCATTTCCAAGAAATATGATGGAATGGAAAGGGGGACTGCCAGGTACTATTTGGAATATCACAGCAGGAATTAGAGAAAAGGATATAGGAAAGAATTAAAAATTCTTAGTGTCAACTGAATAATTTTGTGTTTCAATCCTCTTACATTCATGCTTTGCTCTTCTGAGATCTTGTAATGAGCTTATATTTTTAGATTGCCTCAAATATTTGCTGTTATACATTTAGGAAGGAAAGTATTTCAGCCAGTAATATTCAACAAGTGTGTATTCATGTTAAATATAATAAAAAAGATAAATACTAATATAAATAAAATATAGACTCTCAGAGTTGCAAGGGATCTGAAAGGTTACATAGTGGCTGGAGACCCCCGGATATGGGGAACTCACTATTATCTAACAGTTCAACCCATTACTGCTCCTTAAGAAAGTTTTCATTAAAGAAAGCGGAATTTGAATTTTCTTCGAATTTGTTAAGACATGCCTAAAATCTATCTTATCAGTCTTTCAATTTCAAATCTAACATCTCTGTTCTTGAAACTGATCCTTTTATGGAAGTTTTGACCAGTCTAGTTATCATCTAGTTGTACTCTGGCTTGTTAATGTAGTACTGAAAGTGCAAATCCTAGAAGTACTCTAAATGTAGTCTAACCTTGCTGAACTATCCCAGGCCGTATAGCTATCTATTAATCCGTACTTTGCTTTTTGGCTCCCACATTATAGTGTAAACTCATATTCAGCTTTGAGAGTTCAGTAAGATGCCCAGGTTTCTTCCATAGTAACTATTGTCCAGTAATATCTTCCCCATCCTTTACTTGGCACAATTAAGTGTTTCAAATCTTAAATATGGGACTTTCCATTCCACTGTCTATTAATGATTATTCATAAAAATATATATATATATATATATATTGCTAAGTATATCAGTATATTAGCTACAGATGCTTGATATAGAGAGCTTAATGTTAAAGGAAATGATATAGAGAACTAGATTGGAGTAAAAGAAAGAAAGAGAAAGAAAGAAAGAAAGAAAGAAAGAAAGAAAGAAAGAAAGAAAGAAAGAAAGAAAGAAAGAAAGAAAGAAAGAAAGGCATATTAACAAAGGCTAGCAGCTTTGTAGATCATCTAAACTAGGTAATTATTTTTACATATATTTTTAGGCTGGTCTATGCTTTTCCATATGCTAAATATAAAATGCCTACTATTTGGTTTGATAAATAATAGGTACTGATCTTTTTTTGTTTTTAGATACCCAGGAGTCTTGCTATCAGGAATTGCCTCACTTACTAAATGTTTATTTCATTTATGTTTAATGTAAGGGTGTATCTGGTTCCCTACTGCTCCATCTGAGTCAGCTGTATCTACTTAACCTAGTCTCTGGTTTTTCTATTCTTGTCCTTTTATTGGCGTTTTTTATAATACTTTATGAATTGAAGCTAAAATATTACACTTCAGCATTAGTTATCACCATTATCTATCAGCCTTTCACCTGAAAATTAATTTCAGTACCTCAGATCAAGGGGGATTCATTGTATGAATAAGCTTTCTGTGATGTTAGAGTTCTGGAGTATTATATTATAGAACATGGTATCAAGTTTAAAATGCTCTATATTGAATACATTTGTATACATTTTTGTCTATTTTACAGAGAAGAGTGCAATGGAAAGTGTAAAAGAAGGAGTCTTGAAATTCAAGGAAGAACCTTCTAAAATATTGTCTGGAAATAAATTTCAAGATCGGTACTTTGTTTTGCGAGAAGGCTATCTCTTTCTTTATAAGGATATAAAGGTATTTTATGTTCATTAAATAATGATGGATTTATATGTGTATTATTATTATATATGTATTTTTCCATGTGTATATATTAAATATTGCATTAGTTACCTAATATAGGATATCAGTACTATTAAATTTCACAGTTATTGAATTCACATTAATCAACTTCAGTAAATGACGTTTGAACTAAATTTTTAAGAAGAGACAAAAAAAACCCACTGATAATAATTGGAGATTTTAGCATACTACTACCAGAATATGATAAATCAAAGAAAAAAATTGTAGACAAATAAAAAAGTTGGATATTTATTTATATTTAAGAACTCATAAATTGATCACACTCTAAAGAACTTAGAAATTCAAAAAGGTAAAAGTTATTAATGTTATTCTTACTGACCACACTGTCATTAAAAATAGTGATCAAGGGAGTGAGGGTTGCTAGGTGCTTTCTGTGGATAGGGTACCCAAGCCTGAAGTCAGGAAGACTCATCTTCTTGAGTTAAAATATGACCTCAGGCTCTACTAGCTGTGTGACCCTGGGGAAGTCACTTAGCTCTGTTTGCCTCAGTTTCCTCATCTGTAAAATGAGCTGGAGAAGGAAATGGCAAACTACTCCACTGTCTTTGCTGAGAAAACCCCAAATGGGGTCATGAAGACATCACTGAAAAATGACTGAACAATCAAGGAAGTAGGAAGTAATAAAGGGAAATATGACTAAAGGTTATAAACATGTAGTGAAAATGTGATAAAAAATAACAAATAAAAGAATACAAAGAAATAATGGGAAGACTTAAAATAAGTGATACAGAGTGATGAAAGCAGTCAAAAGAATATTCCATGCAGTTATGTAAATAAATATAACAATAATGGCAACACAAAAATTTGTAGATAAGAGATTAGATTGAAAAGGTTTCTTGGACACAAACAGCAAGTTTTGCTTTTTTGTAAAAGTTTAGAACATTTTTTAAAGTAGTCTATAAATAATAGAATGAATAGAATGATAATGTCTAACATTTATGGTCACTTCATTTTATTTCTTTTATATGTATGTGTGTATATGTACATATATATTCATATGTATATTTTATTTTATTCATTTTATTTTTTTATTTTATTTTTAAATTTTTCATATATACATATTTTTACATTTTATTTATGTATTTATTGTTATATGATATATTATTAATTAATATGTGATATAAATGTTATTTATTTTATATAAACAATATCTAATATAATATTATCATTTATATTATTTTATATTTTATTTATATATGCATATGAATACTTGAACTTATCAATGGAAAGTAAGGATACAAACCAACACAAATAAGTAAAGATAAATAATATGTGGTCAGTGATTTCAAAGAGAAATAACCAATAAGTAATAAAATCTTTTCTTATAGAGAAGATAAAATATGCAAATAATTCATTCATGATTAGATGGAATTCATATATGAAAGTTATAAAGTGCAATCAGAGTATACTATTCCTAGGCTTGAGCTCTTTACTGTCATAGAACTGTACCACTCACCATTCCTTTTATAATTCCCATGTTCTGTAGCTTCTTTGCCTTTCTTTATGCCGCCTCTACACCTCCTTCCCCCAAGCCAGTGATTCTTGAAGTGTGGTCCAGAGAACTGTAGGAGTCTCCATGGTCAAAACTATTTTTACAATAATACTAAGATGTTTTAATTTCCAGTAGGGTAAATATCAGCAGATATTACCCATATGAACAAAAGCTTTTTGGGAATTCTAATTTTTAAGAGTATAAAGGATTCTGAGACAAAAATAAATTTGATAATTGCTATCCCATATTCTACTGATTGTAGATTTGCTCATTTTTTGGAAACAATCCAAATGCTACTTCTTTCATAATGCTTTTCTTGAGATCTTGCTCAGTTAGAAATTAATGATCTTTCTCTCCTTGAGATTTGCACTTCATTATGCACTTATTATCTATTTTCTTTTAATCTTTTTTTTGTGGGTATGCTATATCTCTACAAAATTGGAAACTCAGTGCTGTCTTGTCTGTTTTCACATCTCCTCTAGGACTCAGCAGATTATGAAGCAGCACATTCCATATATTTTTAATATGTGTTTATTGACATGCCTTGAAATGGGAGTTCAGAGTAGAGATGTATTTCTAGCTTGGGGAAATAAGAGAGCTTGATGGAGAAGATGACAGTTGAGAATCTGACTTGAAAGAATCAGAATCCAGGAAGTATACAGTTATGACAAATTTATAGTAATTTTTAATAATAGACTAATCCTTTTAATGGATAAACCCATACTAATTGAAATAATTTATGTAATTTGTTTACTAAAGTCTTACTCTGATGTCTGAGTGTGGTACAGTGATAATCCTGGCTATTTTACTGTAACAAGCACTGGCTGACTCTACTAAGATGGAGATGCTTCGAGCTCAATTGACTGCTTTGAATTCAGCAGATTGGACACATGTCTGTTGTTGAAGGATGAATATAACTGAGTACAAACTGCTCAGTGCCACTTTGGCTGCAGGATAATTAACTTTTCTGGAAGAACTTCTCTCAGCTAGCATTTGTAGATCCTTGATGTACTAAAGTTTAATTAAATTTAAAAGAATATCTCTATCGAAATATTACTTTATTGCTTTCACTGCATTTATTTGACTGTTCCCCTGTTCATACAGAGATAACTCATTATAATATGACATATGTTGATATTTGTTATACTGAGCAAAAATATCTTTGAGAGCTTGTAATACTTTCTTTAAATTAGAACGACCTCAGGGTATTAAAAGAATTTCTATTAAGAACTAAAAATTGAAATGTGTACACTTAGGAGACAAAATCAGTATGCTTGCAACTTTTAAAAATAGGTACCTCAGAAGAATACATGAAGCTTACCATTGTCTCCTAAAACTTGAGTTTTTTTAAAAAAATGATTATTTTTACCAAATAACTTTATTTTCATGGTTTTCCACTTTGATTTCTCACTTGGGATGCTTTGGTTAAAAGGTAATCTCAGGCATAAGTTTTTAAGACATTTCTTCAGTAATCACTCACATATACCTGAAAAGAGTAAAAATAATTATTTTGCTATGTTTTGGGCAATTGCCTTTAATATGTATTTGTATATGTTTAGAAAATAATTTGCTCAAGAAGTAGTAGAAATTACAGAATGAAAAGTTTATTTAAAATGACTATGTTAATTATGGATAATTTATGAATGCTCATTAAAAGCAAATTAGAGTAGTACAGGGAAGAAAATATATTGTGTTATATGCCTTTTTGAACAGGAAGTGTTAATTAGAGCTATCTTTCAACTTAATTTATCTACAAGGTGAAAAAGGTTTCCATGAATATTATCTTTACAGTGTTAATGGTCTGAAAATTGCATATTGCAGTGTGGTCATTAAAAGTGGCAAACTTCTCTGGTCACAAGACCAGTTGTATTAAAATGGTGATTTTCTTGGCTTTGTTAGAAACATATATAGTAGAAGAAATCATGCTTTGTAAATTTCATATCATAGTTTTATTGAAGAAATCCTTGTAGAGGCTCAGTTAACAGATGAAAAATGTTATCTGTACATAAATGCAAAATTCAGTCACTCAACAATCATAAATATTTCTTGATTCATTGATATGAAAGGCTATCAAGACCTCCTTCATTTCTTCCTGTTGCAGAAAATGCCCAAGAGTCCTTCACCCCTACCCCCACTAGCAGGGGCATTTGATCCCCCTTCCTCTTTGTATTGTACTTCCTGTGGTTTTCTTTTTGTTTGTTTTCTTTTTTGTTTTAAGGCAATTGGGGTTAAGTAACTTGCCCAAGGTCACACAGCTAAGAAGTGTCAAGGGTTTGGTCGGAGGCCGGATTTGAACTCAGGTCCTCCTGACTCCAGGGCCAGTGCTCTATCCACTGTGACACCTAGCTGCCCCCTGTAAGTTTTCTTGTGAACTATTAAGGCAGATCTCCTTCATCCTCTACTTTTTCAGTTGATTTTTTTTTAAGCTAAGTAAAGAAATGTACATTAATCCCAGTCACGTTCATTTTCTTAGTTTGAGTTCATTTATTGTTCAAGCTTGCAGAGATCTTTCTGAATTTTCATTTTGTTATTATTAATCATCCTTACGAATTTTGATTTCTTTCACAATTTTATAAGCATAGCTTCTGTGTCTTCTTTCAAGTTGTTGCTAAAACTGTTAGCTTTTTGAGTGCTATACTTCCGCTCCCCCCCCCACAAAAAAAGAGATCCATTATCTCTATGACAAATGGCAGTTTGCAATAGTAATAGAGATCTGAACCCAGAATCAGCAAAGCTCACATCTGTCCTCTAGACAGATTGGCTTTGTGCCTCTGAACAAGTCACTTAGCCTCTGAGTGAATCCACTGGGTTGGTAAAGACTTACTTCACAACATCAGTAATCTGAAAATATGTTTAATAAGAATGGGTGTGTGTGTGTATGTATATGTATACATCCTATATGAGATTGTGCACCGTCTCAGGGAGGGTGGTGGGGAGGAAGGGAGGAAAAAATTTTAAACTCAAAAGCATATGGAAGTGATTGTTGATAAATCAAAATAAATTAATTTAAAAAAATGATTCGACCTGAAACCAAGATTTTCCTTTTGGGAAGATAGAAGAGGGGGCCACTCTATATGTTAAATAAAAAAGACTACTAAGGCCAAAAAAAAAAGACTTCAGTTTTCCTATAGCTGTGAAGTCACTAGTTCAGAACAGCCTCAACAGAAACAGACTGCCCATTTTCTCCTCTAGCAACCATTTCAAATAAAGAAAGTCAATTCAGAAACCAATTCATGTAAAGAAAGGCCCTTAAAGATAAGTGCCTACAAAAAAAGTATCCATTCTAGAATTTTGGCAGGTACCAGTATGAAATTAGTCAGTGTAATTTTTAGAATCTGCATTTTCACTTTTTGAAAATCAGGATATTAACCCATTCATTTCAAATCAAAGAGTATTTTTCAAGCATCATTTTATGCATGGTACTATGTCAGGTGCTTGGAATTCCAAGACAAAATGTTTAATACTATATACTCTCTGGGGTCTTCTGTTCTTCTGAGGAAACAAAGCATCTCCATAGCTAAGTAAGTTAAAAATAATTCTAGAAGGGAGAATAATGCAGAGGAATTAGGAACAAAATGAAAGGTGGTGACATTTGAGTTGAGAATATACTAAGCAGTAGAAGTGAGAAGGGAGTGCAGTGTAGGCATGAGGGAAAGTTTGTACAAGGTACCTGAAATGGGAGATGGAATGCTTTGTTTGGAGAATAATCACTTTAGCTAGACTGTGTATGAAGGGAACTAATATGAAATAAATCTGAAAGTGTAGCCTGGGGCCAAATTGTGAAGAAAGGCCTAGCTGAGAAGTTTCTAATTTATCCTAGAGGCAATAGGGAGTCACTATATAGCTTTTTGGGTTGGATAGTGACATCGTTGCTTAAGAAGATTAGTTGAGCTGCTTTACATGGATTGTGCATTGGAGAAAGGGATAGTGAATTCTAGGAAGCCAAATCAGTTGTCACAATGAAGGTTATGGCAGTCATGGAATCGGCAGAGATCGGAGATGTGGAAATTAGAATTGTCAAGACTTGGCAATTGATTGAATATGGGAGGTAAGAGAGAGTAGAGTCAAGGATGACTTCAGTGTTGTGATGTGGATGGCTCAACAAATATTGTACACTTCTGAAATAGGAAAGTTTGGAGGAGAGAGGTTTAGGGAGAAGTACCCAGAGTGGGAGAGAGTTATCAAAATTGTGTTTTCTGGAGAAACTCGTTTCTATGGAAACAAGAAGTTGGAAAGAATACGATAAGAAGAGGTCCAAGGTGATGTGAAATTTGTTAGCAATAGAAGGGAAATTATAGAGAGCATGAGGGGAAGGGAGTGCCAAGAAGGATAGAGTTGTAGGAAGAATAGAATTGAGGTTGATTTGCAAGAAAGAAGGGCAAAGGTTTTGTCACTTAAACATCCACTGTCTATAGTACAGGAATTAAAGGTGAAAGTTGTATCCTAGAATCATAGATTTAAAGCTGAATAAACTTTTGTGGTCATCTAAAGCATTTGCCTAATTTTAGAGATGAAGATATCGAGGCCCAAAGAGGTGGTGATTTGCCAACCGTCAGAAAGTACAGTGTCGTTTCACTGGGATCCTCACCATCAAGGGTCCTATAATAACAGAGGGCACCATCAATTTCTTTTCTTAGTACACACCAGAGGAGAATAGAGATTTGATTTAGGCATATTTTTCAGTAAATACCTAGTGAACGTGCCACTAGAAACCTTCCTAAACCTACATTTAGTGGCTCTTTGCCATATCCCCCAAAATCTGGGAATGCTGCAGTTCAAAGAAGTACTCCCTGAATGTGTTATATTTGCTTGGCTTCTGATTAGGCCTGCCTATGTGACTGTTACTTCTGGATGAGGTTATAGTGGTAAGAGAGGCCTGGTGCGAAAGGCTCTTATGCTGGCTGGGGTGGTGGTAAGCTTGATGGTTACAGAGAATTGATTGGTTATTATTTTTCTCATATGGTTTAGGGAATTACAGTGATGTTTAAGTGCTATCTCAGGTTTCAGAACCTCAGGGTGCTCTAATAATAATACCTAACATTCAAAGAAAATGTTAAGCTTTACAAGCGGGCAGCTTGATTGCACAGTAGATAGAGTGCCAGGCCTAAAGTCAGGAAGACCTGAGTTCAAATCTGTCCTCAGACACTTATTAGCTGTGTGACCTTAGGCAACTCATTTAACCTTGTTTGCCTCAGTTTTCTCACTTGTAAAATGAATTGGAGAAGGAAATGGCAAACGACTCAGTATCTTTGCCAAGAAAACTCCAAATAGGGTCACCAAGAATTGACTGAAATGACCGAATAAGATTTCCAAAGCATTTTAAGCAAGTGTGTGTGTGTATGTATATATAATTTCAGTTTGATTGTAAAGATAATGTGATGCAAGTGCTATTATTTTCCCTATTTTACAAAGGAGGAAATGGAGTCTGAGAAAGATTGAGTCACTTTCCCAGGGGTACATGGCTAGTAAATGTCTGAGGCCAAATTTGAACTTCAGTATTTTTAAAGTTTAGCGTGCTATCTATTAACCACCTAGCTTCTTCTACTGGTAAGGGCAGCTAGATGGTACTGTAGAGCACTGTGTCTGAAGTCAGCAAGATGAGTTCAAATCCAGCCTCAGACACTTAGCAGATGTGTTTCCCTGGGCAAGTCACTTAAGTATTGCCTGACTCAGTTTCTTCAACTGTCACAGTAGCACCTTCCTTCCAGGGTTGTTTTGAGGATCAAGTGAGATAGTATTTATAAAACTCTTAGCACGATGCCTGGGACAGGGTATCCCCTTTCTTCTGAGGAAGGGGTATGGCATTTTTTATGGTAATAGGAAGCAGAATAAATGTATTTGGGATTGTAGCCCTGCTCTTCCAGGATCAGGGATGACACAGAGGGGTGTACATGCTGGGCAAGGACCTTCTTATTGTTAATGGAACTTCCTTCCAACTAGACCCATGTTAACTAGTGAGCAGTGGAGACATGGGATGAAGTATAGGGGCAGCTCCCAGTGGGACAGTGAGACCAAGGAAGGACGCCTACTGGCCCAGTCCTTACAGGAGGAATACCCCCCCCATAGCCATGCCAATTCCAGGGTGCTATAGGTGCTACCACTGGATTCTTGGTGTTAATGGATATTCCCATTTGCATAATGGCCACCTGTAGTGGCCTGTTGATGTCTTGGAGTACTAGCAGTGCTTTTTTATTTTTAATAGCATTTACAAATGTATTTAATATCTTTGGATGTAATTAATCTGGGCCTAGAGGGTTTGAATTAATTTAAAGCAAATATATGATCTCTAATTATCTATTTAGCTGCCTTGGGCCTGATTCATTGTAACTATATTATAGGTTAGATAATGAGTTGAATGGGACCTTTAAGATTATGTAGTTAAACCTCTGTATTTTAAAGATGAAGAAATTGAGGTGAAGAGGTTTGGCCAAAATCCTAGATAATATGAGGCATTGGTGGAATCCAAATCCACAACTTCTGACTCCATTCCTACGTTCATTTCATAACATAATATCTATCCTGCCATTTCAATTTTAAAATTATTTTCCGTGATGAAAAAGGAACACACACACATGTCATATAATAGAATGAGCATTGGTCTAGGATTTATGATAATCAAGTTTTAATCCCATGGCTGCGTTAATTAGCAGGAGGTCTTGGACAATTAACTTTACCTCAATTTCTTCACTTTTGAAGGGTTGGATTATATCTCTGAGATCCAGTGCAACTCTGAGCTGCTTGTGTAATTGCCATTTATTAGGTTTCCTCTCTGTTCTTTTTCTAGTTTTAGTCATGATTTAAAAAAAAAGACTTTTTTCCTATTGTCCTTAGCATTTTTGACATGCTTTAACCTGTTTTTGGCTTTGGTCTTCATGATTACATTCTCAGAGGTTCAAGCATAAACCTTGATCGTTTGGTTTTTATTCATGTTCTTTTAAGTCCTGAGCTCATCAGGACTTAACCTGATTAACATAACCACTTTGTTGTCTTTAGATGTTTTCCTCCCTTTTTCTAGAGAATATGGTGACTGTCCGAAGGTCTGTTACATTTCTTTTTAATTAGAATTAAGTTCAGAGTATCAATTCTACTTATTGTTTCCTTGACCTGAGAAATGAAATTTTGAGGAAGGCAACTCAGAACTTACTGTATGATCTGCTTTTGTCCATATGAAACTTGAGTCGGTATGCCTGTGTTACTGAACTTCCTAGTCACCATAGTATCTTACCTTGTTAGCAGTTTTACATTATATACTGGCAAAGTATGATCCATATCCTCATTCTGGTCAGCTGCTCTGTAGTGTAGTACATATGTTGCACTCACCCTGCCTGTTTATTGATCACTTCGGGAATGTGTTGATCATAGTATGCTAGATTTAGAGCTAGAAGAGATTTCAAGTAATTTTCTTATTTTACAGAAGAGTAAAATGACACTAACAGATATTAAGTAATTTGCCTAAGGTCTCATGGATAGTAAGCAATCTCGTCTTCTGACTCTGCATCCAATATTCTTGTCCACTGTACTGTATTATTTATCTTACTGCATGTTCATATATTCTCTTTTGTATTTAGGGTTAAAATTGTTTTAGTATCTACCCCCTAGGCGGAAGGCCTAAAAGATGGGGGATAATGACTTATGAGAAAGAGTGACATGTATCCAAAGCTGAAGAAAACAAGGGACTGTGTCCACTAGCCCTTTGTCATTGCACATGTATAAATTCCTATTTTAAAATTTCAGAGGTGGTTATATTATTATCAGGAGCTTAGGGGGAAAGGAAAAAACCTCAGTGGCCCTCTCTATATGGGGAGCTTGGATGGTAGCAGGGAACTTGAGAAAGCTAAGCGAAGAAGTACTTGTGAAAACCCAGTGGAAGGCACAAGCAGTCCACATCCTGGGACATAAACATCATGCATTAAGGGACACCTGCTCTTTGGGTCCAGGCCACGGAGCATCAAAAGAACCGTAGAATCTTAGAGAATTAGAATTAGTTCATCTAGTCCAGGGGTTCTTAACTTGGAATCTGTAGACTTAAAAAACAAAAACAAAACACTGATAACTGTTTCAATGTAACCAATATATTTTATGTCTATTTACAGAGTAGCAAAGCAGATAAAATGCTTCCTCTCAGCTCACTGAAGTTTTACCTTGGTGTGAAAAAGAAAATGAAAACTCCAACAAGGTAAAATTAAGTTTGGGAAATTTCATTAAAAAGGGCTAACTATTCGTTTAAATGATTTTAAGATTGATTTAGATTACTGTTTTTGATGCTACTAAATTCTTTATTCTGTTAAATTTATGTGTAGAGCATTAGGTAGCATCATCAAAGTATAGCTGGCATTTGGGTTTATTCCCCCTTTGTTCTCTTCTACTGATCTTGCCTACTGCAAAGCTATTTCCTTTTGTATTCATGTTGTATGCATGCATACATACATACATATGTATGTATGTGTATGTATACATATATGTGTATGTATATATACACACACACTTTTAACTATATGTTTTTATGCCATTTGGTACAGTTGGGGACTGACAGCTTGTTCAGAGAAACACCACTGGTAAGTAATCATCAAAATTAAAATTTAGATTTTTACATTTAAACCATATATGTAGTTCCAAAAATATTTGCTTCAACAATGGAGTAGTATTCTTTTTTTAGAAGGTAAGCAAAGAACTCACTGAAATGTGGAATTTCAGCTTTCTTTGAATGAAGCTAAAAGTTTTCTCTGCAATTTCAGCTCAATGATGGAAAAATAGATTTGTGATTAGGTTATTACCAAGCCTCTTTTTATTGTTATTTGCTTTATTTCCGCTTGGCACAAGAGTCTTGTGAATTAGGAGTGAGTTGTGGAATATATCTGACAGGTGGCACCAACATGGAGTTTTACTTGAAAAAAAAGATGCATATTTATTTAATGTACAGAATTAATATATACTTAGAGGTAATATTAGCTTGAAGAGAAGCCCACAAGTTAAATAAAATGGAGAGATTAATGTAATCTTCTGGGAAAATGAATAAAGCCTAACAATGGAACATAATACAGACAGGTAAAGAAGGCAAGGCATGAAATGGCCAAGCACAACCCATACATTTGTATTCACACACACACACAAAGGAAAGAAGTCAGAGGCTTGAACTTTGAGGCAGTTTTGAAGGAGCAAGGTGATGCAATGGCTAGAGTACTGGATCTGGAGTCAGGAAAGCCCAAGTTCAAATGTAGCCTTAGTGAACAGGATAATTTTTGTTTTGCCTACAATAGAATCTTAAATTATTTTGATGGGTGAGTGGAAGATACCTTATTTTTTTTCTGCTGAGCTATTATTATTATTATTATTGTTATATTATTATTATTATTATTTATTATTATTATTATTATTATTATTATGGTATTTAGCATACTAGCATGATAGAATCTTTTACTACATCTTTGAATTAATTATGAAATGGTAAAGATGGTCTTTTGTTATATATCTCTTGGTGAAAACCCACATGTACCCTACTGGTAACCTTATTAAAGATTCCTCTGGTATGTATATAGATGATTCTCATAAATATTTTATATACACTAGATGGGAGAGTAGGCATATAGTTAATCATTATTAATGCTCTGTTGGTCACCCTTTTTTGTATTAATATCTGAGGTTTTTGCCTTGCTTTTAGTATTTTCCTCCCTTTCAGATACCTAGTATATTGGTCCCCTAGGGCCATCACAGTTGCATCGTCTTCAGCACAAATCTTGTCTCCTGTATATACTTGGTTGAGTCAAGTGCCAGTAATGGGATTAATGCCATTGCTTCCTTTTTTATAAGTATATCTGGCAGTGAGAGAGTAGGGTCTACTCAATTATATTGAGCTACAAATTATTTTAACTAGAATTCTAAAAGAACTTCCCCTAGTGTGTATTAAATCCAAAATTTTGACCCAACAAGCATTTTTATTAAGCACTTAATGTGTACCAAACACTACTAGATGTCTGAAGAAGACAGCAAAGTTTAAATAAAATGACAGTACTGATCTCATGGAGCTTATAGTCTAGTAGGAGAATAAGACATTGACACAAATAACTAGAATAAGATTGCATAGTGAGTGCATTAGAGAGGTGAAAATAAAATGCTAAATGAAATCCAAGGAATTAGCTTATGACCACCAGAGACCGCAGCAGTGGAGTGGAGATGAACATGAAAGACACCTTTTAGGAGAAACTGTTTGAAATAGATTTTAACATATATATGTACACGTACATGTAGATGTATTGTTGTTCATCCTTCATTTCTGAAGAAGACCAATGATAAACAATGTGGAGGTGTATACAAGTGTATTTTAAAGCCCACATACATACCTACACACATGTATACATATATACATATGTATATACACACACACACACACACACACACACACATATAGATAGATAGATGGGTATATAGGTGTGTATGTATGTAGAAATTCAGGTGGACATTTTAGGTACAGGAAACAGAATGACCGTAGGCATGAAGATGTCTTGAATATCTTGAAAAAAATTGGAATGGTATTCTATAGGGAAAAGGGAGCCACTGAAGATTTTTGAGCAGAACAGTGAAACAACTAAATAAAGAAAGATTAGTCTTTCAGTAGGTAGAACTGAAGGATACATTTGAGTGTGGAAGAAGGTTGAAGGCAGGAAAGTCAATTTACAGACTATTTACTATTTTCTAGGCATGTGATAATGAGGGCCTTTGGCAACAGTGAAAATAGAAATGGAGAGGACAAATGAAAGGGATGTTGTAGAAATAGAACCATCAGAATTTGGTGATGGATTGAATCTGAAGGAAAGACAAGGGAAGGAGAAATTCAAAGATAATCAAACCTGGGAAACATCTGCTGATACAGACTGAAATCATGATGTCACTGATCTTTTTGCTTGCCGTTTTTGATATGGAACTACAGCAGCAATAAGACTGCCCCAGATGAATTCATAACCTTTAAAAATTGTCACATCTGCTCTAGCTGGGAAAATTCTGTAGCTAAGGATACACATGTGGCTTATTTTTCATATTCCTCAGTAATATAGATGAGGATTTTCAGTATTTTAACTTAGTAATTATGTATGTTACAGCTTAAGATATCCATGCTTGAATGGGTGCAAACATATTTTGTTATCCTTGGGCTCAGAGCATCTGAAAGTTTTTGTTCAATTTCATGTCATTTTCACATATTCGCACGAGTTTTCTGTCTGCCCTGTAAAAATGACTTTGTTATTGAAGTAGTTAGCAAAATGTCTTCTCTTACCTCGCTTCTAAAGCAAAGCAAGTTTTTTTTTTCACTAAGACTTTGAAGTCATAAACTTTTTAAATGATATACATTTAACAGAAACCTGAAATAGCCTCTACTTTAATATTCAGCTTCTGATTACATTAAATCATAAATCAGGAGAATCTCAAGGAGGTTTTTGAATGTGAACGCAGTAATCACCCATATTGTAGGTGACTATTATAAGTACACAGTTTGTTCATGTATTATTCATTTTAATACCCCTGTTTTTTTCAGGTATATGTGTTGTGATGGTCCACAAACACAGATGGAATGGTTGACCAGTATTTTTCTTGCCCAGGTATGATATCACTTCTATTTAGTGTACTTTTATAGAATTGATCTTTTTTTATTTTTCAAAACTCAGAAAAAGATTTTCAAAAAAGGTTCAGTTAGATAACCTGGATTAAATCTGACATTCATGTACTTATGTATAGGTTTTTATTTTTCACTTTCACTCATTATTAAAATGTATGAAAGTCATAAAGTGCCTGGATGCAATAAGTGTGCATAACAATGAGTACCTCCATCAAGAGGGATGAGTAAAGGCATATCTTTATCTTAGAACATCCATCTGAAGGATTCCTCTGTTTACCTTTAACTTGTATGTAATTTAACACTTCAGAAAATAACATTATTTTTAGTAAAAATATTAAGTATATTAATATAATGAAGATTGTAGATATTGCTTTTTCACTAATGGTTAGAGCACAACCAACTCTTGTTTGGAACTTGATTCTGGCAAACTAATGAGAAAAAAAGAGAAATGAGCTAAGAGTCCAATAGGACTTGGCTGGATACTGAAGTTTTTAATACCTGCAGAAGGTCACAGAGGGCATGCCATGTTTTCCCTAAATGCCTCCAGGGTACCATCTTTGATACTAACAAGGGAAGGAAAGGATGAGGGTAGGCAATCCTAAAGTTTGGAAGCCACAGCAGCCTCAAACATTGAAAGAGATTTTTGAAGTCCAAGAGCCAGACAAGGAAGTGCCTTTCACATCCAAAGAGCTAATGGAAAGATCAGGAACTGCCGAAGGCATGGAGGCTTAGAAAACTCTTGGAATGTTCCACATGACTTCAAGGTCAATTAAATAGTCTTAAATTTAAGGAAGGAATTTGGGAGCAGGAGAGAGCCAGATTAAGAAATACTTTCCTCAAGCTAGAACCCAGTGCCCAGAAAAAAAGATAAGAAGCAGTTTCTAGAACAACTTAAGAATCCTAGCTAACTTGTCAGCCAAAATATACCTTAGGCTTGAAACCTGAGTGCTTAGAATGGTAATAAGATTAAGACAGCTGACTCCAGGGACAGGAGTGGAAATGAATCAGTGAATAGGAGAGCCAAGAAATATTGAGGGCTATTTCCATTTATATTCTCATTAAAGGTCAGTTTTTGCCTTCTTTTAAAATATTTTAATTTTTAAATTCCCCATTTTTCTTCATTACCTAATACTCCTTTATGTTTCCATGTATAATTGCTAGCAATGAAATGTAGAAAATTTAGCAAACAGTGCTGTTTCTATATAGCAAGGGAAGGAAGAAATTAGAAAGCAGCATTCATTTCCATACAAGACCTGAGTGACTGAGCTCTTGACAAAAGAAGGGGTATTGATAATGAATCCAGGGGGACCAAATGAGTAGCCCTGGTTTAAGAGATGGAAGAAGATGAGGCACTGGGTCATTATCTTGGGTCTGAAAATGATCCCTAGGATGTAGGAGCACAGGAGGTGTAGGTATTCTGAGTCAAGAAAGTCTCAAACATTCACCAAGTTTGGATTATGTCCATCATCTTGCATGTGTAAATGGACAGGCAGAGGGCATCCCTCACAGAAACAGGATGTTAGTGCAAATCCCATGGAAGAGTCTCAGCCATAGTCATAGCCAATAAGAGACCATATACTTCTGTCATGGGAGGTAAGGGCAATGCAGGTGGCTTCCAGAGAAAGATGGCTCTCTCTAACAAGGTCAGATAGCTGCTAATAAAATCAGTACTGGATGCCAGTTTAGAATAATAGGTAAAGAAACCCAAACGCAGTAAAGAATGGAACTAGCATTAACAACAGCCTAATTAAAACATGTCAGGAAAGCCATGCAAGTAAGAAATGAGACAGGGTAGGAATTCCATTGACCCAAAGCCAACAAGACATCCAGAGAACATTGAAGCAAGTGCTTGTACAGTAGACCTTAAAAGCCTGGTGAGTGATTCTTTTCAGTAAGACTGGGAATTGTTTTTTTTTTTTCATACAGTGCAGCAGAGGCTATGGAGAAATAACCCAAAGGTATCCATAGAGAAGAAAAACCCCATAACTTGGCAGCAGAAGAGACTGGTTATAGAAGACAATATCCATAAATAAGAAAGAGAAAAGCTAGAGAATCTCAAAACATATGTAATATATGGCATTCCAAATTCACCTGGGAGTCAGAAGCTAGTGTCAGCTCTCCTAGAGGTTTCTTTGGTGCTGGACTAATATAATTGGCCTTTCTAGGACCTGGAGTGCTAGAAAGTGAGTGAACAGTATGAAAAGTGCCTTCAAATCAACTTCTTCAGACCAACACAGTTCAGAAGGGAGTTGTAAGGGGAGACCCAGGAGCTTAGAACCCAAGGACCTATGGGAGGGAAAAGGAGAGAAGAATCAGAGATTCCAGGGCACCAGACTCTGTGTGCAGAGAATCTAGAACATTGTGTCATCATAGCTAAATAGATCACTGCAGGCTAAGGAGGAGGTCATCTGAGGTAGGAGAAAACAAGAGAAGAGATAACACATGCTAACTTCCTGGTTTAATTAATTATACTTAAATTAATAAGTTTAGTTTTTGCCTTCCAAAGGAATACAAGTGCTATCAGAACCCTCTAAATGAAAAAAAAAAAAAAGTAGGAGCAAAGTCCCAATTGGCATTCCCTAGTTGTGTGTCTGTGCCCTGGGTTCTTGGAATTCCTACTTTGACCCATGACTTGGAAGTGTCTCTCTTGTTTGGTTTTCCAGAAACAAGTTCGCTAGCCAGCCATTTAGCATTCTCTGTCCAATATATGGTGAAGAAAGAGAAAGAAATTAGGTACATTGTAAGCATTACTAAACAGTATATTGTCTCCAGCTATGCTTCAGTTAAATTAATTCAGCAAATATTTATTTATTCACTCAGTAAACATTTTTAAAATACCTCCTGTGTGCCAGTCACTGTGCTAAGTGCTGGAGGCACTTGAACAGGTTCCTACCTATGAAAAGCTTGTGAAAAGAAAAGAAATGAACACAAGTAATTCTAATACAAGTAGAGCAAAGAAGGCAAAGAAAAAGTAAAAATACTCTAATAATGTTTGAGGATGGAGAGGCTGTGTCAGAAAAGACTTCCCAGAAGAAGTAGCTACTGAGCTAAGTCTGAAAAAAGAAAAAAAAAAGGATTCTGAGAAGTAGAGATGAGTAGGGAGCATAATAGAGGCTTGGGAAAAATTTGTGAAGCAAGGACATAAATGTTGGGTACTGTAATTTTTGTTAATCAATAGATAAGTATCTATTAAGTGCCTGTTATGGACCAGGGACTGTGCTATGTGCTGGGGGGGGATACAAAAAAAGTTAAAAACAGTCCCTTGAACTTAAGGAGCTCATGTTCTAATAGGAGAAGCAACAAGAAAACAATTATGTACAAACAAGATAAATACATAAGATAAATTGGAGACAGGAGATGGAAGGCACCATGAGATTTTAGAGTTTAGTTGGGACTTGAAGGGAGTCTGGGAAGCCAGGAGGTGGAGATGAGGAGGGAGAGAATTCCAGGCATAGAGGACAGCCAGTGAAGTTGCCCCGAGTTGGGAGATGGAGTGTGTTGTATGAGTACAGCAAAGAGGTCAGTGTCCCTGGATTACAGAGTACATTGGAGGAGGAGTAGAAGGGGTATAATGGTATAAGGCTTTGATTGCCCAAGAGAGGAGTTTATATTTGACACTGGAGGGGAAAAGGAAGCCACTGGAGTTTAATGAATGTGGAGGAAGTAGGAAGATCAATTTGACATCTGAGTGGAGGATGGACTTAAGTGATGATGGACTTAGTTCAGAGAGACCAGCTAATAAGCTAATGCTGCAGTAGTTCAGCAAAGTGATTAGGGTCTGCACCATGGTGAGGGTGGAGTCAGAGGGGAGAAGGCAGCATAAAGAGAGAAGTTACAGAGATAAAATCAATAGGACTTGGCAACAAATTGGATTTGGGAGTTGAGAGAATCTGGAGAATCATGGATAACATCTCAGGTGCCTAAAATGTGGAAGAGAAGAATCAAGTAGACTAATGTGAAATAAAGCTGTGGAAGTAGATTGTGAAAAGACCTTAAATATCAGCCTAGCTAATTAGCATTTTATCTTAGAGGATGAGAGAGGGCAAGTAACTTAACCCAAAATTACAGACCTAGTTAGTATCATAATTACCTATTGTTCAATTATTCAGTCATGCCCAAATATTCATGACCCCGTTGACTATAACATGCCAGTGCTGTCCATGGGGTTTTCTTGGCAAAGATACTGGAATGGTTTGCCATTTCCTTCTCCAGTGGATTAAGGCAAACAGGGTTAAGTAATTTGCCCAGGGTCACACAGCTAGTAAATGCCCAAGGCTAGATTTGAACTCAGGTCTTCCTGAGTGCAGGGCCAGCACTCTATCCACTGAGCCACCTAGTTGCCTCCATAAATTATACAGCTAGTAATTTAAAACTCATGAGTGTCAATGCTGATACAGCTTTTCAATTTTCATGATTGTTTCTGCTGTATCAGATGACAAGATAGGAGACAAAGTGGTGTAGTGGTAGGAAGGCAGAACTTGGAGCAAGGAAAGACCTGTGTTGACATCCTTGCCTCCAGCACTTCCATCATGGGGAAAATTGAACTTGCTTTTTCTCAGCTGCAAGATGAGAACAATATCTATCATAGTTCCCTGATAGGATTAAATTGTACAGCATATGTAAAATTCTTTGCAAACCTTAAAATGTTGTTTAAATACCATCTGCTATTATTGTTATCCAGAACAAAAATAATAATAAGCGAGCAAAGTCAAGGTAGGTTTAATTTATCCTATTTTCAGACCAAATGAGGTTAAAAAGTTCATCCCAGAGCCTGTTTCTAGGTGTGGTGATCTTCAATGCCCAGCAGAACCTCGTTCCAGGTCTTTACTTCAATGAGTGTCTGTTCTCCTTCCCCCAGTTGCCTTTCAGCTTTACAGACACCATTGAGCCAATGGATTTTGATCTAGTTCCTAAATTCTTCAAGGAAGAAAGCAGCTAATTTAACTTACCCCATAGATGCTATGTCTGGGCTTCAGTCCCTGCTGCATAGACCTTATAGTTTCCTTCTTCAAACTTAGAGATCTTTATGACTGTCCTTTCCCCTGACTCATTTCTCATTTATTTACACTTGCCTGAAGCATATGATTTAGTCAGTAGTTAAGTTGTTAAGGTTAGTCCTGTCATTTGATGAATATATGTATGATTCCAGTAGTTATTGTAAGTTACCTTTTGGACCTGTTCTTTTTTGTTTGTTTCTTTGTGTGTCCTGTTTTTAGTGATATTTATCTTGCATGCACCAAATTGTTGGATTTTGTTTTCATAGTCATTCTGCTATTCTTTCGTTTTGTTGGATTGTTTCATCCACTGATATTAAAGCTCTGCTTGTTAGGCCTGATTTTTTTTTCTACTCTTCTTTTGTATTGTTATTTGCTTTCTCTTTTAGGGCAGGATTTTGTCTCTGTAATTAGTTTTACTAATATTATATCTTGCTGGTATATTCCTACAGTTTGCTCTTGCAATTCCTGATTACTTTTCCTATGTAAAGTTCCTTGAATTTACTTACATTATTAGTTTTCTTTCTTTTTGTTATGTTTCTTCTCATTTCGCACCATCTCTCCCCTCCCATCTGGGTTTGTGTCTCAAAAACTACACCTCTCTTCCCTTCCAATTTCTGAATTTAAGTAATTTTTTTTTTTTGCAGTGCCCTTTTCCAAGAAGTTTTTCTTTATTTTTTCATCTCCTTATTTCTTTTCCTTTCTAGTATATTCAGATTTCTGTTCCCCAGTTCAGTGGCTATGTTGTTACTTGTTTCTTGTTTAATCTCTCTTGTGTCTTTAATGAGGATGATTTCAGGAGTGCCAAACTTGAATTGCCCTTTATATCTCATTTCTGTCTTGTTACATTTGTAGATTTCCCTGATCTTCTTTTTTTGTACTATGCTTTACTCCTAGAAATATGAATTGATGAAAGAAACAGTATTTAATTTAAGCTTTGCAGAGTGGAAGTCATTGTATCCCTAGTCATGATACCTGATCCTATCCAGTATTGTACCATAATCTCTCACCACTAAGGCCAGATTATCCTTCTGGTTCTATGTCCCTGAACCTCACGCCCTTACCGCCGACCCTATACCACCACCCTGCTTGCTGTTTTAACTACCATTGGGGATTAATATCCTTTTTCCATGGTTTGGATGCAGCCCTAGGTAAAATCCTTCTTTTCATTCCCCCAGAGAAAGTAGTCTTATAATGTGCAGAATTCCCACGTCTGAAATCTATTAAAAACCATTCATAGGTTTCTTGCCATTTCTTCTTGCTTTTTGGGTAGTTTACAGAATTCTCTTTTGGGTGGAAAGTTTTCATTCATTTTTCTTCACAGTATGCTTCTTCATAGTTCTTGGTGATAAGTGTTTTGAACTCTTTAAGACACCTAGATGGTGCAATGGATAGAGCCCTGGGCCTGGAGTCAGGAAGACTTGAGTTTAAAATCAAACTTCAGACATTAACAGTGGTGCTTGGTAAATTACTTAATTTCTCTCAGCCTCAGTTTCTGTATCTCTAAAATGGAGATAATAACACTAATGTCACAGGGTTGTTAGGAGGATCAGTTAAGATACTATGGAAGGCTCTTTGCAAATCATAGAGCTGCTATAAAATGTTGGCTTTTATTTTTCTTTCAAGAAGCCTCTATGCTGGTTTATCTGCTGAGTTAGTTTTCATCCAGACTTTTCTCTGTTACCTATTTACTTTTTCAGCCTTTCTCTTCTCTTCCCTATAACTTTTCTCTGGTTTTCCTTCTCAACCTTACAAGCCCTTGAGGTTGAGAATCCTCAGCCTGTATTTTATTAAGGAGGTATGGAGAGCCCTGAACCATGCCTCTGACTAAAGTAAAAACTGCATTTTCATTCCTCATTCCCTTAAGCGTACAAGCTTTTTGCTTCCTATAGCTGAAGAGAATTGTTATCTCCCACCTCCTACAGGATGAGGCTGAGTTCAAGCTGAGTTTTTGCCATAGAATTGTTGGGTAGGAATCCCTAAAGCCATGCCCCAAAGCCCAAGCCTAGGAGATTGCTTTCAATTACTATGCCTGTGATGCGGAGCATGGGGTATGGAGAATGCTGAGTTGGAGCTCTAATTATTAAATTCTCTGATGTTATTTATTTTTTTCTTTTAACCTTGAATGAGGTTTCTGACTTCTCTTTTGGATTCAGCTTTTGTTATTCCATATTTGCTACATAATTCCTTTTTCTTGAGGAAAACAACTATCCCACCATCTTACAAGTTATGTTACCCATCTATGAAATGCCTGGGCCTGTTGCTAATAACAGTATTCTTACAGCCTTGGTGGCAGCTGCCATCTTTACATATAGGCCATGTATTCCACAGTTTCTTTTGATTACCTGAAGCAGATTCATTTTCTTTTTCTGCTTTAAAGCTTAGATTTTCTTCCACTGTGTGCCTCCCATTCTTTTCTCACTTATACAGGAGACATTACTGACATATCGGGCCCAAAGAATGATCAAGACTTTCTTAGCTCTCAGGTTTTTAGTACTTCTCAGTTTCTCAGATTCTCTTTGAAATTGTAGGCAGGCTTTCTAGAATCCTACCATTATAATTTTTGAATACAAACACAGCTTAAGCACATAAGAAAGCTGTTTATTCCTTCCAGGGGAAGATCTTTATTCTTTTATTATCTCTTTCTTGTTTAAATAGTATGAATACAGATTGGCTACATAATCAGATCATTGTGATTTTTCCCCCCTCTATTTTATAGCTTTCTGAAAAGTAAAGTAGATAGACTTTAAAATATTGCTTTTTCCTTTAACTTTTTAAGTGTCTTTAAAATTTTAAAAATCTACAGTTGTTTTCAAGAGGCATATGACATATTTATATATATATATATATATGTGTGTATATATATATACATATATATACATATATATATGTATATATATATATACATATACATATATACATACACACACACACACACACACACACACACATATATAAGTGTTTGGAAAGTACTTTTTAACAGCAAAGTTCAAGTTAGTCACTTTTTAAAAAATTTATTTTATTCTGAACCTAAGAAATAAAACAAGCATTTCCATGACATAGTAGAATAGAAAAAAAGATGATTGAACATGAAACTGCAAATATATTATGTACAACTTGCTATTCCTTTTAAATGTATAATAAAGTTATCATGTAACTTTCTTTTATTTCTTCCTTCAGTCCTCCCCCACCATAGAGAGTAATCATTTTCAACATTTATTTTTAATTGAGGAAAACAGAGCAATATAGGTTCTTTTTTTAAATAATTACTTACTTTACAATTCCAGTAGAATAATCATTTAAAGAAGCTTCTAAATGTAGGTGCTTCGATACATATACATTGTATATGTGTGTATATATATATATATATATATATATATATGTATATATATATATATGTACCCTTCTCATGAGGGTCCTGGTAACACAGTTTAAATGACTGTACTTCTACTCCTTTAGATACTCCTTTTCCCCTATTCATGACACGACCACTTCTTCAGGAGAGGAATGGGTTCTTCCCTGATCCTCTCTGACTACATAATTGCATTCCTAGTCACACACCACAAGATGAGTGAAATTAATTGGCAACAGTTCAGGTATCATTCTATATTAGTAGTGATGTAATCTCCTATTCCTCTTAAAGGACTTCAGAATCATGTCAGGTCATTCACTCCCAGCTCTGGATTGCACTTCTTTTGAATACCACTTTCTTTGCTTCATTTAATTTATTACCTTTCCTGGTGGCTAATAAACATTGCTAGTCTTAACATTACTCTGTAACGAGCTGAAATGAGATTCATATGGAAAAGACTAGAGACTAACCTTTTTGAAGTTTTTCTTAGTCTAAGACCTTCCATTTCCCAATGAAGGTGTTACCCCATATTTGAAAAAGAAATATGAATTATATTTCCATCATGTATGTCTAAAACAAGTTATAGTCTGGTACTCTGGCCTATCCCTAATTGTAATGAAAAATGATAATATTCAGAGAATCTGTGTTTAAGTCACCTTTAAAAATCCATATTTATCTATGTGCAATTTCTTTTACTTATGGACCTGTGATTTCACTAGTATAAAGCACACAGAATCATGGAATTTGAAATTTTGAAGGGACCCCACTGACCATCTAATCCAACCCAGTTACAAAAGGAATCTCCACTGTGGCATATATACGTGATGAGGAAATTCCTAGGCCAATTCAGATCAGCAGCTCTTCTGCAGAATAATCTTTGAGAGTTACCTGGGGCATAGGGAGGTTGAATGATTTGTCCAGCTTCTCTTGCTTAAAGATTTAGATCAATTGCCACCTTCTCCATGAATCCTTTCTTGATCTACTCTCAACTCCTTTTGTCCTCTCTCCCAGACTGTGTTGTATTTCACTAGTTTGTGTCTATTCTTGTCATATTCATTCTGTCTTTAGTTACATATGTACTTTTTGTCTATCCTATTTGGATGTTAACTCCTTACAAGTAGGAATTTTTTTTTTGTACTTGTTTCCTAATTTGGTATCTGGTACATAGTAGATGCTTAATAAATGCTATTAATTGGTTAAGTGTGACAAAATTGGGATTTGAACTAGGTCTTCCTAACACCAAAGCAAACTCTTAGTGCTACTTTTTAGTATCTTTCAGCTCTTGTTCTGAGTTCAATCCATTGAGGCGTATCTACCAAGTCTTCTCAGTGTTCATTTTTTTCCTGGAAATGAATTATGTACTTTTAAAAGACATTGACTTATGGGTTCTTAAGGTATCTTTTAGCAGCTCTCGTGTATGGTAGTACCCCCAAAGTGTCATCATTACTGTATAAGAGTTTCCAGGGGAAGCTTTCCATGTTAGGAGTATCTAGCCATCAAAATAATATAGCACTTTAAAACATTCCCCAAATAGGCATGTTGTAGTAGGTTTGTTTAAAATAAGTTGTGTTTAAAGAAAATGAGGAGAAAGAGTACATATTCAGTCTATGAAAGAGAAGTTGAATGTTTGTGCTTGTAACAAATTCTGAATATTCAGAATTTTAGGGACACATTATGAAAACATTAAATTTAATCAAGTTCTTCACAGACTTTGAGATTTTTTTTCTCAGCTTTTCTTAAAATAAGCACCATATTCATCATAATAAAGAGTAAGAACCTATTGCCTTTCCTTAATAATAAAGGTAAATAAGGAATAACTATTTAGCCATTTAGTTATTATATAATCCTCTTTTCAGAAGATCATATTTTGAAGTGCACAGTTAAAAGATATTTTTGTTGGGTGCCATTGTTAATTTCTTATCCCATATTTTTTTGTTCTAAAAACTTAGATTCTTTCATAAAGGAAAAGGATTATTTAAATTGATGTTATTTGCATATTATATGATAATATGCTAAGAGCTTTTGTTTGTGTTAATCCAATGTGAAATTTTAAATGTTGTAAAATGATTTTTGTTAGTGCGTTGTTCATTTATAGAAATATATACCAGATTTTCACAGTGATTTTTAGTAAAATTTTGTAATTAGTAGATGAGAATGTTTACACAAAATACAGTTAAGTAATAAAAATGTTAAGTGATTATAAGTAAATAAATGTGTATCTGATATTCATTGGAGATATTTAAGGTAAAAATTCTTTACTTCCAAACTTTTTCTTTGGCCTAGTTGAAAGAATAAAAATAAATTTCCATTATTCTGGGACCTAGAAATCTAAGACAGATATATTCCTTTTCTTACACAGAATTTTTCTTTCCATTCCCCAAAGATTTTTTTTAGCTTTGATAAATAGTATAGAAGGCCCATGTTTGCAACTTAGAAATTGAACAGAGACCGCAAAGCTCAGTTCACTTAACAGTCTGAGATCCTCCAGCAACAGGGCTGTGGCATCAACCTAATAATTACAAATAACATTCTTACAAAAAGTAGATCATCTAATGTGGAGATAAGGGAAAAGAATTGAGTAAGTCAATTTTTGTGCTTATAACAGTATTATAATACAAGCCCATGCCAACAGCCAGAAATTGTGTCTCCACAGCACGATAATGATATATGGCCACCAGCTGGAAAAGAACGTAAGCGATCTATAACCAAAAATCCCAAAGTTGGCGGTTTGCCTTTAATTCCCATCCAACATGAGAAAAATACTAACCAAGCCAGAAGAAATATAGAGGTAGGTTGGGAGTTTAATATGTTTTATATTGAATTAGAACATAAATTTATTTTTTCTTGTGCAATGTGTAATTTACAGTAGTACTTAGCTCATTGACTTAAATATTAAATATAAGTGTTTTAAATGTTGCACTGTGAAAAGAATGGTCAGGAAATATTTGCATTCATCTTGATCTAAAATCGTAGGATTTTACTCTACCTAGAAGGGAATTGTAGACATTTTCTTTTCCATGATTCTCTTTATAGATTAAATAGCCTGAGGTTCCTAGAGGTCGAGTGACTTGTCCAAGGTTGCCGGCTCTAGGCAGAGCTGAAACTTTAAACCTGAGGTACTTTCCAGTACATCACAGAACCCATTCCTTCTTTGTAACTATAACATTTTACAAAGAACCTGGTTAATAATTTAGTGAATACTACCATTTTGAATTTATTTTTTTTAATTCTTGAGATAATTAGGCTTTGTTTTAATATCATTAACCTTTGTTTAATATCATTAACACACCTTATACCATGCTATTCTTTACCTCTAAAGTAGCTAGGTGATCTCAAATGCACCTTCAGGAATTCTGTTGCTAAAATATTACAACCAGAAATTAGGTTTAAAAGTGGTTTCCCTTGTAAAGAAATCAGTCTGAAGGTGTGGTAACAGTTGTACCCTTTACAGTGACCTACTCAAGTTTCAGTGCTTTGGGAACTAATGGTATTTCTCAGCTAAGTTAGTGGCCTGAAAGATGGCCCCTGGGCATCAACAAAGAAGCGTCGGTGTCTTTCATGAAGGCAGTCCCCCCCCCCCTTTCCAGCTAGAGAATAAAACATGGATTAAATCATTGTTACATAGGATTTAGTTACAGTGTAGAAGTTCACAGACTGCTGAAATTTCTAAACCTCCTGAGCCTCATACATGCATGAATGTCTTAATCGGGATAAACATATGCTCCCATAAATCCCTTTATAGAAGATACTCCTGAGGTTTCCAGGGCTCTCCTCTAGGTCTTTTAACATTCTGTGGGAACTAGTACAGCACTTGAGATGTACAAATGTTAGCCCTGACTTTTTCTCTATGACTGGTCTGTTCATTTTTGTGTTTAAAAATGTAGGAGATAATGCCTTTTGTGCCGCTTCTTACATCAAGGCATCATTACGTGTGTGTGTGTGTGTGTGTGTGTGTGTGTGTGTGTGTGTGTGTGTGTGCGCCTTACGTTTCTCACCATTGTCTTTTTGCTTGTCAACAGTTTTGATACTTCACAGATTATTTTTTCATCATTCATAACCATATAAACATCACCTTAAAAATGGATTTTTTTAAAGTTTAATTTTTGTTTTAGAGAGAATTTGGGACCATTGAAAACACTACACAGTTTCCTAAAAGTATTTCAGCCCACACTATTCCTCTTACTCACTTCTGAGCTCAGTTCATTGTCTGTCTTCAGAGCCTTTCTATGATGTGAGTGCTCTGTGTGTGTGTGTGTGTATCTAAACACATGTGAACAAATTCAGTGGAATTCCCAACCAATTGCATGCCATAGTGTGTGTAATAAACATTTTTCATCCACTTGTTTTTTTTTTTCTGTGTAGAGTCTTGCACCAGTGTCTTTTGAATGATCCAATATCTGTTGAATTTATGTAGAATTCTGGAGTTTGATGAAGATCTTATTCTCTATAGAGAATCTTTATTGATAATGAACTATGTACAAGACCTCCACTATAGATATTTTTGGTGAACATATTTCCCTCTTTTATGTAGTTCAGACAGCAAACACTGAGTAGAGTGAAATGTTCTTTGTACCGTATAGTACATTCTGTGATTCTGAATATATAATATAATCTGCTATGGAAAATCATTTGCAAAAGCCTTTTAGTCTTTTCTCAAGTCTTCATCAGTATTGCTCCCAATCTTTCATGATGCTGGCCCATATTATTTTGTAGATAAGTTTATGTTAAATATCAGTGCTACCCTTTGTTGCCATATTTCTTCATTTTGCTTGTCTAAGACTAATTGGTTGACTAATGTGTTTTCTAAGCTCTTTAGTCTTCTCCTTGGTGCAGATTACTGTATATCAATTAAAATTTGGTAGGGAAATTATGGCAGTAGGAATTAATGCCTTCCTTTATTCGCTTCCCATTTTTTCAGTGTCACTTAAGAATTTAAATAATACAGGTTAGAGCATTTGTAAATTCATATAATACTTACGCTCTATCTTTTCACATTCCCCACTTTGGGATTCTATTTGGTCTTTGTTCTAACTAGTTATTGCATATAGACAGCTGATTGAGAAATGACCCCACTTTAATAGATATTTGTTTCCTTTCTGTTAAAGTTTTGTTTTTTATGATTTGGGTGGGTGTGGTTCTTGTTACACAACACACCCTCTTGAAAACAATATTCACAATATGAAGTCTTCTGAGTAGTTTAATTCACATGAGTAATGATTGTCAGGAGCACAGCAATTTGAGGTGACCAAGTCTTTCTTGTTGTCATGGAACACATAATGAAACCGTCTCTGCCAACTCTTTTTTCCCTGCCTCTGCCTTTCTAAGGAGAACCTATGAGTCAACCTTCCATTTAACTGAAACTTCCTCATTATCTTTTGATTTCATTTATAATGATCATGTCATTGTCAATGTGGTTTCTTTCCTCTAGTATTATGTCTACTTATCATTCATCAAAATTGATCTCACCTTTCTAGATAATCTAAACATCTTGTCATATTTAGCATGGTTTGCCCACATTTCTGCCATTCTGTCACCACCCTAAATGAGCAGACAGAAGGGCAGGAAAGTTTAAATATGTCATTTTTATTATTACTATTATTAATTTGAAATTATGGGCTACCATGGCCAAATAATTCATTAACTAGTGAATAGTCTACTAGCCATGACTTAATACTTATCTAGATTGACCTTTGGAAAATGCATAGTTTGTAATTATGCCTGCAGTTGGAAAGGCCTTTTTTCCAGTATGTTAGAATCTGCCCAAGCTTGTACTTTACCAGCATAGCGTTTGAGAATCCAGGGTTAGCCCTGAACCATATTGAGGCTTTTGTGTGGGACTTTTGTGACATGTGGAAAAGTTTATAAAATTTTTGTTTTACTAGAAGACTGGATGGAGTCAGAAGACCTAGATTTGAATCTTAAATCTACCCTTTACTTTATGTGTGTTGTTTCAACCTTCACATTCTTTAGTGGACTAAGGTTCAAATAAGGCCACCTGTGCTTGAACTTACTTGATGGTTATAAGAATCATATGCAATTAAGAATGTAAGGCACTTTTAAAAGTTTCATGTGCTATGTAAAGTAAGCTCTTGTTATCAGTAATGGTAAGTTTGGGGTCTAAAGTGACTCCTACAGTGTTTACATTTTGAAAACTTGTCTCTAAAAAGAAAAAAATAGTTTTATATACTCAGGTAGAAATGTGTGTGATATTTTTACGTTTAGACTTGTATAGATTATTATGACTATTTATACATGTGATGGTGTACTACTTAAAAGGATACTATTTACATTTCAGGACCTAGGACAGAACTTTGCATGTAGTAAGTCCTCAGTAAATATTTGTCAAATTGAAGTAAAAAGTTATGTAAATTGGAAACACATGATTTTTAAATTATTTTAAAATACGTATACTATAAATTACAATAAATTGCAGTAAGTGCAGCATATTAAAATGAGGCATTTTGAAAAAAACCTAAAGATAGGCATGAAGAGTTTAATGTCGGTATTTTTTAAATGCAATGCAGTTGCTCTAATATTAATTCATGTAACTTTTACTCATGCTACTCTTTCAAAATAGCCAAAGATTTTGTTAATGCCCTGAATTTAAATCATAGAAATTACAAACCATTACCTATTATAAAACCCTGCCTCTTAGGTAGAATTGATTCTTAAATTTCTCATACAAAACTAATGAATTGAAATCACAGATACGGTTGTGTGATTGAGAATTGCTTTCATGTGAACTATTTTGTTTCATTTAGAATGCAAAAGCAGGACTTGAAAAGCTGAGGCCTCCCGAAAAGCAGGAAAAAGAGCAAATAGAAGCCAGTCTAAGAGAGCGAGCCTCAATGGTGGCACATTGCCTGGAACGCAAGGAGGACAAACTCCGAAGTCGGACTAAAAAACACCGAAGTTTGAACTGTCTGGAGGACTCGGGTACTGATATTCTTCAGAGTCATCACAAATCACATAAAGACTTCAAGATTCTAAGGAAGATTGAGGACAAAAGTAGCAAATCTACTTTGGAAACTGATAACAAATTACCATCCACAGTGATTGAGGAACTCAGTGTTGTTCTACAGAGAACAAGAACACTTCCCAAAGATCCATAGTGGGGATTTGGCCAAAAGGAAAAAATGTTTTCCTCAAACAGTGTATAATAGGTTCATTGGTAATGCACAGAATAGCCAAGACAGGGCTCCATGTTTGTAATTGCTACAAAATGCCAAGAAGTTTAATATAAAGTATGTATATGTGGTACCATTAAATGCGTATGGTAAGATTTACTGTTGTGAATACAGATTAATGTAAAGTTATAATGGAATAATTCACTTTTGTACAGTCAGAGGTTTCCTCTGAGGACTCTGCCTATTTTAAGTAGTGGTGGTTATTAGAGATGTGGATTAAAAGAGGAATCCTCCGAAAACAGAGGCCTCATGATGTACTGTATTTAGTATATAAAGTGTGTTTTTTTCCCCAAATGATTTCATTGAATTTGATAGTATATGTAACACATATTGCACTTTGAGAAACTTTGTGTGTTGAGTTGCTGCATGATTTTAGGTTTACAGAGCTAAAGCCTTGAAGGGACATGATATTGTGTGATTAGTGGTTATCATTTAGTGGCTTAATCTGAATCAGTCTTTGAAAAGAGGAAAAGGATTTCACAGATTCTTAGAAATAAGGACCATGGTGTGACAGAAGCTATTTGGGATCTGCTTCAGATCAGTAGTGACTAGAAGCTGTTGATGGGACTTGGTGTGGCAATCTGTGGCAGAAGTGAATCTAGCACTTTTTCTGTATTTTCCAATGAATGGTATTCAGATCACTACAGTGGCTTAATTGTAAACTTGGGTCCCTTTTCTTAGTGTTTTGAGTGAAATAAGCCATAGATTACATTTACTAACCTTTTGTTCTTTATAGCTGGCTTGACAGGCCATTCATTAGGCAACAAACTAATAAGCAGGCCTTGAAAGGAGCACAGATTCTATTATATTCATTGATTATATAAGAGCAATAGCTATAATCTGTTTGTATGTGTGTACCCACATATCTATATCTATATCCATTCCTGTATAGACATGTATAGGGAGATATACACATGCATAGACACATGCATATACATATATGTACATATAGATGTGCACACAGACACATGTGTATATAATGCATGTATGTGTAATTGCTTTTAAATAGTCAATAGGCACAATATATTTTATGCTCCTTTAAAGGCTTGCTCATCAGTTTATAGTCTGGTAAGGAATATATATATATATATATATATATATGTCTATATATAGATATATAGATATAATGTGTATACATACATGTATACACATATGCATATACAGTACATGTGTATGTGCATGTATGTATGTCTGTAAAGCACAAAAACATTAAAGTTCCCCTTCCCCATCAGGTAAAAACTAAACTGAAAAAATGAGACGTAATATTATCATTTGAATGCTGATGTTTCATTTGAAAGGTGCTGGGTCACAGAGCTGGAAAGGACATTAGCATTCATCTAGCCTTTTTTACCAGTTAGGAAACTAGGGCACTTAAAGCCTATGTGACTTGATCAAAGTCAATTTTTCACCAAATTGCTGCTGGTCTTCTGCTAAATTAAAGGATGGTCATCTAAGAAACTATGATAAAGACAGTTTTTCTGTATCTCAGTATAAAGATATTAAAATCTAGATCAAATGAAATAATATTTGTAAAGCACTTAGCATAAAAACCTGGCACATAGTAGGTGCTTAATAAATACTTGTTCCTTTCTACCCTATTGAATTGGACACTGAGTATGATTTGCTGTTTATACTCACCAGCTCCTAATTTAATCCTGGATTATGGCAAGATGGCACCTTTATCCCCTAATTTTTAAGCCTGGAGGAAGTGCAAGGAGTAAAGTTCAAATCATACCTCTGACACTACTTCTGTGACCTTGGACAAGTCACTTAAACTTCTAAGCCCTGAGTTTGCTGGTCTCTAAACATGAAAGGGTCAGTGTTCAAAGAGCATTGATGTCCCTTTCTGCTCTTTTTGGATGATGTCAGTTTTTAAGTTGGAAAGCATCTTTACAGCCAACTATTTTTCTTTCCTGGCATTCTCCTTCTCATTATTATTCATTTGTCTTTTAAATGTCTGGAGTTCATCTGTATGGAAATATCATCAAAGAATTATCACACTCTGGCCAGTACAGAACCTGATGCAGCACTCCATGATTTATTGTGCCATCATTTTCCTGCAATGGTGGCAAGATAAATAAATGCTTCAGGCAGCAGTTAGTACTCAAGGAAGGGAAAGAGCTGCTCTTTCATTGGAAATGAATTGTAAAAGGAAGAGAAACTGCAGGACAGTTTACTAAGTATTCACAATGGTTTGGGAACCTCTGTTGGCAGAAACCATGATAGGTAAGAAGGAAAAATCAATCCACACGAACTGCTATTCCTAATCAGTTTGATTTTAGTTTAGTTTTTGCTTTTAAGTATGAAGGCATGTTGAGTATGATCTGTTTTGAAGTTGGTCTCTTTTTTTTTAAGACACTTTCCAGAGTATCTGATGTATCCCAAGTTGTTCTGGAACTGAAGTTTTACAAGGGTCACCTCCCACCCCTTCAAACATCACCCCCTTTATTTTTCTACTATGTTTCTGTAAGAATCGAATGCTCTACTGTATGTGAAGTGCCTTGTAAAGTGTTTTGTAAATACCAATTTTTATTTGTTTGTAACTATGCCTTAAGAATTCTATAAAAATAGGCTTTTAAAAATCTGTTTAAATGTGACTGCAGTTCTTCCCAAGGATATGCACAAGTTGAGAATGGTTCCGTTATAGAGAAGTGATATCAGAACAAATTGTTTACCAGTTTATTGAAACAGATGCTGCCTGGTGTTCCTAGACTGTGTGGCTGAGCTTTCTGCAATTTATGATTCTGACATTATCAACAGAAAAAAGGAGGTGGGTGGAGGGGGAGTTCTTTCAAAAATGTAAACTTCTACATACACTGCACAGAAGTGACTGGAGGCACTGTTTCATTTCTAAAATCACTAAAATTCATTTCAAGTACATTACTTTGTTTTCTATTTAAATTATATAACCTGATGGCTCCTTAATGCTGCACTGAGAATTCAATGTCAAGTCAAAAGCATCTGGAGAAGAAATCAGACTTTTATGCAACTGGATGCTTGTTTGTCCTGTTATTTTTTATCACCCGTCTATACCAAAATGTGTATGAGTTGTATATTGCCAGAATAAATAGTATTTTCTTCAAAATATGTCTGTGTACCATATGTGACATTTGGAAAAGTTACCTTTTATTCATCTACAAGTCATCTTTTTTTTTTTTACTTCTTCCTCTCTTTTATCCTACATTGAATCCGTTAACATCAATTATCATGTCTGATCGATATTTACCCTTCCCATTCCCAATACAGTTAAGGACCTTAAGACCCCAGACTTGATTATGACAGCAGTCTCCTCACATAATCAGTCTGCTTCTAGTCTCATTGCTGCAAATAGGCAACAAATTAATCTTACTTATTCATAACTCTGGTGAGACATCATGGCAGAGTAGATTGTTGGACTTGGAATCAGGAAGACCTGGATTCAAGTCCCACCTATAGATACTTCCTAGCTATTGGAAAAGTCACTTAATCTCTCTTGCCCTCAGTTCTTCATCTGTAAAATGAGAAGGAAGAGGAGTTAACAGGGAGGAATGTTGCACCAAATGGCCTCTAATGTTCCTCCTAACTCTAAATCTGTGCTCCTTTGGTTATATCATTCACTTGGTGCAAAATTCATTAATCATTTTCATTCATTCAAGTCATTCATTGCTTACTGAATAAGATAACAGCCCCTTAGACTGGCATTAAATAAATACCTTCAGTCTGGTTCCGTCATATCTTTTTAGCTTTATTTCAATTTCTAACTAACTTCCATCATACTGCACTATTTACCAGTTTCTGATAATATTCCATGCTTTCCTATCTCCGTGACTTTGCTTCTATTCCTAGAATACCCTCACCCGCCCACTCACCCCCCACATATATACCCCACCTACACCTGTTAAGATCCTATCCTTTTTCAGACCTCAGAGGAAAATAAAGTTGTGGATTGGGTTGGGTTGGGAGGTGGATAATAGTGTTGTATCTTATTTACCTTTGCATCCCCTCAGTAGCTAGCCTGGAGCATTGCACATTGAAAGCACTTGATCATTTTCTGCTGAAAGGAATTAAAGATACCATGGAGTAGTTTTTTGAGTGTCAATTTTTTTAAAACACCACTACTGCCCCCCCCAAAACCTCCCAAAACAGCAACAAATGTATGTGCATGTACACAGACACACATACATAAGAACATAACTGGAAAAGAAATATAAAAACTATCTACTTTTTCATAACTTAAGCACCTACCTCAAGGCTATCATCACCAGTTATTATTAAACATCTAGTCAGTGCATGAGTCTTTAATTAGGGTTTTATATTTACTGGTGTTTTTTTTCTGCATATATCAAGTAACCCTTTTTCCAGAAACAACTGAGGATAAAAAAATAATTTTCAAGGTAATCACGTCATATTTTAATGTTAATTATTTTCATGAACGATTTCTAAAATGTGCCTGACAGCTCCAATGAAATATTATGTTGATGTGCCATTTCAGATGAAGTTTGAACTAGGTTCCTGGAGGTTATGCCAACAGAGACAAGTACTAGCAAGTCTTGCTCCCAAGCTAGAAAGGCAATAGAGTGTAGAACCAGCAACTGACCGCATTTCTGTCCTTCAAGAAATGGACTGGATAAGTTTGGGAGATTGACTGCCAGAAGGTGGACCACCAGGTAATGAATTAGTTTCAGCCACCATAACTCATAAAGCTAGTCTAGCAAGCTATGGAATAAGACAATGTTTGGAGGCATGCAAATGTTTTGACATTCCAGTTCTCTGGATAGTAACCATACTGATTAAAAAAACAAACAAAATCAGATCTGGGAAGTACTACTTTAGTAAATCCCAGAATGCTGAGCGTAATTTAGTTCTTTTGATGAATAGGATTGTCATTGTAATATAATTTGTTTAAAAAAAATGCAGTTCTAGAATACAGGGAGGGAAGTGATTACTGAGTAACCTCTAGCTTTTTCTACTCGTGCTAAATGGCCCTTGCTTGCTAGTTTTTGTTTTTGTTTTAGTGGGGTTTTTCCCCCTCATTTTTTAATCTGGACTTATAGTGTCAGTATTGTAGACAATTTCCAGCATGAAAATTCCCTTTACTGATAGAGTTCAGCAGCTCTCCTCTGACTTAGGCTTTTAGAGAGCCATTGAGGGCATTGAGAAGTGTGACTTGTCCAACCTAGTTTGATTCAGAGTCAATAATGGAACCCAGGTCTTAGATAGTCTTAAGATTGGCACTTCTTTCATTACCCCATGTAACCTCTTTGAGTCCTCATGTCTGCTCTTTAAAAAATTTTCCCTACTTATTCCTTTGCTGGTAACTCTTACTTTTCACTGCTGTCATTTACCCTACTTTTATCATTATCTTCCCCATCTCTCCACCCAAATTGACTTTTTCTAATCTGTTATAGCCTGAGAATCCTGATAACAAAATAAAAACTGCATATATAGTACAACTAGATAGGTGTGAAAGACTTTTCCAAGAGTAATGTATATGGGCTTTTGTGTTTTGGGTGTGAAGGATTGAAAACATCTATTTTAGTTGCTCGGAGGCCTCTTTCAGGTATCTTCTGGGATGAATGAGATAGCCAGAAGTTTGACCTCCATATGAATTTTTAAATCTATTTAATTTATGGTACAATATTCCAGCTAGGTGGCACAGTGGGTAGAGTACCAGACCTGGAGTCAGGGCCTGAGTTCAAATCAAGTCTCATTCACTTTTTAGCTATGTGACTCTGGGCAAATCACTTAACCCTATTCACCTTAGTTTCCTCATCTGTAAAATGAGCTAGAGAAAGGAAATAGCAAATCACTCTGGTATCTTTGCCAAGAAAACCCCAAATGGGATCAGAATTCAACATGACTGAAATGACTGAACAACATTAACAACCTCCTAGGGGCAGCTAGGTGGCACAGTACACTTACTAGCTGGGTGACTCTGGGCAAGTCACTTAACCCCAACTGCCTAAAAATAAATAAAAAAAAACACAATCTCCTACCAGCCAATATGTATTTACAGCTTACCTACCACGTGCAAGGTACTGCTCAAGCCCTCATTCAAGATCCAACCTTGTAGCAGGTGGAGATGTTAAGTCAAGTGAGGTCCAGGAGGGCCACCTCAAAGGAGAAAGGTATGGCCTAGGAGAGTCTATATAGAAGGCAGGAGTTAGCAAATTATGGTAGGCCTGATCCAAGAGTAGCCTGTATCCCTAGGCTTCCATGTCTGCTATGCCTTTTGGGATACCTGCTATGTATGCATACTTTTTTTCTTTCTCAGTTTAAAACTTTTATGTCTCATTCATTCTTATTTCTAGCATTCACTAAGATTCGTTTCCCTCCTGACTACCTTGCATCCCTATCCAGCCTTTCTAGTACTGACTGCACCCAACCCCCACATATTCACTGGTTATGGTTAATGAGTCTGACTCGTTCTTGCTCACTCCTACACTATTTCTTTACTGCCATCATTCAGCAGCCTCACTGGTTCAAGCTATTCAAATGTATCACTCAAACCAAATCATGGTGGCTATTATCTACCATCCAACAGGACATTCTCCCTCCTTCCCCAGTGTGTTTAGTGCCTGGATCACAGTCTCCCAGGCTACCTCAACTCCTGCCATGATACACATTAATGTTCCCTCAAATATACTAACTTCCAAGTTGTTCAGTGTACTCAAATCCTTTACTTGACCTCAAATTACATACCTTTAATCTTACCATCACTCATATTCACAAGGATATCACAAGTATTCTACTTTCATGTTAATGAACTTTGAAATTCCTTTATCTGATCATAACCTTTCTTCAATCCACCTTTTCCTATGCCTCATGACTGCTGCCTCTGTTCTTTGTCCTTACTATGGCCTCTAATCCCTCTACCCCTCAGTACTTTCCTATCACTCTTATATTAGCTACATTCTCTTCCCTGTCTTAATTAACTAGTTTATCTCTACCCCATTCTCTACTCTTGAATCCCTTACCCCTTGACTTATTGCAGATCACATCTTAACAAATATAATGTTTTAAGTGCTTAGCCTAGTGTCTGATATAGTAGATACTATGTACATGCTTATTCTCTTTCCTCTCCCTCCCTAAACCTCAAGCCTGAAATACCCCTAACATCATGGTCCTTCAGACCTATTCACTAGCTGGAAAAAATCATGAAGTTTTGTTCACTTGGTACACTACAAATTTATATTATTTGATTTCAAATAGATATACAGCAAGGCAACCCCTCTACTCCTTAATTGATGCTCTAACCTATTCATTACAGTGGCTGTTTCTTATGTTTTCTTCTGTCCTCAAGCCTCCCATTTATTCAAAGAACCTTCTTGTTTCCTTATTCTCATCTCTTATCCATCTAACAACATTCCCCAATCCCATCTCAGACTTCACTTTATTCTCTAACATAGAGGTAGCTTTCCTATTTGCCAAATCTAACCCCTTTGTGTGCAGCACTCTTGATCCCATCTTCAGCATATTTCACTCACTGTCATTGAAGTTTCAGTCTCTCCTTATCTACCTGCCCCTTCCTGTTGTTTACAGACATGGCCATGTGCATCCTACCAGCCCTACTGGCTCTTAAAGCATCTCTCTCCATTTCTCAGTTTATCTGCTCAAAGCAGTCATTTATGCTAGCTGCCTCCATTTGCTGTCCTCTCTTCTAAAACCTCTGCAGTTTGGTTTCCAGCCTCATCATGTCTCTCTCCAAAGTTACCAAAAGCCTTCATGACCAAATCCAATGGCCTTTTCTTAATTCTCAATCTTCTTGACTTCCTGATTGACATTATTGATCACTTCCTCCTGGATATTTTATCTGGATTTTTTTTAACACTATTCTCTCTTGATTCTTCACCTACCTGTCTAGCCACAATGTAGTCTCCTTTGGGGAAATCTTCATCACATGGCCATTAATGCTAGGTATCTCTCAAAGATCTGTTTAGGCTACTCTTATCTTTCTGTACCCTCTCACTTTGTTGTCTCATTACCTCTCATGAGTTTAATTATCACCCCTATAGGTTGATTCTCAGATCTATATATCCAGCCCTAGTCTTTCTCCTGAACTATAGTCCTACTTCATTAAATGCCCATTGGACATCTAGACCTGGATGCTGCATAGGAATCAACATGTCTAAAATTGAACTCATCTTTTGCCTTAAACCTATATCCTCATCTGGAATTCCTTTTCACTGTTGAGGATACCACCATTCACCCAGATATTATCCTCAACTCTTCCACTCTCATTCACCCTGTCTCTCCAAGCATTAGCCAAATATCCAAACCTTTCATTTATCTTCGTTCTCTCACTATCACAGCTGCCTCCCTGAGCTTAAGCCCTCATCATCTTGCCTGCTTCATCTCTCATCACTCCATTCCATCCTCTAAATGCAAAGGTAATTTTCCTAAAGCACTAGTCTGACCATGTTGTCCTTCTACTCAAAATCCAATGGCTCCCTATTGCCTCTTTCCTTATTCTCATCTAGTGTCAGATATAAACTTTTTTCTGGCATTTAAAATTCTACCTAACCTACTCCATTCTTTTCTTTCCAGTCTCTTTACACATTAATTAAATTCATGTAGCCTAATGATCTAGCCTGCCTACTATTACACATAATACTTCATTTCCTATTCCCATCCTTTGTACTGGATTTCCCTTATGCCTGGAATGCTCTCCCTCCTCACTTCCACTTTCACCTTCTTAGATTCTCTGGTTTCCTTCAAGACAGTGCGATTGCCACCTTATATAGGAAGTATTTCCTATTCCCATCAGCTGCTAGTGCCTTCCCCACTAAGGTTAACTTCCATTTACATTGTATATATCTTTATGGATTTATATACATGTCTCAGTGATTGGAAAATAATGTCCTTGAAGGCTGGAACTGTTTTTGCTTTTTTTGTTTTTGTTTTTGTTTTTGGTTCCCCAGTGCTTAGTATGGTGCCTGGCACAGAGGTGGACTCTTCCTAATTTCAAATCCCACCTCAGACACTTACTAGCTGTGTGACCCTGGGTAAGTCACTTAACCCTGTTTGTCTCAGTTTCATCATCTGTGAAGTGAACTGGAGAAGGAAATGGCAAACCACTCCAGTGTTTCTGCAAAGATTTCCCCAAATGGGGTCATGGAGAATCAGACGCAACTGAAAAATGAGAACTGTAACATGGCACAAAGCAGACATTTAAGCAATGTTATTGGATTGTTGTTTCAGAGGCAGAACTTACATCCTAGTCTTCCTGACTCCAGAGGCAGCCATCTATACGTTATATTTTTTCTGGGGATCTCTCTCCACCAACTGACACTGTGCCCAGACTAATTTCTCGATGGTTAGCATATTCCACCCTATCATTCTCTGCTCATCCCAGTGATTCTGGATCTCCATTGTTTTTGCATAAACCTCATCACCGAGTCCCTTTCATTCCACTCATCCTATCCCAAATGTCTCCCTCCAAATCTACCCACTCCTTCCACTGTGCTCGCAGAAATACTTGCTTCTTAGTGAACAAACTTGCTTCCCTTTAAACCTTTTCTCTCTCCCACTCCTATCTTCTGGCTCTCGCTGAGACCTGGTTTATTGCTAACAAACCTTGGCCACACTTTCCAGTACTTGTTATACTTTCACTCATTCCTCCAGCTCACCGGTTGTGATGAGATATGCTTTTTATTCCCCATTGCTGCATCCAGATTCTCCCTCTCCCTCTAATTACTCACTCAGTAATCTCTCCTGTTTTGCAGATCATTCAATCCAAATTTATCTCACAATCAAGAATATGATAGCTATTATATACCATCCCTCTAGTGACTTTCCTTTCTTCCTCAGTGAGTTCAGTGTTCGTTGAAAGATTCAGTCTGTCTCTCTATGTCAACTTCCCCCTCACACAAGGGGGAGTCAACATCCATATTTATACTTTATCTACACCCTAATTTCCTAATCTACTCTACTAATCTACTAATTCAGTCACTTCTTAGCTACACACAGAGATGGTTATACCCTTGAGCTATGCCATCACTCACAGGTGTTCTACCTCTCTGTTGATGAACTCTGAAATTTCTTTATTTAATTACAAATGATTGGGGGCGGAGCCAAGATGGCAGAGTGAAAACAGTGACTTGCTTAAGCTCTCCCCAAACCCCTCCAAATACTCATAAAAAATGGCTCTAAACAAATTCTGAAGCAGCAGAACCCACAAAAAGACGGAGTAAAACAAATTTCCAGCCCAAGACAACCTAGATGATTGATCAGAAAGGTGTATTGCACCGAGCTGGGAGCGCAGCGCAGCGTAGCATGGGTGCGCAGGCCACAGCGAACCTGGAGCAGGCCTCAGAGGACTGAATCTCAGGCAGCTGTGGCAGTTTTCAGACTCCTCAATCCAAAAATGCCAAAGACAACTTAGAAGGTCAGTGGGAAAAGTCTGTTTCTGTCGGTGCTGAGAAAGGAAGGCAGGGTTTCAGCTTCATTCCCCAAGAGCTTTGTCCTGGGGGGGGGCAGCTGCTCCCCGAGCTTCCGGCCCACAGACAGAGGGGGAGTCCAGTGGCTGATCAGAGAGGGATTGCAGGGATTTCTTTACCAGTGCAGAAGCAGGAATCTCTTGCTTTGCCCGTGTTTGGATCTGGGTCACAGTTCTGGGTGGCAGTGCTGGGGTGAGGAGGAACACTGGTGTGGTGGAGCTAGTAGTGGCTGTAGAGAGGAACCCCTCCTCACAGTTACAGGACAGAAAGGAATAGATGCGGTCACAGGCCAGGAAAGGAGTAAACACCTCACCCCTTATCATACCACCTTGCAAGAACTGAAAATTTACAGGTACCTACAAGTATCTATGAAAACAGCTGTACAAACCCCTGAAGCTTGGGATAGTACACTCTCTACATTGGAAGCAGACTCTTACCTTAACAAAGAGTTTAAAACTCAAGTAATTGGCTGGGATCATGAGCAAGCAGCACAAAAAGAGTCAGACTGTATTATCTTGCTTTGGTGACAAAGAAGATCAAAATATACAACCAGAAGAAGACAACAAAGTCAAAGCTCCTACATCCAAAGCCTCCAAGAAAAATATGAATCAGTCCCAGGCCTTGGAAGGGCTCAAAAGGGATTTTGAGAAGCAAGTAAGGGAAGCAGAGGAAAAACTGGAAAGAGAAATGAGAGTGATGCAAGAAAATCATGACAAACAAGTCAACAGCTTGCTAAAGCAGACCCAAAAAAATACTGAAGAAGTTAACACCTTAAAAAATAGCTTAACCCAAATGGCAAAAGAGGTCCAAAAAGCCAATGAGGAGAAAAATGCCCTAAAAAGAAAATTGGCCAAATGGAAAAGGAAGTCCAAAAGACTACTGAAGAAAATACTTCCTTAAAAATTAGAATAGAGTAATTGGAAGCTAGTGACTTTATGAGAAATCAAGACACTGTAAAACAAATCCAAAAGAATGAAAAATTAGAAAACAATGAGAATTATCTCATTGGAAAAACAACTGACCTGGAAAATAGATCCAGGAGAGAGAATTTAAAAATTATTGGACTATCTGAAAGCCATGATCAAAAAAAGAGCCTAGGCATCATCTTTCAAGAAATTATCAAGGAAAACTGCCCTGATATGTTAGAACCAGAGAGCAAAATAGAAATTGAAAGAATCCACAGATCTCCTCCTGAAAGAAATCCCCAAAGGAAAACTCCTAGGAATATAATAGCCAAATTCCAGAGTTCCCAGGTCAAGGAGAAAATATTACAAGCTGCCAGAAAAGAAACAATTCAAGTACTATGGAAACACAATCAGGATAACACAAGATTTAGCATCTTCTACATTAAAGGACCGCAAGGCATGGAATATGATATTCTGGAGGGCAAAGGAGATAGGATTACAACCAAGAAGGCACAGGGTGAGTTGATGATTAAGGGGTCATATCTGGAGAATAAAATTAAGGGATGAGGGAGGATTATACTTGGATAATAAGAAAGGGAGAGGTAGAATGGGGTAAATTATCTCACAAAGAAAAAACAGAGAAGAAAAGTCTCTTACAGTGGAGGGGAAGGAGGGGAAGGAGGGGAAGGAGGGAAAGGTGAGAGGGAATGAGTAAATCTTATTCTCATTGGATTTGGCTTAAGGAGGAAATAACATACACATTCAATTGGGTATGGAAGTTTGTCTTACCCTACAAGAAAATAGGGGGAGAAGGGAACAAGAGAGCAGGGGGATGATAGAGAGGAGGGCAGATTGGAAAAGGGTGTAATCAGAAGTAAATACTTCTGAGGAGGAACAGGGTCAAAAGAAAGAATAGAATAAATGGGAAGGGAGAATAGGATTAAGGGAAATAGAGTTAGTTTTTCACAAATGTCTACTATGGAAGTGTTTTGCATAACTGCGCACGTACAACCTATATTGAGCTGCTTGCCTTTTCAATGAGGGTGGGTGGGGAGGGAGGAAGAGAGAAAATTTGAAACCTAAAGTTTTTAAAACATATGTTTAAGAAAAAATTTTCACATGCTATCGGGAAATAAGAAATACAGGAAATGGGGTACAGAAGTCTATCCTGCCCTACAGGAAAATAGAAGGGGAAGGGGATAAGAGAAGGGGGAAGAGAAAGAAAAGAGGACGGACTAGGGGAAGAGATATTCAGAATGCATGCCATCTTGGGGTGGGAGGAGGGTGAGACAGGGTGAAAATTTGGAACTGAGAAACTTGTGGAAATGAATGTTGAAAACTACAAATAAATAAATTTATATTAAAAAAATTACAAATGATTTATAAAAATCAAATCAATCAAATAAAAACAATTATTTAATTATAAATGATTATATGTCATTCCTCTTGTTCTTATGCCCTATGACCAGTAACCCTGTTTTTCATTCCTACCACAATCTCGAGGCCCTCTATCTTTAAAGTTATTTTCCACGTTATCATTCCTGTAAACCCCCCATACTCTCCTTCCTTCCCCATTTCAACTTCTTGGCGAGTGAGTTCAACTCTACATTGTCCTCTACATTAACACTTCTTGTTCTGCTTTGCCAAGAACTCCCTTTTCTCTCCCCCTCATCTCACATCAATACATAGTTTCCCATCATCTCTTTTTCCTTAAACCCTTTGTCACATGAATAGATGGCTCTTCTCCTTGCCAAGGAAAAGCCTTCTATATTCATCCATCTGTCATCTCCAGCAGATTGCTTCCTGTAGTATCCTCCTCTCACTTATCTTCAATCTGTCTCTAATCACTAGCTGCTTCCCAACTGCTAACAAATAGGCCTATATCTTCTCCATCCTTAAAAAACCCCTCACTTGATCCAGTCGTCTTTGTTAGCTATCTTCCTGTATCACTCCTTCTATTCATAGCTAAGCTCTTGAAGAAAACTGTCTACAGTCAGATACTCTACTTCCTCTTCCCTCACTCTTTCCTAAACCTACATATTGAACTTCTGAACTTATCATTTTACTGAAAGAATAATCTTCAGAGATTACTTCTCATTTACACTGTATATAACTTATGTGTACATAGTTGCTAACATGTTGACTCCCTCATTAGACTATAAGTTCCTTGAGGACACGGACTATGTTTTTTGACTTTCTTTGTATCTCTAGCACTTAGCACACTTCCCAGCACATAACGGATACTTAATAAATGCTTCTGGATTAATTGGCTGACTGGCTGGAATGGGACAAAAGTGGAGCGAGGAGCACAGTGAAGAGGAAAGGATGACTAGACATCTGGGGTTGGATATAGGTTTATTCTTTGGAAGTGAAGGATTCTGCTTCACTGATATTAGAGAATAAGGTGGATAAGTGAATATTGAGCCTGAACCATTGAGGAAAGAGTCCAGGTATGTACATGAAAGGGAGAGGTCTTCAGAGAAAGGCAGGTGACTGATTGGAAGTTTTATGTTCATCCCTGGTAGGCCTAACCTTGTGACCTGTGAAGCCTCAGGAAATGTGCAACATGGCAGACAAGAGGTGGTAATTAAGAGTGCATTCAGTAGCCTATTCGGGATGAGGAAGGAGGTAATGTTACTTAAACAAACCACAGAGCTTGTCAGTATTACATCTTGAATTCCTTTAAAACCACAGCCAAGAAGCAGGAGATGGGGGTCCTGCCTCACAGTGGTGCAAGCAGCCCTTGACAATGTTGTGGTCCTTCTCACTAAAGAAAGAACTGGAAACATTGTGGTCTGAAGTTAGGGGAACCTCTGGAAACACAGACAGAAGGCAGAAGACTGTATGGGGTTAGCCTCCTCTCCTGCCAAGCACAATTAGTGCCTGGTAGTACTGAATTAGGATTTTGTTTTATCAAGTGCTACCCAGCTCACATTGTGAACATGTAAAAATTCAGTATTTTTCGTGGACCACTTCTCATTGTGTAACTTAGTGGCTCAAAGTGGAAGAATGGGAGCCAAGGAGAAGGAGGGAAATGGGTATAGGAGGACGATGACACAGGAAAAAGGGGAATCAGGGTTTGTTTTATTTTTTAAGTTTCTAAATATTTTAGGAACTGAGGACTTTCGGTTCTTGGTGGGAGATAGCTGAGCTTTTTTTTTGTCTTACTAGCTGGGCCTCAGACTACTTCCTGCATTGTGCACATCAAGTCCCCACTAGAATATCCTTTCCACCCTTCTGCCACCCCAATTTCTAGCACCCCTTTATGTGTTGTCTTCTCCATTAGTATGTGAGCTCATTGAAGACCAAGACTGTCTTGCTTGCTTTTCAGCATAGTGTCTGGCACACAGCAATGGCTTTAATAGGTTACCTATCACATGTCTATCTATCTATCATTTCTCTCTGTCTCTCTGTCTCTCTCTATCTCTTTCTTTCTCTCTCCCTCTACTTACATTCATGTGTGTGTGTGTGTGTATAACATATATGTATATATATGTTATATATATGTGCATATATATATACATATGTATATGTATATACTATCTCCTGTCTATCATCCATCCATCTATCTGTCTATCTACCTACCTACCTACCTATCCAACTATCCATGGTTGTTTATGGACTGGTGGTTTCTAAACTCTGCAGCACAGAGCAGCAGGTTTGACGTGGAAAGAATAGTAGAGTATTCCATAAGCCATACAATTTAGGCAATACTGTTTTACTGGATCCCTCCTGAATCACTGCCTTGTGACAGAGGGGATGGAGTAACTCAGTGAAACTCTGAGCTGTGCCATGCCACATCATAAGACAGGTCATAGTTGAGACATCTGACAAAGGGTGATCCACTGGAGAAGGAAATGGCGTACCACTCTAGTAGTATCTTTGGCAAGAAAACCCCTTGGACAGGAAACTTGGACAGACTTTGGGAGATAATGGGGAACAGAAGGGCCTGGTGTGCTATGGTCTAGGGGGTCATGAAGAATCAGACATGACTGAATAACAACAATTCCATAATTCAGAGGAAACAATGACATGACTAAGGATGAGGAGAGATACTCATGCACTCAGAAACACCAATTTCCAGAGTATGGATAACAAAGTAGACTAGACATGTTAATGCATGAAGGTGCATATCATCTCAGAACAATTACTGAGACTTGGTGGGATAATATGACTGGAATATGCTAAGGGAAGATAGTTCCTTTTTCTAAAGGATAGATTAACTAAAAGTGGTGGCCAAAGGTCATTATATTTGACCTTATGTGAACCTAAAGAGAAATACACAGTGGGGTATATCTGGGTGTCCTTACAAGGAAAAAGAAGAAATATGTGGTCAGGAGTATATTAAAGACCGCTCAGCCCGATGGAGGAATAATAATAACAATAATAGTTAATATTTATATAACGCTTAATACATACCAAGCACTGTGCTGTGTTTTATAATTATTATCTCATTTGATCTTCAGTAACAACCCTGGGAGGTAGGTGCTACTATTATCACCATTGTAGAGTTAGAGAAACTAAGGCAAAACAAGTGGTGACTTGCCCTGGGTCAGACAACTAGTAAGTGTATGAGGCTTGATTGAGCTCAGGTCTTCTAGACTCTAGGCCCAGTGCTCTATCCATTGGGACACCTGGCTGCCTGAAATAGATAAGTTGCAGAAGTGGAAGATTAATGAACAGGTCATTTTAAAAGACATTTATAAATGATGGCAATTGAATGAAAATGAATGGTTCCATAGGAATAACTACAATATTCATGTGCAAAATTGTTGTTGTTATTTATCCTTCATTTTCAAAAAGAACCATGACCTCAGGAAAGAGATGTCATGACTTGCAAGTGAATTGGATTTGAGTGAAGGAGGGCTGTGCAAAGTCACCAGTCTCACTCTGTGCTCTGGAGCCATCCAGGTCCAGTGGCAAGATATAAATCAGGACAATTGGAGATGGCTCCAGATGATACAAAATAAATTATCTGGCAATGAATCCTAAGGACAGCAACAACAACAAGAATTTTTTAAAGTTATATCTGGGTAGAAAGAACATCTTCATTGTGTCTGTGATCTCATTGATGTGCATACCCCCATCACTGACAGCATCTTCTCAGCCTGTGTAATTCTTGTCCATATTCTCATGCAGATCCTTCACAGGTTATCTGTCCAGTGTGCTAGAAGACTTACTCTGGGTCTTTTAATATTTCTTAGATATTAAGGCAAGACATGGCTTGTAAATTGACTGATCTACTTCTTTTTTTGGTCATAAATTTCCTGGATGATATTTCTTATGGTCCTATTTACATAAGCTGCCCTCCATGACAGTATCTAAGCACTTTTGGGCAGCAAATGACTCTTTATTTTCTGCTTTTTGTCCTATATTCATCAAGGATGTGTATACATAGATTATTTCTATAAGATTTCCTATAGATTAAGAAATCAGCATGTGGTTTAGAAATTAATAAAATTCTCTTTTTTCCATTTTTGAATAGTAACACACACACACACACACACACACACACACACACACCCTTCCTGATAGATCTTGTAAAATGATCCCTAACTACTTTCCAGATTCTTACTGGTTGTAGCACAGATTTCGTTTATGTGTGTTTGATTTTGTCCAGCCATCTTCATAACTTCCTCTACATAATCACCATTTCTCCTTCCCTATATGCAGTAGCATATCAATGACTGAAGTAATAGAGCCCACATGTGGTGGCTTCACTATCTGATGATGAAAATGGATAAATACAGAAATACCTTTTCCAATTCTTTGTAGTCTTCCTACCACATTTATCTCTTAATTTTCTTGGGATGATGTGGTTTATTTGGTTTTTATGCCAAACTTTCTTTAGACTTACTTTCAGCTCTGCTACTTAACAGACTCCCTTGTTTCTTTAACATCAATCATATTTTCCAACATATTTTTTTTCACTATGCTCCCCTTTCCCCCTTCACATTGAAGTCATTTATTACGAAAATATAAATTGACTGTTTGGAGTATCTTTTCATAATCTTTGTAAAAATTCTTTCTTTTATCCTCTGCTACAGATGTTTGCACATAAGTTCAATCATTTCCATGGTGTCTTTTTTTTTTTTTGCTTATACTCATTATGCACATTCACAAGACAAGATGATCAAGTATCCTATGACATGCTGTTTCTAATTGCATTTGGGCTTATGATGAATCCAACTCTGATCATTCCTTTGTTTCCCTCTCCAAGGAGAAACTGTCAGCTATTTATCTGCAGCTTGTTAGGGATCTGTAAGGATGTTGAAGGCCACAGATAGTTCATGGCATGAGTCTAACAACTCCTCTCGGGTAGTGACCTATGGGCTAATTACATCTGGCTCGGCTCTCCAACCTGAAAGTCTCTAACAATGTAGAGGACCACAGGTAAGTAGGACTCTGACCCTGATGGCTGTATGAGCCCTCTCAGGTGAAGAGCCTGCTCCTTGGCCTGGATCGGTTCTCCACTCCCTAGAATGAAGGCCGGCTCAATCATAAACAATGTTGCTAGCTCAAGCGCAGCTAGCTCTAGCACAAATATGTCTCAAGTATTGGTAGCTCATGTATCAAGTATTGGGACATTCCGGGAACAAGAAGTACATGGTATTTTCACGGGAACAGCATGGGAGAAGGACACAGCCAGGAGAATGCTGCAAAGAGATGTGCTTGTTGATACTTTGATTGGTATTCGTGTGCGAAAAATTCTCAGTGTTGCCTGTTGGTAAAATATGTAAACTTTGTTGCTTTGTCCGCTGTTACATTGGGGTATGTTCCCATGAGTCAAAGATATAAAGACGCTGTGCTGTGCCTTGAATAGACGGAGTTGCTTCCATCTTGTCTCCCGCCTCTTCAATGTGTTCCGAGATAGAAGATTAAAGCTGGACTTTATTCTTCAAGGTAGTCCATGAATCCTAGGTACTGAGCTAGTCGTGACAGCAGCTTCTTTTTTTCTTCTGATTTCCTTTATCATCAGTGTGTTAATATTGATATGGTCTTGTCCTTGCAATAATATGTGAATTCCATGATGTTGAAAGAAAAAATATTAATACTTCACTTTATGTTGTAGGCACAAGCTTGACAGAAATTTTTTTTTATTAATTCATTATTACCATTATTGTTTCACGGTTTGTTCTGAAAAAGACAGAGAGACAGAGATTGAGAAAAAGTGAGAAAAAGAGCAAGAGAGACAGTGAGACAGTGAGAGAGAGAGAGAGAGAGAGAGAGAGAGAGAGAGAGAGAGAGAGAGAGAGAGATCCAAACTGACAATTTCATGTTGTCCTTGGACGTGTCTCTCCAACACAAGACATTTTGAAATAATAATAATATAGGGCTTTCACTCCGTTCCCTTCAGATAACTGTCTTTTTTCCTCTTATGTCATCTTTCTCAATGTTATGACTTTGAGGTGGAGCTTCAGAGTTGTTTTAATTTGCATTTATCTTGTTATTAATGAGGTGAAACATTTTTTTTTTCCATATGATGGTTGATGGTTTAGATTTCTTTCTTTAAAAGCTGCCTGTTCATATACTTTGATTGAGGGGCATATCAATGCATTGTTATTAGAGCAAGTAATTGGTTCAACCATCCTAGCAAGCAATGTGAACTATCTACCCAAGTCCTATAACTTCAGCTCCTGTATTCTTTGCTCTTTCTTCTCTAAAATACTACCTTTTTCAGTGGTAGCTTTCCTCAAGTATTCAAAGGCTTATTGTGGAAGAGGAGGGATTAAATATGTTCTGTTTGACCCCAGAAGGGGATAGAAGTGGTTTGGATTAGAGAGAAGTCAACAATTCAGGAACTATATCCTAAGCTAACAGGAGACAAACCAATCAGGTTACTCAGGAGGCTAAATCTGATTGAAGTATTTTGTTTCCATTATAAATATAAAGGACATCTATACAATAGAAATTCATTTTTATGTAGGCTTTGTTGTTTGCTAGTAATCTGGGCAGTGCTAATATTATTGGTCATATTCTACAGGTAAGGAAACTGAGGGTCATAGAGGTTAAATGACTTTCCTGTTCAAATAGCTAAGTATCAAAGCTAGAACTCAGGCTCTAGTCTATCTTATGCCCAACACAGTATCTCTTTTGTGTGTGTGTGTGTGTGTGTGTGTGTGTGTGTGTGTGTGTGTGTGTGTTTAAGGCAATTAGGGTTAAGTGACTTGTCCAGGGTCATACAGCTAGTAAGTGTCAAGTGTTTAGTCTGTGTCCACATTAAAACTCAGCTCCTCCTGACTTCAGGGCTGGTGCTCTATCCACTGGGCCACCTAGCTGCCCCTGCAATACCTCTTCATTTACACTAAGCAACACTGCTACTGTTGCAGAGAAGGTGGCCATGGATAAATGGATAGAGGTAGTCCGCAAGGAGAGAATAGAATTTCAGTTATAATTTAAAATTTTCCTATTTTCACTGTGTACGATAGAGTAAAGCTTTACAGTCAATAAGTTTTTGCCTATAACTTTTCTGGATTGTAAATATTTTTTTTCATACAAGGATTTGAAGACTTCCTTACTGAAATGGACAATTCATTTCCAAAGAAACATTGGACCCTAAAAGCCTAAGCAATTAAGTGTACAGATGAATCATGTATATCTTAGAAATTTACTTCTTTTATATGTAGTTGGCATTATAGTTTAATGTATTTTATTCACTTACAAATACTTTTTTTTCTGATGTTAAAAGGCAAAACAGAAGAGAAAGATTTTCTCTTTTAATGCGAATTTCTTAATAGGTACTCTCTGCTAGTAATATTGAAAGTGTTCGGTTATTTCAGTCACATCCAACTCTTCGTGACTCCTTGTGGGGTTTTCTTTGCAAAGATACTAAAATGATTTACCATGTCCTTTGCTAGCTCAGTTCACAGATTAGGAAACTGAGGCAAACAGTGTTTCGTGACTTGCCCAGAGTCACACAGCTAGTAAGTGTCTGGGGCCAAATTTGAACTTAGGAAGCTGAGTCTTCCTGACTCCAGGCTTGGCCTTCTATCCACTGTGCTACCTAAGTGTCCCAATATTGAAGATATTCTCCTCTAAATTATATGCAAATTATATAAACATTCATTTTTTTAGCCTTTAGAACTTAATTAACATTGATTTGTTTAGTGCTATAGACTACATTCTAACAGCTTTGAAAAAATTAAAATTTAAAAGATATGAATACATTTAGTAACTTTTCATTTTAATTCCTTTACTTCAAAATTTTCTAATTAAAAAGGTATTAATTTTTGTGTTTGTTGTAATTTTATTTGTAAATATTTAAATGACTAAATATTTGTTTTCCAAATAAATATGAGGCTATTGCTTCTTATTTTTTTCTGACGTAGTTTAATGAACTTTACCTGGAAATCTAGCATTAAATTTAAATTCCCTCATTGCTGTTTAGACAATTCATATACCCTGAGTAAAAATTTTTTACAATTTCAGTAGTAAGCCTCCTATAAATGAGACTACACCTTGTTCAACATCCTAAATGTGTTTTCCTTTTCTATTTTTACTGTGCTGCTTCATCCTGTGAAATGGGTTTTCAAATAGATTACTTTTAGTTTGTTTTTTTTTAAACATCAAAGACAAGTTCTAGAGATAGGTACTTAAAATGATTGAAACCTGTCTGGTTCAGGTTTATTTCAGAAAACATTTAAATCTCCTAGTTCAAATTTTTTAGGAAATCTCTAAGTTGAGTTCTGATTTCAATTAGCCTAGTAGGTGATGAAACCAAACCAAACTTGGGTTTACTGTGATTTAGGTATATACACATCTCTCTATCAGTCTCTGCCTCTGTCTCCCTCCCTCCCTACTGCCACCTGTCCAACAATGCAATAGATAAAACAGTAGGACTGGACTCAGGAAGAACTGACTTCGTATTTGGCCTCACATACTTACTGCCTTTTTGACTCAGGTTCCCTTCCTTTACCGTTCCCTTTTTCCTCTTTCCCCTTCCCTCTGTCTATATCTCTCTTGTCCTGGAACTGTGATTCAAGGCCTAGAGGGAGCCTATCCAATTTGGACATAGATATACATGTACATGTACATACACATACACATACACATAAATGTAGAAACTCATCTCTATAGTGATATCTATATATCCATATATTCAATATAACTATCTAGATATAAAATAGGTGAATGGACATAGATGTTAGATATATAGATATAGATGTTAGATATAGATATAGATATAGATATAGATATAGATATAGATATAGATATAGATGTAGATGTAGATGTAGATGTAGATGTAGATGTAGATGTAGATGTAGATGTAGATATAGATATAGATATAGATATAGATATAGATATAGATATAGATATAGATATATATCTATGTCTATCTATCTATCTATCTATCTATCTATCTATCTATCTCTAACATTGTCCCTCCACCTATTTTAAAGTTGTATCTATAACTCTATATAACTATCATAACTATATAGCTATAACTCTTTATAACTTTGTATGTAGCTATATATACATATATAACTATACACATGTATCTGTATACATGTAAAGATACATATTTACTATATATCTACATATACAATATATATTATATAGTTATGTATATAGATGATAGATTTCACAATGCTGATTGTGAAAATGAATATGATTACTATCTTGATTTGCTTGAGCTCCCCAATTATCCAGGTTACTGATGGAAGCTGTATGGGACGAAGTTGACCAGTCAGGATACAGAATGGATTGACAAACCAACAGTCCTTTGTGATCAAGAGTAAACCACCCCAAAAAAAAGAAAAAGAAAAAAAATTTTTTTTCAATTTTTGAAAAAAAGAGTAAACCCAACTGGATATGTAGAATCAGTGATCCTAAAACTAGCTATGTTCAAACCAGCTTTGGGTGGCGCCTGAGCTATCTCAGCTTAGTCTTGGACCCTTGAAGATATCCTGTTTATCTTGTTGTCTGTACTCAGGCCTTGGACTCACTGTGTCATCCTGCTTATCTTGTACCAATAAGCCAGTATCCCTGTTCCTGGAACTCTTCACCCTTCATTCCTGGAACTCTCTGTCCATAACATGCCATCTTTTCTCCCCAGATTGGCCCATTTCCTGCCTCTCTTTCTCAATGCCCACCTTCCTTGTCAGAAAAGTATATAAACTACATCCTACTTTGCCCAAACTGAGCTGTTTCAGTATTAGGCTTTCTGCTCCACATGTATGTAAACACCTGCTTAATAAAGATCACTCGACTTTTACAAGCACAGTGTTCCTTCAGTTTTCTTCTCTTTGGGAAAGAGGGATCCAGGTTCCATAGGATTTATGCTTCAGTTTGTATGATAAATGTTTACCTACTAACTCTCTTAAAAATAAGCATACACAGCCTACTTTTAAGTTTAATCTGCATTATCAACATTTTATTTATTACTTTCTTAAGTCGAGACAATCAACAAAAAATAAATCAAGCCCTGATTTCTAGTGTTTGCTGATTTCCAAAGTGTAAGTGCTTCTAATAATTGGTTCCTGTGAGCCAGTTCAAGCTGCCTTCTACACATTTTTTCTCTATTCATCTATCTATCCATCCATCCATCCATCCATCTATCTATCTATCTATCTATCTATCTATCTATCTATCTATCTATCTATCTATCTATCTATCTGTCTATCCGTCTCTCTATCTGTCCATGTCTCTGTCTGTCTGTCCGTGTCTCTGTCTGTCTGTCTGTCCATCTATCCATCTGTCTATCTCGACACATACCCAATTAATCAGGCTCTCTCTAGTCCTTGATTCACAATTTGTCCCAAGCCTAGTCCTTCCTTGCTAGTGAAATAAATTATATTCTTTGATTTGGGATCAAAACACGGAAGTTAAATGTTTAGAGATGGATTGGACAGGGGAGCAGCAAAATGTGGGGAGACCCACAGGCTTGTAATAGCCACAGTGAAATGTGATGAAGGCCTAAACGAGTGGGGGTAGCCCTTGAATAGAGAGTAGACAAATTTAAGACAAGTCGTGAAAGCATAAACTGAATGGATATGAGAAATGAGAGAGAGGAGTAAAGGATGGTTCAAAGAGAGAAGTGATTGGAAATATGATAGTATGCCTAAAAAAAATAAGAAAAGCTAAGAAGAGAGGAGATTTTTAAGGACAAAGATGAGTTCTATTTCACATATGATGAGTTGAGATGTTTATGAAACATTGGGATGAAAAGAAATTGCAGTTGGTCATGTGGGCCTGGAGTTCAGGAAAGAGAACAGGGTTACACGTTTGTGTGTTATTCTGTTTGCACACAGGTCATATGAGTTGTGTACTTAGAAATAATATGTGAAACCAAGAAAACTGATGAGATCACCAAGAGAGTGTGGAAAATAAGAGAGGAGGGCCCAGGAAGGAGCGTTGAGGTAATTTCCTGCAGTCCTTGCTTTGGATAAAAATCTGTGACTTGTGAAATGGTTGTCCTTTTCATCTTTTATAAAACTCTTTTCCCTTCAATGTCTATCTCTGTATTATTTCCACAGTGGTAGTTATGCCTGGTTAAAGCTGAAGTGGCTTCTCTGCTACTCTCCAGTAACTGGGGTGTGGTAAGTTTAGGGGCATAGGCATCATGTACAGAGAAATCCAGAAGGACGTTCTTTCAAGCTGTTTGTCTGATTTTGCTTGCTCAGAATTTGAAGATATCACATATTCAAGTGGAGTTCTCTTCTGAAACTCCCCAGACTATGTTTTGCTGGACAGGTTCTCTCTGTTCAGAACTCTACCTCTCCATTTGACTTTAATTGTTTTACTGAACATTTCCCAAATTAATCAGACCAAAGGACCTGTTGGGGTTTGAAATATACTGATGAATCTCATGAATAAAGGAGTTCTGGGACTTGGAATAACACCATGATAAAAGGGAGTCAAAGACATTTTAGAGAAATGGAGAAAGAAAAAACAAGTTTATATATATATAATATATATATATATATACAGATAGATAGATAGATAGATAGATATAGATATAGATATAGATATATCTATATCTATATCTATCTATCTATCTATCTATCTATCTATCTATCTATCTATCTATCTATCTATATATGTATATCCTTCCTATCCAGTTTTTTCCCCGTATCTTTCCATAAAGAATCTATCCAAAAATTCTGGGAAACTTCTCCTTTTTTTAAAAAAAAAATATTTTGTGGGTATAAATGTAATACACAGGCTTTTGTCTCATTTTTACTATCAGCTTAATTTTTTTTATGTTCAGACATTTCTTTAATAATGACTTTTACATCATTTATCTTGCAAAAGCCATCACTGGCAATATATGGCCACCCACACAAATCCTACAGACCTACTCACTACCCTGTAAATGCCCCTCACTCACCACCACTTCCCCTTTGTGTATTGTCTCCCCCATCATAAAACAAGCACCTTGGAAGGGGCTGTTTTGCTTTTTATTTGTACCCTTGGTGCTTTAGGACTGTGATTAGCACAATGTAATTGCTTAATAAATGCTTTGTTATTTATTTCTCATTCATTCCATACTGTTTCTTTGTAGATTGTGCCACGCCATGACCTGTAGTCCTGGGTAAGGAAAGCTTATATTCTTATATTTTATTAGTTATATTATAAAAATAGTAAACTCTAAAGTATGGGCAATACAAAGAAATATGGGAAAATCCTTATGAAGTAAATGCAAAACAAACAAAACAGAACCAGAACTGGAAGAAAGTTACACTCACTAAGATGATGTGAGAAAAAGGATGTTTAAAATACTATATTTTTACCCATTGAAATTAGTTAATCTCAACAAAAATAGTTACATTTATTTTCTGTATTGATTTTTAATGCTAAGTTTCTATTAAAAGATTTATTTGAAAATTAAAGCTATGGAAAACTATTTGTTCTCATTAAATTAAAGTAATATTCCTGGAGAAGCATTTTTAAAAATAATAACCAAGGTGCTTTATAGATATCTGAATGACGATTAAGATGAAGTTGCTTTTTATTTTGAGATAAGTGACAGATGGCCCCTTAAAATTGTGCTGTGAATGATTTTCTGTCCCTCTGAATATTCTCAATTGGTGATCCAGATGTTGTAGTCAATTCAATCCACCATTGATGGATCCAGATGTTGAGTTCAATTCAATTCAACATTGATTAATGTTAGGCTGGGGATACAGAGATAAAACAAAACAGCTGCTGACTCCAAAGAGTTTATATCCCACTGTGAGATTATAGTATGTTCACAGATAAGATATAGATAAATATCTATATCAAAAATATAAAGTAATTTAAGTTAGAGAGCTTTAACAACTGGAGGTATCAATGAAAGCTTTGTGTTAGTGGTAGACTCTTGAAAAAAAGCTAGAGATTCCAAGATATCTGGATGTGAGGATGGAAACTTCCAGGTATGGGTGACAACTTGGAAAAACAAATGGTCACAGTAGCAGCAGGTAAATCCATCTGTTTTTGGAATGTAGAGCTTGTGAAAAGGAATCCTGTGAAATAAACTTGGCGTGGGGAGGAGGAAGAAACCTGAAAAAGTACAGTGGAGCAAGCCTGTGAAAAGGTCATGAATGCCAGCTTGCTCAGAGGTAATAGGGAGCCGCTGTAGTTCCTTTAACAGGGGAATGACACATTCTAATCTGTGCTTTAGGAATATCACTTTGACAGATGAGTAGGGGATGCAGTGGAGTTGAGAGACTGGAAGCAAGGAGGAAATTATAAGATTATAGCAATTGATCCTGCAGGCAGTAATGAGGCCCTGAACTAAGATGGAAACCATATAAGTAAAAAGAAGGGGTTGGTGGACGTACTAGATGTGCTAGGCATCTACATATTATAATGGCTAAAGCTTTGGACATGAAGTTAGGAAAACCTGAGTTGGAATCCTGCCTTAGACACTTACTGTGTGACTCTGGATAAGTCATTTAATATCTCTGAGCCTCAGTTTCCTCATCTGTAATTTTAGGGCGAGTTGGACTCCATGGCATATGAGATAGCTTCCATCTCTAAAATTAAGATCCTATGACTTATTCCACAGGTTTGGTCACACATTTAATCTTCTGCAACTGAATTCAGTGATCCATTATTTAAGAAGATTTCACAGTGTTATTTGATATATAATGATGTAAGCTCTGAAGGCAATTCTGAAAAAAAGATTCCAAAATTTAGAGCAATGGTAGAATTTGAAGAATAGACTTTATATGTTTCTGAAATGACATTTGAAAAAGAAAGCATTTATTTGGTTGTAGAAGTTGTAGTTCTTTATTTTTAACAAATCATGTTGCTTCTCTAGCCATGCACAATGTCTTTCACGAGCAAAAAGAGTTGTTGTGAGGGAATTCTAAAAATAAAGCATTTCCTCTGCAATTCAGCTAATCAGAACAGGAACTAACTGCTTCTGAATTTTGCCCATTACTAGTGCCAAGTAAAATGAGATATCACCTACAATAGAGCCCACTCTATCTGTGAGCACCTTCATTGAAATGGTCCAATCAAACTGAGCAATGTTTAATGGAAGCGGCCTTTGAATGAATGATGGAATAAGTTAGTCATTTTGGAATCAATGTCATAGCCTTGAATTATATTAGAAAAATAAATTGTATTAGGGAATTAAAAATATAAATTTTATAATGTGTAATATTTCTATGTATATTTAATCTTGTTTTCTGTGATTAGTATCTTTTTCTTGATGGAAAATAGTTTTTTCCCCTGAAATATCTTCAAAGGAAGAGCAATAATGGCTAGAAGTTTTCAGCCTGGGATAGAAACTGGATAGGGATGGGACCTGTGATAGGGGCTCCTAGTGAGGAAATGCTTCCTGCCAAAGTAAGTTGGCATCCTCTGTGCACTTATTGTTTTGGAGTTGCATGGGGCATTGAGAGGTAAAGTGATTTACCAGGGAGTATGTGTGTCTTTGTCTGTCTTACACATACATGCACATATTTATAATGAACATACATAAGCATATTCATGTATACATACATATATCTCTGTCTCTAACAAATATACAAACATCTACATATATTTACATGCACACATGGATGTATATGTCTGTCATAAATGCATATATATACACATGCATTTTGTGTAAGATAGACACACATCTATATATGCATATGTGTACACACATTTGCAATGTATATATATGTGTGTATATATATGCACATGTATCTATTGTATGTACACATATATGGGAGAGACAGAGAGATATACAACACCCTGGACAAATGACTTATCTTCTTAATGTCCTAGGCATCTCTTTAAAACAGCAAGTTTCACGGAGGGTGTCAACCTACGTTGGGTAGAGGGAGTTTCCTCACAAGGAGGTTCCTCTGCCAATGCAATCAAGATTCCATCTCCATCCAGTTTCTATTCCAGTTTGAGTATTTCTAGCTACTATTGTTCTTCCTTTGAATATGTTTCAGAGGAAATAATGATTTTCCATCAAGAAAAAGATATAAATCACAGAAAACAAGATGAAATAAACACAGAAATAGAGGATACTCCATATTTTATATTTTTATCTGTATAATTTATTTCCCTAATATAATTCAAGGTAATGACATTGATTTAAAGAATGACCGGGTTTACTCAATCACTCATTCAAAGGCCTCTTCCGTTAAATGCTGCTTACTTTGATTGGACCATTTCATGTACAGTCCTGATAGCTAGAGCTGGCTCCATTACAGGTGATACCTGCTTTTACTCAGTATGGCAATTCTGAGTAATGGACATGAAGCAAAAGTATTCATCTCATGCCCTGAATAGTTGAATTGTAGAAATAGTACCTAGTTTTTAGAATTTTTCTAAGTTGGAGGAGGGACTTGAACCCCAGTCTTCATGACTTTGAAGCCAGCCTTCATTCCCTACATCATTTTGCCTCTGTAGCCTACAGTTTAGGAGAATCTGGGTTTAAATTTCACCTTTAACTTAAGCTATATGACCATGGGCAAGCCTCTTCTCTGGCCCACAGGGAACCTTGTAAGGCCAATTAATTAAGTCAAAGTTTATAATCTTTGTTGGTGGAATGAATTCCCATACCATAATTTCTGTGTGAGGTAAAAATCATTAATCCTTTCTGTAGCCACATAATTCTGAAAGAGATAAACTGAATTTTTTTTAGGGGCTAGAAATATGGCCTGTATTCCTAACTCCATGAAAAGAAAACTTATGGCTGGTATTTAATAGAACCATTAACATTAAAATGTTGTTCTAAGCATGTTTGACCCCAGTTAACATTTGTTCTTGCTTAGAAGGTCAATTCCATGGTCCATATGTAACATGATAGATTTCTAACAAGGCAGATGCATAATTATATGCCCTTCAGGATTGCACAGCAAAAATATTTCTTTTCCCAACTTGATGGAATAAGTCTTTATGTTTTATGAGAAGCAGCATGGCATAGTACAGTGGTGTCAAACAAATACAAATAGGAATCACTAATTCATACGTCAGGTTCCATGCAGAGCACATATTGACTTAGTTTTAAAATGTAATGTTTTATTGTATTTTTATTTATTTTGGTAAATATTTTCAAATTTAATTTTTATCTTGTTTGGGCCATATGATCCACAGGTTAGATGTTTGACACTCCAGTGCAATGTTATTGAAAGTTATGTTGACTCAGTTACCCATTTCAGCTTTTTCCATTACCTCCTCTTTGTCACACACCCCTACCTGTGAGCTTTGTACCCCTGCCTGCAAACTGTCACCTTCTTGCTAGGTTGGTGAGGAGCTAAGATGCAAGGGCTCAGCTTCTTTTACTGACATTGACCTACCTGAATTGTCTTAAAGTTACTTATAAAAGCTGGCCCCCGCCTTGAAGCCATCACTGGTCTTCCATGATCAGCCTGTCAACATGTTGCTACCTTGACATACTTATAATAAATTCCTTTTAATTCTCTTTGTCCTGAGTTTTGACCTGTTAATCAAAGTGAAAACCCAAATGAAGATTTTTCCTTTCAACAGTACATCAAACTCTTAGTGTGAAGAAAACCTCTATTCAAATTATGCTTCAGACACTAGCTAAATGACTTTAGACAGTTCACTTAACCTCTCTACCTTAGTTCTTTTCATCTGTAAAACAGGGATAATAATGGCACCTACTTCATTTTTTGGAGAATAAAGTGAAAAAATAGAGAGATATTAAGTGCTTTGCAAACCTTAAATGTCTTTATAAATATTAGATGATATTGTGGTGGTTGTTGCTGAAATGTGGGTAATAGATACAGTGATGATGTGAAAGAAGAATTCTCCATTTCTTAGGGAGTATTTATGTTCTGGCTCACTATTGCAGATACATTTAGGCATATGTCGTTAAAGGTAGTTTTTTTTTTGGGGGGGCAGGGTAGGGATTGGGCAAGCCAAATGGGATGGAGTGCTCTTTTCTAATGCAATCAACTTGAGTCCTTACCTATTATATTCTCCCAACTGTTAGATGGCAGGTACTAGTGCCCCAGTTCTATTTATCCATTTACTGTCAATTAACTTGGAGAAAGAAATATTTACTTGGAAGATATAAATGTATATATAGTACAACTATTTCTCCCCAATATATTCCCCTATACCAACCTGGTCCCTATGGACAGTAAGCTCTCACTTACCACACTTACAATATGGTACTGAGTCTTATCAAATTCACATCCAGGTGTGGCATGCCTCATTTCATCTACCTTGCTCTGGGTCCAGAAAGTCAACTCCCAAAGAATATTTGGGACATGAGGAGCTGGGCTAACTGCAAAACTCAGCATGGACTCAAACTCCTGGTTTTCTGTGGCTTTGCAATTTTACGAGATCAGAAACTTCACCTAGCATGGAAATGAAGAGACCAAGGCCCAAGACCCTTTCAGGGGACCAGATGGCTTCAGAAGAGGAAAGGCCCCAAGACCTCATCATTTGTCTCAACAATTGTCTCTCACTGGATGCTATGAATAAACGATTCACATCACCAGAAAGGAGAGTAGACAAGAGTCAAACTGAAACTGACACCGTCCTGAATGTTTCTTCAGCCAAAGAGTCTCCTTTTTATCACAAGGTTAGCTGATGGGAACCAATTACTGAAAGTCTGGGCATATTCTTCAGTCTTTTCAACTCACTTCCCTTCCACATCATAGTGTTTTTCCTAGGAATAAACTCCTCAGTTTCTCCAGATCAGACATTCTGTGCGTGCTCTAGACCCTCATTATACTTTTAAAAAATACTTCTAATTCCCAGATGCAATGATTTTGTGACATTGATCTTCAGGATAGCTTCTCTTACTTCCAGAACATCACCAGCCCCCATTCTGTATCTCTTGCTGATCCCATTAAGAAATTGATTTTGAGATAATGAACTGGGATTTTCCATATAATTTTAAAATTTGAGAAAATGTCCCCTAACTTCCATTCAGGGGCTAACTATTGAAAAGGCCTTTTAAAAGTGTTTCATAGAGGGAAATATAGGGCAGGACAAACTAAACCCAAATGTCAGGTAGGAAGTTGCTAATATTCCATGATTAAAAAGAATGTTACAAGACTTCATCTGTCCCCAGATCTCACTTTTGTCTGACCTGAAAGTTCCTACCATTACAGGAAGTGATTTGGATCACACAGGTAAGGGAATTTTCTCCAGAAGGCCATAGTTTAAAGTACAGGTTGTACTCTTTAGAAGTCTCCTTTAAACTTTTCAGATTAACAGGAATTTATCCATCCGATTAGTGAATTGCCTTTTTTGGAATGAATAAAGTGGCAATAGGGTTAGCTATGAGTTGTGTCCATGAGATAAGGGAGGGATATGCTGATAATGCTAGGAAGCCAAGGTTTGTGTTTCTAATGTCTGAGGTGGATATTTGTTGGTGGAGTTTCCACAGTATAATTTCCTTGTGAGGCAAAAGTCATTAATCGTTTTCATATCATGTAGCACAGTTGTGCTAATTACTAACTCTGATTGCTATTCCTAATTACATCAATATTCGATAGTAATCTGCTTAAGAGCGAAGACCATTTCTTTTTTCATCTTTGTGACCCTGTCATTGTTTATAACCATGCCTTCCTCAGTAGTTGGGACTCAGTAAATATTTAATGAAAAAAATGAACTGGTTTTGTGGACTCAAAACTGTAGAGACTTTTAAGCAGTGGCTTGCAAAGAATAAATGCTTAATGAATATATGGTGAATAGTAATACTTCACATTTTTATAACACTTCACAGAATTGATTCAAAATTGCATCTATTAATCTTATTCTTGTAATTTTTATTGTGTTTTGTAGCTATCATTGCAGGGAGGTATAAATTAATGTATATTTCTATTCTCCAACATTTGAAAAATGTAGGTTTGCTTTTCCTTTATCCTGTTCCTGGCCCCCTGATTATTTTAAAATATTTATTTATTTATTGTTAGTTTTCAACATTTACTTAGTAAGATTTTGAGTTCTAAATTTTCCCCTTCCCTCACCTCCTCATTAAGATAGCATGCAATCTAATATAGACTATACATATACAATCATATTAAACGTATTTCCACATTAGTCATGTTGTGAAAGAAAAATCAGAACAGAAGGGAAAAACCATGAGGAAGGAAAAAAAGAAAGGAAATAGTATGCTTCAATCTGCATTCAGACTCCATAGTTCTTTCTGTGGATATGGATAGCATTTTCCATCATGAGTCTTTTGGAATTTCTCAGATCATTGCATTGCTGAGAAGAGCTAAGTCTATCAAAGTTGGTCCTTGCACAATGTTGCTGTTACTGTCTACAATATTCTCTTGGTTCTGCTCACTTCACTCAGCATCAGTTTATGTAAGTCTTTCCAGGTTTTTCTGAAATCTGCTTGCTCACCATTTCTTATGGAACAAAAATATTCCATTACATTTATATACCACAGCTGGTTCAGCCATTCCCCAATTGATTGGCATCCGCTCAATTTCTAATTCTTTTCCACCACAAAAAGAGCTGCTATAAATATTTTTGTACATGTGGGTCTTTTTCCCTTTTTATGATCTCTTTGAGATACAGACTAAGTAGTGATATTGCTGGATTAAAGGATATGCATAGTTTTATAGCCCTTTGGGCATAGTTCCAAATTGTTCTCCAGAATGGTTAGATCAGTTCACAACTCCACCAACATTGCATTAGTGTTCCAATTTTCCCACATCTTCTCCAACATTTATCATTTTCCTGTTTTGTCATGTTAGCCAATCTGATAGGTGTGATATGGTACCACAGAGTTGTTTTAATTTGTGTTTCTCTCATCACTAGTGATTTAGAGCATTTTTTCATATGATTATAGATTGCCCCAGTTTCTTCATCTGAAAACTGCCCATTCACATCCTTTGACCATTTATCAGTTGGGTAATGACTTGTATTCTTATAAATTTGACTCTGTTCTCTATATATTTTAGAAATGAGGCCTTTATCAGAGCCACTGGCTGTAAAAAATGTTTCCCAGCTTTCTGTTTCCCTTCTAATCTTGGTTGCATTGGCTTTGTTTGTGCAAAAACTTTTCAATTTAATGTGATCAAATTATCTATTTTGCATTTTATAATGTTCTCTACCTCTTGTTTTATCATAAATTCTTCCATTTTCCATAGATCTGAGAGGTAAACTATTCCTTGCTCTCCTAATTTGCTTATAGTATCACCCTTTATGTCTAAATCATATACCCATTTTGACCTTATCTTGGTATGCAGTGCAAGTTGTTGGTCTATCTGGCCCCATGATTTGACTGTTCCCTTAGACTTCTGTCCTTGGACATCTTTTCTTGTCTACAGTACATATAAGCTTACCCTTGGAAGTCTCTTTCATTTTTACAAGTTCAACTATTCCCCTCTAAGTGGTTGACTTAAGATCTGAGGCATTGTCCATGTCAACATGTCCATAACCAATCTCACCTGGTCTTAATCTCTTGCCCTGTTTGTGATACCAGCATTCACAAATCTTTCATTATAACTTTGGGTTTATATTCGACTTTTCTTTCTTTTCCTCTTATGTCCAATCAATTTATTCTCCCAACATCTCTTGAATCTGCCACATTCTTACTGCAACAGTGTCCTTTAAGGTCCTTTAGCCTCTGCTCTCTATAGTTCATCCTTCTTATCAGTAACAGAATAATCTTTCTTATTCATACATCTAGTTGGAGCAGACCACAGCTTTACTCAAAAATATTCTGAGATTTACTAAAAATATCTCCCTATTGCCTACTTCATAATACCTTTATCACTTGGTCATACCCTGTTTTTCCAGGGCTATCTCATATTGCTTTCCTCCACACTTGATATGTCTCCCCCAGTCATAAACTATGTTGTCACATAGCTGTAATTTTACTTGAGATGGTTCCCATGTCTGGAAGATTTTCTCTCCCTCTATTTGTATAATGAATTCCTAACTTTCCATTAAGATTAACTCAATCTCCCTTTCCTTTCTAACTTTTATGTGGAAATTTGTTTAGTAACTCCTATTCAGTGTTATATGTTTTAGAGACCTATGTTTATTTTATCTCCCTACCAGACCATTAGCTCATTAGTGGTAAAAACCATGACTTCTCTAAAATATTTCCTCCACAGAACTCTGCATGTAATAGGCATTTAATAAACTCTAGTCACTCCTTGTTACTTTCCAGATCAGCTATAAAATCCTCAGTTTAGCTCTTAAAGCCCTTCAAAACCTAGCCCTTTCCCATTTTAAAAATCTTCCTACACATGCCATGATTCAGTGACACTGCCCTCCCTGCTGTTCCTCGTGCAAGACACTCCGTTTCCCAATTTTAAGTATTTTCACTAGCTGTCCTCCACGTGTGGAATTCTCTTCTCCATCCTCTCCACCTCCACCTTCCCTGGCTTCCTTCAAGTCTGAGCTAAAATTTTATCTTCTGGAGGAGACTTTCCTGATCTCCCTTAATGCTAGTGCCTTCCTTCTGTTGATTGTTTCCAATTCTAGTTTGCAGTTGTTTGCTTGTTGTCTTCTCCTTTAGAATATAAGTTCCTTGAGAGCAGGGACTTTTTTGCCTTTTTTTTTTGTATTTCCAGCACTTAGCATGGTGTTTGGTACAGAGTAGGCATTTGATAATTGCTTATTGACCTGTTGACTTGCCAGTGACAGATACAACTTTCACTTTCTTTCCAGTGTATTTCTGAAAATGCCAAAGGAAGTTGTGAAAAGAAAAAAATGTGTGTCTGGATAGGGGAAAGAAAGAATTATTAAGACTCTGACATCTGAAAACTGTCAGAGAACAGTTGGAAATATTTTTTTTTCTTCTGAGAAAACAAATTTGAAGAGAGATGGGTATATTGGATTTGGCCTATAATTGTGTTAAGGTCCCTGAAGGTTAATGTCCGGCACATTAAGCATGTTATAATTGAACTGTTGAGAAACAAATTAAAATTTTAATGAACTCTCTTCCCTTTGGAGGTAAACTTAGGGCTCTTATTACCAGCACTGCTAGAGCCCATGATACTATTGTCTAATCAGCACTTAATGGGTCACTCTCTGTGCTTCTAATTTCACATAATTAATGTGCTTGTAAAATGAAAACTTGTAAATGTTTTCTGCTCATATTAACACGTGCTGAAAAATGTAAGTAGGCTACTCTGATGTTTTCTTTTGCTCCTTTTAGGTTTTCAGTTTCTAAATTTCCCACAGATAGCTATAATAAATTCTATTGTGTTAACACGCTTAAGGTCTCTGCCTCTGTGAAGGCCTCTTGAGATGCCCTGGTGAAAGCCAATGAGAGCAAATGGCTTTTAAGGGGTGGAAATTCAGATACTTTCTTTTCCTGATCAAATGAGTTGTCAAAGAAGTGACAAGAAAAAAGGCAAGTATATAGCAACTAACTCCTTTGAGAGAAGCTGGCTTTGTCAAGGAACAAAATGACCAATCAAGATCCCCTCAGGCCGAAATGTGGCTTTGAATCCTGGTCAAAACAGTAAAAAGAAGTGGAAATCCATTTTTTAGACAATTTGTAAACATACACTTAACTTTAAATGGGAAATCTTTGTCCAAAATTAATGAATTGACATTCTAGTGATGGAACTGAGCCATATCATTATTAAAATCCTCTATAAATGAAGGCAGAAGATATAAGGAAATTCTGGCAAAATGAAAGGATGGCTCCCAGGCTCCTTGTAATGCACACTCCCTTCTCACATCTGCCTCTAGGAATCTCTTGCTTCCTTCAGAGCTCAGCTCAAGTATCACCTCTTAGAGGTGGCCTTCCCTCATAATCCCGGGGAAGCTAGAGTTTACCCCACTACCCTCATTACTTTGTGTTTGTCTTGTATGTACTTTGTGTATATATTTTTAAATCTACTTTTAAATGTATGTATTATTATTTCAATAGAATATAAGTTTCTTGAGGGCAGGGACTCTTAATTTTGCCTTTGTATCCTTGGGGTCTAGTATGATCCTAGCTCATAATATGTTTAATTAAGAGACAAATAAATGAGCTGGTAAAATTAGTTTCATCATATACCCAAAGACAATAAGAAACTAACATATGACAAGCTAATATTGTGTTTCTTATAAGAATAAAATAAAAAAGCATCATGAAGATGTAACTTTTGCACCAACATCCTTTGTAGAGGATGAGGAGGTAGAGAAGTTTCATTTATCTTAACACTCAGCAACAAATTATTTAGTATTTCTCTTTGGCAGACACTGTTCATTCTCAGCCCTGTGCCAGTGTGCCAGCCCAACTCCTCATTTCCAGAGTGGTCTGGAGAAGTCAGAGCTTTAGAGACTTCCCTTTTTGTGAGCCCAGCTTCCTTCCCACTACTGCTTCTCACCCCCTTGGTGCAGGCAAAGGGGAAAACAGGTGAAGTAGATGACTTGCAAATGTTTATGCTTCTCCTCAATAAACAATGAGAACTAGAAGAATGGAAGAAAAGGATGGGGTTGCCACTCCATCTCTGATCATGGGGGAGGATGGCAAAAAAAAAAATCCTGTAGTTGATAGGGAGCCATTGCAGCTTATAGGGTAGGTGGGAGTGGCATGATTATTATCTGAACTTTAGGAAAATCACTTTGGCAGCTGAATATGGATGGAATAGAATGAGGACAGATTTGTCACCAATTAGAAGGCTCTTGCAGTAGTCTAGGAGTAAGATGATGCTCAAGGTTGATGGTACAAAAATAGCCCAAAATAAAACTTATTGCCCAACATTTCTTTATCAATGACTTTGGAATCTCTTCATTTGGATCCTAATATCTCAACCTCTGGTGTAGTGGGAATGATCTTATTCAGCAGTTCCTAACCTTTTTGGGCTCATGAAGATCTTTGGCAGTCTAGTGAAGCCTGTGGATTCCTCAGAATTATGTTTTTAAATGCAGAAAAGAAAATATATGGGATTACAAAGGAAATCAATTATATTGAAATAGAGGAATCAATATATTTAAAAAATAAAACAACAATAACAAAAAAAGTCCATGGACCTCAGGTTAAGAACCCCTATAAAGGAATGGCTCTAATTCAACTAGAACATAGAATATGTGATAAAGAGTCATGTGGGAGAAAATTAGAAGCTATTTGGATGCAGATCCAAATACTAAGGATTTAATTAACAGTTTCTAAATAGCATGAATATTTGTGGAAACCATTTACCCATATTTTTCTTTTTAAAAATTAGGTAGATAGTGCTAATGGATAAATTTTGCAATCTATTGTAACATATGTCTTAAGAAAATTGAAATAAGTAGGAAAACTGACATTTTATAAGATTACTTTCCATTGTTAACAAAATGAAGAATTAAGTTGGCTGTTTAATGCCCTAATCTATGTTTTGAACAAATTCCACTGTCAAATCGAACATCACGATTTCTAATGCAGAAACTAATTATCTTGATAATTAGCTTTTACAAAGATACTTATTTTTTCTTATGACATATCTTTATTTTAACCCACCTCCCCAGTTTACACTCACCTCTAAAAAAAACAGCTCAAGGGAAAGTGATGGCCTTTCTCTCTGAGAACAGACTAAAGAATTGGATGGAGGAAATTAATTCTAATCATTGTTGCTTTGGCCACATAAGGTCATATTTGACAAATCTGGTCAAGAAGCATTGCTTTATCATCTTTTATGTAATAACTCTCAGTCAGATACTAATTTGAGAAACAATATGGCCTCCATGACTCAACATTTTCCTTTTTGGGAAACAAGTGAGGCAATGTAGCCTAATGCATAGATAACTGGTCTCAAGACTAGTATGACCTGGGATCAAATCCTACCTTTACCACAGAGTGGCTGTGTGACCGTGGCCAACTTGCTTAACCTCAGTGCTCTAAGCAAATCTCTATAACTCTAAGTTACAAAGAAGTTGCTCACTTGCAGTTGGTAGGAGGAGTTTCTTTAGCTGGGAATTCTTTTTACCAATGAGATTGTAGGTCCAGTCCCTATTAGCTTTCTGTTATAGTACTTGACAACTATAAAGGCATAGATGGATCGGTAGATAAGATTAAATTAGATTAGATTTAAATTCCTCTATTAGATTGTTAGCTCCTTGAGGGTAGGGGCTGTCTTTTGCCTCTTTTTGTGTCCCTATCTCTTAGCATAGTGCCTGGCACATAGTAGGCACTTAATAAATGTTTATTGATTGATTGACATAAGTACGAACATTCACATGGTATATATTTATGTATTCTCATCTGATCCACACACAGTAGAATTATTAGCTCCATGTTACAAATGAGGAAGTTTAGGCTTATGGAGGTTAGGTGACATATCCAGTCATATTAAATGCTATTAAATGTCAGAATTAGAACTCTAACCAAAGCCCAGATTCCAATTTCAATGCTCTTTCTGTTCTTTCTTTCTTTCTGCTATTTAGGTCCTGAAGTAATATTAGAAACATGAAATTGTGAATTTGTATCTACTCATATATAAAGACCCACTAAATTACTCAATCAGTATTTATAAAAAAGGTGAGTTTTTTTCTTAAAAGCTTCTTTATTTATTCTATAATTTATTCTATAATTATTGATTTTTATTAGCAGTAGCTGGGTCCCACAAATTACCATCATAACCCACTGCAGATAGATTGTAAATGAATGATAGGACTACATTTTTTAAAAAAAGACCATTTTATATTCTGAATAGTACTGTACTCCATAGGTTAAATCAATATGGAAGGATGGGAAAATGGTAACTGTATCCCCAAACATTAATTTTTCGTTCTCAGAGCAAGGTCAGTAATTGCACAGCAATAGCATAGGTTTGTCATCCCTGTGTGAGAATAACCTTTTACTGAAAATCCAAGGTGATAGATCTTGTCAGAAGGTGTTCAGAGATAGTTGCACCATCTGATTTCCTATTAATGAGAGTTTGGAATCCGCATTATGAAATCACTTTCATAAAGACAGCTAACTCTGTTTTTGCAGGTTGTGTATATGCCACTATAGATTAAAATACTATGAAATTATTGTCATTCTGCTATAGTGTCTGCTGCCTTCTTTTTACCAGACACAGGGCTTAACTGGATGGGGCTGGTAGCAGAGCTGCAAATGGCACTTTGCCCCAGGGCACTCAAATTTAGAGCATACCATCACGCACCCAATAAAGTATAGGTAGGAGGTCAAGGGAGGGGAGAGCAGCATTATGGCTAAAGTGGGTGCGTTGCCATAGACACTGCATTATTCCCTGCTCCTTCCTTCTCCACCTAGAAAAAAAGTTGTTTTTTTTTTCTAGCACAGTAAGTACCATTTTTCTTAGCATGGTTTGTGCTGCCCCACATGCAAATATTACTAAGAGAAGATCTGCTAAGGGCTCATGAGTAGTTGTTGAATGAATGAATATTTAACAACCTGTCAGTAATAGATATTGTGTTTTCCTTCAGTTTTTATATGATGAAATTGTATGAAAATGATCCCTGTTCTCATTGGCTTCATGCTCCAAATTAAATACACACTCATCTGCAAATACCTTTTGGGCAAAAAGGACCAAAGACATTGAGAATGAATCCCTGGTGGCCTTGTCCACTTTCTGGCATTTAATATATTTGCCTACAGGGTAGCAGAATGGAAATGTTTTATTTAATAAGATTTAGAACAGGAAGGGACCTTTGAGATCATTTAGTCTATTCCTGTAGTTTAGTAGGCAAGGAAACTGAGGCTGACAACAGTAAAGAGAAATTTAGGTATGGAGATCCTTGAACTGACTCAAATTCCAGTGCTTTTTTCATTAGGCCATGCAGCTCCTTGGCACCTGAGTCAGAGATTCTGGGTGTAAATCCTGAAATTGTGGTCTCTTAACTATGTTGCCACAGGTAAACCACATTTTTGAGCCTCAGTTTTGTCACCTTTACAATGGGAATATAAATCTTTCTACTGCCTACCTCACTGGTTATTCTCAGGAAAGCAGTCTTTCAAAGGAAGCACTATGTAAATGTGAACTTTTCTTTATAAAATACCATCAAAACACAATCATGCTTCTCACAACTTTGAAAGGCCAGAGAGAGCCACAGAGGAAAAAAGGACTTGATTCCAACTTCTTCTTAGCTGCTAGTCATCACTGTGACCTTGAGCATGTTACTTAACATTTTGGGACCTCAGTTCTGTCTTCCCTAAAATGGGAGCAGAATACTGCTCAGTCTTTCTCACAGAGGTGCTTGTGAGAATCAAGTGACGTCACAATATGATACTAGTAGGGCTGTATAAGTCTGAATTCATGTTCAGATTTGTTATTGTTCATCATGATGTGAGCCTGGCTAGGTTGTGCAGTGGATATTGTGGTAAGCCTAGAGTTAAGAAGACCTGAGTTCAAATCCAGCCTTTGACACTTAACTAGCTGTGTGCCTGAGCATGTTGCTTAGCTGCTGTCTGCTTCAGTTTCCTGTAAAATGGTAACCCATTTTCCAGGTGGTTGTGAGAATGAAATGAGTTAACTTTGTAAAGCGGTTTGCAAACCTTAAAAGTACCAGATAATTGCTAGCTATTATTAAGTAAATTTGTTGTTAAATTTAATTAATGAGTGTCTAGGTGGTTCAATGGGTAGAGCATGGGCCCTGGAGTCAGGAGGACCTAAGTTCACATCTGGCCTCAGACACTTACTTAGTTGTGTGACGTTGGATAAGTCACTTAATCCCAATTGCCTCCAAAAAATTAATTAATACTAATATTATTATCTGCTGGCTATATAGGTATGGCACAATCAAAAGAACCTTCAATTTGGAGTCAGAGAACATTGGTTTGAATTTCATCTCTACCACTTAACCACCTGTGTGACTTTAGGCAAATCAATCTTTCTAGATCTCAGTTTTTGTGGACCTCATCTCTAAAATGAAGGGCTGGAGTAGATGGCATCTTAAGGTATCATTTTGTTCTAAATCAATGGTCCTATTAAGGAGGGAAGATGAAGGAAACAAGCATTTGTACAGTTCTCATAATGTGCCAGGTATAGTGCTAAGCACTTTAGAGATAATATCTCATTTGATCTTTACAACAACCCTGAGAGGTAGATGCTATTTTTATCTCCATTTTACAGATGAGGAAACTGAGGCAAACAGAGGTTAAATGACTTGCCCAGGGCCACACAGCTAGGAAGTGTCTGAAGCTGGGTTGGAAATTAGGTCTCCCTGATGTCAGGCCTAGCACTCCATCCATGGAACCACAAGGTGCTGTATTGCCCATCATCCTAACTCTGTGTACTGCCCATAATCTTTTCTCATCATCTCCGTTATATATGCCAGTCCTGACCTTCTGGGAGTTCTTCATTTGTCATGTAAGCCTACAGAGAGCCTTGTAAATGATCTCTGCTTAAATACCAAGAAATATTTAATCGTGGTTAAAGACCATCACCTTAGAAAAGGCTCATTGATTCAAATCTTTAGCAGTCAGGAGGAAAGAAAGGGTAGGGGTGGGGGTGGAATTCTCTTTCCTAGTAATTACCATATCTTGCTGAATATGCGAAAGAAATCACAAAAATCTCCCTTCCTTTCCTCGCTATGAGTGCCTGAGATGTTGTTCATCATAGGTACTCACTGAGACCTCTGTCTGTCACCCTCCATTTGGTGTTAAAATGTTCAATAGATTCCCTGGGCCCTTTTTTGAAATCTTTTTTAGATCTTCTTTTCTAGGACTGCTAGAAATATCCTGTTTTCAGAAGCATCTGACAAGGTCACATTCACACTGTGCTGTTTCCCTGTCATTTAAATGTTTGTTTGTCAGGACAGAAGACCCAGGCTCCACCTAGGTTACTAGGGACTCTTTGAATTCATATGACACCGGTGCTGCACAGGATACAAATTGGTAGTAGACAGATTTAAATATGTGTGTATAATTTTTACACATATTTAAACATATGTAAGTATGCATATGAATGCACATATTGCATTTGGGGGCATGTGCATATAAAATACATATTCAAATTCATATGTACATTATTTTTAAAGCCCCCTATACAGTAATACTTATTTTGCTACCTACTTTAATGAGAAACGAGAGGCTGATTCATCATGAGCTCTCCTTTTCCTCCATTTTAATCCTAAAAATCTTTTCACTTCTTCCCCAATTTTCTCCTCCTTTATATCAGCCTCTGATCAAAAGGTGGCTTTGCTCCTTGCCAAGGCCTGTTACTCTATTTGATGCAATCCCTGTCTGACTCTTCTGGGTCTTGCATTCTCAATGTGGTGGTGCCCCTATCATCTTTAATTTCCTTTTCAGATCTGGACAATTTTTGCATCTAGGTCAAGAGATGGGAAAAGTGCCCTCTGTGGGGATAGGAGTTGGGTGAGTGGGTACCAAGGTAGGTCATCTGGTGGCTTCTAATCCATTGCAATCCAACAAGCATTTATTGAACTTCTACAATAGGCAGGGTAAGAGGTAGCTAGATGACTCAGTGGATAGAGCACTGGGCCTGGAGTCAGGAAGACCTGAGTTTGAATGTGACCTCATACACTTATTAGCTGTGTGACCCTGGGCAAGTCACTTAACTTCTGTTTGCTTTAATCCACTGGAGAAGGATATGGCAAACCACTCCGGTATCTTTGCCAAAAAAAATGCCATACGGGGTCATTAAGAGTTGGGCACAATTGAACAACAACAATGGAGTAGTAAGGAGTTAAGTAAGGCATGGTGCTTAGCAGGCCAACTTTGGATGCAGGAAGCCCTGGGTTCAAGTTATACCTTTGACATATAGGCTGTGTAGCCCTGTGAAAGTCACCTAACTTTTCAGTGATTCAAGAAGCTTTCTAAGAATTAAAAGGGTGGGCAAGCTAGGTGGTGCAGTGGATAGAGCATTGGCCCTGGAGTCAGGAGGACCTGAGTTCAAATGTGGACTCAGACACTTGACACTTACTCACTGTGTGACCCTGGGCAAATCACTTAACCGTATTGCCTGGCCAAAAAAAAAAAAAAAAGAAGAAAAAGAAAAGAATAAAAGTATCAGAATAGTTGCTGCTCTGTTTTGGTAGAGTGTATTCCCTCCTGTGTGTTCTTGCTGGGTGGAACTGCTTTCCATTGGCTGATACTTGTGGGGGGCTATGGGAGAAGTGTTAATTTCTTTTAGAGAAAACCTAGTCTGCAAGCCTGGGCTTTGTGAAGCTATTCTGGTCTGTTCCTTCAGCCCCACTCTGAGTCAGCATTAATTCTATGAGAAAAATGTCTCCCAAGGCTGGAATCTGCAAAGCCATTCTGGTTTGCTGACTAAACCCCCAAAGCACTCCCTGCTTGCTTTTCGCTCTTATGATCTCCAGCCTCCTAGGCTCAGCTCATGTGTCACTTTCTAGGGAAGCATTTCCTGATTTGTGATGATCAGTGCTCTTTCCCATCTCACATTATGTTGTCATTACTTATTTCTTTCCTTGCTTGTATTTTCCTGTAGGATGTTAGCTGGGAATTTTTCATGCCTGTCAATTCAATTCAATTCAATAAACATTTATTAAGTAGCTACCACGAGTTTTAAGTGCGAGGGATATGTTTTTTCAGTTGTATCGGACTCTCTGTGACCTCATTTGGGGTTTTCTTGGCCAAGATAACGGAGTGATTTGTTATCTCCTTCTCCAGCTCCTTTAACAGATGAGGAAACTGAGGCAAACAGGGTTAAGTGACTTGCCCAGAGTCGTACAAGTGATAAGTGTCTGAGGCCAGCTTTAAACTCAGGAAGATGAGTCTTCCTTGCCTGGGCTCTATCCATTGAGCTACCTACCTGGGGATATAAATAAGTAAAAAGAAAGTCCTCAAGGAATTCACAGCCTAATGGGGGGGAAGACAATACACAAAAGGAGGATGAAAAGTAGGGGTTGGAGGTGGGGCAAGAGGGCCACCAGAGGAGTCAAAACCAAGCAGAGCTGCTGATAGAAAAGGGAGAGTAACTTGGAAAGTTCTGAACTTTTTTGAGTACTCCATAAAGGAAAGCTTTGGGAAGGACTTTGTTGGTCTCTCCTCCAGCCCTTTAATAAGAGGGGAGAGGCATCTGGGGGAGGTGAGAAGGTGTTGAGCATTGAAAACTGAGTTAGTGAGCACGTTGATGTGATTTCAGGTGATCAGTTTGTCCTGGGTGGCTGGGCTTCAGTTCTCTACCTTGTTTTAATATTTAGCCCATAAGAGTCTCCCTTGTTTCTAAATTGTCATTAACTCTGTTTTGTCCTTATCTTCATCTCCTCACATCCTAATTCTTCTTCACCTGTCCTTACAAATTGCACCAAACTCTTGTGTCATCCAGATGGATTTCTCTTCTAAAACCCCTCTCCCAGCCTTCTTCCTGATTCTATACTTCTACTTCCTTGGTGCCTCTGACCCTGAGGCCGTTTTATCTCATTGGTGAGGTTTTTATTTTTATTTTTTTGTTTTTTATTTTTGCTAGGCAATGGGGTTAAGTGACTTCCCCAGGGTCATACAGCTAATAAGTGTCAAGTGTCTAAGGCCGCATTTGAACTCAGGTCCTCCTGACTCCAGCGCTGGTGCTCTATCCACTGCTCCACCTAGCTGTCCTCGATTGGTGAGTTCTTCCCTGAGACCACCATTTCATGAAATTCCCAGACCATCTATGCTCACTTTTTTTTTCTTGACTCCTCTCCTGACTCCCTGGGCTCTTCCCCCTCATTCCAGAAACCTTGTCCATGTGGGTACCCTTCCCCTGCCTTCCCAAATATCACCTCCATTTCTGGCTTTATGTGTGGTCTTCCTCCCTTTTATGTGTAGTCTTCCTCTGCTAGGTGGTACAGTGGATAGAGCAGCAGGCCTGGAGTCAGGAGGACCTGAATTCAAATCCAGCCTCATATACTTATTAGCTGTGTTACTCTGGGCAAGTCACTTAACCCTGTTTGCCTCAATTTCCTCATTTGTAAAAGGAGCTGGAGAAGGAAATGGGAAATCCCTCCAGTATCTTTTCCAAGAAAATCCCAAATGGGATCACAAAGAGCCGGACACAACTGAAAGTGACTGAACATTTTCTCCACTAGAATAAAAGTTCTTTGAGAAGAAGCACTGCCTTTTTGGCTTCTGTTTCTATTCATTGATCTTAGTGAAGTTCCTGGCATATAGCAAGTACTTAAGAAATTCTCTGACACTGTCACCATAATCCACTCTTCTTGAAGATCAGGTTGATGAATGGAAAATGACAAAAAGCAAAATATGCAAATTATTCATGGGTGGTTATCTACATGGTAGTTACAGGTCATAATAACAACTACTAGTACTTTTCAGGTTCCAAATAGGCAAGGCCATGGTGTTTATGATGAATGGAAGAGAATATCAATCAGGGTGGCCAGATGAGTGGTGGAAAGCAAAAACAGGAGGACTAACCTGTCAGCAATCAGAAAGAGAATGAACCTCATGGCCAACGTGTCATGGGACTCATGAAGTGTAGGAAAAGTCTCCCTGTCGCTACTGAGCATGGCTAGCCAGTCAACAAATGTATAGAGAAACACAGCAAGAACAATGGTAAAGAGGCAGAAGATTTGAGTTCTGGAAGCATTTGTGCCTGGATAGTCAGTGTGATCCTAGCAATTCATTTAATTTCTCTGATTTCCTCTGTTAGTAAATGAAGGGTTTAGACCAGAGATCCTTAACCTAAGCTCCATTAACTTGTTTTAAAAAAATATTTTGATACCTGTATTTCAATATAATTGGTTTCCTTTGTAATTATTTTCATTTTATTTTATGCATTTAAAAACATTCTGAGGAGTTCGTGACCTTCACCAGACTGCTAAAGGGATTATATATGTGTATGTGTGTATATATGTATATGTATATATGTACATGTATATATACATATGTGTATACATATGTGTACACACATATGTGTACTATACATTATATGCTGTAACACCCATACACAAAATGAACTCCTAGTCTAGATGGCTTCTGAAAGTGTCTCTCTAGTTCTGATTCAACAATAGGCTATTTACCAATTCTTACTAATGTTCAGCATTCAGTGTAACTTAAAACTTGCCCCAGGTTGTGGTACTTTCCCTCCTAACTTCTGTCTTGACCATATCCCTCCAGCCAATTGCACACATCCCAATTCCCATTGCTTCTATGCACACATCCCAATTCCCATTGCTTCTAGTCCCTGAACTCTGCTTTCTAAGATAATTTTGCTAATGGCTTAACGCCAATCAAGTAATATATTTACATTTTCACAGGGACTTTCTTTTTCTGGAGACAAAACACTTTAATACTATAGTGGAGGAAATTTGAATTGTGCTGGCTGGTGGGAGAGATATCTGGGGACACCTTTCAAAACATACCATGTAGGTAGCCCAGAAGGTAGGTAAAAGACCTGCAGGATTCAGTACTTAGATGGACTCAAGGGCAAGGAAGGCAAAGATGTGAGATGGCTAGTATGCAAAGAAAATGCTAGACAGTATCACTGAACGCTGTAGCAGCTGTGATTAAAAACATTTGCATGAGCATATAGCAACAATAAGTTTCCATCCTTTCTTATCAACAGTAAAGTTTGGTGGGAGAAGACAATGATCACAGCAGCATCAGCAGCCTTGTTGATATGCAGCAGGGGGTTAATATGAAAACCCCCTTTCGTATGTTCAGCACATCTGTAGGAAAAACAGCTGGCATTATGGCAGACCACGGTGAAGTGCAATAAAGTTTTAGTTTCGACCCAAGCAAAATTAGATATGTCAACCAAATGTTTGCTATTAATCCGTACTGCCTGATTTGCATCTTACTCTACCACATGTTGTTGTTTTTCTCTATTGGCATTGCTTAATGATGATAATTTAATATTTACAGAACATCAGTAGTGTACAAAATGCAATAAAGAACAGATAGAAAGAGAGAGAGAAGGTCCGTGTTAGAGGAGTTTTAATTAATGCTGAAAGAGGAAGTGAGAAAAAAATAGTGGGGACAGAGAGGAGAGGACACAGTAGCCCCATTGGAAGCAAGTCCAGGATGACTGGGAGGAGAGTGATATAGGGACCATTTTTGCCCTCTGATCCCTGAATGCCCCAGAAATGCTTTCCACTGTTGTGGTTTCCTTTTGGAGATAGCTCCACTTAGTAGAGGAGCTCAGTAGGTTGAGACCTTCTCCTAAGGGTTAGTAGCCGGGACCTAATGATTGCTAGCTCTTGTTCCTGTAATCTGTTCTTTTCTACTGCTGAAGGTTTTTTTGAGTGCCGTGATTTGAAGAGAGAAGATACTTAGCAGGACCTTGTCATTTCTGGGGCTCCATTACCGCAGCTGCATGTGAACTATCACTTCCTTTTCTTTAGCAAGAATTCCATTTGTGAAAAAAAAAAAGAAAAGGGTGTTTATTTCACTGACCCAGAACATTGTGGTCTTCTGTAGTTTGTTCTGTTTGGGGTCCCAGACGATCTGCATGTATTATCAGGGTTAACAGATGAAGCTTCCATTTGAGAGACTTATGACCTCCTTAGGAAAGTATTCTACTTCTTAAAGCAGCCAGTTTTCCTTTTAGATTTTGCTCATGATAAGCTGAATCCTGTCATCCAGCAATCACCCACTCCCACCACAAAGTACATTTCTGGAAACCATTTAAAACTACTTCTGTAATTCAACAAGCATTTATTGAATTTCTGACTGATATCAGGCACTGGGCTAGGTTCTGGAGATGCAAAGGAAAATAAAACAATCCTTGTCCTGGAGGAGTTTACATTCAGATAACAGGAATGCAGGGCTAAATATGGCCTGCTTCTTCACCTGAACCTGAGATCTCAAAAGGACTAGACATCCTGGTTGGTCATCTCTGTACGTTTTCCAGCTTGCCTAATTCTTTACTAAAATGTAGTGCTGAGAAATGATACAATACTGTAGATTTGTTCTGATCTCAGTAGAATACAGAAAAATGTTTACCCTCCCTCCTGAATACATACTTATGCTTTTCTCTATGGAGCCTAAGACTGGTACCTAAGAAGAGACTACATAGTACAGTGGATAGAGAATTGGTCTCAGAACTAGGAAGCCCTGGGTTCACCTCTAACATATACTGTGTCACCCTGGGCTATTTATTTAACCTCTCTGCTCTTAGCAAATATCTAAACTAAAAAATGCAGAAAATTTGTTTACCTGAATTGATAGAGGGAGTTTCCTCATCCAGTGAGTTCTCTGTTACAATGAAATCATAGGTCTTATTACCATCCCTGTCTCTTTCCCTGAGAGAGCATTAACTTCACCTTACCCAAAATACAGCTGACTTGTGGTTGAACTTGTAATCTACTAAGATCCCTAGGAGTATTTCACCTGAGCTACTTTCTAGTCACAACTTTCTCATCCTGTGTCTTTGTAATATATTTTTAAGCCTAAGTGGAGAATTCCATGTTTATCCTTATTAAATTTTAGTCCATGGTCTGAGACTGCCAAGATCTTTTCAGATCTCAACTCTATCATCCAAATTCCTCTAATAGTTTTTTGTAACTTAAAGATTTGAGAAATATATATGCCATCTATGGCATATATATTCAAATCACTGATAAATAATTTGAAATGAAAAGTCCAAGAATCCTCTGTAATTCCCTTAGATCTCCCACCAGATTAACATTCATCCATTAATCAACATTTTCAGACCTGTAATTCAACTACAGTCAAAAACTTTACAGCATTATCATCCAATCTGCACATCCACATCTTATTTACAGGGATATCATGAAACTTGGTCAAATGCCTCGTTAAAATCCAGCTGTAATATGTGAAACACTTCCATCTTTCCCTCATATGTGGTTGTTCAAAAATCAACCTCAGATAAAAGGTACTTTTGGGTCAGTAATTGCTCAAAGCCAAGTTCACAAATACCTACAATTGTGTTTCTAACATTACACCAAACTAGTTCAGAAAGAGGATATTTAATTAACATTTCTTTGTTTCCTTCTTTTTCTTTTTCTCTTTCTTTTCTCTTCCCTTCTCTTTTTTCTTCTTTCTCTTTTCCCTTCCTTCCTTCCTTCCTTCCTTCCTTCCTTCCTTCCTTCCTTCCTTCCTTCCTTCCTCTCTTTCCTTCTTTCCTTCTTTCTTTCTTCCTTTCTTCCTTTCTTTCTTCCTTCCTTCCTTCCTTCCTTCCTTTCTTTCTTTCTTTCTTTCTTTCTTTCTTTCCTTCCTTCCTTCCTTCCTTCCTTCCTTCCTTCCTTCCTTCCTTCCTTCCTTCTTTCTTTCTTTCTTTCTTTCTTTCTTTCTTTCTTCTTCTTCTTTCTTTCTTTCTTTCTCTCTTCTTCTTCCCTTCCTTTCCTTCCTTCCTTCCTTCCTTCCTTCCTTCCTTCCTTCTTTCTTCTTTCTTTCTTTCTTTCTTTCTTTCTTTCTTTCTTCCTTCCTTCCTTCCTTCCTTCCTTTCCTTCCTTCCTTCCTTCCTTCCTTCTCTTTTCTTTCTTTCTTTCTCTTCTTTCTTTCTTTCTTTTTCTTTTCTTTCTTTCTTTCTTTTGTCCTTTCTTTCCTTCTTTCTTTCTTTCCTCCTTTCTTTCTTTCCACTATGTTTTTTTCCAATTGCACAGAAAGACAATTTTTAACATTCATTTTAAAAAATCTTTGATTTCCAAATTTTCTGCCTCCTCTCCCTCCTCCCTAAGATGGTAAACAATTTGATATAGATTATATATGTACAATCATATAAAATATATTTCCATGTTAGTCGTGTTGTAAAGGAAAAAATAGACCAAAAGAAAAAAAAATGAAGAAAATAAAGTGAAACAGTATGTTTCAATCTGCATTCAGACTCCATCAGCTCTTTCTCTGGATGTGGTTAGCATTTTCCATCATAAGTCCTTTGTACTTGTATCGGATCATTGTGTTGCTGAGAAGAGCTAACTCATTCATAGTTGATCATCACACAATGTTGCTGTTACTGTGCGACATGTTCTCCTGGTTCACTCACTTCACTTTACATCAGTTCATGTGAGTTTTTCCAAGTTTTTCTGAAATCTACATACTCATCATTTCTTTCTTTCTTTCTTTCTTTCTTTCTTTCTTTCTTTCTTTCTTTCTTTCTTTCTTTCTTTCTTTCTTTCTTTCGAGGCAATTGATGTTAAGTAACTTGCCCAGATTCACACAGCTAGTAAGTGTCAAGTGTCTGGTCGGAGACAGGTGCTCATCATTTCTTATAGCACAATAGTATTGCATTAGATTCATATATCACAACTTATAAAGCCATTCTCCAGTTGATGGGCGTTCCCTCAATTTCCAATATTTCCAATTTTCAGTTCTTTGCCACATCAGCTGAGACTTGAAGAACACCAGGGAATTTAGAAGGAAGAAACAAGGAGAAAGAAAATTCCAGGCATGGATCCTAATGATATCCTTGAACTCTGAGAGATGGCCCGTCTTGAGCAAGGAACAGCAAGACCAGTTTCACTGGACCTTAGAGTACATGGAAAACAGTAAGGTATAAGAAGACTAGAAAAGGAATTGGTTATGATTTATGTTTAATCCTGGAGGCTATAGGAAGTTACTGGAATGTATTGAATGGGGATAGAGGTTGAACATGGTCAGACCTACACTTTAGGGAGGCTATTTGACCGTCCAGTGGAGAATGATTTGGAGTAGGCAGAGATTTGAGGTAGTGAGAGTAAACAGCCAAAAATTTCAGTATTGTAAGTGTGAGGTGATGAAGGCTTGCAACCAGGGTAGTTGCAGTGTCAGGGATTCTTGGATTAGGTCAGGGGTCTCTAACCTGGCATTGGTGACCTTAAAAAAAGACTAATAACCTTCAACATAATTGGCTTAGTTGTAATCCTATGTATTTTATTTTATGCATTATTTTGTGAAGAGATCCTTAGGCTTTATCAGTCTGCCAGAAGGGTCTATAACACAAAGAAGATCAAGAACCCTTGGTCTGTGATCCCTAAGATCCCTTACATAACTAAATGCTATGGGGGGCAGCTAGGTGGCTCAGTGACTAGAGCTCCGGCCTTGGAGTCAGGAGGGCCTGAGTTTAAATCTGGCCTCAGACTTTGACACTTACTAGCTGTGTGACCCTGGGCAAGTTACTTGACCCCAGCTGCCTCACCGAAAAGCCACCAACTAAATAAATAAATGCTATGGTCTATGGTTTTATCTATGACCAAAAAAAATTGTCATATATATTACTCTTCTGAGCAGAGGTTTCAGAGAGACCACATAGTTATGCTTTATTCATAAACTGTTTCTTTTTTATTTTTAAATCAGGGGAAAAGATGATCCAGTGCAGTAAAATTTCTAGATAACTGAAACTCATGATATGTGTTGAAATATCTTTAAACACTAGAACACAATTGTCTGCTAAAAACATGTTGAGCTAAAAAGGCAGCATTCCTATGCAGCATTTTTACACATGGTAACTACCTGTCAAACTTTCATGATTTTGTAGTTCATAGCTTTTGGCTTATCTGTAAGACAAATGCTGTTATGTGTGTTACATATTCTTATATTTTTAATACAAACACGTTCTCGTGATAAAGTAGAATTGTAATTATAGAGTAGTCACCAGTATTGGTTTCCAGGTATTCTAGGGAAATATTAACCCTGTTAATCCTTGAATGGAATCTGTTCACAAAGGATAATTTTTTTTTCTGTCTCTGTAGCATGCTGATATTTTCTCCTATTTTCTCATATTTATGACAAATCATACAGGGGGACTTACTAAAGCCTACAGTAATGAGGTCTTATGAAAAGTTTACTCATCTATTACATACTCCATCCATCGGAGAAAAAAGCATTGGGGATAATTTCATGGTCAAAAAGAATTATTATACTGCAAGCAACTATCTCCCTGCCATTTCCTTTTGCAGGCCTGTGTGGAATTTCCGTTTCATATAAATTAGAAATAAAGAAATGGGACAGCCAGGAATATTTTTAAACTTGCTAGTGATTTTTTGAAAGAAAAAATAGCAATTGACAAGTGAAGATAGGCACCTCACCATATGGATTCTAATGTTTTAATTATTTTGTTCTTTTTCTTTTTAGAGCAACTTTTAGTGGTAACAATTTTTCAACTAATTAAAGACCAGCTGCTACTTAGCAAGCTAGAAACCCAATTAGGAATCTGGAACCTGCTAACCAACCTTTACTGCCAGCCAGCTTGCTGAATCACCTCCTGTCACTGGCATGGAAGTCATCCTTTTGATAGAAAGCAAGTTATTATCATTCTAACTGGATCTCTAGATCTTTTTGAGAGAGGTTGAATAATCTGACATCATGTTCAATCTTATTTTTAAATGAATCATATTTATAAAGGATTTCCTTCAAAAACAAGCAAACATCAAAATAGAATTAGGGCAGCTATGATGAAAGTTTCAGAGAGAATAATATTCATAATGTAGGGAGAAACGAGCCCACTCTAACAGCTCCTATTTAGTAATCCATAGCAAAATGATATGACTTGAGACAGTAGAGTCAAAATTTTGATTAATGCCTTGTGTATATGTGCATATGTGTGTGTATATACTCAGAAGGAAATGCAAGGAAAATTCATTTGATTTCTATATGTGACAGTTAAACTTGTTTATCCATTCGTGAAGTTAATTATAGGAGGAGTACTCAGATCAAAATACTTAAATGGATCTGTGATCTAATGGAATTTTCCTTCCAATGACAGATTGCAACCCATCCTTTCCTTCCCAATTTGTGTGACTCTTGTCAATATCTTCCCATTAGTTCCTCTCAAGAGGCCCACCAATGTTCTGAGGCCTTCCTTGGCATTAGGGGGTATCAGTGGAGCACTGAAGGTGTCCCATTCTGTTTTGCTCATTATTCAAGGTTTTTGTTGTTGTTGTTGTTGTTTATTTGTTTTATTTTGTTTTGTGGTCTGCTTGATGAAGGACGTTTAAGAAGCATCTTCTTGGGCTCAGATTCTTAAAATCTAGCCAATAGCTTACTAATGTTCAGACTCCTTAAGAGTCTGCCCAGTATGATGGATGTTCTAATAAACCTTATCTTTGGCTAAAAGAAGGCTCGGGTCGAATTCTTTTGGACAGGACCCTTGTGTTGTGATATTGGGGTCCTAGCACCCCTGAACCCCTAAACCTCAACATTTTGGTGGCCTATATGGGGAAACTGCCTAACCCCAAGTTCTTCTCCAGCCAAGACTGGAAGGTATGTAAACCCCTCCCCTTTCTTGCTCTGCAGTTGGGGTTGTTCTCCAAGCACCAGGGCTTGGAAGCGATTTTCAGGCAGACAGTTAAGAGGCTGTCTCTACTCAGCCTGATGCTCTGAGGCTTTTGGTCCACTGGGTCAGAGGCCATGGACCTGGGTATACCTTTTACAGCATAGAGGACAAGGATGGATTCCCTATCTGGAAGTATATGCCCAATTCTGTCAATTCTCTCAGTGATAGGGAATTAGAGAAAACTGCAGTTGCTTTTTGGTTTCCTGAGGCTTACTTACATCCTTCCCTCTACTCCCCTGAATCCTCCTTCATGGAGGTTACAGGGAAAAGTTAGAACAGCTAAAAATGTCTTGGCATATTCTGGAAGTTTTATGATTGATCATTAAGGAGTTTTGAAACTCCTCCTTACAATCCTGGTCACTCCTTTCTCCTACTCCCTTTCCTTGAGTCAAGAGGGGTATCAAGGGGTAACCCCTCTCATAGGAAGAGTTTCACCCCTCATCTTTGATTTTGCCCTCCCCCAACTGGGAAAGGAAGAAGGGGGGAGGGGCAGCAGCTACAGCATGGGCCCCCCTGGCAATAGCCTTGGGCCCTGGGCAACCTTTGCCTGGAAGCATCACCCAGGTTCAGCACATTCTGTTCAAGGTAAAGAAGCTAGCCTCCAAACTCGGGTAAATATGCTCTTTTAAAGTTGTACTTTTAACTGTTAATGATAAGATGTTGATTCACTGTAATTTGGAAATACGTTTAACAAAATTGAAGTCACCTGATTGGTAATGAGTTTGTTTCATATTTCAAATTGGTGAACTTTTTGTGTCAGTTATGTCGAAGCAACTCTTCATAGTTTGGTTACCGCTAAAATAATTTGGCTATTGTTGGTTATTGTTTTAATGTGTAAACTTGCCAAAAAGCTTGTTTGGGTTTTGTCTTGCAAAGAATTTGCAATTATATAGGAATAATCTCTAATGATAGGCTTTTTATACTAAGACAAATTAAAATTTGAGATGTAAATCCTAGAAAACTTTTGCTAAACTGTGATTAGTGAAACTCTGTTTCAGGTAAAAGCTCATAGGATTTCATTTTGAGTTGTCTGAGGGGTCATAATCCATTGATAATCAATAATCCACCATCTGAGAGAAATGCCACAAGCTACTCAGAGAATATGGTGGGAATATGGTACTGGTGGGAAGTCAGCATTGGGAAAAGCTGAGAGGACAATTTTAGCATCAGTCTAAGATGGGATCCTCCTGGTTCAGTTTCCCCATTATATTTCTTTGAAAGGGAATGTCACCCACCTGGCTATTCCTGAGTTTGGCTATGAGGTGGATTTGATACTGCATGGTTGGAAAACTGAATTATCTGAATGCAAATAGAGCTAAGAATGTTTTATTCTCTCAAACTTGGGCCCTAAATCTAGTGCCTGCTTTATATCTGGACCTTGCAGTCTTTTCTGTCAGATTTGTGTCTTCCAGACTACAGGCCATTCACCTACAGTTGACAGCAAACAGTGAGTAACAGCCAATGTCCCCCTATCATTCCCTGGATGCAGCCTATGCTTGGTTCCAGTCAACCTTCTCTTTGGGACCTTCTGGAGGCAGGAACAGCTCTACTCCCCATGCTGTCAGGAAGCAGTTTCAGAAGCCGAGACCTTTACCCCTTATCCCAAAAGAATTTGAGTCCAGTTTGTTTGAGGAGGGAATAATGAGAATGGGATCTAGACTCCAAAAAGGAAAAACCCTGGACTTTTCCCACTTGGCCAAATCTCTGGCATTCCACTGAGGCTATGATCCCATCAGCTGGCCTTTCATTGTGGCTATGCCCAATCTCTGTTACCCTTAACCTAGCCTGGCCCTCCATTGTCTTACCTCCCTATGGCCCCAGGCCATTTCCGACCCTTATTCCTAGCTAGTTTCCATTCTGTCTTGACCTTGAGGTCCAGGTACCAGGAGTTCTGTTCACCCCAGCTTACTGGCCACTCCTAGGTCTCTCCCACAGTCTTTCTGTATATAATGTACACCTTGTCTCCATTAAGAGGCTTAGATTCTTAGAATCTAGCCACTGCTTAGATTCTTTAAATCTAGCCAATAGCTTACTAATGTTCAGACTCCTTAAGAGTCTGCCCAATATGATGGATGTTCTAATAAACCTTGTCTTTGGCTGCAAAAAAAAAAAAAAGAGCATCTTCTCGTGGGCAGTTTGTCCCAAAGACAAAAGCCATTTAATTTAAGTGTCAGTGACTGGGACTTCTATAATGAGTCATTTGGTTTGTAGCTGCATAATTGTGCCTCCTGAAGAATGGGAATCACTTATAGGTATTGTTTCCAGGAAAAATTGTTAGGCTCAGTGGGTCAATAAGCATTCATTAAGGACCTGCTGAGTTCTGGGCACCATGCTAATGTCAACATGGGCTCTGAAATGACTATTCTATATGTTAGAATTTCTCTTCTTTATAGAGGACCAGGACAATGAAGTTACATCACAACCAGCCAATTAAAAGGATTTCTGAGGCTCAAAGTTGCTTGACATACCAGTGATCCTTTGCAAGTGCACTCTAGCCAAATTTGGAGATGCCTGTAGCTGCCAGAAACCACAGAACCAGCCTTGACCAGCTCAAGCTCAACCTTCAGCAGCAGCTGCAAGAGATCTGACTTATTGTGTCTACAGATGTTTTCATCCCCGTACCCTGTGCTCCCTGCTTGAAAGCTTTTAGAAATTATTGCTATCTTACCCTTTGAGCATCTAAGAACTCTCTTTCTTTCTCTGTCTCTCTCACTCTGTCTCTCTCTCTCTGTCTCTGTCTCTCTTACTCTGTCTTTCTCACTCTGTCTCTGTCTCTCTTTCTCTATCTCTCTCACTCTGTGTCTCTGTCTTTGTCTTCCCTTACATGTTCTTCTCAGTTGATAAATGCTTCTGTAATCTGTGATCAGACTGTTTCATTTAGAGTCCCTTGTTGGGCCTGGGGTCTTTTGTTAACAGTAGGTGCACAAAGAAAGGCAAAAACTAAACCAAAGCAGAATAAAACTCTGCTCTCAAAGAGCTCACAGTCTAATAGTGGAGAGGAGAGGCAAACCTCTGATGCATATGGGATAAACTGGAAACAGTGAACAAAAGGAAGGCACTAGCATTAAGAATTAGAAAAGACTTCTTGTAGAAGATGGGTTTTAGCTCTGACTTGAAGTAAGCTAGGGAAACCAGGAAGTGGAGATGAGAATGGAAAGAATTCCAGGCCTGGGCAGCAGTCAGTCAGCCAGTGCATAGAGTCTCTTGTTGGAGGAGCAGCAAGGAGTCCAGTATCACTGGATTACAAGATGCATGTAGGGGAGTAAGGCACAAGAATACTAGGAAGATAGGAGGGGGCTCAGTTATGAAGGGCTTCAAAGGCCAGAGAATTCTATATTAGACTTGTGGGGAAGAATCATTTCTTTGGGATGGCCCAAAAAAGTGGGTTGACAGAATGCTTTCTTTTTTTCTTTTCCCCATCTGACTTTCTTCTGGAAAAATCCTGACAGTACTGTAGGTATGTGTTGGGAGGGTGGGAGGGCATATTTAGCAGGAGAGTAACAAAACTGTATGTGTGCTCACTCAGTTGGCCTGAGAGAAGCTTCTGAACAGTGTTTCTTAATCTCTTAATTAGATGAGGGTGAATTTCTCAGGCAGAACAAAACCTGAATTGAGCCTTCTAGCCAGAGATGGGGGTGTGTGTGTCCAAAGTAGTACCTGCCTTGATCATTGCTTCACTGTTACGCTGGGAGGTTGAATCACTGTCCACCCCCCCACTCCCACCCCCACCCCGTTCAATTCCTTTTTTGAAGAAAGTCCTGGGGAATGGTACTTAATTGGAGGAGTTTAGGACCTTATGGAAAAATGGGACCTGCCAGAGAGGGAGAAAATCGTGTTCTTTTTCCTAGGCTATTTTGAATTGTTTGAGTTTTCTGCATTGTTTATAAGCTCCTGTGAGTCCTCTGCATCTTCTGTATTTTTCTGTGGGGTGACATAAAAGCTGTCCTGTATTTGATGAATGTGTTTGTTACCTTGAGTGCTTGTTCTGGAGCTGGGGACCCATTTTCCCTACATCTGTGGAAACATAGACACACTCTATAGCCAGAGATTTCCCACAGTAAACTCCAGGCGGGGGACTATGAGTGAAAGAGCATGATCTTTTAGGTTGGCCTTCAAGAATCAAATCTAGTCCGTGTGAGTCCAAGATTTATATCAGGGAGCCTCAAGTTACAAATTTGTACAAAATGGGAATGCAAAATTACATATTATTAAAAGCAAACTTATAAATATAGATATTTTTTTACCTGGTATGCATCTTTATGCCATTATTTGGAGTTCAAATATCTAAACTTTACAGTAAGCTTATGCAGTGAATATGTTTAGCATTGATGTTTGTGGAGGTTTTCAAATTTGATAGCCTTTCAAAAAAAATCTAATAGTATTTTACTATTTTGAGTAGTTGCTATTGGTCAAAACAGTTTCAATGAGTATGGAAACATAATTAAAATCCAATGGCCATTGATCAAATGAGTAGTTTATTCATCTTCTTTCAATCTACTTTGCTGTAAGGAAATGACAGAATCCTCCGGTCAGCCCCATTCTCAGTTACTCCCCATAATTATCAAGCACCTTAGGAAGTGGGATAAGCTCACTCAGGAAGTCAATGTTTCAGTTGTAGTGAATAAGCCTTAATGGCCTGAGGAGTTAATGCAGCTGACGATGGGTGTCAGGCTTCCCACCAGGGGTATCACAGCATCTAACTATTTTTTGCCAGGGCACCATGGATAGCACTCCAAACACAGCAGAATCTCCAGTGTATATTGTTGATTGACTATGTTGCAGTCTGGCATGAATGACAATGAGTGCCCATAGGGCTGTACGCTGGCCTTCAATACGAAGCCAGAACTATTGTGGCTACTTTAAAATACCAGGGTGTAACTCCACTGAGACTAGAAGCTTCATGGCTCTTACCCAGTGGAAAAGATTTGGATCTTATGTCATGGTCTGGCCTTAGAACTGACTTTATGATACAATTCTGGATAGGAGTGAGTTCTGAATTACAGCACTGGGGTAGTTTGCATCTCTAATGTGGTTTGCTGCTGCTCCACAGCCAGCAAGTGCCCCGGGGCAGACACCCGGGCCAGGTGGCTTGGCTTCAGCTGCAGTTATAGCTCCCTTATACTGATGGATGCTTTTGATGGAATATTTAATTATCCTTAATATATGATCGACAGTCAACTCCAACTTTCAGGCAATGAATCAGGCCATATATGATCTACTTGAGAGGCTGATTTTTCACCTTAAAGTAGTAGTTTGTGGCAAAAATTCTGACAAAGCCGCTAAAAATAAAACTTCGAAGATATAGAAAAAGGAACTGCATTCCCTAGCATTTGAAATTCACTTCTACAGTGATATTTGTGTTGTGTGTGTGTGTGTGTGTGTGTGTGTGTGTGTGTGTGTTGGTGTCATATAAGAAAGTCCCAGCATTCAAAGGAACTTCAATACTAGCAAAATAGCACCTTATGAATAGAGATCTATTAAAATATGATCTACATCCACATGGCCCAATACTGTTAGATCATATTAAATGCCAATTAGGGAAAACAAAGTTTCACTTAACTTTGAACTACAAAATGTATTTCAAAGTCAAAGTCAAAGTTTATATTGTATCTACGTACTAATACTACTTTTCAAGACTTTCCAATCCTCTTTTGTTTCTTGGAAAGGCATCTATAAAATAGTGAGGTTGGATTACATATCTGAGGTCCCACCCAGCTCTAAATCCCACCAAACTCTAAAATCACCTGAACTCAGGTTGTTCAATTTCATTTTCACTTTTTATCTACTTCATTTGTATTCAGTGGAGTCAAAAATGAGGCAAGGTTAAGCCCTAATTTTGTGAAGCTTTCATGATTCTTTGTTATCTTGAGTTTTTTGTATACCTACTCCAAGCTTCCCTAAGGAAAGACTGAGAATTTTCCCAGGGGAGTTCACATAGTCAGTACATATGATTTCCTAGTGTGTGTGTTTTGTTACACATCCCAGCAATGTCCTTTCTATTTGGAGTGGAACCAGATGCACAACATGTGGAGATGTGCCCTTTGCAAATGTCAATGGAAACAGCTCAGGGCTATGCAGCCCTTTGAGAAATTCTTCATACTCCCTGAGGAGCTGTAGACTCCACATTGAGAAGCATGGCTGTAGAAGAGCTAGAAATTGGAAATGAGATGATAGTGGCCCCTCTCTAGGTTATAATTAGCTCTGTTGAGGTGGAAACTGGAGAGCCAATGATCTATATGAACAGTCAGAAAATATATTAGTTATTTGAAAATTTCAAACTAGAAATAATATCTTAGATTGATAAAATTATAGGCACATTCAACATTGAATAAGGAATGAAGAAAATAAAGTCTAAAATGACATCAAAAAGTTTAGTAGCCTGGTGTCTACAGAATAGACCTTTTAGGAAACACCAAGAAAATGCTCTTCTCAAGCCTTTTCTGGAAGATGTATTTTAATATCACATACAATTCAAGCTGAATCATCGCACAATTGTCCTATATTTGATTCTTTCGAATCTAAATATTTTCTCCTGAAAGTTATTGAATGTGCTAAAGTTCATGGTCCTTTGGTGAATAGTATATCAAAAATTCTCAAAAGGAACTATGATCTCATTGAATTGGGATATCCCTCCAATAATAAAGTTTATAACTCTTCACTGACTCTCTATCCTGTATATTATCCATATTGTCCCAGAAGTCTACCACAGAAGGTCTGCACAAAGAAATGAGGTAAGTATCAAGACTTATAATCCCAGAGGAAGAGCAAACTGAGGAACACCTATATGCAGGTTATAGGAAATGTCAAATTAAGCTTCTATTGTAAACTATTCAGTATCAATAAGCAGATTTGACTTGACAGACATGTGGTGACTGAGTGTTGGGTCTGGAGCCAGGAAGACCCGAACACAAATCTGGTCTCAGACACTTATTAGTAGAGTGACCATAAGCCAATCATTTCATCTTTGCCTCAGTTTTCTCCTCTGTACAATGGGGATGATAATAATAGCAATAGGGTTGTTTGAGAATTAAATGAGATAAAGAAAGTGTAAAGGTAAAAATATATATATATATATATATATATATATATATATATATATAAATATATATATAAATATAAATATATATAAAAAATATAAAGAAAGTGCTTAGCATGGTGTCTGGCCCATAGGTTGGTTAGTTGTTTGTTGTCGTTCATTCTCAAAGAGGACCAAAATAACATCACTATATTGGGGTCAAGGTGCAGTGTGGGTGACCGTGGCTGATCAGCTCTACATGAACTTAGAAGGTGCTACCACAGGTTGGGTATAAATAATCCATATGAACATTTGGAGTGGTGATCTGTCTGAGTTTGTGCATCTCATGTTTCTTTTGAGCTACTGCAAATCTGCTTTGCTTAGAGAGCACAGTGCCTTCTTTGATGTGGACACACCATATTAGATGGTCCTGTGCCAACGTTTCCCATGTCTCACAATCACTTACAAAGTTCTTCAGAGAGATCTTGCGAGTGTCCTTATATTGCTTCTTCTGACTTCCAGGTGAGTGTTTGCCTTGTAAGAGTTCTCCATAAAATAGTCTTTGAGGCAAATGAATATGTTTGGCATTTGAACAGTGTAGTCAGCCTATTGGAGCTGTACTGTCTACAGTAGAGTTCATTTTGAGAAAGGACCTTGTGTCCTGTACCTTATCTTGCTAGGTGATCTTCAGAATCTTCCTAAGACAATTCAAATAGAAGTGATTCTGTTTCCTGACATGTTGCTGGTATAATACCCAGATTTCACAGGCATACAACAATGACATTAGCACAATGGCTGTGTAGACCTTCAGTTTGGTAGGCATCCTAATACCTCTTGTCTCTCATACTTTCCTTTGAAGCCTCCCAAATACTGAGTTAGCTCTAGCAATGTGTGCATCAATCTCATCATCTGTGTGGACATTCCTGGAAAGTATACTGCCAAGATAAGTGAACTTATCCACATCATTCACAATGGCTCCATTTGCTGTGAGTAATGGTTTCATGTATAGATAGTGTGGTGATGGCTGGTGGAGAACCTCTGTTTTCTTGATGTTAATTGTCAGGCCAAAATTAGCACAAGTGGCAGAGAATCAATCCCATACTTTGTTGCATCTCAGCCTCAGAGGCTGCACTGAGTGCACAATTATCTGCAAACAAAAAGTCATGTACCAGATCTTCCTCCACTTTAGTTTTGGCTTGTAGCCTTTTCAAGTTAAGTAATTTACTGTCAGTGAGGTAGTTGACCTTGATATTCTTTTTGTTCTCATTGAAGGTTTCCATCAACATCTGAGAGACTATCATAATAAGAAGCATGGGAACAAGTACATAGCCCCGCTTCACTCCTTTGGTGAATGGGAAAACATGAAAGCATTGTCCGTTACCCAGAACCTGTGCAAGCATGCCTTCGTGAAACTGCTATACAGTACTGTTGAACATCTCCCCTGCATCATGTGCTTATCACTAGTTAATGGGGCTGCTGAGTAGTTGAGATGTGTCATAAGTCTTTGGTCATCAGTATCCTTCAGGGCATCATAAAAAGCACTTTGGATTGTTACTGTGAGTGTAAAACTGAATTTCATTTGCTATCTTACTGAGCCAAGATTCCTACATCTCACTAAGCTTCACTTGCACTTTACTTTTGATAGAGCTACATGTTGCCTCCTCAGAGACAGAAGAACTATCCTGCTGGTAAACCCTGTGGAGTTCTTGTTTTTTGGTTAATAGCTTCTGAATTTCCTCATCATTTTTGCCAAACCAATATTGATGTGTGTGAGTGTTCTGGGCCAGATAAGTAAATGAGCAAATTTCTGAAAGCTGCTCACTCCTTTTCTGCTCTGTTGTTGCCATCTATATGTTGGTTCAGCTTTCCCTCCAATGCACAAGTCTTCAGTAGTAAGTGACCATTGCTATTGCTGTTTCTGACTCCATTCCTCCCAAGGACTCCCTGCCATGACTAGCAGTCTGTGCCTAGTCTTACATTAAAGTCACCCAGAATTACAAGCTTGTCCTCTTTCAGAATATTGATGATGAGGTCTTCATAAAATTTTTCTTTGAGCTCATCAAAGTTCATTATGGTGGGAGCATACCCAACTGATGATGGTGGCATAGTGCTTTCTTGTGAGTGGTATGAGAAATGAATGTTTCTTTCATAATAACTAATTATTATATTAGGACCAAAGTTTTTACCCTTTTCTACTTCCTTATCCAGAAACCGACTGGTGTGGGATATTTACCTTAGAGATTTACCTAAGCCAAGGTCTAGTTCGACAGTAAAAGAAATTCTAAGTTTGGGCTAATGGGTATATTCTTGCTTATTGTGTTCTCTCAGAGAGGTCCTGGGAAAATGTTGATTCTCAAGATAAGTGATATGGAAATTCATGTCTCTTTGACAAATATTGTAGTGACTTAAGTCATGCACTACAAGATAGCCCACCTCCTATTTGATTAACCAATTAGAGTTGAGTAGGCACGTCTCAGGAACACCTCCTCTTCAAAGGGCATACAAACTGTGACGCCACTGTCATTAGGGGTCTTTAGTCTAGGAGAGCAGCCAAATGACCATCCTTTTATTAATAACCTGTTGACCTTATTAATAAAATTATTAAATTACCCAGAAACTATATCTCTCAGAACTTTTTAATAGTCACAGTGGTGATCACACTGTCACGAGCATTCACTCCTTTTAGGAGGTGTATAAGCTTTTGCTTGTGAAACCTACTCCAGCTTCGCAGTGCTGCCCATTACTACTGAGGCCACTCCAGAAAAATGTGTATCCAGCTCTGACTTTGGTAAGCTGGCCTTCATTTTCTAGCCTTGTTTCACTCAGGGCTGGATGTGATTCCTGCTGAGTTCTCTTGCAACAAGAGAGGTTTATCTTTCAGGTCTACTGGATTTATTGTTATCCATAAGTATGCATATAATCCATGTACCAGTGTTGAATGTTATCATCTTCACAGAAGTTTTTGTACATTTTTTGTAGTTCGACCACAGGGTAAGGATCCCTGCTTACTGCAGTAAGCAGGCCAGGCTTAGGTTGGCTGAAATACACAATTTTTAGGGTACTTTTCCAAGCTGAGGCCCTTCCTCATGCCAGGAGATGAGCTGTGTGGTTTTTAAAAAAGGCTTCTCAGATACTCAGGGGGCTGCTGAATGTGACTGCTGCTTCAGTCCTATGAGAAGACAACTCTATGGCCTGGATCGCCTCTGTTCAGGGTTGTGAGTATCATTCTTGGTGTCCCCACACCTGCTGCTTCATCACTTGCCCATTCCCACAGAGCGTTGAGGTAGGTAAAAATGGTAAACTGGTTTGGGTGATGTCTCTTGACTCTCATATGCATTGAATTTAAACCAGTCAGAGTTGTGTGCAAAGTCGTCAGCCTCCCTCTCTCCTCCAGAGTCATCAAAATCCAGTGGCAAGTCCAGTGGTGGTGAGTCAGGATTCAGTAGATGACCTTGGTGTCTTCAATGTCTAGCTAAACTCTAAGAGCTCCGCAATGCCTGCTTCCACTGCCTCCATGGCCCATTGAAACATTGTTCACATCTACCTATTCTGCCAGAGAAAGCTTCACATGCTTGGGGTACACATCCCCCTAACTCACCAGCAGGTTTGAGGTCCCTCAGTTATCTTTGGCCTGGTTCAGCCCACCTGCTGAAATGGTTTACCTGGGTGTGGCCATTTGTGCATGCTTCAGTTTCTTGGAGCCATAGGAGACACACGTGTGGCAGGTGAACACCAAAGGTGAAAAGCAGCCCTCAACAGGGCTCATCAGTCCTCATGCCAGAGATGCTAGTCTTCCATGAACACCCATATACCCTGATTCATAGGAAGCATTATGTGACCATTAGCTCTTATTATCATTGTTATGCACTGACAATGTGTCAGACACTAAGCCAGGCACTAAGGATATAAACATAAAAAATGATGCAGTCTCTGAAGTCAAGCACCATTCAGATTAATAGAGCGGACATGACTCATGTAAGTATGATAAAAGATAGAATGTAGTTGAGGCAACTTTTTTATCATCCAGATAAAATGTTACCAAATATGTGATGAATTAGAGATTGCTTTCTACTGAGAGTAAAGGGCAGGTGGGTGAAGGGTAGTTCTGGAGGGCATTCAAAGGACATTAGTTGTCCAGAATCTGGTTCTTTTCTTTTGGGGGACTTCTACCTATCTAGCAATTCCGATGATCATATAGAGACAAAAATATAATGGGAGATGCCCATAAAGGCCCTAGTTTTTTACCTCAGCCTTTGTCCTTTTATTTCCAGTGAAGGAGATTTGAAACTCTGATCTTGCAAATTTCAAAATGTCGGGAGAGTAAGCCACCAAGAGATCTAGGAGAAAATTCCCATGCTGAGGTTTGTAATAAGGACCCATCCCAGGAGTAGTTGAGAAAAGGAGTCATCCTGTAGCAATCCCACATTTGGGCATGAACTTGTTGGGACCAGTGCTATGTAGAAACTATGCTGAGTCTGAGCCCAGTTTTCGCAGAGAATGGATCTAGGAGAGTGTGTGCCTCTGAGGTATTGGGATTGGAAATGTTTGTACTTCTGTTCTGGCTTTATCTTCAAAATTAATATCTCTTTATAAAAGTCATTTTATGTTAATTAGTTAAATAGAATTGGAGTACTAGACTCAAAGTGGAAAGGGAAACACCAAAATGGGGGTTTAAACTGATAATGGAGAAAGATATCCCCAATCCCTCAGGAGTACCTCTGGAATGTAAGGATTATAGAGTAGGCCTCACATTGGGATAATGATCCCAGAGCACTTACTACACTGTGGAAATAAAATTAATTTCCCCAACCAACCACATTTATTTAAAGTTTTTAAACACAGTCTAGGCTAGCTGGGTCATCTGGCTCGCCACAAAGGCTGTCTAGTCTATCTTTTCACCTTTAGTTGGTACATGTATATCATTAGAGGTGATGAAAAGGTGTCTGTTCTTTAGAGATTTCATTTTAAACCATTTTAGCTTCCTAAACAATATTACCAAACTCTATTTGGTTCTAATTCAACATTTTTCTTTATCAATATTTTCACTGAATAAAAATGTGAAGATTTATTATAAGTACCTGTGTGTTCCATGCTTATATGTATACACAATTATAATGAAAGAAGATCTGTTCTGCTCTGATTCTGTCAAATGTAGGGTGCAGACCCTCTAAGAGAATATCGAGATACTGAAAAAAGAAGGGCAGTTTATGCCAGCATGGGGATATATTTGTAGATCTGTTAGGGTTTATTGGGTTAACTTGAGGAGTTTAGAGAGTTTACTGAAGAGAACAGCCATGTTGGGCTGAACTAGGACAGAGTAATGTATCTCTGCCACTGTGCTACCCTTAGCCCAGGTCAGATATTATAAAGAAACAGAACAAAGTGGGCACAGTGCCAGGCATAGCCCAGGGTCATCTGCAAGTTTTCCTATGGGAAAGTTAGAGCTTGTTTTGCTGTTTACATTCATTTCAAGGTAGCTTACATTAACTGAGGAGTCATAGCTCATGTTCTCAAACTTTGGCTTCCACTATACAATAATGATAATAGCTAATATTCATGTAATGCTTTAAAACTTGTGAAGCTTTTTAGATACCTTATCTGTCTTGAACTTCATAACAACCCAGAAAGTTAGGAAATATGTATTTTATTTTAAAGATGGAGAAACTGTGTAATTGTGATTTATTCAACAACATTCAACTCATAATGGTAAGAGGTAAAATTTGAATCCAAGTCTTCCTGATCTCAAACTTCTATCCACTCTGTTATGCATATATACATGCATATATGCATAAATACAGTGTGTGTGTTTGTATGTCTATCTATCTAATCACAAGACCACTGATTTAAAGCTAAGTGGATCCTCAGAGACCAGCTAGACCAACCCCCTAATTTTATAGGTGTGGAAAAAATGGGACCTAAAGGTAGTATAACAAAGATAATAAGCTTCTAAGGTCAGATTTTAACCCACGTCTTCTAACCCTAGAGCCAGTTCTATTTCCAGTGTAACACAATGACTCCTGTGTTCATGTACATACAAACACAGAAATAGACAAACACATGTAGTCCTTCCTCTGTTTCATCTTTTTAATGCTTAAAATATATAACTGCATGACCTACATGCTTCATTGATATACATGCAATCTCTAGGTCTTGAGATTTAATGTAATGTGGCATTACAGTCCTGTAAGATAATATAAATGCAAATAATTCAGGGAAGCATGGAAATCTTTTACGAATGAACAAACAATTGAGTAGAAAAAACCAGGAAAACAATATATACAATGATTAAAATAATGTAAATGGCAAGAACAAAAAAATGAAACTAATGGCAAGTTTTTAAAAAGCTGAAAAAAATATACCTTCCACCCGTCTTTACAGGGGACTATGAGTATTGAATATTGTACATAATGCCAGATTTAGTTGATATGTTGGTTGGTTTTGCTGTATTGCATTTTTTTATTTAAAAAAACCCAGCTATATTATAAGAGATGATTCACTGGAGAGTAAGGGAAGAAGGCTATATTTAGAAAAGGTGATATAAAAATAAAAGATATCATTTTTTTTAGGTCCCAAGGAAGGCCATGAGACCATTGAGTAAGATACATATGGATTAATTATGGAAAGATGTGAACAAGAATAATGCAAGATAAATATAAAATCATATACTTCGGTACAAAAGGTAACTTTGGAATTATAACATGGGGGAGATTTGGTTGGATAAGAGCTGTTCTGAAATTATCTGGTATTTTAGTGAATTTTAGGCTCAAATTAAGTTTGCAGTGTGATATAGGGATAGGGACTAAACCTGTGATTTGCTGATGGAAGGAATTCCTGAGTGAAGAAACTCCCTTTACCATTGCCAGCCTGCACCTTCTCTGCAATTTATAGTAGGTACATAGAGCACTGAATATTATATATTTAGGGTTCTATAGGGCTCTACAGCTAGTATGTTTCAGAGGTAGGACTTGAACTGAGTTCTTCCTGACTACAAGACCAGCTCTAACCAATGTACCAGGTTGTTGTATTATGTGGTGGTAGCCGAAAAAGCTGATGTGATCATGGGATTCATTAAGAGAGGAACAGCTTCCCAGAAGAGGCAGGTGATAGTGTTTCTGTGCTCTGTATGTTAAATCTTGGTTGGCACAGCTGAAAATAGATGTTGGTAAATTGGAGAAGGAGAGGAGTTTATAGCTCTCTTCAAATATTTGAAAGCTTGTCTTAGGGAAAAGGGATTAAACTTCTTATTATGTCTCAGAAGACAACTCTGAGCAATGGGTAAAAGTTGCAAAGTAGCAAAGATTTGATGTCAGAAAAAAAAACTTTCTAAAAATTAGAGGTGTCAGTGGAATGGGCTTCCTAGAGAGGTGATAATATTTCTCCCTCCTTGAAGTCTCCGAGCAAAGACTGGGTCATGAATTGTCAGGTACTCTATGATACAGTGGGTATTTCTTTCATGTATGGGTTGTGCTAGAAGGCCACTCACCGCTTCCTTCCAGCTTCCGAGTTCTATAATTTTGTGAATCGAATAGTTTTGAGAAGATATGCATGGGTTGCAATCTGCATTGTAAGGAATACCCATGTTAATTACAGATCACAGATTCACTGAAGCTTCTAAGCCTGCTCAAAAGTGGCATTGTTCATCTTCATGACGATTTGATTTCCAGGTGAATTTATTCCTTTTCCATATATATGAATTTTGTATTAATAGATATCATGCTAACCTAACTCCATTCTTCTTTGTCATTCTTCCCTCATTTTCAAACATTTACATTGAGAATGGGTTTTGACATCATCATATCTACTCTATCCTTTGCCATGACTCCCTCCAAATGAATTTCTGACTCTTATATTTTTTTTTACCTTGAGTGGAGTTATGACATTTTTACACACTCAAAAAAGCAATTATAGTATTATCTGGGAGTATTTTTTTGGTAGGTAGATTTAAGAACCTCTAGTCAGAATTTTTCCTTGAATTTCCAGATTTTTTTTTCTTTACAACATGACTGCCAACAATGTTTTATTATTTTTGTTCAAAATAAGCCATCTCATCATTCAGGAATAGCATTTCAAAAAGCATATAGAACTGAGTGCAAAATGTTATTTTTCATGCAACTAAAAATCTATTCCCCAAAGTATTTATAATCATTAAAAATAAAATTAAAAACCCATTTCATTTCAGTATAGAGTCTCAAAATGTTAAGTGATGAAAAACATGAAACATAATATTATAAGAAAACTTATTTTTTCCTTTTTGTAAAATCTCTGTCTTTCAAAGAATTTATTTGGAAAGAACTTTGGATTAATAACAAGTAAAAAGTCACAATTTGCATGTCAACAGCAATGTTTTATGAAGGATCCAAAAAGTATGAGACCTTGCTCCTCTCTCTCTCTCTCTCTCTCTCTCTCTCTCTCTCTCTCTCTCTCTCTCTCCTTCCTTTCCTTCTTTCTTCCTTCCTTTCCTTCTCTCTCTCTCTCTCTCTCTCTCTCTCTCTCTCTCTCTCTCTCTCTCTCTCCCTCCCTCCCTCTCCCTTCCTTCCTTCTTTCCTTCCTTCCTTCCTTCCTGGTTCTGCTAATTTCACTTTCTATAAGTTCATGTAAGTCTTTACAGGTTTTTCTTAGAGCATCCTGGCCATAGTTTCGTATAGCACATTAGTATTGCATTACAATCATATACAACAAATTGTCCAGCCATTCCCCAAATGATGGACATCCCTTCAATTTCCAATTCTTTGCCACCATTAAAAGAGCTGCTATAAATATTTTTGTACATATATGTCCTTTTTCTTTAAAAAAAAAATCTATTTGGATCGTAGACCTAGTAATGGTATTGCTCGATCAAAGTGTATGCATGGTTTTATAGCCCTTTGGCCATGGTTCCAAATTTCTCTCCCGAATGGTTGAATCAATATACAACTTCACCAACAGTGCATTAGTGTTTTAATTTTCCCACATCTCCTCCAACATTTGTTCTTTTTCCTTTTCTGTCCTATTAGCCAATCTGCTCGGTTAGTGGTGGTAGCTCAGAGTTGTTTCAATTCACATTTCTTTAATCAATAGTGATTTAGAGCATTTTTTTCATATGACTATACATAGCTTTGGTTATTTTGTCTGAAAACTGCCTGTTCATATCCTTTGACCATTGAGGAATGATTCTCATTTCTAATATTTTTTTTTTTGCATTTGATAGTGTTTTATTTTTTCCCAATTACATGTCAAGACAATTTTTAGCATTTATTTTCAGAAGATTTTGAGTTCCAAATTCTTCCCTCTGCCCTCCCCTCTTCTGAAAATAGTAAGCAATTTTATTTAGATTATGTATGTCCTATCATGTAAAGCATATTTCCATATCAGTCACAGTTGTGAAAAAAGAAACAGATCAAAAGGGGAACAAAGAAACAAGAAAAGGAATGAAGTAAGTGGGAAAAGTATGCTTCAATCTGCATTCAGAGTGGATCAGTTCTTTGTCTGGATGTGGATAGCTTTTTCCTTTGTGAGTCCTTTGTACTTGTCTTGGATCATTGTATTGCTAAGAAGAGCTGAGTTATTCATAGTTGATCATTGCACAATGTTGCTGATACTGTGTACAGTGTTTTCCTGATTCTGTTCTTTTCACTTTGAATCAGTTCATATAAGTCTTTCCAGATTTTTCTGAAATCTGCCTGTTTGTCATTTCTTGTTGCACAATAGTATTCCATTACATTCATATACCACAGCTTGTTCAGCTATTCCCCAGTTGATGGGCATATGCTCAATTTGCAATATTTTGCCACCACAAAAAGAGCTGCTATAAATATATTTGTACATGTAAGTCTTTCCCCCTTTTTGTGATGTTTTTGGGATACAGACCAAGTAGTGGTATGTCTGGATTAAAGGGTATGCACAGTTTGATTGCCCTTTGGACATAGTTCCAAATTGCTCTCCAGAATGGTTGGATTAGTTCACAACTCCACCAACAATGCATTAGTGTCCCAATTTCCCCACATCCTCTTCAGCATGTATCATTTTCCTTTTTTTTATATCATATTAGCCAATCAGAGAAGTGTGAGGGTTGTTTTAGTTTGCATTTCTCTAATCAAAAGTGATTTAGAGCATTTTTTTAATATGACTATAGATAGTTTTGATTTCTTTATCTGAAAACTGCCTGTTTATATCCTTTGACCACTTGCCAATTGGGGAATGGCTTGTATTCATATAAATTTGACTCAGTTCTCTATATATTTTAGAAATGAGATCTTTATCAGAGACAATTTGTATAAAGATTGTTTCCTAGCCTTCTGCTTTCCTTCTAATCTTGATTGTATTGGCTTTATTGGTACAAAAGCTTTTTAATTTTATATAATCAAAATTATCTATTTTACATTTTATAATATTCTCTATCTCTTGTTTGGTCATGAATCTGCTACTCACTTAAATTCTCCTTTATGAATTTGGATACTATACCACTTGGTGCATATATGTTTAGTATTGATATTACTTCATTATCTATAGTCTTTTTTTAGAATGATGTAGTTTCCTTCCTTATCTCTTTTAATTAGGTCTATTTTTGCCTTGTCCGAGATCAGGATTGCTACTCCTGATTTTCTTTCTTTCTTTTTTTACTTCAGCTGAAGCATAATAGATTTTGCTCCAGCCGCTTACCTTTATTCTGTGTGTGTCTCTCTGCTTCAAGTGCTTCAAGGGCACTGTCTCAGGCTTCTTGTGCTAGGGGCTGCAAGCCCTGGCTTTTTACTGGGTGCTACACTGATGTTGTCCTGAGGCCCAGGAGGGACCCTAATGTCTGATGCTGAATCATGGGGATGTAGAGGGGGTGGCTGGCATTGCTGGAGGCCGAAGGGGTCTGACAGCTTACCTGGTGCTGAGCTTAGGGCCTAGTACTAGTGTCTGGCATGTGCTGAGGCCACTGGGGTGTTTCTACATTCCCCATTTTTTAAAATAATGTGTTGTAAGATTCTGGTTTTTGATCTACTGTGATATGTGCTTCTGTTTTATGAGTTCATTCCATTCACATTCAATTATGATTAATAACCATGTATTTCCCTCCATCCTCTTTTTTACTCCTGTTTATCTTCTCTCTCCTGTCACTCTTTCCCTCCTCGACTGTGTTCTGCTTCTGTCTACCACCTCCCTTGGTCTGCCCTCTCTTCTGTCGGGTCCCACCACTCCACCCACATCCTTTGCTTTTACTTAATCTCCTCTCCTCCTGTTTTCCTGTGGGGTAAGATAGATTTCTGTATTCTGTGTATATTATTCACTCTTTGAGCCAATACTTACAGCTGTAAGGTTCAAGTGATGCCCATTGCTTACCCTTCCATCTTTCCCTCTATTGTAAGAGGTTTTTCACACCTCTTCTTGTGAAATAATTTATCCCACTCTACCTCTCCCTTCTTTCTGCACCCAGTCTACTCCTCTTTCTTATCCCTTAAATTTTGTCATTCCCTCAAATGTACCTAATACTCATGCCCTCTGTCTATGTATATTCCTTCTAGCTATGCTATCAGTGGTACAATTTTTAAGAATTACCAGCATCATCTTCCCATGTAGGGATGTAAACAGTTCAGCCCCATTGAATCCCTTATGTTTTCTTTTTCCTTTTTCCCTTTTTAGTCTTCTCTTGGGTCTTGATATTAGAGATCAACTTTTTTTTTTTTTATTCAGTTCTGGTCTTCTCCTTATGAAAGCTTGAAATACTTCTATTTCATTGAATGACCACTTTTTCCCCTTGGCGTACTATGTTTAATTTTACTAGGTAGGTGATTTTTGGTTGCAGTCCTAGCTCCTTTGCCTTCCAGAATATCATGTTCCATGACTTCCGATTATTTAATGTTGCAGCTGCCAAGGCCTGTGGAATCCTGATTGTGACTCCCTGATGTTTGAATTATTTCTTTCTGGCCAATTGCAGTATTCCTTCCTTGAGCTGAGAGTTCTATAATTTGGCTATAATGTTCCTTGGGGTTTTTATTTTGTTATCTCTTTCCTCAATTGATCAGTGGGTTCTTTTAATGACTATTCTGCACTCTGGTTCCAAGATAACAGGACAGATTTCCTTAATAACATCTTGAAAGAGGCTGTCCAGGTCCTCCTTTTGATTATGGCTTTGAGGTAGTACAATGATTCTGATTCTGACAGTGCCTTTCCTGGATCTTTTTTCTAGGTCAGTTGTTTATCCAATGAGGTATTTTACATTTTCTTCTATTATTTCTTATACTTTTGGTTTTGTTTAATTGATTCTTGATGTGTCATAGAGTCATTAACTTCTAATTGCAAAATTCTAACTTTTAAGGAATTGTTTTCCTCGGTTAGCTTTTGTACTTTCTTTTCCTATTTGGCCAATTGTGTTTTTTAAGCAGTTTTATTTTTCCAAGCTGTTGCATGTTTTTTTTTTCCGTAATTCTCTTGCATCATTCTCATTTCTTTTCCCAAATTTTCTTCTACCTCTCTTATATGATTTTCAAGCTCCTTTTTGAGCTCTTCCATTGGTTCTTTCTGGGTGTGAGACCACTTCCTGTTTTTCTTTGGGGTTTTGCCCATAGGTCTTTTGATATTGTTATCCTTATCTGAATTTGTGTCTTGGTCTTCCCCATCACCGTAATAACTTTCTATGGTCAGATTATTTTTCTGCTCATCTTTTTTGTCCTTTTTATTTTTTATTTTTTAATTTGAACTGTGTTCCCGGGGTGGAAGGGGCACTGTCTCAGGCTTCTTGTGCCAGGGGCTGCAGGCCTTGCCTTTTACCCGGTGCTACCCTGATGTTGCCCTGAGGCCCAGGAGGGATTCTCATGTCTGGTGTTGAGGAGAGGGGGTGCAGTGGAGGTGGCTGGCACTGCTGGAGGCCTTAGGTATCTAGCAGCTTAGGTGATGGTGAGCTCAGGTCCCAGTGCTGGCATCTGGCATGTGCTGAGACCAGTGGGGTGTTTCTATATTTCTCCATTGCTACTCTGAAGTTTGAGTGGCGGGGGGCCAACCCTGGGGCTGTGCTGAAGCAAGTGGAGGTCTGGCTGCCAGAGCATGCCTGTTTGCCAGGGCTACACTGAAACATGTGGTGGTTCTGGGAGCTGGAGTCTGCTGGTTCCCCTGGCTATGCTGAGGCACGTGGGAGGTCCTGGTGTTGGTGTTTGCCTGCTTCATTGCACTGGCGCTTGGGATCGCCTGTTGGTTTGTTGAGGTAGAGCTTGCTGCTGGCTTGCAAAGATGCTTCTGGATTGCATTCCCCTTTTACTCAAGTGAGCCAGACTTTTCTTGCTGATCTTCCAAGATTTTTGGACCAAAAGATTGTTTCACTCCATCTTTTTGCTGGTTCTGTTGTTCCAGGATTTGTTTTGGGGCACTATTTTATGGTTGATCAGAGTTATGGCAATTTACTGCTTACTCTGCCGTCTTGGCTCCCTGAAGTCCCTCCTTCTAATTTTGTTTTAAAAGATTCACATTTTGTTGCTTAGAATATTCTTTTAGATTTGATGAAAAACAAATTAGATTAGAAATTTCTTCTGAAGTCATCATACTGAGTTTGCTAGAAAAATCATCAAGTTAACTTAAAAAAAAATCCGTGAGAGGTGAATGTGAATCAGAGTCTCTTCTATGATCGAGTAAAGCCCCATAAAGGACACGGGTTGCCAGATCTAGATTTCCTTTGTTTCTTGCCTGAAGATGTCTTGTGGTGTGGACTACTAGTGATCCCTATTTAAGATTCTACTGAGGGTTTAAAGAACTTGTTCATACTCACATTGCTAATTTATGTCAGAAGCAGTATTTGAACAAAAGTCTTCCTAATTCCAAGGCCAAGCATATTGCCTATTGTACACATGGTAGATTTTATTATTCTTTTTTAGGTAATTGTTCCCAGGATCCATGGCCATAAACAATCTACTAGTTCCCAGGATTTCATATCATAAACAATTTCTACTGTGACTGTGCAGTGAAATATAACGAGATAATGTAAACATTTGTACTTAAAGTAAACAGCACACTAAGCATGCTCTGTGCTCAGTGACCATGATATTGCTAAAGTTAATGTAAACTTGTGAGGCTACTGCTGGCAAACTGCCTTCTTTGTGTGCTCCTCTATAAACCAGGTGAGCACTGGTCAGTAAGTGGGAAATGTGCCAGCTGAAAGTTGTGCATGCGTTGACCCTGCCTCCATCAAGGGTTGGGGGGGACTGTGCTACCTGGAATGCTGTGCATGTCTCAATTGGCCCCCATTAAGACTTAAAGGAAGATTATTGTAGGAGTTGGAGCTCCTACTCTCTGTATATTCTTACCCGCTCCTGTGAGAAGAGTAATTAGGGCATTCTGTAGGAGCTGGTGCTCCCATTATTAGGATCCCTTAAGAAGAATAAATTAAAAAACCCCTTATTATGTCTCTGTTGCTCTCCTTGTGGCTGCCCAGATCAAGAGTGAACCTGCTAGAGGCCAGAGCCCCAGAACTCCAGTTTCTCCTGTGTCCCTACACCTATCTTTACTCATTGCCTTGGGTTATTATGGTCCAATCCACTACAGTTATTGCACAATTTAGTGATGAATTTGAATGAGATATGGCCTATCTTGACTGTTTCTTTTCTTTCAGATGCTTCTTCTGAACAAGATATTTCCTTTTACAATTCTCAAGCAAAACTGTGGAACTGGACTCTTCAGCCTCTTAACTTTCCACCTAGACCCTCGCCCCCGCCAGCCTGGTAGTATGTCTAATTCACATTTAGCGAGTAACTGATACACACGAAAGTTTCCTGGCACTTTTTAAAATGAAAGTTTTATTGATATGTATTCACTATTAGCCATGACTCTTCAGGGAATTTTGTTCAAGTGCATGGACTTCTTGCTGCCTTTCATTGACCCACTGCATGTACATATATTCACTGCTTACCCCCTAGGACTGTGTGGAAATATATGTGTGTGCAGGTATCCTCTTTCTGCTTCCAGCAATGTATGGCCTGAATCCGCACATTGACCACTGATAAAGAGATGATATAAGGTACCACACCTGTGTAGCCTCTGGTTGACAGATTTTAGTGGTGGCCATAGAGAAGAAAAGATGAAACTCCAGTAAGAGTGTTTAGGAAGGAAGGGTCCTTCCCTACTCCCATCATAGTGGTAGGCATGGGGACCGTTAGGGGCTCCTTTCTCCCCAAGTAGGGGTGGGACTTAACTAGCATGAGCTTAAAGCAGAGGCCTCTGGCTGCCTTGCTTTTCCCTTCTTTTGGATTTCCTTTTCTGTAGCTCCAATCTTGTGAACAGTCAGAAGTGCCTGTGAGTGCTAATGAGAAACAGCATTGGCTACCAAAGTGGTTGCAGGTGCAGCAGCCCCAGAGCAGACTGGCAAAAAGGAGAGTCAGAGGTAAGTGAGGTTTTTGGAAAGATGTCATGGCTTGATGTTTCACTGGATTGTGCTCACAGAAGGTCAAAGGCAAAATACCCAACTAGCAACCTTGCAAAGGGGGCTGGAATGTCCTACTCAGGTTTGAAATGTGATGGTAGTGATAAGTTACAGGATTCTATTCTAATCATTCTTGGTTCTTTATACTTTAGCATTCCCTTCTCTGTGAGTGAATAAACTACCTGATTTATGCTATCTACAGGGTTACTTCCACATTTTGGAGGGGTTGGTGAGGAGAGGTGGAGCTAGACTAGAACCAAAGGTATTTGTTCCTCAGTAATTTGAGGTGGGGTTGAATTGAACACTGGGGAACCTTGTTCCCCTATTGAGAAGACAACCAACCCAGAGTAATGAAGCCTGAGCAAACCACATAATTACATAAAGGACAGTGATTACCAGTGGCTTCATCTAAGCAGTGCTTAATCTAGCCTTTGTGCTAGAGATAACCTTTTTTCTTTTTTAAATCGCCCATATTTTCCTGTTACTTCTTAAACAATTCAGCAAGGAATCACTGGGAATGTGACTGCCTGCATACCAACCAATTAACACGGTAAATTTCCTTTCTTGCTTTGTAATTTGGCAGCTTTGTTCCTTATACTTTAAAAGGCTTTTGTACTCAGTTCTTCAAATTCAATAGAGCCAAAAAACTCTGACACATGCATAGTCCTAATGGATATCTAGAGGTATCACTGACTGTGTTCCCAAATACAAGAGTTGTTATGAGACATCAGCATAGCAATGTGAAAACACATTCGGGCTGATATGGAATTGAAAGATGAGCAGAGGAAATCACAGGTAAGAAGCCCAGTTTAGGCACTTAAGTATGAGTTAGCAGATGAAAACGATATTGTCAACTGGGCAATGATTGTTTACTTCACTGTGAGATCTATTGCTTGGTAAAGTGGTATCCCAGTGGTCTAAAGTCATGCTTTTCTGGAAGATATTCAGAAGAACTCTGAAACTTTAAAAATAGCTGATTTTAAAAGAGTAGCCAAGGGGAAAATAAAGAAACAGTTCCAAACTCTCTAAATGCAGAATTGAATAAAGCTGTATTAATCATGTGATTAAACACTGCTTTTCAGGAGTTATATTGGTGCCATTTTAAAACTTTGGCTTAGCACTTAATGGTTTGTGTCTGAAATTGACTAATTTGACCACAGAATTCCATTGAACCCTAGTTACCACAGTACCCCTGAGCATGGCCTGGCATATGGTAATTGTTTAATAAATGCTTGTTGATTGACTTTTGAATGAAGGTCCAGGATTGTTATATTTCTTTGCCTATCACTATACCTTGTTAAACTGTGTTCTCCAAATGTGGCTGTCTTCTGCCTGAGTTTTGACTTATATAATCAATTCTGGTTTAATAATTTAATTAAATCTAAAAATATTACTGTGTTTTTTTTTTTCCTGGCAAGATATGTTGAACCTAATGCCATCAAACCTCAATGGGAGATGAGCAATGAAGATGTATACATCACAAATCTTGACACACTTTTAGATCAGCAAAATAGATGATAACAGATTTAGAAAATATTTCCAAACCCTGATAGAATATTAATGAAAAATAGGACCCCTTGCCCTGAGGCAGATAGAAAGATTAACAAATTGTCATCAAAAGAGTAGAAGAAGATTGATGGATATTCTCACAGAGAATGATAAATATATGGTTAAAATTTTAGAGAAATACTTCTGTAGCAAAAAGTGACATTCATAGAGAAATAGTAAAGACTGTTGTAGGTACATGATACTAGAATTTCTGAATGTTGGGGAAAGTGGTTTCCCTCCAGGAGAGGTGATGAGTAGACTCCAAAGGCCCTCCATTGGTAACAACCACATGAAAACAACCGTGAATATGTGAGTAAAGAAACATTGAACAAATGGTTGAATAGTATAGATTTGCTTATAGAAATGTTGGGGTCTATGAGAGCAATGCAACACCAGCTCACTAACACCAGATATTACAGAGGGCTTAGACTTATGGATTGGTAGAGTAGATTGTGAAAGGAAATTATAGCATACGAGTACAACATATTATTGCAGGTTATAGATACTTACCTTCTACCAATTACCTAGAAAGACATGACTTAGTGGCTAGAATTTATATGCCAGAAGCCTAGGACTGTTCATAAACTAACACATGAAGATATCCCAATATTTTAAGTACAGACCCCAAGATATTCTTGTGAATTCAACAAATAAAATATATTGGAACTAATGCATTATCACAGGAAGAAAAAAAAAACACATTGCCCAAAATTGTCTGGCTATTATATTGTTTGATAAGAATTTAAGAGAAATGTTTATAGTAAATTTCACCATTCTGAATAGTCAGTATCTCCAAAATCCATGGGATAAAAAAAAATAGAGACAATGGAAGAAATCAAAGCCATATGATAATAAATTAAAATACATGTCATCCTGTCTGCTACTCCAGTGGGCCCAGAGATGCTTTCAGTAAACACGCAGAAAATCTGTTTACATCTTGGTACTTCTTTTTGATTATAAAAAGCAGTCTTTTTTTATTAAAAATCATTAAATATGAAATAATCACAGGATGATGACTTGTCTCAAGACTTTCTATTTGAACTCAATTGAACAGGATAAGAATGAGATAATAATATGAAAATATAACTGCTGACATTTATATAAAGCTTTAAGGTTTATAAGTCACTTTACATACATTTTCTCATTTGATTCACACAACAGTCATATAAAGTAGGTCATACAGGTTTTATTCTGTCCATTTTATATATGAATAAACTTAAACTCAGAGTCTGTGACTTATTAAGGATAACACAGCTATAAAATGTCAGAAGCAGGTTTCTCTTGATTCAAGCCTAGCATTCTTTTTACTCTTAAGAAAATGGGACCCTTGGCTGAAATATTTCTAGCAGGATACACATTCAGGAAGGATATTTAGAGAATTAATATAATGGTATGGCACGGTTCTTTTTAAACATTATGTCCAAAGTATTAAAGTTCATAATGAGCTGAAACTTCTATTGCCAACAAAAAAGATTTTTAAATTGTGTACTAGGAAAAGAAGATTGATGAAGAGATAGGATCTCTTTTTTATGTGGGCAACGTAGATGGTATAATAGACAACAAAGAAAAGGTAATCTCAAATTATATTTTATTTCTGTTTTGTCGAGATGGGACTGAAAAAGAACAAGAATGGCTAATTGGGATAACAGAACATGTAGTTGTGCTTGATTAATTCAGCTCAGAAGGTCGAGATGAACTATATCATAGGGTAGTGGAAGAACTGGAACATATAATAATTGATCTATAGTCAGTGATATGGACAGATGTTAGAGGGTTATAAAATATCTACAGGATTAGAAGAAGGCAAATATCATTCTGATTTTTGATAAAAAGAAAAAGAATGGAGTCTAACAACTATAGACCAGGAGGTTGACTGTGATTCCTGGCAAAACTCCAGAATATATTATAACTGAATATGAAGAAAAAGTCTCTTACTTTTGAGGTCATAGTTCTTCTCACAAGAGAATTTTGTGATTATTTGTGTGCCTCTAAAAAGCAATTCTTTGATGGCTTGATTGGTTTAGCACTAAATATATAAATTAATTTACATGGTAGCAACATTTTTGTTATACTGGCTCAACCTGACCATGAACAATGAATGTTTTTCTAATTATTTAAATCTTAGCTTATGCCTGAAGAGAGTGTTTTATAATTGGATTTATAATAGTTGTGTGTGTGCCAGATATTTTGTATTTTGTAGTTTCTCAATGGCATTTCTCTATTTGTATCCTTATTTTTGCTAACAATGGAAATGCTAGCAATTTTGGGGATTTATTGTTTATCCTACCAATTATCTGAAGCTATAAGTCATTTTAATTAGTTTTTTTTTCTGTTTTTGGGAATTTCCAAGTAAACTCTCATGATATGTGTAAAAGGAGATAATTTTTGTCTCCTTTTGTCAATATTTACACCTTTAATTTTTCCAATTTTTCCTAGCATTTCTAGAGCTACTTCAACTAATATTACACAGAGAGAGAATTCTTGTTCTATCCTCATATCTATTGGGAAAGATTATGGATTTTCTCCATTGCAAATTATGTCATGGTAATAATAGTTAAACTTAGTATAACACTTTCAGGCTTACAAATTGATTTATAATTATTGTCACAATAAGCACGTGAAATAGGTGCTATTAATTACCCTCATTTTACAAGTGAAGAAATTGAAGCAGAGAAGTTATGACTTACCTAGGATCACATAGCTAGAAAGCTTTTGAGTCAGGATTTGAACTGATGTCTTCTTGTCTTTAGCTCTCCGATCTGTCCTTTATGATGACTAGCTCTTTTTCCCCTCATGTTACTCATTTACTTTAATTTTAAAAAAACCCCAAACTCTCTATATCAAGCATGACAAAATTATCTCATCTGACTCTATGAGTTTTCAGCTCAAGGCTTAGCACCTAAAGAACCATGTTTTGACTTTTTTTCTTCTCCAGAATTACTGAAGTCAGACCTCTAGATACCAAACTTCAACAAAAATGAAGAAATAATACACAAGAAAACTTTGTATTCCAATATAGAATATGTTTACCACATAGTATTATAAAAACTATAGAATTTTGTAATGTTCAAGAGATCAACAGATTCTAGAAGTTCAATGTACCATGTCTACACCTTCCTGTCTTGCAGTGGAAGAAATGGGTCCAGAAGGATAAAATAACATTTTCAATCTTACATTGTTAGTTCACGTCTAGAAGTCTACCTAGCCTAGGGCTTCACTAAACTGTATTGCTTTTCCTAAATTCTTAGGGTTTTTCCAACTAAAATTTTACCTGCTTCCAGGAAAATCAGGATTAGTATTGTAAAGCAACTCTGGGAGAACTACATTAAATTGACTAAAAAGTACTGTCTGGAGGGTTGGGAACTTATTAAAGAGAGAAGAAAACTTTCATGCTGAGAAAAAGAAATGTGACTGCACAGTAGTCCGTTTGTGTTTTTTAACCCTTAAATGTGAAAGAAATGGAATGAGTTCTAGGTCAGTGATATTCATTGCTTAGGATTCAGGCCATGCCCTCATCTCCCAACAGATGACTGGCCCTTGATTCAGAACGGATGAGTTTAGATAGTAAAGGCAAAATCGTGAATCTAGTCATTTCACACAGAACCCAGGCATTGTAATCTAATAATAAAGAGAGATTTTAATTTCATATTGCCATGTAATTTTGTATTGCTGAATTTTAGTCCCAAGTACTCATCATACACACACCTCATTCATGTAGTAAGGATTGGGAATAGACACTAGATAGGATGGGTAGGTATAAAACTCAGGCAGGGCCACATACTTGAGTATGGGCTGAGCTTCAATGTTTGTGGAGGTATAGGGGTGAAATAAATGAGCACCTTCCCCACACTCATCCTAAATCTCTATATCTACTTTTTGTTCCTGGCTTCTTCTAAACAAACTTCAGATAGAGGCATGGATCCCAGTTAAAGGGGGAGGAATGTGCTACTGCAGTGTAGGGCAGAGTGGGGTTAGATAAAGATCAAGTTGTTTAATTTGCAACTTAAGAAAAACCTGCATATTTAGGTGGCTAGACAGATTCATAGTGGACAGCCCAACCTTGGTATCACTGTACTATTTCATACCCCATACTTAGCTCCTTGAAATCTCACATTCTTGCTAAAGTGACAGAAGACTTATTCCTTTCTTAAGGAAACAGATATTTGGTTCATAAAAGCATTCTGTTTGTAGAAGCAATTTCAATGTAACATTTTTCAAGAAATGAACCAATTAGTTGGGTTCTGAAACAGTTCCAGATAAGTCTTTGAAATGGATTCATTTTAAGCATGAGACGTAAAGCTTTTATAAAAAGAATTGTATTGGTAGGAGATCCTTCCATCTGCTGACTCATTCTTTTTTCACCATCTCTGTCACAACGCTTCTCCATATGGCAAAAGGAAGTTTCTGGTATAAACACTGCTCAAATTAATTTTCTTATGTTTCCTCACCGTCTTTCTAAGAAATCTCCAGCACTCCTCTCTAAAAAAAAAAAAACATTTGTTGTACGCAACTGATGGCAATGCCTTTTTTTTTCTTAAGAGCCCCAGAACAAAAGCAATTCAGTCATCTACAGTAATGTTTCTAAACAGGTGAGCCATGGATTCCCCATTGTAGATTCTCCATATTGTGTCTGAAAGAATCAAACTGCCATCAACAGTCTCTATTTTCTATTTCTGCAAGAAAATTTTAGTTTCATTGAAAAGCAAGCCCATGTATTTTTCCATTCCTAAATCTACAAATACTGAGTGTGTCACAATACTTTTCTTCACTGTTCCACTATTTAGAGTTATATAGATTGAGTGACATTGATACTGGTCCATATTAATGACTGCAGTGTTATTCCGAACCTTACTAATTCTGACCTAAGTAGAAGTTGCTCAATTAAGAATATGAGCTTACTTTTCTTTATTCTACTCATAAACATAAATGGAAGAGCAAATATTTCTGAAAAGGGATGACTTTTTTTTTTTGCTTGGGTAGGCATGCAGATACTATGCACTGTTAAATATACATATGTGGAATAATGAAAACAATTATTTTTTTCCCCTTCACTGGCCATATTTAGAAGCACTGTTTTATATGTCTAGGAGTTTATGGGATAGGTGGTAAGAGTGATTTTTAAATTTGCTCCAGTCATTACAAATATGACATGGCAATGACAGATTAAAAAAAATGTTTTCTATTACAGAAAACGATTCATAACATATACATAATTTATGACTTCTTAATTATTCAATATTATTTAGTAAAAATTTTATGCCTACTGGAATATTAATATGTTATAAACAAGTGTAAATACTCCCATTTTAATTAAAATACTTTAGCAAGAAGTTTGAAGAGAAAGTTTCTGCAAATAATAAATAGTACGAGGAATAAGCAATATGGTAAAGTGCAGAATAAAAGCTAATTACTGAGAAAAAAATGCCAATAGACTCATTCAACTTAACCACAAATGGCTTTTTAGCTTTTTATTATTATCACAAAGTACTTTATAACAACAACTTTGAAGATATATTCCTGCATTTTATGAAATATGTTGTGAAGATTTCTCTAAGGAATGTATTATTAAATATAGAAGAGAGTCTTCTAATTCAGTGGTGGAAAGTGTTGATTAAATGAAGAGGAAAATTAGATTTCTTTAGAGTTCCCATTTGTACAATAGTCTCCAGTGGCCAACACTTTTGATTGTTCGTGATTCCCTCTGGATTCTGGAAAATAATAAACACATCTTGTAGGAAATATTAATAATGATTTTGATGACTTTTAGCATTATATATGACTATAACTATAACACTAGCAACACTTCAGATTTCGAAAAAGCAAGTGTCTAAGATTAAGATAACTTTTATAAAAAGTATGAAAAATATATTTAAAAATATTGAATGATTTTTTTTTCTTTCACTGAATACAATATGAGAAAAAGAAAAAAAAAGTTTTCATTTTCATCCTTCCCATGTATTCCTGATCTTGCGTGTATTCTTTAGAATCAGAAAATAGCAGGAAATTTCTGTTGGGAATAATCTGAAAAAAGACCGCTATGAAATACATAATAAAAAAGTGGTGGATTCCAAAACCATTGCTGCCTCCTAGACATTAAAGTCTATGTTTTTGTTTTATTTTTATCAGAGCTATGCTTTTTTAATACAGAAAACTACCATGGAATAATAATAATAATAATAAATAACAATAGTAGCTAACACTATGTACCAGGTACTGTGCTAAGCACTTTACAATTATTATCTCATTTAAATATTTCAACAAGCCTGGCAGGTGGGTGCTGTTATTATTCCCATTTCACAGATGAGGAAATAGAGGTGAAGGGTAAATGACTTGTCCAGGTCGTAGAGCTAGTAAGTGTCTAAGGTTGTATTTGAACTCAGGCCTTCCTGACTCCAAACCTGGCACTTTATCCATTGTACCACTTCCTATACAAATATAGATTGACACCTTCTCAGCAATTTATAGTTTTGAGAGTTGCCTAAGGAACTGAAATGTAGGGTCACAGAGCCAGTCAGTACATATCAGAGGCAAGACTTGAACCTACGTCTTCCTGGCAATGAAGCTGGTTCTCTACTGACTAAACCACTGTAAGCCATCTGTAGATGACTTTAGTAGAAGGAAAAGTGATTTGGAAGTCAGAACACTTGAAGTCTAGTCTCATTCTATGACTACAATATGACCTTGGGTAAGATACTTCAAAACCTTGAGCCTCAGTTTCCTCATTTGCAAAATGAGGCATTTGGGCTAAATAATCTCTGAGCTCCAGCTCTTGATGTTTCTGTCTGTGCAAATGTGGAATCAGGTAAAATTCCAGCACAATATTTCTTTAAAAGTATAACCTACACTCCAAAACTTAAATTATACGGTGACGTGGACTAGATTCTAATCTTATCTCGTTAGCACAGTTTGCCCACATCCAGAATTTTCTGCAGGAACCACAGAATAGAGCTGTTGTCTAGGTCTCCCCAGCTATAAATAAAATGGTGCCACATCCCATGCCAAATAATTATGGTAACTCAGGTATTGTTTTATTGTCCAGTTGTTTTTCAATCATGTCTGACTCTTCATGACTCCATTTGGGATTTTCTTTGCAAAGATATTGGAGTGGTTTTTTGTTTTCTTCTCCAGCTCATTTTATAGATGAGGAAACTGAGGCAAACAGGGTTAAGTGATTTTCCCAGAGTCACAGAGCCAGTAAGTGTCTAAGGCCAAATTTGAACTCATGAAGTTCAGTGTTCTTGACTCCAAGCCCAACACTCTATCCACTGTGCCACCTAACTGCCCTTAACTCAGATAGAGGGCAGCATTTATTCTACTATGCAGAAAAAAACCAAACAAGCGAAACAACAACAACAACAAAATATAATATCCAAGATTCAACACAGGACCTGGAGACTAAGTTTGCTTTCCATTTCCAGTGATTCACAGAGTTATGGAATCTCAGGGTCGGAAAGGACCTTGGCAATCACTATGGTTAAAAGCAACTAGGTAGTCGAGTGACAAGAGAAATGGAAAGGTCAGGAAAAGGCTTGAGGAGCCACATAGGAGGTGGTATTTGAGGAAACTGAGGTCCGGGGAAGTCAAGTGACTTGCCCATTGTTACTAAGTGGCAAGGCTGGGATTGGAATTTACATCCCTGGCCCCAAAATCTAGTACTACTTCCCTGAAGCCATGTCATATACCCCAAATAAGGGGATCATCTTTGTGTATTCTGAGAGACTTAATTTTCACCACCACCGACTGCTAAGGAATTGCATGTAGTGCTGGCAAGCTGCCTATGTCTCCACATGAAGGAACAGGTCAGGATAGAGGTAAGAATTAGTGTTATCTATGTCTGCTTTCACTTAATTACCAATGGAGCACAGAAAAATAAATCATACATATACAAATTAGTCCCTTATTCTCCCTTTAAAGATAGTTGATTTCTGTGCTTTAAGCTATGCTTTTAATGGAGTCAGACCTAGACAAAGGAAGGCTTGTTTCCCCCTCATTTTCTGGACTGCATCAAGGCTCAGTGTACATGCTGAGCTGTATGGACTTATTAAACATACCCATGAGCTGACACTAGCATAAAAATGTAATTAAAGTATTGAATCGCTCCTCCTTTTCTCTAACTCTCCTCTGTTTCCTTATCTTAGAGGTGACCTTAGGCTTTAAAATAGAATCTTCAGTTCACTCCACAGAGAGAAGCCCTTCAGGATTTAAACAAGTGGATCTTCTCCCCAGGGTGGCCATACCTAATGCTCACACTAATTATGGTCCTTATGTGTAGAAGCTTTAATGACAGTAAACTTCCCAGTGTGATGCTCCTGGCTGCTGTCACTTTCTTTATCTCTGTAATTATTTCATTTCGACTTGGACAGTCACTCAGACAAGATGGATAGTCAAGGATTTCAGATTTGTAGTTAGTTGGAGAGATTGGTAAACTTATTTCAGTGGGGAGCCTCCAAGTTCCTACCAGGTTCTATTTCTGACTACTCTCAACTTTGCGTTTTTAAAATGAACAAATGAAGTACTATACCCTCTCACAGCCAAGTAGTGGCAATAGCCTGGGACAGCCAGCCAGGGAGAAATGGAAAGTTCCCTTTAGCAATCATGGGTCATTTGTTTAGATATGACATTTTGGCAAGCTGAGGCATTGATGTTTTTTATTGGAGCAGATTGCCCTTCACACTCTCTGTTTAGCTTATCTTTCTAGACGTACAGCACCTTACTCGCCCCTCCTTCACTCTTGATTGTAGCCAAATTTACTTATTATTCCTCATACAAGACAGTCCTCCTCTTTGCTGCTTACCTTTATGCAAGCTGTGTGTTGTGCCCCGTGCCTGGAATGCTCTCCCTTCTCATCACCCACTCTTGGAATCCTCCCTGCAAGGCTCAGCTCAGGTGTTTTCTTCTAAGTCCTTTACTGTCCCTCCATGTTATTAGAGCTCCTTTCTTTCCCCCTTCCCCCATCCACAAGGCTGGAAGTGCAGTGGCCATTCATAGGTCTCATCCCATTTTGGATCCACATGGAAGCTTTGACCTGCTTTGTTTCTGGCCTAGGCTGGTTTGCTCCTCCTTAGGAAGCCTGGTGACCCCCAGCTCCCAGAGGCTCACGGTATTGGTGCTGGCCTGAGTACAGACACCCTAGTCCCTTTAGCCTTACTGAAGCTCAGAACTCCTGAGCTCCAGCAATCCATCAACCTCAGTCTCCCCAGTAAGAGAGACAATAGGTGTGTAACTAACTGCATGCCAAGTTCTGCTTTCATTTTGTATTTATTTGTATATGTTGATCTGTGCACACGATGTGTACTAATACCCTCTTCTCTACTTCACTGCAAACACCATGAGGGCAGGGTTTTTGGTTTTTGTCTCTGTATCCTTAGCACTAAGCATAATGTTGTGCATATATGATAAACACTTAATAAATGCTTGTTGAATTGAATTATATAGAACTGAATTAAACTGCCAACCTATTAATACTCCTCAGCCACAGGTGTTATCATGGGCAACCTGAAGCCTGTCAAAAATCACAGAATCATGGCTTTAAAGCTGGAAGAGTGCTTAGAGGTCAACTACCGTCTTTCACCACATAATCATTACAGATGTTATGCCAAATTTTTTTGCCAAAAAGTGAGGTGCCACCATAATGTAAAGCTTTTTTAAAAAATTGCCAGTATTGCTTAAAAATCATTTATTACTAAACTGTCTTTGGTGCAAGATTAGAATGCATGGAATACTTGTGAATATACGTTAAAAACTGAATACAGACAATTCGTGTGTGCTAAGAATTCTAGGCTCCCCATGCGTGAGAGATAGATGCTTAGCCATATGCCACTGGTGAATACATTGCTACTCTGTTTATTTTTTAAGCAGTGTGATGAACAGAATTATGCCATGTGACGATTATGCAATGAAAGGTTATAAACCAATTTTTTGACTGGGGAAAAAAAGTAACAAACAACCAGTGTGTGATGATTATGCGGTGGTGACAATTATGCGGTAAACTATTGTAGTAGTCCAACCTTCCCATTCTACAGATGAAGAAACTGAGGTCAAGATAGGTAAAGAGGCTTAGTGAAGGTCATAAAGATAGTTAGCCTAACAGCTGAGAGATGAACCCAAGTCCTCTGACTCTAAATCTTACAGTCTTTCCCTACACTCCCTCCACCATCCTCCACATGATTCAGAAAAAAGAGCTCTGTATTTTGAATTAACAAATAAAGATTTGAATCCTGGCTCTGCCACTTATTAGCTATGTTAACTTGCTTAAGTCCCGTAATCTCTCTGTGTCTCAGTTTCCTCATCTGTAAAATGAAATTGAAGGTACCTTCCAGCTTTGGGTCTATCCACCAGGAGTGCTAGTTCTATCATCCCCCTAGCTAATTGTGTAACCTTGAGCAAATCCTAATTCTCTAGGAGCTTTAGTTCCCCTATCTGTAAAATGAGCTGATTAATCATTAAATCATTAAATTATCTCATTCTATATACATATGTTCTTAAGTGCTCTGAAAATAATGGGTAAAGAAAAGCAGGGGAGGAGTGTCCCATTAGGAGAGAACATTCCACTGGTGAGTTGGGCCTCTAGTTTTCTTTCTTTTTGTGTGTATTCCAGCAAATAAAGGTTGGTCTTGGTTTGATATGCTAATCTGCTTCCGGGGTGGTAAAGTAAGCCCATTAAGGTTCTGTGAGCAGTCTACAAACATATTTTAACTAGATCTGCCTTCTGGAAAGAAGTGGAGGACACCAGAAGATCCAGAAGGACAAACTGGTGGTTGAGTGCTTACTGATAATCTATTGTTTGTGGGATTCATTTTCATTATTTTTCTTAAGTGACCCCCAACTTATTTTTACATGGTTCACTCTTTTTGAGACCCTCTTTTTAAGAATTCTGGACTACAAAGCATAGAGTCAGGCAGGTGTAAGAACAAAAGGAAATGGAGAACTGCCAATTACCTTGTGAACCTGGATTGTAGAAAGAATCAGTATGAGTGATTTAGGCCTAAAGAAATACTCCGGGACTCAAATGGTCAAAATTGGCTGGCTATATCTTCCAAATTGCCCAGATAATTACCAACTTTCCCTTCATTTTCTGAAGGCCACAAAGGACAGAAATAGCTTGTTTGTTTTCCTAGTAATGGCTGATTGTGATGTTTGCAATGCCAAAATTAATTTTTAAACTAAGCAAACATGCAGCTATTAGTCATTATTGATTCCTATTGCAAAAAGTCTAGTGTATATGACTCACTCATAATGGATAATGTGCTTGAATTGGTTTTCTTTTTTGCCTTTGCAGAAGTGAAAAGACAGGAAATGCTCATTATCTGTGAAAATTATATACCAGCCATAAACCAGTCAACTGCCAACGTGTCTATTGATTGCACATTGACCACATTCCATTTTCAGAGTCAAGATGTTAAGCCATTTTTGTGAGTGCTGGAAAGTTGTATGAAAATAATTGAAATTACAAAAAAAAAAATCAAAAAACCAAAACAAACAAACAAACAAAAAGACAGCAAGGCAAATTGGGGAATGTAGCCCATGAGATAACAATGAGTTAAAGGTCCATTTCAATCTAGAAAGCAGTAGTTGCTGCATTCAGAGATTACATCATCCAAACCAAAAGGGGTGTATGGAAATAGCTATTTAAACCTCATTAATAATTTCTGAAAAGACAGGTTGTGAAGGAATTAATGGGGACTGCATATAAATGAGACTATTCAAAGGCAAAAATGTAACCCTTTAGGGAGTTTTAGGAGTGCATAATTCAGGTCTTTATCCATCTCTAGATCTTAGCTTTCTCACAAATAGGCTAGAATCATACACAAACATATATATATGTAGGCAGGCATACACATACACACATGCTCATAATCTGAATGACCTCTTATAATAACAGCCCTGTTTGAGACAGCAAATATAGTATTTGATCAACTTGATTAACCCTATTTAAGAAATATTTCATTAATATTTCAGGGCAGTATGTAGAATTAAAGGTTATGCAACTTTATTTTTGAGGGCAGTTTTAGAGAATAGGTATTGGAAGATGCTTAGGTGTTTCTGAAAATATTACTTCCAAGTTGAAACTTTGTTTTTTAAATTTCATTGTATACAAGCTTGGTGCTTTCTTCTTGATGCTCTCCATCTAAGGAAAGGTGTCTTACCTTTGCGTTATTGAAGACTGTGTTCACTGGTCTAGTATCACAAGGTGACGAGTGCTACACACCAGCTGGTGGGGATCTGATACTAAGGCAGAATGGTACAATGGTAAGATGCCTTCTATGGAGGCAGAGGAAATAGGTTCAACTCCCACCTCTGACACTACCTTTGACACCTTGGGTAAGTCTATTAAACTTCCTTGACCTGCCTCAGTTTCTCTATATTTAAAATGAGAACACCCCAAGGTTAATAAACTTGTATACCCTTTGATCCAACAATAGCACTGCTAAGTCTATGCCCCAAAAAGATAAAAAAAAAGATGAAAATGACCTATTTATGGCTACTTTTTTTGTGGTGGCAAAGAACAAGAAACTAAGGTAGTACCCATTAACTGGGAAATATCTGAACAAAAATGAATGTTATTAATATAATGCCATTGACATAAAAAATGGTGAAAATGGAGAAAAACCTGAGAAGACTTATAGGAACTGATAAAGAAGGAAGTAAGCAGGACAATGATAGCAACGTTACAAAGATAAACATCTTTGAAAAGCTGAAGAACTATAATCTTTTCAACCATAATTCCTGAGCATGCTATCTCCTTATAGTGACAGGGTGGATTCAAGCTATAGAATGAGAGCTACATTTTTGGACATGGCAGATGTGGGAATTTGTTTTGCTTGACTATGCATTTTTGCTAAAACATTTTTTTTTCATTTGGGGGGGAAATGAGAGAGAGAAAAAATAATGCTCATTAATTTAATTAGTTTTTTTTCAAATATGGTTTGATTAGATGATCTCTGAGTCTCTGAGTTCCCTTTCATCTCTGGAGCTGCGATCTGAGGATGTATAGTTTACCTTAAGGTTTAAAAAAATACCACATATCAGTGCTGTCATTGAGGAGAGTATGTGGCAAATGTTTAAAAATTGGCATAATGGAAAAAAAGTATGTACAACACACTTTTCATTTGCATTGTTAACATTTTATCCATCTTAAGTCTAGACAAGAAAAAAAATAATAAATTAAACCTTGATTTGTAGGATTTGGCAATTTCTGAGATATTTTGTAAATATTTAAACAGTCAAAATTTGACACTTGGCTCTCCCGATCCAGTTCATGCTCGCTCCAATTTACCACAAGCCATATGTGAATATCTATGTAAGGTACACGTGTGTACAAACATCCACATGTATATCTCAGAGCTGATTTTAAAAATCTTAGTAGGAATTTATATAGTGCTTTTGAAAGATTTGCAAAATCTACAATAGCCCTGAGAGGTAAGTAGTGTAAATATTATACTATTTAATTCACATTTTGTCACATAAATTTCTGGCCCTTTTATATAATTTATAAAAAAAAAATCTGACTTCAAAAACACAAATTGAATTTATCAACCATCATAATTGAGTGAAACAAAACTGTTGGTATGTATTGTACGATGTTAGGCAATAGTAAATATGGTTTGATTGAGGGGAGGGGAAAGAGGAATATGAATATGTAAGGGGTTGGTAATGAGTCACTAGTTAACTTGCTCTTTTATCCTGTGTGAAGTCACATTTCATGTTCTGTATGTCAGGGCAGCTTGGGAAGCGTTTATAATATTCAGTCATGCAGTGAAGCTCTTAGTACGTAAGAGCTTCTTATAGCAGTTGTCTGCTAGGCTTCATTTGGTAAACTTCTTTATGGTTTTTAATCTTATTTTTCTAAAAAAGTGACTTGTATTTTGTAGATCTGGTAAAAATTACATGTATATGATTATATATGGTATATATTTATGTCTATAAACTGTAAAGAAAGTGATCAAGATAGGGCTCAGACTTCTCATCTATGCTATATCACCTGTGTTAAGCAATTAGCTGCCTGCATGCTTGGGTCTTCCACACAGGCCATTTGTAGTTGCATTGATTTAGAAAGAACAAATGACCATTCAACAGATTGGTATTTTATTAAGAATCAGTATACCTGTAGAGATCTGAATGTGATTATTCTTCTACTTGGAGTATAACTTTGTCACCCAGAATACTGCTGATTGTAAATGAGGTATCAGAGATGGAGACATTAAATAATTAAGAAAAAAAAATCTACTGTTTTAAAGACAATAATAAAACAAACACTGGCCTTGTAGGAATGAACTGATTCCAGGGAAGCATAAATGTGCTAAGTCAACCACAGGTTTGTCTTGAAAAAGATTTTTGACTTAATGAAAATTTTGTCAAGGTGATAGGGTGAAATGGTATAGAAAAATCTTAGTTATTAATTCTCCCTCATATGCGTGTGTAAGTGCACACACAAACATAATCCAGCAAGTATAACAAAAAAAGAAATTCAAAAGCCGATATGGACAAAACAGAGTCAGACTCAGCTTGAAAGAATCTGAACAAAAATTTAAACACAGGATCTTAGAATCTCAGAGCAGGAAGAGATTTTCAAGGTTATCTAGTCAAATTCCTAACTGAGCAGGAAATCTCCCTCCAGCCCTCCCTGACAAATGGTGCTCAGAGACATCTCATGTTAGGGAAGTCACTCCATCATCCATGGCCGTCCATTCCTATTGTGAGCAGTTTTCTTTCTTAGGAAGTTTTCCCCTCTATTGAGCTGGTGTGTTCTTTTTCAGTACTCCTGGTTCAGCTCTCAAGGGCTGAGCAAAGTGAGCTATTTGTTTTTTATATGACAGTACTTCAAGCGCTTTCATGTTTCACCCTTATTTTCTTCTCCGGGCTAAACACCTCTTCAAACAATCCTCATATGGCACAGCTTCAACATTTTACCAACATGATGACCTTTTTCTGGACATTTCTTAGTGTGTGAATGTTTTATCTAAAATGTGATACTCAGAAGTAAACATGGTGCTCCATGTGTAGACTAGCCAGGGCAGAGTACAGTGGCAATCTAATCTCCCTTAATCTGGACATCATACTTCTGTTAATAAAGCTTTAGATCACATTCACTTTTTTGATTATCATGTTATTCTGTTATGTTTGACATGTCATATTGTCATATCCCGTGAACTCACTGAATTTGTGTTTCACTAAATATCTTTTTCATTGTCCAGCCACATTTCCTCCATTCTGTAAGAATAAGGTAATTCTTTTTTATAGCAGGCATGAGACTTTACATTCATTTCTATTAAATTGAATTTATTAAATTTAGAGCCCATAGCTCTAGCCTGTTAAGGTCGTTTTAGATGTCAGTTCTGTCACCCAACCTATCAGTTCTCCTTCTTAGACCAGAGTCATCTCCAAATTTGGTAATTATTCTATTGATAAAAACTTTTGAAAAGACAAAGGCTAAAGACCATAGATTTCAGCACTTCACTAGAGACTTCCTTCCTTATTGATATTTATCTGCAAACACATAATGTTTGTCCAGTCAAGTGATCTGTGCTCAATGTTGTATTGTCATACAATAAACACAATAAGCATTTGCTTTGTGCATGGTACTATATATAAGGCCAAAAAGGGGTTAAAATATGCCACAAACTACTTTAAAGGAGTTTACAAACAAATAGGTACAGGCTGCACAAATAAATGTTACAGGGAAGACTTGTAAATACAAAGAGAAGTCTAGTTAAAGTGGTTTGAGAAATCTGAGTAGAAAAAGATCCCTATTAGTTGGTAGAAGAAGATATTATGGAATGTTTCATGGAAGTGATGGTAAATGAATTAGACTTAAAAAGAAGGGATGAATTTCAATAAAAGGAGACAAGCAAAGTGACTGTTGTAGGCATAGGAAATTGTATAAATAAAAGCATTGAGAGAGGAGATGACAGAATGTAAATGGGGGACAAAATGTAGCCTAGTCTGGCTGGAGCACAATATGTGAATGGGAGTAGTGTGAGATAAGGATGACAAGGGAATTTGCAGTCATATTTTGGAGGGCCTTACATATCAAGATCAGAATTTTATATGTCATTAGGTAGTAAATGGAAGCCAGTGAAGGTTTTCAAGTAAAGTTATGTGAAAGGGATCAGAGTTGTATGCAAAGGAAGATAACTTAGGTAGCATTGTGAAAGGTGAATTTGAACAGAATTGAAGACAAAAATGACAGCAGTTGGGTGAATTGGTGATACGACCTGAATTGTGGTAGTTGTAGGGGGAATGGAAAGGAGAGGATGGAAAATGAGAACTTTTGCCCAAGTAGGATTAACAGGAGTTGATGACTGATTGGCTATGGATGTGGTAATGAGGAAGAGGAAAGAAACAAAGATGGCCTACAGTTAACAAACTCTGGTGGCTGGAAGTTGGAGGGAGGGAGAAGTAGAGGACAGGATAAAGTGATTGTTTCTGGACAAGTTGACTTTGAGGTCCCAGCACGACAAAAGGACATGGCCAGTAGGTGGTCTCAATCTCTGTGTTTTGTCTAAAAGGATATATCATAAGCTACTTGTTGAATTCTTTTGCTGATATCTAGGTATACCACCTCTTTGGCATCGATTGATTTCCTAAGTGTTCATAAACCATTTGTTCAAGAATTTGGACAGTTATTACTTCAAGATTCGTGTGTGTGTGTGTGTGTGTGTACAGCAGATAGATGGTATAGTGGATAGAATGTTGGGCCTTCACCCAGGAAGACATGAGTTCAAATCCACCTCAGACACTTATTCTGGGCAAGTCATTTAACCTCCGTCTCAGTTTCTTCATGTGTAAAATGGGTTGAATAATAGCATCTTAATAATAGCATCTATTCCCCAGGGTTGTTGTGAGGATCAAATGAGATAATAATTATAAAGCACTTAGCTTAGTGGTTATCACATAGTAAGTTCTATATTAATGTTAGCTGTTATTATTATTATTATACATATAACGTGTATTTTTGTATATGTGCATATGTATGCAAATGCATGCACATACATATATGTATACACATTCCTATATGCATATATGTACATAATTTGTTGATGCCCCTACCATCAGCTTTAAACTCTCCATTATAACAAATAAAAACAGTACAGCAAATCAGTTATGAGGACCTCATTAGAACATGTACATAGCTTTCTGCACCTATAATGCCCCTGCTGTTGAGAGGAGAGACGTTTTTTTTTTCTAGAAACAAGATTTGTGATCATAGTTACTCAGAATCCAATGCCCTTTTAGTGTTGTTTCTATTTGTATTATTTACCCAGGAAATATCTTAAATATGCTACTTTTTCTCCCTTTATAAAAATTAAGAACTTTATCCACATCTGCGACTTTGACACATCTCTTATTCTCCACGATTTATCAAAGATCATTGATAATGGCTCAGCAATCCCATCTCCAAGTTCTTGCAGTATCATGAGATGGAGTTCATTCAGAGAAAATAACTTGAACTCATTGAGGACAGTCATATAGCTTTTCACAATTTCCTTATTTGAGTTTCAGTTTCTTATTTGAGGAACACAGTTTCTTATTTGAGGAGACACAGAAGAATGACAATAAGTTATTTAGTCCTGTTTTCAATCTTTGTTATCATGAACCGATCTAGTCCAAAAAAATGGTCCTGTTCCTTCTCTGATTCTCCTCTCGCTTCCAAGATAGCATAAAAATAAATAGAAATGTAAATGTTACCTTCTTGTGAATAAAGACTGTTTCACTTTTGTCTTGGTCTCCCCAGGAAAGTGCCTGGCATATAGTCTGTGCATAACAAATGCTTATAGATTGACCCATTTTTGATTGCTTCATTATAAACGTTAGTTTGTTCTGGGTTTTCTAAATCCTAACATTTTAAAAAGAACTGTGCCAATTTTGTTCCTTTCTTTCGATTGTTTTTGTATACTTACATTTACCTGTCTTTATTTCAATTTTATGTATATTTGTTAGAAATTTGAGTTAGTCAATGAGTTCCTTATGCAACCATATTGCTCCCTTTATATATGTCCCTCTTCAGTTTGTGATTAGCATAATTTGTGTTAATATTGGAAGAAATCCCTTCAAATTTCTGTAGAAATTTAGAAAATGGGATCCCATGTTTACTTTCTTTGAACTCTCTGGAATGTTCTCTCCCAAAGTGTAGGGTGCATGTTGTGCTGCATTATTATGACAATGTAGATTCAGGATGTTCAAAGTCTAGTGTTTATTGTATTATAACTCTTCTGTCTCTCTTGTTAAAATATTTTCACTATTGTTTTTTGGGAAGTAGGAGGACATGGGAAGAAAACTTTGAATGAGGCAAGAATCAAAGTTACTTCAAAAACTCTATCTAAAAGTACACACTGAGGGGCGGCTAGGTGGACACTTACTAGCTGTGTGACCCTGGGCAAATCACTTAACCCCAATTGCCTTAAAAAAAAAAACAGTACACATTGATATCAAGAATGGAAGTTAGCATTTTTTTCTTCATTTTTTTTCTTCCTTCCCATACACAGCTTTTAGTTGTCTACTAGAAACTAGAATTTTTCTAGTATAAATGTGTGATGTTGAGTATATCATGGCTGACAGAAAAGAATTCACACTGAGAGAAAGAGAATACATAAATGTTTAGGGCTGGAAAGATAAATCAACTAGTCAAAACCCTCTTTCTATAGATGAAGAAACTCAGATCCAAAGAAGGCCATTGTCTTGCCCCAGCTCATGCAGCTATTTAGCGACGAGGATCTTCTTGGATTCTTGACACAGGCTACCTTACAGAGTTGTCACTCTCTCCTTTACTAGGTTCAAACCAGGCCTCTGACACTTATAAACTGTCTGACTCTGGGCCAATTATTTAACCTCTGCCTACCTCTGTTTCCTCATCTGTTAAATGGGGATAAAAATAGGACCTGCCTTCTGGGGTCCTTGTGAGGATCAAATGAGATGATATTTGTAAAGGGCTTATTTAGCAGGGCTGGGCATATAATAGTAAATAAATGCTTGTTGTTTTCTTCTTCCCTTAATTATAATTAAAAAAAATCCAAAATTATTTGGAGAAATAAAAATAAGAAATGTGATGTCATAGAAAGAGGTAATCAGGAGAACTAAGTTCTATCCCTACCTCTACTACTAATCATATACTCTTGGGCCAAGCCTGTCCTTTTTCCTCACTCATGAGGGGTGGTCTAGATGATTTAAAAAGTTTATTCCACTTCAGGCATCTGCTCATTCTTTTTAGGACAACTATGATGGTGAGTGTAAGTTGTCTGAATGAACACATACAGGAAAGAACTTCTAGAAGTGGTTGTTGAACTATATCAGTGATCTTTGACAAGCCATGGAGAGCAGAAGAGATGCTGAAGTTCAAGAGATGGACACATGTCTCAGTTTTCACAAAGGTGAAGATAGTATTATTTTATCGTGCTTAATAGTTCAGAAATCTAAAATAAATGAATGAAATGACAGCTTTGAGAGATTTTTGAAAATGCAATGGCAGGAAAGAGGCATGGCATTCTCTTGATGAATCCAACAAAAATCTTTTATATTAAAATTAAGTGAAATATGGATTATACAGCATAGCACATTTCACAGAGTGTTAAAATTACCTTTTTAATTCTTATATGTCATGTTGGTAGGAATTATATAATTATTTCTGTAACTTTTAATACAGTGCTGTGCATATATATGTATTGGACAGCCCAAAAGCATTTTTGATGATAATTATAATCTGAGAGGGAGTGTAGAAAATTCAAGAAATAGCAATACATTGAGGTAGAAAGGACTTTGAAATACCACAAACAAATATTGTGCAGCTCTTGGATTTTATTAATCTACCTGTTTTCTTAGCATTGAAAAAATTGTTTTATTGGACATTTTTTGTCTCTGTTTTCATAGCAGAGAGTGGGAAGTGGTGATATGAACAGCGTCCAGTTTATTGTTTTCCTGGATGGACCTTTATGACCCCAGAGCAAAAGAGCTATTAATTTAGAGTATTCCATTCATCTCTAAAAACTATCTGTGGAAGTCATAGGTCATTTGAGTTGGAAGGAGTCTTTGAGATCACCCACTCAACCTCTTCTTTATTCAGGTGAGGAAACCAATGCGAAGAGAAATGATATGACTTGCTGGCTATAATCAACAGCCTTGTGTGTTAGTGGCAGAGGCAAGCCTAGAACCCCAGATCATAAATACAGTCTTCTTTCCACAATACCACACTATTTATCATCATTGTGGTATAACAAACGACTATGATCATAGCATTTTTCAGATCATATTAGATAAAGCATTTGTGAACACTTATTATGTACTGAGTGCTGAACTAAATGTTGGCAATACAAATATAGGCAAATGGAAAGATGGTCCTTGATCTCAAGGAGATTACATGCATCCAAAAGGGGAGAGAGAAAGAACATGTGTGGGTGCTAGGTGGAAAAGTAGTCTGGACAGTCATGAGTTGAGCCAGGATAGAGGCGAGCTTGGCCCCTGTGTATCCTTCATCAAGTGGAGGTTTTAAAGAGGAACTCACCACTTGAAGGAAGAAGCCACAGAGGTGGAGGCATCTCCAGTATGATAAGGCCATTGGGGCAGAGGTATAAAAGAGAAGGGCTAATGCCTCCCTTTTTCCATGACATTAAGGAATCTGATTTAAATGGCCAGGTCTCTTATTTCTTTGATATGCCATTATTGTTTTAGGAATACACACATGAGACATTTGAAGTAGTTGAAAAAATCATGAAACTCTGCGTCTGTAAGAAAATGGTGATGTGCTACAGGGAAGGCATAAGAGAATCATAGACTCTGAGTTGGATATGACTTTTAAAAGCCATTAAGTTAAAATTCTGTGTTTAAGGACAAGGAATAAGCATTATATAGAGAGCCTACATGTGCCAAACACTGTGCTAAGTGCTTTACAAATGTTATTTCGCTTCATCCTCACAACATTATTGTGTTGTGTTTGTCCTTTGTTCTCGAAGAGGACAGTGACATTGAGGAGATGATGACATGACTTGCAATTGATCTTGATTTGTTTGAGGGAGGGCTGTGCAAAGTCACCAGCCTCACTTTCTCCTCCAGAGCCATCTGGGTCTAGTGGCCAGATATTCATCAGGGCAGCTGCAGATGGCTGAGGATGCCATGGAAGACCCTGACCCTTTTAAGCTAAGGTCTTTTCAGGTTCTCAAAGCTGGGGTCATCCTTTGACTCACTTGCTCACAACAATCATGTGAGGTAAGTACTATTATCACCCCCATTTTAGAATTGAGAATTAGAATTGAGAAACTGAGGCAAAGAGAGTTTAAGTGACTTGTCCAGAGTCACACAGGTAGTATGTGTCTGAGACCAGATTTGAACTCTGGTCTTTCTGACTCCAGACCTAGCACACTGATCACTGTGCCACTGGCTGCCTCTACTATGCCAGCAACTACCTATTTATATTGGAAGTTAGACTACCATATCCTCAACAAGTGATCACCTAACCTTTCCTGAAAGACTTCCAGAGGTGGAGTACCTACTGCATCTTCAGGTAGTCCATTCCACTTGTGGGTAGCTCTAACTGTTAGGTCAATTTTTCTTACATCCTGCTGAAATACACCTTCTCTAACCAATTACTCTTGATTCTATCCTTTGGGTTCAAACAAAGCAAATCTAATCTCTCTTCTATGTTATAGCCCTTCAAACACATGAAGATGGCCATAATATTGCCCCTCTGCTCCCCCCCACCTCTTTTCAAGAACATAAATACTTATTTCCTTCAATTGATTCTGATTTGTAGCTTATTAACTCCTGACCAGATGTTTGATTTTACCACAAATCAATCCCCTTGTTTATAGTTTGAGGCCATAAAAGGTATTTCTTATCTGAAATTAAATAACAAAAACAATCTTCATCTCTTAATTAGCATATATTACTCCACAATTCCCATATCTTTATGAAAAAATAATCCTTCAACAATCTTCAAAAGTTAGAATAGTGCTGGATATGGTTGCATGGGCATGTCATCCCTGCTTCTGGGGAGACTGAGGCTGGTGAATCAATTGAACTCAAGAGATCTGAGCTGCAGTATGACTAAAGCTGATTTAGGCAGCCTTACAAAGTCCAGCACCACTGTGATGTGGCTCCTTAATTGGTAACAAACTGGCCCAGATCAGAAATGGAGCAGATCAAATCTTCCAGGATCAGTAGTGAGATCAGGTCTGTGAGTGGTCACTGTACTACCATGCTGGGGGAGAAAGGACACATCAGTCTCTCTAAAAAAAAAAAAAGTAGCTTCTGACTTAGAAAAATTTGTCAGCATCAAAATCAGTATTTTACAGTCTCTCATGTTCACATCCCAGTTATTTTCCTACATTTTTTTCCCCAGGATTCAAAAGACTCTTTTTCCTTTTCTTAGAACATTTGGATTTTATGCTTCAAGGAGCCGATCTGGTAATGAGAGAATATGTTCTGTAAACTCCTGGTGTTGCCAGTAACACTTTCAGGCTAGAAATTAATTTTTAAACAGTCGGCTTCTGTGACCATGACACTGTTATTAAAATCCTTTTCTGGCACCCCAGCCAGCTTCTTTTAGTCACTGTTGATGCTTTTGTTTCTAAAAACCTATATTTTATGCTACAATGGTACCTTTTCCCCAAAATTAATATTTAATCCAAAGTATATTGGAAAATAAAATAGAAAAGCATTAAAACTGCATAAGCTTCAAGTTAGTTAGGGCTTTTACTTTTACTGGGAAACTTGGAATTAGGACATGGGCTTTTCTCTTTTCAGGGAAAAGGGAGGAAAGAAGCTTTGTAAATGACTGCTGTAGCTGTGGTTATAGGGAAAATTATAGAGTCTTAGCAGGTCATGATAATGACAACTTTGACATCTGCCATCTCCTGCACCATAAGTGGGGATGGGTAATTCCTGGCATGTATATTTTTCATACTTGAATGTATTCTCTTTTCAGAAAATTACTAACTATTCAAAAGAGTAGGAAAGCATTACAACTGTGAGACTGAGTCATACTGGAATTGTTTCCTCCTGAAAATCATGGGATGTTTGTTTTTTCAACTTTAGGGAAAAAAACAGTACAGCTTTAGAGTCAGTACATGGAGGAAATGGGGGATTTCAAAGTGGGAGGCATGGGAGAGAGGAAGAGATGGGGCCCTTTTAATCAAAGAGCCACATCGTCATGGGCATTTGCTGCCAAATTATCACATTCATTTTATAATTTTTTTAAAGGCTGTATTTACTTCTTGAAAAACATCACACAAATGAAACTTCAACTTCAGGATGCTCCAACCGGGGAGCTAGTTGTGCCAGGGCCTGGAGTTAGGAAAACGCATCTTCATAAGTTCAAATCTGGCCTTAGACACTTACTAGCTGTGTGAACTTGGGCAAGTCAGTTAACCCTCATTTTGCCTTAGTTCCTTATTTGTAAAATGAGCTGGAGAAGGAAATGGTAAGCTACCCCAGTATCTTTGCCAAGAAAATCCCAAGAAGAGTTGGACACAGATGAAAAATGACTGAAACATGCTCAAACCAACTTTCTATTTGTTTTTGGTCAACTCAATACGCCAACAAGCATTAATATTTATTAAATGCCTACTCTGTTCCAGGCTCTGTGCTTAGCACTGGGGATTAAAAAAAAAAAGGCAAAAACCAGATCCTTCTTTCAAGGAGCTCATAGCCTAATGACAGCAGGGATACCTATGTACTATGCAAACTATGTACAAACAGAAGACATACAGGAAAAGTTAGAGATATTCGTAAGCGGAGAAGCACTAGCAGTAAGAAAGATAAGAAAATGCTTTTTGCAAAAGTGGAGAACTACATGTCAGAGTCCTGTGGTTCAAATAGGAAAGTTCATATTTTGCTTGAAGTTTCATATTTTGGCACTCTATTTGGGATTACCTGATTTACTCATTATCTTTTCTGTCATTTTCAGATACATTTCTAGGCATCTAGGTGGTATAGTAGATGGGACCCTGGGCCTTAAGTCAGGAAGACTTGAGTTCAAATACACTTATTCTACACTTATTAGATATGTCACCATGGACACATCACTTAACCTTTGCCTACTTCAGTTTCCTCAACTGTCAAATGGGGAAAATAATAGCACCTATGTCCCAGGGTTGTTGTGAGAATCAAGTGAGATAATATTTGTAAAGAACTTAGCACAGTGCCTGACACATAGTAAGCATTATATAAATGCTCCACTGTTTCTCCTTGTCCCTTAGCTTTAAGGAGATAGAACTGGAGTACCACATCACTCCCCACTCCTCTCTTGGTTAAGAAGGGTCTCCCCCTTTAATAGTTTGTTAAACCTAATACCCCAGCTATTCCAAGACCAATTTTAATTATTGAAATTATATTATGGATAACAAAAGTAGAGATACTTCAAAGGGGGAAAGTAAGAAAAGGTACCTATGTACAATGTGAATCTGGTAGGAGACAAGTGGTCTATTCCCACACGAAAAGGATGCTGAACAATAAAGACTCATGGGGAGCATTAAGAGGATTCAGGAACTTAACAGGATTTAACAATTTAGCTTAAAATTAGTTATAATCTGCTTGGAAGCTAACATTTAAGCTTCATCAGAATATAGCATAGTTGGGGAGACTGGTGATGAGACATTTTATGTGTTATCTCAGTTCCATACTATCTTTCTACTCCATGCTAATCTCTTTGAACTTTCTGCTCAGCTATTTCCATAATCAACCACTTTTGCCCTTATTGAGGCTGCAACCAATCTTCCTGGTGCTCTCAACACACTTGCAAACCTCCAGACTTTTCGAACTCAGAAGGTCACCACCAACTCAGGGTTGTTTAACCAGCCTGCACTTGAAAGGAACCAAAAAAAGTGGAAAAGACCTGCAAAAACCTAGGCACAACCTTGCCTAGTTAAGTCCACATTCTACCTCGTGCCAGAAAGTTGGGGAAATCCATGCTGTCCACCCTGTTCCCTTCTGTGGAAGAATTCAAGGACAGAGTAGCTCTACTTGCCATATGGAAGAGGTATAGGCAATAACTTGGTGGGGAGTGAACAATATACTTTTGTAGATGCATTGAGTTATCAGCTCTCCCATTTCAGCAGCCCATTAAGGCAAAAACTGAGGTCATTTCTTAACTGTTAAAAAAAAATAAAAGAGGAAAAAAATTGAAGAGATCAACTAGAATCTTTCTCTCATTTGACTTATGCAGAACTGTTTAGATTTTTTTTTCTGAAATGTTTACCAAGACACTGAAAATAAAACAGATAAAACTTAATTTACTATTCATTTTTTCTTTCTCTTTTCTTTCTTTTCCTTCCTTCCTCCCTCCCTTCCTTCCTTCCTTCCTTCCTTCCTTCCTTCCTTCCTTCCTTCCTTCCTTCCTTCCTTCCTTCCTTCCTTCCTTCCTTCCTTCCTTTCTTCCCTTTCTTTATTTTTTTAAATTACAGCCTGCCATAAAAAAGATATAGGACCTTTAAGAACATAATTTTAAAAGAAAATTTTCTAGTTGCTCTAGAGCAGAGCAGAAGGCACTGTCAGTAGTAACATACTGTTCAAAAAGTGTATTGCTGTGATATGCTGGGTCACATTGCATCCAGCTAAGGGAGTCAAGTAGCAGATGGAAGTAGTGGGTGGGTGAGAGAGTGGAGAGGGAAGATGACAGAAGAGGGAAGTAACTGAAAATACAAATACTAAAAAAAATTTAAAAAGCTTCTCCTGATGGGAGAAAAAGAGATCATCATTATGGCACTTCAATGTTCTTATACATAACATGCTATTATGCAGAATCATAAAAGCTAAGCATTAGATGACACATCGGTCCAGTGTATGTTTCACTGAGATTTCCCTCTGTAATGGCATCCCAACAAGTGTTTGTCTAACCTCTGCTTGAAAACCCCAGTGAGGTATGACTCACTCTCTTCCAAAGCAGCCCATTCCATCTCGGAACAGGTTGAATTATTGGAAAGTTTCCTCATATTGAGTTTAAATACATCTTTTTGCAACTTCAATGCATCATTCCCTGTGCTTGGGCCAAACAGAATGAGGTTAAAACATCTTCCACATGATGCTTCTCCAAAAACTTAACAGTTATCCTGTTTCTATTCTTCCAAACCTCAACCCCATGCTTTTCTTCTGCAAGCTTAGCATCTCCAGTTCTGTAAACTGTTGTTATTCTTATTATATGTAATCCAATTACTGCTACTAAGGCCTTCTCTGTGTTTTACTATGATTGCCAATGAGGTAAGGAACATTGCCATTGGTGGTGCTGTGATTTTTAGCCATAAATTTAGCCATCCTCCTCTCTCTTGCCCTTTAGACATCTTTCTCCCTGTCTTCTAAATACCTGGTGATCTCAAGGGTTTAGGTGTATTTTGTTTTGTTTTAAGAAAATAGTTCACCCTCAACTAGATGTTGGAAAACTCTGAGTATAGTTACCTTTATTTCAAAAAGAAATCCACAGTGAGGATCTTAAGCAAAAATATGAAATAGCACATTCCAAATATCCACAGTGCTTTATCTTTTAATTGGATACACAGTTTCATAATTTTCTGAAAATGAGGTTGATTGAAGCTCCTGGAGGGTATGTGTACATACGTGGAATTATTTAGCCTAAACAGAATCCTCAGTTTCAGTATTTGAGAATTCCTAAGAATCCAAATACTTCATGTTGAGAATTATACTGATGTATATTCACTACATTGGGAAGAGTGGGATGAAAGCAGGGAAGACATAAATGTTTATAATAAAAAGAGAGTCACTAGACACTTTTTTCCTTTTGATCATATTAAAATATTTTATCTTACTTTAAATGTAAGGTAAGACTTACCCAGGCAAGTTACTTAACCCCATAGCCTAGCAAAAAACAAAAACAAACAAACAAACAAAAAAAGAAATGTAAAGGAAGTTGCCAAGAAAGGATAATGACTCACCAATATTCTGATTGTTAAAGCAGTGGTTTTATGTTTTCCTTTACTATTTTCTCTAAAACTTTCCTTTATTTTCTTTTAAGTTTTATTCATGGCATCTCCTATACCATTTCCTGGTATAGACTCATCTCTGCTCCAGAATCCTCCCTTCTGTATGAGTTAGATCAAGAGAATCCTTGATCAAACTGATGAGTTCCTCAATCAAATTAATGCTACTACACATCATTGTTTGAAGGTAAATAATGGGACACATAGTGATTAGATGATTAAAGATCAGAAACCCCTCTTCCTGGCCTATAAAGTCAATCCAATCCAACTCTCTTTGTTTCTTTGCTGTTTGAGGACTCTTTGCCTTGGTGCCACCTTCCAGGGTATAACAATGAAGGATAGGAAGAGAATGAGGTGATTTATCCTCTTGACCCTCCACTAGAAGAAGTAATATTGACTTTCCATAGAAGCATTTATTCAAGGAAGATATGCTTTTGTATAGCCTGAGAGGGTAATTCAAAGACATTGTTCTGGAACCCCAATCTTCTCTGTAGAGGAGGGGAGATTCTGAACACGTTAGGCTACATGTGCCTAGAATCTAGCCTAGCAAAGAAGAGTTCCTCACCAGCACCAGCACCAGCACCAGGTTGGAGTGGTAGACCAAGATTTAGCCGTACCTGAGTTTGATAGTTTAAGAATGGGACCTTCTAGAGAGAAATATCCTGATATTGCATAGTCGTTGGAGAAATCAGAGAATAGTTCATATGGTTGCTGTAGAACATTTTGCTTATATAGGAAAAGTCATTGAGTTAGTTACTTGAGAGGTGCAGTCCCAGTGAGACAGGTTTCCTTGCTCAGGACCCTCCAAAGCATATTCACATTTTGAAAGTGCTGAAAGCTCTCTATGGTGGTTTTATGAATCTTGGAAAGATTCTCTATGACTCTCTGGTAAAGAGGCATTCACTAGAATGAAAGTGGGTTGTCATGATTGTTCAGTTCCTTTTCTGAGGGAAAGCTGATAGAATACTTGAATATTTTATGTTCCAGTGTATGTTCCCAAACTCCATTGAATTCTTGCTATGTTATGCATTTTTGGTGGAATGAAATAAAGGTTGCCTCATACCTAATAAACATATAGATAGTAAGTACCTATGAAGGATTTTGGGCTCTGCCCATCCACAATTAGGACACTTTAAACATGAGCCTTACCTAAGTTTTATTTGGAGATTGTCCTGAGTTACTCCTGGTTGAAGGAATTATCCAAGAGTAATTGATCCTGGGTTCAAGTCCCCAGGATGAGACCCAGTCATGGGAGTCATAGGAGCAGACATTTAGAGTTAGAAGGAAACTTGGAGGTCATCACATCCAACCCCTGCATTTAATAGAGGAGAAAACTGAAAGAGAGATTGAGTGACTTGTCTAGATTCTCACAACTAGCAAGTATATGAGGCAGAATTCAAACTCAGATCTTTCTGACTCCAGCATCAGCAGTCTATCCAGCATGCCATCAAGCTACCTAGAGACCTTTGGAGATTCTGGGTCACTGGTTATTCTTGGAACAAAGACAAGTATTTATGCAAAATCAGACCGTAGGCAACATCCAGCATTTAACAATATGTATAGCATTCTGCAACCAGTGTGTTGTTCTTTCTGTACTGAGGGAGGAAGTATTTTTCCTGGGACCAAGATCATTCTTGACCATTTTTAAGTGTTCCCACCCCACCCAAATTTTAAAGAGCAACCTATACTGGTAGATGTTAACATAGTAGCACCAATAGAGAGCCTGCCTGGGTTTTAGAATTTTTTTAAAAAAAGTATATTAATTTCTGAGCACTAAATTAAATTTTATTTGTGAAAAAAGAGTTGAAGTTTATTTAAACTTTTTTTAGAAATAGTGAGTCATCTCATTGGACAGTGCTACTTACAGAAACTTCAGAAATATTATTCAGATTTCCTCCAAGGAGCTAAAATACTGATGTCATCAAGAATTAGCTATTGCTGATATAAAGTGATAAGGACTAATATTTCTTATCTCCTGGCTTTTTGTGCTTCCTGGGATATAAGATGATATTGAGTATATTAGCTATTAACTCTTACTTGCTTTTCCAGTGTTCAGCTTGGGTTAGTTATCTGTTATATTGATGAGTTGTATTCAGTTAGTTGAAAACTTTAGCTGCTAAGTTGATTGAAATCTGGACGTAGAAGGGACAACTGTAATCCCTGAAGGTGCTATACTTCTGTAGTGTTTTGAAGGTCTGCTGCTGCCATTTATATTTTCTCTTCCCTGGAATTCGTCCTTCATAACAGACTTTGAACTAAAAATAAACCAAATCCCCATGCTCTGCAAGAAGTTTAATTTTTAAAAGAAACCTTGATACCCATTTAAAAAAATTCTTAATGATTTTTTTACTTCCCCTACCTTTTTTATACCTTTCTACCAATCTGCCCACTTTTATATTTTTTTTGAGAAAAGGAATTTCAGAGTTACACTGCATTTGAGAATTGCTTTTAATTTTGATGCTTTCCTATTGTATTTTTTCTCAAGAAAGCTTAAAAGCGTTTGATTTATGCATTTTGTCATGGTATCAGTCATTCATGAATCGTGTACATGTGTATACGTGTGTGCGTGCGTATGTGTATGTGTGTGTGTGTGTGTGTGTGTGTGTGTGTGTGTGTGTGTGAGTAGGGGGAGTCTCTGCCCCCTAAAATAACCAATTCCTTGTACCAAAGAAAGAAAATTAAGGAAAAGCAGCTGATGCAAAGACCACATCTAACAGTGTATGCAATATTCTGCCCAAAGAGTTTATCCCAACTCCCCACTAAGAGAAAGGATGAGTGTTTCACTTTCTGTTCTTCAGGACCATTGTTTCTTTCTTTCTTTCTTCCAGTTATTCAGGGCTCAGTTTCATTTTGGTGATCCGTTCATTTATGTTGTTGTCGTGATTGTGCCTAATGTCTTTAGGTTCTATTTACTCTACTCTACATTAGTTCATGCCTATTTTCTCATGTTTCTTAGAATATAACATTTGCCATTCTTTGTGGCTCAGCAGTTTCTCATTACATTCATATGAGGCAGCTAGCTGGTACAGTGGACGGACCACTGGCATGAGGAAGACCTGAGTTGATATCTAGCCTCAGATAGCTGTGTGACACTGGACAAGTCATTTGGACTCTATGTGCCGCAGTTTCATCAACTGTAAAATGGAAAAAAATAATAGCACCAACATCCTAGTGCTCTCGCAAGGATCAAATAAGATGATTGTTGAGTGCCTAGCACATAATAAGCTCTATATAAGTGTTAGCTATGTTTGTTATTATTATTATTATTAATTTTATTGGCCACAGTCCCTGCTTCTCTTCCAATTACTTTCTAATTAATAGGTATCTATTTTGTCCCTAATTCTTTTTTTTTTCTTTTCTCTGGTGAGGCAATCAGAGTTAAGTGACTTGACCAGCGTTAAGCAGGTAGTAAGTGTCAAGTGTCTGAGGCCAGATTTGATCTCAAGTCCTTCTGACTCCAAGGACGGAGCTCTATCCACTGCACCACCTAGCTGCTCCTTTTATCCCTAATTCATTACTAACTTAAAGAAGGCTTCTCTGAATATTGTGATACACACACACACACACACACACACACACACACACACACACACGTATACTAGACCTTTGCTTCTATTTTTTACTTCTTTGGGGGTCTGTATCCAGTAATAGAATAACTGAGTAAAAGTACCTGGACAATTTAGTCACAATTTTTCATAATTTCAAGCTGATATTTCAAATGGATTGACTACTTACTTCACAACTCTGCCAAAAGTACATTAGCGTTACTGACTTCTCAAAGCTTGACTTAGACTTCCCAATGTTCACTGTTCTTGTGTTTTTGTCATATTTTCCAGTTTCTAAAGTGAAGTGAAACCCTATAATTGTTTTAATTTTCATGTCTCTTACTATTAGTGACTTTGAACATGCTTACATGTAATAATTTATAGTTCTAAATTCTCTTTTAAAGATGCTTGTTAATATCCTTTGAATACTTATCTAATAATTGGAGAATAGCTCTGGGAGTTATGTATTTGTTCAAATGTCCTATTATGTTAGGTATCAGGCTTTTTATCAGTTATATTTAATACAGATATTGTCCTGCTCAAGAGTTTATTTTCTTATTCTGTCTTAGTTGATTTTGCTAATGAAAAAGCTTTTCAATTTTATGTAACCAAAATATCTTTTTTATTTCCTACAATTGTGCCTTTCCTTTCTTTAGTCAAGAATCTCCCCACTGTTGTGAGAGTGTTAAAATGTTTCTGATCTCCTTATCTCCTCTCCTCTCATTTTGGAGTTATTTTGAATGCATTTTCTGCTGTTATTTCTTCCTAGCTTTGGTCAATATTGTATAGAAATGCTGATGATCTTTGTAAATTTAGTATGTCTCCTGATTCCTTGTTGAAACTAATTGTTTCAATTAGTTTCTCTACTAATTCTTGGGGCTTTGCTAAGTACACATCATGCTGTTTGCAAAAAAAAAAGGATAATTTTGTCTCCTCTTTGTTGATAGTTGTGCCTTTAACTTTATTCATTGTCTTATTTTTATTACTAGCATTTTAAACTATGTAAAATGATAGTTGAGAAAGAAGACATCCTTACTTTGCCATTGTTTGCACTGGGCAAGTGTCCTGTGTTTTACCATTACACATGATGCTTGCTCTTGCTTTAAATCTGCATTTTTTCCTAGACCATACTACTCTTTTTAATTTGACACACGCTAACAAACAAGACTTTTTCTTGATAAAAAAAGAGGAAAAGAGGATTATAAATAAAACCGCAAATCTGTTGTCTATGAATTGTTCTTTTTTAAAAAATATTTATGTATTAAATTTAGTATTTGGCTTTTGAAGTTCTGCTTATTTCTATTTCTCTTTGAATTTCTGCTCTGTTCTGTGATTGAGCATGTGGGAGCTGCTTTGGAGATTGAAATGACCAGATTTAACTTTAACAAATTAGTATTCAGCCCTGCACTTGATTTCTGTTTTTTGCCTTTTAAAGTTGGCTTCGTTTTTATAGCTACATTGTCTATTGTTATTCTGGTTTTGCTTTCTTTGCTCTATTTCTTTATACAAGTTCTTCCATATTGCTTTAGTTCTTTCATATTCATTGTTCCTTATGGTACAATAATATTCCATTACATTTGTCTCCCACAATTTGTTCAGCTATTCCCCAATTATTGGGTCTGTGGTTTGTTTCCATTTGTTTGCTATTTTGAATACTACTATAAATACTTTTGTAAAGATTGGATTTAAATTCTTGTCAATAACCTCTTTGGGTAATAAATAAACCCTCTAGTGGGATCACTTGGAGATAAGGAATAGTTTAGTAACTCTTTTCACGTAATTCCAAATTATTTTCCATAATTATTCAAATCGAACCAATTCAAATCTTCAATTAATTAATTAATTAATGCATTAATCCATGGGGTTTTTTTGGGGGGGAAAGAATGCAGATATTTTATGGTTCACAAATTAATGAGGTTTAGCACTGGAAGTCACTGTAAAGATCTTTTAGTTTAAGGGTTCTTAATCTGTTTGGGGACAGGGCCCCCTTTGGAAGTCTGGTGAAGCTTCTGGACTCCTTCTCAGAATAATATTTTTAAATGTAGAAGGTAAAAAGACATTGGTATATAAAGGAAACTAATAATATTGAAATAATTATTGGAATACTCTTAAAAACCAAGTTAGTAGACCACAGATTAAAAACCTCTAGTTTTGTCCAGTTCCTTTATTTTATAGATGAGGAGAGTGATCCCAGAAAGATGAAAAGATTTGAGTAAAGATGTAAGTTGCAAAGCAGGGATTTCAGCCCTTGCTTTCTGACTCCATAGCTGGTACTGGAGTCTGATGGAGTAAGAGGGCCTAACTGATAGGCATGGGGCCACTGCTAACCAAAGAAAGCTATGCTGAACCACACAGTACTCCTGGCCATTTGTTGATTTGTTATGTTAGGAGCACTGCTATATTCTAGTCACTCTGATGCAGAGTCTTATGTCACCTTTGACTCCACTCCTCTTACTACCCATAGCCAATCAATTTCTAAATTTTGTTTGTTTAAAAATAATGTATTTTATCCATGACCTTTGTCTATATATCATGGTAATTTCACACTACCCACTACCTCCATTTGGACTCTATAAAGGATAAAGAAAAATAATCGAGCAAATTCAATATTCCACACAGTGACTACAACTGACAGTGTATACAACATCTTATCTGAGAAGTTCTTTGCCTCTCTGCCCTGAGGTGGCATATTATGTTTTATCACAGAATTCCTGGGATATTCATTGTTTTCTTTATAAAATTACTCAATATTTATTTTGTATTTACTTATCTGTCTGCATGTTATTTCTCCCAAGAGAATGTAATGATTAGAAACTGTATATTTTTGTCTTTATGTTCCTAGAACCTCCCACAGTGCCTGGCACATAGTAGCTGCTTAATATATGCCTATGGAATTGAGCTGAATTGGATTGAATTAGTTCTGAGCATCTGTTGCACTTGTATGTCCTTGCTTTGCCTGACCGCAGCACATCCAGATGTTTTGTCATGCTCCTTCTGTACCAGTCTGTCTACTTTACTATCTATCCAATTGGCCTGAAATCCCTTGCTATTCTTTCTGTGTCTGCTGACATCATTGGCACAATGACTTCTTCTCTGACTCTGTGGCTGGTAAGGTGGCTTCATTCTTGGCCTGTGGTTTTTCTTGTCCCTGCTTGTGTTGCTTTTTATACCCATTTCTTACTGGGTTTTGATCTATGCCAACACCAACATGGTGCAGTTGATAAATGTGAGAAGAAGAGACTGAGGTTAGACTTGGGGAAAAAAATAAAGAAGTTGAACTGGGAGATTCTATGGGATATTCCACTTAATCTTGGCTATAATGAATGTTTGGGATTTTGATGGGGGAAAAAAGGATGGCTGACATTAGCTTATGTATTTTCCTTGCTTGGAAACAAAATGGCATAGACTACAAGCATTAAAAAGTACATTGGTCAAAATCACTGAGAATAGCATTTCAGTAACAGCATAATTGACAGTTCACTCATAAAAGCCCCTGCTCCAACATGTATTAATGCCAGATCCCTTCATGTTCAGAAATACCTCATGCTAGCTTCAAACCAGGGCGAAGAGGGCCTTAATTCCTACCCATCAACAATTCTAAAGCAGCAACCTTTTCAACCACTCCAAAAAAATATAGGAAATACTTCTACTTGCCTGGCAGGCGTATTCAGCTGTGCAAGCCTGACTGGACTCAGCTGGATTGCAAATATGATGATTCAAAACAGCCCATGGAAAACAGAAACAAAATGAAGATTTAGTTTGAACTGGCATGATCACAAACATCCTGGCCCTGCTTCCCATGGAGAAACTTCTTGTGTCCAGCCCTTTTTTTTCTCCAAGAGAAAGAGCACACCAGCTCCCAGTTTCCCATCAGTCATTTTTAACCAGCCAAGGTTTTTAACCTGTTTTATTTTTATGGTTCAATTTTGCTTTGGGTTTTTCTTGCCCATTAGAAATAATGCTTTATAAGGTAGATAGTGCCCACAACAGTGGTTTGGGTAAAATTGGTTATGATTTTTAAATTCATTGTTTTGATGCAATAGACGCATTCTAACAAATACTGACTCAACTGTACTCCCCCTACATTATCCCTCTCTAATAGGATGACTACGACAAATAGATCGCTCTCTAATAGGATGACTATGACAGAAATCATTTTGTACTTTTGTAGTTCACCATTTCTTTACAGAAAGGATGTGTGTTTTACTTCTGATAGCAATATACTAATATTGTCAGTTGTTTTGCATCCATTTTGCCTCATCATATTATTTACATTGTTTTGTTCGTGGTATATGTTATTCTGTTTCTTCTACTCTCCATCATTTCATACATTTCTTCTTAATTTCTTTCTGAATCACGTATATCATTCCATTTCATGCATTATACTTATATTGGTCCATTATATTCACATGCCAAAATGTGTTCAGTCATTCTTCAGCCTTTATCACATATAATTTCTTTGTATATTTTCATACTTTTGAATAGCTATAATTTAATTTTTTAAATCTTATTTTATTTATCTCACTTGTTTTTACATGACCTTTCTATTCAAATATGCCCCTTTCCCCTTCTTTACCAGAGGACTAAGAAAAACAGTTCAATGGAATCAACCCAAATATCAACTATACATGATAGTATGTACAATATATTCCACACCCATAGTTACCTGCCTCTGCCAAGAAGGAAGTCAGGTATAAGAGGGGCCAAAATCCGTCACTGTAATTACAGAACTTTCAGTTTCTTTCCCAGAGAGATGCTGAAACACAACAAAAATCGTGGAATTTCTAAAAACTTCTCCCAAGACACTTTCTATTCAATCTAGTTTACATTTAGGTAATTTCTGATTTCCTGTTTTTTATACTCTGTGAGGTTAATGTGCTTAAATAGGTTCATTGCCTGAGAATATTAAATGATATTTTTATCACTTCTGAGAGCTCCTCTTCCTCCTTGCAAGGTAGGTAATTACACATGTTAGATAAGTGATGACAGAGTCAATGAGAAAGGCTACATCAAAAAGGCTGAATTCTCTTTATTCTGTTGCTTGTAAGGTCATATTTTTTATGTGTGTGTTAACCTGGAAGATCAGGCAAAAGTGTGCCTCCTGTGAAGCTCTCCTGACATTCTCTGGGTTACTTTCATATGATGGAAAACATCTGCTACCAAGGATGAAACTATAGGCTTCCAGCAGGGACAGAAAATGAGGCAAATGGAACATGGCACATGGGACTAACGCAGCTAAATAGCAAATAAGATTGTATGAATTTGTATGCTTGACAGATGATAATGAATATCCTTAGAAGAAGGATAGGAAAGCATAAGAAATGATAGGTCATCTCTGCACAGAACTCCAAAGTTCTATTTGCAGCCTGGAAGTTTCTTTCAAAGTCCATACCTCCATTTCACAAAATGTAAAGTCTTCTAGTAAAATAGGAACTCTGTGAGGCCAGGGACTGCACGTGTCTTTGTCTCATTAATTCCAAGCTCACTGCCTTGCATATAAAACTTGCTTGATGTTGAATTGAATTAAATGTCTCCATTTGAGGCAGGTAGTTGGAATGCTGGCCCTGGAGTTAAGAAGACATGAGTTCAAATCCAGCCTCAAACACTTACTAGCTGTGTGGTCCTGGGCAAGCCACTTAATTTGTCTCAGTTTCCTCAACTTGGAAAATGAGGATAATCATAGGACTTTCCTTCCAGGGTTGCTATTAGGATAAAATGAGATAATATTTCTAAAAGTACTTACCACAGTTCCAGACACATAGATGCTATATAAATGCTTATTGCTTGCTCTCCCCTTTCCATTGTACAAAATAAAATTTGACATAATTCTACTCTGTGGTCCTAAGACCTCGGGCAATTCAGACCTTGCTCTCTTTTCCACTCTACCCAACTCCTTCCCTTCCTGATCCTAATTCCTAACTTTCTAGACTTGAAAACTGTGACTCTCCTTCTGTTTCATCCTAGAACTTCCTTTAGTCTCTGGAGCTTCCTCTTCCTGGAAAAGCAAAACATCCCCATGGTCTGTTCATCCTGGAATATCCCTTGAAACCTACCTCTCCTTTCCCCTCATTTCTCCCATTTTTAAGAGTTCTTCCTGCAACATCCATTTTTGTACAAAGGTCCAGGACAGCCTGACTTCATTTCCCTCTTGGACCTGTTCCTGATTTTCTGGACTTCAGAACTGTGCTCTCAAGCCAAGTCCCCTTTTATGTATTGTCTTCTTCCATTAGAATGGAAACTCTTTGAGAGAAGGGATGGTTTTTCTTTCTTTTTTTGCTTGTATCCTCTACACTTAGCATAGTGTGTGGCTCATAGTAAGTGCTTAATAAGTCCCTTTCTTCTTCCCTTCTTCCCTCCCTCCCTTCCTTCCTTCCTTCCTCCCTCCCTCCCCCAAATCTATTCCTCCTTCTGACATCGCTTCTGTATGTGGTACCTCCTTTCATCTAACTACTCCTGCTTAAAATCTCGGTATTATTCTTTCTTTCCTCTTCTTTTTTCCTCTTCCTTACTCTTCTTAACCATTTGTTAGATTTCATCACTTGTTTCCACTCTTACTTTGTACAGTATTGGTATAGACCCTTTTGGTCACCTGCCTAGATTATTGAGGCAATAATCTAATAGATATTCCCTTCTCCACTCACCCCTCCCTGTCAGATATTTTCTTTATGTATAGATTTTGTCATCTCGCTTTTCTGCTCAAAAGTCTTCAGTGGCTCATTCGAGGGTTCCCCCTTACTACAGGTCTTCAAGCAAAGGCTGTATGTCTAGGCATCAAAAATTTAGAAGGGATTCTCATTCAGGTATAGGTCGGATTTGAACAGCTAGGTGGCACAGTGTATAGAGCACTGGGGCTGGAGTCAGGAAGACCTGAGGTCAAATCTGGCCTCAGACACTTACTGGTTGTGTGACCCTGGGCGAGTTACTTAACCCTGTTTGCCTCAATTTCCTCATCTGTAAAATAAGTTGGAAAAGGAAATGGTCAACCATTCCAGTATCTTTGACAAGAAAACCCCAAATGGGGTCATGAAAAGTTGAATATGTCTGGAAGATGATTGAACATCTTAGTTTGGGTTATCTAGCATGGTCATAAAAGTCCCTTTCAAATTTGAGGTCCTGCGATTCTGAGGAAAGGGAGATGTTGGAACTTTGCCTGAAATTCTGGGCCATTTATCAGCTGATATTGCCAAGCCTTTATGATTCTGTCATGCTTTGCTTTGTGGATTTTGTCACTTGGGTCATCATGTAACTTCTCCTGCCCTTAATTTCCTGATCTGTAAAATGAGGTTTAGACAGGATAACCTCTAAGTCCTATAATATCAAGTTCTTCCAATTAAGGTTCATATTTCTTTTTCTATTTACTCATTCTTGAGGTTTCTCCATGTTCTTCTAGAGTTAAATGGCTTATTTTACAACTCACAAACTGGATTACTAAATATTTTGGTTTTATTTCTGGTTTGCCATGTTTCAATAAATGTCTTCCTCTTCCTTCTCCCATTGAGTTGAACATAATGATGTGTAACAATCCCTTTTATACGTGCATCAGAAAATGTATGCACAGAACAAATGGAAAAAGAATGATTCCATTACATACATCTCATGCAGGCAAATGAGAGAGAACTTTCTTATAGGTCAAAGTTCTACATGTTCATTGATACATCAGAAGGTGATAATAATAACTAGGATTTACATAGCACTTAAGTTTTGCAATGTGCTTTACAAACATCTAATTTTATCCTCCAGAGCCTCTGGGAAATAGGTGATATTATTGTACTCATTTTGCAAATCAAGAAACTGAGATAGACAAAGGTTAAGCAACCTATTCAGGGCACATAGTAAGTATGTGAAGCTGGATTTTGAACTCGAGTCTTCCTGACCCCAGACCCAGCACTCTACGCACTATTTCAACTTGCTGCTTAGTTTCATTAGATTTGTAAATGAAGAATGCATTTCCATTCAGGGTTGAAAAATTACTTTCAAATTTTTATTTGGTCATGCAATTAAATGACAGATTTAGAGCTAGGAGGGACCTTAGATGTCCTGTAGCCCAATCTCATTTTTTAGATGATGAAATTGAAACATATAGAGATCAATTGACTGAATCAAAGTCAACAAGAAGTAAAAGGCATAGCAAATATTTGAATCCAGGCCCTCCAACTATAAATACAGCAGCACTGTTTTCATCATATCTCAATTCCATGTAGAACCTGAGGGAAAGTCAATGTATTTATAGAAGAAAAAAAAAAACTTAGAATAGAACAGAATTCTTCTATTTTAGGACTCTTTCAATTTCAGAATTGTGATTGTGTATCAGAGTTGGTTAGGTCATTTAGTCTCAATGTTTTCTTGCTATGAATTGTTCAATAGATATGAAATTTACTAGTATAGGAATGACTCCAACAGACTGCTGAATAAGTGGACTATTGTTTCACATGACACTTGAATTTGAAATCAATATACTATTGATGCTTTATTGTGGTTTCCAAATAGCCCGCATTGTAATGTTACCCATTGACTGTGGCAATGAACCAAATTTGCTATTTATTTATTGAGGTAGCAAAGTAATGAAAAGACAGTCTTTTTATTTATGCATTCTTGGTGATGTCGAGTCTCCCGGTCAATATTCCCTTTTCCAACTAAATAAGTACAAATGTTCAAGGCAATATTGTGGGCAATATTTTTGAGCAGATAAAAGCTGCACTGTTTACCTTCCAAATGACTGCATTCCCAGTATACAGACAGTACTGATTCAATGGAAGACAGTTGCTTTCTCTCAGTGGCAAACCAGTGAACCAGTATACACCATGGTGTTAGGCACACAGCATGAATGTGGGCTTGGTTTTTCAGGACAGACATAACCAAAGTTCAGACATTCGCTACTAATATTTTTTACTTCTGCAGAAGCTTTCATTTTAGAAGCCCCGCCAAAGACAGAGATCTCAAAAGCTAGACTGGAAAAATAAGTGCTACTAACACTGCTCTGTAGAGCAAGGGGACCTTAGTAATTTTGAAGCATATCAAGAACCAAACTCCTAATTTCCATCCCACATGGGAACTCTGAAGAAGATACTTGCTTTATTATGTTTGATGAATGACTGGGAAAATACTTTTGCTTGCTTCTTATAATGACAGTAATGACAGTAATCCAATCCAATTTAATATGATCCTACCTAGCAAGCATTTTTAAAGCACTTACTAGGAACAAGGCTCTGGGGATACAAGACAAGCCCTTCAGAGTTTACATTCTATTGAGGGGAAACAAATGTCAAGCAGATAAGTGTGAATTTGAAAAGGAGAGAAAACTATATTGGGGATTGGGAAAGTCTTTCCTTAGGCGATAGCACAGGTAAAGCCAAGATTTGCACTTGCTGACCTAAGTGAGTTCAGACTGTAGATCTATCTAGTAAACTGATTTATTTGGGACCTGGTTTAAATTGAACTAGTTCCAAAGAAATGAGGGTTAGTACCCTATTGCTTTTCTGAGCTTACGAGACTGAGAAGTTTACAGAATCAAGGGCTAGATCAAGACAGGGTGGAGATGAGAGAGTCAGATTGCTTAAAACGTTTGAAATTTAAAACTTAGACTAGAAAAACGACATTCTTGTTTGAGGTCATGTGAGAGGTTGATAATTCTGGGACCAAACTGAGCCTTATAACTTTAGTTAGAAATGAGGGATTAGAATAGTCTGGGTTAGAAAAAATTCTTTCATATGCCTTTCTAATAACTTATAAGTTGTTAATGGGTCAGAGAAGTTTTAAAAAAGCATGTTTGTTAAATGTATTTCAATACAATTGATTTTCTTTGTAATTCTCTGTATTTCATTTTATAAATTTAAAAAAAAAATTATTTGGAGAAGGGTTCCATAGGCTTTATTAGATTGTCAAAGGGGCCAATGACACAGAAAAAAATGAGCTTCGAAGGGAAAGTTGATTTCTGAAATTTTACTTTTCTTTTATCTATTAAATGCAATAGAGATGTAGTGAGCTTTAATTATATATTGGGAAAGATAAAAAAATGATGTAGGTACTAGAACAAAGAAGGTAGCAATAGAAGAGGCAGAGATCAGATAATTAGTGATATAGTTATGACAAATATTTCATCCCAGGGAGCAAGGTTGGTTTAGAGACCAAGAAAGGGTGCTTCCCTCTACCTTCCAAACTTCCAGTGAGTAAATGATCCAAGCTTTATCCCTGGGAACTTGTAGAGCATTGGGTTTAGCTCTCATTTATGAATTTATCACACATCATTTTATGTTGTATTTATTTGTGTATCTGTTGTGTTCTTTCCTTTCCTACCACTAAAAACACTACCAACCATAACCACAACTAGGCTTCATTGATTAAGAGCTCAACATGGAGAGACTATATCGTCTTTAATCTTTGTGTTTTTCTCAGTTTCTAACACAGTGTTCTTTATATAGTAGGCATTTGATAGAACCATGGGATCACAGGTTTAGAGTTGGAAGGGACCTTAGAGGTAATCCAGTCCAATCTCTTCATTTTATAATTGAGGAGAGAAGCAAACACATTAAGATACTTGACTAAATTCACACAGTTACTAAGTAGTGAACCAGAATTCAAATGCAGGTTCTCTGTACCCCTTATCCAGTTTATTTACCAGTTCACCAAGCTTATTACAATTATTTTTGTGTTTTTAAAAATTATTATATCTCACAGTTATATAGTATTTTACAACTTAAAAATCATAGCAACCCTATGAAGAAGTAAATGTACTTCTGTTATCTCCATTTTATAGGTGAGAAAACTGAGGCCAAAGAGCTATTAGTTCAAGGATTATAGAGTTAATAGAGACAGGATTGGAATCAAATTATGTTTGTTTCTGGTCTGTCCCTTTATCATTCAACAATAGCTAAATAGTCAAGTAATTACTGTATATAGAGCTCTGTACTAGACACTAGAGGAGATACAAAACCATTTAAGAATGGATCTGTGCCATCATGGAATTTATGTGAAACTCCAGACTGACTCCTGATACAATTTCAATTCCTTGGGGACATTTGGTATGTCTCTCTAGACTATTGGGACTCTAGCAATAAGTCAGATTTATGTAGCATTTTAAATCACCAAAACACTTTCCTCACAATGATCGCACATGGAGGTGGTGTAAGTATTGGTATCCCAGCTTACAAGTGGGGAAACTTTGGTTCCCAGAGTTTGTTTCTTCCTTTTGATCACACAGCTGGTGATTGCCAGAGCTAGAGTTTGAACACAGGGAGGTCTTTCCATTATATAACTGCATTATATATACACTGTAAATACTTATGTAACTTTCCATTATGTAATTTGGCCTTTTAGAACCTCTCAGTAGAATTATAAATGGATAATCAACATTTTCGTAACTTAAAAATGAAGCATACCTCTTCAGCTATTGATCTGTAAGTATTCATTAAGCATCAGCTATTTCCAAGGGACCCAGTGAAGGATAAAAATATTCACTGATCTCTAGGAACTCACAATCTATATGTTAAGGGAAATCAAACACATGAAGAAATGAGTGAAATTGACCCTAGTGGAACTGACGTTCAAGGGGAAGGTTTTGTATGGTGTGGGCTAGAGAAGTCAGAGATGTGCAATGGAATAGGTGGTAGACTTGAAGTACTTGGCAGTCTGGGTGGGATTTGGCTTGATCAAGCAGAGAAGGGAGAACACTTTAGGTAGGAATATATGTATCAGGGTAATATGAACAAAGGTTAGCAGGAATGAGCACTAAAGTTATAATGAGAAGTTCTAGTGCTTGGAACAAAAATCAAGGGCACTCTAAAAATCTGTTTCTGACTATGTGACACCTACAAATTTCAGATTGGGAAGGGAGCAAGATGGTGCCAGTCTGGAGAAACAATCACCTAAGGAGGGATGGGGTATGGATATGAAGGAGCATACGATCTGGGTGCATTCTATTTTTGCTATTTTTTTCCTGCCCTGGTTCAAAATTTAGGTACTTCAACCTGCTGGAGAAATACCCCTGCTGTCAGCACCCTGTGAATTTCTGTACCCTGAGTCAAAGTTCCAGCTGCCTTGCCCTAGTCACAGTTCTGAAGAGCATGATGTTTTGGGATGAGAAGAATAAAATGGTGTTTTTTTTTTTTTAAAACAGAAGCACTCAGCAAATGACCTAGAAAATAAAGGCTGATTTTCCTCTCAGCATAGTGTCATGTACCACCTTTGTTTATTTATAGACTTCTTCCAATTTCTGTTTTCCTTTCGATTCTTTGTGGAACTACTCTTTCTTTTTCCTTTCAGCCAGCCTCCCTTCACTCCTCTCCCCCCTCCCATTTTCTTAACCCCCGACTCTTTTTCCTGCCAGAATATCTTCTCTTAGGAATTTTCTCCTAGTGGATAAAAAATTATCGAGAAACTATACAAGTGACTCTTTTAAAAACGTTCTGACTCTTGTTTTTCCCCCATGCTGTCCAAACCTTTCTTATTAGGAATGTTGTTATAGCCTTGAATATTACCTGGAAAAGGTAAAATCTGACCTTGGATATCATTATATTCTTTGCAATAAAAGACTTTTAGTGATTAACCATTCCCTCTGCTATAGAACTGCCCCCCTTATTTTTAGAAGCATTTACATTTATGGCACTTGGAAAAGTCATAATGACACTGTAGCCCTTTCCCTGAATCCTAATTATAGAGTTTTAGACAGACAGCCTGACTCACACTTTCCAAATGAATGCAAGCTTGTTATCTTTGTTTACTACGATTGTGTGACTTGAGATTTTATGTTCTGTTTTCATTATCTTCGGTTTCTTTCACAAAATATTGCCAAAAACCCCGGGCCCACTGACTTTATTCCATATAGCTAATATCTGCTTTAAAATAGAAGTCAACTTCAAGCACTACTTTTATACAATCTGAATCTTCCCATTGGGCACTATATGTGATTTATGTACATGAGGAAGAGCTTTTTTTAAGAGGAGCAGGAAAGGCAATTTGATACTTTAAAAATAAGTAATCGAACGAGGCTTAAGAGGTCCTCTGCTAGCAAATCCCACTAAGACAAAACGGAGAGAATAGATAGGTTGCCAACTGTCTGGCTTTGTAGAAATTCATTTGCCCACTTGGTGTCACTGTCGATCCATCTACTCATAGAACGTGTGGTTTCTTTGGCAGTAGAAATTTTTAGATTGCTGAAAGCAGTATGTTTTTTTTTTTAACCTAATGAAAATTCCTGTATAGGAAAGGGCTTATTCTGGCAATTCTAAATTTGAAAAATGGATCTTTCTACCATTAGGAGCCTTATAAATAAGATAATTCCTAATAGGTTAGTTCTTGTGGCATACCAGACTGGGTGAAGGCTGATGTCATAGGCAATTTCAAGTCTTTATCATTAGGTTTGAAAGTCATCTCTCTTCATAACAATAACAACTTGCATTTACATAACACTTTAAGGTTTACAAAGCACTTTCTTCAAGACAACTTTGAGAGGTGGTGGAGAGGAGGAAATAATGCAAGAGTTGGCCTCAGGAGTCCTAGGTTTGAATATCTCATCTGAAAACTTAGTTACCAGCTCTATGACTATGGATAGGTAATTTATCTTCTCTGAGGTTGAGTTTCCTCTGTAAACATGGCCCATGATATTTAAGCTAAGTACTTGGTTAAGACCGTTGTGAAAAAATTATTTTGGAAAGCTAAAAGAACTAAGGATAGGGACTGACCTGTATGATTTCATTGTGAAAGGGAATCCCAGTAAGGAAACTCCCTCTACTGTGCAGGTGATCGATCAGAGCATAGATTTAGACCTGGAAGAAACATCAGAGGCCATCTCCTTTATATTCTATAATCTTAGACAGTTACCTAGAGCACTGAGGGGCCAAATATCACACAACCAGTATGTGTCTGAGGTTTCCCTGGTTCCAAGGCTGGCTCTTTATCTGCTGCACCCTATTGAGTAATGTTAAAAGCACTATCTAAATATGAATTATTGTCTGTTCTAGTGTAAGCATTAATGCCCTCATTTGAAAGAAGAAGAAACTGAGGACCAGAGAGGTTATGTGTTCCCAACTCTGGTGCTCTTATTGCTACACCAGATAGCCTTCTAATCATGACCTACATCTCACTGTTTTGGTCTTGCTTTCATAGAACCGATGTTGTAACTTGTTTCCCTTCCCTTTACCTTCAATCTTCACTCAAACCAAAGGTCCCATGGTTTCATCATTATCTTACATGATTTTCCTTTTCCCTCTTGGCCTTTCCCCTCATATGTGGTCATGAAGAATTTAAAGTGCTTTGGGTTTCAAAAGTGACAATAAAACTGGCGTCCTATATTTTGAACACAGCGGTACATGGGTTTCTCGGGAACCAAGGTGGCATCCCCCTTTGCCAACCCTGGATTTGTTGTGAAGCAAACATACACACACTACGCATATACTAGAAATATGTGCCAGTAAACTGATAACTTCTCAGATGCTACCATTTGTCTTTTTAATGAAGAAAGCCTCAATTACAAGGTAACATGTTTATCAATATTTATTTTCTATCCTATTTTTATAGATTCTTTTATTGCAAAGCAGTTACTTAAATGTCTTTTCAAATCCTACAGCAGCTGATCCCTCTCAAAGGAACTGTATTTTTTAATATAGCCAGTCTTCTGAAATTTGGTTTTTTTCAGCTCTTTCTTTGTTTTCCACACTTTTTAAAAAGTTGCTATGTATTTTCTGACCTTGCTCTTTTTCTTTGAATATTCCCTTCTAGTTCCATTCCTAAAAGCTTAAAGAAAGACAAACAGCAAAATAACTTACATAAACAAACCTAAATCACCTCTAAAATGAAACTTAGGGTGAAATACCATTAACTAAAATGCAAAGATGACATAGAAGTTTTTTTTTTAAACTAAAAATAAGAAAGAAATTGGTCTTGAGAAAATCCTACATGCTCAAGGTCAATCAACTGAGATATAGGCAGACAGTAAGTTTCAAGTGTGTGGCTCCTTGTGGAGAGAATACATAGTTTCTTTTTTTCTTCATTGTCAATCAAGAGACCATTGCTCTCCAGATCTAATAGCCTTCTTGATCTTGATCTCAGCAGCTTTGTGTATAGCAAGAGAGATATTCTCAAAGGTAACCAAGGTCCAAAATTCATAATGCTTATAAGCTCAAGTGTGTATCTTAAATACATTGAGAAGCAAATTAGCAACGTTGACGCCTTGGGAAACATGGGTTGTTAGCTTTCTAAGTTTAGACAAATGCACTAACATTCCAAGATGGGGCTCCTCTTTATTGCTATACAAGAACTTCTTTGGTTCTCTTTCCTCTGATTCTATGAATTTTTTTTTCTTCCTCAGACATGCTGTGATAAAGGGTGTAGGTCTACTCTAATTCAATTTAACAGATATTTGTTAGGAATTTTTAGGGATACAAAGATAAACAGTTCCCAACTTTTAGGAATTTCTCTTCTCCCTAAATCTTGAGTACAGACATATGTCAGAGATATTGCAGGTTTGATTCTAGACCACTGCAATAAAGCGAATATCATGATAAAGCAGGTCACATGAAGTTTTTGGTTTCTCAGTGCATATAAAAGTTATTTTTACACTGTATTGTAGTCTATTAAGTGCGTAATAGTATTATTTCTAAGAAGCTCAATGTGATCCCTCAATTAAATAATACTTTATTGCTGAAAAAAAATGCTAACCATCATCTGAGCCTTCAGTTAGTCAAAATCTTTTTGCTGGTGAAAGGTCTTGCCTCGATGTTGGTGGCTGCTGACTGGTCAGGTTGTGGTGGTTGCTGAAGGTTGGAGTGGCTATGGCAATTTCTTAAAATAAGACAACTGTGTAGTTTGCCCCATCAATTGATTTCCTTTCATTGAATACTTAGAGGCCATTGTAGGGTTACTAATTGGCCCAATTACAATATTGTTGTATTTCAGGGACTAGGGAGGGGAGAGGAATGGCTGTTTGGGTAGAGCAGTCAGAACACACACACACCATTTATCCATTAAGTTCTCAGTCTTAAATGAGTATGGTTCATTGCTCCCCAAAACAATTATAATAGTAACATCAAAGATTATTGATCACCATAACAGATGTAATAATAATGAATAAGTTTGAAATATTGTGAGAATTATCAAAATTTAACACAGACATTATGTGAGCAGATGCACTGATAGACTTGCTCCAGGCAGGGTTGCCACAAACCTTCAATTTGTAAAAAATGTAGTAAATGTAAAGTACAATAAAGTGAAATGCAATAAAGCAAGGTATTTCTAGGATAGAAGTGCTAAAACAGTTTAAAAGAGAAGAGATAATTTGTGTCAGTTATCAGTTTCTTCTTCCCACCCAACCCCATATTTGAACCCCCCTCCTTTTACCCCATCACCCAGCATTCACAGGTTTAGACTTTAGGTTTCTTCTTATTTTGACAAGTTACTCAGTTCATCTTCCAAGAATGATTCAGATTTATAGTAATTAGCATTTATCAGGTGCTTGTTATGTCCCAGGCATTGCGCCTGGAGGACCCAAAGACCAAAAGGAATCAATTCCTGTCTTCAAGGAGCTTATATTTTATTGGGAAAGGCTCATAAGATTTTAGATATAGTGCTAGGAGAGAACTAAAATGTGATTCCAGGTGCTAATGCCTTCTCCTCTGTATACTTTGTGCCTGTCTTGTAGAGACCCGTTTTGATATGTAGTTTCCCCTTTTAGAATCTAAGTTCCTAGAGGGCGGGGACGGTGTTTTACTTTTTCTTTGTACGGTAAGGGCTTAGAGCATCACCTGCCCCATGGGAAAGGTTTAATGTTGTTTGCTTGCTTGATTGAAGGCAGTCTAGTCCAAACTTCTCATTTTAAAGACAAGGAAACTGAAGCTCAGGGATCATAAGTAACTTATCTATTAACTTTAAACATAGCTAGTGAGCCTCAGAGGCAGGATTTGAACTCAAGTCTTTCTCACTCCAAGGTCATGCACATAAAATATACAAAACAAATAGAATCTTGTTTTGGAAAAGAAGGCATTAGCAGCTGGGTTAGTAGGAGCCAAACCATGCCTACAAATAGCTTTAATGCCACCTTCTCCCAAATACCCCTTTTCTACTTTTCTGAGCCTTTTAGAAGAGACTTTCAAACACAGTTTTTTAATACCAGATTTTCCCCAATGTAACATGTACCTTCATGTCAAAGTCTCACAACCTATATACTGTAAAAAGTATAGTGACAAAGAAATTGCTAGTTATATACATTCTCCATGATTATTCTTTCCATCTTATCTCAGTATGACCTCTCCAATCATCCTTACGCAGTTGTTACAACACCCAGTGTGAAAAAAAAGATGAATAAATAGTAATGATCTAAGCAGAAATTAATTTCAAATTCTAATTCCCATTTTAAAAGACTGAAAAAAAATCCATCTCATTTTTTTGTCACCCTTATGTATTAGTTTTGGCACTTAATCTGATATATGAGAACAGAATGTGGATATCTGCTCTTTTAGCAAGACAATACAAATTTCATGCAGAGACTTGACTAGATACCATATGTGAAACTCAGGGAGATAAGCTAACTTTCACGGAGTTGCCAAGGGCAACTTCATTGCTCATGAAATTAGGAGCTACTCAGAGAAAATAATGTCTAGACAAGTTCTTATATTGCGTTTCAGGAAAATGCCCCTCCTCCCTCCCATGACTATTATATTGTGCTGCCAAAATGCTGCTTTCAAATCCTTCCAATCTAATTATGTATCTGAGACCTTTGAAGGAGTGAGTGATATAGAGGTGATACCATGTTGTGAGTACCTTCATTGAAGGATGGGGGTGGGTAATAAAGCAATACTAATTTATCTCATTTTTTATGTTTTGTATTTGAATTGGCATATACTTACAGTGATCCGCCATTTATTACGTTGGTAATATCACGCTTTGATGAAGATTCTCTTCTTTCTACTTTCTCCCTCAAGCATTCAAGTCATGTTCCTGTGCTGAAGTCCCAGATACATGTGTGCAGGATAGCTGAAAATTTCTGTCATTTCTTCTTGTCCTCATTGTTTGAAAAAGACATTGCTTCTAATATGATTATTGGGGTATAGGTATTAATGTGAAGCATCTCCCATGTCACACATTTATCTTTTCTATACACATTCTGTATGTGGTCATCTTTCTTCTTGTGATACTTGGTACAATCTGTTACTCTGTTTCTTTAGTCAATTCCCAGAATTTCAGGCACCAATGCTGAAAGTGGCCACAGCCATTGCAGATTGCTGCTGATGGGGGTAACCTGTCTGTAGTGTTTGTTTTGTGACAGTGCTACCTTCCTCACTCCACGCTCCTGTCTTACTAATTTCTTACAGGGTCTTTTGCCCTTGATGACTATACTTGTTATTGAAATGAAATCTGTACCTAGATGGGGCTGTGTGTATGTGTGTGTGTGTATGCATATATGCACACATATTTTTGTTGTTCAGTCATTTTTTCAGTTATGTCTAACTCTTTGTGACCCCTTTTAGAGTTTTCTTGGCAAAGGTACTGGAGTGATTTGCAATTTCCTTCTCCAGCTTATTTTACACATGAAGAAACTGAGGCAAACAGGGTTAAGTGACTTGCCCAGGGCCACACAGCTAGTCTGAGGTTAGATTTGAATTTAGGAAAATAAGTCTTCCTGACTCTAGATTTGGTGCTTTCTCTATCTGTTGTGCCACCTACCTGCCTTCTATATATCAGTATAGATACCAGATGCATTTATACAGGTATAAATAAAAAATATCTATATAGAAAATATGTGATGTGTATATACATATATATACATGTTTACATATATATATTTATACACACATATGTGCTTTGGTTTTGTTCTTCAGTCGTGTCTGCCTTTTTGTGACCCCATTTTGGGGTTTTCTTGGCAAAGATACTAGAGTGCTTCGCCATTTCCTGCTCCAGCTCATTTTATACACCAAGAACTGAGGCAAACAGGGTTAGGTGACTTGCCCAGAGTCACACAGCTTTGTGATTTCTGAGGCTGGATTTGAACTGATTAAGAAGGGTCTTCTTGATTCCAAGCCCAGTCTTCTATCCACTATGCCATCTAGCTTCCCTAGGTCTAGGTTTACTTATTTAATTATGCTTCATTTGACTAACAAGATGCTTTCTGGGGAGAAGAGATCAGTGATATTTTATTTATTTTGGGGTTTTTTTTGGGTGAGACAATCTGGGTTAAGTGACTTGCCCAGGGTCACACAGCTATTAAGTGTTATGTGTCTTAGGCCGAATTTGAACTCAAGTCCTCCTAACTCCAAGGCCAGTTCTCTATCCACTGTGCCACCTAGCTGCCCCTTGATCAGTGATATTTTAAAAAATGAGATCTTTATGATATGATAACAATATTTATGATGTGATGACAATTAGGGCTATGGGAGAAACAGATCTTAATTACATTTTTTATAAGTATGATTTTTCAATTGTTTTTCTTTACCCTTGGTATCTTCTCCTCCTTTCATCTTCCTCCTTCTACTTTCTCTTTCTCCCCCCTCTTCCTCCCTCCCTCTCTCCCTCTGTCCCTTCTGTCCTTTCTCCCTCATCTTTCTTAACAAGAATCTCAACCTGTTATTGACCATTACTAATCCTAAAAAATTGTAAACAACATCTGAACAGCAAATTTAGAAGTCACACATGAAATACAATGCGTTTCTTTGGGCATTATAATGAGACATCAGATTAGATAGCATGAAAAGTTTTAGCCTAGGTACATTGTTCAAAATCCAATGATAGAAAATGTAAGACCCTTAATGGCATGTTGTTTAGAAACTGAGGCTTTAAGTATGAGAGTCAGAATTATATTATCATTTCTAAGTTCACCTTGGTTTTGTTTATGATCCTGAGCAAAACAATTAGATGGTTGGCATTTTGATTTCTAAAATGCATAATTAAAAGTATTAGCTTTCATCTTCACATAGGATGTTATAAATTTTAGTTACCTAATGTTTATATCGTGAGTAAATTTGTTTCAAGTTGTTGTGGATATTGGGAAATATCCACCTCCCACTTCTGTACCTTTGTGATGATCCTTCATGCCTAGATTGTGCTCCTTCTTTGTCACTGCATCTTGATAGTCTCCACTTTTTTCAAGATTATCCTCAAATGCTACTTTGTTCAGTATATTTCCCCTATGCCCTCTGTCCCTTGAGCCTTTCTCTCTTTACACTCTGCATGTATCATTTTTGTACTTGTTTATTTACATGTGGTCTCCCCTTTGCAGCTTTTTGCAAGCTGGGACTCTTTTTGTGTTTTGACCTTTCTTTTATCCCAGTTAGCATACAGTAAGCACTTAATAAATGCTTGCTAATTAATTTATTTTAATGTCCTATTCATGGTAGAAGATAGAAAATTATTTTCTTCACTTTCTAACCTCAGTTTTCTTATTTGTAAGAGGAGTAAACTGGATTATATGATCTCTAAGGTCCCTTCCAGGTCTAAATCCTAGGGTTTTGCTTCTCTGGCCTTCTGCTGCATAAGCCTAGGAAAGGTCATCTAGGGATGCTAACTTTGATTAGCTGTCCTCCCTCCCAAGATAGAGGTAGACGAGGCTGAATCTGTGAGAAACTTTATGGAGAAACACTAACAATTCTTTCCTCTTTTGTGGTCCTCTTTTTTTTTATGGACACAGTTAAAATGCTACCAAGATTTTATTTGAACAGTTGTTCTTAAATTTGCTGAGCGTGTGCTTTGGTGTTCAAATGTAAACATGTGGTGATGGATGGATTACTTCATCTGTTCCTGAAAGCACAATTTTAAATGTTGAGGCTTTTTTTTTTTTGCACCACAAACAAGTCCAAAATGTGGGTTTATTTGGACATTCCCTATATCTCATAGTTTAGACATATCTGCATTTCACTTGCGTGTGGATTCTTAGTTGTGAATGAGATGTAGAATGATGCATGAACGATGGGTACATAGCATAGAAAGGTAGGAAACTTTCTGCTGAAAAGCTGCCTGGCCCAGGAGAAGTGGTGGAACTATTCACCTGTTTTACCCAAGAAATGATCTGCTTCAGTATTCTTTTATCCTATTATATGTGTCATAAACCTTTAAAATTATAGTAAAATTTTATTTGAGAAAACACCTTGTATTTAAAGATTTGGGTTACAATACAAATCAAATCATGCTCCTTGTGAAGTGATATATAGTATTTAGCCCCACTCTCTTTTCTCTCTCTTTAAAAAGAGAAAACTTACTTGTTCTGCTTTTATTTTTGTCAAAATAGATAATTTCTGAGGGTAATTAAAAAAAACCTAAATACGAAGACTTTGCCAGAGGAATCTCAACCATTGAACCTTTAAAAAAGCACTTTTCATTTTATTTATTTGCTTTATTTTTGCCTTTTATTTTTGTTTATTCTGAGCTTCACAAATGTCAAATAAAAAATAAGTTTTCCATATATATTGTATAACAGAATGAGAGGATTTCACATAAAACTGTGAATCTCTATTATATAGAGTTGTTTTTTTTCTTTTAAAGTACACAGTAAATTTGGCATGTAATTTTCAAAGCTATACTGCATGCCTAATTCCTCCTATTGTTTCTCTGTCTTTCTCTTTGTCTGTCTGTCTGTCTGTCTCTCTTTTCTCTCCTACCCCACATTTGAAAAAAAAGAAAAGAAAAACTCTTGTAATAAATATACATAGCGAAAATTCCCACATTGGCCATTTCCAAAAATGTGTATTTCATTCTGCGTCTTGGTTTCACCACCTGTCTGCGAAGAGGCAGAGATGTTTCATCATCAGAACTTTGAAATTATACTTTGTCATTGAAACAATCAAAGTTCTTGTCTTTCAAAATAGTTTTCCTCTGCACTGTTGTTACTATAACAAATTGTCCTCTTCGTCTCATTTATTTCACTCTTCTTTATATAAGTCTTCCTAGGTTTCTCTATAACCATAGTTTCATTAATTTCTATGGAACAATAACATTACACTCATATGTATTATACTTTGTTCAGCCATTCTTCATTGATGAGACCCCTTTAGTTTGCCGCTCTTTGCCACTACAAAATAGAGCTGCTAGAATTTTTTTGTGTGTGTGCATATAAGTCTCTTTCTTCTTTCTTTGATCTCTTTGGAGGTACAGGTCTTGAGGTGGAAAAATATACGGTATTTAAAATACATAGGCTACTTCATCATTCTTTCTTATTCCCACATTTTCCCCTAAGAGATCCTCCAGTATCCAGTGGCTCATCTATGTATATAAAGTAAGATTTTTTTTAGAAAAATTATGGCCTGCTTGTCAAATTTACAGGTGACACAATTTGAGGAGGGTTAGCCAACAATCTGTATTATAGAATCGGTATCCAAAGCAGTTTTTGGCTGGTTAGAACATTGGGTTCAATCTCAGAAGACATTTATCAAAGTTGAATGTAAAGATACACGGGTCAGATTTCTAGTTAGGATGGTGATTTGAAAGGTCCTAGAAAAACTCCGCTTGCCTACTAACATCCTAGAAAAGATCTACAAGGACACTAGATGGAACATTGATCTAAGAAGACTGAAGTGAAATACTAGAAGTGATTTCATTCAGTCCAGGACTACATGAAATGATGACCAGAAGCCTGGAGACATTTGGAGAGGGAATGTGACAGGACATAGTATAAGCTCTGAAAAATGGCATCCAAAGCCAGTAGGTTCTTGGCCAAGATTTGTCAGAGCATCATCAGGAGACAGAGCCAGTTGCAATAAGTCACACTGCAGAAGGAGACAGGGCCAAGCAATGCATGTCTTGGGGAATTGGAACTAGAAGCAGGAGGCAAAGCCAGTAAAAAGCTGGGCAAAGAAAATCTCCCAGGATCCCAGAAGCTGGCATTTTTCTTGAAGTTACAGCAATAAAAAGCTCCAGTGCAGTGCCTGGATGCCTTTTAGAAAGTATAAGGTTTAAACATCTGATTGGTATCAATCAGTTTCGTAGCAGGGATGCGGAGCCAGCCTCTGATTAGGGATTATGCAAAGGAGAAGGAGACAGATATGTTGAGACCAATACTTGCATTGGGTCACCAAGAACAGAGGCAGAAGCCAGGGATTAGAGTGGTAGGCAGAACCTGGTTCTAGCCACTCCAGCTGGGACTATAGTGACCTTGGCATACAGCCTACTACCTCATGAGATTTGATTGTACACAGTTGTTTTTTTTCTGTCTTCAGCACCAAACAAACCTGTCCCTGCCACAAATTCTGTAAGAAGGTACTAAGTGTGGAGATAGGAATAAGAAGAAGAAAATTCCAAATACAAGGTAGATATACTATGAGTTAAGGAAAACCCAAAAGGTAAACCCACAAGAGTAACTAACTCTATAGTAAGTAATGGGTCCCTGAAAGAATAAAATGGAGCAAACAGAGCTCAATAATTCCATGTGACAGTAAGAAACGTCAGAACAAAATTAAAAGACTGAAAAAATTAGAAGAATATGTAAAGTATCTACTATTTAAAGCAAACAATCTAGCAAATCAGTTGAGGATAAATAATTTAAGAATTCTTAGACTCCCTGAAAATCATGACCAAAAAACAATAACCATGGATGCTATATTAAAAAAGAAAAAGAAATGACAGTGGCCTCATATTATTAGAACCAGAGGCTATGGTGAAAATCAGTTGTCAATCAGCATTTATTAATCACCTACTACATGCCAGGTGCTGTGATAAACATTGGGGATACAAAGAAAGGCAAAAAAAAAAAACCCTTGCTTTCAAGGAGCTCATAGTCTAATGAGAGAGACAACATATAAGCAACAGTGTACAAACAAGGTATATATAAGATAAACTGGAGATGACAGAGAAAGCACTAGATTTCAGGGGAATTAGGAAAGGCTTGTGGAATGTGGAATTTTAACTGCATCTTGAAGGAATTGAGGGAAACTAGAAGGGGGAGATGAAGAAATAGGTAATTCCAAGCTCAAGGGACAACAAGTAAGAATGTCCTAAGTTTTGAGATGGAGCATCTTGTACGAAGACCAGCAAGATCTGATTATGTAGCAATGAGTAAGGAGGTATAATACGATTGGAAAGGTAGGAGGAACCAGGTTATAAAAGAGTTTCAGAGTTTTATATTTGATCATAGAGATGATAGAGAACTGTATTATCGGGAAGATAATTCAGGATAGGCTTAAAGAACAAGACTAACTTTTTAGCTAGCACAGTGAAGAAGTCAGATTCTCTCTCAAGCAACTGAAGACAGAAAACAAACAACTAGTAGAAAGAGCTCTGGACTAGGAGAAATGGATATGAATCCCAGTTCTGCCATTGATTAGCTCTGCAACCTTGGGTATGTCACTTTTGTTGGGCCTGAGCATGGTATAGTGGAAGAAATATTGATTTGTAGGCCAGAGACAATTCAATGCCCAGGTTTGTCACATTACCTGTGTGGCTTTGGACAAGTAATCTAGCCTAAGCATCAGTTCTTCATCTGAAAATCGAGGAGGTTGGATTACATAATCTCACATTTCCCTTATAGCTCTAACAGTGTGTGAATATTAACAAGTTGTTGATTAAAAGAAGATTACAGGACATAAGAATGACATGTTAAGAGTCTCTTGAATAACTCGCTATTTCTAGTTTCTTTACCAAGTCATATCTAGCTTATTTTGGGGCTACTAACTTACTTTTTTTCCTTCCTTTTCTATATTAACCAGAATCCAAAGTTGCCAGAACTACTATCCTTAGACAGACCTACCAGGTTGCACTTTACTTTTTGAATCAAGTCTGAGAGGTGAACAGGAAGTGGGTCATGTTAAGTGTTAAAGTCTCTCAGTTAGCTAAATGATAGTACTTCTGTTATATCTCTCTGAGATTATTTAGTTACTTCAAGATGTTAGTAAAGGGATCACGGCCCTCTTACCATTTTTCCTGCTCATGTGACCCCTGAATCCCAAGTAAGCAAAATCCACTGACTGATGAGGTAGGGGTTGATCAAAATCCTTCCTTTCCTATAATAGTATTTTGCCTAGACAGGGAGAGTTTGGTATGCTTCTATTGTATTATACAAATTTTACTTCAATTGTATTTTTTAATTTGTTTATTAGTTTATCCATTTGTTCATCTAATCTTCATTCATTCCTTTTAAAAAAAAAAATAAAAGTAGAACACTTAAGTCCAATACTGTACTCTAGCTCAGTGAACATTCAGTACGTATCACTTTGCCATTTCCAGAGGTAACTAACAAAAAATGGCTTCTGCTAACAAACTATTTTTTCAAGGGAATAAAATCTTTGAACCCATTTAGCTAGTTTTGAATATACTAACCATAATCTAAAGATATAATCCAAGTCATAGTGAAGTATAGGTTATCTTGTATTGTATTATCGAAGGGAAGGCTATTCCAGCAGAGCACAAGTTCAGGTAGGCCCCACTCAGCTGGAAAAAACAAACAAACAAACAAACAAACAAACAAAACATAACAACTGAGCCCATGTTTGAGAAGCAGATTTTTTTAATTTCAGAGAGCCCCATTACCGTAATGATAACAGTGAATGTCTATATAACATTTTTTAGATTTTGAAAGTATTTTGTATAAACTTATTTGAGCTTTAGAACCTGAACAACAAAATGATTTGTCCATAGTTGCACAGTCAGTAAGTGTTGAAGGTGGAATTTGAACCCATGTCTTCCTGATGCCATGTCTAATGCTCTGAGCACTCTGCCACATAGGAACCTAGATTTAGAGCAGGAAAGGACCTTAAAGGCCATCTGGTTCAACTTTGTCATTTTTCAGAAGAGGAAATGGATGCATAGAAATTAAAGAATTTTCCTCTTGGCCACACATATAATAAGTGATAAAACTCATTTCTAGAACAGAGACCCTCTGATTTTAAAACCTATAATACTTTCCATTGTACCACTCTACTCACATTCATGTTGCATTAAGCATAATCCATTTGTGAAAACATTCTTGTAAGATAGTATTATTTCCATTCTGCAAATGAGAATAGTGAGATTCAATTGCCCAATGTCACATCATTAGCGAATGCTGGTTTTCTGGTATGTAATTGTTCGTTCTGTTTACATTATTATAGTCATTGTGTATATTGTTTTCTTGCCTCTGCTTACTTCATTTTGCATCAGTTCATGTAGCTTTTCCCATGCTTCTCCATATTCATCACAAGCCAATGGAATCTTCAATTCTTTTTTGGAATGTTCATAAGATCCCAGAGTTAGACAGTGAGGAGAATATATAAGCTACCTAGTAAACAGAGGTTCAGAATGAGTAGTCTGAAGTACTTGTACGCAAGTAGAAGACCTGGGGTTCCAACACATATTATCTGATTTCAAATCTGATTTACTTGCCATTACGTTGTGCTGCTTCCCTGCTGAAATACAATGAAAGACAAGACTTTTTGAAAAATACAAATACAGGAGTTAAATGTGAAATGCATAAAACTTAACAGGGCAACAGGAAAGTACAGGTGAAGAAGAGAGAGAGACGATGGAAGGTAGGTTAGAGAAACAAACTTTAGCTCCAGAGGGTTTATCATAAAAGGGGAGATTGCCCTGGTGCAGCAACCTTTGGAATGTCTTATCATTTACATAGTGAATCAGTCAATGTGGAGAAAGCTGCCAACTTGTCTACATTCACATTACAATATGCTTATGCAGAATTCCGTCTTTGTTGATGGCTAAAACTTTGACAACACCTCCAAAATTTTCCAACCGTGACTGTGATTAGTTAAGTTGGTACACCGTGGCCTAATACAGTGGTGGGGATACTATATCTGTCCCAACTCTGATGCCAAAACACCGAGGTCTGAGGTCACACACAAATCAGCCTACCTACCCATCATCATGTGTAAAAGAAGGTATGAAAACACTACTTCTCCCATAGCCAACTAATCTCCACAGTGTGTTCGGTAGCAGAGACTTGTAATCAAATTTCTCAAACCTTTGGTATTATGGGTCCAGGCTTTGGTGGATTTGGGAACTTTTGCAAACTTTATAGGCTTTTTTCCCATTATAATGTATTTTATTTATTTTATTCTGAAGTTAAGAAATAAAACAAGCATTTTTTTTTTCTTTTTTGGCAGTTGGGGTTAAGTGACTTGCTTAGGGTCACACAGCTAGTAAGTGTCAAGTGTTTGGTCTGAGGCCAGATTTGAACTCAGGTCGTCCTGACTCCAGGGCCGGTACTCTACCACTGTGCTGCCTAGCTGCCCTTTATTTTTGTTGGCTAGGCAATGAGGTTAAGTGACTTGCTTAGGGTCACACAGCTAGTAAGTGTTATGTGTTTGAAGCTGGATTTGAACTCAGGTCCTCCTGCCTCCAGGGCCAATGCTCTATCCACTGTGCAACCTAGCTGCCCCAAAACAAGCATTTCCATAATGTGGTAGAATAACAAAAAGTTAATTGCATATGAAACTCCAAATCTATTATGTACAACTTGCTATTCCTTTTAAATGTCTATCTATCTATCTATCTATCTATCTATCTATCTATCTATCTATCTATCCATCTATATGTATATACATATATATATATATATGTATATACATATATATATATATATATATATATATATATATATATATATATATATAAGTTATTACTTTTTTCCTTTTTTTTCTTCCCTCCACCCACAGCCCTAGAGATGGCTATCATTAGATACAAATATGTGTGTGTGTGTGTATGTAGAATCATTTTATACATCTATTTATTAGTTCTTTCTCTGTATGCAAATAGTATCTTCCTTCATAGGCCCTTTGTAGTTAATTTGTGTATAAAATGACAGTCATTCAATGTTGTTCTTAAAATGATATTGCTGTCATTGTTTTTTTTTTGGGGGGGGGGTTATTTAGTATTTTATTTTCTCCAGTTACATGTAGAAACAATTTTTTAACATTGATGTTTAAAACTTTGAGTTCCAAATTCTCTCCCTTCTTCCCTCCCCCTCCTCCTCATCATTGAGAAGGCAAGCAATTCAATATATATTATACATATGTAGTCATACAAAACATTTCTATAATAGTCATGTAGTTAAAGAAAACAGACAAAAAAACCCTCAAGAAAAATAAAATGAAAAAAATTAGCTTTGGGGCAGCTAGGTGGCACAGTATAGAGCTCTGGCCTTGCAGTCAGGAGGACCTGTGTTCAAATCCAGCCTCAGACACTTGACACTTACTAGCTATGTGACCCTAGGCAAGTCACTTAACCTTGATTGCCTCACCAAAAAGCCGAAAAAAAACCCCCAAAGTATGCTTCAATCAGTATTCAGACACTATCAGTTCTTTCTCTGGGTTTGGATAGCATTTTTCCTCATAAGTCCTTCAGAGATGTCTTGGATCATTGCATTGCTGAGAATAGCTAAGTCGTTCATCTGGGATGTCTGATCATCTTATAATATTGCTGTTACTTTGTACACAATACATTTCACTTTGCATGAGCTCATGCAAGTCTCTACAGGCCTTTCTGAAAGCATTCCATTCATCACTTCCCATAGTACAATAGCTTTCCATCACAATAACATACCACAACTTTTTCAGCTATTCCCTAATTGATGTCCATTTCCTCAATTTCCAGTTCTTTGCCATTAGAAAAGAACTGCTATAAACATTTTTGTACATATAGGTTCTTTACCTTTTTTTTGTTTAATCTTTTGGGATATAGACCTAGTAGTGATATTGCTATGCATGGCTTTATAGCCCTTTGGGCATGGTTCCAAATTACTCTACAGAATGGATGAATCAGTTTACAACTCCACCAACACTGCATGAATGCTCCATTTTCCCCACTTCCCTTCTACCATTTGTCATTTTCCTTTTCTGTCCAATTAGCCCATCTAATAAACATGAGGTAGTACCTCAGAATTGTTCCAATTTACATTTGTCCCATCAATAGTGAGTTAGAGAACTTTTTCATATGGCTATAGTTAACTTTGGTTACTTCATCTAAAAATTGTTCATATATTTTGATCATTTATCAATTGGGGAATGGATCTTTTATAAATTTGATTCAGTTCTCTATATGTTTGAGAAATGAGGCCTTTATCAGAGAAACTTGCTTCAAAAATTTTTTCACAGCTATTATTGCTAACTGTATTTCCCTCCATCCTATTTCCCCTTTGTTTATTCTATTCTCTCTCTTTCAACCTGCCCCTCCTCAAAAGTGTTTTGTTTCTGACTGCCCCCTCCCCTTATCTACTCTCCCTCCCGCATCTCTCATCCCCTTTCCCTCCTACTTTCCTGTAGGGTAAGATAGATTTTTATACCCAATTGAACGTGCATATTATTCCTTGTGAACCATTTCTGATGAAAGCAAGATTTACTCATTCCTCCTCACCTTCCTCCTCTTTTCCTCCACTATAAAAGCTTTTTCTCACTTCTTTTATTTGAGATAATTTACCCAATTCTACCTCTCTCTTTCCTTTTCTCCCAGTAAATTCCCCTCTCACCCCTTAATTTTACTTTTTAAATAAATCATCCCTTCATAATCAGCTCACACCTATGAGTTTTTTGTACCTCTTTTACTATTTGGCCTAGTCTGTTTTTTAAGGTGCTTTCTTGAGTATTTTTTTTTTGTGTGTGTGTGTGTGTCTCCTTTACCAAACTGTTGATTCTTTTTTTCATAATTTTCTTGCATCGCTCTCGTTTCTGTTCCTAATTTTTCCTCTACCTCTCTTACTTGACTTTTAAAATCCTTTTTGAGCTCTTCCATGGCTTCAGAACATTACTTTTCTTGGAGGTTTTTGGATGCAGGAGCTTTGGCTTTGTTTTATTCTTCTGAGTGTGTGTTTTGACCTTCCTTGTCACCATAGTAACTTTCTGTGGTCGCAATTTTTTTCTGTTTGTTCATTTTCTCAGCCTATTACTTGACTTTTAGCTCTTTGTTAAAGTGGGGCTTTGCTTCCAGGGTGGAAAGTGTACTGTCCCAAGCTTCAGGGGTTTTGTGTAGCTGTTTTCAGAAATACTTTTAGGGACTTGTAAGTTTTCAGTTCTTCCAAAGTGGTATGATCTAAAGAGAGATGTGTTTACTACTCTCCTGGCCTGTGTTTCTGGTTTGGAACTGTGAGGAGGGTTTCCTGCTCCACTGTGGCTGCAAGCTCTAGTATGACAGTGCTCCTCCTCACCTTGGGACTGCCACCCAGGATTGTGAGCTGGATCTAAGTAAGGCCAAAGCACTAGCAAAAAGACCCCTGTAATCTCCTTCTGACCAGTTGTTTGGCCCCCCCTTACTATCTGTGGGCTGAGAGCTCAGCAAGCAGCTGCTGCTGCTACTGCTGATTTAATGGCTCCCAAGCCTGCTCCTGGTTTGATGGGGCCCAGTCTGTGCTGGACTGCACTCTTCTCTCACCCAGGTTCAACAGACTTTTCCTGCCAACCTTCTAAGCTGTCTTTGACTGGAACATTACTTCACTCTATCTTTTCATTTAGAGTCATTATTTAAAGGTATTTTGAGGGGTCTGAGGGAGCGCTCAGGTGAATTACTGCGTTTACTCCACCATCTTGGCTCAACCTCCCCGCTGTTATTATTTACAATGTTCTTTTGGTTCTGCTTATTTCACTTTTCATTATTTCATGCGAGTCTATCCATGTTTTTCCCAAGATCATTGAGCTCATCATTTTTTATAGCATAGTAGTATTCCATCACAATCATATAGCATGATTTGTTTAGACTTTCCCCGATTGATGGGCATCCCTGCAATTTCTAGTTCTTTGCTACCACAAAGAGAGCTGCTATAAATATTTTAGAATATATGGGTTCTTTTCCTTTTTCCGTAATCATCTAGAACTAGTAGTGGTATTGCTGGGTCAAAGGATATAGACAGCTTAATAGCTTTTTGGGCATAATTCCGGATAGCTCTCCAAAAAGGTTGGATCAGTTCACAGTTCCACTGACAGTGAACTAGTGTTCCAATTGTTCCACATCTTGGTCTATGCCAGAAGAAGTCCTATTCCTGGAACCCTATGCCTTTGCGGTACTAGTGAAAATAATAGATGGATGACTACTTCAGTCCATCTATGATCCAAGAAATTAGAAATGATATCACAAAGTAATTGGCCTAAATATACCTCTTTTTCTCCTTCCAAACAGTTCTTTAACTGTTGATCTGTGACTTATCTTGCTGCCAACAATACTGGAAGCATAGGCTAGAGCAGATATATGCCAGTCAGTCAGTCAATAAATATTTATTAAGTACCTACTATATGCCAAGTACTGTGATAAATTCTGTGGATACCAGAAAAGGTAAAAGAGAATCCCTGCTCTCAAAGATCTCCCAATTTAATGGGGAAGCAAACAAATATGTACAAACAAGCTATATACAGGATAAATAGGAAGTAATTAAAAGCAGGAAGGATTTAGAATTAAAAAGACATGAGAAAGACTTGCTATGGAAGTTGAGATTTTAGTTGAGATTTGAAGTAAGCCAGAGAAACCAGTAGGTGGAGATGAGAAGGGAGAACATTCCAGGCATGAAGGAGAGCTAGAAAAAATGTCAGGAGCTGAGAGACGCAGCAAGGAGGCCAGTATCACTGGATGTATGCCCTTCAGTTTATGCATTTCCCATGAAACTTTTCAGAGGTTCATGAAATTCCTGAGGGCATAAGACAATGATATACTTATCTGCTCCTAGAACCTGACCAGCAAGCTAAAGTATTCCAAATCACTACAAAATACCTTCATTAGCTCTACCTAGACTGTTTTTCAAGGTGAAGCAGCAGCAATCCAAAAAGGAGATGATGAAATTTATGGAGATTGTAAAATGCTGATTGGGGTGGAGGGAGGGTAAGAGCTGAGAGAAGAGAAGCTACCATGTTATTACATAATGAGGTGGAATGTGAATTAGTCAAATTAAGTCACACTAACATTTTCTACTCAGATAGGATTATATTGAATTCTTAGAATTATATACTTTTGCTGGACCAATATATATATTTGCCATCTGTTCATTTACTTTTGTATTTCACTTCTGTTTATTTAAAAAATTCACATTTAAATGTATAATTTCCTTTAGATTTGGTCTTTAAACATCAAAGTGAAAGGCTGGGAGTAAGGTGGAGTCTCAGGTAATACAGAGATATTTCATTAAATTATCATTCATACTGCCATTAAATTTGTCTATGTAGATCTGGACTTGGGATCCACTAGAATTAATCTTCTTTCTGCTTTGTCTTCATTTCTCCTACATACAGTTTAGGTTAAAATGCCAAGACCCCTTCTGATTTCTGTCTGTTTACCATGTAGGTATTTACCAGCCTTAGAAAAATTAGTAGAAATGGTTGAAATAAATGATTTCTTCGTGAGCTAAAACTTCAATTTATTTACAGTTTAATGAAATGCTGTTTATGCAACTATTGTATTTTGTCATAGCAGTGATGGTATACATAATTTATATCTTGTTTATAAGCCTAACAAATGTGTTTCTGAGAGATAAGACGTCTATTTCTAGTACTGGTTATTCTTTGCATAGCCAAACTTCCTAAAAAGGCTTATGAACATTACTTATGACTTATTTGTTAGTGTTTTTTTCTCTCTTTAATTTCGGGACCAGGCTTTCTTCTGCATGTGGAAATTCCTCTGCCTGTTTGTTTATTTGATAAGGTGATCAGCTTCTCCTTCTGATAATTTATAAACCTAATATGGAATTCAATATATTCACCCTAGATTGCCAATTTAAACTCAATTAAAATGAAGAACCTCTGATTGTTTATGGAGAATTAAGCAAAACATTGTTAAAATTCTGTCATATGGATTTCTGTATACTTCCCACTGAGCATACCATATTGCTAGTTTCAGGGCGCATTTCTTGATTTATAACTCTACCCTGAAGCTGATCTCAGTCTAAAGTATCCTTAAAGTCAAAAGAGATTGAATATAGGGGAGGCCAGTAGCTTTGAGACAAACATAAAACAGGCCCTGAAATCCACAGGTTTTGACATACCATATTTGATTTCTTTGAGTTCTACGACTGAGACAAAAAAAAGTTTTAGGAAAATGTTTCCAGAAAGGTAGGATCAGATTGATATTCTCTGGGGGGAAAAAAAAAGAGTCTTCAAAGCTTTTAAAATAGTCTTATGTATTGATATAGTTCAGTTCGCTTCATTCTACAAGTTCACTTGTTACTTAATGGGCAGGCAAAGAACAACTCCAGGAGTCTAATCACTTAGTAGTGGTATGGGTCAGTAATTACAACACTCCTTCAAAACACAATACACATCTCTCTAGTTATGGACAATGGCTCCATACAATTGACTTTTAGTAAATGGTGCCCTCAGTTCCAAGCCACAAAATAGCATATTGCAGTCCAGTGCAGTCCATAATCTCTGAGAATAATGAGATAATAATGATCTGAATCTCATTAAAGGATGACTAGAACGAGCTAATAATTATAGTAACAACAGTAACATCTATATCAAAATGCATGTTGTGGTGGTAGATGGGGAAAAGGCAAAGTAAAGGATTTCTAGCCAGGATGATGTACACAGGGGACTCCATGAGCCCTCAGACCACTGTGATTGCCGAGGATGACCTGTCAAGAATCCTAAAATATTTGTGACAAACACTATTTGGTTTAGCACCTGGCCTGTATGATTATAACTGCTTCTATAAGTCTAAGACGTAGACAGTATTGCATAGGGTTTCAGGTTGGCCCTACTTAAAATCATCATGATGAACAAGTACTACAGTAGAACAAGCAGTGTTCCATCAAATTACTGAACCAGCAGAAGGTAAAATAAACTGAAATAGACTAGAAACAACAGTATCCAAACTATTGGAACTACCTCCATGTAGCTGGCACTGAGGACTACAGTGGGCAAGTCATGAGACCACAGAAAAGGAGCTGAAGACAGGAATTCTTTGTGTCATGTACCCATGCTACACATCTTGCCAGTTACAAGCATGGATTTCATATTGGTTTTGTGCTAACACTATCTTCAGTTCCAAATTACACGACAAATTACTGCAGATCCATGCAGGGTGATCTTAAGAAAAAACCTCATTCTGTCACCTAGATTAGTTAAAACAAAAGCAGGAATTAATGAGTTACTTAAGTCTGAAGAATAAGGAACCGAAGAATCTAAAGGTATTGAAACAACCTTAACAACCTTCAGACGTATTGTACAATAATGCAACAAATTACAAAAATAATACTTGCATCTCAGTTTTCAAGAGGAAATGTGAATACTTGGAATGGAATTTTAAAAGTTATTATTTTTTTTGATTTTGACATTATGAATCCAACAAATAGGCCAATTATATGAAATGATAATTTTTAAAAGTCAGTATTTATTAGGGTCATTATTAATTTATCCATTCTCTTTTAAAATTTTTTAATAAATGGAAATGAATTCTCTTTCTTTCCAGTACTGAAAAAAGAAAACTCATAATAAATATACATAGTCAAAAATTGGTCATGTCCATTATACATTTTTGTGTATACATATATACATGAGTATATATACACACTATCACGCATGCATGCATAATGTCATTTTACTTCTTTTGTCAACTTTGCTAATCTGATGGAGGCAAAGTGCTTTCATTTGCATTTTTCAAATTTTTATTGATTTTGAACATTTTTCATGTGTTGATAACTTGAATTTCTTCCTTAGAAAACTGTCCTTTCATACGTTTTGACAATCAGTTGGGGAATGGTAGATTAAGTGGTTGCTTTAGGAATTTGAATAAGAAAATTGAGGGCCATAAGCTCCTCTTCTGCTTATTCACTGAAAAGTTCTTTGGGACAACTCTGATAACAAATGGAATGACAGAGATGACCCTGTTCTCATACAGTTTTCATTTTGTGCTAATTGTAAACTTCACATTATATGATGTTAGGGTCTGAGGTTTGGTCATAATTATAGGACTCCAGTATGGTGCCACTTAGGCTAAGTGGTCCTAATGCTCATAAAAGCACATAGGCAAAGAACGCATTTGTACTTTTCTATTGTACTGACCCATGTTAACTCCACCTCAGGCAGATAATGCTAGCAGCTTGGGCTGGATGAAACTCTTGACCTGCTTCTAGAGTCCCGAGTCATTCTTTTGCTGATTTAGATAGCTAACTTAGTTCATGCACCCAATAGAGAAACTCCTCTTGCCTAAGCCTAGTATCAACAAGTGACCCTGAGAATATTTCTACATCTTAGTCTGATTAGGTTGTCCCTTACTACATTTGGCAACGATTATGTTCTCAACCAATCCCATTCTAAGGCTATATCATTTTGCTACCTGAAATTTAATTTTTGAGTGTTTCCTTCCTGACACATCTTTCTCCCCCTTGTACTAAGTTAGTTTCTTATACTTGGAAGGTTGAACCTCAGTCTGTTTATATTGCCATATGATGTATGTGTATACACTTTTATTTGTCTGCTTGCTGCCCTGCATAATAATAAAGCTCTCATTTATACCAACTTCTGAGTACCAACATCCTAAAAATTTTAAACCCAGGTCTTTGCTTTAACCTGAGCTATGCATATAATTTTTGGGGCAGCTAAGTAGATACAGCGGATAAAGTACTGGGCCTGAAGTCAGGAAGACTCATGTTCTTGCATGCAAATCTGTGTGACCCTAGGCAAGTCAATTAACTCTCTTTGCCTCAGTCCCTCATCTGTAAAATGGGCTGGAGAAGGAAATGACTAACCACGCCACTGTTTTTGCCAAGAAAACCACATATAGGGTCACAGAGAGTCAGACGCGAATGAACAACAACAACAAATGCACATAATTTATAAATAAATCGATACAAATATTTTAATGAATATATGTACAAGTTTTTTTTTTTGATTGATTGGAGTGTTTCATAAAAACAAAAACCTGGAGATATCTGCACCAATGTACACTTCCCAAATAGTTTAAAGTCAAGGAAGTCTAACGACAAAGTATGTCAAAGAGAAGAATAACTCACAAAGTAGAAGGTAAACACTCAATTGTTTCATTCTAGAGCCCAGATTTAGGTGATTGCTACAATGGTATATTCCATATGGTCCATCTAACTCTTTTTAGAGAAACATGACATCTTAGTTAAATAAAGAATGTAATTAGAATTTAAAATTGGTAGGCTAATACTTTTAATAGGGATATAACTAAATTATTAATGGTAATGAAAACATAATAGCATATGATATGATCATCCTTTACTTGAAAAGTTCCAAAGTCATGGTGTAGGAGGCTAAGATATCTCTCTGTCTTTCTTTCTCTCTCTCTCTCTCTCTCTCTCTCTCTCTCTCTCTCTCTCTCTCTCTCTCTCTCTCTGTCTCTGTCTCTCTTTTTGGAGGGAAAGTTTCCTATTTTATTTATTTTTAATTTTCAACATTCACTTCCACAAGATTTTGAGTCCATTTTTCCCCCTGAAGGATTATACTCAGTTTTGTTGGGTGAGTGATTCTTGGTTGTAATCTTATCTCCTTTGTTCTCCAGAATATTATATTCCAAGCCTTCTGGACCCTTAATGTAGAAGCTACTAAATCTTGTGTTATCCTGATTGTATTTCCACAATACTTGAATTGTTTCTTTCTGGCTGCTTGCAATATTTTCTCCTTGACCTGGGAACTCTGGGATTTGGCTACAATATTCCTAGGAGTTTTCCTTTGGGGATCTCTTTTAGGAGGTGATTGGTGGATTCTTTCAATTTCTATTTTGCCCTCTGGTTCTAGAATATCAGGGCAGTTTTCCTTGATAATTTCTTGAAAATGTCTAGGCTCTTTTTTGGAACATGACTTTTAGATAGTCCAATAATTTTTAAATTCTCTCTCCTGGATCTATTTTCTAGTCAGTTGCTTTTTCCAATGAGATATTTCACATTGTCTTCTATTTTTTCATTCTTTTGGTTTTGTTTTACAATGTCTTGATTTCTCATAAAATTGCTAGCTTCCATTTGCTCCATTCTAATTTTTAAGGAAGTATTTTCTTCAGTGAGCTTTTGGACTTTTCCATTTGACCAGTTCTCTTTTTGAAGACATTCTTCTCCTCATTGGCTTTTTGGACCTCTTTTGCCATTTGGGTTAGGCTATTTTTTAAGGTGTTATTTTCTTCAGTATTTTTTTGGGTCTCCTTTAGCAAGCTGTTGACTTGTTTTTCATGATTTTCTTACATCACTCTCATTTCTCTTCCCAGTTTTTCCTCTACTTCTTTTATTTGCTTCTCAAAATCCTTTTTGAGCTCTTCCATGGCCTGGGACCAACTCATATTTTTCTTGGAGGCTTTGGATGTAGGAGCTTTGCCTTTGTTGTCTTCTTCTGGTTGTATGTTTTGATCTTCTTTGTCACCAAAGAAAGATTCTATGGTCTGACTTTTTTTGTGCTGTTTGCTCCTGATCCCAGCCAATTACTTGAGCTATACACTCTTTATTAGGGATCTGCTTCCAGTGGGTAGAATGTACTATCCCAAGCTTCAGGGTTTTTGTGCAGCTGTTTTTAGAGACACTTCTAGGGACCTGTAAGTTTTCAGTTCTTCCAAGGCAGTATGATCAAGGTGGAGGTGTTTACCCCTTTCCTGGCTTGTGCTTTGGTCTATGAAGGACCACAAGCACTTTTTTTCTGCTTTGGAACTATGAGGTGGATTCTCTCTCTGTTGCTACTACAAGCTCCACCATGCCAGCACTCCTCCTAGCCCCAGGACTGCCACCCAGAAATGCGACCCAGATCCAAGCACAGCCAAAGCAAGAGAATCGTTCCTTAGCACCAGCAAAGAGATCCCTGCAATCCTCCTCTGCTCAGTCACTTGATCCTCCCCTGCCCCATCTGTGGGCTGAGAGCTCTGGAAGCAGCCACTGCCCCAGGGTTGCACCAAGACTGGGGCTGGGACTAGGACCAATCTTCTCTCTCGCATAGGTCACGGGCTTTTCCTACTGAACTTCTAAGTTGTCTTTGCCATTTGTGAGTTGAGAAGTCTGGAAACCACCACAGCAGCCTGTGATACAGTCCTCTGAGGCCTGCTCCAGGTTTGCTGAGGCCTGGTCTTTGCCTGCATGCCCATGCTGAACTGTGTTTCTCTCCCAGCCTGGTTCAATAGACCTTTCCAATCAACTATCCAGGTTGTCTTGGGCTGGACATTTGTTTCACTCTGTTTTTTGTGGGTTCTGTTGCTCTAGAATTTGTTTAGAGGCTTTTTTACAGGTATCTGGAGGGGTTTGGGGGAGAGCTTAAGCAAGTCACTGATTTTACTCTGCCACCTTGGCTCTGCCCCCTAAGAGATCTCTTATGGTAACAAAAAGATAAGAGTTTAGGGGGATGACTTGGACAATTGGACAAAAATTTAATGGCTGTGATCAGATATTTACCTCATTTCATAGATAAAGGATTTTGGTGCACTCTCTTTTAAAAATGCATTTCATTAATGCATTTTCTTTCTGCATCACCTACATTTCCCTTTGTACCACCATTGCCCTCCGACCTCCACTGTCCCATAAAACAAAGAACAAGAAAGAGGAAAAAAATATATAGATCAGCAAAATTAGCCAGCATTGAGCAAGGTTTATTTTATATTCAGTATCTTATTCAGTGTATTTTTTTTTCACAGGAGCACCAAGGTATTTTGTGAATTATTCTGATTTTACTAAATATTTATCAAATACTTCTCTTTTTACAGAAAAGTAAATAATTAAAACTTCCAGTTCCAGTTAACAGATTATTGATAAAAGGTCAGTCACTGCTAACAACACGCTATTGTAGACTAGCTACATTTTTTTTTTTTTAGGTAGCTTTGCACTTCCCTGTAACCTTTAATTGGCTTGGCAATATGGATAGATTAGCTGTTCCAGCCTGACATGCTGAGGAAGAGACAGTCAATAGGTGCCCTTGAGTTAGAATGCTGGTGGTATGTGCCCAGTAAGTAAACCTCAGCATAGTCAAGGGAATTCTTTGTTAGTGCAGCTCTCACCCTTGGTATGTCATGAACTCAGGCAATTTCAGACTATTCCCATTGGCAGTGTTGCCCAGTTGTCAGATATGGGTAAGAAGTAGGTTGCCAGCCAGATAGTAATTTTTTTTTTTTTACCCTGAGTACAAGGGTAAAATCTCTTCTGACTTCTTTGTCTTTGTGGAGCTTATCCAGCCAAATTTTGTTTTGGTTATAATTCAAGTACTTCCCAGGGTAATTTTTTCAATCAAAGTCCAATGAAATTAATTAACACAAAAATACCAAGAAATCTGATTATCCAAGTGACTGCCCCATGATCTATCTTAAAGTCTTTCTAATAAATTAAAGGGTTACTTATTCCAATCTGCCAGGATTTTCTTGGGTCTGAAGAATCAAGGGTATAGAAAAGAACTTTGTTTTATTTTTCTTCTTTTACATTTCTGTTGGAATATTATCTCTTTCTGAACAACTGGGATTTCCTTTCACAGATGACTTTCACTTTGGAATCTATCAGCCACTGATTACATCCCTGTCAGATCTCTTATATCTCATTCTTCTTAAATACTTTATTCATTACATTCAAACACAGTAGGGAATTTGGTGTGAATGGGATGTCTGATATTGTTTTGGGGACCATACATATGTAAATAATTGAGGGAGAGACTTTGAGTGGATGCATCAGGAATTCCCAAATAGAGCAAGGCTCCAATATTTTTGAGGGTTTGTCCTCCACTGCCATATGCCCCAGGCTACTCTCTCCCTCCATTCCCTTCAATTCTAAGCTTCTGAATTGCATTATTTGTTGTTACTAAATTCACTAATAGGCCATTAGGTGGCAGCATTGATTGAGTGTTGGGCCTGGAATCAGGAAGATCTGAGTTTAGATTTGTTCTCAGACATTTACTAGTTATCTGACCTTGGGCAAGTCACTTAACTTCTGCTTGCCTCAGTTTTCTCAACTGTAAAATGGGGATAATAATAATTTTTATTTTCCAAGTTTGCTGAAAGGATCAAATGAGATACTTTTTGTACAACACTTAGCACAGTGACTGGCGTATAGTAATTGCTTAACCAATGCTTGTTTTCTACACTTCCCCTTCCCCTCTTCTTTCTTGATAAATATCTACTAGGCTTTTTCCAATCCATTTTATTACATTTTATTTTATAAAGAATCTTCTCTCACTATTGTTTCCAGGGGTTTCTTCAATGTCAAGTCACCCTTCTAATCACTTGTTGATCTTGCCCTTCCTTCGTAGTCCTTGGAGAAAGTATCATCAATGAGATCATGTTATTGCTCTACAGCTACTCTTTCAATTGTATTTTAAGAGATAGCATAGACTAGTCTTATCATTCTATCTTGGCACAAAAAATATATTGTTTTATTATATAAGCAAAGTCCAGTCACTCAATGACGCCATTTCAGAAGGCACTTAAATTCTATTCACACACTAGATTAGGGGTTCTTAACCATTTTTGTATTATGAATCCCTTCAACCATTAGATGAAACTTATAGACAGACCTCTTCCCAGAATAATGGCTTAGATGCATAATATAAAATGCATTAGGATTACAAAGGAAACCAATTATGTTGAACTAGGTGTCAACACCTTAAAGAAAAAAAGGAAGTTCCTTACAGCAATGGAATCAGAGATCCATTTCCTATCTTTATCCCTACTTACAGAGAAGGATAAGTAGCATGACATAGTGGAGGGAAGGTTGGCCTTGGAGCTGGGAAGACCTGAGTTGAAGTTCTGCCTGTGATATCTACCATGTATATTAGCTACGTGATCCTGACTCTAAGACTATGTTACACACAAGTTATGTATCGTTACTGAGGAAAGAAATTTCCTCAATAGGAATGAACAACAACAACAAAACAAAAGCTCTGCTAACTCCTCCCCTCACCTAAATTATTTTGTAAGTTCATAGGGTCACCTGTTTAGAGCTGAAGGACACCTTAGAAGTCATCTAGGCAATTCACTATTTTGCAGTTAAGGAAATTAAGGCCCAAAGTAATGGAGTGACTTTCCTGAGGTCATACAAGCATTAAGTGGCTAAACCAGTATTTGAACCCATGTCCTCCCATTTCAAGTCCAATATTCTTTCTATTGCTCAATGTTATGAATAGCATTAGGAGCCAGAAGGGACTTGAGAGACCACTTGATCCAAATCTTTCATTTTATAGCTGTGGAAAGCCAAGGCCTAGAGGAATTACTACTATTATTACTACTATGGATGCTGCTGCTACTGCTATGACTAGCTAGCATTTATATGACATTTTAAAATTTGCAAAGTGCTTTAAAGACATTATTCTCATTTTAGAGTTGAGGAAAGTGAGACAAAAAAGTTAAGTGATGTGTCTAGGTTTTGAGACTGTATTTGAATTCAGGTCTTCTTGACTCTAGGCCCACTGCCCTATCTGCTAGCTACTTAGCTGAATCTCGTATTTGACATATACACATATGCATATATATGTGTATATATATGTATATATATATATATATGTATATATAATATATATATGTGTGTGTATGTGTGTGTGTGTGTATGTGTATGTACATGTATGTATGACATCTCTTAAATGTATCTTTTCATATTTTTTTTGTTGTTGTTCAGTCATTTCAGTCATGTCCATGACCCCATTTGACGTTGTCTTGGCAAACATACTGGTGTGGTTTTATTTCCTTCTCCAGCTCATTTTACAGGTGAGGAAACTCAGGCAAACAGGGTGAAGTGACTTGCCCAGAATCACACAGCTAGTTAAATGTCAGAGGCTAGATTTGAATTCAGGTCTTTCTGACTCCAGGAATAGAACTCTATTCACTGGATGCCCTGTTCATATATTTAAATGGCATCTTATAAATGTATATAGGGCAGCCAGGTAACACCATGGATAAAGTACAGAGACTAGATTAAGGAAGACTTTTTCACACTAAAACTAAGCTGAACATAATTTAATCTCCTCATTAATTCAGAAGAAATGAATCGATGATAAATAAACATTTATTAAATGAATTTAATTTTTGTACCAGACACTATGCTACGACTTAGGAAGAAAAATAGAAAAATTAGGTAGTTGCTGCCTATAGAGACCTAACATTTGCTTAAATCCAAGGAAAATACTCAAATCAGGGTGCCCATTTTTTCAAATGAGGCATATTGGAATCCAATATCATCACCAAATTTGCCACTGAGGAGCCATATGCCATATGTAAAGCCTTCCCTTTTCTCTGAAAATCCCAAGGATATTGGTGAAGTACCTAAGCTGTCCATTGTTTATCTCTCACCCTTGCTACATGATCATCCCATTTTCTTTTTTTCTCATATACTTATGGCATCCTTAACTCAACTTTCCCTTTGTAATCCTTGCTTCTAATGTTTTGTGGCCTGCAAGAGCCAATCCTGAGCCTCCCCAGTATTCTCTCTGTGTTACTCATTTGAATTCTTTATTGACTGAAATACACCATGACTTCTGACCATACAACATAATTAATGTTTTAGAACTCACAAAATGTATATAAAATCACACAGTGAAACAATAGCTTGAATCATTTGTATTTCAGAGATGTCTTTGCATTTACTTGCTTATTCGGGCTCTCTCTTTAAATGTCCACAATCATCTATTTCTCATGTAAAAGAAAAGTAACAGAAAATTGGTCATAACAAACACTTCACCCATAACATCCATTAACATGTATATCAAAAATGTAGTTAGAGAATTGTGGAAGCCATCTCTAATCGTCCTGATCTATATCTCACCACTGGGCCCAAAATGGCTGCAGAAGAGAGAATGAGGCTGAAGACTTTGTACAGCCTGCCCTCACTTAAATCCAATTCACTTGCAAGTCATGGCATGACCTTCCTGATGTCATGGTCTTCTTCAAGAACGAAGGACAAACAGCAACAGCAGAGAACAACAGAGTCCTATAGTGATAATTCCATGTTCCATAGATTAAACCATTTTCTTTGTGTTTCAAAACACCCCAGCAGTAGCTAGCTGAAAGGAGAATTGTGTATATACTTTGGGGAGACTTATAAGAAGTTTGCCTTTTATAAATTTTTGCAAGGTATGATTTCCTATATAAATTTCCACAAGAATTCTTTAGATACCTTTATTCTATTTGTTTCCAGAAAAATGCCTCTATAATAATTTATTATAAAGAATGCAGTCTCCAACAAGCCCTCACCAGTTGCTTAGCAACATGCTTGGTTATGTCATCTGATGGAAATAATATGATGAAATGTGAGGAATCTGTATTAATTTTTTAAGTGGATTTTTAACTTAGTAAACAATATAAAAGAAAATTTTGGCTGTGGGCGCCTTAGAAAAATAAAATAATAGGGTCCCCAATCTGAACATATTATGATTTTGTTTTTATGAAAGATATACTTAAATTTCAAATTTAACTGTGTGGATTGAAAGCCCTTCAACACATAAAAAAGTTCTTGCCCTGTGTCTTGTCTTCACTGAAAAACTCTACTCATGTGCCCATGGTAAGTAGGGAATAAAATTTCATGTCTGGGAAAGGAAACAATGGAATTATGGTATTTGCCAAACACATAGAGTGCTTTAAATGTAACAGGAAATATCTGACTTAGGTAAAGGGCTTTATTTTGTTAAATGTCAAAACTGTTAGAGCAAGAACATTTAAAAAGCTAAATCTGAATCCTAGCATGAAATTCTGAAAAAACCTCAACTTAAAACAAATTTACTTTTACCATTTCTTTTCATTTCCACCACAAAGTTGAATTTATTTTCCTCCCTCTATTTAATGCTTCAGTACTTCAAAGACCTATGATTTTATCTCTTTAGGCATTCCTTGACCTGACAGACCCTCTCGTGCCAAAGGAGATAGTCTGTGTTAGTTGCTTTGGCCAAAAACTTTCACCTGGTGCCCTTCATGCTGGTGATGAATCTACCTGAATTAAGATATATTGGTCTTTGGATGATAGATGTAATGTTTGTCATGAGGCCTATATGCAAAGCCTTTCTAACCTGGTGGTGCCTACCAATGCTTGTGGTCTAGTGGCAAAAAGTTGAAGAATTCAAGGTTCACTATGAAGAGATGTCAAATTAAGACTTTAATGGAAATTCAAGTATCATTCTTCATAAGCATTATTTTTTTTTACCATAAAAGATCTAACCTACGTCCTTGTCTGCCTCTCTTCTCTCTTCTACTCTTAATTTTCTACCTAAATCTTAGTTCCTTACCAAAATCTTATCATTTTTCATCTATGGTTTACAAAACTACTTAAATGGATCTACTAGGCAATCTAGAATCACTTCCTGAAATGCCTTTTGACCGTAGGAGGACTTGGCTACACTTCCATACATCTGTGTGGAATTAAAATTGAATATCACACAAAGGCAATAGAGAGGTACATGAATATGAACAGCTGAATAATATAACCATTGAGGAACTCTAAAAAAGTAAAATTAAGAATTAACAATGAACAAGTAAAATTTAAAAAATTTCAAAAATGAATTGTTTTGTTAGATGCCCTCAGGATTCCTGGGGGCAGAGCCAAGATGGAGGAGTAGAGAAAGCATTCAGCCGAGCTCTCCCAATATTCCTCTCCAAACAACCTTAAAATAATACCTGAAATTGATTTTGGAATGGTAGAGCCAATGAAAGGTCAGAGTGAGACATTCTTCTAGCCCAAGACAACTTAAAAGGCAAGGAAGCAAAATATGTGACAGCAAAGGGGAGGCTGCCCAAGAGCACAGAAAATGTAACCATTAGACCTATGGAAAAGGAAAGAGTCTATAACCATACAAGAGACAGAGAACATCGGGGGCTGTAAAATGAATAATTTTGATTACATGACATTTAAAAAAAAATCTTGCACAAGCAAAACTATTGCAGTGAAAATTAGATGGAAAACAAAAGAACTTGGAACTATTTTTTTACAAGTTTCTCTGATAAGGTCTCATTTCTCAAATATATAGGGAAGTGAGCCAAATTTATAAATATAAGAGCCATTTCTCAGTTGATAAATGGTTGAAGGGGTTATGAACAGTTTCAGTTTTTTTTTTAGAAGAAATCAAAACTATCAATAGTCACATAAACATGCTCTAAACCACTACTGCTTAGAGAGTGTAAATCAAAACAGCTCTGGGATACCACCTGACACATATCAGATTGGCTAACATGACAGAAAAGGAAAATGACAAATGCTGGAAGGAATGTGGAAAAATTTGGACACTAATGCACTGCTGGTGGGGTTGTGAACAAGTCCAACCTCTCTGAAGAACAATTTAGAACTATATTCAAGCTATAGGGCTGTATAAATCTGCATACCTTTTGATCAAGCAATACCGCCACTAGGTCTTATGCCAAAGAAATGAAAGGATAGGGAAAAGGACGTATTTGTACAAAAATGTTCATAGCAGCTCTTTCTGTGGTGGCAAAGAATGGGAAATTAAGGGGATGTCCATCGATTAGGGAATGGCTGAACAAGTTATGGTTGTGATGGAATGTGGTGGAACACTATTGTGCTTTAAGAAATGATGAGCAGAATGGTTTCACGAAAAACCCAGGAAAAGTTATATAAACTTATGCAAAGTGAAACAAGCAGAACCAGAACATTGCACATAGTAACAACAATATTGTAAGGATGATCATTGTGAAAGACTTAGCTACTCTGATCAAGACAATGTTCCAAAACAATTCCAAAGGACCCATGATGAAAGATGCTATCTACCTCCAGAGAGAATGATGAACTCTAAATACATATCGAAGCATACTTTTAAAATCTTCATCATTTTTTGTGTCTGTGTTTTCTTTTGCATCATGGCTAATACTGAAATATGATCTGTATGACTTCACATGTATAATCGATATAAAATTATTTGCCTTCTTAAGGAGGTGGCTGGGGTGGGAGAGAATTTAGAACTCAAAATTAAAGAAAATTTAAACGTTAATGGGGAATATTTAACAAAATAAATAAAATATGTATTTAAAAAAGAATTGTTCTGTTAAAACAAGAAGAGGATCAGATCATGTGGCAAAAACAACAACAACAACAACAAGATCATAGGTGGACAGTCAGAGTACTCTGTGGCTACCTTTGAAGTATCTGGAAAATGCAAGGAAGGCCTCCAGCACATTGAGTGGACATCATATGGTGAACCTATATGCAAGATTCTCACAAGATGGGCAGAGATATGAGCTGCTACCTATATCTTTGGAAGGAAATCCTGAAGAATCAGATAAATTACAGATCCATCTGAGGATTTGAGTATGGGAAATACCCAGTTGTAGGACAGACTTCAAGCCAGTGTTTTAAGCTACAAATAAAATTCTTTTCCTCATAGTTAACAGAAAGTAAGCACAGTGATCTTGTCTCTACATTTACATTCTCTACATCTTTTAATTAACTTTGTGATGGTAAGATGGCTGGTCTATTCTGGAATAGTGTTTGTGAAAACACGCCTGTCCCTTTCTAAAAAAATTCAGCAAGTTGCCCTTGATACATACTTAGGTAATTTTTCTAGAACATTATAGAGATGGGAAAGTAGAAATATGGGTCAGTAGGCACTGAAATTCTCTTGGTTGCCTTCTTTTTAGTAGGAATAGAGTGTAGGATTTATCCCAAACATTCGATATCTTGTCCTCCTTCAAATCCTTTGAGAATCAATCTGTCAGTGTTCTCTAGTTTGAGTAACCTCCAGCCTAGACCCCCTCTGTGTATACTTGGTTCTGTCCATCTGATTTTCCATCTTTGTCCTCTTCAGGACCTTAGCCTGAATCCTGTTAATTTCAGGTACATGATATTGTATTGTCAAGTACAACTGCATTATTAAAGGACATAATAATTTGTTCAACATAAACTTAACATTTGATATTAATTTGATATAAATTTACTATAAAGATTTATTTTATAAATCTCCACTAAAATAGCAGAAAACAGAACTCAAATAAGAATAATAACAAAAATTTAAAAAGAATAGCTAACATTTATGTAGCATTTTAAGATCTACAAAATACTTCACAAATATAATCACATTCTATCTTCACAATAATCCTTGGAAATAAATTCTTTTGTTGGACAGATAGGTGGCACAGTGGATAGAGAGCTGGGCCTGGAGTCGGGAGACCTGAACTCAAATCTGGCCTTAGACTAGCAGGGAGACTCTGGGTAAGTCATTTGACCATGTTTGTATCAGTTTCCTCATCTGTAAAATGAGCAGAAGGAAATGGCAAACCACTCCAGGATCTTTGTCAAGAAAATCCCAAATGGGGCCACAAAGAATTGGACATGATTAACAACAAAAAGTGATATTATTATCCCCATTTTACAAATGAAACTGAAACAGACACATGTTAACTTTGGGTGGTTCACCTGGGCTTTAAGAAAGATCTGCATTTGGTATTCCTATGACACAGTGGCTGTTCTTCAAATACTATTTCAAATAGTGAGAGAATATTAATGATACACCAGCAGAATACAAGTTAGCGCTTAAGAAATGATTTTGACGATGATCTAAAAAAAAAAAAGAACACTGACAAGGAAAGTTTATGCTATAGGAAATGATAACATTTGCCCCATACTTTTCCTTTATGAAGCCATTAGAAACATAAATCCATCTTTATAACAGGGCTGAGAGGTAGTTAATGACAGAAGTGATGATCATTATTCTCATATTACAGATGAGTAAAACTAGGCTGAAAGTTTAGCAACCAAATTACAACTATAACTCATGTGACAAATCATTTATGATTCTCTTCTGATATTTCATGCTTCACACATTTTTGGTACATAAGCAAATTTTACATGATTAACTAGATTTTTCCTTAGTCTTCTAGAAGAAAAAAAAACATACCAAAGTAAGAATAAAGAACAGATAGCTTGGTCTGGCAGGATGGGATTTCATCATCATCTCCTACAAACACACACACACACACACACACACACAGATATGTATGTATGTATGTATGTATGTATGTGTGCATATATAAATATGTGTATTTGTGTGTTTATATATATCATTCTTCATCACGTCCCATATAGACATCATATTCAATTAAGTATGGAGCTCTCTGTCAATAAACTTGACATGTTCACCTAGGGAATGGCACCATCTTCACCCCAAATCAATATTCAAGTTATGATAGACTAACAGCTTCACAGATGAATAAACGCCCCTTGATTTTTTTCTTAACATTTTTTATTTTGGCAGAGCAGCGAGACAGCACTGGAGGCATGAACAAACAAACTTAATTAAGCCAAGGGATATGGTTGAACAAAACAAACCCAGAGCAAACAAGGTCATGCCACACTGAAAAACAGCTTAATGAAAGGCAGATCAGTGGGAAAAATTAAATAAAGACCTATTGCTACTGAATCAAAAAGGGAATCCTGAATGATTTAGGAAGACAACTGCTATTAAAAAGTGGTTACTTTAGAGAAGTCATTTACTAGAGATATCAGAGTGATGTATATTTTGAATTTGTTAGTTGCTTTTTGATACATTTGACAAATTGGTAATAATCCTCTCTTATTCACAACAAACACAGGAAATGAAAGAGCATTTTGGAAACTTGGGGCTCAGGGTTCTCCAAGATGCTCAGGTTGCTCATACCCAGAAATATCAGGGAGGCACCTTTTCTTGGAATGGCTTTTTTTATTTGAAGGAGATGAGCCTGAATAGGTCATGAAACATTTCTTCTTTCCCCATGTCCCATATTTCTTTTCTATCGTTGATGGTCCAGTCAGACTCTAGCCCTGCCTGGCTCCCACTTTCCTCCATAGTTATGCCTTTGAATTATGGTATGGAAGATAACAGCAAATAAAAATAGCTAAAATAACTCAAGGACACATGTGAAGTAGGTAGGTAGCGCAAGTTTTATTATCCCCATTTAGTAATTGAGGAAACAGAGAATTGGATAGGTTATGTGACTTGTTCAAGGTCATAATAGCTATCACCTGCATGGCCTTTGGTAACAAAGGGGATCCTGCTCTTTGCTTAGATGAATGGGGTTCAGTCCTGGGGAAGCCTTTTCTTTTTCCTTTTTACTCTGGCTCATTGTACTCACTGCTGGAGTTATTCTGGGAAAACCTCTTTAAACATTAGGTATGGCTCATGTCTCAAGTTTCCCCCAAAAGGGATTAGTAAAGTCCTTTCTCAAAAAAAGTTTTTCATTATGTTGTTCAGTTGTGTCTGACTCTTTGCGTCCCCATTGTACAGTTTCCTTGGCAAAATTGCTGGAGTGGTTCTGCTTCTGGGCGCCAAGATGGCAGAGTAAAAAGGTAGTCTCTCTCACCCTCCCCTATCAACCTCTGAAAAACCAGAAAATATCACCCCAGGAAAAAAAAAACCCTGAAACAGCTGAACTAGAAGAAAGACAGGGAACAGCAGTGCAGCAGCCCAGCAAATGGGTCTCCCAGTGCCTCAGCAAAAATAAGAGAAGCAGCACTACAAAGGGTCCCAGGTGGATAAGTACTGTGCAGCATTCATCTGAAAGGAGCTGAAGAAAGCAACCTAGAGTCTTCCTAAAGTCCCAGCCTTGCTGATTCTAACCCAACACCAGGTAAGCTGTCAGAACCCTACAGACTCCAACTGTCAACCATGAAAAGATCCTGAAGCCCAGGTGGTAGAGCAGGCAAAAACCAACATCTGGACCTCCCAGTGCCTCAGTGAGGGCAGGGGAACCAGTGGAAACCAGCTCAGAAAACCACCAGGTGCCTCGGCACTCTACCACAAAGGACTCTCCCAGTGCAGTAGCAGAAATGAGGGAGGCAGCATTGCAAGGGGCCCCAGGAAGTTAAACATCCTGCAGCACCCATCTAAAAGGATCTGAAGGGGGCAGCTAGGTGGTGCAGCGGATAGAGCTCCAGCCTTGGAGTCAGGAGGACCTGAGTTCAAATCTGGGCTCAGACACATAACACTTACTACCTGTGTGACCCTGGGCAAGTCACTTTACCCCATTGCCTAGCCAAAAAAAAAAGCAAAAACAAAACAAAAGAAAAAAATAAAAGGAGCTGAAAAAAGCTAAAGGAAAGGAAAAACAGGCAACCTAGAATTGCTTGAACATTCCAGCCTTGCTGAATCCAGCCCATTATGAGGCAAGCTGCCAGAACCCTACAGCCTCCAGTTGCCAATATAAGAGGCCCCAGCACACAAAGCCAGTGACCAAGACCTAGGCTCTCAACACAAGAAGCTTGGGTCGGTGCCCTTTGTTTCCCAGCAGGAGAGCTCAATCTCTTTAAAGGCCAGGGAATAAAGAAACCATGAGTAAAAAGAAATGTACCATAGATTCATATTATGAGAAGAGTAAAGATCCACATAGAAATTCTGAAGAGGACAACATTGTCGATAAACCCACATCTGCAACATCAAAAAGGGAATATGAACTGGTCTGAAGCCCAAAAAGCCTTCTTAGAAGAGCTCAAGAAGGATTTTAATAGTCAAATGAGAGAGGTAGAAGAGTCCTTAAACAATGCAATTGGCCAATTGGAAAAAAGGTACACTGAAGAAAACAAGTCCCCAAAAAACACAATTGGCAAATTGGAAAAAAAGTACACTGAAGAAAAAAATCCTTAAAATACAATTGGCCAATTGGAGAAGGAAGTATAAAAAATAACAGAAGAAAACAATCTGTTAAAAACTAGAATTGGACAAATGGAAACTAATGACTCTATGAGAGAGCAAGAATCAGTCAAACAGAAACAAAAAAAATGAAAAAATAGATGAAAATGTAAAATACCTCATTGGTAAAACAACTGACCTGGAAAATTGATCCAGGAGAGACAACTTAAAAATTATTGGACTACCTGAAAATCATGATGAAAAAAAGAGCCTGGACAGTTTCTTTCAGAAAATCACAAAGGAAAACTGCCCTGAAGTCCTTAAACCAGAAGGTAAAGTAACCATAGAAAGAATCCGCATATCACTACCTGAAAGAAATCCCAAATTGACAAAGCCAAGGAATATAATAGCAAAATTCCAAAATTACCAGATGAAAGAGAAGGTGCTGCAAGCAGCCAGAAAGAAACAAGTTAAATATCATGGAACCACAGTCAGGATTACACAAGACCTTTCAACTTCTACATTAAAAGACCACAGGGCATGAAACATGATATTCCACAAGGCAAAGGAGCTTGGATTGCAGCCAAGGATCAACTACCCTGCAAAACCGAGCATGATTTTTCAAGGGAGTAGATGGACATTCAGTGAAATAGGTGACTTGCAAACCTTCCTGATAAAAAGACCAGAGCTCAACAAAAAATTTGATCTTCAAGTCAAGATGTCAAGTCAAGATCTTCAAGTCTTTATGTCAAGGAAGACATAAAAAGGTAAATGGGACAGAAAGATACAATATGTTGTTAATAATGGTGGACTGTTTACATCCCTACAAGGGAAGATGATACTTGCAACTCTTGAGAACTGTATTGTTTTTACACCATGTTAAAGGAGTATACATAAAGGGGGTGGATATCAGTTGACTTTGGTGTAATGATAAAAAAAAATCTAATCAAATGGGTTAAATGGATCCAAGTAAGTGGATTAATCTGATCTTAGAAAATGTACTGAGAAAGGAGGAGGCAGACAAGGGTAAATTACATTACAGGAAAAGACAGAAAATCCTGCTACAGTAGAGGGAAAGAAGGGAGGTGGGTGAGCATTGTTTGAACCTTGATCTCATCAGATTTGGCTCAGGAAGGGAATAACATAACCAGTTAGGTATAGAAATCTAACTTGCCCTATAGGCAGTAGGAGGGAAAAAGGTAAAAAAAAAAGAGAGGAGGGGTAGAAGGGAGGTAAGAAGCAGTAAGGGTAAAGGGGAAGAAAAGGAAAGGGATAATAGAAGGGAGGGAGGAGGTATTGAAGGAGGCGGTGGTCAAAAAATGTTTAATAGGAATGTAAGTGTATAGCCTATATCAGATTGTGTGCTGTCTTGGGGAGAGTGGTGGGGAGGAAGGGGGAGAAAAATTTTAAACAGAAAAGCATTTGGAAGTGATTGTTGATAAATCAAAATAAATAAATAAATAAAAATTAAAAAATTGCTGGAGTGGTTTGCCATTTCCTTCTCCAGTAGATTAAGGCAAATAGAGTTGTGACTTGCCCAGGGTCACACTGCTAGTAATTTTCTGTGGCTGGATTTGAATTCAGCTCTTCCTGACTCCAGGCCCCATGCTGTGTCCACTGAGCCATTTAGCTGCCTCCAATTCACCATACATCATAGTAACTATTATGTATGGGACAAAAAAAGCAATGCTTAAAAAAATAACATACTCATGAGTACACATTCACAGATACTTAAAATATGAAACAATAACACATCAATTCTGAAATAATCTCCTAGGGAGATAGCAAAGCCTCCTACTAGAGTCAAAAGACTGTAAACATTTCATTTTCACCTTGGATCAGCACTGTTTGAACAACTCAATGAAAATCTGTATCTTTTGCTCAGCCAGGCATGAATGGTTCATGGTATAGTCACTGGTCATTCTCTCCTTTGAGAAAGGGCACAATTGTAGGAAACAGCTCCTGTTGCCAGCTCCCAAGTCTCTCCAAGTCAAGTCTGGAAACTCCATCTCTGGATTATTGTTTTTGTGCTCAGGGAGAGCAATACAAAGGGAGATAAGTAGCCAGAGACTTAAGATACAGTAATCACTGCCTTGCACGTGTAACCACCACAGTTGCCACTGGAGAGGGGATCAGAAATCCCTCCTCCTGCATTGCTAGAATTCCAAGATGCTTGGGCTTCCAAATGCATGTTAAAAAGAAAAGAGTGAGAGGAGGGAGGGAAGGAGAGAGGGGGAGAGGGAGAGAGAGAAAGAATCATTTTTAATAGAGAACCCAGTGATCAGTCTCTGGCCATGCATATACTTTAGCAAAGCACCCATTAGAAAAATCCAGGATGCAGATGTACCCCTACATGCTCTCTGGAATGGCTCTGATATGCCATTTCAGAAGATTAAGCAAGATTGTGGGCTTCTGACATTACCCAACCCTCTTTGAATGTGGAAGGCATTATAGGCATAGACCTTCAATGGTAAGAATCAACTTGGAATCCTTATTCTCTTTAATTCTACATACTTGAATTTGATCTCTCCTTTCTATTCAAATGACCATTGCTAGTTTAGGTTCTCCTTATCACTAATCTCAGCTATTACAAAAGCCTCCTACTTGGTCTTTTTGCTCATCTTTCTCCTTCCTCCAACTCATTTTTCACACAGGCTCCACTGTGATTGCTCTCCCTAAAGCACAAGTCCAATAAAGTCATTCCCTTGCTCAATAAACTACAATATAAACTGTACTATGTGACTTTTAACTTGACTGTACCATGTGGTACACTTCAACCAAACTTGCCTTCTTCCTATTTCTCACTAATATATGAGTGCGTGTATGAACACACATACATATGTATCTATAACATATATACATGCATCTATATATAGATACATATCTATCCAGAAGTACACACGAATATATGTAACAAACCCCAGCAAAATGAGCTAGAAAGAGAAATTCCATAAAAAAATAACTACAGGAGCTACAAAATTCTTGGGAGGGTATCTACTAAGATTCAACCAAGGAACAAGCTAAACTGTTATGAAACACTTATTACACAAATAAAAACAACCCTAAATACTTGGAAAAACATTGCTTATGGGTATGATGGGCTAATAAAATAAAAGTGATGATACTATCCAAGTTAATTTGCTTATTCAGTGCCATACCAAAGTCCTAAAAGAATATTTCATAGCCTTAGAACAAAAAATTACCAAATTGATATGTTGAAACAAAAGGCCAAAAATTTCAAGGGTAAAGATGAAAAGAAATGGTAGGGGGCCTATCAGTACCAAATCTCAAACTATGTTATGAAATAATAATCTTTAAAATGTTTTGATACTAGCTGAAAAAAAAAAGAAAATATGATTAGGCAATTTTCAAAGGATGAACTCTAAGCTGTCAAGAGTCACATGAAAAATATTCCAAATCAGTAATAATTACAGAAATGAATACTAACACAAATTTGAGGTTCTGACTTGACTGTCAAACTGACAAAACTGGTGAAAGAGGAAAAATTAAGACAATGTCAGTCCTTTGGGTACACTAATATACTATTGATGGACCTGTGAATTGATCTAGCCATTTTGGAAAGCAATTTAGAACTATGATCAGAAAGCTACCAAACCAAACCAATGATATCATTGGTTATCCCAAAGAAATTAGAGAAATAGGTAAGGGATCAGTTTGTGCAAAAATATTTATGGCATCTCTTTTCCTGGTAGCAAAACAATGGGAAGCTGGTATTCATTTTCCCCTTACTTCCAACACGAGTTTTGTTTAAAGCCCCCTTTTACAATCATTTTTAGCATTTATCAAAAGCATTACTTCATGCTGGGTTTTTCCATCCTTCCACATAATTATTATAATAGGAACTTGCTACTCTAGTCTAGCCAATCTCAGTTATCTGCTCTCATTTTAATCTCATTCATGGGTGCTTTTAAAATCTGAATACATTGATGTGCTTCCTGTAGACACATCTTTTCATTAGAATCATTTGGCAGTTTGCAACTGCATAGTCATGATTTCATTCTTTCTTGCTCGATTCTTCCATTCTTCTTGAGATAACTTCCATTTTATGCTTGTTTTGTGTAGATTGGTTTGCATCTTGTCTCTTCCATTGGATTGTGAACTCCTTGAAGGCAGGAGTTGTTTTTTGCCTCTTTCTGTATCCCTAGCACTTAGCACAGTGCCTGGAACATAGTATGTACTTTATAAATGTGTACTGAATTAAACTAAAAAAAAAAGCAGTAAGAAATAACAGAGAACATAGTAAGAAATGCAATAACTGTCAAAACCAGATAGAAGATCTGAAAACTACAACACAGTAATCCGGTATCAAAACCACAACGCATACGTACATATATACATACATATATAAACATATGCTTTCCCTAACAGATTCTACTCTTAATCTTTGTTTTTATATTTGTACATATCTCTTATTTCCTTCCCCTCTTAACTCTAGTTTATTTCTATGCGCTACCTTGCCCTCCTATTGCTTAGATTGCCCCCTCTCCAAGGATTCCTCCCTTATCCTCCCATTCTCATTGATCTCAACACCCTTCTATACCCCCTTTTAACCTATTACTTCATCCTCCCCTCTAGAGATCCCTCTCTTATCCTCTCTCCACTCTCTATCCACTTACCATTTTATTTCTTCTGAACTTAGAAGACTTTTTTACTTTTCTAGATATATATGTGTTGTTCCTTCTTGAACCCATTCCAGATGAAAGTAGGTTACCAGAACTACCAGCCCTCCTCCCCCATCTAATTCCTCTGTGCCAGTTCTTCTCACACCTCATTTGTAGAAGATATTCATTTTAACTATTCTTAGATGATTTTACTTTTTAAAGTCATATCATACTCAGGTCTACCCCAATCTTTCTTACAAACTACCCAATAGCTAGTAACAATCTTAGCCATGTGTTTCACATTTTACATACATAAAAGGTAAACGGTCTGTCCTTATTGAATCCCTTGCAACCAGTCTTTGGCAAGTACTTTACGTTACTCCTGGCTCTTATATACCAAATCTTCTATTAAGTTCAGTTTTGTTTTTTTTTAAACAAAGTCCTGGAAGTCTGACAGTTGATCAAATGTACATTTTTTTTTCAGATTATGCTTTGCTTTGCTCCACATATTTTCGGCAGTAACCCCAGTTCTTTTACTCTTTGATATGTAGTGTTCTAAGACCTACAGTACTTTAGTATCTATGCTGCTAGGTCCTGTGTGATTCTAATTGCGGCACTGTCATATTTAAAGTGCTTTTTTTTTTTGCTGCTCTTAATATTTTATCCTTGAGCTGGAGGTTTCAGAATTTGACTATAATATTCCCACAAGTTTTCCTCATAGGATCTCTTTCAAGTGGTGATCAATGGATTTTTTTCCATTTCTACTTTCCCCCTCACTCAAATGCTTCAAGATAATTTTCTTCAATTATTTCTTGTACTATTGTATCAAGATTCTTTTTTTTTTTGATCATAGCTTTCAGGTAGTCTGATTATTCTTATGTTTTCTCTTCTTAATCTGTTCTTTAGAATAGTTGTTTTTCTTATGTTTCACTTTCTATTCTATTTTTTCATTCTTTATATTTTGTTAAATTATTTCTTGATCTCTTATAACTTTGCTGGCTTCCCCTTGCCCAATTCTGATTTTCAAGGGGTTATTTTCTTTCTTAAGATTCTGAATCTCCTTTTCTAATTGGTTGACTTTCTTTTCGTAATCTTCTTTTTCTTTTTTTTCTTTTTTTCTTTTTTTTTAGTGTTTCCTCAATCTCTCTCATTTGATTTTTAAAATGTTTTTTAAGTTCTTCTATAAATTCTTTTTGGGCAGGTGACCATTTGACATTACTCTTTGAGGTAGAAGAGGATTTCTTTGCTTCAATATCCTTCTTTTAAGATGAACCCCAGTCTTCTCCATTCCCATAATAACTTTCTGTGGTTGGATTCTTTCTCCTTTACCTGTGCATTTTTTGTAGTAATAGCTTAATTTTAATACTCACCTCTAATCCTGGGGTATTGGAGGTGGTGCCTCTGGCCTCAGATCTTCAGTTCTCCCCTTTAGCCTGGAACGAAAGCCAAAACTCCAGCCTCCTGTGAGTGCCCACAGCCAGGGGCGTTCTGCCCCTTTGCTTCTGCACTCACCATTCCTGTACTGGTTCCTTCTAGCTCCCACTGCTCTCCACAGCACAGCTGGGTCTGGCATTCTTTGTCAGCAGAGGTTCAATCGGTCTTCCCAGCTTAGAAACCCAACTCCCCTCCCTGTCTTGGGGGTAAAAGTTCCTGTGGCTGGGGCCAAGGAAGCCTCCCAACACAGCTAATCCCAGGATTTGAGGCCTGTTGTTAAATTGGACCCTAGCATAGCGGTATTTACTCTTCACAGGGACCAAACCTCATCCTTGGATTTTTCTTCTGACCTTCTCAATTTGTTCCAGTTGGACCCCTGTTGTGCCCCTATTCTTATTTATTCCCCCCCCACACTTTGTTTGCCTTGACGTGCTATTTTATCTCTTTTATGGGGGAAAATCTTGAGCTTGAAATTTTCTGACCTGTTCCACCATCTTCCCGAATCCTCTCTACAATGATCAATTTATCATGAGAAGGTTGGCCACCTGATGATGAAAATTCTCAGTTGTCACAAGTCCAGGAGAACATCTATAAAGTTGAAAAGTGTTTTCAGTGGGTGTGGTTGAAGAGAGAACTCACAAATCCTCTGACTATTGAAGTAAATATAATAGCCATTGTTGATAATAATCACTTTGTTTTATAAATCTTAGCTTATTATACACTGTTTAAGTTTATTTTACACTGTTTATTTTACACAATGTAAGGCATTAAACTTATTTTTGATTTATTTCCGTTAATTTTATTTTGATATTTTAAAGCATAAATCCTCAACCATCTCAAACATTTGGCCATTCAAGATGATTCCATTTTTGAGGATTCTTATTAGCTGAGGTCTTACTGTATAAACAGTTCTTCAGTGAATACCAATGTTATACACTTTCAAAATGCATGGAAAGTGTTTTTCAAAACCAAAATATTTGTTTGATAGTTATTTGATGGCCTCATTTTCTCTTCCTTATATTCACAAAGACAAGGTAAGTCATTTTCCCTGACCTACTTAAACAGCAACCTTTTCTTTTTGCATTCTCACTTAGGAAACTAACCAGTCCTAAAAGTATCAATTCCCTCCATGCAAACATCAATTTGGAATCTTTATAGTACAAAACCATTGCTTCCAGAAACATTACTTTTGCTCAATAATTCCCAGTAGTAAGTATTTTTACCTTTTCAGAAACCTAGCTAACTATTTACTATGTCACCCAGGGCTGTAATTGTATTTGCAGGCACAGATTCATGGCTTCAGACCAGTTAAATGTATTTGAAGATAAACATAAACACAAACATGGCATGGCATTAGTACAATGCCATGTCTCTAGAGTACCACTAAACATCTGTGTTGGAAAGCAAGAAACAAACACAAACAGGCCATAGTCTTTCTGTATCTGCACGTGTGTGCTGAGACGATACACTGGGGTGTGTGCAAACGAATAATCAGAATGCTGTGATCAGCACAACTCATTATCCAAATCTCCTGTGTATACGTGGTAATAGTTTTGTTATCAACTGGTGCTTCTGCTGGCTTTGCAGCCCGGAATAGGAAAACAACTGTAGTTGTGTAAACTCAAGTCAGTGAGGAAGATAATGATGTTCTAATAATATGTAGAATTTATATATAACTTTTCAGATGGTAGGTGGTTATTGTCTGCTATCTGAGATTTTGATGGAAATGATGTGGTCAAGTTGGCTAAAATAACTGAATTTAAGTTTGAGGCAAAAAACAAAAACATAAATTAAAATTAATGCTGATTCTTGTCAGCATTCTATACTCCCTCTGAATCTCTGTTTTTCTGAATTTTTTTTCTTAATGCAAGGCTTAGCTCCAATGCCTTCTCCTATACAAAGGTTTCTAAAATCCTCCCATTACTAGTGTTCTCTCCCTTCTCAAATTTCTTTGGATATATCTATTTAACTGCCAGGTGATGCTGTTAGCCACTAACCTGATCAGGAATTTATCAGCCATTAAGGAAATCCTATAATTACCCTAGCTAGCATATTCGTCCTACCAAGACTAGCGACAGCTGTGGGAAAATATCAAGCTCTTGATTTTACTCAGAGAATTGGAGACTACTCCTGCCCCCAGCTTCACCTATTTCTGGATTACCATGCTTAGAATATTGGTCAAAAACATCAATTCATAATGGGTTTTAATTCTCCCTTACATTATTATTATCCTCTGTTCTAGCTAATCTCAATTATCTGCTCTCACTTCCATTGATTTTAAAATCTGAATCCATTGAAATTCTTCCTATGTAGCCATATCTCTTCACTGGAATCATTTGTTAGCTTATAACTGCATGATCAAGATTTCATGCTTTTTTTGCTTGAGACTTCCATATTTCTTGAGATGACTTCACTTTTAAGTTCAACTCATCAGACAAGCGAGGATGCTTGATACAGTGTTGCTATTCATAGGCAAACAAAAAGAAGGAGGAAGAGGAGGAGAAAGAGAAGGAGGAAGAGAAGGAGGATAAGAGAAGGAGGAAATACATTTAAACAAGTGTGAAGCAGCTGCACATCTACAGCTTCTCTTAGACTAAAGCTACTCACAACCAGTCTGTAAGTACACTCTGAAATGAAGAGTTTTAAAACACGCTTCAAAGTACTTGGATTCCACTGAATACTTTAGCACCTCTAGGAGTGAACAAAACAATTTATGCAATACAACCTACCTTCTAGGCAGTTAATAGTGGATAGGCACAGAGTGAACATGGAGGCTTTGGCTTTCAATGGGATATTTTATGCTCACAGATTTGTCTCGGGAAGCAATTTTTTAAAAAATAAAATTTTATTGCCATTTGAAGTTTTTATATCACTTTGATTTTCCCCCTTATCTCTCTCTTTTCCCCAGAGATATTTTTTAAAAGAGGAAGAAAAAGAACAAGATAAAAAATGCTGATTATCAAATGGAGAAAAATAGTATATAAAATGTCCTATATCCATTGATGCACCCCTTTCTGCAAAGGAATGAGGGCATGTTTGTTTTCCTATCTCTTCTTTGAAGCCTTGCATATCCTTTAGAATTTTGCAACATTCATTTTCATTGTTTGTAGTTCTTCTTTCTACTTCCATCAACCTAGCAGGATATGTTATTTTCTTGTCTCTGTTTACTTCACTTTGTATCAGTTTATCTTTTTCCATGTTTCTTCGTATTCATCACATTCATTTCTTGAACCGAAATATTCCATCACATTCATGTAAAATTTCTTTGGCCATTTCCCATTTGATGAGTATCTACTTTGTTTCCACTTCTTTGCTACCACAAGAAAGTCAGCTATAAATATTAGTGAATATGGAGCTTTTATTTCTGTAAGTGACCTCTTTGGTGAATATATGTAGCAATAGAACCTCTGAGTAAGGTGTTTTTAACCATTTCATTTGTAGAGTTCCAAATTGTTTTCCAAAATGGTTGTACTAACTTATAGCTAATAATGTATCAGTGTGCCTATGGTTCTGTGACTACTCTGAGACTGATTTTTCCCATCATTTGTCATTTTTGCCGATTTGGGTGTGAGATCAAACCTCAAAGTGATTTTGATGTGCATTTCTCTTAATATTTGAGGCAGCTAGATGGTGTAGTAGAGTGTTGAACCTGTATTTAGGAGGACCTGAGTTCAGATATAACCTTGGCTACTTTCTATTCATGTGATGCTGTTGCTGGCCGAAAGCATCTACTTTAGTTTCCTCATCTGTAAAATGGGAATAATAATAGCACTTACCTTCCAGGATTATTGTAAAGATAAAGAGAGGTAATATTTTTAAAGTACTTCATAAAACTTGGAGTGCCATATAAATACTTGCTATTATTAATGATTTGGAACATTCATTTTTAATGTTAGTAGTTTGCATTTTTTTTGAGAATTGTACATTTATATCATTTGAGCACTTGTTTATTTAAAAAATGGCTTTTGACCTCCTATATTTCTGTTAGTTGTCTATATTTTTTCAATACCAAACTCACCCAAGAAATCTATTACAAAGTTTTCCCCCCTATTTGATCTCTTCTTTTTTCATTCCAGATGCATTAATGGGGTTTGTGCAGAGCTTTTCAGTTTCATGTAATCAAAATTATTTTATCTTGTACAATTACTCTTTCCCTTGTTTGGTGAAGAGTTCATCCTCTACCCATAACTGTAAGTGGCATATGATCTGCTTCTTTCTAAGTTTTTCATGGTCTGATCTTTAATATTCAAATCATGTATGCATTTTGAATTTATTGTGGAATATGGTATAAATTTTTGGTCTATGTTTCATTTCTTCCAGACTGCTTTCCAGTCTTCACAGCAGATCTTATCAAATAAGGAACTTCTTCCTGAGTTATTTATGTTTTCAGGTTTTTTGAGCACTGGGTCATCAAGTTTTACTATTTCTGACTCTCTCCTGTCTAATCTGTTCCATTAATCTATTACCTTGTTTTTTTTTAATCAATAAAAACTAGTTTTGATGGATGCTACTTTATAATATTGCTTAGAGTTTGAAAGCACTGATTCTCCTTCCTTTCTGTCTTGTTTCATTAATTCCCTTGGTATTCTATAAACTTTTGTTTCTCTGAATTAATTTTTTAAATTATTTGAGTTATTTGAGGCATACCTGTGATAGTTTGATTGTTATAAGATTTAAACTATATATTTACTTTGGTAGTATTGTCATTTTAATTATATTGCCATGGCCTAGTCATAGACACCAAATATTCCTTCAGCTATTTAAGTTTTTCTTTTAATTCTTAAGGGGCAGCTGTGTGGTGCAGTGGGTAGAATGCTGGGCCTAGAGTCAGGAAGACACTTTACTAACTGTGTGACCTTGATCAAGTCACCTAGCTTCTGTTTGCCTCATTCTGTAAAATGAGAATATTAATATCACCTATCTCCTAAGGTTATTGTGAGCATCAAATGAGATAGTTGTAAAATGCTTAGCGGAGTGCCTGGCACATAGTAGGTATTATATAATTAGGTTAATAATAATAATAATAATAATATCTATATTAATAATAATAATAATAATAATATCTATACACAATCATTATGAGTGGAATCTCCATTTTTGTTTTTGCTTGTTGGCTTTTGTTATATTGAAAAGCTGTTGACTTTTGTGCGTTTATTTTGTAGCCTGTAACCGCTGAAGGTATTAATTGTCTCAAATAATTTCTTTGATGATTTTTTAGGATTTTCTAACTACCTTTTCATTAGGAAATAGGAATGGTTTTATATGCTCTTTGACAATATTAATACTCTTAATTTCTTTACTCTTTAATGTCTTTTATATTCAGTCTACATTCAGTCAATTCAGTTTGGAAAATGGTAGAATATGTTGCTCTAAGCCTAATTTCTGCCAGATTACTTTCTAGTTTTCCCAACAGTTCTTATTTAAAAAAAGTTCATTTTAAAATATTTTGTGTCTTTATCATTGGGTTATTAATGTCTACCATTTCTGATTCCCCCTTGCCTAGCCACTTATCTCCTGTCTGTCTCAGTTTCCTCATAGGTAAAATGAAGATAATCATAGCATCTACATCCCAGGGTTGTTGTGAGGATAAATGAGATAATATTTGTAAATCACTTTGCAAACTTTTTTTTTTAATTTTTAGGCAATTGAGGTTAAGTGACTTGCCCAGGGTCGCACAGCTAGCAAGTGTCAAGTGTTTTGTCTGAGGCCAAATTTGAACTTGGGTCCTCCTGACTTCAGGGCCAGTGCTCTATTCACTGAACCACCTAGCTGCCCCTACTTTGCAAACTTTTAAAAGTGCTATATAATGGCTAACAGTTATTGTGGCTTGTTTCTTGATTTACAGAGACAGTAATTTCTGATTGTCTTTCAGACTACTTCTTGCTACTACTCTTTATCAGTTGGGGTATGTAGAATTTTGTTCCTCTTGGGTTATTCACCACTATGGCAACAGTGGGTTCTTACTAAGGTAAGATGAAGAGCAAGATATTTTTGGCTACCATTCTTTGATCTCAAAGTTTGCTTATTAGTTGCGCAGAGCTAATTTATTTCTCTCAGCCCCATTCCCCACCCCTGTAATTTCAGAACTTTTCCTTTCCTTATTGTGACGAATAAGTTGGGGGATTTAGACTTGTAATACTTATAATACACTTCTGCACAAATGCTTTTTAGCCCCTACCAGTGACATACATAGTATGTGATTAATAAAACTATATAGTGTGTTTTATCATTTGTTTTCCACACATAAAGCATTGTACTGTTGGAACTAGAGACTGTAGGAGAAGAAAGGAAAGCTTCAGAGGCCACATGAAAAAAAAAAGACAAAAAAAGAGGCCATATGAAATTACTAACAATAGCCAGGAATCACTGGTGTGTCCCAGCCTAGCCTCACCTTCAGAGAAAGCAAAACTGAATAACAAGGGATTCCATAGCTATTTTTAATGTGTTTAAAAGTGTGATTGTTCTGTGAAGAAATATAGTCAAAGAACCAGTACAAATTTTATGTTGAGGTGAGTGAAAAACAGATGGTAATAGGATATGGAAGCTCATATAGGTTTGATTCACCTTAAAAAAATACTAGTTCAAGAGCCAAGCACATATTTTAAGGCAGTAAAGTCTTTTAAGAATTTGCAAATTTAGCAAGAAAATACTACAAATGCTATTGTATTTTATTAAGTATGCATAAATTAAACATCACAAATTCATTCCTGTTTTGTTCTTATTCCTAATATCTCCTCCCGATATCTAGGGTAGAGATTACTTAGTCTTATAAAACTGCATGTGCAATATACTTCACTAATGCAGAGGATGTATTTCAGTTCTTGTTGTGAAAAATGATGGAGCTCCAGGGGTCTATTGTAAATGCCAAATGGTCTTTAGAGCCTTAGTACATCCAGATTTCTGATGGAAAAAATACTACAAAAGCTAGACTAGATTTTTGAAAAGATTTTAAAAAATTTCTCACATGAGATGTTAAAATCAAGGATTACTTTTTCACTTAGATATAGGGAATTGAATGTTTCTCTGATCATCCGAAGGCTCATTCAAAAAAGGAAACATATCTCTTACAAAATTTTAGAAGCCTAGTCACTTAGTAGCTTGAAAGAATTTTATAGTCTGCAGAAAATGAGACATTTTCTAGCAAAATCTTAGGAGTAAATAATTGAGAGCACTTTGAACCTATTAAAGTTTTCCAAGTTTAAAATGCATTCATTCACTTCTCTGATTTAAAATGTTCAGGGCATGGGTTCTTAACCTGAGGCCTTTACAAAGGCGTGAACCTTTTTTTTTTTATTTTCATAGCCCTATTTCAATATAGTTGGGTTTTTAAAACCCTGTGTATTTTACTTTATGCATGTAAAACATTTTTTTTTCTGAGAAGAAGAGGGTCAGAGGCTTCACCAGATTGCTAAAGTGTCCTTGGCATGATGAATAGGTTAAGGACACTGTTCTAGGTATATGTTTCCCCTAAGTTTTCAATAGGGTAATTTCTCCAGAACTGAAACAAACAATCAAATAAACAACAGTTGAAGGGGAACTATCACTCAATTAAAATCTTAATTTTGAAAGAGTAAAATTGGTAGATTTTGGGGAGCAAGAAAGAATTTATATTTTTATGTTTTTACATTATTCATTATTTTTAAGACTACCTTCTTTTTTTTCTCTCTGCCTCTCTTTGTCTCCCCCATTATTCATTATTAAGAACACTTTTTTTTTCTCTCTCTGCCTGTCTCCTCTCTTCTTCCCTCCTTCCCTGTTTCTTTCTTTGTTTCTTTCTACCTCCCCCTCTATCTCTTCCTTCCTTCCTTCCTTCCTTCCTTCCTTCCTTCCTTCCTTCCTTCCTTCCTTCCTTCCTTCCTTCCTTCCTTCCTTCCTTCCTTCCTTCCTTCCTTCCTTCCTCCTTTGTTCCTTGAAAGAAGCTTCCATTACTGTGTAATGGGGTATTGATTACTGAGACTGATCCACATGAGTATGTGCAGTGTTACTCATAATTTCCCACACTGTAGAGGCTGGGGGCGGGGAGAGGGGTTGTGGAGTGGTGATGGGGGGATGGAGAGGGCTGCATCTGGGAGAGTCTAGATGGTATGCTAGTAGAATACACTAATGTGAGTGCCTTTGACATATTTTTGATCAGGAATAGACATTCTGTCACTGATTCTTGTCTGTTAACCAGCTGTTACTGCAGACAGATTCCATATTCCCATAATATTTGGGGCCATGAAAGAGAATCTCATTCATTGGAGGAAATTTTTGTGATTACATCTCCAAGAAGTCTGTATATAAACTCAATAGAATAATGTTATCAACTTTTAACAAACCTGATCAATCAACAAATACTTATTAAATGCCTGAACTGTGCTAGATGATAGGGATACATACATGAAGAATAAAACAGTCCCCACATGCAATTTTCCAGGGCAGCTGGGTGACATAATAGACAGAGTGCTGGGCCTGGAGTCAGGAAGACTCAAATTCCTCAGTTAAAATCTGGCCTCAGACACTTACGACCTGTGTGAATCTAGGCAAGTCACTTACCCCTGTTTGACTCAGTTTTCTCATGTGTAAAACCAGCTAGAGAAGGAAATGGCAAACCGCTACAGTATCTTCACCAAGAAGACTCCAAATGGGGTCACAAAGAGTCAAGCCCGACTGAAACAACTGAACAACACACAACTGGAGGTAACTGTGCTTCTAGCCACTTCATTGGAAAAAGAAAGGATAGAAGTCCAGTAGATGTGGTAAAACATAGGTTTGCCACAGTCAGGAAATGCAGGGGCAGATGGAAGAGATGGAAGAATATTATGGTCACATCCTGAGCTTCAGAATATTGTAGAGGCCTTGATCATGATGGTAAGAAATGCAGCCAAATATTTTAGTGTTAAATTGGTTACCATACTGAGAAGGCAGTGGTTCTCCCAAGGCTTCAGGTTTTTTCTGGTTTTCAAGCCCCAAAGCCATCCCCATCGTGTCTTTCACTGCAGAGAGACGAAAAAGGAGTTGCCTGAACAGAGCTCATTTTGCGTATTAGTTTCTAATTCCCTTTATTGAGTTAATGACTATATCTCTCTTCTTTCATGTTGAGAGAGACAAAGAACTTAACTGCAAAATATACCATCATTCCCAGGGGGAATTTGCGGTGACAATCATTTGGAAATGGATATTAAAAGTATTTTTATTTTTTGATATTTATTTTTTGTTATTTACTTTGCTGTCTTTTTTTATTATATGCTAATATTCTCATTTTGTGAATTACACAGTTTGTCACTGGATGAGGGCTTTAAGCTATGAATTTGAATATATGACATGCAAAAAAATTCACATGAACCTGGACATAGCTGATACAATTGCCATATAAATGTGTGGGAATACTATATTTGTGAGGGCTTATTTATGCTCATTGGGCTTATTATTAATATCTGGCAAGAATAGTAAATATAATTAAGCACCTGTTTGTGGAAAGGAAAGCGAGAAGATGATAAAATGATTCTTTGTACTTGTATTACTTTTGATTTTTCTTAAGCAAATTAAGTGCTGTCATTTGGCACTATTTTTTTTTGTTAAAATTTTCTCAACCACAAAAAAGACTGTTCTGTCTTCATTTTCTCTTTGCTATGTAGGCAATGAAAATAAGCACACCACTCCCCACTCTATATAGCATGATTGCTTTTCTTTTGTAGAAGTAGCCAAAGTGTGCATGGGAAAATTGAAGGTCTCACTGTCTGACACTAAAGTAGGAACTGAGGAAATATTTGCTTCTTGACAGCTTATTATGTTTAAATCAAAGCTTATGCAGCTAAAATTTTGGAAAGGTTGCTGTTGGCCTTTATTGATTAACAATAGTTCCCACTTGCCTTGGCTTTGTACCCACCTGTGGTCTTGGGAACTGAAAGAAGTAGAGCAGATTTTTCTGGAATCAATCATTTCTTTCTGAATGAATTTCATTTTTAATTTTGTTATTACTAATGGATATAATGATAGCCAAGGACGAACAGGCTTATTGATCTCAGATGAATGAATCTCTTTAAGATGCCCATGGTTAGACTGCGAACAAGCTTGTTGCTGCTCTTGGTTAGTATGGTTACTGAGAAAAAGCTTTTATTGTACTAGGAGCATAATTTGACTTCTTTTTTCCTTCCCTTCTTATAATCTTTCAAGGACTTGCTATTCAAAAATGTTGCACATATCAATCAACATAGTGAAGTCACTCTTGCATTATTTCTCTGACTGCCATCTATCATGCATTTTTTAGAGGTCATGTTGCTATATAAAAGTGAATGAAATCCCTCTTAGTGTTGGTTACTGGTTAGATGCCCATTTGAAAAACAAAAAAGATAAAATTAATCTTCTTATCAATCAGCAGGGTGCTTTTTGGTGTTTGGTCCACTAGGCTCTGGTAATCATAGTGTTTTGTGTTTCCCATGACCCCCATACCTGCATGAATTTTGGGATAAGGTTATTGGCCAAAGGATTTTGGGAACTAGGAACCTGGGCTAGGTTGTCAGAGTTATAGTCTCACATTCTGGGCCAAGATGCCAGGTTGACAGCTTTTGGTTTTCAGCCACATTTTTTAGTCTTCTGGTTGGTTGGGTGCTGAATTGAGGCTTTAGGTCCTCAGAACACTCTTCCTTTCTCTTCTGTTCCCATTGACCTCAAAGCATGCTTCGTTCTTCACTCATATGCAGTCCAAACATGTCTATGTTGCACCTGTAAATGCAGGCTGATGTCTGTAGGAACATATTTTCTCAGTGACTTCTAGTAAAACAGTAAAACACCCTTCTTTCTAAGCCCCTTCCCATTGTGTAGTGAGTTTTTAGGTACTTTTGGTAGATTTTACACCTCTACCATTCAAGAGGATGTATTAAATGAAATTAGTTTAAATATATCTAGCATGACCTTTGCATCACATTAGAGTAACGTGTCAATCTCACAAGATAGGAAATGTAGTGCAACAGATAGAGTGCTGGCAATGGTGCCATGAAGACCTGGGCTCAAGTATTACCTCCGACCCATATTGGTTGTGTGACTTTTAGAAGTTTAAAAGATAGGCATGACCCTCACGTGTTGAAACATAAATGCTTTCAAGGGCAAGTACCCGGATACCTCTTGAGAGAGTCAGAATGGAGGCAGTGGTTTGTTGATTGTCATTTTGAAACTATAAGAAAATGGAAGTTGGAAGCTTTTCAAGATTCATGCCCATGCAACCATGTATTTTGCATCCCCCTTTTGTAGCTTGATGTTACCTTCAACACAGCCTTTCAGTGTTGAAGCCCTATCAAACTAAACAGTATTCTTGGGTATATGTTCTGAGGCATACAAGTCCATTTGTATGTATGGTCAGTCTTCTAAATACCATGACCCTAAAGCTTCATTGAACTATTATTCTCATAAAAAGGAGAACTACAAATCAATGAAGCTTACCGATTAGCCATATTCTTGGGAGAGAGGGATCCTTCACCTCCCCCTGCAATATCACCTGACTATTCTGAGATAGTGCTAACAGTATTTTTGTGCTATATTCTACCCTCCTGATCATCCCCAAAGGCACCAGATTGTTTAATTTCTCTGGGAGGCAGCTGGTGGTGCAGTGGATACAGTGCTGGACCTAGGGTTAGGAAGACTTTTAGTTCTAATCTAGCCTCAAGCACTTAGTAGCTGTGTGACCCTGGGCAAATCTGTTTGCTTCAGTTTTCTCAACTATAAAATGAAGATAATAATAGCATCACCCCTCCTGGATCACTGCCTTATGTGGCTCAATGAAACTATAAACTAGGATGTGCAGAGTTGCTCAAAGGTCATAGTAGAGAGTTCTGATAAGCATATGGATAAGGAAAGTACTCCAGTATCTTCACCAAGAAAACTCAATGGACAGTATTAAAATGATAAGACATACGGCACTGGAAGATGAGCTCCTCAGTTGAGAAGGTATCCAACACACCACTTGGCAAGAGCAGAGGACCAAAATAGGTTCAAAATTAGTGAAGCATCTTATGTGGTTTCTCCTTTGTTCTCAAAGAGGACCACGACATCAGGGAGATGATGACATGGTTTGCAACTGATTTTGATTTGGGTGAAGGAGGGCTGTGCAAAGTTACCATCCTCACTTTCTCCTCCAGAGACATCTGGGTCCAGTGGCCAGATATTCATCAGGACCACTGGAGATGGCCCAGCCAAAGTTTTAATAAGGAAACCTTAACTGAAACACTGCTGCCAGAGTGAGGGTGTGGCAGGAAGAGAGATGAAGAAAAGCCTAGCTTTTTGTTCTGTCCTAGAACCTGAGTTACTTACTACCAAGTAGCTGGTAGGTCTCTCTGCAAAGGAGTTAAAACTTGGCAGTAGCACTGTGCAAGCTTAATAGTTAGGTCTTGATAACACATTTTTGGTATTTCTATCTTCTTCAATAACAAGCTGTCATTACACATCTTACATTTCTGGGTCTGTCTCTAAAACCTCATATAATCCTACCTAAACTCCTCACAAATCTTTAGCAAATAGCTCTCTTGGCCTCACTGTTGTGAATGGTGCCCTGCAAAGTTTGGTGATCCAGTTCAGTTACTTGCATATGTTTCTTACCTTTTTCATCCTGAATAAATATTCTTAATGAGTATCTTAACCTTCATACCACATAAGGCTGCGGGAGCTCAGACATTTCTAAATGAGCAGCTTCTTCCATCATTTTAACTAGAAAGATCTTTCATTACTGGACATAGCTCTTGTTTTTAAGAATAACATCACAATACATTTGATGCCTATTATATCCATCATGCCTAGCAGGAAATCCTGTCATCATCTCTGCCTTTGTGAAGCCCTGGCATCTTTCAGGACTGAATTCAAGCACCATTTTCTACATAGAACCATTCCTGATCCCCCTAGCTGCTAGTGCCCTCCCTTCCAAAACTTGTACTCCTTGTGTATGCAGCGTGTATATTTTATATATTTTGATCTTGTCTTCCCCATTATAAGGTAACCTCTGTGAGGGCAGGATTGTTAAATTTGTGTCTTTGTATCTCCAGGGTGAGCACATAGTATTCAATAAGCATGCTAGCACATGGTAAGTGCTTAATAAATGTCTCTTGATTGATTGATTATATAAGTACTGACTAAAGTAGGGGTTCTTAGTTTAAAAAAAACATTTTGATAACTGAATTTCAATATAACTGGTTTCTTATGTAATCCTATATATTCCACTTTGTGCCTCTAAAAACATTATTCTGAAAAAAAATGGGTTCATAGCATTCACTAGATTGTCAAAATGATTCATGTTACAAAAAAGTGCTAAGAACTTTTGGACTAAAGAGTGGATTTTATTATAAGGTACAGAGAACCTGGAGTACATTTGACTTTGTTCCTTCTGTCTGATTTTCTTTCTCACTTTCCAGATCAGTTTGCATAATAATAGGGGGCAAGATTCTTTCATTCAGAGAACTGATATAAAATGTAGAATTGGAGTAGAAGATAACTTGGAGCAAAGGGATCTTTCTGGCACCCCTCAAGAAATGTCTTCGTAGACATAAAATATCAAAGCTCAAAGTGGCCTTAGATGATGTGTAGAGAATAGTCAATAAGCATTTTATAAAATATCTGCTATAGGTTGAGCACCGTGCTAACCACCAGGGACATAAAGGCAAAAAATTCTTCCATTGGACTCTTGTCCCTTAAGGGCAAGGAGTAATGCATCTAGACCAAAGGAAACTTAGCCATGGATATGTCTGGTGACGAAAGGAAAGTTCAGTGCTGTAAAGATCAATATCGCATAGGAACCTGGAATGTAAGAACTATGAACCAAGGTAAACTGGATGTGGTCAAACAGGAGATGGAAAGATTAAACTTCAGTGCCTTGGATGTCCGTGAACTCAAGTGGACTAGAATGAGTGAATTTAATTCAGGTGATCATTAAAAATACTATTGCGTATGGGCAAGAATTCCTTAGAAGAAATAGAGTAGGCCTCATAGTCAAAAAAAAAAAAAGGTGAGCTAAGAAGTACTGGGATATAATCTCAAAAATGACAGAAAGATTTGTTTGAAATCAAGCAAACTGTTCAACATCACTGTAATACATGCTCCAATCACAGATGCCAAAGAAGTCAAAGTTGATTGGTTCTGTGAAGAACTACAACATCTGGAAATGATGCAAAAAAACCCCAATGATTTCACATAAATCATAGGGGATTAAATTCTTAAAAAAGGAAATCAAAAGATAATTGGAATAGCAGGCAAGTTTGGCTTCGGAGTACCAAATGAAGCAGGGCATAAAATAACAGAGTTTTGTCAAAATGACTCACTGGTCATAACAAACATTCTTTTTCAACAACCCAAAAGGCAACTCTATATATGGGGATCACCAGATGGTCAATATCAAAATTAGATTGATTGTATACTTTGCAGACAAAGGTGGAGAAACTCTACGTAGTCAGTTAAAATGAGACCTAGAGCTGACTATGGTTCAGATCATGAGGTTCTTATTGTAAAATTCAAACTTAAATTCAAGACAGTAGGAAAAACCATCAGATCATATAACAACTCATCGATTTGAAATAGCAGTGATGAATAGATTTAAGAGATTACATCTGGTAGATAGAGTGCCTGAAGAACTATGGATAGAAGTTCACAATATTGTACAGGAAACAGCAACAAATTTTTTTTTTAAAGCAAAAGAAGAAAAAAAAAGCAAAATGGCTGATGAAGCTTTAACAAATAGCTAAGGAAAGAAGAAAAGCAAAAGGGAAAGGAGAAAGGGAAATGAATGCAGAATTCCAGAGAATAGCAAGGAGAGATAAAGTTTTCTTAAATGAGCAACACAAGGAGATAGAACATAACAATAGAATAGGAAAGACAAGCAATCACTTCAAGAAAATTAGAGATATTAAGGGAAGGTGTCATGCAAAAATGGGCATGATAAAAGACAAAAATGGTAGGGACTTAACAGAATGAGAAGAGATTAGGAAGAGGTGGCAAGAATACACTGAAGGACTATGTAAGAAAGATCTTAACATCAAGATAACCACAAAGATGTGTTTATTGATCTAGAGCCAGACATCTAGAGAATGAAGTCAAGTGGGCCTTGGAAAGCATTGCTAACAATAAGGCTAGTGGAGGTGATGGAATTTCTTCTGCATTCTTCAAAATCCTAAAAGATGATGTGGTTAATGTGCTACACTCAACATGCCAGCAAATTTAGAAAATTCAACAGTGACCAATGGATTGGAAAAAGCCAGTTTACATTCCAATCCTAAAGAAGGGCAATGACAAAGAATGTTTAAATTACTGAATATATGCTTATTTCACATGCCAGCATGATTATGCTTAAGATTCTGCAAGTTAGGCTTTAGCAATATGTGAACAGGGAATCACCAGAAGACCAGACTGGTTTTCAAAGACACAGAGGAAGTAGAGGCCAAATGTCAATATTCTCTGGATTATGGAGAAATCACAGGAGTTCCAGAAAAACATCTACTTCTGCTTCATTAATTACACTAATATTTTTGATTGTGTGGATCATAAAAAAAATATGGTAAGTCCTCAAAGAGATGGATGGGAGTACCAGATCGTCTTACTTGTCTCCTGAGGAACCTGTATGTGGGTCAAGCAATAACATTCAGAAGTGAACATGGAACAACTGATTGGTTTAAGATTTGAAAAAGAATATAGCAAGGCTCTATATTGTCTCCTTATTAATTTAAATTATGCTGAATATGTCATTGTGAAATGCCAGGATGAACAAACCAAAATGTAGAATTACGATTGCCAGGAGAAATATCAACAATATCACATATGCAGATGATTCCACCTTGATGGCAGAAAGCAAAGAAGAATTAAGTAGCCTCTGAATGAAGGTGAAAGAGGAAAATGTAAAAGCTGCCTTAAAGCTTAACATCAAAAAATTAAGAGCATGACAACTGCTTCCATCACTTTCTGGAAAATAGAAGAAGAAATGGAAGAAGCAGTGTTAGGTATCAAATTCTTGAACTCAAAGATCACTGCAAATGGCAACTGTAGATATAGAATTAAAAGATGCTTGCTCCTTGGAAGGACAACTATGGCAAATCTGGACAGTGTACTAAAAAACAGGAACCTCACTGACAAAAGTCTATATTGTCAAAGATAGGGTTTTTCCAGTTGCAATGTATGTCTGTGAGAGTTGGACTATAAGGAAAGCTGAGCACCAGAGAAGCAATGCTTTTGAATTGTTGTGGTTTAGAAGGCTTTTGAAAGTCCTTTAGACACAAAGGAGATCAAATCAGCAAATGGTTAAATTAAGTCAGACTTTTCACCAAAAGATCAAATAGTGAAGCCGAAGCAAAACACTTTGGCCACACAACAAGAAGACAGGACTCATTGAAAAAGACCCTGATTCTGGAAAAGATTATAGTCAAAAGGAAAAGGGGATGGCAGAGGATGAGATAGATAGATAGTGTCATGGAGCAATGAATGTGAGTTTGAACAAATTTCAAGAGATAATGGAGGATGGAAGGGTCTGGTAGAGTCAGATATGACTGAAAGACCGAACAACAATGAAATAGCACCTACCTTACAGGGCTGATGTGAGGGTCAGATAAAACAAGGGGTGGCTAGGTGGACCAGTGGATAGAGCGCCTGGCCTGGAGTTGGGAAAACGCATTTTCCTGAGTTTGATACTGGCCTCAGATATGTATTAGCTGTGTGATCCTGGGCAAGTCACTTAAACCTGTTTGCCTTAGTTTCCTCATCTGTAAAAAGAACTGGAGAAGGGAATAGAAAACAACTCTATTATCTTTGCCAAGAAAACCATAAATGGGGTTAAGAAGGGTCAGACATGACTGAAAAATGACTGAGCAAAAAACAAATTATCATAGAGCCTGGCACATAGTATGTGCTATTGAAATTCTTATTCCCTACCTTCTTCCTTCTCCTGACTCCTAAGCACTCCTCTAATAAAAACTTCAGGACTTCTCCACTGCTCCCCAAATAACATATAAACTCCATATTTCAGCATTTGAGTCCCACTACTATATACCTTTCCAATTTTATTTCACTATACTCCCCCTTTTATATTTTATGTTCTGGAAAAACTGAACTACACTCTATTCCTTCGTGCTCTGATTGCCTTCTCCTGCCTTCATATCTTTGCTCACATCATACATCATGCCTGGAATGAACCCCATTTATCCCATTCTAACTACCCCCAAAACGATTTCGAGAATGTTTTTCTTCAGTACCACCTCCTTCATTAACTGTTCCAGTAATTCTTACATTAAAGTAAAATATATATATATATATATATGTATATATATATATATATACATATACATATATATCACATATTTTTATATACTATATATACACCATATACAGGAATATATGTATATTATATATACATATATATATATATATATATAATAAGGGAAAGGAATAAGCATTTATATATACAAATATATGTTTATATATATGTATATATGTGTGTTTATAGATAGATAGATAGATAGATGGATACATAGCCCTACTATGTGCCAGCACTGTGATAAGTTCTTTTTTACAAATATTATCTCATTTGATTCTCACAACAACCCAGTGAAGTAGATTCTATTATTATCCCCATTTTACATTGAGGAAATTGAGGCAAACAGAGATTAAGTGACTTGATCAGCTAGTAAGTGTCTGAGGCTAGATTTGAACTTCAGTCTTCCTGACTTCAGGCTTACAGGTCCCTAACTGCTTCATGACATGTCCTTTTCTCATCATATATTTCCTTACCCAAAGATGACATTTAGGGTACCCAAAGTTAAGTTCAAGTTTGTTGACAGTCTAAAAACTTTGCAATTCATGGCACCCTCTTTCTTGTTCTTTATGTTCTGTCACAGCCACTGCAAAAGTAGAAGGAGTCTGCACAGTACTAAGGCTCATTTAATATTTTGGTCTGTTGCATGGATTGCCATGAAATTTAATCACATCTCAGTCAACTTGCTGGTGCTAAACCTCTTCATATTTAGTAATGCTGCTGCTTGGACATCAGGCAAAGCCTCTTCTTAGTAACCACATATGAAGCTTTTCTAGGTGGTTGAAACTGGCCAAGCTCCAATTCCCCTGGAATAGCTCTTGAGAACACAGAGTTATCCCCAAACTATGCTGAGGAACCACAGTAGGAAAAATCTGATATTAATAATTGCATTTACTCTCAAAACCAACATCTGGGGGCAGCTAGGTGGCACAGTGGATAGAGCACCGGTCCTGGATTCAGGACGACCTGAGTTTAAATCCAGGCTTAGACACATAACATTTATTAGCTGTGTGACTCTGGGCAAGTCACTTGACCCCATTGCCTAGCAAAAAACAAACGAACAAACAAACAAAAAACAAAACAAAACCCCAAAACAGGCATTCTTCAAAACCAACATTTTTTCAAACTAGGTTTGCCATTTTGCTGCTGCCATAGGAGTTTTCCTGAATTCTTTTGAATATAGGTAGTGTGGCTAAAGTCTTATTGATTAGTATGGTCTACTAGATAGAATGCTATTCAAAGTCAAAGAGATAAGAGTTCAAATCCAGTCTCTGAAACTTCCTAGCTGCATGATAATGGGCAAGTCATTCATCTTCCATAACTTCAACTTCCTCCTTAGAAAAAGTGAGAGAATAATACTTGTGGAATCCTACGTCATAGAATTGTGAGCTTCAAAGAGATATAATGCATGGTATATGCTGTATAATTTTAAAGTATATACAAATGTCAGAGATTGCTTTTATTAGTGTTTTGCCAGGCTCAACAAACATCACTTCAGTGCTTTTGCTTAAAGCTCCTAAAGACTATATCAGTCAACAGTTAAAATAAACATGCTATTAGTTGGGATGAGAAATGACAGTATAGATGCAATCTCCTCATTAGATTATAATTACCAAAGACAAGTCACTTACTTGACAGCTACATGACCCAATAGACACTATGGTGTCTATTATATTACTACTTGGACATTTCAGTTCTTAGCTTTGCCGTGTTTATACCTAGGCCTCTATGGCGAAGGATTTTGTATGGCAGCAAGGGTATGGGAAAACCTGTTCCTAAGGTATAAGAATATGTTGTTAATTACTCACATCACCTGTTCTGGAAGACTCAACCTGACATTGCTAACTAGAGCCCTCCCTAAGACGGTTCCCACCCTCCTTTTCAGTAACGTCATATTAGTTCCTTTAATGTACTCTACATTATAGTAAAACAGTCCTGCTGGATTGTTGCCCATACAAAATATTTTATCTGCCACTTCCATTAAGTTATATAAGCTGCCTCCTATCCCTGGAAGACTACCCAATTATTTCTACTCAGGAAACCTGCAGTTTCCTTTAAAGCATAATTCACCTCCCACATATGACTTCCATGATACTATAGTTATTAGCACTCTTTTCCCCTTTAAATTGATTCATATTTACTACAAGAATGGAGTACACAATGATAATACTAATAGCTAGCATTTACATAGGATTTTAAGGTTTGTGAAGTGCTTTTTGGAATATTATTTCATTTTATCCTCATAATAACCCTGGTAGGTAGGTGTTATTATTATTTCCATTTTACAGATAGAAATTGAAGCAGATAGAGGTTAAGTGATTTGGCTAGCATCACACAGCTAGGAAGTGTCTGGGGCTGGATATGAACTTGGGTCTTCCTGAATCCAGGTCCAACAATCCAGCCATCACCAAACTGTCTCTGGTAACAGTGATTATTATTGTGAGAAAAAGTAAATAAATATGAATGGATAAAGAATCTTGATGGGGATATAGAGCAAGTGACTGAAATTGTGATAATATTTGAGGGAACTGGATCTGTGAACAGAGTAGATGCTTAATGATTGAGGAGCAGCTAGATAAATGGTGGTACATAATGGAATATTACTGTGATGTGATTGTTACTGTGAATGTTGCTATAAGAAACAATGAACATGAAAGATTCAACAATGCATGGGGAAACTTATATGAACTGATATAAAGGAAAGTAAACAGAACCAAGCAAACAATATGAATAATGACTACAAAAATGAAAATGGAAAGAACAGCAATAGCACAAAAACTGAAACTAAATGACATGCAATTATAATGACCAATCTAGGCCCTAAAAGAGAGATGAGAACATGTATATGCCCCTTCCTTCTTTTCAGGGAGGGCTATGGCCATTGCATCTATAGTAACATTTCATAAAGATGTTAGTTTTGCTGAACTGCATTTTCTGTCTTTTTAATCCTTTGTTACAAGGGATTGCTTGCTGGGTAAGAAAGGAGAGACACCATATCCTGAAATTAATATAATATAAAACAAAAGGTATCATTAAAAAAGTGACTTTTTTTAAAAGTAAAGAGTTGATATTTACTTTTATTTATTCCTTTGCTCTTGAGCTGAAAAATACATTAGCTATGCTGTCATGTAACACAGATAAAACAATATATAAATGATGAATTTGAAGGAATTTCTTTTTCTCCGTCCATATATTTCCACTTGACAATATAGTTTATACTATATCATTATGGCACATTAAGGCACATGCTCTGTGCCTTAATCCATACTTTTAGAACATCAGGCTCTGAAGGCTAAGGACCATCTGCTTCAGTTATTCCAAATAGGATTTCTCTCAGTCCCCTTATGATACTTAATGTTATTGGATAATGATGCTGATGGTGATGATTAGCTGACCAGGGAGCTCAAATGCATGATTTATGTAGAAGTATAAAAATTTCGGTTCCCTGAGCAGGGAACTCAGATTCATATTAAGCAATAACATAAGTTTTCTTTGTTAATATAACCATCTATAAATACCAAAGTCATAGAACTAATCTACTCTTTTAACACAATAAACTCTTTCCCCCACCAACAAATTTGCCTTGACAGTATATAGAGTATACCTGTAAGGAAATGAGTCCTCTCTTGTGTGACTTCCAGAACCAGGCTCATATTTTATAGAATAGTTTTGTTCTCATTGTCTCCATTATCTGACTTTAAGGCCCTTGAGAGCAAAATCCATATGTATGTACATTTATTGTAGCTTAAGACAATGTCAACTCAAATCCATCTATCAACAAAGAAATATTTAAAATTCATAATTTGACCTACAGAATTTTTAATTTCCCCCAAATCCCATACAAAATATTTTATCTGCCACTTCCATTAAGTTATATAAGCTGCCCCCTATCCCTGGAAGACTACCCAATTATTTCTACTCAGGAAACCTGTAGTTTCCTTTAAAGCATAATTCACCTCCCACATATGACTTCCATGATACTATAGTTATTAGCCCTCTTTCCCTCTTTAAATTGACTTATTTTAAAACCAATCAATAATTTCTTCAACACCATCCACGTAAAAGACACTAATAGTCAATTAGATAGCAAATATTTATTAAACACTCACTATGTGTCAAGTACTGTACTAAGTAGTGAAGTTACAAAGAAAGGTAAGACAGTCCCTGCATTCAAAAGTTTATTTTGTAATGGTGGAGAGAACATACAATAAATAGGTACATACAAAATAAATGTAGAGTAGATGAAAGACAATCTTAGAGTGGAAGGCCCTAGACAATGAAGGAACCATGGAACATCTCCTACAGAAGGCAATAGTTTAGTGGAATCTCAAAAGAAGCCAGGGATTTTAAGAAGATAGGAGTATTCCAGGTATGGGAGATAGCTGGTACAAAAGTCAAGGTGGGAGATAGAATATCATGTGTGAGAAATAGCATGGATGGTAAGGACTAGAGAAAGATTTAAAAGAAGACTTTCATACAGTCCTTGCCTTCAAGTTGCTTATAACATGGCAGTAAAAAAAGACTAATGCATATGAAGTTATAGTAAGCAATACAAAATCGTATACAATTAAGTGGCAAATTGTGTGTCACAGATTCAAGTTAAAATCAAATAAATCAAAATTTATGATCTCACTCTGATAAGACATTGTCCCCGATTTCTCAGAGCTTATTATAGTCTTGTAGGGTGATAAGACGCAAACATGGATAACTTTAATACCTGTATAAACCATGTGAACAGAACATTATAGAAGTAAAAATAGTACAATAAAGAAATCATCACTCATTAGAGAGATTAGGGAATTTTTTATGTAGAAAGTGGTATTTGAGTTAGACTTTAAAGAAAGGATGGCGATTGAACAGTTGAAAGGTAGGATGAGGGAGTATTGCAGACATAGGAAATACATTTAGCAAAGGTACAGAGGTTAGAGGGAATTTGCATGTTCAGGGAACAGAGAACAGTCCAGTTTGGATGGAGATAAGTAATGTGAACTAAAGTTGTACAGGTCAATGGCATTAAAATCTAGAGGGTCTTGCATACCAGGAGAAGAAATTTGAACCTCAATAGAGAGCTCTGCAGATTTTTGATCCAATAGTGGTGTGAACAAATCTATGTGTAAGAAAATTTATTCTAGCAAGAGGGAAAATTAGACAGATGAAAGAGTAGAGGAGGAAAGCTCTGTTAAGAAGTTACCACAATTGTCTGGGTAAATTATAACTAGAGCCTGACTTAGGGTGATAAGGGTATAACTATAAGGGAGAGGATGGAGATGAAAAAATATAGCAAAGTTAGAATCAGTAGAGTTTGGTAACTGATTAGATATTAAAGAAAAGGATGGAGGTAGAGTCAAAGATAATCTCAAGACTATCAACTTGGAAATGTAGAGAGGGAGTATATTATAGTGCATAGTTCTCCCGACTTGGAATGAATACACCACGGGTTCAAATGCTGCTTAGGGTATATGACCCTGGTCAAGTCACTTAATCTCTCTGTGCTTCAGTTTCCTTTTCTGTATAGAAAAGAGAGGGTTGGACTCAACCCCCTTTAAGTCTTCTCCTAGCTCCAAATCTGTGTTACCATGAATGGTGGTGTGACAAACAGAAGGAGTGAGGTGAGAAAGTATTACATATATAAAGAAAAAGTTCAAAAACTTGGTCTTGTACATGTTCATTTTGAGGCACAAGTGGGATGTTCATATGGAAATCTTCTGATGGTGACTGGAGATGCATGTCTTTATCTCAGAAAAGAAATTGGGAGTAAGATGGGCATACAAATTTAGGAGTCGTTTGCACAAAGGTGACAAGTGGAAATGGAATGGAATGAGGTCGTCGAGGGAAGGGATAAAAAGAAGGCCCAAAGGTTACTCTTGGTGAATTCCCACATGTACAGGTAGGAAGAGGATGAGGAAGCAGCCAAAGCAAGAGTAGAGGAATAGGTGACAGAGGTAGCAGAAACAAAAGAGAATGAAGTCAAAGAAGAGAGTATCCATTTGAAGGGAATGGTTAACTGAGGTTCAGAACAGCAGAGAGATAAAAAAGAATGGGAATTGAATATAGTTCGTAGACTTTAATGATTAGGAGATCTTTGAAACATACAGTCTCAAAGTTACTACAATATCATAATACAAAAGAATTACAAAGGGAAATCAAAATTTTGAGATAATACTATAATCAATGAGTAGAAAATAAACTCAGGAGGAGAAAGTTACTCATAACAAACTTGATGTTGGCAGTGGTGACTACTTTTCCTTTACTCCTTTTTTTTAAAAAAAGTATTGGATAGTACAACACATCCAAATTTAAAAAAAAAGACAAAAAATTTTCATGCTTTTTTTAAGGAATAAAACAAACTTCTTGTCCCTATAGTAATCATATCTCATGTTTTTATGACATTGTGCATCTATTATTTTGTTAGAATTTTGAAAACTGCCTTGTGAGATAGGGCCTACAGATCGGAGGAGGTAAAGGATTGGAAGGGTTAAGAGATCACAGTTAACAAATGGCACAGCTATGATTCCAGTCCTGATCTTCAACTTTCAAAGTCAGTCTATTTGCCACCATGCCACATCATGTCCATAGCATTTTCAGAACTGTTGATAAATAGAGAAAGTTCAACTAGTTCTAGATCATGGTAAGATCATTGGGACAGAGAGAAGAAGCTCCATTGTTAATTTCTTGTTTTAACTAACTAGTGTTATGAATTACGCCTTAAATTCAGTTGTTTCTAACTACTAAAGAAATTCATGGTCTGTTGATGACCTCTAAATTTCAGTACTCTTGAGCAAAAATCCAGTCTTGATTATGGCTCTGCTTGAAAGATTCCATGTCCAAACAATGTAAGAAAGTTCTTAGAACATTCTGCCATTGCTTGTGTTTCCATCTACTCAAATCTTTAAAGCCATTTTCTTTTTGTCCTCCAAAGCAACAAACGATCAGAAGTTGTGAGGAAAAGGAAGATGGGGAAGAGCCAAGTCCTTATCAAAGAGTATCAAATTTTCTTACCCTGTGCTCTATCTTTAATTACTTTATATTTTTAGAAGACAGAATTGTGACTTGAGATGTTGTGTGGAAGTGAAAGCTAAATTTTGCTATCTGAAAATTTGGGGCTCTGATTAAGGGGGGAGACTTGAAAGATGGCTAACTTTTGATAGCTGAGCTTAAGAATACTCCCACTTTGTGCTAACACGATTGCAGCAAATTTTATTTCTGGCATTCTGCTCTGCACACATTGCTGTTAATTAAGAAATCTAGGCACCAAATGGTGCTCTTTTGAAATTATGATGCGTAATAATTTTAGTCTTCTCTTTGTCTTACATGCAAAAATGTCTACTCATTTCCATATGTACGGGGAGAAAAGGACACCAAATGGGAGAGGATAGCCAGTTTTTATCCCTCAGTGTTCATTAAGTAGATTTTCAAGTTATAAGAAGACATTTTTTTAAAGCTCTTAGTCATTGAGTCTAACCAGAGGAGGAAACTGACACCCAGAGAAAAGTTACTTTCCTAAGGGCACATGATGAATAAGTGGCAGAGAAAGGATTTGAACTGAGATCTCTGAAATCCAGATCTAATGTTCTTTCTACTACATCAAGCTATCTCAATGAAAGAAAAAAAGAAATGATCCAGTTTAGAAGGCAGGCACATTCATTGTCATCTTTATTTAGATTATAGAGAGCAGTGAGGAATGGCAAATTGGCTGAGAACAACACCGAGGATTTGAAGTGAACATTATACCTGCCGTGTTTTTGCCTTCTTCTACCTTTATCCTTTGATTTATTTTGGTCTTTACATTCACTTTGCTCACGTCATGAAACAGAGTAAGTTCATCCCACGATGATGAAGGATCACATAGTCCTGACAAAAGCTGGCATTCAAATACAGGGGACACTAGTACCAGTGGAATAGAACATAAGCTGCCTACATAAGGAATATTTTCCTTTTTGTCTTTTTTATTCCCATTGCTTACCACAGAACTTTGAATGTTATGTAGTAGATACTTCAATGCTTTTTGACTGAATGATGGGAAATTGTGCCTATTTTCTTTTTGAACAATACATAACTAATTACTTCCTTTTCATTATCAAAAGTAGAAAGGCAAATTTATCAGCAAATTTAATCTGAATTTATATTGGAAAGAAACTTTGCTATAATGAAAATATAGCATGATTCTTTATGTTATGATTAGAAAATGAGACCTTATCTGTTTTAACTGTAGTTAAATAGATGCTTCCCTCCCACCACTACTTTTTTTTTTCTTATCTAGAATTTCAAGTTTGGAGAACTGAATGACAGAGATTTGGAGGAGGTTATGTACATCAATGTTGTAAAATTCAAATAAAAGTGAGGTGGGGGCACTAGACGGTACTTAAGGATCCCCAGTATGCTCATCTTGACTTAGAAAACCATAGGTCAACCTTTTCTACATTTAATTGCATTTTTATTTATTTTGTTAAATATTTCTCAATTACATTTTAATTTGCTTCCAATGTACGCAGGAATGTTTTGGGCTGACAGTGGGTTTTGTGTGTGTGTGTGTCTGACACCTTTGATGTAGATTGCAAAAACTCACAGCTTCACATTGATAAAAAGCGTTAGCTCTATGAGACATGAAACACTAGGCAATATTATAGAGGATTGGGCAATGCTTTCCATGTTATGACCATCAATGAACAGCTAGAAAATATCAACATCTCTCTCTCAAGATCTGTGCTTATTCAAAATTAATTATATCTGTCCTTTGCAGTGGGGATTTTATCTTATTATCCATGAATTTGTCTTTCTAATAGCTTGATCATGTATTAGTTTCAATAATACTTGTTTCCTTTGTAAGTCAAGGTGTTTTATTTCATGCATTTTAAACTTTTTTTTTTCCTAATAAGGGGGAATAGGCTTCACCAGATTACTGAAAGGGTCCATGACACAAAAAAAGGTTAAGAATCCCTGCTTTTTAGATGAGCTGCTATGTATCTTCCCTGTGCTTGGTCCTTGAAAGGTTCTAAACCTTATTTTTTTTTTTTAGGCAATTGGGGTTAAATGACTTGCCCAGGGTCACACAGCTAGTAAGTATCAAGTGTTTGATCTAAGACCAGATTTGAACTCAGGTCCTCCTGACTTCAGAGCCGGTGCTCTATCCACTGCACCACCTAGCTGCCTCTTCTAAATCTTATTCTTTATTGTACCTCTAGATAATGGTTTCCAGGTTACAACTTTTAACTAACTCAACTAAATTCATTATCCCATCATATCTGCACATTACCCCTATAAGACAAATAAGAGAGGCTGCTGTTTAGGATGAAGCAAAAAGTAATTTTAATAATAACTTTTATATAATTTATATAATTTTAATAATAATTTTAATAAACATATTTTTGGAATTAGAAAATTAGAAAATTTGTGTCACCTCTGAGTATTTATTTGGCAATAAGTTAGACTGTGATAGAGGCAGTACGATATTGTGCATAGAATGACGGACGTGGCATCAGGAATACGTAGGTTCAACTTATGCCTCTGGGACTGTAGAAAATCATTTGGTCTCTTTTGGGCTTATGTAAGTGGGTCATGTACTAGGTACATAGTCCTGACAAAAGCTAGCATCCAAATACAGGGGACATGAGTACCAGTGAAACAGAACATAAGCTGCCTAACATAAGGAATATTTTCCCTTTTGTATTTTTTATTCTCATTGCCTACCACGGAACTTTGAATGTTATGTAGTAGACATAGGTACATGATGCAAAATGATTCCTTCAATTCTGACAGGAGCTCAAACTTTACAATCCTAAGTCATAGAAGGCTTGTCATCTGTGTTGGTAGAAGGAGTTCCTTGGACTCCGTATTCTAAATGCACAGGTACTATGAGGATTCCGAGTCTCTGCTGGATAATAACACACAGTGGAATGTATCCAAATGTCTTTTCTTGGTGCCACTCCTCATAATTAGAAATTTGATTCAAACATTTGTTGAGCACCTACTCTGGGCAAGGCATGATGTTAGGTGCTGGGGATACAAAGACAAAAGCAATAAAGAAGAGATATTTTGTTGTGGTTGATTCCATCATCCCCCACCCTTCAGATTTATTAGTATTCTTTTGAATGGTTGCTATATAATGCTTGAGAAATGCAATGCTCTCTGGAAATTCCTATTGTCACCATTTTTATTGAAAAGTATCAATGGTGATAGAAACAGTGACCAATTTTACAATGCCAATTTCCTCCATTTTTGATGATAGAAAGAATATCACATGCATGGCAATCATATTCGCCCAAAATGTTAAATTTTTAATTGTCCATACTTCTGTATCTACAAAAAACTTAGTTATTTAATACCCAGGGTTTGTTTTTAAATATGATAATGTGGATAAAGAGCTAGCCTAGGAGCAAAGAAACCATGGGTTCAAGTCTCACCCCTGACATACACTGCCTGAATGACCTTTGGGAAGTCAATGAACCTCTGACTGTTTCAGGCAACTCTTTAAGACTAAATCGCAGAGAAGCTTCTAAACTGAATTAATTGGCAAAAAAAAAAGTTTGCTTCTCATAAAGTTCTCTACATCGGTGAAATCACAGTCTCTACTACCTCATATCTTATAGTTACATTAGCTATGGCAAATATATTACAGAGTTATAGGAATTATGAATTCTATTATTGTTTAATTTCATTATCATGTATATACATATATGTATATATTTTGGGTGGTGGTAGGTTCAGTCATTTCTTCTCTCCTTTCTGGCATTTTCCAGGAACATTATTTAGCAATAATGCTGCATGCCACTCTGAAAGGGACTATTAGCAGAGACTGGAATAAAAATGCTAGCCTTAAAGGCTAACTGTACATCTCTGTGTCTCTGCACAAACAATTTTCTTTCCAATCAGTTCATGAGCAACTTCTGGGTTAAATTATCTTTTTAACCAGGGAAAGCAGTATACTTTTTCTAATGGTTTCCAAGACAACTTCTCAGAAGGACACACAAAAAGAAAATACTTCCTTGTTCCTAGCAATTAACTGCTTGAGTCTCCAGGCCATGATCAGTTCTGTAGCCTTGGCAAACTTTAATTTATCCCTATCAGCAATCTCACATGGAGAGCCATCCACATGCTATTCTTAGGTCTCTCAAGAAATAGGAAGTCTTTTTTCAAATTAAAGGGGCTTTTTGATGGTTGAGCTTCATATTCTATAAACAATTGGATGTGCAGTCCTAATTCACTGGGTAATTGCCAGTGCTCCATTTTAGTTTGCTTGTCTACAAGTTGACTCCATCTTGGTTTCTCAGCTAGGAGAGAACCAAATGTCCTAGTAAATCACAGAACAATGTGTATCTCTTAGGCATTTTTGTACCATAGGGAGTTGCTATTATTGTTGTTTTTATTGTAATATAATTCAGATGTTTGTCTAGATGGTACTTTAAAGTATGGAAACATTTTTTTAAAATTTAAATAATCTCATGCAAAGCTTATAACAACCCTGGGAGATAGTTGTTACAGCTATTATTTGCAGATAGAGAAACTGAGATCAGAGAGGTTATTTGAATTTGCCCACACAGTCACACAGCTACGGAAGCATCACAAATGTCACTTTTAGTTTTCCATAAAGAAAACGTCCAGCGTTAGGTAGGATATATAAGAGGCAGCCTGTGTTACTTGTTTGTCTCTGGGATGGGAATTAAATTAACAGTTTCATTTCCAATCCTTGGGTTTCTTTGGCTCAATATTTCAACTCTGAGACATTTGTTTACACGTGCAGAAATTTTTAAAGTTTGTCTTTGGAGGCCAGTGTGATATCTAACACATAGAGAGGTATAAAGTGTTTAGAGGGGTTTATGTACACTACCTCATTGAAGACCAGCGGAGCCGCTAGGACATAGGTATTATGAGCCCTGTTTTACAGATGAGGAAACCCAGTGTCAGAGACACTTAGATTTGAACAGAACTTCCTGACTGTAAGTCCAGTTCTCTATACGTTATGGCACATACTGTCAGTAGATAATCAAATATAAATGTGCCATTTCTCAAAGAGCTGTGGTTAGGCATTCTTGAGCTTACAAAAGGACTGAATTCTCTCTAGTGTCATTATGTAGCATTTTCCAAATGCTGTATGTGGAGTCAAAGGACCAGGAGTTCAATCTGGCTCTCTTAATTGGCATCTATGAGGTTGAGCAAATCCCTTAACTCATTTTAGCCTTAGTTTGCTAATTTGTAAAATCAAGGGAGAGGATTATATTATATCTGAGGTCTATTCCCAGTATACACTCCTAAGATCTTCCTCTAGAAGTCAATAGTGTACTTACATGCCCTACTAGTTGGTTTCTAAGAAATAGATTTGCTACCACCTAATGACACAAGTTAGTAGCAATAGGATATGCTTATAATGAAAACTGAATTAAGTGACATGACTCTTCATTACTCTCAGCATTTCTGATTTATACCTCCTTCTGTCAGGTTCCACTGGCCTGTGCTCTTCTCTCTGTTCTAAAGCTTAGAGCACTATGGGAGAATGAGTTATTCCTATTGTTGCCCTTTTTGCCTCTTGCAGAATTTTTTTGAGGTTCAAGTAAATATTTTGTAACTATAAATTGTCATATAAACATAACTAATATTCAAAAACATGTGTAATGAAATATATATAATATGATTATGAAATAAGTATATATATATATACACAAAAGGAAATCAATAATTGAGGTTAATCTTCATTTTCAAGAGACACTATTTGCCTATAATGTTACCTGAAAGAAGATTGGGGTAAATACCAGCTCTACCAGTTAATGCATGGGGGATGCTGGCCATTTAATTTCTATGTGCCTCAGTTTCCTCATCTTTAAAATGAGAGTATTGGACTTAGATGAGTAAGTTTCCTACCAACTCTGTATCTATAATTTATGTGACCTATTGTTTGGGTCCAGCCCTATTAATGATCCTTGGCAATACTGTAATTATCATCTGCAATTGATTGACTAAAGAGCTGTTTGGATTGAGGGATCCATGATGATAGAATCTTATATAACCACATGGCTTCAGCCAGAATAATAGGTCCCAAGAAATCATATCGGCTAGATGGGGAGAGTGGGGAACATTCTGTTTTTAATAAGGTAGGCCATTCCTTGATCAAAACTGATGTCTCTTATAATATGGATGAGAATACATCCAATGAATTTTAGAACTGGCCAGCAGACCTTTGAAAGGGGATAGAGGGTGGGAAAGGCATAAGCATTTCTGTAGTGCCCATGTGCCATGCACTGTGCTAGATGTCTTTTTTTAAATAAATATAAGTCACTGAAGACTAACAATTGTGTGAGTTAGGTAGGTGCTGTTATTATACCCATTGTACAGTTGAGAAAACAGGCTGAGAGGGAGGCTAAGTGACTCATTCAGGGTCATACAGCTACTAAATGCCTGAGTCAGATTTGAACTCAGGTTTTCCTAATTTTAGACTCTGCTCTCTATCTACTGTACCACCTGGCTGCTTCTTCTAAACAGCAGAAGGTATGACATCCATTCTAACTTTCAGATTGCAGAGTTAAGTGAGCTTAGATCTTATCAAGGGGAAAAATAACTACCTATGACCAAACCAGAAGGAGTAAGTGGAGTTTCAAAACAATTCTTTTGAAGAACTTTCTTCTTTGAATTTCTTTCACTCCTGTGGGCAGGGCAGTAGTGCTATTCTTCTCCCTTCATCGTTCCTTTTCATAGTATCATAAACTTAGAGCTGGAATAAGCCTTAGAGTCTAAATCCAAGCCATATTGCAGATAAGGAAACTGAGACATAGAGAGGTTAAAGGACTTAACCAATATCACAGAACTAGGAAGTATTTGGAAGGATATTTGAACTCAAGTCTCCCTGACTCCAAACGGAGTGTCCTGTCCTCTAGGTTATACTAGGCCTTTTCCTTCTTTGTAAGATTGGATACAGGGGTAGGAAGCCCTAGTGTCCCTAGAATATGTATCACTTGACAGTGAATTTCCACCTTGTTCCTAGGGATGTTTGTGAGTCTCATATCTTTAGAATAATTGCTGAAGTTTTATTCTCAAAGCATAATGGCTTTGTATATTTCTTATTAAGCCAGAAATTTCCCTGATAGTCCTCATGCTTGACATTTCTTATTAAATACCCCTCTCTCTTATAAAACTTTATGTTCTATGATTGGGATTAAGCCCACTATACATTCTATTGTCAGTGACTGAAAATGTCTCAGGAAAAAGGAGAACTGGGCCTTAACAAACTTTGGGAAATAATTGGCAAAGTATGCAGGCCAAGTGTTTATTAAAGATCTCTTCTGTTCTGGTCTCATTAACCATTCTCAGGGGAGAGAAGTCCGTAGTCTCTCTAACACTGCCCTCATTATGCTGCCTGAAAATGTACTAATGATATTTTCTTCAATATAGAATTGGCTCTGTTTATGTTCATCTTTCTGAAATAAGTACTTTGAAGATATGCTTCACTCTACCTTATTGAGGTATATGTTTTATAATCTCCAGTATTAGGCACTGCTGCACCTTACTTATATTTGAGATCAAATGGGTGGAGTGAGAGAACTGGGTCTGGTTAGTGGAAATTGGTACAAGATGGAAAGGTAGTGGGAGCAGAAAATAGAATGACTGACATTTATAGAGTGCTTTAAAATTTAAGGAGCACTTTGTATATATCTTTTTATTTGAGGCTCATAACAATCCTGTGAGGTTGATACTATTTCAGATATGAGGAAACTGAGGCTCTTAGAGGTGAAGAGATTTGCCTATGGTCACAGGGCCTGGAAGCATCACCACCAGAATCCAAGGGGATGCTGTAGTTGAGGTGTTTTGATGTGCCTAGCAGATGATGCCTCCTATCTTATATTCAGGGGGGATTGCTGTTTCAGCTAAGTTGGCTTGCCTGCTCTACTGCTAATTCTTTTCCAGTATTTAATTTTATACTTTTTTGAGAGTCATTTTGGATGAAGAAACTGAAGCTGAGAGAATCTGTGACTTGGGGCCAGTTCACACAAACAGAGTTCTTTAAAAGTTCAAAGAAACATAACTAGAACTCATGTCTTCAGTCTCAGGCCAGTGTTCTTTTCATTAGAATGAGCCCTTTCCAGTAAGTTCTTGGATGCCTTGAACTATCTTTCCAATGGAAATCCTTTATAATCCTAAGGGACAAAACAGACACTCGGTGCACAAACTATTGAGTGAAATATTTTTCAGGCGAGTCATTTTCACATGTCCAAATCCATGTAATGCCATCTATTTTATTATGGGCCTTTTATATATAGCTTTTTGATATTTCAAATGTTCCAAATTCTCCATAATGATTGCCTCTTGCTTTAACATGCATTGTGTGATATAGTATTCATATATGTCTATGATATGTCATTGATATATATCATCCATATATACATATATGGAGTATGTGTTATGCTTGTGGGAAGACGTCATCAGAAAACCGAAAAAAGGATACATGTTAGATTTTGGGGGTCATATTGCTGTTACAACTATCTGATTGGGCACTAAAAGTAACAAGAGTAATCAAAGCACTAATCCATGAAAACAAGTAGTCCAGAGTACTTTCTGGAAATGTGATTGCATCTTTTTTCTTTCTTTTTTTTAATTTAATAATCAGCAATTTTGCAGAAAGGATCAAGGTTAAAATTGATGAGATAATTTCGGGAGAATTAGATCCCTTTAGGAAGTAAAAATTTATTAAAGTATTATTGCAGAGTCAATTATTTTTAAAAAATATTTTTAGTTAAAGTTTTGAGTTGCAAATTCAATCTGTGTCTCCCTTTCTCCCCTCACCCCTCCCTGAGATGGTAAGCAATCAGATATAGGTTATATATGTATAATTATGGAAATCATTTCTGTATTAGTCATTTTGTACAAGAAGACTTGAAAAAAAGGGGAAAAAAGAAAGACAGTGAAAAATAGCATGATTCCAAACAATATCAGTTCTTTCTCTGGAAACAGATAGTATACTTCATCATTAGTCCTTTACCATTGTCTTGGATCATTGTATGGCTGAGAGCATCTCATTCGTAGTTCTTCATTGAACAGTATTGCTGTTACTGTGTACAATGGTCGCCTGGTTCTGTTTACTTCACTATGCATCTGTTCATGCCAGTTTAGGTTTTTATGAAATTATTTTGCTGGTCATTTCTTATAGCACAATAATATTCCATTACAATCATATACTACAGCTTGTTTAGTCATTCCCCAATTGATGGACATTCCTTTTAATTTCCAAATTCTTAGCTACCACAAAAGAGCTGCTATTAATTTTTTTATACAAACAAGTCCTCCCCCCCCCCTTTTTTGGATGTCTTTGGCACATAGAGCTAGCAGTGGTATTGCTGGATCAGAGGATACTCACAGTTTTATAGCCTTTTGGGCATAGTTCCAAATTGCTCTGCAGAATAGTTGAATCAGCTCACAACTCCACTTTTTTCCCACTACCCTCAACATCTAACATTTCCTTTGTCATATTAGCCCAATCTGATAGGCTAAGAGTTGTTTTAATTTGGATTTCTGTAATCAATAGTGATTTAGGAGAAGACTTCTGGAAGTCAACATGGCAGTAAGCAGTAAACTGCAGCAACTCTCCCATATTCACCTCCAAACAACCATAAAATAGACCCCCAAAACAAATCCTGGAACAGTAGAACCAGGAAAAAGATGGTGTGAAACAATCTTTTAGTCCAAGGAACTTGGAGTATAAGCAAGAAAGGTCTGTCTCATTCAGGTGAAAGGGGAGCACAGCCCAGATCAGGAAGCCTCCCAGCAAGCCAGCCACAAATTCCACCTCAGTAAGCCAGTGGGAGACCCTGAGCCCCAGCGTGGTGGAGCAGGCAAGCAATAGCACAAAGACTCCCCCCCTCCTCCCATGGATCTTAGCATAGCCAGGGGAACTGGCAGACCCCAGCTCTGAGAATAACCATGTGCTTTAGTGCAACCCCAGGCAAACAGGAATCCTCCAGTGACCAGACCTACAATGCTTTAGTGCAGCCTTTGTGAAATGCAGAAACCCCTGCCAAGCTATAGCACATGTCAAAAACCACCAATAGGACCCCAGCTCAGACCCCTATGGCTTCCAGCAGCACCAGACACCACCATTTCACCCCCACAGCACAGCATCAGACATGAGGCTCCCCATGGGCTTACGGGCAACATCAGTGCAGGACTAGGTAACCAGCCTGGGCCTGCAGCCCATTAGCACAAGAAACCAGAGAAGTGTCCCGTCTACCCTGGGAGCAGAGCTCAAATTTGGAAGAAAGGAAAAGTCCCCCCCCCCAAAAAAAAAAAAGATGAGCGGAAAACAAGAAAAAAAGAATCTGATCATAGAAAGTTATTATGGTGACATGGAAGACCAAGACACGAACTGAGAAGAAGACAACAATGTCAAAACACCTATGGGCAAAACCCCAGAGAATAGTGGGAAGTGGTCTCAAGATCTCATGGAACAGCTTAAATAGGAGTTTAAAAATCATGTAAGAGAGAAAGAAGAAAAACTGGGAAAAGAAATGAGAGTGATGCAAGAGAATGATGAAAAAAAAGCAAATGGCCTGGAAAACTTCTTAAAAAGTAGAACTGTCCAAATTGAAAAGGGGATACAAAAATCCACTGAAGGAGCATAAAGAGCGTAATTGGCTAAATGGAAAAGAAAGTACAAAAGCTTATTGAGGAAAACAATACCTTAAAAGTTAGAATTGAGCAAATGGAAGATAATAACTTTATGAGACATCATGAATCAAACCAATTCAAAAGAATGAAAAAGGAAGAAAACCTAAAATTTCTCATGGAAAAACAATTGACCTGGAAAATAGAACCTGGAGAGACAATATCAGAACCATTGGACTACCTGATAGTCATAATCAAAAGGGACAGCATCTTTCAAGAAATTAGCAGGGAAAGCTGCCCTGATATCTTAGAATCAGAGGGCAAATTAGGTATTGAAAGAATCCACAAATCCCTCGGGAAAGGGATCCAAAAATAAAATCCCCAAAGAACATTATAGCCAAATTTCAGAACTAAGAGATCAAAGAAAAAATTCTGCAAGTTGCTCAAAAGAAACAATTCAAATATCAGCGAGTCACAATGATCTGGCAGCTGTAACAATCAAGGATTGGAGATCATGGGACACGATATTCTAGAGTGCAAAGGAGATAGGACTACAGCAAAGAATCACTTACCCAGCAAAGTTAAGCATAATACATCAAGGGAAAAATGATCATTCAATGAAATACAAGGATTTCAAGCCTTTGTAAGGGAAAGACCAGAGCTTAACCAAAAGTTTGACCTTCAATATCAAGACCCAAGAGAAGAATAAACAGGTAAAAAGGGAAAAGAAAGCATAAGGGAGTCAATAGAGTTAAACTGTTTACATCCTCACAAGGAAAGATAATACTTGTAACTCTTAAAAAGTTGTATCACTAACAATAAAGATAAAAGGAAAATACATAGACAAAAGATACAGGTATAAAGTGAATCTGAGGGAATGGCATAAAAAAAAATTAAGGGATTAGAAAGAGGAATCCAAAGGGTGGCAGAAGTATGGGAGAGACAGAATGGAGTAAATGATCTCACATGAAGAGACAAGAAAGGCTTATTACAGTGGAGGGGAAGATGGGAGTGTGGGCGATGAGCATCACTCGAACCTTACTCTCATCAATCTGGCTCAAAGAGGAAATAATATACACAATCAATTGAATATAGAAATCTATCTTACCTGACAGGGAAGTAAGGAGGGAGGATATTAAGTAAAGGTGGGGAGTCTGACATAAGGGAGGGCAGATCAGGGGAAGTGGTAGACAGAAGCAAAACACTGGTGAGGTGGGGGCAGGTGAAAAGAGACAGAGAATGAAAAGGAGGAAGAATAAGATGGAGGGAAACACATAAGTAGTAATCATAACTGTGAAAGTGAGTAGGATGGACTCTCCCTTAAAATGGAAGTGAATAGCAGAGTAGATCAATTACCAGAATCCTATAATGTGTTGCTTACAAGAAACACACTTGAAGCAGAGAGACATACACAAAGTAAAGGTAAGGCACTGGAGCAGAATCTATTATGTTTCAGCTGACATAAAAAAGAAGGGGTAGCAATCCCCATCTTAGACAAAGTAAAAACAAAAATAGACCTAATTAAAAGAGGTTAGGAAGGAAACCATAGCTTACTAAAATGTATCATAGACAATGAAGCAATCAAATCAGAAGAGTAAGAAATAGTCTCTCTGTCAAATCTATGGGGAGGGGAAGAATTCATGACCAAACAAGAGATATAGAGCATTTTGAAATATAGAATAGAATAATTTTGGTCATATTAAATTGAAAAGCTTTTGTATAAGCAAATCTAATGCGTGAAGAATAGAAGGAAAGCAGAAAGCAGGGAAACAATCTTTACAACAATTGTCTCTGGTAAAGGCCTCATTTCTAAAATACATAGAGAATTGAGTCAAATTTATGAGAATACAAACCATTCCCCAACTGATAAGTTGTCAGAGGATATGAACAGACAGTTGTCAGATAAAGAAATCAATGATATCTATAGGCATATGAAGTTCTCTAGATCGCTTTTGATTAGAGAATTGTAAGTTAAAACAACTCTGGGGTACCACCTCATACCAATCAGACTGGCCGACATGACAGAAAAGGAAAATAATAAATGTTGCAGAAAACTGGGACATTAATGCACTGTTGGTGGAGTTGTGAACTTGTCCAGCGATTCTGGAGAGCAATTTGGAACTATGGCCAAAGGACAACCAAACTGTGCATACCCTTTGATCTAGCAATACCACTCCTAGGTCTGTATCCCAAAGAGATCATAAAAAAGGAAAAGGGACCCACATGTACAAAATAGTTATAGCAGCTCTTTTTGTGGTAGAAAGGAATTGAAAATTGAGAGGATGCCCATCAATTAGGGAGTGGCTGAAAAAGCTGTGGTATATGAATGTAATGGAATACAATCGTGCTATAAGAAATGATGGACAGACAGATTTCAGAAAAAAAAAACCTGGAAAGATTTATGTGATCTGATGCAAAGTGAAATGAGCAGAACCAGGAAAACATTGTATACAGCATCAGCAACATAGTGATGGTCAGCTATGAATGACTCAGTTCTTCTCAGCAACACAATAATCCAAGACAAGTAAAAGGACTCATGAAGTAAAATGTATCCATATCCAGATAAAGAACTGATGGACTCAATGCAGATTGAAGCATATTTTTAACTTATTTTATTATTTCTCATGGTTTTATTTCCTTTTGATCTGTTTTATCCACAATTGTTACAAATATGGAAATATGATTTACATAATAGCACATGTATAAACTATATCATTTTATATATATATATATATATATATATACTATATATTTATATATATAAACTATATATTTTCAGCAGAGGGGAGGGAATGGAGGGAAGGAGAAAAATTTGAAGCTCACAATCTTGTAAATGAATGCTAAAAATTGTCTTGACATGTAATTGGGAAAAAATTAAAAAAATTAATAAAATATTGGTTAGTAGGAGATTTGATATAATAAGAAAATTGATGCCAAAATTTTTCTTGTGACCAATACTTGTGACCAAGTATTGATTTGTTTGGCTTGACTTTGTTTATTTGTTAGAAAGGTTTTGTTTTTCTATTTTTCATTTGGGAAATTATTTGGAGGTGAGGGGAAGGGGCTGGACAAAGACAGCAATTTTCTTTTTCTAAAAGAAAGAAAAGACAGTCACTGAAACTTTTAAAAGAAAAAGCATAAAAAAGAATAGAAGGAAATTGAGGAGACAAACATAAACAGGATAAGGTTGAAAGTAGTACATTGAATTTATTTACATTAAAATGTTTTTCTTTTCTTTTTTGTATAAAGAAATGCTCATTTTTTCATCAAGAGCATAGTTTAAAAAAACATGAAAGTATGTTTTAAAAAGAATTAATTTTGGAAGAATAAAAGAATTGACTTATCAAAGTGAAGACTCAATTGATTTTAAATAATCTAAATTTTTGGTGAACTAAGTTGATTTCATGGCATGGTTTCCTAAGCTTCATTTCTTAGCAAATGAAAAGAAATGGGGGAAGGAGATGGGAATGATAATCCAGGATTAGGTTTTTGCAAGGTGGGGGTATTAATATAGGACCAAGGGCTCAAAGGAATTGAGAGAATAGGGCAGTACAGAGTCGAACTGGTAGAGTAGGAACTGGGAAAGGGTAAAAGTATAGTTAGAGCAGGGGCTCTAGATAACCCTTAAAGGAATTTTTAGAGTCTAAGGATTGGATATAAGAATGGGAGTGCATTCCATACACTGGAGAAAGCCCGTGAAAAGATCTGTAGAGGAGAGATGGAATATTGCATATGAGAAACAGCAAGTCAGTCAATTTGTCTAGAACATATAGTGTATGAAAGATTTAGTATGTGACAGGGAGTGATTTGCAATAAATCTGGAAAGATAGGATGAAGCTAGGTTGCAAAGAGCTTTAAATAAATCACAGAGGTTGTTGTCTTTGCTCCTAAAGCTAGGGACCCCTTGGAGCTTCATGAGTATGAATCTGGTGTAGTCAGACCTGTGCTGTAGGAATATTTTGGCAGCTATATAGAGGATGGATTATAGAGAGGAGAGACTAGATGTTAGGAAGACCAGATAGGAGGCTAAAATTGCTCTAGTACTATGTAAATGTCAGTTAATATTATTTAGTCCAATCCCTTTATTTTATAAATGTTGAAACTGTGGTCAAGAAAAGTTAAATGAAATGTCTCTGGTCATACATCTACTAATCCAAAACCTAGTTTATTATTTTTTTTCAAGAGAATTTGGTGAAGGGTAGTATTTAAAATTGCCTGGTGTACATTAATTTCTAGAAATGTAGTAAGGATCTTATTGAACTGTCATTTCTGTTTTTTTCCCCACCTATTGTGATTGAGCATTAGCGATCAAACTTCTAGCATTATAAGTGTTACCACAAGTTAATTAATTATTGAACACAAACAATGCAGTAAGGGCTATCTATATTGTAGAACATAAAAGAGACATATATGAAATCTCATTCTAAATGGAACTTCTTTCTTAGTATACAATTTATCACCTAAAATGGGAAAAAACCCTTCATCAATTTAGCATTGCATGATGGGAAGAATAGAGAGCTGGAGGGAAAATGACTTGATTGAATTTTCTTTCCCCACTTAATTCAATTTTACTGAGCTAAACTGACTGACCATAGAAAAAAATGGAAGAAACAATTGAATTAGAAATTGGGTATTATAAACACATTTCCAAAACACTTATGCAGACTTATATAGAGAAGAAAGTGAATAAATAATATAGTCATTCAAATAGCCAAGTGAATTCCTCCCCCCTTCCTGTTCCTCTGGCATTACCAGGGTCATAATGCAAATGTTTTAAATTGCTCTAATTAGATGTCAATTATGCTGCAACTTCTTTTATATATTTTCAATTTCTACTTCATTTATTTTGTAAGGAATTTAATAGTTAGTGTTGATACTTAACTATAAACCATTTTAAAAAGAAGTAGAAATTATTAACTTCACATAGAGGCAGTCTAGGGTAGTGGATAGCACATTGGACTTGGAGTCAGGAAGACTTGTGGTTCAATCTTATCTCAGATATTTAATAGCTATGTGTTCCTGAGCAAATTATTAGCCTCTTTGGGCCTCAGTTTCCTCATCTGTTAAATGAGGAGGGTAGAAATGATTACTTGTAAAGCAGTGATCCCATATTTTATGAGATTAAAAAAAACCAGTTGTACTATCATCCCTTGTTCTTCCATTGAGCAGGAAGGAAACAAATATTGGTAAAGGCAAGCAAAAAAGCCAGGGTATTTGTACTCACTCTATTGGGGGGGGTGTGATTGGCTAAGAACTATTTCCTTTGTTCCTGACTTCCCCATTTTATGAAAATATACCATATGTGGCTATAGCATACCATGAAGGGTTGGGCTGCATAGGCCTTCAGTAGATCAAAATCCAAGGGCCAGTCCAAAGTGAAGATGGAGAGGAATTTGCACTGGAGAAAGTTTTGTGATTAATGAACTGGTTATTATAGCAACTTGTTCTTCAGGGAGGTAAATTTGTTGTTGTCAAGTTGGGTGACCCTACTAGCTTAGTCATAGTATCTAAGGTCAAAACCCTAACACCATGATTCAGTTACTCTTTGGGCATTTTCCGCTTGAGGCAGTAGAAGTCCTGAAGGTGGGGGCGGGGGATATCTGATAGGCAAAAGAGCTTAAAATGGGAGAATAGATTTTCCTAATTTATTAGATTGAAATAGAGGGATTTTTGATTTAAAAATGGGTGTCATTCTCTTTTCCTCCCCGCACCCTCATACTGCGTATGTAGTTGTGCCACTTATTGGTTTTATGAAATTGTACATACCATTCTCCTCGACAATCTTCTTTCCTTTATTGAACCCTTTCTTGTAAAAAAGAAACAGCTAAGCATCATAATTAATTGCCCAAGCAACTAAACCTGAAAACGTGCTATCTTCCACATCTCTGGCACCCTACCTATATTGCAAGGAGGGATGCCTGTGAAAGTTTCTGTTCTCTTGGACCAACATGGAATATTGCAATTAATTAGAGTTATACTTGCTTTTAGCGTGCTTCCCATTTTTATTATTTTAGACATTGCGTAGATTGTTTCATTGAGTCTGCATTTCTTCATAAAGGCCATCCCAAGTTTCTCTGAGTTTCTGATGTTAATCATCATGGCACAATAAAATTCCATTCTGTTAACATAGTAAACATTGTGTAGCCATTCTCCCAATCAGTCCCTACCCACTTAAATTCTAGTTTTTGCTACCACAGTGAGCACAATTAAAAATATTTTGTTGTATATGGGCAGGAATGTACTGATAAATTTTCTAACAACCTGAAAACAACATACACACAACACACTTCTAAGTTTAATGTGCATTTTAAACAATTTCTCTATCACTTTCCATTCCCCTAGAAAAAAGTCGTGATTTTATTTACTATAGGGGTGCAATCAGAGTTAAGTGACTTGCCCAGGGTCATGCAGCTAGTAAGTGTCAAGTATCCGAGGTCAGATTTGAACTCAGGTCCTCCTCACTGAAGGGCCAGTGCTCTATCCGTTGTGTTCTTCAGCATTGTACGTCAATTTCATGACAGCATGCTTGCACGGGTTCTGGATAATGGACAATGCTCTTGTGCTTTCCCAGTCACCAATGGAGTGAAACAAGGCATGCTCCCATGCTTTTTAGCATTATGTTTCTAACCGTGTTGTCAAATACTTTTAATGAGGATGAACGTAGCCTCAAGGTCAGCTACTGCACTGATAGTAAGTTCTTCAACTTGAAGAGGCTCCATGCCACGGCCAAAGTGAAGGTTTGCAGATGATTATATACTCAATGCAGGCTCTGAAACTGAGATGCAACAAAGTATGGAACCATCAGTTACAGCAAATGGAGAAGTTTTGAATGCTGTGGATAAGTTAATTTACCTTGGTAGAATACTTTCCAGAGATGTACACATTGACAATGAGGCTGATGCACACATTGCCAGAGGTAGCTCAGTGTTTAGGAGGCTCTGAAGGAAAGTGTGGGAGAGAAGAGGTATTAGACTGGCTACAAAACTGAAGGTCTACAGAGCTGTTGTGCTGGGACAGTATACCTGTGCCATGTCAAGAAATTGAATCACTTCCATTTGAATTCTGTTAGGAAGATTATGAAGATCACCTGGCAGGACAAGATACCAGACACTGAAATCCTTTCTCGAATTAAACTGCCAAGCATTCAAACTCTACTTCAGGGAGCGCATCTCTACTGGCTGGCTATGTTGTTCAAATGCAAAATGTATATTTGCCAAAAAGACTGTTTTATGAAGAACTCACACAGGGCAAGCATTCACACAGTGGTCAGAAGAAGTGATACAAGGACATTTTCAAGGTATCTCTTATGAACTTTGGAATTGATTGTGTGACATGGGAGACACTAGCACAGGATCACTCAGTGTGATGTGCCCACATCAGAGAACGTGTTGTGCTGTATGAGCAAAGCAGAATTGAAGTAGCTCAAAGGAAATTCAAGATGGGCAAATTTAGAGAATCCACACCAAATGTTCACCTAGACTGTTTGTTTGTTTTTTGGCTAGGCAATGGGGTCAAGTGACTTGCCCAGGGTCACACAGCTAGTAAGTGTTATATGTCTGAGGTCGAATTCGAACTCAGGTCCTCCTGAATCCAGGGCCAGTGCTCTAACCACTGTGCCACCTAGCTGCCCCATCACCTAGACTATTTGTGCCCAACCTGTGATAGAACATTGCAAGCTCATATCGGTCTGATCAGCCACAGTTGGACACACTGTAACTTGACTTTAGTATGGTGATATCAATTTGGTCCTCTTTGAGAATGAAGGATAACAAACAATCAACAAGGGTGCGAGGACTATGAATGGGGCATGGGATCCCCAGGATAAAGAAATAGGTTAGGGATGTGGGATCCCCAGTGGTGGAACTCCTTATATGTCTGTCAATGAAAATCCATAGCTTTCCACTTTATTCCTTGGAGGCTATGTAGACCATGGGGTCTACTACATGGTTGCTATAACCATACTCGTTGTCATACCAGAAAATAAGCTTGACAAAATGGCCACTGAGGGCAATGCCAGTGCCAGCATTAAAGGCAGAAGAGTGGATGTTGTTGTGAAAGTGGCAAGATACAACCTGACCAACTATGTAGCACAAGATAACCTTTGATGCTTGCTTCACCACTTTCCTTATATCATCATGGTTGGCAGGTTTCTTCAGGTGGCAAGTCAAATCCATAACAGTGGTACTGGGAGTAGGAATGCTGAAGGCCATGTCTGTAGGCTTCTCATTCAGCTCAGATATGATCGTGCCTACAGCCGTAGCAACACCACTGGAAGCAGGGATACTGTACTACCTATCACTGCACCACTTGAGGAGCCATGTGTTATGTTCTGGGTAGCAGTAATGCCGTGGACTGTGGCCACTAGTCCTTCCAACAATATTAAAGTTGTCATGAATGACCTTGGCTAGGGTGGGCCTCACGGTTGGTAGTGAAGGAAACATTGCTGATAATTTTAAAGCAATTGTTGTATGTCTCGCATCAGGAACATAGGGGCACCAGCAGAAGGGGCAGAAATCTTGATTTCCTTAGTTCCACCTTTCAAGTGAATCCTAGTCTTTTCCATGATGAAAAAGATACCAATGGTCTCTATACTCAGCCCTAGCATCTCCCCATTTAATATTGTTGGGATCATACTCCTAGATGATATTAAAATGGTTTTTCCATTGATTATCCACTTTCCATTCTGGACCTTATCAATACCAGTGGACTTGCCATGGGTGGAATTATATTAGAACATAGAAACTATGAAGTTGAGAGCAACAAAAGAGTCATAGATGGCTATAACATCCATTCTGCCTGAGGTAAATGCTGCCGTAGTCACCAGGCTCCCACTATGGTCAAATCTTTTGACTCCGACATTTACTATCTCTTTTCTGGGTTGCAGCTGCATCAAAGAATCCTGGCACCATGCTTGTGAGAAAGGATGAGAGCTGCCATCACTTTCATAAGTCTAGATATCAACAATACAATAAGTCAAAGTCTGATTTGTAGCATTTTCTGATTCCTGAGGTGTGAATGCTCATAATGAAGAATGTAACTATTGTCCAGCTGGTACCAGCTGGCTCCAGCATGCCCCTGTTATAGTACATTTCTTTCTTTCATTAACTTCATTGGGTCATATGCCCAAAGATTCAATTTGCTTTTCTTTTCTCCTCTTGGAATAATCCCCTTAATCTTTGAATGAAAATTATATTTCATCTCATTTATTATAAGTAGACATATCAGATTCCATTTATTTTCGAATGACAAGGTTGACTATTTCATTTTCCTTTTATGCTATTTGTTTATGAAATCCTCCTGAAAGTTTACTTTTCCCCTATACTTTATTAGATGGCAATGACTACTGCTTATGCTTTTCTGAATATTTCTAATGGATTTGAGGAATAAAATTAGCATAGGTTACTGTGCTTCTGATTATTTTTTTTACATTAGTAGCATGAATGATGTAACAAGGACCAAACAGAGAAATATAGCATTGGTTAATGTTATATTTTAGCCATGCCAAACTAAAGATAATCACAGAAATTTAGTTGAATTCAGTTGTGTTGGTTTCATATATTCTGCATTACATTTTCTAGTGGTTTGTCCACTCTGGTTTTATAGGACAAAAGTCATTTATCTTCCACATTTTCCCAGAGGAAATTATTCGCTAGCCTGATTTACATTATTTTCATTTGCATCGTTCTTACATTATTACTGGTAAGCAGGATATAAATTAGTGTCATTCACTCCTTCCTGGAAAGGTAACCTAATTCAATTTCTGTATATTGTAGATTGCAAACAACCAGCAAGAAAACCAAAATTAAAAACACCAATCATCCACTTTGGATGATATCTGTTGGAGCCTCTTATTAGCAGTTTTCTGGGGATCTGCAACTACAAGGGATACACATTTATTATTGGCTATAGTCTACCATCAGGGTTTAGGAGGAGGCTTTGGGAGAAAAAGCTAGGTACAGTACAAAGAACTCCATCCTTCCCTAAATCTTAATTTCCATTAAGTAACCAAGAGGATGTGAAAGTTCTACAAATTTAGCACCAGTTTTGCCTGTAGGAGGAACAACTAGGTAGGTACAGTCCAAGATGAATGTGTCAGTGATCTCTTTAAAATCTGGGTTCTTAAACAATAATCTAAGAAACCTGCCCTGGACCAATTCAAAATAAATTGTTTACTAGTAGAAATGGAGGGAAATAGAACAGTGTCATTATAACAGCAATTAGGATTTAGGAGCCTGCAGCTTTGCCATTAATTAGCTGTGTAACTTTGGGTAAATAACTTACTTCTCTCATCTCAGTGTGTTCATTGGTAAAATAAGGACTTGATGCTCTCTGTATATTTGCTGTTGAAACTTCCACCTGGAAAATGTCTCCTCGTAGATGGGTTACTGATCAGAGAATCAGAAGACCTGGGTAAAATAGTTCCAGTTCTGAGGTATGATAGCTTCATGCTGCTGTTTAGTTGTTTCAATTATGCCCTACTCTTCCTGACCCCATTTGGGTTTTCTTGACAAAGAGAATGGATTGGTTTGCCATTTTCTTCTCTAGCTCATTTTACAGATGAGGAACTGAGGCAAACAGGGTTAGGCTGCTTGCCCGGGGTTACACAGCTTGTGTCTGATGCCAGATTTGAACACAGAAAGATGAGTCTTCCTGACTCCAGGAAGGGTGCTCTATCTACTGTGCCACCTAGCTGCCCCATAATAGCTGTTATTGACCCCAGGGCAAGTCACTTAATATTTTTTAACTCAGTTTCCTCATTTGCAAAAATGAGATAGTGCTTGTACTATCTAACTCATAGAATTGCTATGAAGAAATTGTTTTTTAAACCTTAACATTTTCTACTGAGGTATATTCTTTTCTCTTATTGGTAGACAGTGAATTAATTACTCAGTAGGTCAATTTGGCTTAACTATTTTCTTCCTTAAAAGGGAGGATTCTATTTTTTGAGGGGTGAGGAAGAGATTTTCCAAAGGGTATTACAAAATAACTCTGGTTTAAAAAAAGGCATTGACAAAACTTTAAAAAATAGAAAATTAAAGTGTTTTGTAGTTGTCATCATCGTCATCCTCATCATCATCATCATCCTTATAATCATCCTCATCATTATATGAATGTGAAGAAATCTGTGGGTCAGTCCTCTTCCCTCAAATAAAATCATTACCCATGTTCAACACACTTGGGTTGGAACGTTTCTCAAGCTTGTTTCTCCCACTTCAACATAGTACCTAAAAGAAAATGACCAAATTTGTATTTATATAGCCATTTACATTTACAACTTGCCTTCACAATGAGGGTGAGAAAATGCAAATATTATTGAACCCATTTCACAGATCAGAAAACAGAGGGTTTAAGTGACTTGCAAAGCTACTCACATATTGTTAGTAAGTATAGGATCAGGGCTTGGAATTCAAAGATCTAAATTTGAGTCTAGTAAATTTTCTACTGCCTTGGGAGCTTATTGCCTCTGATATTAGACCAAATGTAGCAGATATTCAAAATGTTATGTTTTGTTAAATCATTTGAAGAGAAGGAATGAAACTGTCTTCTGAGATCATACTGTTGAAAGGGAAGACAAAATACAAAGGAGCCATACTCAAACATAAAATACTGAAATTCATAGTAACATTTTTGTTTACTGAAGAATGTTACCACCTGAATGCACAGTTACATTACTGTATAAGTCTAGGTCTAGTGGTATTATTTTTAAAAAATGATAAATTTATTTTATTTTATTTTATTTTATATTTGTCTTCCCAATATGTTAATTCCCCTTTTCCAACATAAACTATCACTTCACAAAGAATAAAGAGAAAGATTAAAAAAGAGTATTTCAGCAAAAGTCATTAACATATCAACAGATTCTGATAGTATTTTTAGCATTTCATACCTATTATTCCTCACCTCTGCAAAGAAAAAAGGGAAGTGAATTCTCATATCTCTTTTTCAAGGTCAAGCTTGGTCATTGAAACTCCATGGTGTTTCAGTTTTTTTTTTTCTATCTACATTGCTATAGTCCTTTTGTATATTGTTTTTCTGGTTCTGCTTGCTTCATTCTGCATCAGTTCACAAAAGTCTTCCCATACTTCTTTGCATTCTTCATATTCATTTTTTTCCCTCCCACAATGCAGTGGTACACTACAGCATTAATGTGCCGTAATCTGTTTAGCCATTCCCCCAATTGATGGGAATTGTTTCTAGTTCTTTGCTACTACAGAAGTGCTTCTATAAATATTTTGGTGCTTATAGCACCTTTCTTTTTATCTTTGATCCCCCTGGATTATAGCCCTACCAGTGGGATCTCTGGGTCATAAGGAATGGGTGCTTTGATCACTTTCTTAATATAATTCCAAACTGCTTTTAAAAAATTATACCAATTCAGAATTCCAACTACAGTGAGTTAGTGTACCTTTCTTTCCATAATCCTTCCAACATTAACTATTCCCCTATTTTGTAATTTTTGTCATTTTGCTACATGTGAGGAGAAACCTCATAGTTGTATTGATTTGGATATCTATTATTATTAGTTGATTTGGAGCAATGATTGTTAATAGTTTGCAGTTTGTTAATAGTTTTAAGAACCATTTGGTCACATTCCTTGATGATTTATCCACTGAGAAACGGCTTTTGGTTTTACGTACTTATGTTAGATGCCTATGTATTTTGGATATTAGATCCTCCTTAGCTGAATTTAATGTAAAGGTTTTTTCCTAGTTGAATCCTTCCCTTCTTATGCTAATTAGGTTGATTTTGATGGTATACTCATTTCCAGATTTAACTTATATTTAAGTTTAATTCTTCCTTTAATTTAAAGGTGTTTAGACTCATTACTAGAAAGATTACATGGGTCAAAGGGGTTGTAAACACAGGTAAGTCATCATTGTATTCTTATTATGTCTCACCTTTCTCTCACCCAACATTGTCAATTGAAATGTGCAAAGACTTGAAGATAGTGGGAAAATGATGGCTGATCAATCAAGCAAAATGTATTTAAGTGTTTATTATGCACCAGAAACTTTGCTCAGTGCTGGGAATACAAAAAAAAATAAAAAAGGTAAAAATACATTTGGACTCTGTGCTTAATCTTCCAGAGCAAAGAGGGCTATATATCCCCCTCAGAGTTCTAGGGGCTGGGATGCCTTTTTCCTGATTCTATCAGTGTATTTTCCTCATTCTTAGTGATTAATACCACAGCCCCACTTAATCTGACAACAGTTTTTTCAAGGGGGCCTTTAGTACCAAAGAGAATACTTTAAAGCTATAGCAAGACAAAAAGTGCTAACATTTTCCCCCAGCAGCATTTTGGTACCTGGAAAGAATTAACTCAGACTTACCACAATTTCTCCATAGCTTTGGTTCCACCAAATTCACATGTAAATGAGGATTAGCCACTGGATGAGTTTTACTGGATAGGTCTTGAGGTTCGTCGATCATCATGTGCACAATGCTGGACTGGATTGCTCCTAAACTTCCTGAAGGCTCATCCTCTTGATCTTTCAAAGCTCACAAGGTCATAACTATATCTAATGTCCTTTACCTAGAACAGGAAAAAAGAAATGTTGAGGCAAAGGATTAAGGCTTTAGTTCTAAGCTTTTATTCATGGACCACACGTCAGCCTGGGGTGGGGAGGGTCCTAGGTATCTCTCATTACAGCATCATCTGTCACTGGAATTCAGCCAAGCAGGAAGGAGTCAGACAAAAAAGGACTGGATCTGGATAACTAGTACTTACTATGCAGCCAATCAGAAAGGATCCTTTTCATTGTGGTAGACTAGAACCAGTTACACAATATCTATACGTGACCCAGATTTCTCCAGTTCATTATATGCCATCATAATGCCATATCTCTTCAAAAGGGGCTTTTCAGCCTCTTCCATTTGGGGGATTGCATCAACTGAGCATGCTAGTGCCCGCTTACCAGCCCCCATAATATTCTGTCTCGATTCATTGATCTAGCTAGCTAGCTATAGCTCTGCCCCTGTTTCATCTAATCAAGTCCACACAAATGTTATCCCTGACTTCAAGAAACTTGCATACTTACAGAGGATGTATAAATACATATGTACATAGCAGATACATAGGGTAGAAGGCAGGTAACCTGAGAGAGGAAGGCTTCAGTGGCTAGGGAGACCTGAAAGGCCCCATCAAAAGATGACATTTGAGCTGCCTTGAGAGGAGTCAGGGAAGTTAAGACGAGATGAGGAGAGAGACCAATCCAGTCAGGAGGTACAGTCAGTGCAAAGGTGTGGAGAGAGGAAATGGAGTCAAATGATTTCTCCATTTGTTTCTTTCTCTGATTCAGGAAATGCAAGTGGTTGGCACTAAAAGTTTAAGCCAGGAGTGACAACACCTTCATGGTCTTTTGATGCTCCTCAAAAATGCAACTTCTAGGGGTTAAGAAGCCTGATGTTTTCCCAGTTGGAAAAAATCTTCCTACCACAGAAGTCTTGCTTGGGAAAGGTTTGCACTATTATTTCCTCCTCTATCGACTGATATAAAGAAGACGTCATTGACAGACTTGGGCATCTGGGCTTCACCTTGCTTGTTTGTTGTTTTTTATTCTATTAGGAGCCTACATCTTTTAGTCTCATCATTCCTTCCAAAAAAGTCACTCTTTCCCCTTCTATTTTCTTATTTCTTCTACCTGTAATGCCATTTGAAAGCTGAGGTGCTTTTTCAGGGGAAAGCATTTGATGAAGGTGAATTTCAACATAGATCGTATCTTGGTCTGGTTATTCTTACTTTGTTTTCAGTGATCTTGTGATTGCAAAATATAACATCTTCTTCAATCTTTATAAAATAACTGAGTGGAAGGTAGTCTTACATTTTTCTTCATATGTGCTGAAAAAATAACTCCTCGCAATGGCTCTAAGAAACAGTAAATTCCAGGGGTGCAATTAATATGAACAGTGTCTATATGCTACACAACTTTAGTTCCGTGAGTAAAATGAGCAAGGAGAGAATTGAGACTAACAAGACATTGCACACTTAATAGGGATGTAGTAGAATTGTTACTCCAAGTTACACTGTTCTCCCTTTCCTACAATGGCTTCAAATGCAATACCTTTTAATGGGGAAATGGCTTTTTTCCCCCTAGGAAATGACCAGAATCTTAAATAGCTGTGCATCAGCTAGGGCCACAACTGTGGTGAGATAGTCAGGCTTTTGTCTTACGTGTCAACATCTAGGAAGATGAAATTCCTCCCCTTGATGACTGTTCTTCCTGTACCTCCCCAGGGTCCTCCACTGCTCTGAATCCTCATTTGGAAGACGGAAATGGGTCTTAATGAAAGGTGAGGGAGTGTAGAGTGTCAAGAAAAAAAGGGTGATGTGAGTTTCCCCCTCTCTCAGAGTGACTAAGATCAGAATTGAATTATCTTCCTCCCCTATCCTCTGTCCTGAAATCATTTGCCCTATTTCGCTCACACTATGGTCATTTTGAAACCAAATATTGTGAGTTCATATGTAGGGTTGATTGGCCTCAGAAGGTAGCTGAACTTGAAGACTACCCATAATTTTTATCAAGTTTCCTCCCTCCCTCCCCTTCCTTCCTTCCTTCCTTCCTTCCTTCCTTCCTTCCTTCCTTCCTTCCTTCCTTCCTTCCTTCCTTCCTTCCTTCCTTCCTTCCTTTTCTTCTTTTTTCCTTTCTTCTGAAATTCTGAATTCTCTAGTCACCTGGAATTCTAGAAAACAGTTTAATATTTGTAGAATTAGTTTATATTAACCTTTCATGTAAAAAAAAGCAGTACCTTAAGTCTATTTCCTTGTGTCCTTAAAAGACCCTGCTGACCATCATAAATTCCAGCATTTTTTATTTTATTAATTTATAAACCATTTTGAGGACACTCGTGGTTTTTAGCCATAGCCTTAAAGAAATTTAATACGATCTTCTTAAAAGTGGTGACATTGGGTGACACGGGCTAAAAATATGCTAAAGGCACGCTATGCTTTTACTTTGGCGTTGTTCCATAATGTAGGTTACAAGCATGCTTGACTTGTAATTCAGTCAAATGAATAATATTTAATTGTGGTATAATAAATTTCTGTTCTCTTGTAACTTTTTTTATTTCGATAGATTTATATAAAAAAGAGGAATTTTCATGAAAAAAAGCACAGCCTTTGGAATGGAAAATAAAGACAGCTATTACCTATCTTGCTAATTTTAAATAAGCACAAACAATTGGACAGGATTCCCTATATACTCTCCCTCTCCCCATTACTAAAATTCAAAAGACACAGATGTTACAATTGGCATTTCGAATTCATGTTGCAGTCTTGGTTGTTTGAATGGATTGCTGGATTCTGTCCTCATCTCCACTTCCTTGCTTCTTTCAAGTTTTGGCTAAAAGTCTATCCTCTATAAGAAGCCTTTCTGAATCCTTCTATTTTTTAAAAATAAATATAACAAAATGGTTGAAAGAATATTCTGTACCAAAACCAAAATCAGATAAGAACACCCTAAAGTTTTAAAGATTTCAGTTTCTCATATTTAGAATTCAAGTGGCAGTCCTGGTTATTTAAATGGATTGCTAGCTAGATTGTTTAGCAGATATTTTAACCAGACTTGAACAGAAGAATGGCAACTTGGCCCAAATGGAAGCAAAGCTTATCATGTATGAGCTCAAAATCCAAAAGGATCAGTGATTTCATCAATATTTTTATTCCTTCCAAGGATGTGGATTGTGAGCCATCCATGCTAACCCATCCTGTATGACTCCTATGCATACTCTCTCTAAAGTTTGCCATACTGAGTTCACCCAATATTCTGCAGGCTTTTCTCACTTGTTTTTTTTTTTTAGTACCAAGAAGATGCCAATGGGGCACTAAGGCTGGCCTTTGGTTATTCCTTACTCTCAGAATGTCACCAGCCCATCTTATCTTCTCTTTTATTTGCATATGTCTTTGATGATATCCCTTTCTCCATTTTTCCTTAAAAATTCTTATGTTTCAGCCGACTTACACTCATCATGTCCCTCTCCACTGTCTCTTGTAACCATTTTTAGCTTTTCAGAGACCTTAGTAAGGCATGAGTTGCAGCAACTACCAAAGTTCCTCCCCTCGGTGTAGTATCAGGTGAGGTTATGCATGTTGTCATACTCCTTTATGGGCTGCTATGAGAGCCTTCTCTGTGGTATACCATTCTAAGTCCTGTATGTCATTCTCTCTGGAATTTTTTTGGCTACCTTTCTTTCCTGCCAGGGACTATCACTCCTGAGGCATCCATATTCATTCTGCTCACATTAGAGGACCAAAGATCTCTCTAAATCTCTTTTGTTAGGGATGATCTAAGGCCTTTGCACTATGCTTGAAATTAGACCTTTCTTTCTTCTATGTGGAGAAAAATTACTGACCATTCTTTCTACCTTTTCTTGGTGAATTTTTTTTGGGTTCAGCCTCTATCTTGTTGAGTTTTTGCTACAACAACACTACTTTATTACCTTTTACCATATAAAAGCCAATCAAATTTATGAGGTGTTTTAAAGTGATTAACAGGGAGGTAGTTAAACTTCAAAGCAATCAATATTGCTAGCCTTTATATTCAAAGATGACACTGAAGTTACCTTGGGACAGACATGGCTAACGCAACCATGTGTGGCCAGGAAAACTTTCCAACACAGCATAGGAAACATCGGCGTAATAATCATTTATTGTTAGTTTTGACAAAGACAAAAATTGAGAAAGAGAAGATGCCCTTAATTATAGTATATAGGTAAAAATTCAACTTGGACCGACATTATCCATAAATGGGATGCTATTAACCAATTCATTAATTGGAGCCCTACTTGCAATTCAATTGTGAAAGATAATAACATTAGTTTAAATAAGAAGCAACAACCTCTTGGGAAATGTCATCCTGTGAAAATATCAACTGAAGGTAGCCCCTTGCTAGGAAATGTAAAAACAACAACATGGAATTCACAAGGTGTTGTAAATGACAGTAAAGATTATAATATATACAATATTATTTTATGTATTATATAGTCAGTATAGTGAGTGGAGCCTAAACAGATGATTTAATGATTTTAATTGTCAATGGAGACATAATTAATGACACTAATTTATTAATTTGCCAATAGATATTTCTTATGTAAGCCAGCCTCACTTTTGTTTTTAGCTATAACATCTGTATATAAAAAAAGAGTCCCAAGAAATAGTCTTATTCATTTTAAAGCCGTCCTCCCAAGAGATGCATGAACTTACACGAGGCTTTTGCTATTAAGGATTTGGAAATAACACATACACACCAAAAGATTTTCTGACCTTGCAGTGCTAATAAAATGTTTTAATGGACCAGGATTAGCATAACATGTGGGCGGATAACTCATTGAGCTAATTAGTTACCCTTCTCCCAGGGGCATAGTGTGACTTAGTGGAGTGTGTTTTGTATTAAGAGTAAATCAACATTGTTGCGGGCAGGAGAGTCTCATTTTTCAGTCATTTTCAAAACTCTACCACCTTGACTTTGCAATAAAATTCTCTAAGTTTATGACTCTTACAGCTTGTAAAAAGGAGTATAGGAAAAGGAGGAATTGATGCCACATATAATCATACTATAGCCATAGCACGCCAACTTTAAACATCAGAATGGACTCCTGAATTATGGGAGTACAGCAGCAAAGCTATTAAGGTCCATGTCTATAAATGAACAGCTGTGAATAAGTCATTTTTATTGGAATTGGACCCCAAAGAGAGAGATCTGACTGGCATTTTTAGTTCTCTCATGCTTTTACAATTGCATACCAAGAATACTTTTTTAGTAGAAAAACAGTGAAAACAGTTTCTTCCCCATTCATTTGGAGGTAGAGAGTGAACCTGCATGAGCATGAAGGGAGAAGGCAGAGGAGGAACATAGAATATATTATAGCAATCTGTAAGCTCTTGTGGATAAATATAGGAAAAAGGAAAACCCTTCTTTAACCCTGACCTGAATTCTTCTTGTGAATAATGAAGGAAATTCCCTAGACTACTTCACATTTAAGAGAAGCAGAAAAGAGAACAATAATATTCTATTACATGTGCTCTGTCCCTATCAATGGACCATATTCTCTTAAGTGTTATATGGTCCTTTTTTTGCATTATATTTTTTCTCAGGATATTTTTTTTTCTGCCTAAAATGACCTCTCCATGCTTCTCCACTAATTTTAACTTATTGTTCAGTCATTTCAGTCGTGTCTAACTCTGTGTGACTTCTTTTGGGGGTTTTCTCGGCAAAGGTTCTGGAGTGGTTTGCCATTTTCTTCTTCAGCTCATTTTATAGATAAAGACACTGAGACAAACAGGATTCAGTGACTTGCCTGGGGTCACATAGTTAGTAAGCAGTGAGGCCAAATTTGAACTCAGGAAGATGAGTCATCCTGACTCCAGGGCTCAGTACCATGTCACCTAGCTGCCCTAATTTTTACTTCTTAACATGACATATAGTATGTCAAATTCTTTTAAAAATCTTAGAAAAAAGGAGCTATAAGGAACCCTTAAGATTATCTTTCCCAGTCTCCCCCATGTACAAAGATTAAGGGAGTAGTCTGAAATCTTCATGGAGGAGTTGAAATTTGAGCTGGGTCTTGGAAGTATATGTAGGATTTGAATACGCCTAGAGGAGAGAGTACTAGGCACATAGGAATTTCTTTATCCCCTCTTCTTCTGATATCTGATTGATTTACAGAATGATGAACAATATTAATGAAGAATTATTATAACGGTTCTATCAAATTTTGTCTAATTCTCCCCTAATAGTTTCCTTCATAACATACATTTGCTATTTCGAATTATTTCTAGCCAATGATTTCAAATGCAACATTCATAAGACTGCAGTTGTAATCTTGGAAGAATCAGAACTAGTTGAATGACTGAATCTAAAGAGTAATGATCTCAGCTTGGAGGGAGGTTTCTATCAGACATATCTGTGATACTGTCTTGCTTTATATTTTTTATCATTGACTCAGTTGAAGGCATGAATGACACACTTATAAAATGGACAGATTACAGAAAGCTAAATGGCCAGCAAATATCCTGCATCCACATTCTTGATCTAGACAGGTTAGAATAGTGAGATGAAGTTAATAAGACAGAATTTAGTGGGAATAAATTTTAAAACGCTACATCTATGGGTTCAAAATTTAAGTTGTATAAATATGTGAAGGAAGAGACAAAGGTAGTTTGTGTGCAAAACATCTCAGGATTTTTGTGGTGGTCTGTGGCCTCAATATGAGTCAACGGAGTTACAATTTAATTTGATTTTTGGCTCCATTGACAGAGACTTAGTTTCCATAATAAAAGAATTGATAGGCCTACTGTACTCTTCCATGTTCAGATCACAATTGGAGTTTTATGATTAGTTACTGACTTTTCTAGCTGTAGAGCTAGTAAAATAGGCAGGAATAAGGACTGGCCTGGTGATTTCAATGATATAGGAACCTCCCCGAGGAGGAGATTCTTTCTACCAAGGCAGTTCAGCACCATCTCTACAACTTACACTGTTAAGAGAGTTACTTGGGGCACTGAGAGATTAAATGACTGCCCCTGTCACACAGCCATTATGTGTCAGAAGAGATACTTGAATTCAGAGTTTCTTGCCTTCAAGGACAACTCTCTATCTACTACACCTCACTGTCTCTCTAGATGCCACAGCTAATAAATGAGACTGAAACACAAGTTTCTTGTGTACCGATTCAGTGCTCTTTCTGCTATGTGATGCTGACTCTCTTTTGATGTGAGGTCTTAAATTCCTAAGAAAACTTCCTTGAGAATAGGGAGCATGTCCTCAATGGCTTTTGTTACCCTCATAGTACTTAAAACAGTGCTAACAACATAGTATTGCTTCATAAATACTTAGTGGTTTTGTTTGGGACCATAAGGCTCAGATAGTGTTTGAATATAATGGCTAGAGTGTTTCTTCTCTGTGTCAGGTGGAGGGTAGGAGGGAGAGAGAGGAACATTCACCATAGAAATGATGAATGAGTCAAGGAAGAGAGGTTAGTGCATTGGGATTAAATTAACAACTCCCCTCTTCTGCAGTTGGGAAAAATTACTCTTATTCCTATTAAATTCAGAGAAAGAGACTTAGATTACCTATTTGTTTGGTTAGCAATTCTTTTCTGTTTGATCCTGTTTTTAAACTACTTTTCTAGGTGTGTTGATAATATGTTTAGAGTAGCTAGAGCATGTATGTGTATGTCTGGCCTGTGTTTTACAGAGTAAGTAATCAGGCAATTACTTTAGCTAAAGGTATCAATACAATAAAGTTGAATATATATATATGTATATATATATATATATATTTATATACATATATATGTATATATGAAATATATATATATATACACACACATATATGTGTGTATATATATGATTCAATATATTATCTCAAAGGAGTATCCTGAGGTTTAATTAGTGAATATTCTTAAACTACTTTGAGAACTATAAGGTAATTAAAATGAAGATTAGAAATAATAATAAAAAAGTAATTTAATTATATAATTTATACCAAATTATTTCTACAGTATAATTATAACTTTTGGAGATCATTTAAGTTTTATTTGTAGTTTATTCAGTAGATAATGAAATGAGTCTATGATCACATCAGCGTACACACTCTCTGCATTGATGGAAATTGAACCTACCCTTGCCTAATCAGTTCATGTGATAGATGTTCTGTCTGATCCACTGATACTCTCTGCCTGTTCTCATTCCCAGTGCTAAGCAGACATGTACTATCTCTTACCCTCTCCATTCTAGTAATAACGAATCCTGACAATTGAAGAAGGAATCCCCCTTTCCAGTACCAGACCCTTCCCAGTCTGTTCTTTCTCTTCTGTTCACCTCAGACTTAGCCCTCCCATTCCATTGTCTAACTCTAGGTTTAATTATCTCTTCTATTTTGCTCTCTGGAAATTCTGTGCTATAATGAACAAATTTGTTTCATTTTAAACTTCTTATGTTCCTTTCATCCTCTGTTACTAAGACCTGGTACCCTTTAGAAGATATTGCATCCCTTTCCCATACTGGTTCTATCTTCTTTCAAACACTGTAGGGAATGAGGGAGCCAGAATACTCCTTCCTCCCCATTGTTACTTCTAGACTCTCCTACTATCATCATTCAACAACCTCTTTTCTTTTAAAGTCCCCACCATCCAAAGTTGTCACTTAATCCAGACCCTGGTGTCTATTTTCTGCTGGCTCCAAGGACATTTTCTGCCTTGTTTTAGCTCTTCTCTCTACCCTCAACTCTTGATTTCATATTAGAGGATTTCAGCATACATGTTCCCTTAAATGCCCTGACTTCCCAGTTGCTCAGTCTACGCAGTTTCCTTGATCTACTCCACTATTCCATTTAAGACATAAAGATGCTCATACCTTTGATGATGCCAACACACTCATATTTCAATTTTATTTTCAAGGACTCTAAAATTCCTTTACCTGATCATAATCGATCATTCTTTCTTTTCCAATGCCTTACTATTCCTAAACCTACTCTTTATCCTCTGTATGATCTCTAATCACTCTAACCCTCAATACATTACCAGACCATTGCCCCACTTCTTGATATACTCTCCCTTCTTCCTAATCTTGACATTTTTAGTAATAAAAACAATAGACAGCATTTTTATAGTGCTTTAAAGTTTTCAAAACACTTTGTATCATCTCATACTATTCTCACAAAAACCTTGGGAGGTAGGTTTATATTATTATTATTATTACTTTTTACAGGTGAGGAAACTGAGGCAGAGGTTAAGTGATTTGTCCAGGAACATACAGCTAGTTAAGTATCTGAAGCTAAATTTGAACTAGTCTTCCTTATTCCAGGCCCAGTGGTCTATCTACTATACCACCTAGCTGCCTATTAGATTATATACTATCTCCTCCTAACTCCCTCTCCCTCAACTGTTTTATTTTTGTTTTTCCTCTGAGGAAAGCCTCTTTGCTGTCAGGGCTGTTTCTCTCATTTAGAGAGACAGAAGTTTTAACCTTGAAAAGATACAGCATCAAACCAAGCTGACTTTGGGGTTGATGGATATGCAAAATAAAGAACCCAGTGTGGGCTAGGTGAGTCTAAAACACCAAAACATTTGTTCTGCCTCTAATTCATTGGTAATTGAATCAGAATTTCCTGAAAGTATCTGAGATCATTGAAACCAAAATTAGATGGTTACCTCTGAGAGAACGCTTTGATCTCAGACAAATACATATTCAATCTATGCTCCCTGGTACTCTGCCTGGCTCTGTTAGTTGGGTGTTGGGGCTTGGAGAAGAACTTCGCTGGAGTCCTTTAAGACCATTCACATCTGACCTTCTTTAGGAGGCCTTTCCTAGTTCCCTCTAATACTATAACCTTACCTCAATGATTACTTTTCTTGTACTCTGTACATACCATGTATGTTCATTTATTTGGCTACTGTATCTTCCATTAGAATTCAAGCTCCTTTGGAGCAGGGACCCTGCTTTTACTGTTCTTTGTATCCACAGCATTTAGTACAGTGCCAGGCAAAGAGCAAGCACTTAATAAATGCTTATTGACTCTCTGTTATCCTGCCTTTATCAGGGAGATGTTTTAGCTACTATGTCTTAGACCAGTGTTCTGCAGGCTATAGTGCTAAGCCAGTTTTGTATGGCTGACAGCTTAGAACGATTTTTATGTTTTTAACATTTAAATGTTCTTAGCTCATAGGCCATGCAAAAACAGGAGGTAGCCTGGATTGGGTTTATAATTTGCTGGCCCCTGCCCTACAAGGCAGAAGTAGAGTCTGAAGAGCAAAAGTCAGAAAGTAATAGAGGAGAGTAGTGCCCAGCAGAGGCCATGCACCTAGCCATCACCAGGGGACCATTCAGCAGAGAAGAGCAGGGAAGTACAGCAGTGCACCAGTGAAAACAAGGTGCATAGCAGATTCTATAAGAACCAGAGTTCTCTAAGAACCAATATGTCCAGCAGAGATACTGTACCCAGGAGCGTGAAAGCAATACTAAAGCCATAAACAGTCCTGAAGCGCTGAAAGTGTGAATTTTTGCTTCACATATATTCCCCACGTTTTTGCAGGCCACTTGTGCGTGATTCCTTTGTGTTCTCATTCTCCCTAGGACAGGGCGGGCAGTGAAAGAGTGCTTTAGGTTTATGGGAGCTAACAGTCTATTGTAAATCTTCTTACTATTCTATTGCATTATATGTCTTTACTTTGAAGTTCTTGTGCCCTCTGACTAACTAGAGAAAATGAAATATATTAGTGGGGACCCATGAGCTACCATTATGAATCAGCAGAGTACCTTGAATCTGCAATAGCTTCTCTAAGTTCTCCACATGTGTGTGTGGGGTGGTGATGCCTCAAGTGCTACACTGAAACATGCTCGGGGAAGAAAAAAGTAGAACTATCATCACCCTAGTCCTGGTCTCTGTGCTTCTTTTAATGAAGTCTAAGCTATTCTTCTTCCCCTCCTTCTGTTTCTCCTCCTCCTCCTCCAACTCATACTGAGTTTTATGGATTTCTTTTGGATGAAATTATATCTAGCCATGCCTCCCATTGTCTTTACTTATGAAGTTGTTTTTTGAAAGTACTTATAAGACTTTATGTTTACTATAAGTAAATTTCATCTTAGTTCTGTCTAGCCTCCTGAGATGGATTGGGAACTTGATCCTTTCATATAACCTTGTAAGTTATTTCCCCTGGTATTGTATCATTTGTAAATTTGATAAGCATTCCCTGTTAGGACAGGACAATTTCATGGTCTATTTTTCTCTTTCCTCTAGTGGGTTTCTTACCCTCATTAGTACTTCTTATTAGCCTAAAAGTTTGATACAGCACTATTGTTTCTCCCCAGTTGTCTTATAAGCTTACCAAATTATTTTGAGCCCAATTGAATGGATATAATTCAAATTACCTGAGGCTGCTTTCTGACAGCTTTTCAGATAGGGGAAGGAAGTCAAGAGCTCCTGAGCAATTCTCTTGGCTGAGAGAGTACAGCAGGGGGAGAAAGAATCCTATCCCTGCCAAAATAGTGCATTCTCATAAAGAATTTATGAAGATGAGAAGATAGACATATGGTTTGTTGATGTCTTCTTGGACATAGAGCATCTCACCTTTGTACAATCTGCCAGAGCTTAGACTCTATTGGCATATCCTTTAAGAACCAAGAATTCCCTTGGCACCAGTATGAGGAATCACAGTAGGACTTTTGTGGAGGATGTGCAAATTATCATGTATGGCACTGTGGTTTATGATACTTTACCCCTTCTTCCTCTGTGTCCAAACTTATGGACTCCTGAAAATATGGGCAAGCTGAACTCAATTGTACAGCCTTGTAATTACAGTAAATATTCTTCATGCAAAATAAATAGAGCCAGATATGTGTCACATACCCTTTTCCCTTTAAAGATCAATACTCTTCAATTTACTATTATTACATATTTGAATCCTATTATAGAATTTTATTACTATAATTAAATGAATAATGGGAGTAGTAAATATTTAGTAAGTACCCACAGAGCCTGAGGCAGTGCAAATAAGCCTATATGGAATAATAGTTTCCATATTATTCTCTCTCTCTCTCTCTCTCTCTCTCTCTCTCTCTCTCTCACACACACCGTGTGTGTGTGTGGGGGGGTGTATGGGAGAGTGTATGCTGCTTTCTCCCAGAATTATTTTGCCTATTTTAACCTCGCTGTTAGCCTTTTTTCCCCCTGTAAATACTCCCTGACTGCATCCTTCCTTCCTATCTTTCTAGTTTTTTTATACCTTATCTACCCCCCGCCCATACTCTGTGATTCTATTCCTCAAACAAGACATTCATCTGACACCATTATTTTCTCTGGTTGTCCCCCATGCTTGGAATTCTCTTCCTTCTCATCTGCACTTCCTGGCATCCTCTAAGTTTTAACCAAAATCCCACCTTCTACAAGAAGTCTTTTGTAAGCCCCCTTAATCCTAGTGCCTTCCCTCTGCTGATTATCTCCAATTTATCCTATATGTAGTTTGTGTATATGATTGAATCTTGTCTCCCTCAATAGACCGTGAGCTTCTCGAGAGCATTTACATTCACTCTGAGACCTCAGGGCCCCCAAAATAACCATTAAGTGGTACTTGGGAAGGGGCATACTGTTGGTCAATCAATGAGAGCTAGAGGGAATTGGGTTTCAGGAATGGTCTTTAAGAAAGAAATCTAGCCAGCAAACCCCACAATATCAAGGTAGGCTTCAGCCATCAAATGAAGGTCTTCCTCTCCCAGTCTGACTCTTTTTAAATTTTGGATTAAAAGGGCCTTCCCTTGGCTCACTTCTTAAACACCCCCAATCACTGAATGGGTGTTGCCTCAGACAAAGTGAGGACCCAGTAAGACTTAGGTTAAAAAGGTCTCCCACTGCAGCCTGAGCTGTCTCCAGTTATCCTGATCGATACCTGGCCACTGGACCCAGATGGCTCTGGAGGACGAAGTGAGGCAGGTGACACAGCCCTTCCTCACTGTAATCCAATTGACTTGCAAGTCATGGCATCATCTTCCTGATGTCATAGTCCTCTTTGAGAATGAAGGACAAACCACAACTACAACCACAACCTTGAAAGCATAGACTGTCTTTGTGTCTTTTGTTTCCTCAGGACTTGACACATAGAAGGGGCTTAATAAAAGTTTACTGGCTGACTTACTGATTGATCGGTTGGTTTGGACAAGTCACATATTCTCTGGCCCTCATTTTCCTTATGTGTTAAGTGACAGCTTTGGACTAGATGAATGATGGCGATGATGATAATGATGACGTGATGTTCCTCATGATCATGATAAAGCATTTATTAAGTGATCACAATGTGCCAGGCCCTGTGGATGCCAACACAAACAAGAAAGTTAGTCTCTGACCTCTAGGACCTTCTATTCTGATGGGGTCATAAAGCGGTAGCACCTGGTGGGATGGTAAAGAAATGGCTTGGAAGTGTTATTGAGGTCTAGTCCTAGATCAGATAAGGTAAAAACTCATCTATCAAAGTCCAGCATTCCAGGGGCAGAATTCAAAATACCAGTGGGGGAGGGGTGAGGAGGACAGCCAAAGTGTAGGCATCAGGGTAGGGAAATCACTAATGTTCCTTTTGGTTCTAAATGTATGAACTTACGATATTTTTTCTCTCAAGTTCTTTTTTTCCTTTATTTTTATACACATATTGTTTTTACATCAGGTTCATTTCCCAATATATCCCTCCCTCCTTCCATGCAACCCCCCCCCACATTCCTTACAACAAAAAAAAAGCAAAAACAAAAAGTCAAAGCAGCAATCTAGCAAAACTAACCTATCAACAAATCCAACAGTGTGTGTAGTATTCCATTTTCATACTTCCCCACCTTTGCAAAGAAAAGAGGAAGGGTTAAATTCTTACTTCTTGGGTTAAGTCTAAGATTAGTCATAATTATACAGCAATCAGTTTCAAGTTTTTTTTAGTTGGGAGGAGGTCAGAGGCATGTTATTTCCACTTTGTTTTCCCAGTTTCCCTTATTTCACCTTGCAACAGTTGAGATAAGTTTTTTTCCAGGTCTACTTGGATTCTTCACATCCATCAATACTCACAGATCAATAATATTCCATTACATTCATATGGTACAATTTGTTTATTCATATACTGATGTATAGGCATCTTACTTTGTCTCTAGTCTTTGTTAATGCAAAAAGTGTTGATGTAAATATTTGCCTTTCCATCCTTTACACTGTTACCATTCAGTGTTCTTAAGGGACCATTATAATCACTCCACTCCACTCCTACCACCTGTTCATATCAGAGGCTCCCCTTAGCCTAAAAAATAATGATGTCTAAAATTGAACCCATGTCTTTATTCCAATATGAAGTATTAGCCAGAGCTCATGTAATTCATTTGGGTATTTCCATCAGGATACCCTGCTAGTACCTTCAAATTCAATATGGCTAGAATTGAACTTCCTATAATTTTTCAATTTCCATTAATGGCACCAATAATCTTTCAGTCCCCTAGGCTTGTACCTTCTGACTCATTTCTGTTCTTTCCTTCTCATTCAATCCATACAACTAATCAACTACCACTTTTACCTCCTCATATCTAGTATTCAGTTCCTTTTCTGTACTCCCAATGTCACCTTAGGTCAGACCCCTATTTGAATATATATTGTATATGTGAGTGTGTATGTTTACATATATATACACATACACACATGTACACATGTGTGCATATATCACATACATTGATTATACATATATGTGTATATAGAATAATGACATTATCTATATAATCAATACATGTCAGTATGTATTGATTATATATTTCAATTCAGTCATTTCTCAGTTGTGTTTGACTCTTTGTGACTCTGTTCAGGGTTTTCTTGGCAAAGATACAGGAGTAGTTTGACATTTACTTCTTCAGATCATTTCACAGATGAGTGAAGTGAGGCAAACAGGGTTAAGTGACTTGCTGAGGGCCACATAGCTAGGAAGTATCTGTATACATATATGTATATTGATGATGGGACAGACAGGTAGTACAGTGGATATGGTACCTGAGCTTGGAGTCAGGAAGATTTGACACTTACTATCTGTGTGACCCTGTGCAAGTAATTTAACCCTGTTTACCTCAGTTTCTTCATCTGTAAAATGAGCTGGAGAAGGAAATGGCAAATCACTCTACTACTTTTGCAAAGAAAACCCCAAGATGGGGTCAAGAAAAGTTGGACATGACTGAAATGACTGAGCAACAAAATGTAAATGATATAGCTATATACCCATATGTATAAATATACAAGCACGTCTATAGGTAGTATGTACCTATATTTTTATGTACATATATTGATTACATTGATTATAGATAAATATAGCATTGTTTTTTATATATGTATATGTGTGTGTGTGTGTGTGTATATACATATATATATATATATATATATATATATATATATATGTTTTCAATACATTATGTCTTTCAATACATAATGTCTTTCAATAAACAATAATTTTCTGCTATATTCCAGGCATGATTATTGGGGTACAAAGACAAAAAATGAAACATTCTTTGTCTTCAAGGAGGTAACTTTTTCATGGGAGATGAAAATTGCACTTTTATAGGTGTACACAAAATATATTCAAATCAGACATGAGGGAACCTGGGAAGGAAAGTCACTAGCAGCTAGGGGGAACCAAATGACCTTGTGCATTTTGATATTTTGTGGGTACTGATGAAGCAGTCAGACCCTCCATTTTCCTTTACTCTCACAGATAATGAATCCACCTGATTCTTTTTCCCCTTATATGATATCGTTCATAGTGTGTCTTATGTGCAACTTGTCATTGATCTATTTAGGTTCAGTATATGTCATGCCATTATACTTTTGGCGATCTGTAATTTTAATTCTTCTGAGATTATAGTCTCCTATGATTCATGATCCTATAGCATCAATGGGAGGATATTGCCATTTAAAAGACAACCTTTTCAGGGAGGGAAAAATCAGTAAAGTGAGAGTTAGAGTACAATATGTCCTTCAATGCAGGACAAGATGACCTCAGAGATTCTTTTCAGTCCTAAATCCTATGAATTGGGGATCACTAAAAATACTTGCAGTTTCTCAAATGCAATTCAGCCCCTTTACTTCCTACTATTCAATTTTGGACTCAGTTCATTTCCAGTGCCTACCTAAGAAATATATGTATGAATAAGGACTTATTCACATACATCCAGGCAATGTGCATTCTTAATCGACTTCATTTTTTGTGCATGAATTGCTATACTAATCCCTCTTGAGTGACTGTAAATCTCATTGAAGGGGCCCTTTAGTGTCTCAGGGCTCCATATAATCAATACAATAGGAATAGGAATAGGACCTGTAATTTCACTGTTATGGGGAACTCCCAAATAAGGAGACCCTTTCTGCCAATGCAGGTTGTCATCTTCTTTGCAGCTTAGAGTCTTAGATGCCTATAACACTCAGAAGTCAAGTGACATGCTTAGAATCACACAGTATCTGTCTGAGGAGAAAATTTCCCCATGTCTTCTATCTCAAGATAAAAGCCATCTTTCTTTCTAATAGGCAGCTAGATGGAGCAGTGAATAGAAAACTGAACCTGGAGTCTGGATAACCTGAGTTCAAATCGAGCCTCAGATACTGACTAGCTGTGTGACCTTGTGCAAACACTCTGTGTGCTTCAGTTTCCCAAACTGGAAAATGGGGTTTCATGAAGTTGTTATGAAGATCAAATGAGATAATATTTGTAAAGTGCTTAGCACAGTGCAAGGCATGAAGGAGACACTTAATAAATGCTTGTTCCCTTCCTTTCCCTATATAATGTTGCTGCAAAAGAGGCATCATAGTAGAGTGAATAGAATATTGAATTTGGAGTTAGGAAAATATTGGATTAAATTTCAGATCAGATGCTTAACCCTGGGCAAGTCACTCTCTCCTAGCTTCATTTTTGTCATCTATAAAATGGACATTGTCATCAACATAATAAAATCTAAAACTATAAGTGTATGGGGAACCTAATCATCTTTAAGGGATCCCTATTCTAGTTAGACTTTTTGAATGACATCTGCAAAACATCTGTGTAGAGGTGACTGAATCAAATGGTCACAACTTATACCTCACCCTTACCCAAACCTATGTTACCTCTATGAGTTTTAACTCTGAAATTTACCTCTCTGATTATGATCAATCATTGAATCAACCAACCAAGAAGAATTTATTAAGCTCTTATTATATACCAGGTATTATCCTAGGCAGTAGAAATAAAAAGACAAAAACTAAAGTCATTTCTCTCAAGGCATTTACCTTATGTCAGGGGAGACAACGTATGCATGCATAATCAATCAATTAATATACAAACATTTATTAAGCACCTACTATATTTCTGTCACTATGTTAAGCACTATGGATATAAAAGAGTTATGCAATAATAGCTATCAGGGATGAAAGGATCAAGTGAGGTTTTTTTTTCACGATGGTGGAGATATGGGGAAGTTTGAAGGCAGTAACGAATAAGTCAGTAGACAAGGTAAGATTGAAAATAAATGATAGAGTTGGGATCGAAGAGAGGCAAATCTGTTGAAGGAGATGGGAAGGAATGGGACTGCTTGAGTAGGTAGAGGGATTTGATTTGTTTAGGAATAAGGTCACCTCATCATGTGAAACAAGTTTGATTAGAAGGAAACAGTAGCAGAAGGCATATGCGTGATATAAGAAGAGGAAAAGGGGAGAAGAGGAAGCTCTCAATGAATGGCTTCATTTTCCTGTAAAATATGAAGTATAGATATATGAGGAAGTGGGCAGGGCATGGAGCTGCAGGAAATTTAAGGAGGGGTGAAAATGTTTGGAAGAGATGATGTGGAGAGTGGTAGTGAATTGATAAGGCAGGTATGGATGGATCATCTAGCAGCAGTGAGGACCCAGTTGAGGTTGTGTCACATACATTTATACTGGACCCAATCAGAACAATTGTGTGATTTTCTGTACCTTTGTTTAGCTCCCACATATATAGCAGCAAAAACTGTGAATGGGTGGGAGTGATCCAAGGCTGAAGATTGTCAGGTAGTAGATTGTCAGGGATAGGAATTAAAAAGGGAAGGACAGTGTAGAGTTCAATTGTTTCATCAAGGATTCAAGCTGAGGAAAAGAGGAGAGACTGGCTAATGACAGGGAGATGGCCTGGGAGAGAATTGAAGAGTCAAAAGAATGCAGGTTCTAATGTAGACAAAATAGGGTTTTGCAAGAGAAGGCAAAAGGAGAGGAGAAAAACCAGTAGTGTATGGTATGATAAGGAGATTTAGAAATTATTAAACAAGGGTGCAGAATATTTATGAGTGATGGCAAGATAAAATCATTTTTACGTGGGGTTGAGGTAGAGTGGAGGAATAGATCATGAGAAGTGAGGAGGTTGAGGAACTGAATGACTACAGTGTTTGAGAGAGAGTCAATATGCACGTGGATATGCATGCATATCCCTAGTATGAGGGTAGGAGTTGGAGAGGAGAGAAACATTTTGAGACATGTATGGAACTCATTGAGGAAGGAACAGGAATGACTTGGAGGTCTGCAGACTACAGTTACTGTCACTTTAACTGGTTGGGAGATATGAATATCAAAAAGGAAAGGTTATTTCGAGATGAAATTAGGAGGAGATCCTGGAAGAGGCAGTGGGAAGCAAGGAGTATTCCAACTCCCATGCTAGTGAGCCAAGGGGAATGAGTAAAAGAGTAGCCAGTGCTGGAAAAGGTGACCAGGGAGACTGTGTCATTGGAAGGGAACCAGATTTCAATAATAGTTATCAGATCAAAGGAGTGGAAGAGGAAAATATTTAGCTGAAGGTAATGCATATCAATAATAGAAATCTTATATGTTTCAGCATATGTAAATTATGTAAATAATAAGCAGATGGTGATTCTAGGGGGAGGCAGTAATGGCTAGGGTGGGCAATCAGGAAGAACTCCATGTAATGAGTGGCACATCAGTGCACCTTACAGGAGACTAAAGTTTTGAAAAGGAAAAATGATGAGAGAGTGCATTCCCAGGCATGGTGAGGCTGGGAAGAATTAGAGCAAAGGCATGTCACTGGTAAGTAGTTTTGTTCAAGAAGAACAACAAAAAGTCATTTGACTAGACTGCAGAGTGAATGAAGGACAGTAACATATAAGGCTGGAAGGGTGGGATAAAGTTGTGAAAAGCTTTGAACACCAAAAAGAGGAGTTTATATTTGGTTCTATAGGCAAAATGGCACCACTGGAATTTATTGAGCTGGTGTCTAGCATGGTCAGATCTATCCATTAGAAAAATTGCTTTGCCAAGTCATTTGATGGACAAAGAGGAGAGACGCTTGAGGTAGGGAGACCAGTTATAAAACTCTTGAAATAGCCTAGTTAAAAAGTAAGGAGGATCTGCACTAAAGTGGTGGCCACATGAATAGAAAGGAGAAAGACAGGAAGTATGTTGTGGAGATACAATCAATATGACATGGCAACTTGCATCCTATCTTATCTCTTTCTGTTTCATTCCTCCTAAACCTGGTCTTTGTCCTTGAAATAACATCCTTATTCTATCTGTATTCTCTCAGTTCATCACTTCTGCTCTGGTGTCAGTTTCCTTCCTTCACAGTCATGTCCTGATGGTTATCTAGTTCTAACAGGCATGGCCACCCAACCTGAAAACCTTTGCTTTGGTCTATCTGCTATTTTCTCCCTGTTCAGCTTCAACCTTATCCCTTTCCCACAATTTGGCTTCTCTGCTCTTAAACCTAAGCTGCTGAACATCATGGGAGCTATACAACTAGTGCCAATGGGGGCCATCACAGATTTGCTGATTAATATCAAGTGAGTTCTCACTGTTGCACAGCAATCCTTCTAGGCTTTCATAATTGACTCAACACCATCATCCCAACAGCACTCATTCCAAATCTTTCCTCTCTCAAGCTCCCAAGGCCCCTTCTCTGTCAGCAGGGTATTTCAACTCCTAATTTACTAAGAACATTGAGGGCATCTGTTGATCTCTCATCATCTTTATGTTACACCTGAAAACTGTCATATCTTTAACTATACCCTTGTCTTTTACTCTTAGCTTGAAGAAGTAACTCCTGTCTTTGCTGACTGGCTCCTTTCTAGTTACCTACTGAGTGCAGTACATTGAGATAGATTCTGGGGAAGATAGCACATTTTTATAAAAAAAAATAGGCTCCTTTTGCCAGAAATATGGGAAGCTCTTTAACGTGCAAGTCATACTTTTATGTCAGAAGACATTGCCATCCAGAGTTTTCATCATGGAAAAAAAAATCATAAAGTCCAAATTTTTAATTTCCTGTTATGACAAACAGGAATCACAAACCAGAGTAGGTGAGCAACTTAGTAATGGCATTTTTCCTTCATCACCTCTACAAAACTTCTGATTCAGAGACCTTGGGAGTCAACTTTACTGAAGAAATTCATAGGTTAATTTAAGATGTAGGATGAAAGAGGATTTTTATTGAGAATACACCTTTTTTTTCTTCTAGAAGTTGATGTGAATTGCCTGTTTGAGATGGTCGCAACTTTTCAAAGGTTAGTTTGCAAAAGGCTTTTAATGATTAAAACAAACCTACATATCAGACAGTTCTGTCAAGTATTTTTTATTCTTCTTAACTGTCTTTTAGAAGATTTGTCTTTAGTTTTTTTATCCTGGTACTTAGCATAGGAGTTTTGCCACAGGTAAGGATCTCCAAGAGAGAACTTGAAATAAGCCTGATAACTAACATTTTTTTTTGCCTTGCTTTCATTATTATTCTTCGAATAAAGAGAAATGTCTTTGATTCATGGCTCTAGTTTTCTTGTAAACACAGTCCCATCAATATTTCTTTCTAGTCTCCATCCAAAAGAAGTCCTGGACTTATGGGGAAAGCGCCCATTCATCACATTCCTTCCCTCCATGAAAATGTAAAATCGAAATTTAATTAGGAAAGTTATGAAGCAAACTATCAACAACTCTTTCAGTGATTGCTGGAATTGTTGTCGAGGAATTCATTCATCAAGGGATAACATCAGGAGCAAATTCTTTTTATTAATATTAGTGTTAAGTTGTTTAACTGGGTTATATTTCAGAACTGAGCTTTTAGTTCTCAAGTGGGTGGGAGGATAGGGAAAAGAAGCAATTGGGCAAATCAGTGGGAAAGAAAATTTTGTAAAATAAATTGATTTTAAATGAATTTATTGCCAAAGTAGCCCTTGTTTTCAAGGAGAATGATAGGATTTTTACATCTAGATCCCCAGAGAATCAGGATTATTTTGTTTGGATTTTCTTTGTCATTGGCTTCTAATAGGAAGTCTTTAGAGAAAAGGTTAATCTATAATATCTTTTCTCAATTCATCAAACATGTATTAAATGACTGCTTTGTGTCAGGCAATGTGCAAAGTGCCTGGGTTCAAGGAGCCTGAATTCTGCTAGGAAACCACATGTACACAGAGAAGTCAATGCAAACTACGAGAAAAGGATATACAAAATAATTATAATGTACCAGAATTTTTCCCTTTTGTGGCCAAAGAGCTGAGTATATGAAATTGGAACTCTGGTGGTCTGAATAACTGCTAAATTTATATGTTTTGGAAATAGTTTTTGAACTGAGAGAAGCAGGATCTTTCCTTATAAGATTCACAGAGTTAAATGAGGAACGTAGTACCTGCATACTTCAATTCCTACATAACAAAGATTCCCCACTATTAACTTTTCTATAAGTAGCCCTTTAGGCTTTGCTTGTAGACTTAGATTGAGAGAGGACCCACTACCTTCCAAGGTAGGTTATTCCTTTTTGGGATGGCATCAATTATTTTTTAATTGACAATTCTTTTTTTTTTGATTCTTTCTTTCTTTCTTTCTTTCTTTCTTTCTTTCTTTCTTTCTTTCTTTCTTTCTTTCTTTCTTTCTTTCTTTCTTTCTTTCTTTCTTTCTTTCTTTCTTTCTTTCTTTCCTTTCTTTCTTTCTTTCTTTCTTTCCTTTCTTTCTTTTCTCCCTTCCTCCCTCCCCACCCACCCTCATTGAAAAGGCAAGCAACTCAATATAGGTTATACATGTGCAGTTATGCAAAACACTTCCATAGCAGACATGTTGTGAAAAACTAACTCTATTTCCCTTAATCCTATCCTGCCCTCCATTTATTCTATTCTTTCTTTTGACCCTGTCCCTCCTCAGAAGTATTTGCTTCTGATTACCCCCTTTCCCAATCTGCCCTCCTCTCTATCATCCCCTGCTCTCTTGTCCCCTTCTCCCCCTATTTTCCTGTAGGGTAAGACAGATTTCCATACCCAATTGAATGTGTATGTTATTCCCTCCTTAAGCCAAATCCTATGAGAATAAGATTCACTCATTCCCTCTCACCTTCCCCATTTCCCCTCCACTGTAAGAGCCTTTTCTTTTCTGTTTTTTTGTGAGATAATTTACCCCATTCTACCTCTCCCTTTCTTCTTCTCCTAGTATAATCCTCTCTCATCCCTTAATTTTATTCTCCAGATATGACCCCTTAATCTTCAACTCACCCTGTGCCATCTATCTATCTATCTATCTATCTATCTATCTATCTATCTATCTATCTATCATACATATAATTTTTTCCTCCAACTACCCTAATACTGACAAAGGTCTCATGAGTTATAAATATCATCTTTCCATGCAGGAATGTAAACAGTTCAACCTTAATAAGTCTCTTATGATTTCTCTTTCCTGTTTACCTCTTCATGTTCCACTTGAGTCTTGTATTTGAAAGTCAAATTTTCTATTCAGCTCTGGTCTTTTCATCAAGAATGCTTGAAAGTCCTCTATTTCACTGAATGACCATTTTTTCCCCTGAAGGATTATACTCAGTTTTGCTGGGTAGGTGATTCTTGGTTGTAATCCTATCTCCTTTGCCCTCCGGAATATTATATTCCATGCCCTGCAGTCCTTTAATGTAGAAGCTGCTAAATCTTGTGTTATCCTGATTGTGTTTCCACAATACTTGAATTGTTTCTTTCTGGCAGCTTGTAATATTTTCTCCTTGACCTGGGAACTCTGGAATTTGGCTACAATATTCCTAGGAGTTTTCCTTTGGGGATCTCTTTCAGGAGGAGATCTGTGGATTCTTTCAATTTCTATTTTGCCCTCTGGTTCTAATAATCAGGGCAGTTTTCCTTGATAATTTCTTGAAAGATGATGTCTAGGCTCTTTTTTTGATCATGGCTTTCAGATAGTCCAATAATTTTTAAATTCTCTCTCCTGGATCTATTTTCCAGGTCAGTTTTTTTCCAATGAGATATTTCACATTTTTTTTTTTTTCATTCTTTTGGATTTGTTTTACAGTGTCTTGATTTCTCATAAAGTCACTAGCTTCTAATTGCTCTATTCTAATTTTTAAGGAAGTATTTTCTTCAGTAAGCTTTTGGACTTCCTTTTCCATTTGGCCAATTTTTTTTTTTTAGGGCATTCTTCTCCTCATTGGCTTTTTGGACCTCTTTTGCCATTTGGGTTAGGCTATTTTTTAAGGTGTTATTTTCTTCAGTATTTTTTTGGGTCTCCTTTAGCAAGCTGTTGACTTGTTTTTCATGATTTTCTTGCATCACTCTCATTTCTCTTCCCAGTTTTTCCTCTACTTCTCTTACTTGCTTCTCAAAATCCTTTTTGAGCCCTTCCAAGGCTAGGACCAATTCACATTTTTCTTGGAGACTTTGGATGTAGGAGCTTTAACTTTGTTGTCTTCTGGTTGTATGTTTGATCTTCTTTGTCACCAAAGTAAGATAATATAGTCTGACTCTTTTGCGCTGCTTGCTCATGATCCTGGTCAATTACTTGAGTTTTAAAGTATTTTTTAAGGTAAGAGTCTGCTTCCAATGCAAAGAATGTACTGTCCCAAGCTTCAGGGGTTTGTGCAGCTGTTTTCAGAGATCGTGTAGGGACATGTAAATTTTCAGTTCTTGCAAGGTGGTATGATAAGGGGTGAGGTGTTTACTCCTTTCCTGGCCTGTGCTCTTTTCTATTAGTCACCACAAGCACTCCATTCTGTCCTGGAACTGTGAGGAGAGTTTCCTCTGCACAACCACTACAAGCTCCACCATACTAGCACTCCTCCTCACCCTAGGACCGCTGCCCAGAACTGTGACCCAGATCCAAGCAGGGCAAAGCAAGAGATTCCTGCCTTAGCACTGGCAAAGAGATCCCTGCAATCCCCCTCTGATCAGCCACTTGATTTTCCCTCAGTCTATGGGCCAGGAGCTCAGGAAGCAGCTGCCGCCCTGGGGTCACACTCTTGGAGAACTGGCTCTGAGACCTCTACGCTCCTCTGTCATTACCACAGAAACAGACTTTTCCCACTGACCTTCTCAGTTGTCTTTGGTGTTCATGGGTTGAGAAGTCTGGAAACAGCCACAGCTGCCTGCGATTCAGTCCTCTGAGGACTGCTCCAGGTTTACTGCAGCTTTTGCGCCCACGCAGCACTGCGCTCCTTTCCCAGCTTGGAGTGATATACCTTTCTGATCAACCATCCAGGTTGTCTTGGGCTAGAAATTTGCCTCACTCTATCTTTTTGTGGGTTCTGCTGCTTTAGAATTTGTTTAGAGCCATTTTTATAGGTATTTGGAAGGGTTTGGGGGAGAGCTCAAGCAAGACACTGCTTTCGTTCCACCATCTTGGCTCTGATCCCCCCCCCGATTTTTTTTGAAACTATCACTTTAGTTATTTCTTACAGTACAATAATATTCTACTCCTTTATGTACAATAATTTGTTCTTCCATGCTCCAATTGATGAACAATCACTTAAGTGTCCAGTTCTTTACCACTACAGAAATATATGCTATAATGCTTTTTTTTTGGGGGGGGAGGGCTTTTCCCTCTTTCTTTGATCTCCTTTGTGGAATAAGCATAGTAGAGGTATAACTGGGTCAAAGGGTAAAAATAATTTAGTGACTTTTTGGGCATGGTTCCAAATTGCTTTCCAGAATGCATGAACCAATTGTCAGCTCCACTGCAGTTTTACCCAACATTACGGTCAATGTCCTCAGCTCCACTTATGTGCATTAATGTGTGGGATGGAACTAACTATTAAGTTCTTCTCAACAACAAGCCCCAAATTAACTTTATTTTTAAAACTTCATTCTCTTGTTCCTTCTCCTGCCCTCTCTGCTGAAGAAGAACAAGTATAATTAGTCTTCCAAATGACATACTTTAAAATAGTTAAAATGGCCTTTCTCTACAATCTATTCTTCATGAGATTAGATAGCCATATTTCTGTCAGCTAATCCTGAAATGGAATCAATTCAAGATTCTTCACCATCTTGGTTGGCTGTCTTTGAATGTTAAAGTGTATGCCCAGAAATTAAAACATTACTTGAGATTATTTTCTAAGCAGAGTCTATCATCTCCTTTCTGGACACTGACTCTCTTAATGGAGCCCATTTATATAAGATTGCCTTAGATTTCCTGGCTGCCAATCACATTGGTGCTTCAATGTAATTCATTGAACCCACAGAAGTCTACACCTGACATCACATACAAGGTCCCATCCTTGGTATCATATACTGTCTGTATTTGCTCTTTATCTTTTCAGTTTCCAGGCCTTTTGTACCTTTTAGGATAGGTTTTTCTTGATTCTTTTTACTGAGATCAAATGGTCTTTACAGTGACAAGTGTTCTGGAATAAGTCAAGGTATTTTATTAGCAAAAGAATATTTATAGCCCAATTAAATGAATTTGAAAGCATGAAAAGGATTAACTTAAAAGATGATGACTTTATTTCTTTTCTACTCTTGAGAACCTAAAGAATATAAAATTCTTGAAGTTTAGAATAAGACAATACTTTCAGGCATCCAAGCTATTCCAAGTGTCAGTATATAATGTATAAATCAAAAATATGTCTTTACTTTTTTCTTTGAACTTTTCTGAGGAAAGGATCTACTGTTATCCAAAACAGCATTGTTATTAAAATTTTGATTTTTTTAAGCCTTAAACCTTAATTCTAATTCATTTTGTGGACTTTAATTTCACTAGTCTACAAACTAGCTTGGGAGACAGCGGTCAGCATTGCTGATAGCATTTAAAATCATAGATTAAGAGCTAAAAGTAACCTTAGAATTATGTGTTTTTTTCACTATTACCTCTTCTCTCACATTACAGACAGGGAAATAGAGACTTAGAGAAGTGAAGGAATACAAGTAGTATGTTGCATTCGCACTCTTCAAAGTACTCCCAAGGAAAGGGAAAATAGACATAATGTTTGGGTCTAGATAGGGATTAAAATAAGAAAATGTTTAATTAAAAGAAACTAATGCAAGTAAAGTTTGTAACATGGAAAAAATTACATGCACAGATTTAAATTTCCCATGTTATTTCAATAAATTGCACTTGTCCCTAGTTTATTATCATTATCATTATCATTATTATTATTTGATGAGAAGAATAGAGGTAAATATGACCAAAAGAGTTAATATTGATAAGGTATGAAGATTTTTCAAAAATCTATGAAATCAGAAAGTGATTTTCAGAACAATTTTTGCTATCTCATGTCCTTTTGCTGTATTCATCTGCACACAAGGTAGCATATCCTAGAATCCTTGTACTGTGTGATAATCTATTCTGAATATTTTACATTTATCTCATCACTATTTAATAAGAAAAAAATAGCCAGATCTAAAAGAATGAACAGAAGCAGTTTTCTACAAAGGATTGAAGTCAATCCTTCATCCTTCCTACAAGCATTTCACAGAGCTACCAAAAGAATGGATTAGGGCATCTAGAGGCTACATGAGTTTTTGGCAGAATTATAAGAAAAAAAAATTCTTATACTGGATTAGTGGAAAGGAACTGCCTTATTATTTCCTGTGTGGAAATATTGTCTCATTGCAAGGAAAAGCAAAGCCAAAATAACTTGAATATTTAAGTAGAATTGTTGCAAAACAGCTTTCTCACTTCTGACAATCATCTATTCTCCAGCTCCCACCTTCCTACCCCTACTTTTCCTGCTACCACAGAGACAAAGAAGACATTGGGACTTTTTCTGTTTTTCTTATCTTTTCTCATGGTTAAATCTTTGGAGATGTCTTATTTTGGTCTCTGTAAATAACTGAAAGGATTTTGCCATCATTTAGTTACACTGCTTTATTTTTGTAGCCTTTGTGGCATGTTGAAAGTGGCAATAAAAATGAAACTGGGTTTCTTCAGATATGATAATGACATTAGCGGAATATTTCAGTTTCTCTGTGGGGTACATATGTGGCATGGCTATTTCTCCTCATTATAACTGGAGCTAGGAAGCTTGTTTAGTAAATGATGGTTGAATGCTCTGTATGGGTTCTAAAGATTTTTTTTTTTGTAAGAAGGATACACCATACACTCCAGTGAATAAGAAAGACTAATTAAGTTTTATATGTTTTCTATATTTTCTCATAACTTATTGATGTGGTCTGCTAGAGGTAACCATTTTTAACCATGCTTGCTTTAATGTTATGCTCCATCTTTGTTTAGTCTTCTGAGTGAAGTGATAAAGAAATACAGGAAGAGAAATAGCTGCTTTACAATTAAATAAAATTCCATCCAGTTCATGGAATGACAGTGTCCTTTTCTTTTGCCAGACAATAAGCTCAACGAAGAGAAAGTATTAAACCACAGTCAAACTATCGTAAGTTGTACGTCACGTATAAAATAAGCTTCAGAACTCCAGCCCAGGCTCAAGCATGGAGCAATAGTTACCATCCGCTGCAGCTGCCAGCCCAATAGCTGCCAGCTGGCTACTACCAGGGTCAAAGTCTGCTTCAAAGCCAGGGATCTTTGGCAAAGGAAGTCAATGGCGGGGGGGGGGGGGGGGGAAGCACAGGAAGGAGCTGAATTCAATTCAGCTACTAAGCAAGCATTTATTTAGTACCTAATATGTGCCATGAATTAAGATATGACACAAAAACAAAATGGTCCCTGACTTTAATGAGCTTATAGAAATATGAAGATGCTAAAAAGGTTTTCTAGCACAGGAGTGATTTTACCAGGTTAACAAGCTGAAGTCTATTAACACAGAACAGTTAGGGAAGTCTCAGGAGGAACTTGTAGTCTCTTTTTGTGGTATGCAACGAGAGCACTGTTTATATGATTTTGATAACTATAATACTTTATTCATTATAACTGGATACCATGATGGAGTTGACCAATAAATTATCATGTTGAAAGAGAAATTAATTTAATAATTGTTTTAGTGAATACAATATCATATTGCATTTATTTCTTATTACCAAAGAAATATTTGACAACAGTTTGAAGTTTCTAATAAGCTGTCTTTTATAAGTTTAGAATTAGTTTATAAATGCAACTACAGAGATAACTTTTAAAAATTTTCAAATATCTTGTCAAATTCTTCACAGAACTTCCTAACCTTTTTATTCTGTGCAATAATTGTTGGAATTCAAGTTACAATTATTATTATGCCTTGAATTTTCCTCATGCTGTCATTAGCACTGTGACATGAAGTGACTAAGCATTCATCAATTGATTTTTCTTGTTACTTTTGGACAAACAGTAAAATAATCTTTTCCATTTTCATTATTTCCTTTCTATGTACCATCTTTTCCTTTAGTCATATCTTTCTCACATCTCCGGGATTCATTTTTAGTGAGAAAGACAATACTTACATGATTTAGTTCTTCTAGGAATATATCAACTCCTCAGTCTTTGACCAGTGATTTCACATTTAGAACATAAACAGTTAATGATACAGATAGTCTGCAAATTTTGTGATTCTTAGAACCCTTCTTTGGTCTTATTTCTTGTGGTAACATCTGTTCTTATAGCCTTTTGGACAGAATAATACCCTTGTGAAAAAGGTTTTCCATCCTCACGGTCATAGGTATAATTTAAGTTCATATCTGCATCTGAATGGTTCAGTCAATACTTTCTCTGCTTGGGTTGTGGTAAGGGTCCTTACCCCACCTGACATCCCATTTCTGGGTAATGAAATATTGTTTTTGGAGACTGACTTCTGAAAAATGGTAACTCACGCTAGGATAAATAGTGCTAACCTGGATATGTTATTGATGTCACTGGTGAGCTCTAGACTACGTGGGATAAGCAATTAACCAAGCGTTTCACATTGCTCTTTCCTGTGAATTGGCTTTGAGAGATTCTGCTAGACAGAAAATTGATAGGCATGGTAAACACACTGTAGTTGCCTAATTAGTTTAGGTAGAGCAATTACTGATGTTCAATATCTATCAACAAAGCAAAGGTGCTTTAAATGTCTTATAAACACTAGAAATAAAAGGAAAGCACAAAAGGATTTAGCACAACCAAATATCTGAATGAAAGTTGGCTTTCCCTTAAGCTTGTCATTTATTGAAGCAAACTCAGCTTGGGAAAAAATTTCAGCTTAAAAACACATGTACACATTTAGATATATTACAAAAATAATACTGGCCTGAATATTCTACAATGTATCAGCAATGTGGAATTGTGAGGGAGAAATAGTATAAAGTAGAGGTGTCAAACTCTGCTAATAGGCCATAAACTGCCCACAAAACCCTAGACACAGATTAAAATGTTATTGGGAGATGTTTAACAAAGCAAACTAAAATACAGCACAGTATAGATAATGTTAATTCATGGTTTTCTAAATAAATCTGTCCAGCAGGGATCTGTTCCTATTTGAGTTTGACACTATTGGCTGTAAAGGATATCATCGGGATAATGTATGAACAGAACCAACCATGTAGTGAGAGCAAGAAACAACCAATGCATGGACTATGCGTTTCACTGCTTTCTTTATAAAGTCAAGGGATCTAGAGGAATTTGGTCAAACCCCTGTGGACAATTAATGGGAAAACATGGCCATGAGAGGCAATGTGACATAGTGAATGGAGAAACAGTCTCAGAGAAAAGGAAGACTGGATGTCAAGACCTACCTCTGACACAAACTTCCTGAGTGAAAAGAGTAAGTCATCTAAAGTCTCAGTATCTCAGTAGACCTTTTAAAACAAGAAGTTGCAGAAGATGACTGGCCTACATTAGTAGATGGAGTTTCCTCACTGGGTCTTCTCTGTACTAATAAAATCACAAGGACATACCTCCTCTACCTTTTCCTACCTTTCCCCCCCCCCCCAATGGACCACAGTGTTATATGGGTTGTGATCTGAACTGGTGAAGAGTACCTACATCAAAAAGACCACAGGTATGTGTAAGTAAAATGGAAAATTTAAAGTTTTTGAAAGAAGTGAAAAGACAGTTTATGTGATCACATACATGATTTTGCATTCACATACATACTCTCCATTATCTCTTTCCCCATTCCAGTAGATCCTCTGCCGTCAAATTGATCTTTTTAAACTGTGTCTGACCAATGGATTGTTATTTCTTCCAGGAATACACACACACACACACACACACACACACACACACACACACATAAAACCGTATCAACACCAGGCCTCTGATACACTACTTTAGAACAAATTCTCTTTCCTCTCTCTTCCTAATTCTTACCTATGTTTCTTTAGGCACCATTTCACACTAAGATCTCAGAACATTACTTCTGTTCTTACTCTTCTCCCTTACTGGTTAAAGTTTTCTTACATTCATCTTTCTAGGTCTTCCACAATAGTTCAACTTCATGATCTCACAGGGTTTCCTTTAACAAAACTGATTTCAGCTGAAAACTGTTCTTTGCTTATAATGTAAGCCTATTTCTTCATTTGCTCTATAGATTTCTACACAAAAACATCTTAACATCCAGGTTAGATGCAACTAATGCAACCTTGACAGCTATATACACAAACAATCCTAGGAACAAAATGGAAGAGATCTTAGTCATCATTCACTCTTTCATGCATATCCATCTATATCTATGCCTAAAGCCCACATTGGTAAATCCAAAGTGCTAATTCATATGCACGCTGAATCATGTATAGTACATGGGTGTGTCCTCACTTTTTATTTAAGTCCAGGTCAATGGTGCTGTTAGGGTACTCACCTATTTAACATCTATAACTCTCTACTGAAGCATCTTTTACAATACCAGACCAGATGGCCATAAATTCAAGCTAAGAAAACTAGTGAAAGAAAATAACAAAGCAATAATGGGGAATGGAAGAAGTCATGAAAACACTAAGTATCAGTCCTCAAATAGCTACCAAGCCACACGTATATCCTGGAAATGCTGTGTTGGTTGCCAGTTCACCACTGTCTCTTCAATTCAATAAGAGAAGGATAAAACAGTCACTCCCAGAAAGACATTAGGGAAATCTACCATAGTTCACGGGAATTCTAGCCGGGGAATGCTGGACTTCTATGTGTAGGATCCAGATGTTCAGAGAAATTCCTTGGCACTTGAGAATGATGTTTACTCATTATAGGAAATTCACGATCAATTAAACCCTGGCATGAGGTTCTTAGAATGATCATTAAGGTTTGAATGGGGAATCATTACTCAATAAACAGCTACCATTTTTTTGTCTCTTCTTTGATAATCCTCATGCTTTTCATCTTTTGTGAGTTTTCACCCAGTGATTTTCCAAGTCTCCCACACTTGAATGCTAATCACACTGCAAACTCATATACAAATTTCTGAAGAATGAAGTTCCAAAGAGAATATGGATTATGTGTCCAGGCATATCCATTCTATGTAAATCAAGATCATTCCCATTGAAAAGATAATTAATAACAAGCTTAAGATCTTGTGTTATAACTATAAGCCTCAGCACACTAGAATCTTGACTGTAACTGAAACTTCACTGGTTAGATGTAAGCTGTGTGAAAGAAAACGTATTGTGGAATTCAATGACTTTAGTACTTACATAATAAAAATGGAATATCTCAGTTAAATTATTGTCTTGAGTAACAGAAGGATGAACAGAAATCTAGTCCTTGAATTTGCTAATCATCCATATCTGCTGCTACTGTTATGTGAACATCAGTAAGGAAGATTGCTATGTACACCAAGGAACATACTTCACATATTTTATGCTAAAAACACACAATAGCTAATAGCCACAGTAAGGTGGAAAAATGGGGGAATACATTAAATATAGTACTGTTACCATTTTTAATTTCATGTTTAACCATTTCTTTGTTCTTAGTAAGATCATCTGTTTTCATTATAATTCTTGGTGATCTTGGGTCTTATAAGTTTTGGAGTCTGACACTATATTTTATATGTTTTCTCATATTACATATGTCACCATGGTTATGCCCCATCTTAGGATCACACCTGTGTGCCTCTTGTCAATACTATTCATAACACCCTAAAAGCTGAGTAGAGTTGATAAGACGAGAGGATGTAATTGCCTTTTGGAAATAGGAACTGAAGGTCTCAAGGACAGAGACACAAAGGTGGAATTCAGTTGACTGTTCTTGTTGGGACTAACCCTTGAGTCCACTTCTCTCACTCTAGTTTGAGTGACCTGTCAGGGACACTGAATAGAAAAGCACTTGGAGTAAGGGCTTTTGGCTGAATTTGGACTTTCCCAAGTCTTCTGTTGGTGAATTGGTTGAGATTAGTTGTTACCAATTCATCTAGTCCTTAAACACATCACAATAGTAAACGTTTTTATGTGACTACATCTTGATCAAGATATGGCATCTTCCTGAAGCTTGAAAATGAATTAACCTTTCTTTAAATAAAGTATAGTACAGTGAGAGCCAGAGGCAAAGTTATAGGTGAAATTCATATGTGGCTGCCACAGGCTTCCCCTGTCTACATCCTTTCCCTGTTCTGAGGCACCCTTTACAGTAATCTTGATGCTATCTGTCATGCATATCTTCATTGTGAATTTGTCATTGTTAATTCTTCCAGGCCATTTGCATCTATCACTTTTATCTCATGTTGGAATGAAAGGCTTTTTCTTGAGTTAAACGAAGTTTGAGTATAAATGAACAGGTGGGAGATACAGTTTTAGTCCAGGGTCTTTCAGGTGATCCTGAAATCACAGGATTTAGAGAGTCATCTTTGTTACCTTAGGTTGAAAATAAATTTGACTATCAGTCTAGTCTAGAAGTTTGCTAATTATATTCCTACTGCAAACAATAGGATATATTTAAACCTAACCCATGACCAATAGTGCATATAAATCTATGCACAAATGCTAATTGTTTCCTATACATTTTCCTTCTGATAGTTCTATTATGTTGCAATTTGGAATGATGTCAGTAAATACGGATTCAGAAATGACCAACAAACAGATTTTCTTAGAACTTTTTTTCCTTCCAGTTCTATAGTTTTGTTTTGACACCACTATTTTCCCTTTATTCCTCCCCCTATAATGTTGAACCTTTAAAGAAAAGGAAAGACAGAAAACATTTAAGCAATGGAAACTGATCTAGCAACTCTGTTTGACAGTGCGTCTTCATTTTACATCTGAAGTTGCCACCTCTCCATTGTAAGGACACAGGTGTTTCCTTATCACTTCTCACCACCTGAGATTGTTCGCTATAGTCAGAACAATTTTTAACAGTCATGACAATTGCTATTCCATTTTCCCCTAAGGAGACAGAACACTCAGTCACATTGAGAGTGAGGGTTGCTAGCCCTCTGAACTCAAGGAATATGAATTGTGGTCTACTACCAGGGCTCAAGATAAAAATCTAATGTTTAACAGTATCGTTCTCTTTGAGGAAATTGAAAGAAGCTCAACTTGCAGACTTTTCTCTGGAGTAGCATTTGTTTCCTAGGCCTTCAGATCAATCAGTATGCAGCAGGTGAGTTCAACACTCAAAGAAGGTATAAAGGAATACAGAAATTCTGCTTCTTTTTACAAATTAATATCAGGTCTACATGTATACCTCTGGGGCTTGAAGAGGAGGGAAAGAAAACATTGCTGGCTTAAAAACGGCATTCTGTTCAGTGAATTTGTCATCCTGTCAGGCAAAGATCTAGGGGACTATTCTCCATTTAGTTCAGAGAACAGCTTTTAAGCAGTTGCTTTGGCAAATTGTTTCTTCTGCTTTAAGCTGTATTTGGTTAATCATGCCCAGTAGGGTTGTGTACTTTGAGCTCATCTAAAACATTGTACATGTACAAAGAAAAGCACTATGGAAGGAAAGAGAAAGTCCATTTAAACTTTTCTCCCAAAGGTGTCAATGGCAACAGCTACCTCCTGCATTTGGGCATTTTATTTTTAATATGATGGACCCTTTCTGTGTCTGCAGAACATGTGCTGCATTCCTCTCAATTTAATGCATTCAGGTACATTAATATATGGATGTATGAAGGATTTGTGATTCAGTGTGCGGAATAATGATGTATAACCTCCTTCCATTAGTTGTGGATCTTGGTTTCTTGGATAAGATCTAGGTAGGGCCCTGAGTCATAGCAGGTAAATTTCTTTTCCCACGGTGATACAGACAGTGTCAGAGTTGGGACTTGAACCTAGGTATTCATGACAATAAGCCCACAAGCTTTCCATGATGCCATGCAGTCTTCTCAGATATTAAACTTTTAAAAATGTATACATTTAATTTTCACAAGTCATATAAAACTGCACCATATTCACAAAGGAGTCTCCCAAAGTGTACAATTCTCAAGCCTGGTAAAATAGCTTTAAAATGAGATTATGACTGATAGTATATGGGACCTTATTGAGTAGCTTCCAAACTATCTTCAAGCATTTGAAGTTCTGTCACATTGATAAGTGATTAGAAGGAAAATGATCATTCTCCTTGGTTCCAGGAGGTGGAACTAGGAAAAATGGGTAAATTTAAGCTTGATATGTAGGGAGAGGAGGTGAGAGAGACAACATTCTCCTGATAATTAGAATGTTCCAAAAGAACAAAGGGCTAGCTGAGAGACTAATGAATTTTTCACCAAGAGAATCCTGAATCAAAGGATGGATGGCACTTGGACATATTGTTAGATTTATTGAAGATTGTTTTTCAAGGTATAGGTTGAATTATGTGATTACTGAGAATACTTCTGTCTAAACTCTATTTAGCAAATTCCATCTGCTAAAAACAGAGGATTGTGCATGCTTTAAAGGCTAGTAATTATATTGCCCAATGTTTTTGATTCATGTTTGTTTCTGTTTAAACTTCACTATTATATAGTTAGGTATATTCTTTCTTTTTTTTTTCAGTTCTGACTTCACTATCACTTCATGGAAATCTTCATGTGTCTCTTTGAATTCTTTATCTTTCTTCTTATAATTCTTTAATATTTCATTTACTGACATATCACTACTTATTCATTCCCTGGACATATGGATTGTTTCTATATTTTTGCTATTACAAATTATTCTATGAATATTTTCACCAAGATTTTTTCTTATCATCAATAACCACTTTAAGACATAAACCCAATATTGGGATCACTTGGTCAAATGGCATGAATAATTTTGTAATATTTATTGAATAATTCTAATTTTTTTTTAGTGTGGTTTGACCAGTTCACAACTCCATTAGTGAGTTTGCTTACATGCATTCCAAAGCTTCATTTGTCCATCTTTTACCATTTTTAATAATTTGATGGTTGTTAAATTAGATATCACAGTTGTTTTAATTTATATTTCTCTGATTATTTTTTAGAATTTTGAGCCCTTTTAAAAGATGGTTATGGTTTACATTTATTTTTTTGAGAGCTATTTATTCAAATTCTGTGATTATTTGGAAAGCAGTTCTTAACCTCATAGATTTGTGTCAATTTTAAATATGAGACTTTTAAGGGATATTAAGTGCAAATTTTCCACATGAATTAATGAACGAATCAATGAAAAAAACATTTATTAAGCACTGAGGATAGACATAGAAAAGCAGAGGAACTCACGTTCTTTTTTTTAAACATTCATTTTAAAAAATTAAGTTTCAAATGCTCTCTCCCTCCTTTCCCTGAGACAGTAAGCAGTTTGATATGTTATACATGTGCAATCATGTAAAACATATTTCCATATTAGTCATGTTGTGAAAGAAGATACAGACAAAAAAAAACAAAAAAAGTGAAAAATAGCATTCTTTGATCTGCACTCAGACTTTATCAGTTCTTTCTCTGAAGGTGGATGGCATTTTTCATCGTGAGTCTTTTTGAATTGTCTTGGATCATCGTATCTCTGAGAATATCTAAGTCATTCATAGTTGATCATCACACAATATTTCTATAACTGTGTACAATGTTTTCCTGGTTCTGCTCACTTCACTTTCATCAGTTTATATATTTCTTTCCAGATTTTTCTGAAACTATCCTGCTCATCATTTCTTATAGCAGTATTCCATTGTATTCATATACCATAACTTTTCTAGTAATTTCACAATTGATGGGCATCTCCTCAATTTCCAATTTTTTGCCACCACAAAAAGAGCTGCTAAAATATTTTTGTACAAATACATCCTTTTCAAGAAAACCAAATACATACTTTTCCTTTTTTTGGAATCTCTTTGGAATACAGATCTAGTGGAAGAATTCACATATATAGGCTTCATGTGCAAGTTAGGTATAGGGATAACTAAGTGGTGCAGTAGTAAGAGCACTGGGTCTAGAGCCAACAAAACCTGATTTTAAATCTGGCCTCAAATACTATCTATGTGACCCTGGACAAGTCAGTTAATCTCTATTTGCCTTAGTTTTCTCATCTATAAAATGGGAATAATAATAGCATCTACTTCTCAGAGTTGTTTGATGATCAAAGGAGATAATAATTGTGAAGTACTTAGCACAGCACCTGGCACGTAGTAAACATATAAATGTTAGCTATTATGGTCTCACGGTTTCTAGGTCGAAGTGGTAAAACAAATGGTAATGTAACTTTTAAAATGTCATTCCCAGTGGGGGGAAAAAAACAACAACTATCCATTTCTGATGTTGAATCACTTAACAATACCAAGGACTTTATTGAGAATTTTCTTTTCCAAGCCTTCAGTTAATTGTGCCTACTAAGGAGGCGAGGGCTACAATACCTACCTCTAGTGATAATTGGTCAGTATATTGTGGTGGTGAGGATGGTGCACACCTTCTTCTCCAAAAAAGTTACTCACCAAAAAGATGGAATCAGTGACAGAAATAGGTTTGGCGGTCTGGGGAGAGGCAGGTTGGGAAGGTGACTACTTTTCCCGGGCCTCTTTGTTTTCAGCTCTCTTCAGCAGAGTCTGAGGGTATGGGTTAGTTAAGGTGCTGGCAGTGCTTTGGCCTATATGGCACATATCTGCCCCATGTCTCATGGTATGTTGCTATATTAGCTAGGCTAGTTGGCTTGCCCTACAAGGCTGTTGGTAAACAGCTGATGGGCATGGTTGCCTGATTCTCCACAAAGATTATTTCCCTGAAGGATTACTGAAGAAAGAGGCTTTTTATTTGTATATAGTCAAAGAAATCTAATCTGTCTTTTATAACATTTTCTAAAGTAATAACTGGTAGGATATAAATTCGTTCTTAGCCATAATTGTAAGACTCATTAACTTCCATGTGCCTTTAACCTTTTAATGGGTCTAGTTTAAATATTTAGCTTTCTAAAACCTATTTTCCTAAAAGCCCTAGGTCTGGCATATGTCTACAATATCTTTTCTCAACAGTAATACTTTGTGTTTTTGAATTTATTTACTGTGGAACACATTTTTCTAATCAGTTCTTCTTACCTAATCTAATCCACTGATCAACTGTTCTTTTAGAAATCAAGCATCGGGATGACATTTTGATAATTACTACTTTATGATAAATTTGAAATTTGATGTCAAATCCCTTCGTTTTAAGCTGTTTTCACTGTCTCTAGTTATTCTTGACATTTTGTTCCTTCATATGAATTTTTATTTTTAGAAGCAGCTAGGTTGTGCAGTAGATAGAACAATGGACATGTAGTCAGGAAGAGTGAAGTTTAAATCTGACCTCACAAACGTCTTAGCTCTGGGAGCTAAGGCAAGGCAATTCACCTCTGCTACCTCAGTTTCCTCATTTGTAAAAAGAAGATAATAATAGCACTTGCTTCCCAGGCTCACAGTCAGGATCAAATGAGATAATATTTGTAAAGTATTTTGCAGACTTTATTAGCTGTTGCTCTAATTTTCTATTTCTATACATTAGACATGCTTCTGTAGTCAGTAGATTTGTTTGGGTAGTATTTTAATTAGTATTATATTGACATAGCTTACCCAGGAAAATGTAATATATCTCCATTTATTTAGGTTTTCCATTATTAAAAGAGTATTGTTAAGTTTGTTTAAATAAGTGCTATCTGTAGGCTGCCTCCAAGGTAGCTAATACATTTTTCCTATTATTTTAAGCAGTATTTCCTATCTATCATTCTTTTTTCTTACTAATATACAGAATTTCTCATGAATTTTTGTCAATTTATTACATATGCTCTACTACTTTGAAATAGTTGTGTCAATGTCTTTTTATTCACTAGTTTTCTAACTAAACCATCATAACCACAGATAGAAATAATGTTGCCTCCACTTGGCTAGTGCTAGCTCCCTAAAATTCTAAAATCTTAAAACTATTGTTATCATTTTAAAAGTAAATAAAAATAGTGACTTGCTTCATGCCTGATCTTTTTAGGGAAACTATAGGATTTCTCCTTTACAGATAATGGTGTTTTTAGATTCAGATCGATGACTTTTTTACCTCTGGTTATACAACCATATATTTTAGTTGCTTTTGTATTAGTAGTATCATTTATGTCACTTGTTCCCTAATGTTAAACAAATCCTATTATTGACCCAAAGTGAAAGACCAAAAAATATGGTTACTGATTCATATGCCTACTTCATCATTTCAACAAATAACTTTCTTTAGTATTACAATATCTTTACAATCTCACAAGTGACTGAAAGGCATAGAAAAGAAAAGACCCTTCTGTGCTTATTGTTAATTGAGTTAAAAAACAAAGATACATTTGGTTTGGTAGAGCTGCGTACTTCCTGAAAGGCTTATTTTGATACTGAGCTCCTCCAGTCTTTGAGGCAAAGTAAGGCGTGGTGCAGATTCCCTTCTATGCCCCCATTCCTGTAAACAAAACAGTTCCTTTGGGCTTATTGCTGGCTAATCCTGTGCCTTCTTTTATAGTTAATGTTATATAGCTATTTTTTCATTGGAACTAATTAAAAAAACTGTCCAACTTTTCTAATAACTCTAGAATGATTTGACATAAAATAAATCTAGCTATTATTAAAAGTAGTTGACTAAAAGATTTTTAAATGTGCAACCAGAATGGTAAGTCACTATAATTGATATGTTGTAAGTAAGAGGTAGGAAATACTACTCAAAAGGTGGGCATAACTACTTGGGATGCATTTGTTCATCATCCTTAATTGTATTAACATTGTCACAAAATGGAATTCTACAGAGTACAATATGTAAAGCAGATGCAATTAATTTGTGTTAAAGAGAAGACAGAAACCAGGATTCTTGTCCAAGATTTCATCCAATGTCAGTAGTAAATTGTTACAGGTTGGTGTATTTCTTGATGCCGTTTCTTTTAATAGACTGTGATTATTAATCTATGAATATTATTTTGATGCTTCCAGATTTCTGTGGTGTCACTAATGAACTTATTCTTTGCAATAATGAAGCTTACAACCCATTTGTGGCTACCCATGTAGCTTTTGTCCATATTCTCCTATAAATATTCCACATGGGAGTCTATTCATGCTGGGAACAATCGTCTAGAATTCTTGCCATTACAAGGATGTTCCAAGAGTATTATGCAATGCTATCATTGGCATTGCCTATCAATTATCCTTCTTTTCCTCTCTCCTACTATGTGACTGGCCTAATTTTTTTCCAAGCAAAAATTTCTCCAGCAATATTCTTTTCATCACTTCTCCCGTGCACCAGGAGGATCATATGTTATACACTGATATGAACAAGTACGGGGCATGAATGTCAAGAGTAAAGGTGAAAGAGGTTGCAAACCTGGGTCAATGGAAGAATGGTGGTGCTCTCAACAGCAATAGGAAAACTTATTAGAGGAATGGGTATGCTAGGAAAGTTGATGAGTTCTGTTTTTGACATGATGAATTGAAGTCACCTCCAGGAAATTCAGTTTAAAATGTTGGTGATGACCTTACTGGAGCTCTGGAGAGACTAGGACTATGTATATTTAGATGTGGGCAACATTTGCTGATGATAATTGAATCTATGTTTGGACCTATGATCAGATTACCATTTGTCTCCTAACACTATCCTGATATGTTTTGATGAAAAAGAGGTAAAGTCCAAATCAGGAAAATTCCTCAGAGTACAGATCATGATGGAAAATTTCAAAGGTTTAGGCAGGTAGGAGTCCATTGATGAAGGCCCCGAATATTTTTAAGGGGATAGAGGTACCCCCTGGAAACCCACTTTACTTCATTTCAAAATTCTTCCTAGGGCCATACCTGGAGAAAAGAGCCACATAGTGGGGTTCTGTGAACATTTGGAAAGTTTTTTAACTCTTAGAATTTCAAGGAAGGCTAGGGTATTTGGGGGAAGTATTAATTCTTGAGACTTTTTACTTTGACATTTTTTGTAACTCTGAAACTGTCAGGAAAACCAAAGGTCCATGAATGTGTGAAAAATCAGTGCTCTCACTTTTAGTCCAAACACTTTTTATATCAAAATGCAATTCATAATCTTTTATTTAACTTCCATTGGGGCCAGTTTTCACTAACACTCCACAGCACCACCGAAACATACACAGAATATCATCACTAAAAAATGGTGAGGATCTTTGACTCAAGGCATTTTTCATAATAGATAGCTTAGAGTCATGGACAAAAGGTGGTTTATCGATTGACTGAGGGTTATTAAAGAGTTATAGGAAAGTTTTTCTCTTCATCCAACCTCTCAAAGTATTACAATAAAAACCAATTTCAAAGTCTACATTAAGATATTCTACCCTAATTATTTTCCTTTTGTTCCAATCTCCTATTAATGAGCAGTAGAAAGACTGTCTTTTCTAGATTGCTTGGTATCTTATCAGGCAGTGAGCCTACAGCACTCAGTCTAAAGTACAGTTGATTTTCCCATCTTGCTCCTTACTCTGTACCTCTGAGATCAACTGCTCATGGATGAGAGCATTTCCCATTTTTCATGAAAAATGGATTGTATTTTCAGAAAAGCCTGACAGCTTTCATACCTGCATGACATAGAAACACACACACACACACACACACACACACACACATACACGCGTGCGCACACATACTTTTTTTTTTTATCTTTCATGACCTGCTCAGAATTAATGGTAAAATTCCTAAATGCCAGAGTTATAATTTTGTCCTAACCAAATTCTTATGGGAAGCAAAGGAGTGAACTACTATTTAATCAAATCATTGGAACAGTAATTTCCTCAGCTTCTTTCTTTTGTCTATTACTGTTTTGTTAATTCTTGATAGAAAAAAAAACAAATTATTTGCTGGACTACGCTGTTGATTAACATTGCATCCATATGTTTTCTTGGTAGATTTAAATGTTGCTTATAATAATGGATAGACAAAATAGTATTTTAATCATTTTTGTTTTTTTAAACTTCCTTCATTATTGATTTTTCTCTTAAACATACAAGTATATTTATTTTATTTTAGCTCCTGACAGGAAAACTTTAGAGAAAACAAAAACAAAAGTGACTCTTATTTGATTTTAAAAGTAGTGTTGGATTTACTGTGAAAAGTATTTAATAATGACTACTATGCATAATATCCAGATAATAAATGTTATGCCTTATAAGCCACGGAAAAACAAGGGAAAATAAATATTTTTCCTCTGAAAGGACAAGGAAAAATTCAGGAGTAAGCTGAAGTGAAAGGGACTAAGAGCCATGAAAATACCTTCTATCTTTATATGAATTGTCTTTAGCTATAAAGAAACAGTTAAATAGTGATAGGGTATGTAATTTGTCCTAGTTGGAGAATAAATAACAAAACATAATTTCATGTTTCTAAGTCTCCAGGTTACCATATTAAATACAGTGTGGTTAGTATGTTACACAGTTTCCACAGTTTATACATTCCCTCAGATGGAGGTATCTGGCAAGGTAATTCAAAACAATATATGTAGAGATGGGCAGAGCCACAAAGAGGGTGGGATGACTGTGGCTTTGCCTCCAGAGTGTCATATTCAGACTCTTATTGAGAGAACTTGCAGCCCTTTACCAAAAATAACTGTTTATCACTAATTAGTGAACATAATCAGTTAAAATAAGAAACTAAAAGATAGTAGACCATGGTGAGCTCCTTCCCAGCACTATCTTCCTTCTGCCCAGCCCATAACTGCTCTGGCTTATGACCTCGTTGGGGGATGAGGGCATGTCTGTCTGCCTCTTACCAGGCTAGTGTCCATGCACCCATCCACTAAACTACTAGGCACTTTGTTCTTTTGTTTTCGTTTTTTTCCAGGATTGGCTTGTGGTATGTGTTCTGGACATAAAAATGTTTAGTTATAGCTCTAGTGACAGGAATAAATGCATCAAATAGGATAAGGCTTTGCAAAAGAAAAGATATGGGAAATTTTCAACACTAGAGTGCTAAACTAGAGTGACACAATTGATAAACACTCAAAAAATGTGCATTCCTCCAACAAGGAAGTGGTTAAATGTAATTATGAGAGGTTTATTTATTGGGCATGGAAATATGGAATAGAGGGGAGGTCTAGAGCAAAGCTTAAATCCATTACCCTATTTTAATGATAAAAATATTTCATTAATCAGTAATAAATTTAGGTGAACATATGAAAATGAAATGTGACAATGAATCAGATAATAGCAGTCAACTGAAGTGAAGACTGATTAGGCCTCTTAGAAGGAAAATGTACTTTAAAATGTGGTTAGAATAATAGGTTGATAAATTAGATCTTCACCTTTTTATTATTTTTTAAATTTATGGAATAAAACAAGCATTTCCATGACACAGTATAATAAAAATGATGATTGCACATGAAGCTGCAAATCTATTACACACAACTTTCTATTTCTTTTAAATGTATAATAAAGTTATCATGTAAATTTGTTTTTTTTCTTATCTTCCTGCCCTAGAAGTGGCTACCATTAGACACAGATAGCTGTTTCATACACACACACAGACACACATACATACACTTATATACTTGTTATATGTACACATATATAGTTATTCTATACACACTTCTATTTATCAGCTCTTTCTCAGGATGCAGATAGTGACTTTCTTTATATGTCCTTCATAGTTAATTTGGCTATTTACAATAGTCAAAATGACTTATTCATTCAAAGCCATTCTTAAAACAACATTGCTGTTACTGTATACAATGTTCTCCCTTGGTTTTATATTTTAAAGGAAGAATCTTTAGGTGGAAGTAAATTTTCTGTGCTAATTATATTGGGTCTGTTTGATGTAAGATGAGAAAAATCTGAAGCTGTAAAAGAGGAGACAATAAGCAAACAAAAATTTGTTGCATAATCTTATGTAACAGTGACTAGACTGGCCATGCACTGAGTGAGAACCAGGTGTGCTACATTTCACTCCTCCCCTGAGGTTCTCTGGCACCATTAAGAGAACTTGGAGCAATGCAGTCTCTTTCACTGGCTCAAGGCCCTCATTGATTTTATTCCTCTATTTTAATGATCCACAGCAAACCCTCACCCCTCCCCCCCGCCACAATTCCATTGAACCATAAACAGTCAGGTTAGTTTTTATAAATAAATAGTTACTTAAATATATAGTAAAAAACAAACATTTCCCTAACATTGGAGGTATAATCTCTCTTCAGTTCTCTTAGTCTCTGGGAAAGGAAAAGGGTGGTTAAGTTCACAGCTTAATTTATTTCCTATACAGCAAAATTTCATGAAAGTCCAAAGTCTCCCTGGACTCAAGTCCTGGCACCCTAGTTTTTTGAGACTTCCTTTCTAGGACAGCAGCAATATCTGGCCTGGAGTCCTCTTTCTAAGGGCCCCATGACTCAGGCTTTCAAATTTGGGGACTCTGCTACCTGCACCTAAAACTGAAAAGTACAGTAGAAACAGACCAAAACCCCAACTCCCTATTTTGGGTTGGCCTGCCATATAGAAAACTTTCTCCCACACTCAGCTTCATGATACCTTCACTGAAGGTGAACAGAACTATTCCCTGTAGATGCCACTGGAGAGAGAGACAGAGAGACAAAGACAGAGACAGAAACACTGTCCATCTCTGGTAATTTTGAAGAGAGTTAGGGGCAGCTAGGTGGCGCAGTGGATAGAGCACCAAGCCCTGAAGTCAGTAGTACCTGAGTTCAAATCCAGCCTTAGACACATAACACTCACTAGCTGTGTGACTCTGGGCAAGTTATTTAACCCCAATCGCTTCACTAAATAAACAAACAAACAATTGCTTCACTAAATAAACAAACAAACAAACAAACACATAAATAAATAAATAGGGTAAAAAAATTTAAAGACAGCTTATTCTGACTAAGAATCCAGTGGAGAGAGGCTGCTCCCATGTGGTAGAAGAATGTGGAATGTCTTCACCCAGAAGCAGGTCCCTGCCATCTCTTTCATGGATGTCTCTAACTTGTTTGACATGGCCATATGCAAAGCTCTCTTATTCTCTAATATATTATTTTCCTAGAGAAAAAAATAGTTTCACTGTTTAATAATCAGATGGTCCCTTTTTGAAGCATATACCTTCATATAATTAGAATGACTCCACTGAGTTACATATAGTCATTATTCTTTATAGTTTCTCACAAACTAACTCCTATCCCCACTGGATCTATCTAGACAGCAAACATCAGAATTCATTGAGAACTTTGGTTCTTCTTATCCAGTCAGTCCTTTGACACTTTAATGGATCAATAGTCTTGTCTGTGTGAGTATTCTTTCCACTGCTACCAATTTCAACCCATTGGAACCCATTCCTGCCTCCTCATCCTGCACAATTATTGATTATATTGTTCCATAAATATCACATATATTGGAGTCCTTCTAATTTATTGTACATATCTGTGTATCATGGTCATTAGATGTCCTTCATGTCACATTATAAGCTATTTCTCTTGTGCAAGTATATCAATGGTAATATTCCTCAATGGTCTTCATCTTATGACTTTTTTTTCATTTAATTCTTCACATTTAGTTTTAATTTTATTTTGTCTCAATTACATGTAAAGAAAAACTTTTCAACATTTAATCTTTTGAATTTTGAATTCCAAATTCTTTCTCTCCTTCTCTACCCTCTACCCTCCTTGACAAGGGAAGCAATTTCATATAGATTATACATATTTAATAATGTATAACACTTCCATATTAACCATGTTGCAAAAGAAAACAACCAACAAATAACCAAGAATAATATAGAAAGTTAAAGAAAAAGTATGCTTTAATCTACATTTAAATTCCATCAATTCTTCCTCTGGAGGTAGATAGCATTTTTTTTTATCCTAAGTCCTTTGGAATAGTTTAGGATCATTGTATTTTTGAGAATAGCTAAGTCATTCACAGTTGGTTGTCATACAGCATTGTTGTTACTGTGTACAATGTTCTCTTGGTTCTATTCACTTCTCTGCATCAATTCATACAAGTCTTCCTAAGTTTTTCTGAAAGCACTCTTGTGGTGTCCTATAGCACAATTATATTTCATTACAATCAAATGCCACAACTTGTTCAGCCATTCCCCAATTAATGGCCTGTCTTATTTATAATTCTCTGCCACCACACAGAAAAGGTAGTTATGAATATTTTTGTTCAAATAGGTCCTTTTCCCTTTTTGATCATGTTAGGGTATAGACTTAGTAGTGATATTGCTAGGTCAAAGAGTACACATAGTTTTATAGCCTGTTAGGCATAGTTCAAAATTGCTGTCCAGAATGGTTGGCTTAGTCCATAATTCCACCAACAGTGCATTAGTGTTCCATTTTTTTTCCATATCCCCTCCAACATTTGCCATTTCCCTTTTCTGTCATATTAGCCAATCTTATAGGTGAGAGGTGGTACCTCAGATTTGTTTTAATTTGCATTTCTCTAATCAATCAGAGCATTTTTCCATATGACTGTAGATAGTTTTCATTTCTTCATCTGAAAACTGCCTGTTGCCATCCTTCGACCATTTATCAAATGGACACATTTGACTCAGTTCTTTATTTGAGAAACTTGCTGTAAAATTTTCTTCCCAGTTTCCTGTTTCTCTTTTAATCTTGGCCGCACTGTTTTTGTTTGTGCAAAACCTTTTTAATTTTATGTAATTTAAATTATCTACTTTGCATCCCATAATGCTCTCAGCCTCTTATTTGGTCATAAATTCTGTTATCTGTAAATCTGACAGGTAAAATATTACACGTTTCCCTAATTTGATTATGATATTACCCTTTATTTTTAAATCATGTACCCATTTTTATCTTATCTCGGGATACCATATGAAATGTTGGTGTATACCTAGTTTCACCTAAACTTCTTTCCTGTTTTCCCAGCAATTTTTATCAAATAGTGATTTCTTGTCACCAAAACTTGGATCTTTAGGTTTGTTAAACACTGGTTTATTATGACTGTTTACTGCAGTGTCTGTGTACGTAATTTATTCCACTGATCCACCACTCTATTTCTTATCCAGTATCAGATTGTTTTGATTATGACTACTTTGTAACACAGTTTGAGATCTGGTACTTCTAAGCCACTTTCCTTTACATTTTTCCCCTTGATTCCCTTGATATTTTTGACCTTTTGTTTTTCCAGATGAGTTTTGTTATTATTTTTTTCTATTTTTTTATAATAATTTTTGGTAGTTTGGTATGGCAGTAATTGGTAAACTAATTTAGGTAGAATTGTCATTTTTATTATGTTAGCTTGGCCTACACATGAGCAATTAATATTTCTTCAGTTGCTTAGATCTGAGTGTATTTGTATAAAAAGTTATGTAATTGTGTTCATATAGTTTCCGGGTTTGTCTTGGCAGGTAGGTGCCCAAGTTTTTTATATAGTATACCGTTATTTTAAATGAAATTTCTCTTTCTATTTTTCTGGCTGGACTTGTTGGTAATTTATAGAAATACTGATGTTTTGTGGGTTAATTTCATATCCTGCAATTTTGTTAAAGTTGTTAATTATTTCAACTAGTCTTTAGTTGATTTTCTAGTATCCTCTAGTATCCAAGTATAGCATCACGTCATCTACAAAAAGTGACAGTTTTTTCCTTCATTGCCTATTCTAATTCTTTCAATATTTTTCTTCTTTTGTTGCTATAGCAAGCATTTCTAGTACAATATTGAATAATAGTGGTGATAATGAACATCCTTGCATCACCCCTGATCTTATTGGGAAGGCTTCTCACTTATCTCTATAATAGTAATTCTTACTGATGGTTTTAGATAGACACTTTTTGTTATTTTACTGGAAAGCTCTATTTATTCCTATACTTTCTAATTTTTTTTAAGAAGAATGAGTGTAGTATTTTGTCAGAGGCTTTTTTTTTGCATCTGTTGAGCTAATCATATGATTTCTGTTGGTTTTGTTATTGATATGATAAATTGTGCTAGTACTTTTCCAAATATTTAATCAGCTTTGTATTCCTGGTATATATCCTACCTGGTTATAGTATATGATCTTTGTGATATATTGCTATAATCTCCTTTCTAGATTTTTAATTAAAATTTTTGCATCACTATATTCATGAGTGAAATTAGTCTATAATTTTATTTCTCTGTTTTTGATCTTCCTGGTTTATGTATCAGTATCATATTTGTGTCATATCTGACACAAATTTGATAGGACTCCTTCTTTTCCTATCTTTCCAAATAGTTTCTATGGTATTGAAATTAATTGTTCTTTAAATGTTTGGTAGAATTCACTTTTGAATCCATCTGGTTGGTATTTTACTGAATGTAATTTTTATTGCATTATGATCTGAAATGTATGCATTTAGTATTTTTGCTTTTCTTCTTATGAGATTTTTATGTCCTGATACATGGTCAATTTTTATGTAAGTGCCATGTGCCACTGAAAGAAAGGTATATTCCTTTTCTATTCCTATTCAATTTGCTCCAAAGGTCTATTATATCTAAGTTTTCTAAAATTCTATTCATCTCCAAGAAAAATATGCCATCTAACTTCCCTAACAATGACAAAGGTCTTAGGAGTTACACATCATCTTCCTAAATAGGAATGTAAGCATTTCAACCTTATTGATTCCCTTATGATTTCTCTTTAGTGTTTACCTTTTTATGCTTCTCTTGAAAGTGAAATTTTCTGTTTGGCTCTGGTCTTTTTATTAGGAATGGTAGAAGTCCCCTATTCATTAAATATCAGGTTTTTTTTCCTCCTACTGAAGGGATTACACTTAATTTTACTGGATGGGTGATTCTTGGTTGTATTCCTAGCTTCTTTGCCTTCCAGAATATTATAACCAAGCCCTCCAATCCTTTAATGTGGAAGGTTCTAAATCTTTTGTAATTCTGACTGGCTTCGTGATATTTGAAATGTTTCTTTCTGGCTGCTTGCAATGTTTTCTCCATGATCTGGGAGTTCTGGAATTTGGCTGTAATATTCCTAGAAGTTTTCTTATTGGAATCTCTTTCAGGATGTGATTACTGGATTCTTTCCATTTCTATCTTAACCTCTTGTTGTAGGCTATGAGGGTATTTTTCCTTGATAATTTCTTAAAATATGATGGCTAGGCTCTTTTTAAAATTATGGCTTTCAGGTAGCCCAATAATGCTTAGATTACCTCTCCTTGATGTATTTTCCAAATCAGTTATTTTTCCAAAGAGATATTTAACATATTCTCTGATTTTTTTATTCTTTTGATTTTATTGTTTCTTTGTGTCTTATAGAATAATTAGCATTCACTTGTCCAATTCTAATTTTTACAGAATTATTCTTTTCATTGAGCTCTTTTACTTCTTTCCTCATTTAGTCAATTCTATTTCTTATGTTCTTTTCTTTAGTGAATTTTTGCACTTCCCCCCCCCATTAGACAATTCTGCTTTTGAAGTCATTCTTCTCTTCAGTGGATTTTTGTGCCTCTTTTACCGTTTAACCAATTCTGTTTTTTAAGGTGTTATTTTCTTCGGTATTTTTTGTGCCTCTTTTACAAGCTGTTCTATCTTCTCATATTTTTCTTGCACCACTTTCATAGCTTTCCCCAATTTTTCCTTTACCTTTCTTATTTGATTTTTAAAGTCCTTTTTGAGTTATTTCAGAAATTCTTTTTGGGCTTGTGACCAATTCACATCTTTTCTTTGAAACTTTGCCTGTAGCTGTTTTGACCTAGTTGTCTTCTGAATTTGTTTCTTGATCTTCCCTGTCACCAAAATAATTTTCTATGGTCAAATTCTCTTTTTGTTATTTGTTCATTTTTTCTAGCATTTTTTTTCTTTTAACTTTGTGATAAAATTTGCTTCTGCTTCTAGGGTGGAGGTGACACTCTCAAGCTTCAGATCTTTCTTACTTCTGTTTTCAGAGCCAGCTCTGGGTGTTCATAGGGTTTTTGTGTGTGTGTGTGTGTGTGTGTGTGTGTGTGTGTGTGTGTGTGTGTGTGTGTGCTTCCAAGGTAGTATGCTCTAAGGAGAGGCATTCTGGTCTTTACCCAGGTAAGGCTCCCCTGTAGCCAACAGTCTCATACTCCTCCTGGCCCTGGGACTATGACCATGTCCTCCAATCTCCTGCAGCTGCAATTTCTAGACAGTGGCCCAAGAGTTCCATAAATTGCTGCAGCTGACGATGCAACAGCTCCCATGGCATGGCTTGTGCTGTCTGTGCTATACTCTGAAGACCTACTACCACCCTGGTGAGACAGACCTTTCTTGCTCACTTCCTAAGTTGTCTCGAAATTGATACCAGGGTCTCTACTTCCCCTGATTGACCATAAGCACTCTACCCTGGAACCACAACCTTGGCCCCCACTCCTTTTAACCTTACCACTGTGATTCAAAACTGTGAATGGGCAATGTAACAGGTTCTAGAGCCCAGAGCCATCGAAGGGTACTCTGCAATCTCTTCACTACTTGTCTGTCCACCCCACTATCTGCAGGCTGTGAACTCTTAAGCTATCACCAATGCAGACAGCGCCTGTGCTGCCTGCTCTGTGTTGCTTGGGCTTAACACCATCCAGGTGAGACAGACCTTTTCTGTCAAACTCCTAAGTTATCTTGGTCTAGAAAATTTTTTAGCTTTTGTTAGTTCTGCCACTGCAGAATTTGATCTGAAGAATTATTTTAGAATTATTTAGAGGGGAATTTAGGAGAGCCCAGCTGAGTGATTCTCTCCTCTGCCATCTTTGTCCAAATCAAAACTCCTTAGGTCTCATGACTTCTTGAAGTAGAAAAGAGAATTCAGGTATCTTCAAAGAACTCACTATTAATCATTCGACAACATACATTAAGAATCCACTACATGCCAGATACTGTGCTAAATTCTGGGATGCAAAGAGGCCAAACAAAACGATCTTTGTTCTGAAGGAGCATACAGTCTAAAGGGGGGAGGGAGACAATATGCATATGTATAAACAAGATACACACATACACACACACACACACACACACACACACAGAGATAGTATCAATTGTAAAAAATCAACAGAGGAAAGATCCCAGCCTTAAAGGGGCATTGGGAAATGCCTCTTATTGAAGCTGCAATTTTAGCAGGGAGTTAAAGGAAGTCTAATAGTCCAGGAGATGGAGATGAGGAGGGCGGTAATTTCAGGCAGGAGATACAGCCAGTGAAAATGTCATCACTAATCTTATGACACAGTTTCATTGTTGCTCAGAGTTTTGGTGTCTGCACAGCAGATTATAGCACAAAATAGCAAGTAGCTCTGCCATGAGCAAAGCAACAAAAGGCAACACCAGTTAATCAAACTCCCCAGAGTTTTATGGTGTAGGCATGCAGAATTCTTTCCTGGCTATCTTGCACTCACCATCCCTGTCATTCACCAAACTCTCAATTTTGGTATGTGTATCCCTAGTGCTTACCATTTTTTTGTTTTATTTATTTATTTGTTTGTTTGTTTGTCTGTTTGTTTGTGCTTCCTATTTTTCAAGGACTTACTAGATGCTTTTTCATTCATCCACTGAGATTCTGGCTGAGATACGCATTGGTCATAGCATTATAGGTCCATAGACTTAGAGATAAAAAGGACCTCGGAGGCTAGCTGATATAACACCTTTAATTTGAAGATGAAGAAACTGAAGCCCATGGAATTTAAATGAGTTGGCCAAAGTCACATGCCCTGGAGTGGGATTTGAACTCACATCCTCTGACTTCAGAAATTACACTTGGCATTATTACAAGGAAGCCTCAGATATTACTGCTTAGTCTCAGAAAAGAAGAGAGTCCTTGGCAAGACTGTTGGTGAGAACTGCTCCATAGATGAGTCTTGCTGCCATCTTGTTTGTTTTAACAGCAACTCAATTTTTATCCATCATGTATTGCCTGTCAGTTCATCTTTAATGATAGCCAGTCAGGACATGTAATTTCCCCAGCCCCCCTCACCTATAAGGTATATTCACTTCCAGGAAAATACTCTACTTCTTTCATCCAGGCTGTTCATCCAGTAGAACAGGGGAATTCTCATCTTCAGATGACATCATCCTTTTATTCTATTGCTTTGCTAAGTCATTTATTCCATTTCTATCTTTTGGGCTTTTCTTTTCCTCCTGATCCACTTCTGACTTCAGAAGAAACTGGAGGACTTTCTCTGAATATTGTCTATGCTACTGATCCTTCAGTCTTCCTCCATAAATGTTTTCTGTTAGTATGCCAAGACATCATTGGGTCTTCCCTTCCCAGATTGGTTTTTTTTTTAGTTAGGTAAAAGAAGCCATTCTTTGTCTTATTTCTTACCTAATCTTAATCACTGAATAGGAATTGCCTCAGACAAACTGAGACCTGGGAAAGACCTTAGGTTAAAAAGGCCAAGGTCTCCCACTGCATCTGGGGCCATCTCTAGTCATCCTGGTCTGTATCTTGCCATTGGACCTGGATGATTCTTGAGGAGAGAGTGAATCTGGCGACTTTGCACAGCCCTGCCTCATTTAAATCTGATTCACTTGCAAGTCATACCATCACCTTCCTGCTATCATGGTCATTTTTAAGACAAAGAACAAACAACAACAGCTCAATGACCTGTCACCTGATAGTATCTTCATCATCATCCCTTGGTACAAGAGAAGCTGCTCTTCCTAAGATGTTTTACTTCCTCCCTTCTAAAGGCAGTATTAATTACATAGCTCCGAAAGGTCAACTGTTTTTCGTCTCTTTCTTCTCTGAATCACATTCTTCTACCCTCAAAAACACAGATGAGAATTTTTTTTTTCTTTCCAATCTTTTTCTTATTTGTTTCCTCTGAAGCATTTCTTTCATTTTTTTTAAAGAATGCTTCACTTCTTCTGAGAACTTAAAGATATGTTCTTCCTGCGATTTTACTACTTTTTTTTTTTTAGGACAGACATCAATTTGCCCTTTGTGCATTCACATTGTTCCTTGATATTTGCAGAATCACAAACATATCATACTCTCTGTAAGTCATTTTAAAAATCTCTTTGCTTTCCAGGCTTTTGTTCTGTAAATCATTGTATAAAGATGAGGTTTTTAAAAATTAATTACAACTGTTCAGTACTTGGTAGGGCTCTTGAGAAAGGCTTAATTTATTTAAGGTGTTTGCCTATTTGCTAAGCTGCCTTTAATTAGATTATTTAGTGCATTCCTATTATGTTCTAAAGCAGATAGATGCAAATAAAAACAATCCAAGAGACAAATCCAATTATCCAATTAGATCTATCCACTTTGGTTTCTTTGTCTCTAATTTCCAAATGTTCTCTGTCTTTTCCTGGTCATTAGCCTTTCTGTCTTAACCTTGATGGGGATGGAAGCAAAGCTTAATTTATTTAATAGGTCATAAATATAAAACACAAGCACACAAAGCAGAAACATCTAATGACATAATTAGATAAAATCGCCTTTTTTTAAATTTTGCTGGTATAGCAGCCCCTCTGGGCCTATATCCTCATCCTGCACACTTACCAGAACGTCTAAGCCTCAGATGGTGGCTGCTGTGTCAGGTTATCAGGGTAACTCTGTATAAATGAACTCCTGACAATATATGTCACAAGCCCCCACTAGTATGCTTCTTATTTACAAGCAGCCTGTAGACACAACTGAGTTTTGGCAAAGACATTTACAAAAATGGCATAGGAAAACAAAATAAAACATTGGCTCTAAAATATTCACCTCATCCACTCTGCCACAAATACACAAAGCCTCCATGGGAAGAGTAGGCTTTAACTTCGGAGTACATTTGGATTGTGGTACACATATAGGATATAGGTACAGCAAATGTAACTCACAATTCCCGGAAATACAGGGCTTTCAAGGCCTCTTCATAGAATTCTCATATCTCTGTTCTTATGTGCAGCATCTCTGCTGGATGAATTGCTCAGCTAGGTACGCAGAGTTTGTACCTCTACATAGTCCAACTTTCTTTTAAGCTTTCAGGGACCATATTCCTTGGATTATTCTTCTCTCTTGAGTGACTGTCTCTCTGTAGTCATGTGTCTCTGCTCCTGTCCTATGCTAGGTTTGACTCAGGCCAGTCCCCTGGTAGTTTAGATTTGATACTGGAACAAAACAAGATAATCTATGTCATTTAACCATTAATAAAAAGAGTTAGTCATGGCAGTAGAAGCATATTCAATGTGGATAGGCATTGGGGATAATTCAAATTATTTAGCTGATTGAAGTTCCCTTAACTGAATACTCATTGCCATCCACCTGACATGTATCAGAGTACCCCTGGTGCTCTTTCTGATAGCATTTTATAAGGAATGTGACATCAACGGTTTTAACCTTTCAACTTCTGAACCAATGAAGTCACAAGAAAAGTTTGGATACCTTAACAACAAAACCCAGCCTAAATGAATGCACAGGAGAGGTTATTGCTCATATCACAGGTCACCATTGTATGCAGTGTCTCTTAGTAGGGGCTCTCCTTTCAACTTTATGACTCATGGTTTGGGGGAGGGGTGAAAAACAAGAAAAAAATTCCTTCCACCACTGCTTCAGGGGTCATCACCACAGGTATGCCCCAGCTTGCTGCCTCTCCCAAACTCAGATTCAGAAATTTATCCAGGGTTTAACTATTTACAATTTTTTAGGAGTATGTCTAATTTTCTCTGGTAATCATATGGTCCCTGTTTTGATTCAGTCAGAAAGACGGGGCCTTAATAAAGCCATCAGGGCTTAGGTCCACATTTATAGTTAAGCAATTATAACATCTAGTTAACCTCTAGTGATTATTCTTGTATCCTTCAATGACTAGCAAATGAGCTAGGGAAGGGAAAGAGAATTACAATCCCCTGCTTTACAATAGCATCTCCTGATCTCTCCTTGGACTTTTCTGGCCATTTGGCCATCTAATCTCATTTGGGGAGTAGTGGTGAGGATTTATTTATTTAAAAGGCAGATGCAGAAGAATTAAGAAGCCTCTTTATGAGGGTGAAAGAGGAATGTGTAAAAGCTGGCTTGAAGTTTAAAATAAAACAAACAGAAGAAAACTAAGATCTTGGTAACTTGTCCCATACTTCCTGGAAAATAGAGGTAGAAGAAACGGCAGCAGTGTCAGATTTTATATTTTTGGGCTCAAAGGTCACTGCAAATGATGAGTGCAGCCATTAAGTTAAAAGACACTTAGCTCCTTGGAAGAAAAAAATGTGGCAAATCTGGACAGGATACTAAAAAGGAGAGATGTTGTCTTGTCAACAAATTTCTATATTGTCAAAGCTATGGTTTTTTTTTTCCAGTAGCACTGTATGACTATGAGAGCTAGAGTATGAGGAAAGCTAAGTACCACAGAATCAATGCTTTTGAAGTGTGGTGCTGGAGAAGATTTGGGAACCCCTTGGACAGCAACGTGATCAAATCACTCAATAGTTAAAGACATTGATTTGGACTATTTACTGGAAGGTCAGATACTGAAACTGAAGTAACATAAGAAGACAGGACTCATTGGAAAAGACCCTGATGTTGGGAAAGATTGAAGCAAAAATGAAAAAGGGATGGCAGAGGATGAAATGGTTAGATGGTGTCTTGGAAACAATGAACATGGACTTGGACAGACTTTGGGAGATAGTGGAGGATAAAAGGGCTGTGGTCCATGGGGTCATGAAGAGTCAGAAACGACTGAACAACAACAACTCAATTGACTCCAGGTTTAGCATTCATTTGTAAAATAGGGTAATGACAGCACTTATGTCCCATGGTATTTGTAATGATCAAATGAGATAGTAATTATAAAGCACTTAGCACAGTGCCAGGCATATAGTAGGCACTATATAAATTGTGTTATTGTTGTTATTATTCTACTATATCATAATATTTCTCATGATCAACCAAGACAAAACCCTATTAGCTCTATACATTTTTTTTACTACCTTGTAGCAGATCTATCTATCTATCTATCTATCTATCATCTATCCATCTACCTGTCATCTCTCTGTTCTTCCTGGGCCATTAGTCTTTTGGCTTCTGATATTTTTGTTATTATCATAAGTGATAAAAAGATCAGCTAGAAACTTTGAGTGAAAAGACTGGATTAGACAGTATGTTTTCCTGAAAGGTCTTTCTTTGACAGTCTAATTTTGCTCTTCAGAAACACTCCCTTCCTGACAACGTTAACTTCATGTTTCTGTTTTCTGTAACTTCACACATACTTGTCAGTCAGCATATTACAACTTTAAATGCATTGTTATCTAGGAGCCCTGACACAAAAACTCTTCTTTTGCCTGATATGTTTTTATCATACAACAAGATTATTGAATCATTGTCCAATGATGAATAAGCAGCATACGTAAAACACTATGCTGACCAAAGTTATTTGATAATGATATGGAGAATGCCCTGAATCTGTTCAGAATCTGCTTTAAATGATTTTGTGTAGATGGTAACACTGTCTCTCCCATCCCTGCCCAAATGTTCCTGTTAGCTGGTGACCATTTTGAATCCCCAGAACACCATCTTAATGGATGGATGAATGAATGAATGAATCAATATGGAGAATACTCTCTTTTGTTCAGGTGAGATATACAGATGACATTAGATAGATCATTGAGGTCTAACCATCTGTATATATGTTTTAAACAGGCATTGCAGAGGAATAGTGAGTAGAACAGAGATAGGAAAGTTGGTTGCATTACAGTAGGGAATTTTCATAATTCTTTCCATGATCTTAGGTTGCTATCTGTCACAAAATAACTTTTTTAAAGCTAGCTTTACTTTAAGGGATAGATAATATATGGTTGTGAATCATAGCACAAAAGACTGAGAAGAGTCGATATTTCAGGTAACATAAAGGGAAATGGGGAAAGTGATTTTTTTTTAAACAACAATGATTTTAAGCATAAGAAGCGGTTTAAAATACATAATGCCTTTAGTCATATCCACACACTGTGCTTTTATTTAATTTCCAGTTCTTTGCTATTACAAAAAAGTTCTGTTATACATATTTTGGTGCATATGGGACCCCTTTTTTAAGTAATTGACTTCCTTGGGATATATGCTTAGCAGTAGAACCTCTGTGTTAAAGGATCTGGATATTTTAGACATTTTCTCTGATATTGCTTTCCAGAAGAGCTGGGACAATCCATATCTCCATTAACAAAGCACCAATGGTACTCATCTTCCTACTATTTCTCCAATATTGAATATTATCATATCTTGTCAAATTTGGAATTTTTATAATCATGAAGTAAATCATCAATGTTCTTTTAATTTGTATTTCTATTACCAGAAATTATATGAACTGACATAAAGTGAAATAAGCAGAACCAAACCAACATGCATGAATATAACAGTGTAATTGGAAATAACAGCAACAACACAATTTATTCTAAATGCTACAAAATTCTGTTGACCAAGCTTGGTCCCAATGGTAGACTTTTTTTTTTTGATATGTTGGTTAATGTTTCTGAGCTTTTATTACTCCTATTTTTATCCTTTGTTATTAGGGATGAAACTTGGAAGTAGGGGGAGTCCAGTTAGGTGATACATTGGGAAACAAGGGCTACTTTGGGAAGTGTAGATGACATAAGAACAAAAGATAATCTGGAAAAAATTACCTTAAAAACAATATACTTCACATAGGGTATACAGGACAAAACATGTAGGTGGATTGATTATGTATGGTAATTTTGTATACATTTGTTTACATATTTTCTTCCTCATTAGATTGTGTCTTCCTCAGGGCAGACACTATTTTTGTTTTTCTTTGTAGTTCTAGTGTTTCACATAGTGCTTGGCACATAGCAGGTGTTTAATAAATGCTGGTCAACCTCTTTTGACTCTAGTTCCTGTGACAGAAATAGAAGAGTGTGGTAGAAGGTTTATCCAAGGTTTTTGGAAAGACATAGCTGATCTCCCTACCTCAAATATCTTTCTATTCCCAATTCATCCTCTGCTCAGCTGCCAGTGATTTTCCTAAAGCCCATCTGATTATGTCTCCTGCTTACTCAATAAACTCATATAAAATCCTTCATAACTTTTACCCATCTTATCTTTCCATTCTTCTACTTTATTTCCCTTCAGGTCCTCTAGGACCAAGTGATATTTACCTTCTTTCTATACCTTGGCCACGATGCTGCATCCCCTTCTGGACACATTTTGGACTTTGTTGGCTTCATCATTCCTCTAGTAAATTTACTGTTGGAAAATATCACCTTGCAAGATCCGGTTAACCTTAGTACTCACATCAGTACCTTCTGACCTGATTTGGCAAGTAGAGCCATGAACACTTCAATCTCCATTTCAAGAGTTGGGCAGGGCAGACATCTTGTTTTCTACATAGTTGCACTCATTTTGGACTTTTCTGGTAGCTCTCATTTAGACTTCTTTGTCTTCTTCACTATATCCTCATAGTTGGTACACTTCCTTCCTCATCACATGTCATCTTTCTATTGTTTGTTGTTTTTCCCCATTAAATTATAAGCTCCTTGAGTGCAGAGGCTATCTTTATTTTGCATAATTTTTATCACCAGACCTTAGCACAGTGCCTGGCACATAGTACTGCTTAATACAGTTATCCTTTCTACATTGTGGGGGTTAGAAGTAGAACTCTCCCACAATCTGGAAAATCTACATAAAATTTTAGGCCCTCCCTTCATACCAGAGAAGTCTGAATTATTATGTCATTAAAAGATAAAATAAATTGGATATTATACAATTCTATACATATATTTAATGCAGTTCTGAGTTTCTAAACTTTTTCTGTGTTGTCTGCTAGCCTTTGTGTGTTGTCTGTGGCTTCCGTAAAACCCCCCCAAAATCTCCATTTAATTTCTTATGCCAACCCATGATATATTGAAACTACAGTGGGGAAAGTTGCCATGTGGAAGAGAAAACTGTAAGTGTTATTTGATTGTGCCCTGACTCGGTTCCTTTTAACTGGCTGCTTTCCTCCTTCATCCTCCAATACATATACTCCATGCCCAAAATGCTGTTCCTCCTGATCTTCACCTTCTAGATTTCCTGGCTTCCTTTAAAACTGGTTTAAATCTCACCCTCAGGAACAGTTCCCCAACTTGCCTCTCATTCCATTTACACTGAATAGGAAGGACGTGAAGACAAAAAATTCGGCAAGTTTTTCTCCACTAGGAGTCAGGTGGAGAAAATGAGGAAAAAGATGGGATAAGAGCTTGAGGAGACGGTAGAATCTAGTGAAGATTTCTGAAGGTTGAAGAGACATTGGAATGTTTAAAACCAGTGGTGTAGGAACCAGTAGGTGCAGAGAGATTACAGTCAAGACAGGATACTTGAGGTATAATCTGCTAGAGAAAACGAGAGGGGACTAACAGCTCCTTGCCGGTTGGTTAGTGGAATTAGGGCAGAGAATGTAATCAAGTACTATAGGATGAATGAGAGTTAGCGTGTGTGATATAGACTCATGAGTTTGGATTCCTGGAGATTTGTATATTACTATAGAGTAGGAGCCATGATTCTGTGGGTAGGATTAAGAAGAAAACAGAGACAGAGAGCTGAGTACGTTAGAGGATGTTCAACGTTTACGCGGAATTTCCAACATGTTTACAACGACTTCAAATGAGTGAGACTGTACTGATTGGGGGGCATTCTTCCAACCACTACCTCCAAGTATTTACGATGAAGAAGCCCAATGATATCTAAATGGCACATTTCTGGCCTCTCAACAGTCTCGACAAGAGGAGCAAATGTGTTGTGAATAAATTATAGCCTAAATCCCAGAAATTGAGAGAAAATACCATATTTGGTGAGGAGTCCCTGAAACTCCTTGTGCCTGAATAGCTAAGCTGTGAGAGTCAGGGACAGATGCATAGTGAAGTAAGCAGAAGCAGAACAATTTGTACTATACCAACAACATTGTTAAAAATGAACAATTTGAAAAACTTAAGTATTCTCATGAATGCAATGACCAACCATGATTCCAGACTAAGGGAGAGGAATCATATTACCCACCTCCTGACAGAAATTTGATGGGACTGAATATGCAGAATGAGCCACACATTCTTTTAGACATAGCCAATGTAAAAATTTGTTTTATTTGATTATGCATATTTGTTATCACATTTTCTTTTTTTTTTTTCAGTGACAGGCGGTGGGGAGAGAAAATGAATACTTGTTAATTGAAAACAAAAAGTTAAAAAAAGTCATGCCTTCCTTAGTATCTTTTTCTTTCTATTAGTGTTTTGTTTTTTATACTTGGGAGTGTTTGACAATGAAGCTCTAGTGGAGTGGAGGAACAGCAGGGGACTTTTTTTTTTTTTTTTGCTAGTTCGTGCTGCTCAGTCTGAGGTCTGGGCATACATTGCAATGTTCTGTAATGAGGTGATGTCCCAAGATCAACAATGTTGTTTCTGATTCATACCTTCTGAGATAACTTCCTCATTTCTTCCATCTCAAGAAGTGTGTGAAAAATTCAGTTTTCAGGTGGGGAGGCATGGTTGAAATTAAGCTTTAGTTCAAACCAATGTATTATGTTTATAGTATGAAATTCTTGATTCATTAATTGCAAAATGAAGTGATGAAACAAAAAGATCTGTAAGGTTTCTTCCAGTTCTAAGATTCTAGGATTCTCTTGTAGATTGCATATATCTTTTCTTCCTTGTTTCCTTTTACTGTCCTTTGAAATTACTTGTGAAAACATTTTTCTTCCTTGGCCACACCGTAAATTGAGTTTATTGTTCCCTCTTCTATTGTTTAATGTTTAACGCTAATAAAAATACTACTTAGCATTTACACAAAGCATCATATTTTTAAAGTACTTAACAGGGGCTATATTATTCAAGCATTTTTTTTTTAATGAGAGCATTTGGGGAAGCAATTTGTATGAAATATTCAAGAGATGCTATGAATGCAAACCTAAAGTTCTGTGATAATTCTGAACTTGGGAAAGGTTTATCTAGTAACCACAAAATAAGAAAGCAGCACGGCTACTTTGAGGTCACTTGGAAAAAAAGATGAGAAGTCCTATAAATCCCACTAGAATAGTCGCACTTTTGACATTTCAGAGAACATCTGTTAAAAAGTGACACTTTGTTCTGAACCACTTGGGGATTTCTTTGATAAAGGATTCATTTATTAGGTTGTGAGACTTTCTCAAAAATTAACTATCAGCTAGGGATATTGTTTGTATTTAAGACAATTGAAAAGAAACCATGGCTTCATTTCAGAATTTATCTGTGATTTAAGTTAGGCCATTATTGGTGGGTTTAAATAGGCTTTGTGAATTTTACCCTGTTGAATTAATCATTTCCAAATTTATTCAACTTTTATGGAGCCTTACTTTCTTCAAATAGGCCTTCAAGGAAGTACAATTGTTTGGTTATATCACATAATGAAATAATATAAAAAATTGTAGTGAAGAAATACAAGGGAATATTAAACTATCCTATTATTGCTATGTTTGGCTGGGTTTATATTGGTAAATTCACTGAATAATTCTATGGAATTAAGAAGCCAAAGTAACACCTAGCTACCATTCTGATCCACAATAAGAATGCTTGTAAAAGTGAGAAATTAGCTTGTCCATCTCCACATGAGCTAACATAGACCCATTGATCTTAACTCAATCAATGAATCAGTAACTTAACCTAATCACACTAGTCTATTGGGTAAGGCAGGATACTATTTGAGGAAAACATATTGGGTTGCACTGGGCATCAGGGGATTTGGGTCCTAGGTCATCTTGTGACCTTGACTTTCTGTTTGACCCTTAAGCAAGACATTTAATTTTGCTGGACCTCTTCAATCCTTTTTCTTTTTCTTTTTCTTTCTTTTTTTTTTCATTTTCCAAGTGAGGACTCCAATCTAGATGTTGCCTAAGGGACATTTCAATTATAAATACATTAATTTTTTCAATTAATTTTCATTTTTTCTCTTTCCATTGGAAAAGAAAAACAAAATCTTTGCAACAAGTATTTTGAGCAAAAAAAAAAAAGCATGCATTGTCCATGCCCAAAAATGTATGTCATTCTTTGTTTTGAGTCTATCACTTTTGGCCCTTTAGAATCTTCTGATTTTTAGTGGGTCTGTTTTTGTGTCTTACCTTTTCACTTTCTGCCTCATCATATTTAGAGCTTAAAGAAAGCCTCCAAAACCTCCCCATATAGTTTAACTCCCTCATTTGACAGGGAAGAAAAATGAAGAGGTACAGAGATGGAGAGGCTCTATTCAAGGTTCAATTCAGGTCTCACTCCATGAAACCCTCATTATTTCCTACCCCCTATTTCATTAGCATTTTCTTTGGCATTTTAAAAATTGTCAGTTGTCTCATGTATTTCAGATCAATCTCTTCACTTGAGTTTCTATCGCATTAACCTCCATTAGCTGACTGACACCACCATTAACATACAAGTCCTTTCACTAACTTTTCAAAACAGTCATTAACCCTTCAAGTTCCACTATTAACGTTACAAGTTCCATGATAAACATCTCAGTTCTCTTTCTCATCTCTCCTCTCCTCATATCCACCTGCCAACCAAATTTCCACTTTTAGCTCCTATATCACTGTCAACTTAACCTGTCCTTGAGTTAGGGGTAGAATACATAGACAAATAGATGGATGGATGGATAGATAAATAAACAGAGAGAAAGATAAATAGATAGATAGATAGATAGATAGATAGATAGATAGATAGATAGATAGATAGATAGATAGATAGATAGATGGATGGATGGATGGATGGATGGATAGATGGACGGACGGACGGATGGATGGATGGATGGATGGATGGATGGATAGACAGACAGACAGACAGACAGACAGACAGACAGACAGACAGACAGATAGATAGATAGATAGATAGATAGATAGATATAGATAGATAGATAGATAGATAGGGTAAGCACTTATTGAGTATTTAATACGAACTAAGCACTGTTCCAAAAGTTGGGAATACAAAAATCAGCAAACAAGATAGTCTCTGCCTGAAAGAACTTACACAGCAATCAGAAAAGATGGTGCACAAAGGGAACATCATAGCATGGAACAGTCTGGAAAGTGTTTTGGAGACCTGGACCCTGGGAAGATAGGACAGAAGGTGACTTTTCAGGGCTGAAGAACCCAGGGGCAAAGTCTATGTTAAAAGTCATGATCTAAGTAGAAGTGCCATAGCATGGAACTATCCAGGAAAGGGACAGGCCTTCTTATTTCATTGGCATAAAGGAACACTGAGGAGAGAACATACTCTTTGCCAGTGCAGGTTGGCACCTTCTCAACAACTAATAGTCTTGGAAAGTTGTGTAGGGCACACAAAGATTAAATGACTATGTATCGGGGCAGGACTTGAATTTAAGTCTTCCTAGCTCTCTATCCAATATACCACACTGCCTCCATTAACCATCTTTCCTTGCTAGCCTAAATTTCCTCATTAACCTTCCAATTATTTCCAGCCAGGTTCCTGTTTCTCTTTCTTTTGCTGTGAAGTAGGGTTCCCTTTTTCTTGAAATAGGGAAATTTAGGTACTTCCCAGAATATGAGAAAAGTTTTGTGTTTGTTTTGTCTGCTGACTTTTTACCCCACCTTTTACCATTTCTGTTTTTGCTATTGTCTGAAGAAGAAAAAGTAAATGAGACTAGTTACTTATCTTCTCTGTCTCCAATGTCTTCCCTATAAGGTGTTTAAGATTAGATGGAGGAGAAGAGGGAAGGGAATAAGCATTCATGTAACTCCTGCGGTGTGCTAGGCACTGTGCTATGCTTTACAAATATCTTATTTGATTCTCATAACAGCCTTGTAAGGCAGGTACTATCGCTATTAAGTTGTGGGAACTCTGAGGGACTCAGTGCTTGAGCCGTGGTTCCACTTGTTCCCATACATTTCCAACTATTTATGAATGGAGCTCCCCAAATCCCTAGCATTTGGGAATCTTAGATCCAGTGTGCTGTATGTTTTTTTTTTTTAATCCTGCTAGTATAGGGATTGTGATAAAGGGTACTTATTGGTGATAGAGTAGTGTCTGGTTGACACTTGTACCTGTGAATTTTTGCAATAATCTTTGCATCATTTCAAAATTAAGTCTCTCCAGTCACTTCTTAGACCTCTTATTTAAAGCCCATGCTTTAATTGGCTACTCTTGGGCTTAAATGCAACCAAAATTAAACCATCTGCAGACAAGAAACTATGAAGGACATTATCAGAAATAGGAAATCCTTCTTCTATTTGAATTCTGAACAGTGCCTGGCATATAGTAAGGGCTTAATACTTTAATCATTCATTCATTTAGTTAGGCCTAGTCCTAACTCGAAGCTACTCCATCAAGTATTACTTATATGTCCCTTGTAGGGGGCATAATAGACATGGTCCCTAAAGCATGGTAGGTTGTGGAATTTCCTGAAGGTAGACAGGGAGGAGCCTCTATCCTTACGATACCAATAATAATATACCAGATGTCAGCAAATCTCACTATTTGTGCCTACACATGTAAATTATCTAATTGATATTAAGCACCCCGCAGGACTACTTTAGGTTAAAGGGATTTTCTGGTTTGAATAATATAACTAATTGAGAATAAACTGTAATTTTAGGGCAGAATCTTTAGATTTTTTAAATAATATCATCTTATCCATAGTCTGATATTTGTGGAAAACTTGACTACATACTAAATTCAGACTTTGTTGCTGGTTACTTGCTCCTCTACATTTCCAAAGCCCTTTGGACTCTGGTTGTCTTCTAGCTGTTCACCAAGATTTTTTGGTGCAGTGGAGGCTCTTCTCAGTACTTTGCACCTTTTTTCAGGCAGATTGCTTTGTTTCCATTCACCTTCTTCCCCTGACCAGGGAGCGGGGGGGGGGGTAAATTTTGTGGGGAAATAGGGATAGAGGCCTGATGTGGAAAAGAATCCTTATTTTCCCATTAGACTCTTAACCTGGATAAAAGAAAACTGGGTTTTCCCAGATAGATAAAATGAATACTGAGTATTCTAGTGATGGATTTTTAAAGACTAAATATAGACATACATGTATTAAACAAATTATATTAAACTAATAAAATTTTCAGTTTTTGCCAATAGTTATGTTAATTATATTAATCATAAACTGTTTATGAAGTACTTTATTAAATTCAAATTATATATGAAATAGTTATTTTATATAGAATTCAATTAAATTTTATATACATTTTTCCTGATGAATTAAAAACAATTATATTTCAATATTAGTTGACTAAGGAAAATTCTAGACATCATTTAACAATACGAATCACATTTTCCAATTGGAGTTGGTCAAGTGCTAGGTTTGTGACCACTAACCAAATGGACATAAACCTCTGCTCCATATGACTAGTTGATAGCTGACCACTTTGAGGTATCAGTGCCAATTGCCTATCTCTGTTTCTGTCTCTCTGACTCTCTCTCTCTACACACACACACACACACACACACACACACACACACACACACACACACAAGTAAACATACATATGTATCCATATATATGTGAATGTGTATGTATATGATTTGCAAGACTATTTCTGCATGGATGTATTGATTAAAATTAATTTTTCAAACATTGGTGATGGCAGAAGGTGGGAAAGTAGGCAGAAAAGAAGATAGGAAAGCAGGAAGGAAAGAATTAAATGAAAGAGAAAGGAAGTAAGGGAGGGAAGAAGGAAAAAAGGAAGGCAGGCAGGAAGGATGAGAACAAGGAAAGAGGGAAGAAGGAAGGTAGGAGAAGAGAAAGGGAGAGAAGAAGTGGATAAAGGGAAGGAGGGAGGAAGGAAGGAAGGAAGGAAGAAGGAAAAAAGGAAAAGGCATATGATTACTTTGGCAAATAGCATATATTCTGTTTTAAAGACAAAGCTCTTGCAACCAGTGACATTAAGAGGCTAGAAAAGAAAAAACATATGCAAATGATTCTTGCACTGAAAAAAGGATCAGTATAGTAATCATGTTAATGGAATCGAAACAACCAAATATGTCAAGTACCTAACAAATGATTTAGTTCATTTCCCACGTTCCTCCCCCGCCCCAGTTTCTTACAGGGCTTTTTCAAATGGATTTTCTCTTCTTTGATATTATCTTATTTTTTCCAACTTATATTTCCATAAGTCATGATAAATAATTCTTTCCTTTTCCTTTTCTTCACACTTTCCAGATTTTCATTTGTTCTTTGCCAAATTATGTCATTAACTCCTTTAATCTTCCTACTAAAGCCACTAGGTTGAGTTCTTTAATAATTTGGATTTTTCTTTTCTGAATTCTTTCCTGTCTGCCTAAAACATTTCACATTGCTGTGGCTGAAATTGGATAAAGTAATACTTCAGAAAGAATTCTCCATTGATAGCCACTCATTCCATATATTACAAAGTATATACACCTTTCCTACCACATAGATTTTCATCTTCCTGGTTATTTCTCTTGCCATTATATAATTAGATTTCAATATGAATATACTTTCCCCCCCAAACTCTGTTGATCCATTTTGTTTTGACATAAAGCTTCCAAAACAAAACAAAACAAATAAAAAACCCCAACTCATCCACATAGATTCATTTACAATGCACATTCTCCCTAGAAAAGTTTGATTATCTATTATTAACAAAAAGAAGAAATTCACCATTTGACTTTGATATTATGTTATGACAATTGTTCATTGCATACATCTGGAATAGTTTTTGCCTTTCTGTGTTGACTTTTGTTATATATTATTTGACTTTTGTATTAATATGTTGCTGCTTTTGCCCTATTCTATTCAGTACTGCTTATATTATTTTGATTCTGCTCTCCTAATCACTCATTCTGAATCACATCTGTGAACATTTCACTTTTTTTAATATATTTTCTATTCCTTTAAAACAGTTATTCTATTGTATTCTTACAACATAGTTTGTTCTATTCTCTATTTATTTGTATATTTTGTTTTTTTTCAATTAGTTGTTGACAACTGTTCCTACTTGACAGGGTTCCTCCATGAGCAAATGAGTCAGTTGGTCATTTAACAAATATTTATCAAGTAGAAAAGTTAACAAACATTTATTAAGTGCTTACCATATGCCAAACATTGTGCAAAGCTCTGGGAATACAATATATATGTAAAAAGAAAGTACTCGCCTACAAGAAGCTTACATTCAAATGGGAGAAGACAACACAGAAAAAGAAACTGAAAGGAAGAGTTCAAGGAAGTAATCCATAAAGGAGCATGGTAGAGAAACTCTGGAGAGAAATGAAGGTGTTGGCATCCTTCTTAAAATGGGGACTCCAAGAGAATTATGATAACCAGAGGAAGGTATTGTGGGATTAAGAGTACTTCCAATGTGAGATATTCAAGGATAAAATGAATTTTGATGGTGAAGGAGTTTCTCTGGCATGATAGAGAAAGTCTAGAGAATCAAGACTACAGCCTAAAAAGACAAATCCATCAGCACTACTCTCTAGTACCAACACCTTTTTTAGGTTCAGGGGACTTTTTTCCTAAGAAGCGAAACATGGTTGATTTCTTCTTGTGCTGCTTTCCCTTATGTGTATGGAAGCTCAGTGGTGCAGTGGACAGAGTGTTGGTACTAGTGGATAGAATGTAGGATGGAAAGTCAGGAAGACCCTGGGTGAGTCACTTAAATCCTCAGCCTCAATTCCCTTATCTAGCAGTGTCCTGCCTTTTTTTGCCGCAGGGCCATTGTGTTAAGTGCTGGGGATATAAAGAAAGGAAAAGATAGTTCTAGATCTCAAGGAGATCACATTCAAATGGGAGGACATATAAATAATTAGATACAAATATGATATATACAAAGTTAATGGGAGTTAATCTGAGAGGGTAAGGCACTAGCAGCTTGGGACTAGAAAAAATACCATGCAGAAGGTAGGATTTGAGCTGAGTCTTGAGGCAGCTTGACATGCAAAGCATGGAGGATAATTAGGGCAAAGGCGAAGAGATGGTAGATGAAGTGGGATATCTGAGATGTAGCAAGTAGGCCAACTAACTGGGTTGTAAGGTACATGGACATCAGTAAAATATAAGAAGTCAGGAAAGGTTGGAAGGTGTCAGGTTATAAAAACCTTTACATACCAAGAGTTTATATGTGATACTGGAGTTAATTGTTGTTGTAATTTGTTCATTTTTGAAGAGGACCAATAATGTTCCTGGGTAAAGCCTTGACTCTTGAATGGACTGAATTTAAATGAGGCAGAATTTCACAAAGTCATCAGCCTCACTCTCTCTTCCTGAGTCATTGAAGTCTAGTGGCAAAACAAAAGTCGGGATGACTGGCAATGCCCAGATGCAATGGAAGACCTTGGTATCTTTAACATCTGTCCAAGCTCTAAGCACTCCAAAGAGCCTGCTTCAGCTGCCTTCATGGCCATTAGAACAAATTGTTATCATCTGCCCATTCCACAAGGGGAAGTTTTCACAGTTTTCACGTGCTTGGGGCTAGACAATCCCCCCCAACTCACTGATAGGTTTGAGGCCTACTTACCAAACAAACAAAAAAGGAACCTAAAAAAACCCAAACATCTTTGGTACAACTCCAGTAGCAGACAGAATAACAAGCGTGATGTGTACTTCATTTTATTCCCACATGTTTTTTTTTTATTTCTTATGGTAAATCACTATATTTCAAGAGCCTTTCAATCTGTATACTTTGGAGAATAAATGAATTTGATAAAAAATAATGATTCTTAAAATTTTATTAATATTATATCTGGGTAATCATGGGCACTTGTTTTGTGTATGATGATTTTCTGGATCCAGGAAAATCCAGATGATTTTCCAGGTTATTGTGGGATTTGCATTTATAGTATATTAATGTAATTTGTAATCTGCTATTTTATGAAGGAAAGTAGCGAGTTTCTGGTACATAATTCTGACAACTTGATTGTGTTGTAAAAGTGGAGTTGAAACCACCCCAGTCTATTTTGATCTTGACATCTTAACTAGGTTAGAACAAGTCTCAATCAATCAAGCAATCACTCATTGGCCTTAAACTAAGCTCTTGCCCAAGTTACCAATTATCTCTTAATTACCAGGGCTGTTGCCTATAGTCTTGGTCAATTCTCCCTATACCATGGAGAACCTTGCAAAGGGGTCCCGAAATTTTTGGACATCTCATCTTCTCATAGGTGTCCTAGCAGCATTCCCAGATCAACAGACAGGCTTCTCCAAGAAGAGGGACGGACACTAATTTACCATGTTTAAGAGAAACTAATTTCTTAAACACCTGATGAATTTGAGAGGATGTCTAGCTACTAGGAGATGTGAGTTAACCCATTTCTACATGTTCTCTCTAAGCTTTATCCCACTTTCCCCTGTATTTCCATGTGGAAGATTATGTCACAGATCCTGAGGGATGGTGTTTTGTACTAACCATCCTTACAAATGGGGACTTGATCGAGTGGCATTAGAGAGCTACCCTGATATCCTTAGGTGTATTCCTAAAAACCCTGAGGGGGAGATGTAACTTTTCTGTGGGACCTGAGAGTCATCTATGAGAATGGGACTTCAGATAAAAATTCTCAGAGTTTACATAGGCTGTACTGTCTTTCTAACACATATGTGCGTGCGTGCAAGTACATACATACACACATAATTTTTTTCTCACTTTTTTGCGACTTGCAGTAATAATTGAATAATTTCTCCCATTTCCTTGCGTTGCAAAGTATACACCAAAATTGTCCTGGGAAAAGTCACTGTCTTGCAATTATTCATTCATGTTTAATGCTATCTGGACTATTAGCTTTATTATTCTCTCTGCTAGCAATAGTTCTTTGTGCTTTTATTGTGCTTTTGTGTTCTCTCTTATATTAGTTATTTGTGCTCCTATTTTATCTCCCTTACTACACTACAAACTCCATGAGAGTGAGGACTACACATTATTCACCCCTTCTTTTCCCATAATACTTACTAGGAATGGTTTGGGTTCCCAACAAATACTTGTTCAGTGACTCCTGGGGTAAAGATAGTTCTGAGATTTAGGAAGAAAGCCTCTGCATGATGCAGATTGATGGACTGAAACTTGAGGGTGCGTTTGGTTTAGACCTAATGCCTGATGTTTGCAGTTAAGGTACGTAGATAATTGGGCCATGTTGGCCATTTAAGCATGACTAGGGAGACTTCTTTGGCAGACATTAACCAGTATAATGCTAAAATTTCTTATATTGAAATGTTCAAAGAGACCTTAAAAGCAAGTTTTTCTAGCCCTGGAGTAAATGGAATACTCAGGAGATAGTGAAAGCCTACAGGAAATATCATCTAAGGTCATCAGCTCCTCAGTACTTCAAAGGTCATGATTTTATCTGTCATCATCATCACTATCATTGACATTGGTGTAGCATTTTAAAGTTTGCTTCACAGATTACAGCGATGATCTCATTTGAGCCTTGCAAGCCTGTGAGGTAGATGTGATAGGTATTATTATTTACTGTTGAGGAAACTGAGGTACAGAGAGCTTAATATAACTTGCTCATACACAGCTACTGAGTATTGGCAGCGGGCAGTATGGTATAAAAGAAATAATACTATTAGAATCAGAAGACCTGAGTTCAAATTCTGCCCCTTTTACTTACTACTTCTATGATCACTTTCTCTTTCTGGGTCTCACCTATAAAATGAGAAAATTGGACTATATGACTTGTGAGCGCCTCTTCACCTGGAAATCTGGAAATCCAGTTCCAGAAGTCTATGCCACATTACCTCTAGGCTCATACCTTTTCTAGTTATGCAAACTGCAACTTCTTAATGATACCCTAGTTTAAGTTTAAATTTCTGTGAGGGGAAAAAGATCAGGAATCTGGTGGCCAGTCTTTTGATAACAAGCTCCTCTCATTGTAGCTAGCCTCTTCCTTGAATAATAAAACTGAGGAGGGCCCATACTCAAAGTCTTTCTACCATGATAGCACCTGCCAGACTGTGTGTTTTGTTCAGATATACACACACACACACACACACACACACACACACACACACACATACACACACACACACACACACACACACACACATATATATACATACTTGAGAACTTAGGGCCATCTCCACACTAAAACGAGTCATAGACATCAAAATGGGACTTTAGAGGAGACAGGTTATTAGTAAAATTGTCGAGCAATATCGCATTCAATGAGCACAATTACAATGGTTTTTTTCAACATCTTTCTTTGAATTTAGCCATTTTTTATTCTTTGTTTTGGTTCTTTCAGGTAATTTTTAGCTCATAAAATTGGATTACTATCTTTGCTCTAAAAAAATATTTTGCATGTGAAATTTTATGAAATCAGGTACCAATATTCCATAGACATACATAAAATCAATGTGTCCTTTTCATCACCAAGCATCATTTTACTAAGAAATATATTGAGTTATTTCAACATGATTTGTTCTTTATAAACTCATTTTCCCTTTCCTCATTACTATGTTACTTGTATGTGCATAAATTACACCTTCTATTTTTGGTTTCACCATTTCAATAAATCAATCATTTCTATTTATGAAGAACTCTTCATTTCTCTAAGTCTTTAGCTATCATTTTAGCTCCCTCAACATTTGTCAAAATAATTGGTGTTTAATAAGTATGCAAGACAATTATTTTAATTCCATATGATATGTATTATTATGATCAGTTAATATGCTTCAGACCAGGTTTTCTCAGTTTTTCTTTCTTCTTTGTTAACAGCTTTCAAAAGTTCAGAACTACAGTTTTGCTGCTTAATGATGCAAATGTCCTTCCTTGCTCCCTCCCTCCCTCTACCCCACCCTGCAATTTATGGGACTGGGGAATGAATCTGTCATTTCACTAGTATAGGTAACTCACAGATGAGAAAACTCCCTCCACCCATTCAGGTCAGCACCTCCTTTACAACTTATACAACTCTTAGACAGTTGCCTAGGGGCACTGTGAAGTGCCTTGTCCAGTGTCATAAAACTAGCATGTGTCAAAGGCAAGCAAGACCTGAAAACATGTCTGGGCCTTCTGAGAACTAAATGGACTTCTTCTTGTATTTGCTTTCCCTCTCCTATGCAACACTGCCTCTAAGATTATGCTGGTTTGAAAAAAATACTTTTTCACTTTTTTCACTTTAATTCTTCTTCAAAAAAGTCTAATTTTGATGTTAGGAGAGAAGGTATAGCTAGGAAATATCTATATCTACATTTCTATATATACATGTGTGTATATATATATATATATATATAGGTGTATATATATACACGTATATATCTAGTTATATATATATATATGTACACACACACATACACACATACACACATATTCTCTCAGTATATCTATTCTCTTTCTTGTCATTATGCATTGAAATTGAACCTAATAAAAAAAGTTGAAATGATAAATTGAATTGTCTACATGAGGACCTTGTTCTTCCATAGGACCAAATAACAGAACTTAATTGCATTCCACTTAAAAATGGAATTCATTTGCTAAAGCAAATTGATCATTGAATATTGCGGAGAAGTACTAAATGGTTAACAGTGATTTAAAAGTAATATTTTTATGACAATGTCATGGCTTCCTTTTCTTCCAAATACTAAGCAGATTTTTAAAAATCACAATTTTTACATTTTTTTTTTGGTGGAATTGAGAATGGTAAGTGGAAACAAACACAAAGTGCCATTTACTTTCCCAGGAATAATATTTTAAATGTAATTTTATACTTAAGAAGATAAATTATTAATATTAAATGATTAGGGTGGATTTGAAACTTTTGCAATATTAGGGAGCTATATTCAGGCTCACATGCAATTGTAAAGTTGATTCACCCTAAAAAGAGGAGATAGGAAAAGTTTTTTTTTTTAAAATATATGCATATATATATATATCTAAAACCTTCAGCAAGCATTATATGTAATGGGGACAGGCTAGAAGCATTTCCAATAAGATTGGGGGTGAAACAAAGATGTCCATTATCACCACTGTTATTCAGTATTGTACTGGAAACTTTAGCTTTAGCAATAAGAGAAGAAAAAGAAATTGAAGGCATTAGAATAGGCAAAGAAGAAACAAAGCTATCACTCTTTGCAGATGACATGATGATATACTTAGAGAATCCTAGAGAATCAAGTAAAAAACTACTTGAAATAAAAAACTTTAGCAAAGTTGCAGGCTATAAAATAAACCCACATAAATCATCAGCATTTCTATATATTACCAACAAAGCCCAACAGCAAGAATAGAAAGAGAAATACCATTTAAACTTACTGTAGACATTATAAAATATTTAGGAGTCTACCTCTGAAACAAACCCAGGAACTCTATGAACACAATTACAAAACACTTTTCACACAAATAAAATCAGATCTAAATAATTGGAAAAACATCAGTTGCTCATGGGTAGGCTGAGCTAATATAATAAAAATGACAATCCTACCTAAGCTAATTTACTTATTCAGTGCCATACCAATCAAACTACCAAAAATTATTTGATAGAGTTAGAAAAAATAATAACAAGACTCATTTGGAAAAACAAAAGGTCCAGAATATCAAAGGAACTAATGCAGGGGAAGGTAGCCTAGCAATTCCAGATCTTAAATTGTATATAAAGCAGCAATCATCAAAACTACTTGGTAATGGCTAAGAAATAGGGAGATGGATCAGTGGAATAGGTTAAATATGCAAGACACAGTAGTCAATGACCAAAATAATCTATTATTTGACAAACCCAAAGACCCCAGCTTCTGGGATAAGAACCCACTCTTTGAAAAAAACTGCTGGGAAAACTGGAAAAGAGTATAGCAGAAACTAGGCATAGACCCAAATCTCACACCATATACCAAAATAAAGTCAAAATGGGTTCATGACTTAGATATAAAGGCTTGATACCATAAGTAAACTGGGAGAACAAGCAATAGTTTACCTATCAGATCTATGGAGAACAGAAGAATTCATGACCAAACAGGAGATAGAGAACATTATGAAAAGCAAAATGGATAATTTTGATTACATTAAATTGAAAAGTTTTTGCACAAACAAAGCCAATGCAACTAAGATTAGAAGGAAGGTAGAAAATTGGGAATTTTTACAACCAGTCTCTCTGATAAAGGCCTCATTTCTAAAATATATAGAGAATTAAGACAAATTTATAAGAACACAAGCCATTCCAACATCAATTGATAAATGGTCAAAGGATATGAACAGACAGTTCTCAGATGAAGAAATTAAAGCCATATGAAAAAATGCTCTAAATCATTATTGATTAGAGAAATGCAAATCAAAACAACTCTGAGGTACCACATCACACCTATCAGATTGGCCAACATGACAAAACAGGAAAATGATAAATGTTGGAGAAGATGTGGGAAAATTGGAACACTAATACATTGTTGGTGGAGTTGCGAAATGATCCAACCATTTTGGAGAACAATTTGGAACTATGCCCAAAGGGCTACAAAAATGTGCATACCCTTTGATCCAGCAATAGCACTTAGGGCTATATCCCAAAGAGATCAAACAAATGGGAAAAGGACCCACATGTACAAAAATATTTTGTGGTGGCAAAGAATTGGAAATTGAGAGGATACCCATCAACTGGGGAATGGCTGAGCAAGTTGTGGTATATGAATGTGATGGAATACTATTATGCTACAAGAATTGATGAACAGGCTGACTTCAGAAAAACCTGGAAAGACTTATATGGTCTGATACTGAGTGAAGTGAGCAGAACCAAGAGGACTTTGTACACAATAACAGCCACGTTATGCGATGACTAATATTGTTAAACTGAACCCTTCTCAGCATTACAGGGATCTAAGACATCTCCAGAGGCCTCAGGATGGAAAATGCTATCCACATCCAAAGAAAGAACTATGGAAGTTGAATCGCTATCACTTATTTTTACCTTCTGTTGCATTTTGTTTCATCTTTATGATGGTTCCTCCTATTGGTTTTAATTTTTACTTACAACTTCACTAATGTGAAAATATGTTTAATAGGAATGTAAATGTAAAGTCTATATCAGATTGTGTGCCGTCTTGGAGAGGGTGGGGGGGAAGAAAGGGGAGAAAATTTTTCAACTCAAAAGCATATGGAAGTGATTGTTGATAAATCAAAATAAATTAATAAAAAAGAAACAAAAATATGCATATATTATCAGAGATAATGTGTGATAATGGATAGAGAGGCAGCCTCTAAGAAAACTACCTTGAAGTCCTTCCTGTAGGTTTTTGTGTGACCCTGGCTTATCACTTGTTCTTCCAATGAAATCTAGATCAGAGATGTTGAATAGATGGCCAACTAAGAGTCCTAAGTATCAAAGAACTAGGTTAAAATGTAATTGTAAAATGTTTAACAAAATAGATAAAATAATATACAGCATAGAAAATATTAATTTGTAATTTTCTAAGTCAATATGCAGGTGCCAGGGTCTGTTTTTATTTGAACTTGACTTTACTGTTCTAGATGACTCTCTAAGATGAGAAGATGCTGACTTACATTGGTACAGTGAGTTTCCTCATTTTGATGTGCCCAAGAATGAATGAATGAAACAATGAAGGAATGAAAAAAAATAGTGTTTATCCTGTGCCAATATTGCACTAAGCTCTGGAGATATAAATAGAAATTCAAGATAGTCCTTCCTCTCAAGGATATCTCTTTCTAATAGAGGAGACAAGACATATTGTTTTCAGCTCCGTATCTTATGGAAAAGTCTCATGGTCTTTAGGTTGCATTAGCAAAGCAGATAGTAATACATTCTATTTGGTGCCATTTCCATGATTAAAACCATATAGGATTCTGATATCTGAACTATTTTAGAGTGGCAAAGGCTTTAGTGATGAGAACTTTCTTTTTTCAGAGTCAGTGGCATCTGTGGTTGCTGAAGATGTTGGGAATTCAGCATTTGAAGAGGTGGATGCCAGGTCACATCCAAGGCTTTCACCCTTGATTTCAGAGATAAGTCTAGAAGCAGGGATGGAGGTTATCTGAGGAAGGAGAAGTGTGTATATATTTCCATGGCTTTGGGGATTACCTTATCAATAATGGCAGATGGTGAACAGTTGTTTTTGGTGGTGTTGGGGAGGGATGGTGGGCCTCTTTCCCACATGGGTTGTTTCTCAGTGGTGACTATGGGAGCTGAGATGGAAGTGAGACTCATAATTTGGGGTTCCAGCTATTCACAAGGCTATTAGGTACAGAGATCTGGGCTATTTCTACCTAGGTCTGAGGGGAGATAGTGGCCAAGGTGTTGACAGTAATTTGATCTTCCTGGCATGTGCCACTCAGCATCTCTCCCTCAGGATGCCTGGCTGTTCCAGTCAGGATGTCTACTCTGCCTCGTTGATACAGTTGGTGGGTAAATGGCATTGGGGATGGGGTGGTAATAGACTTTCTCTCTAAAATGGTGGTACCCCTGGACAATGGCTATAGGGAATTGTTGGAAGGCTGGTGGTCTAGAGGAGGGATGTTACTATTATTAATGTGTTGGCCTAACCTTATTGGGAATGAAATTATACCAATACACCAATGAAATCCCAGGAACAGTTTCTATACCTCTGCATATGAGAAATAATGTGTTAACATATTATAAAAGAGAGCCTAACATAAGGGATGGAATGTCAGTCTCAGATCTGGGAAAAATAGTTTCAACTCCTACATCTAATATAATGGCAATGTTAAGTTGGAGAAATCACCTAATCCTTAGAAAACTCTCTAAGGCAATAAGTTACAGAACAATTGTTAATACTGTCTAGTAAGGGAAATTTCCTTATTGGCAGGACCCTAATCCTACAACCACTCCATCTCATCCTCTCCAAAAAAAAGGAGCATTATACTCCCGTGGTTGTATTGGTGGGTCTTGCCAATAGTTAATAATGTATTCACAATAATAATAGGTAGTATTTATATAGATCTTCATAGTTTATGAAATACTTTACTAATATCTCATTTGATCTTTACAACAACCTTTAGATATAGGTACCATTATCATCCCCAATTTACGTATTAGAAAAATGAGGCAAACAAAAGTTAAGTGACTTGCCAAAGGTCATACAAGTAGCAAGTGTCTGAGGTTGCATTAGAACTCAGGTCTTCCTGACTCCAAGCCAGAACTCTAAGTACTGTACCATAGAGGTATCTGTAGTAGGGAGAAGAAAGAGTTCAGGACAGTCTTGTAGTTGTGAACTCAGAAGATTTGTTGAGTGGTGGTGCCATATGCAGAAATAATGCTGTCTAAGAAGTAAATTTTAGAAGAAAATTGGGGATCTCGATTTTGGACATGTGAAGGTCTGTTATTCTAGGGTATAGGAAAGAACATTGAATTGGAAGTCATGATATCTGGGTTCTAATTTTTCATCTTCCACTTACTAGCTATTACCTAGATATGGCTTGCCAATGGGACATGCAAGTATAATTGTCCTGTAGAGGTGGGTTTAGAGCTCAAAAGAAAAGTCAGGGCTAGGAATAATTGATTTGGGAGTTATTTACAGAGATATGGTAATTGAAGCCATGACAGTGAATGAATGGATTTGCTAAGAGATACTGTAGATACTGTAGAGAGGAGCATACTTTTGGATAATGCTGGGAAGAGGACAGGGAATCTGTGGTAGGAAAATGAGAAGATAAAAATTGGCAGCATATGGTGACTTTCAAGGCAAGGGAGAGAGAAAGCACTCTATAGCAGCTCATGAATTTTTGATCAGAGATTTGTTACTGATTGTAGAAACAGCAATTATAGAAAATGGTGGAAGCAGAATTGATAGTATGGGGGATTAAGGAGGCTATGCAAAGGGAACTTACTAAACAAGTACATCAGTGAAAGAAAGGTAGAGTATGGTAGTCGGATGCTCTAGAAGACTGAGGAGAAAACTGTCTTTTTAGTCTTGAGGGCCACTTGAGTGTGCTTGCTCTGCATTTACATATATAATCAAAGAATTGACCCATTTCTTAGACTAGACTGTTGATATTCCACCAAGAAGTACAAATCCAGTGCTGTAAGTCCTGGGCCCTTATTGGCCAGTCACCTAGTCAACTATCAACTCAAGAATCACAGAATGTTAGTATTTTATTCTCTTTCCCTTTATTATACTCCTTTAAAAATCTACTATTCTATGACCTCTCAGAGGCAAGGAAAAAAACATAATTCATTTCTCCTGCAAAAGAGTGGTCTTGAAAAATATGCACATAGTGAATCTCACATGGTGTCTCCTTTTTGTATTGTCCTGTGAACATAGAGGGTCAAAATTTGTAGGTGCAGTGTGTTTAACAGAACATCGAACTGAGCATTTCACTCCTTGTTTCCCCTGTAGTGTTAATAAAATGGTTATTCAGTTTTCAGTGCTGGAAGAGCAGATGGTGACTTGGTATTTTAACAGTGACAGGAGGAGTATTAATGTTGGCAATAGACTCTAGGAAACAAGGGAAATAGATATAAGGACAGTGTAATTTATTGAAATGTCAGGCTCTTTTTTTTTCACTCTTAATGAGCAAAGGAGTCCACATGACCCAGTACATCAATAACTAATAACACACATTTTATGTAACTTGAAACTTTCATGCTAGATAAATATTTTAAATTTTTGTTTATTTATGAAGCCCGCAAATCCTAGTGTTTGCTTTGTAAAAGTTGAGACTGTGTGCCAAAAGAGGGAGAAATGATCTTCTCTCCAAACTGCTCATCTTAACCATGATGTGAATTTCTCTGCAATATTCTACTTCATTCTGTTCAAAGCCATTGACACAGAAAAGATATAAGACTGAACTCATGAGGAAGTTCCTGTACAATTTAGTATTTCACTAAAGTATCTTGTAGTTTAGTAAAATATAAATCATTTCCCCTACATCCTTTCCCATTCAGAGGAGCTCTTTAAACAAGAAATCTAATACTGAGATCTTGAGAGTATGCTCTTAATCTGTTTAATGTAACAGTATTATGGTATTTAGGAGAGATATTGAGTTGGACAGAATATGGAGGAAGATAATAATAACCACTACAATCATCATCATCATCATCATCATTATCAGTAGTAGTAGTAAATACTTATTCCATTCCTAATTATAATCATAATGTTAGCTAATATTTATATATTACCTACTATGTGCCAGGAATTTATATATTACCTACTGTGTGCCAGGAATTGTGTTAAGCATTTTACAAATATTAGTTTATCTGATCCTCACAACAGCCCCGGGAGTTAGGTATTATTAATATCCCCATTTTACAGTTGTGGGAACTGAGGCATACAGAGGGTAGGTGACTTGCCTGACATGATATAGCTAGTAAGTGTCTGAGGTCTGATTTGAACTCGGGTCTTCCTGACTCCAGCTCTAGCATTCTATTCACTGCACTAAATCCCAGGCTCAAATCACAGTCCTACCACCCACCTCTTGTATGACCTTAGGCAACTAACTTACTGTTGCTAAGCCTCAGTTTTCTTATGCATAGAATGTACTATTTCCTAGTTTTCCATTTCTAGTGATTCTCATCACATATCCTCCTTTCAAACGAATTGTGACATTTTTGTTCCATGCTATTTCTCCTCTTCCTCTTCTTCATTGATATCACTATCCTGTTCTTAGTCTTCATGTTAGAATAAAGACCTAACATTGGTCTTCACGTTATGGTAAATCTTGCTTTCTCTTCTATAACAATAGATCACATTTATGTAACACTTTCAGTTCTCAAAACAACTTCCTCCCTAGAATCTTGTCAGGTAGGCAAGGCAAGGCTAAACCTCTTTTTATAGATGAGGAATCACTATAATTCCATCTCCAAACCAGAGCATCTGTTAGGATCTCTAGAAGAAATCCTTCCATTTAGCATGAAATATATCATCTGGGAAATGTCTGATTAGAAAAGAGGCTGTGCTAGTTATGTTTCAAGAGGTAGAATTAGCAACTGGATGGAAAGTTTCTGCACCAGAGCCCACAGAGAACTGAGAGATATAGAATAAGTTTGCTAATATATTGGATAGACTCTGTGCAGAGAGTTTAATGAAATAAGCAGGCGCAAATTGCCCAGGTTAAGGTGTGGATGTGTTACACTGCTGAAGGGAGTATTCACGTGAATGAAAACAGAGTTCCACTTAAATTCTGAAATATTTTGTGGTATAGCTTGCTTCTGCCCCCCCTCCAATTAGATTGTTAGGTAGCCCTGCTTTTCTAAATACTATTGTTTTTATATTGTATGTCTTCTATACACACACACACATATATGTATATATATATATATATGTATATATGTGTATATATATGTATATATGTGTGTGTGTGTGTATATATATATATATATGTACGTATGTATGTATGTATGTATATGGATGCATTGTTTTCCCCAGTAGGATGTAAGCTCCTTGAGGGCAGGGACTATTTAATATATTTTTTTTCCTTCGTATCCCTTGTAAATAGCATAAAGCTTGGTTCATACTAGGTGCTTAATAAATATGTACCTACAGATTAACATGAGTTTGTTGAATTGAATGAATGCAGGTGGGATTCAAGAAGATTTTTGTCACATTGGCTGATTGTGGATAGGGATGCCTAGGGTAATTCTTTAAAAATGGAAGTGATATCTCTACTTCATCATAGTTTGTGAGTGGAAGGAGAAAGTGAGGCAGACTTTGGAAGTCTTTGGCATCCACAATCCTTAATTGACACATTTCCTTTAAAAATGAGAGGCTATCACAAAGGTGATTGTAGAATCAGATGGGAGGGGATGTTCTTGACAAAGAGTTATGTGGGGCTGCATCCTGGGCATGGGGCTTTTTAAGTCAGTGACAGTAATTGCTAAATAATGCTCATATGATTTGCAACAAGGCGTCTGCTGAAAGACTAGTACTTTATTTTTCTATAGTTCACTGCCCTATAAATACCTTCAGCCTGCAAAAGCTTCCTTCCTGAATAATATTGAATAGCTGCCTGTGCCATTGTTAGCATGTGTCTATTTGAGAAGTCTGGGCCTGTACCATCATCTTAATTTAAAGCTATATTATGGCAGCACCAAGTAGCTTGACTAAAGCTAAGGATCTGTGAGGATTTCTATTTTGAATATGTTTCCAGGGATTATAACTAAGCTGTAAGAAAAAAAGTGAATAGATAATAAAATGGGTTCCTTTTTGATACTTGCCAAGTCACAAACTCCCAGGGTAGAAGAAGTGATACATCATCAGGGATGTGTGTATGTGTGTGTATGTGTATATGATTTGTCTATTTTTTAGAATGTTAATAAATCCAAGGGGAGTTGAATAGTTGACTTTTTTTTCCCGTTAAGGTCAGTTGTTGAAATAAGACATCTTTTCTGGGTAAATGTTCTTATTGCTAAAGTTCCTTCTCATTCTGAAGCAATCTGTACACAGAAAACATCTTATCTGATGTCTGCTCACTTCTGGGCTTTGACTATAATCACAGGCTTGTCCTTGAGAAGTACCCTGGGAATTCGGAACTATGGAGCCTAGTACAATTGAAGAACAACATGAGAACATTCTGATTTTGTCTCTTAACAATACCTCATTATTTTTACACTTCATTAATATTCATACAGATTTTGTAAATATTTTCCTTTATGTTTCCAAACAAGTTCTTCAGTGCCACTTTCACAAAACGTATGATTTCAGTGGACTCTGCCTGTGTCCATGGTAGCAACTTGGTTGCAAATGGAAATTTTAACACAGTGGATACATGGATGTCTGGAATGTGCTATTCTTTAGGAACGGTTCTAGAATATAATCTAACATTAATGGTCATATTAGTCTGTGTTTTTTTTTTCATGAAAAAAGTATTTCTACTTCAAGGACTTGTGATTCCATTGGCATGAGTATCCTTATTCTGATTAGGACCATTGTGTTCGTTTAGGAAAATTTTTTAAAAATGCTGTGCTTGAGAAAAGCATTCTTGGTGTCCAACTTTAGGTAGATGAGCCCTTCCAAACTCATCAAGACTATTTTTCAGGTGACAGTCATAACTCTGTTTCTAACAGAATCATGACTAGGGATTTTGATGCCTATGGCAAATTTAGTATGCATAGGGTGATAGTGGAGTGGGGAGAAGGGGTGTGTGTGTGTGTGTGTGTGTGTGTGTGTGTGTGAGATTTTTCAAACCAAAAAACCCACAGGGCACCTGCTACAGTAGAAGGTATCATAGTATGGATCCAAATAACATGATAATTAATTACAGAAATAAACAATGGATATAGGACTAATAGGGCTACATATCAAAATGTCTTGCTAATTGGGTCCATGTAACAAACTCTCAAAAGAGTTAACCTCTCCTGCTCCCTCCCTCTTCCCCTCTCTCCCTTTCCCCTCTCTTTTTTACTCATCTTTCTGTCTCTCTGTCTCTTGCCTCATCCTACAGGGAGGGCTTTCTGCTTTGCTATACACATCCCCAAATAAATTTGTTGAAGAGGAAAGAATGGGAATCAGGAGGTGGTGGAGATGCATTTACTGAAGAGGTACACCATAGTAACAACATACTGGAACTGACCCACTGTCAGCCAGTGGAGTTGAGGACTCGGGGATACAAAATTTGGGTCTCTCTCTCCTAGTTACATTTGTTCTAGCTGTACCTTTGTACATCGTGTTTTGGTACCCAGGCTCATCTCCATGATTCATTAAGTGATGAAAGTTTAACTGGGAATATAAAAAGCAAAAAGATATTCCCTATCCACAGAGATTATATGTTATAATAGAAGAATCAACATGTCAGTAACTAGGTACATATAAGATATATACATAGTATATAGAAGATATTCTGTGAGCTGGAGGCATTAGGAGTGGGAAGAGGGAGAGGACTGGGAAATACGTCTTAAAGAAGTTAGACTTTGAGATTAGTCCTGAAGGCAGTCATGGAAAATAAGAGACAGGGGAGGGGAGTAGTAAGACTTTTTAATACCCCAAAAATCCTAGTGCAGTTTTAAGCTAATAAAGCTTATTCAATGAAAGTTAGTAAAGCTTAAAATTGTGGTAAGACTTTGGAGCATTCTATATTCATATAGCTCTCTATAAAAGTTCATTTACCTATGTGTTATCCACACAATATTCTCATGCAATAAACAGGGTAGAAATGATCATTGCTGAAAGAGGAGGAAATATAGTTTGAAAAGTTGTGGCTTTGATGAGAATGCATTATCTTTCAGTGGTGAAGTCTAGATGGATATTCTAGATTTTCTAGAAATCTGCATTGTCTAGTGTTTTTGCCTCTGATATGGTACTGCTTAATAATAGGTACTTAGGAAGCTAAATAGTTTTAGACAGTTAAAATGGTACTTCTTATGTTGTCAATATAGTTTCTATTATGTAATTTGGAGTAGATACCATATAGCCTTGCATATCTACAGAAAACAGGTATAGGCAAACATTTAAATAAATTAAGTATCCTGGAATTTTAACAAGTGATTTACCCAAATGCAGAAGTGCTGTTGCTCCTTGGTACAAGAAAAATTGAATTATGGCTATGCTGACCCTAAATAGAAAATGAGAAAAGATGACTAAGCTAAGGTATATTATTTTAGTTTGTAGGAAAGAACATTGAATTGGGAATTATGACACTTGGGTTCTCATTCTTCATCTTCCACTTACTGGCTGCAACCTAGATCATTTAATCTCTCCAGGCCACTTATTTGCCAGAGAGAGAGGGAGGGAGGGAGGGAGGGAGGGAGAGAGGGAGGGAGGGAGAGAGAGAGAGAGAGAGAGAGAGAGAGAGAGAGAGAGAGAGAGAGAGAGAGAGAGAGAGAGAGAGAGAGAGAATAAATAATGCCTATACTGCATGTCATGTGGGGTAGCTATGATATGAAGAAAATAAATTTTAAACCTTAAAATGCTAATTATTATAATTATTCATTTGAATGATTTATTTGACTTAGAAATTGTGAAATTTTAAATAAAGGAATATTATTTCAAAATGAAAGGCATTTAATGTATAGCTTCCTCAGAGTCAGACCTGGACTCAAGTCCTTACTCTAATATCTACTGGCCGTGTGACCATTGAAGAGATGCTTAAACTTTTAGCATCCTATCTTAACTCTGGGTGAAGAAACTCAATCATACATTACATTCTATTCTCCAACCCCTTGACTACAAAACACCAAACCTGGATTATTCCCACCATTCCTTCAGTCCTATTCATATGCTGCTGAGTAAAACTTGAGAAAATTCCTAAATTATACTGGTTGGGTCTACTATAAATTTATGTTATCTAATTTCAGTTGGGCTCTTGGAGTGACAAGGCAAACATTCTATTCTTCCCTAATCAATTTGCTGTTTCCCCTCAGAGATTTCTCTAAACCTTCTCATCCATCTCCTTTTGTTCAACTTTTAAATCTCTTACTAACTTGACTGTTTCCTATATTCCCAATCTTATATTTCACTCTTTTTCATGCATTTTGTGCTTTAGCAACACTAACCTACTTGTAGTCCCTCAAAACATATGGTATTTCATCTCCTGTTTATTTACCTTTACATAAGCCATGACCCATGCCCAGAATGCTCTGCCCTCTCTCTACTGTCTCTTAGTGTCCTTGACTTCCTTCAAGGCTAATCTCAAAGTCTACACTCTTCAAGAGGTGTTTCCTAGTTCTTCCCTCCCCATACTGCCAATGCCTTCACCTTATAGAATGCTTTCTGCATAATCTATATTTATCTTATACATACCTTGGTACTTACATGTTGATTCCTCTATTATAACCTAAGATCCTAGAGGACAGGGAATGCCTTTTTGCCTTTTATACCCCATAACTTAGCACAATGCCTGGCACATAGGAAGTCAATGAAATTATAGGTCCAGTGACTATCCTGACCCTTGTCAAACATGGAGTGGTTTTGTTTTGGTGTGTGAGTGTATGTGTGCACATGCATGTGCATGTGTGTTATTAACTAGACATCCTATTCATAATAGTATTTATGCACTTACAATCAAATGATACTTTTTCCTTGTCATAGTAATATGGAATAATTGTTTGTAAATGACAAGAACAAATGGCCAGAGTCAATTTAGGCAATTATTAATTCTAAAATTATCTTTACTTAAACTAAGCTCATTCCTCCTTGTACGTTGTCTGCTTCTTAATTGTTCCTCTAAATGCCCCAGACCCCATTTTGGAAGATCTAAGCCAGAGCATGTTTATACTGGGCAAGTTCATTTTTCCTGTCTTGTGCACAGGGAAGGGAAGAGGGGATGATTCAGGAGCACCCTAGTATATGCTTCTACATTGATTTTCCTTGAGTACTTGAAAATGTCTACATACTCTATCTTCAGATACTCAGAAGAACAACCCTACCTACCACTGCACATGCATATCAGGGATGTAGGTTTTGGTATAGAACTTTAGAGGTGAACCTGGTTGGACCAATGAATTCAATCAAATGACTTTCATGGTTAGAATGGCACATTTCTTGTGTTCTGGATTTAAATCCACATAAATTTGAAATTTATAAAGAGTCTGTGTTATTCAGTCCCCTGAGGAGGAACAAAGGATTGAGAATGATAAAAATACTAACCTGGTAATTAAGACAACTGGTTCTAATTTTAGCTCTACTGATGAATCACTGTTCAGCCTTGAACAAGTCATTCAATCTTTATAAGCTCAGTTTCCACATAAGTCAAATGACGCAGATGACCTTTAAGTTGATTTCTAGTTCTAAAAAACTCAGTGTTGAAACTTCGAGAAATTAAAGGATAAGGAAAGAAAGACATTGGTAGATAAACCACTCTATGTAACATCTTGGGGCACATTCAATCATATATGGACACCTTTCCACACAACTCAGATGGACAACCCCAAGTTCAAGGTATTATTTGGGTCTTCATCCAATTAAAACTATAGCTCATTAGAACCTGTGAGCATATATACCTTAGATAGTCAGCTACAGGGCAGAATTAATTCTAAGCAAAGTCATTTAATGAAATGGTATAGTGATATGAGTTGTAAGGTAATATTTTTCTTACAAACTTATGGCATATTCTCCCAGTCATACATACATAAAAGTTGGGACACACTTAGGTAATATGCATGGAGTGGCACACATGAAGTATGCTTATGTATGGGGAGACACACATTAGCCCAGAACATGTGGCATTCAGAGATGTTTAAAGACCAATGAGTAGACTAGTATAGCATGATTAAAGAGGACATGCAGAGGAGTAAATTTTAAGAGGACTTGCAAGGTAGAAAAGTTGTCAGATTGTGAAGAACTTTAAATACCAAACAGGATTTTATATTGAACCCGGAGGTAATAGGAAGCCATTGAAGAGACAACATGGTCAGACTTACATCTTAAGAAAGTCACTTTGGCAGCCAAAGGGAGGATAGATTAGAGTCAGGGAGAGATTTAAGGCAGGGAAACAAATCAGGAGACAACTGCAATAATCCAAAAGTGAAGCAATGAGGACCGATACCAAGATCATGGCTTTGTGAGTGGAGATAAGGGAATATATATGAGAAATTCTATGAAGGTAGAGGGGGCAAGATGATAGCACATTAGATATTTGAGGTCAAAGATGACAGAGTCAAAGATGACAGAGATTCTGGGCCATTGTTCTTGGGGAATAGTGTTTCCCTTGATGGTAATAGAGAATCTGGGAAGAAGAGAGTGTTTTGGAACAAAGGTAATTAATTCAACTTTAGTTTTAGTGAGTTTAAGATGATGCCCAAAAAGCAGTTGATGTTACAGGACTATAGCTCAGGAGAGAGATTAGTGGTGGATATATAGATCTGGTAATTTGCATAGAGATGATAACTAAATAAACAGGAGAAGATATTATCATGAGAGATAATATAGATGGAGAAGAGAAGAGAGTACATGATAGAGCTTGGGGCTATCCATGGTTAGTGGATATAACATAGATAAATAATTAGCAAAGGAGAATGAGAAATAGGATGAAAATCAGGACATAAAAGGCTAGTAAGGCGAGAGGATCCAGGAAGAAAATGTGATTAATTTTATCTGTTGCTACAGAAAAATAAAGGATAAAGATTGAGAAAAGGCTGTTTGGCAATTGGGATATCCCTGGAAACACTGGAGAGGGAAATTGCATTTCAATGTTGGAATGTGAATTCAGATTGTAGATGATTTAGAAGAAAATGAAAGAAAAGGTAATGGAAGCATTTAAGCTTTCTCAAGGAATTTATTTGAGAACGGAAAGAAAGAAATGATATGGTAGCTAGCATTGAAACTCAGATCAAGTAAGGATTTTCTTTAAGAATTGGAAGAATTGGATGCAACATTTTTCAAATGCTACTTAATTTTGCTGAATTATTTTCCCAATCATTTTAGTTATAATTTTAAGAGATGAACATCTGGAAGAAGAAGAGAGGAAGTAGTCACAGGGAAATGTAGGTAATAGAAAAATAAAAGCTAACAATAAAGCTCATTTTTAAAAAGAAATTATCTTTTCCAATTAAATTGCTAAAGAACATGATCTTATTTGGTTATCCAGTTAAATTCAGTAGTTGTACTGTTCTTTCATGATTTAATTTAATTTAATTAATTAATTTTTTTGGTGAGGCAATCAGGGTTAAATGACTTGCCCAGGGTCTTACAGCTAATATCTGAGGCTAGATTTGAACTCAGATCCTTCTGACTCCAAGGTCTGACCTCTATCCACTGTGCCACTTAGCTGCCCCTATTTTATCTTTCTTATTGCTGATTTAGCACCCTTTGCTTGTGATAACTATATTGTACTTACCAAATAATTGCTTGTATTTTAGTTATTGTGTACATACTTTACTCTTCTATTATTCCATAAGATATTTAAGGTAATGAGGTATGTCTTATTAAAGTGTCCTTCACTGCTTAGCACAATACTCTACCCACAACAGGTACTTAAAAACTATTTCTTGAATAAAAACATGAGTGAATGTATAGAAGAGAATACTATTTCTTGCTTAATATTTAACATCAATTTCAATGTTAGTAGAGTATTGAATTTTTAATGTAATGTTCTTCTAGCCAATCATTATACACTAGAGGTAAGTATTCTTTTTTTCCCCTTTTTTATTAATTAATTAATTTATTTTTAGTTTTGAATATTCACTTCCACAAGGTTTTGGGTTCTAAATTCTCCCCATCTCTCCCCTCCCCTCCCAAGAGAGTGTGCATTCTGAATATCCCTTCACCCAATCTGCCCTCCCTTCTATTACCCCCCCCTTTTCTCTAATCCCCTTCCTCTTCTATTTTACTGTAGGGCAGGATAGATTTCTACACCCCTTTGCCTGTATATCTTAGTTCCCAGTTGCATGTAAAAGCAATTTTTAATATTCGCTTTTAAAACTTTGAATTCCAAATTCTTTCCCTTCCTCCCTCTTCACTCACCCTCATTGAGAAGGCAAGCAATTTGATATAGGTTATATATGTGTGGTAATGCAAAACATTTCTATAGTAGTCATGTGAAAGACTGTTTGTCCCTTTATCCTATCCGGCCCCCCTCCCTTTTTTTTTTTTCCTATGCTCTCCTTTGACCCTGTCCCTCCTCAAATGTATTTGCTTCTGGTGACACCCTCCCCCAATCTGCCCTCCTTTCTATCACCCTCCCCACTCTGAACCCCTTCCCCCTTATTTTCCCATAGGGTAAGATAGATTTCCATACCCAATTGGGTGTGTATGTTATTTCCTTCCTTAATGAGAGTAAGATTCACTCATTCCCTCTCATCTCCTACTTAATCCCCTCCACTGTGAAAGCTTTTTCTTGCCTCTTTTATATGAGATAATTTACCACATTCTACCTCTCCCTTTCTCCTTCTTTCAGTACAAACTTCCCTCACCCCTTTCTTTTATTTTTTAGATACCATACCTTCATATTCAACTTACCCTGTGCCTTCTGTGTATGTGTGTATACACACACACACACACACACACACACACACCACACACACACACATACACACACACACACACATACATACATACATATATATTCCCTCCAGCTACCCTAATACCGAGAAAGGTCTCATGAGCTGCAAATATCATTGCTTCCTGTGATTCTGTGTCCTGAGCCCTATTCTGGGTTTGCTGGGCCCCCCTCTTTGCCAGCACCGAACTTCACTCCTCTCCCAGCCTGGTGAAACAAACCTTTCCCATTAACCATCCAGGTAGTCTTGGCCTGGAAATTTGTTTCACTCTCTTTTTCTGAGTTCTACTGCTCTAGAATTTCTATAGAGTCACTTTTAACAGGTATTTGGAGAGGTTTTGGGGGAGAGCTCAAGTAAGTCACTGCTTTTACTCCACCATCTTGGTTCTGCCCCCGAGTACTAATTCTTTTGGAAAATAAATGGTATACTTGAACCCATGCCAGCAGAGGGCACATTTTCCAGCTGTTTCTCACTCTATCCAGTCATAGAAGATGGAATACCTCTTGGCAAGAGAACATTAATTTATGATTCTATAGGAACCTAGTGATTTAAGTCTTTCTCATACCTATAATACATACATACATACACACACATATATACATATATATGTATATATATATATATACACATATATGTTTTAAAAGTAGATTTATGAAAAGTTCTTGGGAGATTTTTTTCAAATAGGTCAATTTTATAAATCCATATTGATTTTCTTTAACTATATTGGCAGAATTAGATGCCTGAAGAATCTTTTGTTCAATTTAATCCTGAATTAATGTACTGTTTTGAGGATCAGAGCATTAGTAAAATGTCTCTAATTTTTGTTTTCACTAGTTTGTTATTTCAAAACATTATCTAACCTTTACTTTGCTAACTGACTACTTAGGAAGGCCAATGGAAAAACTCAGGTAAATAGAAGATGACTGTTTCCTGACTGTAAAAATCCTATAATTTTAGAGTGGAGAGACTCATTTCCTTCAAGGTGGTTCCCTGCATTCACATAATCTTAATTCTGTGCAAATTAAAATCTATGAAAACATTTATACCAATATATACAATCATTTAACTATATTCAATTCAATTAGTATTTATTATGCTTACTATTAATGACCGTGCCTCTAATTGTGTTTGTTTCACTTTATAATTTTTGAATGGTTAAGTTAAATGAAATAAACTTATGCAGTTATTTAGTGTCAGAGGGAGAGAGATATATTTACAAAGTCTAACTAGTGATTGATAAAGTGACTGAAAAACAAAATAAGAATCATGGAATGTTAGAACTGGAAATGCCCTAAGACATCATTGAAATCTGAGATTTTAGAAATGAGGAAATTAGAAATTCAGTGACTTGCCCAAGTTCACCTAGCTGTTAGAGACAGAATGTTCTATGTTTAACCCCTCCTAAAATTTTGATTTAAGCATTAAGTAGATCACGTCAATTGTTTAATGCAAGAAACAGCTCAGTAGCAAATGGGAGTTTCAGCTTTGCAGAGAAACAGCAAGTAGAAGCTTTAGAGTTCTAGAGGACCTGCAGTTCTGCAGATAAAGAGAAAGATCAGTGGAGCAGAGCCAGTATGCTGAGTGATGGGGCCATGAGGGGTGTTTTACCTAGAGTATAACCTTAATATCATAAATTCTCCAGGGACTGTTTTCTCTTTATTGGTGGCATGGGGAATTGTATCCTTCTATATCTGGAGATTTTCCTTTGTTCTTTCCTTTTTTTTTTCTATCTTAATCAAAAACTATCTTAATTAATGATACTTCATCTGTGGTAGAGAACGCACTGGGTGAAAGCTCAAAGGGTATTTGAATAATTAAGGTTGCCCCAAAAACCATATACTGAATGTGGGACATTGCTACCCAAACTACTAAAAGAAAGAGAGAAGTCAGGGGAGCAGGTTTTGGAGGTAAGTGTGGCAAAAGTTATTAATAACATAATATGAAAAGCAGATGAATAATCATTTCCAGATAAGTCTCAATGTGACTGTGAACTAGTGACAACTACTTACATCAGTAAGGCCCCCAGAATATACACCAAGACTTAATTTACAAGACCACCCCTGGCACCCCACCCATCCCATACTTCAACCCCAAGCTACTTGCTTGGGACAGTAAGAATTAAGTTTCCTGGACAGATGATGGGGAGCAGTCTCCAATCACTACCTCATCAATTCTTCATCTAAAACTCTATATGAATTTGAGCCTTGTGTGGCTTTGGGGGCCTTGGATTGGAGTACACAGTTTGTTGCATGCCTGAGTCATGAATTGCCTATGGAGCTGGGGACAGGGAGGGTAGGGGAAGCTATCTATTCTGTTTCCCATTGGCATCTGTTCCCCTCCCATCGAATGCCAGCACTGTGTGACAGTGTCACTCTTCTGGAGCGGTTCCTTCCATTTTTTGCCTTACATTTAGATTTTTTTTTTCTGAAAGTAAAGCAGACTTTTAAATAAATGTACAGTTTATATTTCTGTTCCCAAACCTGTTGAAAAGTAGAAAAAAAGTTAAATTCGTAATTTTTAATTGGAGCTTTTTTTCATATGGCTGTTCATAAATTGGATTTCTTTCTTTGATACCCTTATCTTATCTTTTTCTATCCCAGGGCCACAAATCACTTCCATGACATCTCTAGGTATACTAACAACCATACCAACATTCATTCCCCCAACCTTTCCAATTTCCCTGCATGTGTTGTCTTCACCCATTTAGAATGGAAGCTCATTGAGGCAGAGGCTGTCTAGCATGTTTTCACTAGTACCTACAGTGCTCAGCACAGTGCCTAAAATATAATAAGTACTTAATAAATTCTCAGATTTCTCATCATTCCTGAAATATACTCTCTCCTCACCAGCAGCTCTGGTAATCTTTAACTTCTTTTAAGACTCAATTTAAGTGATGCTTTCTACCCATGGTTTCTCTAATCTCCTAACTGCTAGCATTCTACCTCCCCCAAAATGTGTTCTAGACATTTGGTGTATATTCTGTGAATGCTTATATATTTACACATTGCCTTTCTTTCCTTAGCTCTTATATTTGTGCTTGGCACATGGTTTTTTTTTTTAGTAAATTCTGATTGATTTCTTGTTTACTGATGGACTGATTGTGTAAATGTTGCATTCACCTAGTAGAATGTAGCTTTCATAATGACAGAAAATATTCTGCTTTTGTCTTTGTATTCCTATTGCTTACTGTAGTATCTTACAAATTCTCAACCCTTAATAAAGACTTATTGAATTGCTGAATTCAATTTTTAAATTTCTAGATCATGGGCTTTGTAACCTAAATAGAAGCACTTATTATTTGTGTACCTGAAGGCAATCTGAGAAAATGACTACTTATTTATAGAAAGATACTCCTGTTCTCATGCCTGAATCAGCTATTATTGAGGTTTCTTTTGCAAAGTGACTGACTTACATGATATTTGATGTGTTTCCAAATGGAAATAGCCCTCCTTGTGTATTGGCACTCTGTTTATGTTTAAAAGAATCGCCTGTGAGATGGTGGCAAGAGCTCTGGAATTGGAGTCAAAAGGCCTACATCTTAGTCTTTGTTTTGCCCCTTACTAATCATGAGATGTTGGGCAAATTAGACAGTCTCTTTCAGGCCCAATCTCTGCATGTATGAAAGTGAAATGTAACTTAGTACTACTGTCACATGATTGCTGTGAGACAAGCACTTGATGGAGCATATGAATGTCGGTTATGCTAGTATGAACTGTCCTGGGGAATCTAGGGTAGCAAGTCTATATTTAGCTGCAATTCTTTTCTCCTGTGAGATTACATTTTCCCAAGCATTCTCAAATAGAATGTGATAATCTTTAAGAGATTAAAATTTTTTTTGAACTGTAAATTTGAATTGTAGCCATTCTATAGAAGGAACATTTTGCTCTTTGCTTTTTTCAGTAGTAAAAGTTCCAGACTGGTTGCTCTTCGGTGATTTTTCTCCATCAAGGGCTTGTAAGATTTTTAACTTATGAAGAATTCTTCAAAGAAAAGAGTTTCTACTAAGATTTTAAACCAGTTTTTTTTTTTTGCTTCTGTGCTCTTTACCTCTTGTCATTTAAGCTTAAAATGTTGAAAGGAGGTGGTGATATGAAGCAAAGGAGACAGATGGCGTATGGGGAGAAAAGAGCACAGGGAGCATTGCTACTGCCGGGAAGTTAATAGTCTTGGGAAATGGAAAATTGACGGGCTGCCATGTCTACCTCAGTCTTTTATGGGAGGAGATAAAGAACAGGGAAAAGGCATCAATTCAGGTGGTTTTTAAATTGCAGGAAGGCGGGGATGGTGGAGTTACACAGCGGGCCCGCCTTTTCTTCAGTTCTATTCATTCATCCTTAAACTGAAGTCCTATTCTGATACCTCATTGTGGCATGGAAGTGAGCCTGGGTCATTGAAGGTTAAGCCAGCACAGCACAAAATCTGGCAGGTCCTACAAGCTAGGAAGGCTTTGAGTACAACATAGTGAAGAAGTTTCTGTCTGTCAGCTGTGAGCTAACCACATTAAGTTTCCACAGTCCTATTATTATGATGATTGCTCACCAAATGGTGATTTTTCTTTTTTCCTTCTTAGTCATAGTAACTGATGGATATCATATTCTAAGAGCTGTGTTGTGTATATATGTATAAATATATATATATACACACACAAACATATATGTATATATTCTAATACATAGAATATATCTGTTCTAATACATAGAATATATATTCTAATGCATAGAATATGTATCTATTCAAATACATAGAATATATATATTCTAATACATAGAATATATAAATTCTAATGCATAGAATACATAAATTCTAATACATAGAATATATAAATTCTAATACATAGAATATATATTCTAATGCATAGAATGTATATACATATTCTAATACATAGAATATATATATATATTTTAATACATAGAATATTATATATATTCTAATACATAGAATATATATATTCTAATACATAGAATATATATATTCTAATACATAGAATATATATATATTCTAATATAGAGAGTATACACACACACACGCGCACACACACACACACACACACACACACACACACACACACACACACATATATATATATATATATATATTCTAAATTATTCTCAATATCCTGAGTTTATAGATTTAGAGCTGGGAGGTACCTTAGAGGTCACCAAGTCCAACCCCCTCATTTTAGAGATGAGGAAACTGAGAAGGTAAGAGACTGTTCAGGGTCACACTGTTTTTAAATATCTGAAGTGGGATTTCAGTCTGGGATTTCAGTCTTGTATCCAAGTCCAATGTTTTATGCACTAAACCAAAACTATTGAAAATTATCTGCATATATATATATATATATATATATTATATATATGTGTGTGTGTGTGTATGTGTGTGTGTGTGTGTGTGTATACACACACACACAGACAGACAGACAGACATAGTACATAGTTGTTTACATACTGTTTTCCTGATTGGATTGTGAATTCCTTGAAAAATAGGACTGGTTTTGCTTGTTTGCCTTTCTTTGTTTCCCCAGAACTTACCACAGTGCCTGGTACATAGCAGATGCTTAATAAATGCTTGTTGTTTACTTGATAATTAAAAAAACCCAACAGCACCATATTCCACAGTTCAGCATAAGAGAAAACATTTTTTTGGAGGGGGTGGGGTTGTCATTATAGTCATAGGACCTCGAACAGTACTTTCAATATAATTAATGCTTATTGAATTTGATTGCATGAAGTTAGATCTGCACTGGTAAGTACTTAAATGAAATTAATTTAAACAAATAAAATATTTGCACGTATTTATTCCTAAGTGTATCTTTTTACTAGCTATTTCTGGATCTCATCTGCATGTTTGACAGGATATTTATTGAAGGATATAGGGGGGCAAGTGACTATTCCTTGCAAATAGAGGATATTCAACAAGGATGCTTCAGCACTACCTTAGGCACATTCCTTGGCCTCAGTTTTTTATATGTGTACTGGAAACACATCTGGTCAGCAATGGAGGTTGTAGCAATTTCTGTGGTCTTGGGGAATGAGTCTGATGTACCCCAACTCCATGTTCAGAGGCCTTTTATGTTCTTAGGTGACCAGGAAACTATATCAGTATGGCCAGATGGTACAAGGAAGCTGAACCAATGGAGGCTCAGTTTGAACCACTCCCCTGGGCCAATCAAGGCCTGGGGAAAGCTTCAGGGAAATACTAATCTAACTCACATGAGGGAAGGGATTAGGACATTTCTCTCACCACAATATACACATTTTTTTACATGTACACATATGTAGGTAGATATTTGGATATATAATTATGTCATATATATATATTTATGGTTGTATTGATAATACATATGATGGTATTACATATAGGTAGTATAACGTTTTGATAATATGTAAATAATGGTTCCATAATACATATATACATATATAAATGCACATGCACACACACATATATAGACATACATATTCAGGACCATTATTTATAATGCTTTTGTAATGCAATTAGATAATTGATTAAACATTCCTGTCCAGGGTTTGCTGCTGAGAGTGATGTCAGCAGTCATTCCTTCTTGGAAATTCTCCTGTAATGGGGAAGAGACTCCTGTTATAAATTCTTTTAGATGATTGTCTTAGATAATAGAAAGGATATTGTTGACTTTTGCCTCATGTAATTATCTTAACTAAAAACCTGATACAATAGACAGAAAAGAAAACTACAAATGTACTATTCAGTAATATTTTAAAGAATAGTTATACCTCATTGGGTATTTGGTCATCATTTCCTTTCAATTCCTAAAATTCATCTGGTCTACAACTACCTCCATTGCAGCTAAAGCTGTAATTCACAAATTAAATGCCAAGATAATTCTTCCTCTGGATGTGAAACACTTTTTGTATACTTCTACTTCTTTTATTTGAGGCATGTCTGAAACATTCTTTGTGTACTTTTACCTGCTCAAATACTTCCCTTTCTTCTAAGATAAATAATTACTTCCTTCATGATTCCTTCCTTGATCACCTAGATTGTAGGAGATTTATTCTCCTTAAATTTTCTGACAGCGCATTGGAACTCTCCTTTCCCCGACTCAGTCTACTTTTTAACATATGTATTTGAATATAGATCTTAAACACTATGTGGTTGATTGTAAACCCTATGAATGAAGAGACTACTTTGTTTTCAACTGTTTCCTCAGCATCTTCTATAGTTCCTTGCACATTCCAGGGCATTAATAAATATTTGTCAAATTGAAATGATGATTAACTAGCTAGAAGCCATCTAATTATTGAAGGTAGCTTGTTCTATACTCAGTGGCAGGACAGATTAAGATTCTAGTTTCTCTAAATATTCTCTTGATATCTTAATCACATTTTTGGAAAAAAAAATCCATTACACTCAGACTCACAGAGGCAAATGGGGTATACTACACTGACATTATAATCTGGCTAGAAGTTAGGAAACCTGCTTCTAACCATGGCATTGCAATTAGTCTTATTAAATCAGCACACATTTATTACTTACTTACTTACTTACTGCATGCAGGAAACCCATAGTGGCAATAACATCAGCAGTTTATATTTCTTCCATAGTTTGCAGTTTAAAGAATTTTCACTTGTATAAATTCGTTGTTGTGAGGTATTTGCTAAGATAAGGAAGCTGAAAGTCAGAAAGTGGAGAGATTTCTCAAGGTCATATAACTACTAAATTTTCTAACTACTAAGATTTCTCAAGGTCACATAACTACAACAACTGTTGAGTCATTTCAGTTATGTCCGACTCCCTTGTGATCCCATTTGGGATTTTCTCGGCAAGGGTACTGGAGTGGCTTATCATTTCCTTCTTCAGCTCATTTTACATATGAAGAATCTGAGGCACACAGGGTTAAAGTACTTGCCTAGGGTCACACAGCTAGTTAGTGGCTGAGGACGGATTTGAACTCAGACCTTCCTGACTCTGGGACCAGCACTTTTTCCACTCTTTCCTACTATATAGCACAGCTGGATGCTGAGAGCTTCTTACTTCAAGTCATAAGAACTGCTCAACACAGTTAACATTGTAGCATTTTGTTTGCAAAGATTAGGCACCCAATAAATCTTAGTTGAATCACACTGAAGCAGTGTAAGGCTATCTCTATTCCACTGAGCTTGAATTGACTGGTTTTTAAAAGCTAAGTAAGCCAGTTTCCCCTTTTGCTTCAGTTATAGTTTGTAAGAAGGTTTTTGTTTTGTTTTGCTTTGCTTTGGACACACACATACACAAATACACATGTATATACATATGGGAGTAGAGAGGAAGGCCAAGTAGTATTGATAGTTATTGCATAATGAAATTCACATTGTAACAAATTATTGGAAATCATTTTGATGATTGTTGGAATGGAGTCTAAGGAGAGAGTCTGATGCCAAGCAATCACCTCGTGATACAAGAAGCGCTTGAAGAGCTTGAGAATAAACTCTGAGAAGAATGAAAAGAACCCTAGACTGAGCAAGACAAAATATTTCCTGGGGATATGAAGAGAAAACAGAGTTCTCATGGTTGAGAAGCTTACATGCTTCTAGAGGACACAGTATACACCCATACAAGTAAATGCACAGTATAAAACAGTTTACACAAAGTAACACCAAAGATAGCACAATGACTAGTTGAATGAAGAAGGCTGCATGGAGATGTTTCCTTAGAAGGAAATTAGAGATTCCAAGAGATCTGGATGAGAAGGGAGCATGTCCTAGGCATGGGGGGCAGCCTGTAGAAAGGGATGGGCATGACAGATGCAAGACAAACACAAATTTTCACAAAGAGACTACTATGTTAAATCTTGATTGTTATAATGAAAATTGTTGCACTCCAAAAATTAACTTCCAAAATTGAAGTACGTGATAATTCCATTAACAGACACAGCATGGATCTCCACTGAAATTCACTCTGGGGGAGCCATTGAACAAGGATAAATTAGAGCCATAAAGCGTCTTCATGTATACACTAAGCATACCAGGGGAAATCTTGTGTATCATGAAGCAGCCTAAGCCAATAGAAAAGAACATATTTCCATTGGCCACATGGGCTGTGACATACACATTGTGTTTTAAGGTTTTTTTCATGAAGGCTAAAGATAAGCATAACCTAAATAGTGATTATCATGACTGCTATTAGTAAAATCTTTATTTTTACATCTTTTAGGATTAATTCATATGTCTGTTTTCCATGCTGGGTCCATTCATTATATATAAAGTTTTTCTTTTCTTTTTTTCCTCCCATTCTATCCTTTCTTTGGCTCTAACATAAGGAAGCCAGACTTTCTTCAAGAATGAGTTTCTTCTTTTCGCAATTATCTCACATTTTCTTATGTTTTTCTTTTTATGTAGACTATCCTTTTGCTCCGCATTACTTCATCCATAGTGATTGTTTTTGGGTCTGACCACCTTCCCAACTTGCTCACTAGAATTTCATTAGGATATTTTGCTCTAACAGGGGACAATCTTATGGAAAATGAACTCTGGTTTCATGGAGATGGATGTGTACTTTGGCATTTTGTTCTGGGATGATGAAGCTTTCCATTATTAATTCCCATGACTGGGATTTGTGTCAAAGAAAATATGAAAATGATTGAGGAAGATACTTCTACTTGTAGGTTTTAAGGAATGAGGAGAGACAGCTTGCAATCTCTTTCAAGATCTCCTCTTTTCCAACGCCAGATCCTTCTGCTATGTGCAGAAAAGAAAAGTGGGAAAATATTTCACTGTCTTCCTGGAAGCCATGGAGATTGTGAGAATGTGGCAACAAGAATGTATGCCTGTGCAGGCAATCCAAAGACTGGATTTCAAGTTCCTTTCTTATTTCCCAGAGTCATGGTAATGAATAGTGATCCTGAAAAATGGAAATTTATAGCTCTGATGGTAGCTTTAGAACCTCAAGAGCTCAAAAGGTTGCTGAATCGGGTGGAGGGTGACCACAAAGAGATGATTTCTGTAAGGATTTCTTGGAGAAGAGCCCTAGTCTCATGGGAATTCTACAGTAGGAGAAAAAAAAAAGATTAAAGAGGCACGTCCAGCTGTCCAGATTTGACTGTGTGAGTTTGTTGGAGAGCGCACATATGAACTGAATGTGAAATAAATGTTTAAGAATCTCTCATACACATTTTTAATATCCTGTGAGATTATAACAAGTGATGAATTACTTGTTCATGTTTTAAGTATTTGTTAATGTATACTTATGAGTCCTTTGGGTTCCAAGCATTTCCTCTGTAGTAGAGGTATAATAGCTGTCCAATGCCTGTTTAACTATTACTTTGTACAGTGAAAAACTTTATAGGTGGGATCTTGTTAATACCTTTTAGGGGAGAATTTAGACAAGAGTTATATCTAAGCTTTATATAAGAGATATTTCCCGGAACTCCAGGATGTGGGTCCAGAAGCTAGAGAAAGAAAATATCAGAAGCAGGGAGAGAGCCTGATTCCCCTCTTTTACAGGACAGACTTATTTACTTAATTTTCATAACAACAAAAGTAGGCAATAAATTATAAAATGGATTTATTCAATCATCAATCAATACTCATTTAGTAAGCCCTTTTATCAGCTCTGGCTAGGTACTAGGTATTGATCATTATCCAATAATATTAGCTACAAACTAAATATGGAAGTCAGCTTGCAGATATGAAAATCACTCATTTATCTAAATGTATATATTAGAAGTACTAGTAGTCTTATGTCATAGCTACTTTGAGGACCGAGAACAATAGAATCCTAGAGCTGGGGTCATGGCATAGAAATTTACTTTGGAGATCTATTCTAGCTACCAATAGTTTCTTCTTAACTGAAACTGTGAGTAATTTCTATTGTTGATTAATCCATTCTGTGCTTCATGTTCATCAGAAAAAGTTGTTTAGTGTTGCGAACTTTTGCACTTTAGTCATTTGAATATTTTCTGTAATGTATGAGCTGATTTTTTTTAAACAACAGTTTTAAAAGAAGCCTAATCCAATAAAAAAAAAGAATTTCAAATTTATGATGCGGTGTAGGTAACTCTATTCAACAGATATATATTTTAGAGGAAGACTTCTACTGTATCCTCAATCAATCTATTTCACTGGCAGAAGATGCTTTTACAAACTCAAATTATCATGGGAATTATTCATTTCTATCATTCTCTTCATTGTTTGGCCTAGAATGTGTAAAGGGGAAAAAGCTAACCCTAAGTCCCAATCCAGGATTTACTTGTATAACTGGGGAATTCTCCAATTATAATCTGAAAATTAAATACAATTTTGAAGCTGGAAGAAAGCTTAGAAATCTTGTCCATCCATGTCATTTTGTGGATGAGAAAATAGACCACAAAAAAGGTTACCTGCCAAATTAGTGTAAAACAAGGACAAGGACCCAGGTATCCTGACTCTAAGCCCTATATTATTTCTACTATCACATTCATTTTCCCATATTCCTTCAAGCTAATAGATAAGGAGGAAAGGGAAAGGAACAAGCATTAAATGCCTACTATATGCCAGACAATGTGCTTTACAAAAGGAGTGGATATGAGAACAATACACAAGTCCAAATTAGTTTCATAGTTCATAGACTATAAGAATTGGAGTAAATATTAGAGATAATCTAGTCCAGTAAATCAACTCCCACTCTTTTTGAGCTTTACAGTGTAAAAGGATATTGAGGATTCCGAATGTTGGAGGAAATTTGGTGCAGAAAAATCAAACAATGTTCTATTTGGAATTAAATAAAACTCTATTCAAATCCTGACTCAGCCATTTAATAACAGTGTGAACTTGGGCAAGTCATTTAACATTTATGGGCCTCAATTTCCTTTAATATTAAACAAGGGAGAAGGACTAGATTACTTAATAAGGCTGTTCCAACTCTAAATCTATGATTCTGTGACTATGGGGTTGAAGTTATAATGACCTGTGAAGAGAAGGGTAAATAAAAATAGTCCATACATTAAATTCAATTCCATTTGATTCAGCAGGCATCTATTAAGTAACTGTCATATTTTTGGTGCAGCTAGGTGGCGCAGTAGATAAGAGCACTGGGCTTGGAATCAGGAAGACTCATCTTCATGACTTCAGATCTGGCTTCAGACATTAGCAGTGTGATCCTGGACAAGTCATTAACCTTGTTTGCCTCAGTTTCCCCATGTATAAAATGAGCTGGAAAAGGAAATGACAAACCACTCCAGCATCTCTTCTAAGAAAATCCCAAAATGCAGACATGAAAATTGGATGTGACTGAAAAATGAACTGACCATACGTTTTTGGCACTATGTGAGCTAATAGAGATGCAAAGATGAAACAGAAAGAGTTGTCGTAGTCGAGAAACTTACATACTACTGGGGAAAGATGCACATATATACACATATAAGTAAATACAAAGTATATCATGTTATTTGGATGTTTTATCTATGGATGTTACCTGCATGTTTTATCTGCAAATAGAACTAAATATGTCCAAAATGGAACATCTTTCATATTATCCCCTACCACTCATCCTTCAAAATTTCCTATTTCTATTTGGCATTATTATCTTCTCAGTCACACACACTCAAAAACTCTGAGCCATTTCCTTCACCCTCACATAATATCTAGCTTTAAGATTTGAGGGGATCATAGAATTAAATATTATAATCCCTTTGATCCTTTCTTTAGACTGTGTTGGGAGTTTTATTCAAGTAAAATAAAGGTAAAATAACAATGTTTGATGTGCATATGGACAGATTTCATGTATATATGCAATAACTTCACAGTTTTCTTTGAGGTCATTGTTTATAGATTGAGAACTACTGATTCAATCTCTATTTAGCCTCTGAAATGACTTCTCACATGAGATGCCTCACATTATGTCCACTTCTCAGCCTCTCTTGGTTCAAACATACTGAGTCATAAGATCATGTGACTTGTAGTTGAAATATACCTTAGAGCTTAATTATTGCAACTCCTACTTATAAAAGTGTGAAGTGATTTTCGCCTCATCCTCACAGAGTCAGTATCCAAACATTTAAAACGAGTTTCCTAATGCCAAGTACAATGTGCTTTCTCCTGCATTAAAATGATTTCAGTTTACCCCTGGTTGGGCAGATCAGAAGAGAGAGATTCTACAGTGCCACACACTATTCATTTATTAGAGTGCAAAAAGCCCCAAATTAGAGTTCAGAGCCCTTCAGAGCAGAGAGTTCTTGTATCATCTGTATCACCAATTTTTACTTCCCATGCCTAGACCTCACTTTCTCACATTTGCTCTGTTTTGTGATAATTAAATAGGAATTGACTGCCTATGTATACAGATTGTAGGTGAAACTTCAATGTGCATTTCAATTGGGGGCCCAAGTAAACTACCTAAGAGTGATCTGATCTGGACTTATAATGTAATCATTATTTGGTGCAATGTTGTCGCCATCAATTCAGATGGCTGAGGACCAAACGCATCCTCTACTTTTCAGCCTGATAGAGGGTTGACCATTACTCCTCGGTTAAAGTGAAAAATAACTGCAAGCATTCTGGTCATAAATTATTTCATTCACAAAAGTGTCATCCACAGCATTTGATCATTGTCTATGGTCAGCTGAAGCCCACAAGTAGACTTTCTGAACATTTCAAAATGCTCCTATATAACAGTGGGGCACCAAACATCTGTCATCTTCCCACCCAATCGTCTATCAGGCAAAATGATTAAAGCAACAAGCATTATTTTGTATAATAGAAATGAAACCATTGTAATAGACATTATCACAGGATCAATTTTCTCTGCTTTGAAAATAAGCATCTGGGCTACAAGTTCACAGTTATGTAATAGCAGTAAACTGTTTTCTTGTGACAATATTAGATTTTATTGACATTATCTCTAAATAATCCCTTGGTATTATACATAAAAGTTTAATATACATTCAATTTAGTAGGAATTTCACTCCCATGTCCCATTGTCATCTTTCCATTTTTCCTTTCATATGAGTGCTGATGTTTGAATTGAAATAGGATTTATAGTTCTAAAATGTTGTGTGTCTTTTGGTTACAGTGCAATCTTTTTCTGTATCAGAGTTGGCTCTACAAATACACTGCTCTTCTAAATTTTTCAGTATTGCTTGGTGGATGCTAATTTCCATCCATGTGCATAGATATGTCAAAAAGACCAATTTGCATCTCATATTAATTCACTCGTTTATTCAGTAATTCATCAAGCAGTTACTAATTAGTTTGGGGGATGAGGTACAGACACGAAGGATACATAGAACCATAGATGTTAGGTGCTAGTGGTTTGAAATCTTGAGTATGGCGTGTTTTTGGTGGACATACAGAATCACATCCCCTCCCTTTTCTGCCTGATTAATTGGCTTCAAATGTGTTCATAGCTAGTTCTGACAGAGATGAATTATACTCCAGGGTATTGAAAGAATTTGGAGATGTGATTACAGAATCCCTATCAGTGATCTTTGAGGAATCATTGAGAATAAGAGTAGTTTGAAATGTTTTGCATCTCGAAATAGGGGAAGAAAGATATATTCCAGGATAACCAGGGGCTCAAATTCATTTCATATGACTCTTTTTATTAGTGGGGATTGATTACTCAAGATTCTGCCCTTGCATAGAGGGCAGAGTAATTGAGAACTTGAGAGAAGAGATTTCTTAATCTTCTGGCTTCTTCCTGTAAGAGAAGACCCATATTTCCATATTGTCATCAGGCAGAAGTTCTTGAAGGGAAAGAAAGTTTCCAGGTAAAAGCCAACATGTCCCTATTCCCAGCCTACCTCACAAGAGACTTTGAGGAATTTCCCCTTAGGTAAGATGTGGGACTCTCTCTTGGTTGATCTGATATCTCTCTCTCCCAGTGGGACAGTACCTTCATTCTGATTATACTCTCATCTGTATAACTACTGTGATTTCCGTTTGCTGTCACCGTGGATAAATGATTTATTTGCTATTCACTCTTTGTAGTCTTTGTTTAACTGGCATTTGGTGAGAAGGGAAATCAAGCCTTAGTTTAATAGCTTAGGCCACTCCTTTCCAATTAAGAAATAACAATCAGAAGTATGGCTTGAGCCTAAAAATTGTTTCCCCTAGACAAAGAATATTTCAGGAACAGATAGATGTAATTCTAGCCCATTGCCCCACATCTCTGAAGGGAGCAGAGTAGCCAGCATTTGGAGCTAGTTTCCTGCTTCCCATTTTGGTAGGAATCAAAGTGTCCCTTGGAGGAGAGTGAGTAAAGGATGCTCTAGATATCTGTTCATGCTTCCCTGTGAAACCAATCTAGGTAGATCTATGTAGGACATAATTTTCCAACCCCAAAGCAAGAATATCTCCTAAATCCCAGTGTTGGGTCTTTTCTTATTTTGCTATACGTTGTCTCTTGTTGATCTAATGTGCTTCTAGGGTTTCCATAAATATCTCTATGCAAATGACTGTCATGTCCTTGTAGTAAGCTCTAAACTCTTAGACTCAACCTCAAAATTTCTACCTACTTCCTAGAAATGCTACCTAGATTTATCTGCAAAAAAGCTAAATACATTTAAAATGAAATATCTCTTATTTTACCCCATACCAGTGGTCCTTCTCTCAAAATTTCCTATTTCTATGTGTTACTACTAAATTCTCAGACCCACATATTCAAAAAATCTTAGTCACTTCCTTCACTCTTACCTCTATATCTAATCATAGGATTATGGGATCACAGAATTGAAGCTGGGAAGTGCCTCAGAGATCATCAAGTTCTACCACCTTATTTTGTAAATGAAGAGACCACGATATAGAGAGGTTAAGTGAGTTGACTCATTAATGTCTGAGGTGGAGTTGGAACCCAGGTTTTCCTGTCTCTAGGACCAGCAGCTTACACACTATCCCAGACTGTCAAATCCTATTGTTTTTGGCTCCACAATGTTTTCCACAACCATTCCCTTCTCTTGATAGCTACTATCGTACTTCAGGCTCTCTTATTTATCAGTTTTTACCTAGATGATTATAAATTCTCCATTTAGGCCCCCTTCCTTCAGTTTCTCTTTTCTTCACTCCTGTTGAGAAATTTCCAATGGCTTCCTATTGTGACTATGACAAAATCACAAATGCAGGAATCTGGTTTTTATATCTTCCACAATCTGGCTACCTTTCTAACTGCATTTAACATTTTCTCCTTCAGGTACTCCACGTTCATGCCAAACAAAGCCATTAGTTTTTACCTGCAGTTGTTACCTTTGAGACCTCATGATTTTTCACGATCTGTCCCCATAGTTTGAATACACTCACTTCACCTGTTTTTAAGCATTCTTACCTTCTTTTAAGGCTCACTTGGCTTTTTTCTATCCCCATAAACAACTTGCCATTTTCCATCTTTTTGCCTTTGTTCAAAATGTCCTTGATGTCTGGAATGCACACTATCCTCAATTCCAATTCATAACATCCCTTGCTTCCTTCAAAGTTCAGTTTAAGTACTGCCTCTTAAAGGAGGCCTATCCTTATGCTCTTAGTTGCCAGTATTCTCATCCCCTGAGATTACTTTGTATATATTCTGTTTAACTTTTTATGTATATGTTGTAAGTCCCCTCCACTCCCCTTTTCCCCCTGCCCCATGTGACAATTGTTTAATTTGGTGTTATGTGTTCCCAGCCCCTAGACTTGTTCCAGGCACAGAGCTCTCTAATAAATGCTTGTTGCATGAATGAATGGATGAACTTGATTAGATTTTATAACAATCTAGTTTACCCAGTACTACCAAATTATTTAAGGATGGAAATGGGTTGGCTTCTCGAGAATGAAATTGGAAATTAAATGCACTAATAGCTTTGACCATATTGACAGGCATGCCTGGTTAAGATAATTTTGCTTTGGACAATACCTAAATCTATAGAACCATTGTTTTATAAACTGTACATTGTTTTCTACCTGCTACATACAGATGATAGTAATACATAGCTATACTCCCAGAGAGTGAAGAAGCCTTCTTAACTCAGGCTCATAAAATTCTGCAATGCACATACCTTGATGATGATGCAGGAAATAAAATATCAGTATAAATCATTTGAGAGTTGTTTCTAAATTGAACATTTATCCACCCTTGAAAATAAGAGTTAGCAAGCCTTTATCACCAGTGATGATATCATAACCAGCTGTATCTAAAGGTTGTAAAATTTGTTAAAGTGCTACAGAGAGAAGAGCTTTATGCTTAATATGGCCCCTTTGTGTGTTTTCAGGTGGGTTACTGAAGTAGTTATTTTATGTTCTACTGTATTGAAGATGTGAAAGTATTTGTCACCTTGGATAATAAAAAAAAAAAGCATTAAAATGTACAGTACCCACTCAGCAACATAAGGTCAGATTAGCATTCATTTGGATTTCGCAAGGTAACTGAACATAGATTTGAATTGTAAAGTAGCTGTAATTATCTTTTTTAACAGACACAGTAACTCTTCTTGGCAACAGGCTTTATAATTATGGGTATTGTGTTCTATCCTAACTTCCCTGTCTTTGACAGGCTAGAAGATTAACAGCCACACTAGCACTTCCTGTTGTTATTTCTCACTTTTGGGTCTTTCAAATCTCTTCACATCTGAAGGGATGACCCAAATAGGTTTTGTGCCTCATTATTCGTGACATATTGTCCCCTTTAAAGGAATAGAGAACTTCATTTTTCAAAGCATAAGGCTGATTTCAGCTCCATAACTTTGTGTGTGTGTGTGTGTGTGTGTGTTGCATGTATGTGCATGCATGCATACATGAGCTTGAGTGTGTATTTATGGGGGCAGAGGGAATCTAGACCTCTGCTTTTATTATTGCAGGGAAATTATGGTGTGAGAAATCTTCTCTACTCATGCAGATCAGCCACTGTTATGTAACTTGCAGTTTTAAGGAATTTCCTGGGGCCACTGAAAGGTAAAGTGACTTCCTCATGGTCACAAATAGTATATATTAGAGATGAGATAGGAATCCTGGGCTTTCTCACCCGAAGACCAGCCTACTATGTACAGTTCCTGGCACCTCGAAACTAATAGCTTCTGCTAATGAAAAGATGAAGGGAAGAAGAGAGGAAGGAAGGGAGAGAGAGAGAGGAAGGAATGGATGAAGGAAGAAAGGAAGAAAGGAAGGAAGAGAGAGAAGAAAGGAAGAAGGGAGAAAAGGGAAGGAAGGAAGAAATGAAGTGAGGGAGAAAGGAAAGAAGGGAGGGAGGAAGAAAGAAGAGAGGGAAAGAAGGGAAGGAAAGAAAAAAGAAGAAGAAAGGGAAGAAGGGAGGAAAGGAAAGGAGGGAGAAAAAGGAAGAAGGAAGATAGTAAGGGAAGTAAGAAAGAGAGGAAGAAAAGGAAGAAAGAGGAGGGAGAAAAGGAGGGAAGGAAAAGAAGGCAGAAAGGGAAGTAAAGGAGGGAAAAAGAAGAGAATGAAGGGAGGGAGGAAGGAAGAAAGAAAGTAAGGAAACAGATACATGAGTAATGGTGCAAATGAAATAATTCACTGAATTAAGAATACATGGGACAGTCTCTGTGGTCCACTGAGTCCATTTGACTTATAATGTCAAAAGAAAGTGAGGAAGGCACTCAGCACACTCAGCACTCAGTGTGAGGAGGGCACCTCCTGTGATAAAATTCTGGTCAGACATGGAAAAGAAATCACACAGAATGGTCAGGCACCAGTTCTTTACCATTTGTGTCTTGCAGGGAATATTCACACCAATGGGATCACAGATTCATTGTAATGTTTGTATGACATAATTCCCATTAACAATAAGGTGATCAGAGCGGACTTGGGGACACATGGGTATACATTCTTCTCTAAGTCAAAAAAATGTATTTTTCCATAATTTTGCTTACACATGGATATTTATGCGTGCATATACACAAGCATGTATTTATTTACATGCATGTACAAATGCACATACCATGTTTACACATACATCTATATAAATATACATTTATACTTGTATACACGTCTATAACATGTGTATAACACAATTCTGTTTGTGTACCTCCTGGCAATTTCAGCATCTCTACCTCTGCCCAATTTGTGTTTCTTTTCTGTCTTTCTATCTAAGAGTAGCAATTGTGAGCTTAGGATTTCCCAGAAGGATATATAAAATAAGGAAGAGAATTAGCACTTTCTCTCTTATGAGAGGTGATTGAGAAAGTATGGAAAAGAAAAACAGGTACAGAAGGACTTGGTTTCTGTCTTCAAATATATGAAGTGATCTCATGTGAAGGAGTAAGCAAACACATTTTGTACTTCTCCAGAGTAAAGATAGGAAGAGGATGAACAGTGGAAAGAACAATGGCAGGCCTGGTTTTGAATCTTGCCTCTGGTAGTTGATGTCTGGACCATAGGCAAATCATGTAATTTCCATACGTAAAATGAAGAGATTTGATTACGTAGTGATACATAGGGTCTTTTTCACTTTTACAATTTTATTTATTAAATTATTACATCAGGTACAATTGGTAAAAGTTGTAAGAAAGCAAATTTTGGTGCAATATATGTAAGAACTGGCTAAAAATTAGTTTACCAACAAGGACAGTACTACACCTGACTTTACGCTTATATATTCATAAAGCTATTTGAATTGAGCCAAAATGAACAAACTGCCCTACAAAGTACTGCAGTCTACATTACTGAATGTGTTTAATCACTGGTCATATGGCCATGTAAGTCATTTTAACGAATTTCATAGTAAATTGGATTTGATGAGTTCCCCAGTCCACTTCAGCTATGATCCAAATTCCCAACAAGGTATTTTCAAACTTCTAGAACATAATGCATTTATGATGTGGGGCATCCTCCACTACTTTCTAACTGCTTTATGTAATTTAGTGCTGACTTCACAGCTAAACATTTTGAAGGCAGGCGTATATGTATATTTCTCTTATATCTTCATAGATTACCAAATGCTCATAGTGGGTCCTCAATAAATGCTTAGGGACAGTATCATAGAGTTCTAGGTTAGGAGCCAGAGGACCTGGATGTAACTTGTGTAATCTCTCTGTGTAACCAGCTCATTTAAACTCACTGAGCCACAGTATCCTGCAAAAGAAAGGGGCCTGGTGTCTCTGGTTTCTTTAAGGCCAAACCTATGGGCTTGTTGATTAGGAAACTGGCTAGGGGAATTACATTTTTATTATTATTTTTGTAAGACATCTCCATTGATAACTTTCTGTTTATTACAAAGAGAAAGCTATACATATCTTCATTTGGAATCTCACTCTTCAAAAGTTTTAAAATTTACGACAATAATGAAAAGATGAATATTTTTAGATTATCTGCGCATGTAATGGAGAAGAACAAGTTAATTTCTAAGTGGGTCAGTTAGTACCAAAATATAAGAAACATTTAGGCATTGTCAAAGCCATTAGAATTGTGGGTAATTACTTCAGATAAATTATATAACTAATTTTACTTTCACCCCCTGCTTTTCTAATCCCATCAAAGCAAAGTTCTCAAGTTCTAAATGTTGCACAAGCTCCTCCTAATGAACCTCATTTGTTCAATTTATTGTGCAAATAACTGGGCATTCACCTCACTAATAAGTCTGTTTAAAGTGTGCTGTTTTGTCACTTGCATCTTGTCAATGGCCCTTAATGCCATTCCCGTCCTGGTATTTTAATCCTTGCCTGCCTGCAAACAGGTAAACTTTAAAAAAAAAACCCAATGTTTTTGTATGTGTTTTAACTTGCTGGTGAGCCATGCCTATGTTTGGGATGGCATTTTCAAGAGCTTCTTAAATTCAAAATGAATCATCTACCCTTAGAAATAATAGCTGATTTCATGCCTTAAAGGCTGTTTGTAATTGCTGAAACTCCTCCTGGCACAGCAATTTCTGGTGGGTCTGACAAGCAAAGGTGTCAGTGCAAAGTTCCAGCTACAGAAAAAAAGAAAGAAAGGCTTAGAACTGCTGTGAGAGAGAGATAAAGAATATTTGGGGAAAAGAAAAATTGGGGCCAAGTTGATCTAATTGCTGAGAGTTATCCCTTAGCTGATGCACTTCTTCCCTAAAGGAGGAATCAGCTAAGCTCTAAGAGAGAAGGAGGAGAGGAAACACACATACACATGCGTGCGCATACACACACACACACACACACACACACACACACACAGAGCTGAAAAAGGATGAACTAAGCAGGTCCAGAGTTTAAAGTGAAGTCAATAGAGAAAAACAAACCCCTTAAGCTTTCTGCCTTGTCAAACAGAATTTTGACCCCAGTCCCAGGTGCCCTGTGACTACTGCATTTCTCTAAGACAGTCTCATTTCTTCAGAATAGCTGAGAATGGCATGGCATTACATTTACATTGAATTCAAACTAAATACTCACTTTCATTCTCTTATTAATGCATTTATTGGAAAAATGATCCTATTACTGCGCAGCAAAAATCAAACTTTTGCAACTCTTCCGCTTGTTAGCACATCAGGGAAGGCAACACAACTGAAAGACGGCGGGGGTGCGGGGAGGAGGGACAGATGTGGTTGCTACATGGAAGGAGCACCCAAGCGTTTTCTCACATCAGGGATTATGATAAGCCAACAGATTTGAGTAGTAAGGACAGTGAAGCAGTGTAGTACAATGGGAACAGTGCTGTCCTTATAATCATGCTCTGTGCCTCAGCTTCCTGGTCTTTAAAATGCAAGGTTGGGCTGATGCACTAGAAAGAATGCTGTGGGTAGTATAGCTCTGATGAACTGGAGTCAGAGTTACAATTAGAATATGTCAAATAGGGCTTTGCATCAGTGCACATGCATCTAGGTGGGATGCTTCTTATCCAGGATGAGTGTGTGTGTGTGTGTGTGTATGCGTGAGTGAGTGGACATGTTTGTGCATGCTTACACACTTCCTCCGTACCACACAGAGTCACAAAGTCACCTCATATAAAAATAATGATATTTAATGTGGAAGACTCTGTGTAACTGAGTATCCTTTCCTCTCAGTGGGGTGTGCTGTTAAATGTTTAACAAATGCTCTCTAAACAAACAAGCAAAAAAAAAACACAAAAAAAATGTGCAGGACACAACTTTAAATTTTATCTGCATTGTTAACATTTTTTGCGATTATTTTCTTAAACCCAGTCAAAAAAAAAAATAAAGCAAGCCCTGATTTGTCACTAATAACAAATGCTCTCTAAACAAACAAGCAAAAAAAAAACACAAAAAAAATGTGCAGGACACAACTTTAAATTTTATCTGCATTGTTAACATTTTTTGCGATTATTTTCTTAAACCCAGTCAAAAAAAAAATAAAGCAAGCCCTGATTTGTCACTAATAACAAATGCTCTCTAAACAAACAAGCAAAAAAAAACACAAAAAAAATGTGCAGGACACAACTTTAAATTTTATCTGCATTGTTAACATTTTTTGCGATTATTTTCTTAAACCCAGTCAAAAAAAAAAATAAAGCAAGCCCTGATTTGTCACTAATAGTTATTGATCTAGTTTCTCTTTCCACCTAAAATGATAAATTTGAAGTTCCTGAGGTATAAATACTCACATGGAAAAATTAATAATTAGCTATTATGAATTAGTTCTAGTTGGCTTCAGTATACCCCTGCACCAATGGAATGCCCTTTTCTGTGAATGGATTATATATATATATGTCTATCTTTGTCAAAAGGCCTAGTTTACATAGTATTACTAGGGAATCCATCTCTGCTGGAGTTTGAGTCCTAGATTTCCTTCTTTATTAAAAAAGTACCCTTTTTGTATCACCTACATTACTAAATGTTTCCCTCCCCCTTTCCTTACCTTGCAGAGAACCGTCTTTTAAAATGGGGCATGAAGAGTTAAGCAACCAATATAATTGGATAATTCAGAAGTTACATGTATGACTAATGAGTCATGCATGGGACATGCTCTACTGATTGCCTTCTTGGAAAGGGCAGAACATGAGTAGATCATATTGATACTAACAGAAAGAAAAAAAGACCAGGAGTCCTCAGAGTCAAAACTAATATAAACTACAGCATTGTTAAAAGCAGAAGACCTAGAAACGACAGGTCTTGTTGGAAATAGAGGACAGACAGTCTGCCATCTGGTTGTTCCATACCCATTGCCCTTATGCTTTTTGCAAAGGAGGGAGTTAATATACCTTCCCATATGTCTTTGGGACTAAGCTTGGTCATTGTAATCTTGGAGCATTCAGTTTTAGTTGCTTTATTGTTCTTTCAATAGTCATTGTTTTAGACATTGTATTTAATTTTACCTGTTCTTTTTATTTCACTTTGTATCAGTTCATACTAGTCTTCCCATGTTTCTCTTTATTTATCATATTCATCAACTAATAGAAAACAATTACATCCATTAGATAAAGCATATCACAGTTTTTGCTTTACCCAATCCACCAATGCACCTCATCAGATTCACTTCTAAGATTCTTCTCCCACCCCTTCAGGGTACCCTCAGCACCTCCCTATTCCCAACGGTAGCCTAGGAAGGGCCTTTGACATAGTCACCAATAGTTATTGATCCCGTTATTTTAAAATTTTTGTCTCAAGCTTTTTTTCTTTCTCTTCAAATTATGAACTTGAAATATGTATAAACAAAGGTGACATTTTCAATTTTGTTGCTGTTATGATCATCATGTTCTGAAAAAATAATATCAATACAATGTAAAACACATCCAAAAGCTGCACATGATTTATTTATGCTGTAATTTTAAGGGGGAGAGAGTGTGGAGTAAGCATTTATTTAGTATATACTGTGACTATTGTCCATCTCTATAAAGATAAAGGAAATAGATTGTCCTGTGACAATCACATGGGAGAGGGGAGGGAGTCTCTCTCTTAGTCATTGCTGGCAAGATTCTTGCCAAAGTCCTCCTTAATAGATTGATCCTTCACCTGGAAGATAGTCATCTACCTGAGAGCCAGTGGCACTTCAGAAAAGGCCAAGGAATAGTTGATATGGTGTTTGCGATCCAACAACTAGGAGAAATGTCAGGAGCAGAACAGAGGTCTGCACACAATGTTCGTTGATCAGACCATGGCCTTTGATGCTGTCAGTCATGAGGGCTTATGGAAAATTATGTCACAATTTGATTTCCTGGAGTTCATCAGTGTCAATTTCATGATGGCATGCTTTTTGGGGTTCTAGATAATGGATGATGCTCTTTTATTTTCCCAGTCACTAGAGGAGTAGGGCAAGGCTGTGTGCTTGCTCTCAGGCTTTTTAGCATGACGTTTTCAGTAATGTTGTCAGACACCTTCAACAAGGACAAATATGGCGTCACGGTCAGCTACTGCACTGATGGCAAATTATTTAACTTAAAAAGGCTACAAGCCAAGACTAAAGTGGAGGGAGATTTGGTTTATTGGTCTTTTTTGTTCACAGATGATTTCACATTCAATGTAACCTCTGAAGCCAAGATGCAAAAGTATGGATTGGTTCTCTGCTGCTTTTGCTAATTTTAGCTTAACAGTTAACCCCAAGAAAAACACAGGCTCTCCACCAGCCAGAACCACACCATACATCTGTGAAATCATAGGTTAAAGTGAATGGATAAATTTTGGATACTGTGGATGAGTTCACTTATTTTGGCAGTATATTTTCTAGGATGTCCATATATCTATGGACATGAGGTTGACGCATGCATTGCCAGAGCTAGCTCAGTGTTTGGGAGGCTCTGAAGGAAAGCATGGAAAGACGAGGTATTAGACTGCCTCCCAAACTGAGGTCTTCAAAGCCATTGTGCTGACCTCATTGTCATATGCCTGCGAAGCTGGATAGTATACCAGTGCCATGCCAGGAAACTGAATTGCTTTCATTTAAATTTTCTTAGGAAGATTCTGAAGATCACTTGGCAAGATAAGGTACTAGACACTGAAGTCCTTTCTGCTGCTAATCTGCCAACCATTCAAATTCTACTTCAGAGAGTGCAGCTCTGATAGCCTGGCTACATTGTTCTAATGCCAAACATGTTTGCCATAAAAGACTGCAGAGAACTCATACAAGGCAAGCACTCACATGGAGTTCAGAAGAAGAGATATAAGGATACTCTCAAGGTCTCTCTGAAGAATTTTGGAATCGATTATGTGACATGGGAGAATTGGGCAAAAGACCTAGCACAGTGTGCCCACATCAAAGAAGGTGCTGTGCCCTATGGCAAAGCAGAATTGCAGTAGCTCAAAGGAAACATGAGATGCTCACTGAACCTTGACTCCAGCATAATGATATAATTTTGCCCCTCTTTGAGAACAAAAACTAACCAACTAGGTGCCAGGCACTGTGCTGAGTACTTTACAAATTATCTCTTTTAATCCTCACAAAACTTCTAGAAGTAAGCGCTGTTACTGTCTTTATTTTGTGGTTTATACATATTTCAACCATTCCTTGGCCTTTTCTGAAGCCATACTAGTTCTCAGGTAGATGACCATCTTTTAGGTGAGATTGAGGCTAACAGAGGTTACATGACTTGCCCAGAGTCACAGATACATACAGCTAGTATATATGAGGCCGGATTTGAACTCAGCCTTCCTGACTCCAAGCCCAGAGCTTTATCCACTGTTACTGAGCTGCCTCTGATTAATTATCATTTTGTTTTAAGCTATGACTTAACACTTGAACCAATGGGTGAATGTTTTATTTGTATAGAAACCAAAAAAACACAGTGATCTCAATAAAATAAATATTAATTTTGTTATTGACTCTGATCACAATTTTCAAATGACAAATCTTTTGGAATAAAAATTTTCCTTCACAGATAAAAACTCTTGGGGGATTATAAATTCTCATTAATGAAGTAGAGATCTTTTACAAATTACCAAATAAGAACATAAAAACACTGAAAACATCTAGGTGCAATGTGTTAAGCGATAAATATTCTTAATGGTGACTAAACTAGGATCTAATATCAGAACAACTGTGTACCCATAGACTTGTACCATGTGACAAGAACTTCATGAAAGTGTCTAATTAAAAATTAATCTTAAATACTTTTCACTTCATAATGTAAATTAATTATATTTTGCTTTTAGGAGCTGTTGCTGTGATTCTTTTATTCATTGTAAGGTTTTGTTTTTTTTCTTTGTATCTCATATTTCTGGGGAGAAAAAGAAACCTGAAAGTTCATGATTGTTCAGCAATATTTTGACCACGTGTTTTTTTCTGCTGTCAGGGGGAGTGACAATCTTCCTAACCCTGAAAGTGAAGGGAAGAAATGCATTCCTTTCTACTCCCTGGGAATTTATTGTTAAGTTGAGAACACCTGCCCTGAAACTGGTTGCCATTTTGCTTTGCCCTTCACTCTAGCCTGCCCCTCATAACAAGGCAATGAAAATCCTGTTTCTTTATTCTATTATTAAGTTTTCCTCTTTGTATTATAATTTGGCAATTATGTAAGAGAACTGGCATCTTAAACCCAGCAAAAATTTAAGCTTGCTGCTTTTGTCTTCATATTTTAAGCAGGATGTGAAGAGGAGACATTTCTCACACATTTGAATACATTAATGACCTGTGATTTGATCACTATAGATTTTCCCTCAATGTTTCCCACTGGTATGGGGGAGAAAAAAAAAGCTAGGGGGGGTTGGATGGGAGCAAAAGAAGAAAAAACAACTTCAAGTAGTGATTACAATAATAGGGCACAGGTGGGGAAATGCAGAGATTGAATGAATGATGCCATCCAGGTGGCTAGCAGAAAGTCACTGGAGAATGGGGCCAAGGAAGAGATGGAAGAGAGAACAACTGAAAGTTCTCAGGTAAATATGAGAAGATGGATGAATCATAAGGAATGATTCTTAGCGAGATGTAGACAGAACAGAGGAAATACTTATGTTTGAAATGGGCACTTACTGAAGTGCAGAGAAAATCTTTGTGTAATAGGGATCTCAATTCATTATCCTTCCTAGTTTTCTTCTGAACATCTCTATGTTAAAGGCACCACTATTCTTCCAGTCTCTCTGCTTTGTAACCTTGCTGTCATCCTAGAATCCTCCCTTTCTCTTGTCTCACATATACACTCAGTTGCCAAATCTTGCTGTTTCTACCTCCATAACATCACTCACTCTCAGTTCTTCTCTCTCCTCATGCAGCTACTTCATTTGTCCAGTCTTGATTAACTCTGGCTTAGATGATTGGAACAGCCTCCAAATGCATTTTTCTGCCTCCAGTGTTTCTATTTCATTCTATCTTACATACTGCTGCCAACATGTTTTTTTTTTCCTTAAGCACAAATCTTAACCGTATTTCTTCCCTACTATATAAATATCAAAGCCTTCCTGTCATCTCTAGAATCAACTATGAACTTCTCAGTTTAGCTCTTAGAGTTCTTTATAACCTGGCCTCAACTTATCTTTCCAGCCTCAATGACAGTGCTGCCCCTCCCGTGCTCCTCAATCCAGGCAAATGGGTCTTTGCTGTATTCCTTACCAGCACTCTCTTTAGTCTCCCTGCTTTTGCAATGATTGTATGCCATTCCTGAAATACACAGCATCTTCACCACTTTGTACTTTTTTCCTTTCAAATTATCCTGTATTTAAATCCTTTGTATATTTATAAATGATCTCTCTATATTCTCTCTCTCTCTCTACACCCCCCCACCCACACACACAGAGACATACACACACGTGTGTCTGTGTGTGTGTGTGTGTCTGTCTCCCTCCCTCTCTCCCCACCCCCTTTTTCCACCCTTCCTTCCTTATTACAATGCAATTTCTTTGAAAGAATGGATTGTTTAATCTGTTCTTTTTATACCTCCAGGTCCTGTTCCAGTGCCTGGTATATATATAGTAGGTGCTTAATAAGTGCTTATTGAATAATTGACCAATCACTATGATTATCAAGTACTTCAAAGGATCTAAAGCTAGATGGGACCTTAGAAATCCCCTCACCCAACCTCATCATTTCATAGATATGGAAACTGAGTCCTAGAGAGGTTAAATGATTTACCAAAGGTCATATAAGGCCTAAGTATCCCAGGGTTTGATCTGGGTCTTGCAATTCCAATTCAGTTATTTTTTCTAGTTCATCATGCTGCCTTTCCCTCTAAATTTTCTTTACTAAATGATTTTTAAATAATATTTTATTTTTCACAATTATATGTAAAAATAATTTTTAATACTTATTTTTAAAAATTTTTAGTTCCAAATTCTCTCCCTTCATTACCTACCCCCTCCCTGACATGGTAAGCAATTTGAGTTAGGTTATCTATGTTCAATCAGGCAAAATATATTTCCATATTAGTCATGTTGTGAAAGAAAACAGACCTTCCTCCAAAAAAGTGAAAAAAAAATAAAGTGAAAAATATCATAGTTCAATTTGCACTCAGACTTTATCACTTCTTTCTCTGGAGGTGGATAGGGCTTTTCATCATGAGTCCTTTGAAATTGCCTTGGATCATTGTATTGCTGAGAGAAGCTAAGTAATTCAGAGTTGATCATTGTATAATATTGCTATTCCTGTGTATAATGGTCTCCTTGTTCTGTTCACTCTGCATCAATTCATGTAAATCTTCCCAGTTGTTTTCTGAAATTATCCTGCTTGTCATTTCTTATAGCACAATAGTATTCCATTACAATCATATGCCAGAACTTGTTCAGCTGTTCCCTAGTTGATGGACATTCCTTCAATTTCCAAATCTTTGCCACAACAAAAGAGGTACTATAAATACTTTTGTACAAAGAGGTTATTTTTCCTTTTTTAAAAAAAATCTCTTTGAGATACAGACCCATTAGTCATGATATTGCTGAGTCAAAAGGTAAGCAGAATTTTGTAGGACTTCACATTTTTCCCATTATTTCCTTTAATATTCTTGACCTTTTGTTCTTCCAGATGACTTTTGTTATTATTTTTTCTAGTTCTATAAAATAATTATTTGTAGTTTGATTGTTATGTCATTGAATAAGTAAATTAACTTAGAATTGTCATTTTTATTCAATTGGCTCAGCATGCCAATGGGCAATTAATATTTCCCCAGTTGTTTAGATCTGACTTTATTTGTGTGAGAAATGTTTCCTAATTTTGTTGATATAGTTCCTGGGATTGTCTTGGCAGAGAGACTGCCTTGTATTTTATATTGTCTATAGTTTTGTTTTTTTAAAATGGAATTTCTTTTTCTATCTCTTACTGCTAGACTTTGTTAGTAATATTTAGAAATTCTGATGATTTGTGAGAGTTTATTTTATAACTTGCAACCTTGCTAAAGTTCTTAATTATTTCAACTAGTTTTTTTAGTTGATTCTCTTTTCACTCTTCCTGGTTTAGTTATCAGCACCATATTTGCATTGTAAAAGGAATTTGATAGGACTTATTCTTTGCCTATTTTTCCAAATAGTTTACATAGAATTGGAATTAATTATTTTTAAATGTTTGGTAGAATTCACTTGTGAATCCATCTGGCTCTGAGAATTTTTTTATTATGGTATTTATTGGTGGCTTGTTCAATTTCTTTTTCTAAGATGGCATTATTTAAGATTCTTAATACTTAATACTTCTGTTAATCTGGGCAATTTATATTTTTGTAAATATTCATCCATTATGCTTAGATTGACAGACCTATTGTCATATAATAGGGTAAAATAGCTCTTAATAATTGTCTTAATTTCTCTTTATTTGTGGTAAGTTCACCTTTTCATTTTTGATACTGGTAATTTAGTTCTCTTCTTTTTTAAAAATCAAATTAACCAATGTTTAACTATTTTATTGTTTCTTTTTAAGTAAAAGCAGTTCCTACTTTTACTTATTAATTCAATGGCTTTCTTACTTTCAATTTTATTAATCTCACCCTTGATTTTCATATTTTTCAGTTTAGTGTTTAATTGGGGATTTTTAAGTTGTTATTTTTCTAGTTTTTTTTTAGTTGCATGCCCAATTCATTGGCTTGCTCTTTATTTTATTGATGTAAATGTATAGAGATATAAATTTCCTCCTAAGTACTGCTTTGGCTGTATCCCACAAATTTTGGTATGTTGTCTTATTGTTGTCATTCTCTTTAATCAAATTATTGATTGGTTCTATGATTTATTATTTGACCCTCTCGTTCTTTCGGCTTAGATTATTCAGCTTCCATTTAATTTTTAATCTATATTTCCATGGCTCTTTATTGAGTATAATTTTATTGCATTATGAAATGAAAAGGGTGCATTTAATATTTCTGCTTTTCTGCATTTGTGAGGTTTTTACGGTCTAATATACGGTCTGTTTTTATATAGGTACCATGCACCATTGAGAAAAAGATATATTCCTTTCAATTCCCATTCAGTTTTCTGCAGAGGTCTATAATATCTAACTTTTCTAAAATGCTACTCATCTCCTTAACTTTTTTCCTTGTTGATCTTTTGGTTATATTTTTCTAATTCTTTGAGAGAAAAGTTGAGCTACCCCACTAGTATAGTTTTACTTTTATTGCCTCCTAAAACATTTAATTTCTCCTCTAAAAATTTGGATACTATACCATTTCTTGCAAATCTGTTTAGTATTAATATTACTTTGTTGTCTGTGGCATCTTTTTAGCAACATGTAGTTTCTTTCCTTATCTCTTTTAATTGGTTTTATTTTTCCTTTTGCTTTGTCTGAGATCGTGGTTGCCACTCTTTTTTATTTTACTTCAGCTGAAACATAATAAATTTCAATCCAGCTCCTTATCTTTACTCTGTGTTTGTCTCTTTGCTTCAAGTGCCTTTCTCATAAACAATATATTGTAGGATTTTGGCTTTTAATCTGCTCCTCTACTGGTTTCTATTTCATTGGTAAGTTTATCCCTTTCTCATTCTTGGTTATGATAACTGTATATTGCTTTCCCTCTTAATTTTTCTTTTTTTAAATTTTTTTAAATGTAAATTTATTTATTTGTAGTTTTCAACATTCATTTCCACAAGTTTTTGAGTTCCAAATTTTCACCCCATCTCACCCTTCCCCTACCCCAAGATGGCATGCATTCTGAATATCCCTTCCCCTAGTCCGTCTTCTTTTCCTTCTCTTCCCCCTTCTGTTATCCCCTTCCCCTTCTATTTTCCTGTAGGGCAGGATAGACTTCTGTACCCCATTTCCTGTATTTCTTATTTCCCGATAGCATGTGAAAACTTTTTTTAAACATATGTTTTTAAAACTTTAGGTTTCAAATTTTCTCTCTTCCTCCCTCCCCACCCACCCTCATTGAAAAGGCAAGCAACTCAATATAGGTTGTACATGTGCAGTTATGCAAAACACTTCCATAGCAGACATGTTGTGAAAAACTAACTCTATTTCCCTTAATCCTATCCTGCCCTCCCATTTATTCTATTCTTTCTTTTGACCCTGTCCTCCTCAGAAGTATTTACTTCTGATTACCCTTTCCCAATCTGCCCTCCTCTCTATCATCCCCCTGCTCTCTTGTCCCCTTCTCCCCCTATTTTCCTGTAGGGTAAGACAGATTTCCATACCCAATTGAATGTGTATGTTATTCCCTCTTAAGCCAAATCCTATGAGAATAAGATTCACTCATTCCCTCTCACCTTCCCCTGTTCCCTCCACTGTAAGACTTTTCTTTTCTGTTTTTTTGTGAGATAATTTACCCATTCTACCTCTCCCTTTCTTCTCCAAGTATCATCCTCTCTCATCCCTTAATTTTATTCTCCAGATATGACCCCTTAATCTTCAACTCACCCTGTGCCCTCTATCTATCTATATACACATACATACAGTTTTTTTCCTCCAACTACCCTAATACTGACAAAGGTCTCATGAGTTACAAATATCATCTTTCCATGCAGGAATGTAAACAGTTCAATCTTAATAAGTCTCTTATGATTTCTCTTTCCTGTTTACCTCTTCATGTTCCACTGAGTCCTGTATTTGAAAGTCAAATTTTCTATTTAGCTCTGGTCTTTTCATCAGGAATGCTTGAAAGTCCTCTATTTCACTGAATGACCATTTTTTCCCCTGAAGGATTATACTCAGTTTTGCTGGGTAGGTGATTCTTGGTTGTAATCCTATCTCCTTTGCCCTCCAAATATATTCCATGCCCTGTGGTCCTTTAATGTAGAAGCTGCTAAATCTTGTGTTATCCTGATTGTGTTTCCACAGTACTTGAATTGTTTCTTTCTGGCAGCTTGTAATATTTTCTCCTTGACCTGGGAACTCTGGAATTTGGCTATAATATTCCTAGGAGTTTTCCTTTGGGGATCTCTTTCAGGAGGAGATCTGTGGATTCTTTCAATTTCTATTTTGCCTCTGGTTCTAATATATCAGGGCAGTTTTCCTTGATAATTTCTTGAAAGATGATGTCTAGGCTCTTTTTTTGATCATGGCTTTCAGATAGTCCAATAATTTTTAAATTCTCTCTCCTGGATCTATTTTCCAGGTCAGTTGTTTTTCCAATGAGATATTTCACATTGTTTTCTAATTTTTCATTCTTTTGGATTTGTTTTACAGTGTCTTGATTTCTCATAAAGTCACTAGCTTCCAATTGCTCTATTCTAATTTTTAAGGAAGTATTTTCTTCAGTAAGCTTTTGGACTTCCTTTTCCATTTGGCCAATTTTTCTTTTTAGGGCATTTTTCTCCTCATTGGCTTTTTGGACCTCTTTTGCCATTTGGGTTAGGCTATTTTTTAAGGTGTTATTTTCTTCAGTATTTTTTTGGGTCTCCTTTAGCAAGCTGTTGACTTGTTTTTCATGATTTTCTTGCATCACTCTCATTTCTCTTTCCAGTTTTTCCTCTGCTTCCCTTACTTGCTTCTCAAAATCCCTTTTGAGCTCTTCCAAGGCCTGGGACTGATTCATATTTTTCTTGGAGGCTTTGGATGTAGGAGCTTTGACTTTGTTGTCTTCTTCTGGTTGTATATTTTGATCTTCTTTTTCACCAAAGTAAGATAATATAGTCTGACTCTTTTGCGCTGCTTGCTCATGATCCCGGCCAATTACTTGAGTTTTAAACTCTTTGTTAAGGTAAGAGTCTGCTTCCAATGTGGAGAATGTACTGTCCCAAGCTTCAGGGGTTTGTACAGCTGTTTTCAGAGATACTTGTAGGGACCTGTAAATTTTCAGTTCTCACAAGGTGGTATGATAAGGGGTGAGGTGTTTACTCCTTTCCTGGCCTGTGACCACAAGTATTCCTTTCTGTCCTGTAACTGTGAGGAGGGGTTTCTCTCCACAGCCACTACAAGCTCTACCACACCAGTCCTCCTCCTCACCAGCACTCCTCCTCACCCCAGCACCACCGCCCAGAACTGTGACCCAGATCCAAATGCTGGCAAAGCAAGATATTCCTGCCTCAGCACTGGCAAAGAGATCCCTGTGATCCCTCTCTGATCAGCCACTGGACTCCCCCTCAGTCTGTAGGCCGGAAGCTTGGGAAGCAGCTCCCCCCCAGCTCTTGGGAAATGAAGGTGAAACCCTGCCTTCCTTTCTCAGCACCGACAGAAACAGACTTTTCCCACTGACCTTCTAAGTTACCTTTGGTATTTGTGGGTTGAGGAGTCTGGAAACCTCCACAGCTGCCCTCGATTCAGTGCTCTGAGGCCTGTTCCAGGTTTGCTGCGGCCTGTGCTCCCATGCTGCAGCCTGCGCTTCCACGCCTTGCTGTGCTGCGCTCCCAGCCTGGCAAGATACACCTTTCTGATCAATCATCCAGGTTGTCTTGGGCTGGAAATTTGTTTCACTCTGTCTTTTTGTGGGTTCTGCTGCTTCAGAATTTGTTTATAGCCATTTTTAATGAGTATTTGGAGGGGTTTGGGGGAGAGCTTAAGCAAGTCACTGCTTCCACTCTGCCATCTTGGCTCCACCCCTCCCCTCTTAATTTTTCCCTTTTTCTGTTTTTCTTTCTGTGTCACTCTGTCTCTATCTCTCTTTTCCCCTTTTCCCCCTCCCCATCATGTCCCTCCTTACCATATTTTGCTTCTGACCACCACCTCCCCTAATCCTCCCTCCCTTTTTTTATCCCCATTCCCTCCTTCTTCCATTTATTGTAAGGTAGATTTCTATTCCCAACTGAGTGTGTATATTGTTCCCTCTTGGAGCCAATTGCAATGAGAGTAAGTTTTAAGTTTTGCCTACCACCCCTCCATTTTCCCCACTATTTTAAGAGCTCTTTCATACCTCATTTATGTGAAATAATTTACCCCACTCTACTTTTCTCCTCCTTTACCTGGTGTATACCTCTTTCTTCCCCCTTAATTTTGTTTTTTTTGGATATCATTCTATCAAGGACAACTCACACCCATACCCTCTGTCCATGTATATTGCTTTTAACTGCTCTAATAGTGGCACAATTCTTAAGAGTTACAAGGATTTTCTTCCCTTGTAGAGATGTAAATAGTTTAACCTTGTTGAATCCCTTATGTTTTCTCTTTCCTGTTTACCTTTTTATACTTTTCTTGAGTCTTGTATTTGAAAATAAAATTTACTGTTCAGCTCTGGTCTTTTCATCAGGAATGCTTGAAAGTCTTTTATTTCATTAAATATCCATTTTCTCCCAAAGATTATGCTTAGTTTTGCTGGGTAGGTGATTCTTGGTTGTAATCGTAGTTCCTTTTCCATTTGGGATATCATATTCTAAGCCATTTGATCCTTTATTGAAGCTGCTAAATCTGTATAATCCTGACTATGGCCTGGTGATACTTAAATGATATCTTTCTGGCTGTTTGCAATATTTCTTCCTTGGCCTGGAAGCTCTGGATTTTGGCTATAATATTCCTGGGAGTTTTTGTTTTGGGATCTCTTTCAGGAGTTGATGGGTAGATTCTTCCAGTTTCTAATTTATTCTCTGGTTGCAGGATATCATGGCGGTTTCTCTTAATAATTTCTTGAAATATGTTGTATAGGCTCTTTTTTAAAAAAAACATGTTTTTCAGATAGTCCAATAATTCTTGAATTATCTCTTCTGAATCTATTTTTCAGGTCAGTTGTTTTCAAGTGAGATATTTCCCCTTTCCCCTTATTTTTTTTCATTTTTCTGATTTTATTTTATTGTTCACTGATATAATTTATTTGTTAACTTCCACTTGCCCAATTCTAATTTTTAAGGAAGTATTTTCTTCAGTGAACTTTTGTACATTTCTTTTCCATTTGGCCAATTCTACTTTTTAAGAAGTTGTTTTCTTCTGTGAATTTTTGTACATCTTTTTTTTTCCCATTTTTTGTGTTTCCTTTACCAAGATGTTGACTTTTTTCACGATTCTTTTGCATCACTCATTTTTTCCATTTTTTCTTCTATCTTGTTTTATTTTTAAATCCTTTTTGAGCTTTTTCAGCAGTTCTTTTTGGGCCTGACACTAATTTACTTTTTTCTTTGAAATTTAAAATGTTTTTTGACATTTTTTTGACATTGTTGTCTCCTTCTTTTGATCTTCACTGTGACCATAGTAACTTTGTATGGTCAGGTTCTTTTTCTTTCTTTTTTTGCTCATTTCCCAGCCTATTTAACTTTTAATTTTATGTTAAAATTGAGCTCTGCTCCTGAGGTGGCAAGCTTCAGGGTTTTGGTTCTGCTGTTTTTAGAACTAATTGTGGGGACCTGTATGTTTTTGGTTCTTCTGAATTGGTTTCTTCTAAGGACAGATATGGTCACTGCTCTTTTAGCTTGTTCTCTGGTCTGTGAATGACCCTAAGCACTCTTTTCTGCCCTGGACCTGTTAACAGGATTGTACACCCCTGCAGCTACATACTGCAGTGTGCTAGTGCTTTTCCTGACCCTTGGACTGTGACCCAGATCCCCATTTGGGCAAGGCAATAGATTCCCACATCCAGTGCCAACAAAATGTCCTTTATACTCTCCTTCTGACCGTTTGTCTGACCCCTTTACAGTCTGTGAGCTGAGAGCTCTGAGAGTCACTGATATTGATTCAGTTGCCCCCAAGGCTTAAACGGGTTTGTTGGGGAGGGTCATACTGCTGACTTTTGGTGGGGTGAAGGAGCCTTAGGGTCTTGCTGTTGGCTCTCTTGGCTGCCGGAACTAGACGATGTTTCACTCTCACCTCACTGAGACATCTTTCCTGTCAACCTTCTAAGTTATCTTGGGCTGAAAAATTGTTGCGTTCTCTCCTTTTAATTTGGTTCTGTTATTCCAGAATTCATTTGTTTGGTTCTGTTATTCCAGAATTCATTTGGAGGGTTATTTTAAAGTTGTTGAAAAGGAAATTTGGAAGAGCCCAGGTGGGTTTCTGCTTTACTCCTCCATCTTGGCTCTGCCCTCTTCATCTTTACTAAATCCTTGAAGATGGCATGGTACAGTGGAAAGAACACTCAATTTTGAATCATCAGACCTGGGTTCAAATCTGTCTCCTATTTTCTATATTGAAGATGCTGAAAATATCTCTGAGCCTTAGTTTCCTCCTCTGTAAAATTGAGAGGGTTCAATTAGGTAATTTCTGAATGTACTTTCAGCACTGACAGTCTCTAATCCTAAGTTATAAGTGAGTTAGCAGACACTACATAATATCCCTTTTCCTGAGCAGTTAGTTAAATCCTTTCCCTTCCGTTTTGGAGATGTTTTGCAGAGCAGTCTCAGGGTAATTTTAGTATCCTGGCACAGTTACTCTGGGGAAAAATGAGAGTCATGGAAAGGTAGAAAATACTTCTCTAAACTCCAAACCATTTTCAGGGTATGCTGACATGAGTGAGAGATGTGCCATCCAAGTGCTGGGGAAGATGAAGCATATTATACTGGTAGAGATATTATTTTTTAACAATGCAGTTTCTCGTAGTATCCCGAGAGACTTTTGATCTTCGGGCTTTGGAGCTCAAAATTACAAAACATCTCAAAAGGAATGGAGATCCTTTGGTCCAAAGATGAATTTTCTGTTTCTCCACACAGTTGGGTGAGGCATGAGATACAAAGTGGTTGATCCCTGTTGGACAGCCAGGTAGAAAGCTGGTCCCCTGGAAAATATGATGAATGCTATCAATTAGAGAATGGCAAAACTGCAGAAGTCAACAAAGCAGCTGAAGAGGGGGTTACAGGAGAGGAACCTACCAGGGTCAGTGGATCTTAGTTACAGGAGGAGTTGATACAACAATGTTTGGAGGGCACTTAAAAGAGAAAGCTATAAAGGATGGTGGTTCTGAGGGCTAAGCTACCGGAGGCTAAAGGCTTCATGTAGAGATGGCAGTTGCTACTAGGGAAAAATTAGCAGAGAGTTGGGCAAAACGATGCTGAAGGGGATTGCTAATGGGTAGGAGGAAGCCTGATCTCTACCCACACCTTTTACCTCTATGCATCTCATTATGTGAGAAAAACAAAAAGAAATTATACTGAAAAAAAAAATCTCTAACTGTAATTACAGAAATGGAAAATAGGTAAGAGAGTTAAGGGCAGGTAGGTGGTACAGTGGATAGTGTGTGAGGCCTGGAGTCAGGAAGATTCATCTTCCTGAGTTCAAATCTGGCTTCAGACACTTATTAGCTATGTGACCTTGGGCAAGTCTCGTAATCCTGCTTGCTTTGGTTTCCTCATCTGTAAAATAATCTGGAGAAGGAAATGGCAAACCACTCCAGCATCTTGGCCAAGAAAACCCCAAATGTGGTCACCAAGAGTTGGACACTATTGAACAACAACAGGCAAGAAAGTTAAGGGATCGAATGAGTACACTGTCTGGGTGGCTAGCAGAAAAGTCAGAGAAGAACAGAGCTGAGGAACAGGAAGGAAAACGTGGCTACAAGTGGTCAGGTAAATACCGGAGGATGATAAATCATAGTGAATGACTCTTTGATCTTTTTGTGTTCAAGACAAGAGATTTGGGATGGTTGTTTTGTTTTGCTTTGCTTTAGGCATTAAGGAGTTTTTCCCGTAGTGAGGCACCTGGGAGTAGGTGCAGGGACCTTTTACTTCTGTCCTATTGCTCCCATACAGGGGTGCTTGGAAATTCCCAAATCTACATTCCCTCAAGGGTATCCAGTAACTCACAAGGCTAAACAGTTCAAGCATGTGGGTTAAATGAGGGGATTTCAAATAACTTTTCCAACTATAAAATTCTTTGATTATCTAAATTGGCATGGGAAACACTAAGCCAAACTTTTTACAATAACACACAGCCACATGGCCACACACACACACACACACACACACACACACACACAGCACATGTACATATGTATGTATACACACACACACACACATACAAACACATACACACATACACATACCCACATACTCCTTACTTGTGACCTCTGCATGTCTATAAAATTGTCTACTTCTTTCTCTTTGGCTCAAAGCTTCAAAGCTTTGTTGGGATCTGAAAGCCTGCCAGGTATTGATGCCACCTTTTTGTAGTCTTTTTTTTTTTTGTATGTTTGTTTTGATGACAGTCTCTGTGATTATGGCAACTGTGCCATTTCAAGGAATAAATTACATAGAATCAACATTGGAACTTAGCACCATTTAATCTTCTTTACATTTTCCAAGTATTTTAAAACAATGAAGTAGATTGGGAGGGAATATAAAATGAAATAGGGTCTAGTAGGATCACAAGATGCAAAGTTTCAAAGCAGCTTAGAGATGATCTAGTTTAACTACCTTATTTGACAGATGAGGAAACTGAGTCCCAAAGAAGCTAGCCGAGGTAGAATTTGAAGGTAGGTCTTCTGAGCCAAATTCACTGTTCTTTCCATGCTGTCATACTAAATTTTTATAAATATTTGACTTTTTAAGCCGCAGATTGATAAATGCAGAAGATCTATTGAGCTGTGGGCATCTATTTTCATATACAGTATATTTATGATTTTTCTGTGTCTGTGTATCTTTGGACACAGGAGGAACTATACCATTAATTTCCTTTCAGACTCTCATTATTTAATTTGATGAGGAGAAATCTTAGCTTTTATAATAGCTCTGTAACATTGTAAAGGGTTGATAATGCGTTTGATAACATTTATTGAAGTTGAAAAGCATAATGTGACTTCAAAACAGTTCCATCTTCTTCCCCAGAGGAATAACATACAATCCAGATGCTTATTTGACTTAGGAAAATGTTTCATGTTTCATCTAAATGTTGGTTTGATGTTTGATCCAACAACATAAGATTAGAACTGTGCAAATTCCCAAGACAAGGGGTATTGTGAATTCTGAGAAAATTTGGCATCATGGATAAGAAATAAGGCCATTCTGGAGAAGCTGTCAGGAAAAACAGGAGGCCCTGCTGTCTGTGAGTATAGACATAAGGTAAAACTCAAGCTTGGAAAGTGCATTCTCTTTTCAGAAAATGCAAATGTAGTCTGAATTCGATTTCCTAGAAAAGAAGTAATAGAAATGCTAAGGCCCTCATCACCTTTCACCTGGACTGCAGCATACTACTATAATTGGTTTTTCAACCTCCAGGCTGTGCTCTCTCCAATTCAACCTCTACACAGCTGCCAAAGTGATAATCTTAAAGCACAGATCTCATTGGCTTGTAGAGCTCCCGCCACCCCTGCCAATACACCCAGAGCCCAAATAAATTTGAATGGCTCCCTATGATCTTTGGGATTAAATATATCCTTATTTGTTTGCCCTCTAAAGCCCTTCCCAACGTGGCTCCAATCTACCTTTGTAGTCTTATCACACATGGTACACCCCTTTACACAGTATATAATCTAGCCAAAGGAACCTGCTTTCTCACACAAGGCATTCCTTGTCATATCTATAACTTTAAACAGGCTATCTGCCAGATTTGAAATGGACTTCATCTTAGAATCACTTTTTTTTCTTCAAGGTTCAGCTCAAATGGCAAATCCTACACAAGGCCTTCCCTGATGTTTCTCCATCCTCCTGCTCTAATTGCCTTCACCATGATCTTTTATTTCTTCTATATACTCACATTAATACATGCATGCATATATAAACACACATACATGTTATTCCCTCTGAGAGACTATAAGCTTCATTGAGGCAAGGATTATTTCTTTTTTTTTGTCTTTGTATCCCTAGCACCCAAAAGAGAACCTGCCAAGTAGTAGGCAGTTTACAAATATTGATAGCAATTAATTTTAATGATGATAATAAAATGGAAAGGGAAAGACAGTAAACCAGAAAAAGTAAATTTGAGTGTGAGAAAGTTGAGAAATGAATCTGTTAAATCTCTGTAATCCATGTCAGCATTAATCAGTTCTCTTTTAATTCAAATAAAGCTAGTTGGAATAAGAAAAGTGAATAACTAGCGCAATCTATGCATCTAAAACTCAATGAGATATGATATTGTGCATTGCATCATGAAAATTTTAACTTGAGGCATCTCTGCATGAACCACTCAGCTTCCAAAAGGCAGCATATGTTTTGTGCTTTGGGAGTCAGACACATCTTATATTCGGGGTATAGTCTTTTTTTTTTAACCAAGACTCCCCACATCATGTATTTTGGATTGCACAAATTCAGTCCTTATGAGATTTTTCTGTAGCGTTGTAAAAAGAGAAATGGCCTTCATTGCAGACCCATTCAAGGCTAACTGACAACATATGTATTCCAAATGTTAGAACTACGATAAAATGGCACCTATTACATTTCTTCTGAGTGGCTTTTTTCAGGGATTCACATTGTTGTGTCTGTTAGAGTATAGATCTGTTTTAAACCCTAAAGATATTAAAAAAAGGAGCTTCCTAAAAGTATTTTTTAGAACAATTTGAAGGGAAAGAAAATTCTAGGAACACCATGAGATGGTTATAAACAACCATAAACAAAAGTAACCAAAGTCCTTTTTTTTTTCCCTAGGCCAGCCTCCCCAAGAAGTATGGAAAATGATAAGAATCTAACATTTACTTAAGCATCAAGATGCAGTAGTAGTAGTAGAAAAATCAATGGCTTAGGACAGAGATTTTTAACCTTTTTTTGCGATCACTTTGGCAGTCCAGAATTGCTTATTGAGTTTGGCTCAGGATAATTTTTTTTTAATGCATAAAAAATATATAGAGGATTATAAAAGAAACCATCTTAAAATGTTATGAAAATATATATGTAAAATTCTCATATTTCTCATTAACAACCCTTGGCTTTTCATTGGTAGGCTTTGATTCAATTCCTGGTTCTATGGTTAACAACCATAAGATTTTGCACAAGTCATTTAACCTCTCTGGGTCTCAGTTTCCCTGTTGATAAAGTAGTTGACATTTATATATTGCTTTAATGTTTGTAAATTATTTCACATATGTTATCTCATTACATCCTTGAAAAAACCCTACTAGGCTATTATTATTATTATTATTATTATTATTATTATTATTATTATTATTATTATTATTTCCTTTTCATAAATGAGGCTTAGAGATGTTAAGGGACTTGGGCATATTTAATGAAAGTATGTGGAGGAATAGATAGGATTTTGCAAATGATATTCTCTGATAGACTAGATCTTTACAGGGGCAAAGAATACAAGATCCACTGTTTATTTGTTTTTGACTATGAAGCAGCATTTATTTAATAGAATACAGTATTCCCCTAAAGACTTTTCTCCAACAATGCCTCATGCATATGTCATAATTGTATTGAAACATTTAACCATAGATACAACTGTTTAAAAATCCCCTGATTATTAATATCAAGCATGACATCAAACAAGGAGATACTAATTATCAAGTATTTGACAGTGACCTGGAGGATAGCCAATGAAGAATTCAAATGCAAGAGGGATTCCCTGCATACGAGGAAGGCTTTATAGTGATCCTATTTGCACATTGTATCACATTGCTTGTATTAAGCCCTGAGACACTGCAGAGCATCTCATCTAAATTAGAGCCATAATTACTCAAATTCTGTCTGTCTTCAGAGGGATAAAAAAGAAAACCAAAGAGGCAGTTAGGTGGTGCAGTGGATAGAACACTAGGCTTGGAGTCAGGAGGATCTGAGTTCAAATTTGACCTCCAGACATGACACTTAGTGACTGTGTGACCCTGGGCAAGTCACTTAACCCCTTTGCCTAGCCAAAAACAAAAACAAAACACCGAAAAACCCAAATCAAAAACAAATAGAAGAATGACTATTGTCCACACTCTGATATGCACTTGAACAGGTAGTCAATAATAATTTGTTATTAAGCACTTTCTATGTGCCAGATATTGTACTAAGTACCTAGGATACAAAAAAAGAAAGAAAGAAAGAAAAAGACACCTGTTCCTGCCCTCAAGGAGTTCACATTCTGATGAGGCAGTCAAGAGGTAAACAACTATGTAAACAACACCTATTACGTGCTAGACACTATGCTGAACCTTGCCAATGCAAAGAAAGGCAAAAGACAGTTCCTGCTCTAAAGATGTTAATAGTCTAATGGGGGATACAACATACAAACAACTGTACATGAACAGGACATACGAAAGATCAGTTGAAGATAATCAACAGAGGGAAGGCATTAGCATTAAGAGTGATGAGGAAAGTTTCTTTTAAAAGGTGAGTTGTTATCTGGGATTTGAGGGAATCCAGAATGCAGAGATGAGGAGGGAGAGAATTCTAGGCCTGGGGGGATAGCCAGTAAAAATGAAGGGACATGAGAGATGGAGTGTCATGTTTAATGAACATCAAAGTCGCTAATGTCATGGGATCACAGAGTACATAAAAGTTGAGTAAGATATAAGAGGAACTATAACGGTGGCATGGTGGGGAAAAGGAAGATTATAAAGGTTATATTGTCAAATAGAGAATTTTATATTTGATCATGGAGTGTCAAGAGCCACTGAAATTTATTGAGTAGAAGGATGACTTCTTGAGCTTTAGAAGGTCACTTTAACAGGTGAGTGGAGGATGGATTGTACTGGGGATGCCAAACAAGTATTCTATTACCATAGTTTGGGTTTGAGGTAATAGACTGCACCAAGGCAGTGTCAGTGTCAAAGGAGAGAAGGGGATGTATATGAGAAATGTTATGAGGGTAAAATCCATAGGATTTGGCAACAAATTGAATATGGGGGAGGTGAGTGAGGAGTTGAGGATGACATTTAGGTTGCAAACATGGGTGACTAGGAGGGAAGTAATGGGGAAGTTGGAGAGTTTGGGGAGAAAGATAATGAATTCAGTTTTGGACATACTGAGTGTAAGATATCTACAAGACATCTGGTCCAAGCTGTCTAATAGGCAGTTTGAAATAAGAGACTAGAGGTCAGCAGAGCATTTATGGCTGAATAAGTAAATTGAGAATCATCAGCATATAGATGAAAATTGAATCCATGGGACCTAATGAGATCATCAAGGAAAATAGTATAGAAGGGGAAGAGAAGAGAGTTCAAGACAGAGTCCTGTGGATCATTCAGGGTTAACATCATGGCATGACCTGGATGAAGATCCAGCAAAGGTGACTAAAAAGTGGTCAGATATGTAGGATAAGAACAAGGAAGGCAGTGTCAAGTAACGCTAGAGAGAAGAGTATATCAAGGAAAAGAAGGTGATTAATGGCATCGAAGGATGCAGGGAAGTCAAGGATGAGAACCGAGAAAAGACTGTCAGATTTATCAATTAAGTGATTGCAAGTAATTTTGGAGAGCAGTTTTCAGTTGAACAATGAGGTGAGAAGCAGACTGTAGAGTTGAGAAGAGAATAAGAGGAAAGGAAGTGGAAGTACTTCTTGTAGACAGTCTTCTCAAAGCATTTAGCTACAAAAGGCAGGAGAAATATGACATGGTAGATAGCAGGGATGAATGGATCAAGTGAGGGTTTAGGGGAAGGGAGAGACATGGGAATATTTATTGGCAATAGGGAAACAGCTAGTAGAGATTGAAGATAAGTGAGGAAGAGGAAGCAGTCTTCTGGAGAAAATGGGATGGAATGGAACACTTGCGTATGTAGTTAACATTGGTAAAGAGAAGAGTCCCCTCTTCATGTGAGAAAGGGGTAAAGAAAGAGATAGTGGCAGAATGTTTCTGGGTGCTGAGAGATGAAAAGGAGGAGAGACAAAGGAGATGTCATTATAACTTCTCAATTTTTCAGTGAAATATGAGGCGAGTTTGTCAGCTGAAAAGAATTGGGGGAGGGAGAGCTATGGGAAACTTAAGGAGTGATGAAAAAATTAGAAACCTGTTGTTGTAAGTCATCTGAATATCTCCTACATAGACAGATAATGAACTGGCTCCAGAATTACATAGGAGGAAGAGATCATTTGGATTATATCTGGGAATATGGCAATGCTTGTATTGATCTCAATATTCTCCATAAAACAAAATCCCATCATTTTTAACATTGATATTCTTTCAGTGATATTGAATGGTTTGAGTATTTTTAAATCATGTTAAAAAGAATTCAAGTTGCATATGCTCCAAGGGGAATGAGAGGGATAAATAATGGGTATGACTGGGCTGCAGCATACTCCCAATAAAGAATTGCAGAGATAAAGGAGCATAAAGCATATTGTGAGCGATACACGATCAGAAAAGGAGGTGGGTTGATCTAATAGTCAGTGAGAGATAACTGATGGATAGCGCTCTATTCTTCATGGGATATAAAGACATCTAGAGGAAGCCTTCTAGCATGTTTCATGGACCCTTGAGGAGGAACTATGACAGGCCATGGACAATAGTTACAGAGTAAACAAAGGTTTGAACAATTTGCAAATTGCATTGTGAGAGGAAATAGATGAATTTTAATTAAGTGAATTAGAATCGATTTTTCTTGGGATTTTGAAAAATATTTTCCCAGTATCCCTTGTGATACTTGGAAACTAAGGTACTGCAAAACAAGAGTGGGGAATTGTGAGTAGACAAATCGCAGGGATGAAACTTTTCAATTGGTTCATTTAGTGTTTTGCAAAAATGATCTATTACCTTGAAAATAAAGATGACACGCTGCATTTTGATCTTGTGCTTCTTGTGGGATCCTGCAGCAGTATTTATGAGGATAAATACTGCAGTTAGCAGTGGATATAGCTTTGTATAATTTCAGAACTGTCAAAACTACTATTATCTTGCGGTGTGAAGGTTGTAGAGTTTGACAGTCCTGGGCATGTTATGAAAAATACATGAACTAAGGAAAAGAACATTGGATTCAGTTCATCTGAAGCCTGACTCTGCCATATACTTTACTGACATCACTTGACCTCTTTGAGCCTTAGTTTTTTCTCTGAAAAGAATGTAGAAGATGGCCAAAAGCCATTCTAGTTCTACCTCTCGCAGTCTATTTTTCATGACTCTTGTCCTGCTCTTTAAGTTACAGAGGTGTCAATAGGAAACGCATTGATTGACTTGTAACTGATGGAGCTTAGAATTCTTCCAAATGTACATTTTGCCCCATTATCAACTCTCTTTTACATTGCTATGCTCTGATTTTGATTTTATAGACTCTAAGTTAGCTTGCCACTGTCCAACCATTTAGTAAACTTCTAAGGCATTTATTTAATTTCCTTCACTTGAAAAGTTTTTAGACCATACAAATAAAAGTGGGGAAGTACCTCTTGTTAGTATAGAGAACATTGTGTTTTACTTTAAAAGGTATCAAGAGAGAATTTGAAAGAGTAAAGGAGCAGCACACACTACATTAGAGAAATGAGACCAAGAACAAAGTGGCTTTTATAATTATAGAAATAATTTAATTACTTTTCCTGAATGTTATGACTCAGGCTTAATTCTCTTTTATTAAATGCAATGATAAGCATGTAAGGAAAGAGAAGCAGGCATAGTTTTCTCAGATATTATGATATACTTTGTGATTTCATTTGTATAGCAAACTCCCAGATGAGGAAATTCTCTCTTAGCAATGTAGAGTGGCACATTTTTAGTAACTCAGTCTTAGCCAGTTGCCTACAATATGTAGCAGTGAAGTGGCCTAAGGGCGCATGGCCAGGATGTGTCAAGGACAGGATTTTAATTCATCTTCCTAGCTTTAAGGCCATCTTGCTATGCATTGCATCATGCTGCCTCTAAAATACTAGCATACTGAGTTATCCTGTGGTTTCCTATACTCAGTAAATATTTTTGAGGAAATGATCTTTTTTGTCATGGCTCCATGACCTTGGATTTAGTGGGAAATTTTGTCTCTTGCCTCACCATCCCTTGCTCCCAGAATTTATCTAGAGAGTTATTATGTAGTAGTCAAAAACCACTGGCTTTCCTAGCCACCTGGCCCTATAACTTAGTGTAGTAGTCTTGAGTTCACTCTGACTCTTACTAGATATGTGACTGGGCAAATAAACTACTTACCCATGCAGAGGTTCCATTTTCTTACTGAAAAAAGAACATGATAATACTTTTAGCAACTATCTTACAGAGTTTTGGGGAGACTGAAGTGAGTTAATATATGTTAAGTGAAGCCAGGATTCTTAACTATATTTGTATCATGGACTCTGGCAGTCTGACAAAGCCTATGGAACTCTTCTCAGAATTTTAAAAATCATAATGGAAGAAAATGAAATTTCAGTAAGCAAAAATATTTTCTCCCTACATTCCCTGAAAGATATGCATAGCCTCCCTTGGGGGTTCTGTGTCATAAAATCCCTGCTATAAAACATTTGTTGTTGTTGCTACTGCTGTCGTCATTGATATTTAGAAAGTAAAGATCAGGGAATAGGGTTGTGGGGCCTAATTATGCCTTCAAGAAGAGTTTTTCTTTCTTGGGCATTTCCTGTGTGTGATAGGACCTCAGGTCCATTTGTTCTGCTGTTGATAGAACCCATATCATAGTAAAATAGATTGAGGTGATGGTGAGTTGACTTCGTAGACAGAGCAGAGTGTTAGGTTGCTTACAATGGATTTGTCTTCCCTTCGATGCCAGGCTAGTTGTGTCGTTGTACTGTCATGAATTCCAAGAAGGCATCTAAATTAGTCATGGATGTCACTGAATCTGGGCAGCAGTGTCTTCTGATCTCAAAAATGGAGGTACATCCTTATTTGTAGTAAAGAAGAAGAGTGTGGACAATAGCATAAGGTCTCCTCTTCTTCCTCCTTCCCCTCCTCCTCTTCATTCTCTTCCTCTTCTCTCATTCTTTTTCTTCTTCCTTGTCTTCTCCCTTCTCTTCATTTCCTTTCCCTTCTCCCTCTCTCCCTCTTCATTATTATCCTCCTCTGACAACTATTACTGTCTCATCCGCTCCAAGCAAAAATCCTTGTCCCCTTCCCCCCCAAGCTAACCCTCTCCTCTCCTCTGATGTATACTATTTTTATCCTCAGTTTTCCTTGCTGGCACAAACACATTTTGAGCTTTAGCTTTCAGACACTGTTTCTATGCCATTCTTATGTTCATCTTATGTTTTCTGGCTTTGCTTTCATCTTCTATTTATTTCTTTCAAAAATTTAAGTTAACTGTTGAGATCCCTGCATATTCATCTCACTTTGCTGAAAAATTCCATTCTCCCTCATCACTGGAAGGGGTTTCCCTTTGTGTTTTCAGAATCTCATTCTGGAGTAGTTCTTATCTACATTGAGCTGTCTACCCCATAACATTTTTTGGGAGAAAAAATTTGATGTCAGGCCATAAATTCCCTCGTCAAGTATTATTAAGTGGTTATTTTTCACCCAGTACTATTCAGAAAATGAGAAAGAAAAGATTTTAAATAATCTCTCCATGACCTCAATAATTTTACAATTTTATTTTTATATTCATTCTTTTTATGTTTTTTAAAGGTTGATATATTTTGCCACTGAGCTAGATAGAGCTCAAGACAAGATCGAATAGGTTAAATTAGTTTAACAATTCAAAGAAATATTTATTTAGTATATATTAGATACAAGAAAGGCCTTGTTTAAAAAAAACCACAAATCTGCTGTTCAAGAATCAGGAGCCTATGCGATTTAATCTTCCGCCATGGAGCTATTGCATAAATTACTTTGTTTATCTGTGTTTTAAAATGTTGGAAATAGAAGAAAAATTAGAGATCATTGAGTCCAACACCCTCATTGGATAAAAGATATAAATGAGGTCAAGAAAAGAGGAATATTCTAATAAATTAACTCCCAGATATTTTAAGCATTTCCCAGTCATTTTAGAATTGAATTTTCCTGCCTCTTTTTTCTGGCTTTGGTTAACAATATATAGAAATGCTAGTGATTTTTGTGGATTTATTTATCATGTTACATTTTAGAGCCACTAATCATGCCAATTAGTTTCTTCATTCCCTAGGGTTTTCTAAGTAAACCATCATTTGTCTGTAAATAGGATAATGTTGATCCACTTTGTCAATGTTAATTCACTTAATTAATTTTTTTGAATGATTGTCATAACTTACATTTCTAGTATTATGTCAAATAAAAGGAATAAGAAAGAGCATCCTTACTCCACTCATGGCATTACTGGGGGAGCTTCTTGTGTTTGATTAGAAAACAGAACAAAACAAAGCAGTGCTTAGAATTGGTTTTTGGTATGTACTTTTCTAGGCCAGTGCTTTTTACTGTTTTTGATATAAATGACTGCAGTATTTTGTCAAAGTTTTTTCTTCTTTTTCTCTTTCTGTAGTTACATGGGAATATTTATTTATATGTCTGAAGTTCCTTTAACTCTAGGTTTTTAATCCTATGACTTAAATTATGCAAATTATTTCCTTAATGCTGAACTATTTTTGAATCCTTTGCAGAAATTCCTTTTGGTCATAATGAATGCTTTTCTGGGATTTCTGCCTACTAAAGACTCTGATAAATTTTATTTCAAATGTTTGCTTCAATATTCATTAGCTATATTGATTTATAGTTCTATGCTTAATTCTTCCCTGGGTTGAATGAAAGGATGCGATATGTTTCTTAAAAGTAGTTTGATAGAATACTCATGGAAAAATCATTATGGAGCAGAAGTGTTTGATAGCTACCACTTAGAGATTTTTCTGGACTGGGAGATTGTTTCCTTCCCTCTGATAGGTCATTTACAGCTTGCTCAATTTCTCTTTCTCACATTGGATAGTTTAGGCTCTCATCTCTTATTTTCACTAATTTGGACATTATACATATTTCACATATATCCATGGATGGATCCATTTCTTTTGAAAGTCTTAATTTTGCTGATATATATGTATATACATACATATATATGTGTATGCATATATGTATATACATATACATATGTGTATATGTATATATGTGTGTATACATGTATGTATGTGTGTATCCCTTATTTGTTCCATCAATTATTTTGTTGATTTTCTCTGCCACTCTGGAGCTTCATGAAATTATCTCATTTTTTTTTTCTTGGGGATATTATTGTTGCAATATTCTCTCTCCTTTTTGGATCTTAGTATTGCTTTTTTTTTTATTCTATAGTATATATTTCCTATATATCTTCCTCATTTATGGCACTTAGAAGCTTTGTTTTCATTCAAGCCTCACGTCAACTATCATGTCCTCCATGAGTCCTTGTCTTTTTAAGGCATCATTATAGAGGCAATAGCACTAAATTTGTATTCAGAGGATCCACTTTCAAATCCTACCTCTATAACCTACTACCTGTGTGACTTTGGGCAAGTCACTTATGCTCCTTGAGCCATAATTTCCTCATCTTTAAAATCAATAGATTGGATTTGCTGGCCCTTCAGATCCCTTGCTCTCTTTATCTAAGCTCTTAGTATCCTCTGCCCTTGCCCTAACAGCTGGATATTTTGCCCACTAACTGTGATTATACTTGAAGGCTCTTCCTCCCTGGATCCCTTTTCCACAAAACTCCCCAAGTTCCAAAAGCAGAAGTCCTACCATGCCACCCCTCAACTCAAGAAAACCAGTGACTGTCTATTCCCTCTAGGATCAAAAGTTAACTTCTCTGGCATTTAAATCTCTTCACAACATTTCTCCTTCTTATCCTTACAGTCTCATGAATATTATTTCCATCCATGCAGTCGATGATCCAACATTTATCATAGTACATGGTAGGCACTTTACAAATTCTCATTGATTGACTGGCCCACTAACTTTCCCACATGAATGGTATTCCACCTCTATGCCTTTGTACCAATGGTCTTCAATGCTTGGTGTTGTATCTTACTCTCACCTTTGCCTATCAGCATCCCTTATTTCCTTCAAGGTTCATCTCTGACACCACTTTCTTCTTCAAGCCCTTCCACTCTCTTTAGTTACTAATTAACTATCCACCAAAACTACCTTTTGCTAATTTTGTTTATATTCCTCCTTGAGAATAGGGGATTTTTGCTTTTATTTTGTATCCATCACTCTGAGCTGTATATGTAGATGAACCATTGTATGTATTCCTACCTTTGAATCCTGTTATAATGTTTATTGATTTGATTGTTTTCTATACTTCTAAGGAGACAAAGGGCAAGGATACAATTTCTTTTATTCTTAGAATAGTGTTTGCTTTAGTAACTTTGTGAGGCCAATAGAGGGAATATACACCACTTAACATGTAGAAAATCTCTAGGTTGATAAAGCAATTTGCCAAAAACTCCTAATGATAATGAGCCGTTTTCAATGACATAGACTGTGACATTTCAAGGAATTCATACCTCTTCCACAGGACATTTATGTTGGGTGGTATAGAAAGCATTGTAATCCCCATGATTTTTGCAAGCAACCTACTTTCCCATCCAGTACAGAGATAGAGGGAAAAACTGAATACAAAAAGGAATCATGTTTTAGTACAAACTGACAAAACATTGACCTGGGCATTCTCTTCAAGCACTTGAATCACTCGTTAAAAGGAGGAAGAAAGCTTCCAGTTAGCAGCAATCACATCCAGTCATTTTCTTCAACCTCAAGGCAGCAGTGACTTTTGCTTCCTTCTAGAACTGTGCAAAATGGTTCATTTTCCTTGCTGTATAAGTGTGTGAAATTTGAACATTTTATAGTTATTCCACAATATAATTCCCAATGAAGTGTTGCCATTTCTGTCAATGCATGCAGCTGATCACAGCAGAAACAGCCCAAATCCACCCTTAAGCAAAAACCTTCGTTTATGAATTTGTCTCAGAAGAAAAAAATGACGTTCCTTTGAAAGGAAAATCAAAATTCTACCATTAATATCAGACTTCTTTCTTGTTTATGTGGAAGTCTACTGAAGATTAAATCCTCATTGTGTGCAGTAGAATGGGCTATCTTAGAAGTAAAGATACCATGGGATCAGCATTAAAAGAGATCACAGTTATAATTATGGCAAGATGTTTGGGCCTTTGCTCCTGTGTTAAACAATTCAGAGGGTACTGAAAGCACTTTCCTGGGAAAGTTTTATCCTCTGTCAGTCCTCAGGTGGTAACAACAGTTTTTGGCCTTCTTGACCTGGCCCTTCTTCAGAGCAGGTATCATCCACTGGAAGTCTTATTTCTCTTTCCAGTTCTACCTCAAGCAGCACCAGGCCAGTTATCCTTTGTGGTAATACTTTAAGGAGGGCAGAAACTGTAAGGAGCCTCAGAGTTCACTTTCTCTCTCTTTTTTCTTTGTTTTAGAAAAAAACAAACATAATTTATTTGTATAAAATTAACAAAAACCAGCTGGGCAGTATATTACTTAGTTTCCTGAATGGACATCTGGGCAACAGCCTTCTGTGCTTCATCTGCAGCGACAGGGGAGGCTGATGGATACCATCTGATGATATACTCAACCAGTTTTTTTGCTCTAATTCTACAGTGGTTGCTTCCGAAAACTTGCACCTCTGCTTTTTCGGGCTTTTCATCATCTTCCTCTGGGCTGAATAGATCTATTTTAATCTGAGCTCCAGGAAGGGTCTCCATTGCTCAAAGCCTCAATCCTTTCATCCCTATGAGGGCCCCCACGAGCTGAGCCTCCACCAGGAATAGCAGAGGGCCATTTTCTTGGGGCTTGGGTCTCAGTCTCGAGGACAGGACTGGTTATAGTCTTCTTGAGCAAGCTGGTTGCTCATAGTGGCCTCGGGATTCAGTGAAGCAGGCCAAAAGTGGAGGAAAGACTCTCACTTCCTCCTTTAAGCCTGCACCTGAGATTTGAACATCCCATTCCCTGACCCCCATTACAGCTTGCCCAAGATGAAAATTTTGCTAATTAGAATATTATTCAAACATTTTGTGTTTCTGTATCTGTTGGTTTCCTTTTAGAAATAATATAATACTTGAAAAAGACATTTAAAAAAATCCAAACAGGTAATCTCATTTGTTTCCTCTTATCCTCCTTTATTATACCTCTCACTCTTCTCTTAGGTTCTCCTTATTCTATTCCCCATACCACACCCTTTATTCTTCTTCCCATTCTTGCAGTTCCTCCCATCTTCCCTACACCCTTTTTTTACTTGCTCTTTTTTTTTAACTTTACTCTTTTACAGGGAATTATGACAGTGGATAGACAGTCTCGGAACTAGGAAAATTTCAGATGGCATATCCACACATACTGGCTGTGTAACCTTGAGTAATGATTTAACCTTTCTGCACTCCATGCAACTCATTAAGAAAGGTGAGCAAGAGGGACAACTAGATGGGTAAGTGGATAGAGCACCAGCCCTGGAGTCAGGAGGACCTGAGTTCAAGGCTGGTCTCAGACACTTGACACTTACTAGCTGTGTGTTCCTGGGCAAGTCACTTAATTCTGATTGCCTCAACCCCTCCCCCCCCCAACAACAACAACAAAAAAAGGTGAGCAAGTAAAGATGACAAACATGATTAGGAGAAGGAATTTCTACATCCAGGAAATCCTCAATAGTTAAAAAAAACAAAACAAACAAACAAAGAAAACACAAGTCCAGTGTAGAACCCAATCATTGAATTAAGCATTTGGCTGCCTTTTTTGGTGGCTTTTGTTCTTTAAAATTTTAAATTTTACTAAGAAATTTTCCTCTGTTATAATACAAATACATTTCTATTTTATTATAGGCAAATGTATTCACTAGAAATAAAGTGTAGGTCTCTAAAGTAAAGATTCAAAGTGAATACAAAGCCAGAGATCATGGATGCATCCAAACTTAGAGCTGAAAAGAACAACAAAAAAAGAATTGTTATATAATCTCCCCTTCTTTTTATATAGGGAAACTGAGTCTTAGAGCAGATGATTGTATACATTTGTATATACATATATTTTATATGTATATAATATATAATCATAATTTCCCTATCATTGTTTAGTGCTGAAATAAATAGACCAAACATTCTGTATAATAAATTATCTATTCATCTTTATAATATATAGAGTATTCAGTGATATAAAGGTTAAATTGACTTTACACACCTACTGATTCAAAAATTTTTTTTAAGAAAAAGTTTTACTTCCCAATGTAGAGGAACATATATCTTATTAAAAATTTTAAAAAAACTTCTTCAGGCAAGTTAATTTCTATACTTATATATTTGCATGGACCTCTCCACCTTCTGAATATGTTTCATCCAGCGTTTTTTCCTCCTTGGACTGTGATAAAATGTTGGAGCCCTGGCAAACAAAGGGAGCCATGAGTATAACAGTATATGAGTTAGATCCTTAATTATTAAGATAAGAGCAAAAGAAATCTTTCCAGTGTATGAAGTTACAGCAGACATTGACTGTGGTGATTTGAAGATGCTTTGATGATGGTATCTTCTCATCTACCATCTTGGAATAGCTAATAGTCATCCCATAACCATACAATCCAGAAAGTATAAAAATTTATATTTATTATTATATATGACTAATTAATGATTGTTTGAAGTAACTGAGGAAGTTTCCCTTCAAGATTTAGGAAGAGTATGATGGTGGTCTTTATGTAAAGAGGGATTAGACTTGTTCTGCTTGGCCCCAAAAGGCATAATTAGGATAAATGGGTGTGAAATAAGGTTTGATGGAAGGGGAAAAATTCCTAATAATGTGAGGAAGGAAGGAAACAATAAAGGAAATGTGGATTTATTAAGTTCTTACTACTTACAGAAACTGTGCTAAGCACTTTACTAATACAATCATGTGATTCTCACAACAACCATGGGAGGTAGGCACTATTGTCATCTTCATTTCGTAGACAGACGCTGAGACAGACAGAGGTTAAATGATTTGCCCAGGGTCACACAGCCAGGAAGATGATAGATATAGATTCTGGTCTTCCTGGCTCTAGGCTCAATGCTTTATGTATTGTTTTGATAAACACTAGGTCTGCACTAGTGACTTTTAAACAAAGGCTACTTATGTGCTATTAGGAACTGAAAAGAACATAAAAATGAATGATGGAATATACAATGAATAAAGAAAAACATTGAAAGGTTTATATGAATAGATACAAAGTGAGTTATGCTAACCAGGAAGACAACATACACAATGACCAAAACAATTTTAAAGGGAAAAATGATATCAACAAAATTATTGAAACTGAATGCTCTAAAATTATAATAACCAAGGTTGGCCCCAAAGAAGAGATATAGGAAGGCACCTTTGCATCTTCATTGCATAGATGTGTGATTCCAAGTATGGAACACTATATATAAAAATGACTCTTCAAGTGTTGGTTAGTTTTCCTCAACTTTTTTTATATCTCACTTTTTTCTTATTATAATGAATGACTCCTTGGTAGAAGGAAAGGAAAGGAAGGGGTGCTTTGGAGAATTAATTTAAAAATAAAATGTATCAATAATAGCTTTATTAACATTTAAAAGATTAAAAATGAGTAAGACATGACACAGTCTTCGAGGAGCTTATACTCAGCATCTCTTCAAGAAAATAGAATGCAGAATAAAGAAATATAGGCAATTTTGTTCTTAAGAAAATCAATTTATTCTTGTGAAAATATGATCATATCACTATAATTATTATACAGACTACTTTGCCTGAATCAAAAGAACACATGCATAAAAAGATTTTCTAGTAGAATTGTTTCTAAAAGCCAGTATGAATGTCCTGATTATGCCCAGGATCCCTCCAAAGGACTAACATCCCTCTAAACATTGTAGGGCTATCCAAGATCTAGAGGACTCAGGAATGGTGATAGCTTTCCTAGTATTTGGGGTTCCCTGATTTCTTTAGCTACCAACACATTGTCTTCTTTTCCACTGATTCTGAGAGGCTCTGATGAAAAAAGAAAGGGATATGTCAAACTGAATTGGTTGCCTGCATATTGGACTAGCTTTACAACTTTCTTCTAGACTCTCTAATGTGTTGCTCTGTCTGCTTTTGTGGACATTTGTTTGTGAAGCTATGTCAGAGAAGGAACAGCTAGGTGACACAGTAGATAGATATTGGGCCTGAATTCATCTTCCTGAGTTTAAATCTGACCTTAGACACTTACTAGGTGTATGACCCTGGGCAAGTCCCTTAACCCTGTTTGCCTCAGTTTCCTCAGCTGTAAAATGAGCTGGAAAAGGAAATGGCAAACCATTTCAGCACTTTGCCAAGAAAACCCCAAATGGAGTCACCAAGAATCAAGCATAGCTCAAATCACTAAACAACAATAAAAACATCAGAGAAAAATAAACTAAACATTTTCCCTCCTTTGACTCCATTGTTTCCCATGGCTTAGTCCATAGCACTGGTGGGTCCTGACAAGGTAGTTAAAAGATGAAAAATTTTAAGTTTTAAAGGGATATGAGTTAACCCAGAATTCAGAGTGAAGGAAGGAGTTTTGAACATGGTCAAGTTTAGGAAGTTGTTTTTCTTGAATATGCATACTTTTTAGAAAGGTTTTTAATTTTTTTTTCCTCAAAGGGGGTAAGGTTAGAGGGAAAGAAAAAATGTTAAATGCAAAAATTAAGAGAAAAGGGATGCACCATTAGTCATCAGTCCTAAAACTCCAATGCTGGCTCTTCTTGAGGGGAGCAAGATCCAATTGGAAAGAGTTTTTCTAATTAGTTTAGTTTAGATATAAGTTCTTTATTTTATTGAATAAAATAGTTTAATTTTTGATTTGGTATTCAATAAACATTCACCTTTCAAAAAAAATAAAATTCCTTTGGCATATATTGTAATGAATTGAACCGTGGGCATGCCTATGAAACTCAAAATAAGTGATTCATGAAAAGAAATAGCTCTCAATAATCCTAACATTTCACAAGCATTTTATCTCAAGGGTTCTTGTGACTAAAGCACTTTTTAAAACATTAAACTTAATATAATCCTTTGTTACTATCACTCCTCTGTGAAGTCTTTCTTGATCATTTCAGCTCTTCCTTTGACTTCCTCAAATATTCCTGGATCACTTTGTCTTATTTCTTCTTTGCACCCCTTCACAATGACCTTGAATTACAATGATCTGTGTTCATGTTGAATATCTCCAGTAGAGTGCAAGCTCCTTGAGGGCAGGGACTGTTTCACTCTTTTCTTCTAATCCCCAGAACCTAGCACAGTGCTGCTTGTATGCTATGCACTAAAAAAAATGTAGGTTGGATTGCTAAAATATAATTGACAATAAGTATTTCCCATTTCACAACTGGCAGTCAGTGACAGACTAAATTTAATTCAGCCAATATTTGGCAAGGATATGCTGTATGCAGAAGACTGTGTTACTTGCATGCTAGGCATGGTCTAAGTTTGTGTAAGGCTCAGTCACTAACGTCATAGAGATTATTTGGAGAACAGAGAATAGTTAAGCTTGGTTGGACTAGAAAGTATATGAAGAGTAATTATATGAGAAAAGGATATAAAGGGGAAAGGATGCCAGATTATGGAGATCCTTAACAAAATAAGGAATAGGTAGCTTTTGAAGTTTTTTTGAACACAGAAACTCCATAAGTAGCTCTCTGGGTGGCAAGAAAAATTAGTTTAGCAGTTGTACAAAGGAAAAATTGGAAGAAAGAATAGAAGCAGAAAGACCCATCAGAAGGCCACTATAATAATCACCACAGGTAATAATAATAAAGGTCTCTGTTAATGAGACAGTAGTGTGCCAAAAGGCACAATGCCAGAGGTGAATCAAAAGGACTTGGTAGCAACAGCAGTACCTGCTGCTGCTAACGTTTCTATAGCACTTCTTATGTGCCAGGCACTGGGCTCAGTATTTTACATTTAGTATTTCATTTGATCCTCACAACAACCCTGGAGAGGTAGGTGCTGTTATTAACCCCATTTCCGTATTAGGAAAATGTTTTAAAAATGATATTTTTTAAAACAGAAATTTTTGAATCACAGAATAGAAATTGGGATATTGACCACAAACTGTAAATTAAATAATAACTAAAAGACATCAGGCAAAATTAAGTGGACTTGTGAAAAATGTATTCTGGAATGGGAGAAAAACCACTGTGATAAAATTTCCTCTGTTACTTAAGTTGTATTACTTTTTGTTATACTTCTTCACAGCAAAGTAGAGAGCTGTTTGACAGAGATTGCTCTTCTCTTGGACTTCAGACCTTTTTACTCATAGGAGGGAAGAAGAGTCGATTCCTGCTAAGGTGTTGGCAAAGTATCTCATTAGCTAGCCTCTTTAGGCATCAAGTCTCTAAACTGATAAACTTTCACAACTTTCTGTTGTGGAGAAGACCTAGCAAACAGGTTTTTTTTTTTTAAGCTGAGATGTGGGAACTCCAAAAGTTCAGATAGTACCAAATTTCTATGAGCAATAAAGCCCAGGGTTTTATAATGTCAAAGTTATTGTCTCAGGGGTTGTTTGAACTTTGGAGTTCCTGAATGAATACAGCAGTGGGGTTTCTGACTCTAGGGGAAGACATCCAGGGTAAGATAGTGACAAGACAATAAGGTTCTTCAAGGGTTTAGCTAAAATACAAAGGGACATATGAAATAAGAAAGAGGAAGCTACAGTGTGGGTCTAGGTTTTTATGTCAGATCCATAAACCTTGGGAAGAGGTGGGGAAAAGGAACCATGCTAGAGAGAATGTGGCTGAAGATAAAAGGAGAGAAAAATAGAAGTGAAATTGACTGTATATCATATAACTTGCCCAGATGAGGAAAATAATGTTTCTCTGATGTTTCATGAACTGGCACGGTCAGATTATAGTAGGGTGGAGGACTTGAATTAGATGGACATTTACTTACAGTTTCATTATTTTAAAAGCAGAGCATCTGATGAATTCCCCACTTATTCTGCTAAGGAAAAAAAAAAGACATCAATTCTCAAAACCCAGAGGACGCAATGAGGGAAATTCCTGGACTGGTATGTGACTGTCCAAGAGAAGCTGGTTGGTGAAAATACACACACACACACACACACACACACACACACACACACACACACACACATATATCCTTCTATTTAGGAATGCAAATTTTAAGAAGTTCATATAAAAGACTGCTGTGAGCTCATGACTTGAGTTTGTAAAGTTAATTCTCAAGAAGTATAGGGGGAGAGAGAGAGAGAGAGAGAGAGAGAGAGAGAGAGAGAGAGAGAGAGAGAGAGAGAGAGAGAGAGAGAGAGAGAGAGAGAGAGAGAGAGAGAGAGAACGAGAACAATAAGCATGTATTAAGTACTGACTATACTCTGGCTTTTGATACCACCATTCTTTACTTTCAGATTTTACCAATGATTTCTTAACTGCAAAATCTGATGGCTTTTTCTAAATTTAATCCTGGGATGCATTCATAGTGAGGTCTTCCTCTCCTCACTGGTGACCTCTCCCTGGGGAACTATCATTTTAGGAAGGATCCCAATAATGCTTTGCCTCTTTGTCATTAGGATTCTTTCCAGACTCTGCCTCCTCACCTGACAAGCTATGTTCCACCTTTCCCAAACCCCTATGTCTTGTCTTCCCCCATTAGAATGTAAGGTCTCTGAGGGTTGGGACTATTTTGCCTACTTGTATTTATATCCCCAAGTGCTTAGCACATGGTATGTAATCAACAAATTTTCTCTCCCACACTCCTCTCTGTTTCTACCTCTCCCTTTCTACATTTCTCTCCCCCCTCCATATGTCTGTCTGTCTGTCTGTCTGTCTGTCTCTCTCTCTCTCTCTTTCTCTCTCTCTCTCTCTCTCTCTCCCCCTTCCTCTCTCCCTCCCCCTTCTCTTTCTCTTCCCCTCTTCTTCCTCTCCCTCTCTCACCTTTCTGCACTTTACACATTTAATAAGTTCATCAGAGTTCTTTATGTAACTACATTCTTTTCCCTCTCTTCTTTATGATAGTTTATGATTCCATTTGCAGAATTTCATTTTTGAGCTCCCAAGCCTTCTTGAACCACTTTTCCTTTTAGATTCTTTGAACATAAAATCATACATGTCTTGTCTCTGATCTTTTTTGACAACCACTTTCCTGAATTTTAACACATACAGACACAGACACAGACATACACACGCATCTAACTATGCTCATCATTCCCCTAAGGTTCCTGCAACTTCTTGTCACTAACTAGTTCTTGAATTAGAATGAAGTCTAGAAAAAACAGTTCCCATAATTGTATGTTTAAGAAGTGAAATTATCATCAAGACAAGTGACAAATTTATTATTAGCCTGATTTTAGCAGAATTGAAATTCTTAGATGTCTGTAAAGTCCTCCATCATTTGTCTATGTATCAGTTTTACGGTCTGAATTAAGAAAGAATGGGTGGAATAAGTGGAATGATCAATGGACTTGAAATCAGAGAACTAAGATGGAGTTCTGCCTGTACTACTTATTATCTGAGTGACCTTGGATAATCTTCTTAACCTTGATGAGCTTCAGTTTCTTCATCTATTAAATAAGTATATTCTTGCTTTCCCTGCCTGAATCAAAGGGATGTTTTGAGGAATAATTAAGATAATGTAATGTGAAAATGCTTTAAAATGTAAAACATTTTCCAAATGTAAGCTTTTATTGTCTTCTGTTTCTATGAGCAGCATGTTTTGTACTGCAATAATACTGCTAATTTTAGTGTTATTATTTTAACCAAAAATTAGGTGTTCTCCACATTCAATTCTTGGGTTCCCCATTATTGAATTTTTATTCAAGTGCAAACCTCCTTAACGTACAGTATTAATCCTTCATGTTTTCTATCATATCTGTTTCAAACAGGGCATACCTTTCCATTGTCATATTCCAATAACATCCTATTAATACTGAGGGGATCATATTGGCTTCTGTTGCATAACTTTCAAATTCACTTAGTTTATCATTCACTTTTGATGCTGTGCCATGATATCTGACTATGCAGGGCCATAAACAATTCTGGATCTTCCCTAACTCTCTCCACCTTTTTTTCCTGCTGAAAATTATTGGAAAACTCTCCTTCAGCTATTCTTCCTATGGGATATCATCTTGTCCTGTGCAGTATCATCTATAGTATTTTATTCTCTTCCTAAATTTCATTTTAAAACTCTTTTGATCAAGTCAGTTTCATGCCAGATCTACCCTATTAAACATTTCTGAGCTAAACCGCAGTGCTTATTAGTCCTTCTTTGTTCAGAAGATGAGCTTCTTCTTCTCAAACTCATCTATAATGGCAGATGTCAATTTCCCTTTTCTACCTTTTTTTTTCTCCCAAATTGTGACATTCAATTGTAAGGGATAGATAAATACTGAATCTGTAATTTCCTTGGTGTACTGAGTTGCAGGTAAGAAAATTCCTCTAACCAGAAAGGCTATCACCTTCTCAACAAAGTATAATTTTTAAAACATTTTTTGTTTTGTTTTGGAGACAATGAGGGTTAAGTGACTTGCCCAGGGTCACGTAGCTAGCAAGTGTCTGAGGCCAGATTTGAACTCATGTCATCCTGACTCTAGGGCTAGTGCTCTATTCACTTCACTGTCTATCTCTCCCCCACCCCCGAACAATATATAATTTTTGAGAGCTTCCTAGAGGATTGAGGGGTGAAATGACTTTCCCACAGTCACACACACAGCATTTGAACTCCATTTTCCCTGTCTTCTAGGCCAGTTCTTTATCTACTAATCCATTCTGTGCTTGTTCTTCAGTGTGCTCCAGTAGAATGACCAAATAATTTGGTGCTAGAAGGCAGGAGTTCAAATCTCAGTTTTTCTTCTTATTAGCTTTGTGATCTTGGGTATGCCCTTTCAGCTGTGAGAAGAGATGAAAATTATATCCATGCCTCCATGTCCTACATCTCTCTCATGAACTTTGAAGTCAGTAAAAATACATTTTCAGTCTTTTCTTGCTATATCATTTGTTCCCACATGAATCTAGAGGGGTAGGTAGAAGTTGGTGAAACTGATGACTCTTGGAAGACTACCTTTCACATCTCTCTAGAGGAGAAAGAAACTCATCCCAATCCTACACCTCTAGTAGTATTTTGTTTGGTCTTGTTTTTGCAACATGCTTGCATTTGGGAGAGCTGCTTTTAGAGTCACATGACATTGAAAATTCTCAGTAAATATTTGCTGTGGAAAGCAATGATGATTTCTAACCAGTGTGGCCATCCTTCGAAGAAAACCAGCACCATATGGATTCACAGATTACAGATGGGAGTGAGAGAGAGCCCCAAGACATTGATATTAGGGCTGGCTGCACCTTCCCTCATGGGATATAGAGAGCAGGTGATAAACAGAAACAGAATGACTATTAGATCAATGAGTTTAGTACATCCTTTCATCCTCACATCCAGTAGTACCAAAGAAACTACCAATTCCTGGGTACACCAAATATATAACTTATTCATGATCATTGTATTACTAAGATCAAAAGTTAATAGAACTAGAGGTAGAAGGAACCTCAGCAGCCATTTTATCTAATTCACTTGACAGGTGAGGAAACTAAGGCCCAGAGAAATTGAGTGACTTGCTCAGGGTTACATAGCTAAGCAAATGACAGAGTGAAGATTCAGACCCAGCTCTTCCTGACTGAAAATCCAGGTCTTAACCATAATCACCTCTCAAAAGAAACATGAGGTATGTTTGATATATTAAAAAAAAAAGTTCTAGTTTACTTTGACTGAGTATAAAAACTCTTAACATTGATTCATGGAGATCTGAGATCACTGGTCCTACTGAGAAAATCACAGGATATGGCAAAAAATGTGCATTAAAAAAGGATAGGGAAACATAACAAATACATTTTAATATAGGTTATATCATTTTTCTACTTAAAATAGAAATAATGCAAATTATAGGGCTTTGATTTAATTGTATCTCATTTTTGGTGAATGTCGTTTATGATAATAAAAGAGAGGTTGAAGGGAAGTATCAAAAGAAGTGTCAAACTTCATTATCATCCTTTTTATATTATTTCCTCCTCATCGTCCTCAATAAACATTTATTGCTTTTACTGTGTGGGGGTCACTGTGCTTTTTACATTGTCATTAATAACATGTGCGTGTGCACACACGTGCATATATAAAACACAAGTAAGATGATAAATGAATACAACACAACGACGACATTTTAACATGTGACCAGCACACAAAAAATAGAAAGCTGTGCTGAATTTTTTAAAAACTCATTTTACTGAGAAAGTTGTACTAAGATGGAAACAATGGAAATAAGAAAAAAAGTCATATATATTTCAACATTTGTTTCTTTGAGAGAAACATTTATTTCCATTTGGTCTTCATCTAGCTGAATCTCATTTCCCCCCATTGGTTACTTTACATTCAGTTGTCAATCACTCTGCTAGATTTCTTTCTCTTGAGGTCTTTATTTTCCCCCTTACCTGTATTTTTTACTAAATATACACACTTAATTCACTGTACTTCAAACATATTATTGGTGAAACTCTGTATGAAAAAAAAACAAAACATGGTAATCCGTCAAGGCCCAAACCTATTAGTATCCATTTAGCTGCACCCAAGCCAGATGTGTTCCTTTTTCTCCACTCCACCTGAATGGTCAGTTTAGTGCTCCAACCGTGGAAGGGGAAGAATTTGACTGAGAATGTCTCAGAGAAACAGTAGTCAGCAAAAGCCTCTTAGCCTGAGAAATATGTGTCTCTAACAGATTGCCAGAAAAGATTAACTGCTATAGGTAAAGCAGTTGCTGGTTCAAACAGTTTTGATCTTTTTATATCTTGTGCTCATTCAAATTCCACATGGAATTGGCCCACTTGTTAAGGGAAGCTGCAGGTCCATCTGCTGGTTCAAAAGAGCTTGGTCCCATTATAAGTTCTGCTCATAGTGTTCCGACACTAAGTGGGCCCTACTATTTTTCTTGGGCCCTGAGGAAAACTTTTACAAAGTGGTTTCTTAACCTTTTCAAAGAGACAAACACACTCTCTCATTCTGTTTTCCTTTGGTAAGTGGAATAGGTTGCTCAGCAAACCCCACCAGTCCACGCAATTTAGTCTGTAGGGACTTTACTAAGTAGAGAAAGATATTTTAAGAGGTTTTGAAGCAGGAAATAGATAAATATCTAAATCTTCATGCTCAGCTGTTTTCCAAATGGGATATTTGACTGTGGCTTTGGAGATGTGTGTACAGCATCTGCACCTGAAAAGTCATTGTTATGCTGTTTGTTACATTTGCAGGCTTTACACATCTCAAATGTCATCCTTCACTTAAATCCTTGGGGTTCCAAAATAGGAAAAGCGTTCACCAAAATGTTTAAAATAGATAACATTACATATAAGAACTAGCAACACAAAGCAGCATATCTCAGGGAGTTAATCCATTTGAATAGGTGAACTTCCAACGGACAATTGACTTCATAATTCCTAAATGAACTTTTCATCTCTTGCAGATCCTAACATGGTGCTCTCTTTACGTGGCAGTTGCCTGATAAACATTTGCTAGTTACAGTGATGATGCTGATGGTGAAGATTGCAGGTGGTGGTGACACGCAGTAGGCAGAACAGTGAATTTGGAGTCAGGGTCCCTGGTAACATTATACCACTGTCAGTTATTACTTGTGAGACCTTCAACATATTTTTAACCTCTCTGGGCTTTGGTTCCCTCATTTATAAAATAAGGGTTTTGGGTAAAATAGTTTCTAAGGTTGTTTCCAGCTCCAAATCTATAATCCTAAATTGGTAATGAAATGCATGAAGGACCTCTAATGCATGTTAAGCAGGAAGAGTAACATCCCACAAGTGTTATGTGAAAAAATAGATACTCAACAATGCCTTAGTATTCCTTTCTTAGGAACTGTGCTATTAAACATTCAGTATCTACTCCTACTCTAATCATGGTATTTCTAGACTATCAAAAAGTACTTACACAAATTTTAAACCCATATGACATCAGTTGAGGAGATCAAAGTATCATGCTATTTAGATTAGAAATCACTAATGATTATAACTCCACTATATTTAGAATAGGATGAATATGTGCTCAACTCATAAATTTGGTGACTGAATGATTAGGGATGGCCATAAAACCATAGTTTGAGAGTTCGAGATCTTCAGATCACTACAACCTTTGCTCATGATAGCTCACCTATCTTATTCAGTGACAAAGCAAATCTATTTTTACATGCTATTGCATCCTAATCTCTGTTGTCACATCGATTTCTGATGCAATGTCATGGATCTTTTAAATAATAAAATTTCTTTAACTGAATGATATATCTCTAAATTATAGCTACACTTTTGAGAGCCTAAGGTGGTATTTGCGTATTGAAAAGTGTCAGTTTTAATATACTAGTTGTAAAAATGCTTAGTACAGTTCTGGGAGTCAAGATGGCAGAGTGAAAAGGTAGTCGCTCTCACTCTCCCCTATCAACCTCTGAAAACCCAGAAAATATCACACCAGAAAAAAACCCTGGAAGAGCTGAACTAGAAGAAAGATGGGGAGCAGCAGTGCAGCAGCCCAGCAAATGGGTCTCCCAGTGCCTCAGCAAAAATAAGGGAAGCAGCACTACAAGGGGCCCCAGGTGGATAAATATCCTGTGACATTCATCTGAAAGGAGGTGAAGAAAACAACCTAAAGGCGTCCTAAAGCCCCGGCCTTGTTGATTCCAACCCAACACCAGGTGAGCTGTCAGAGCCCTGCAGCCTCCAATTGTGAAGAAATCCTGAAGCCCAGGTGGTAAAGCAGGCAAACACCAACACCTGGACCTCCAAGTGCCTCAGTGAGGGCAGAGAACTGGTGGAAACCAGCTCAGAAAACCACCAGGTGCCTCAGCACTCAACTGCAAAGGAATCTCCTGGTGCATTAGCAGAAACAAGGGAGACAACACTGCAGGGGACGCCAGGCAGATAAACACCTGCAGCACCCATCTAAAAGGAGTTGAAGAAAGCTAAAGGAAAGGAAAAGCAAGCAACCTAGAATGGCCTGAAAGTTCCAGCCTTGCTGATTCCAGCCCAACAGGAGGTAAGCTGCCAGAAACCTACAGCCTCCAATTGCCAGCATAAGAGGCCCTAGCACGCAAAGCCAGTGACCAAGACCTAGGCTCCCAACACAAGAGCTTGGGTCAGTACCCTCTGTTCCCCAGCAGGAGAGCTCAATCTCTTTAAAGGCCAGGGAATAAAGAAACACCATGAGTAAAAAGAAACGTACCATAGATTCATATTATGAGAAGAGTGAAGATCAAGACAGAAATTCTGAAAAGGACAACATTGTCAACAAACCCACATCTGCAACAACAAAAGGGAATATGAACTGGTCTGAAGCCCAAAAAGCCTTCTTAGAAGAGCTCAAGAAGGATTTTAATAGTCAAATGAGAGAGGTAGAAGAGTCCTTCAAAAATACAATTGGCCAATTGGAAAAAAAATACACTGAAGAAAACAAGTCCCTAAAAAACACAATTGGCCAATTGAAGAAAGAAGGACAAAAACTAACAGAAGAGTATACTGAAGAAACAAGTCCCTAAAAAACACAATTGGCCAGTTGAAGAAGGAAGTACAAAAATAACAGAAGAAAACAATCTGTTAAAAACTAGAATTGGACAAATGGAAACTAATGTCTCTATGAGAGAGCAAGAATCAGAAACAGAAACAAAAAAATGAAAAAATAGATGAAAGTGTAAAATACCTCATCAGCAAAACAACCCCTGGAAAATTAACTCAGGAGAGACAATTTAAAAATTATTGGACTACCTGAAAATCATGATAAAAAAAAGAGCCTGGACAGTATCTTTCAGGAAATCATAAAGGAAAACTGCCCAGAAGTCCTAGAACCAGAAGGGAAAATAACCATAGAAAGAATCCACTGATCACCACTTGAAAGAGATCCCAAATTGACAATGCCAAGAAATATAATAGCAAAATTCCAAAATTACCAGATGAAAGAGAAGGTGCTGCAAGCAGCCAGAAAGAAACAATTTAAATATCATGGAACCACAGTCAGGATTACACAGGACCTTGCAGCTTCTACATTAAAAGACCGTAGGGTATGGAAAATGATATTCAGTAAGGCAAAGCTTGGAATGCAGCCAAGGATCAATTACCCAGCAAAAATGAGCATCATTATTCAACAAAATAGGAGACTTCCAAACTTTCCTGATAAAAAGACCAGAGCTCAACAAAAAATTTGATCTTCAAGTACAGGACTCAAGAAGGACTTAAAAAGGTAAATGGGACAGAAGGATACAATATGTTGTTAATGGGGGGGGCTGTTTAAACCCCTACAAGGGAATATGAGACTTGCAACCCTTGAGAACTGTATTGTTATTACACCTTGTTAAAGGAGTATACATAAAGAGGGTGGATATTAGTTGACTTTGATGTAATGATAAAAAAAAATCTAATCAAGTGGGTTAAATGGATCCAAATAAGTGGATCAATCTGATCTTAGAAAATGTACTGAGAAAGGAGGAGACAGATAGGGTAAATTACATTATAGAAAAAGACACAAAATCCTATTACAGCAGAGGGAAAGAAGGGAGGGGGGAGCATTGTTGAACCTTACTCTCATCAGATTTGGCTCAAGAAGGGCATAATATAATCAGTTAGGTATAGAAATCTAACTTGCCCTATAGGTAGGAGGGAAAAGGGGAAAGAAAAGGGAGGGGGGAAAGAAGGGAGGGAAGAAGCAGTAAGACTAAAGGGGAAGAAAAGGGAAAGGGATAATAAAAGGGGGAAGGGACTGAAGGAGGCGGTGGTCAAAAGCAAAACACTAGTGAAGGGGAAAGGAAAAAGGAGAAAGAAAAGCATAAATGGGGGGAAAGGATGGAGAAAAAGACACAGATAGTAATCATAACTGTGAATGTGAATGGGATGAACTCTCCCATAAAACGAAATGGATTGCAGAATGGATTAAAAACCATAATCCTACAATATGTTGTTTACAAGGAAACACATTTGAAAAAGAGTGACACATACAGGGTAAAGGTAAAAGGCTGGAGCAGAATATATTATGTATCAGCTGAAGTGAAAAAAAGCAGGGGTAGCAATCCTGATCTCAGACAAAGCAAAAGCAAAAATAGATCTAATCAAAAGAGATAAGGAAGGAAACTACATCCTGCTAAAAGGCACCATAGACAATGAAGTAATATCATTACTAAACATATATGCACCAAATGGTATAGCATCCAAATTCTTACAGGAGAAGTTCAGGGAGTTACAGGAAGAAATAGACAGCAAAACTATACTAGTGGGGGACCTGAACCTCCCCTCTCAGCACTAGATAAGTCTAACCACAAAATAAACAAGAAAGAAGTTAAGGAGGTGAATAGAACATTAGAAAAGTTAGGTATGATAGACCTCTGGAGAAAACTGAATGGGGATAGAAAGGAATATACTTTTTTCTCAGCAGTACATGGCACATACACAAAAATTGACCATGTACTAGGGCATAAAAACCTCACAATCCAATGCAGAAAGGCAGAAATATTAAATGCATCCTTTTCAGATCATGATGCAATAAAAATTATATGTAATAAAGGGCCATGGAAAGATAGACTAAAAAATAATTGGAAACTAAATAATCTAATCCTAAAAAATGATTGGGTCAAACAACAAATCATAGAAACAATCAATAATTTCATTCAAGAGAATGACAATAATGAGACAACATACCAAAACCTATGGGATGCAGAGAAAGCAGTTCTTAGGGGAAGTTTTATATCTCTAAATGCTTACATAAATAAAATAGAAAAAGAGGAGATTAATGAATTGGGCATACAACTAAAAAAACTAGAAAAAGAACAAATTAAAAATCCTCAACTAAACACCAAATTAGAAATATTGAAAACCAAAGGAAAAATTAATAAAATTGAAATTAAGAAAACTATTGAAATAATAAATAAAACTAAGAGCTGGTTTTATGAAAAAACCAATAAAATAGATAAGCCTTTGGTTAATTTAAAAAAAGAAAGAAGAAAACCAAATTACTAGTATCAAGAATGAAAAGGAAGAGGAAATTAAAACAATAATTAGAAATTATTTTGCCCAACTATATGCCAACAAATTTGACAATCTTAGTGAAATGGATACATATTTACAAAAATATAAATTGCCCAGATTAACGAAGAGGAAGTAAAATACTTAAATAACCCCATCTCAGAAAAAGAAATTGAACAAGCCATTGATGAACTCCCTAGGAAAAAATCTCCAGGGCCAGATGGATTTACATGCGAATTCTATCAAACATTTAAAGAACAATTAATTCCAATACTATATAGACTATTTGGGAAAATAGGTGAAGAAGGAGTCTTACCAAATTCTTTTTATGATACAAATATGGTGTTGATAACCTAAACCAGGAAGAGTCAAAAAGAGAAAGAAAATTATAGACCAATTTCTCTAATGAATATAGATGCAAAAATTTTAAACAAAATACTAGCAAGTAGATTGCAGCAACTTATCACAAGAATAATACACTATGACCAGGTAGGATTTATACCAGGAATGCAGGGTTGGTTCAATATTAGGAAAACTATCAGCATCATTGAGCATATCAACAACAAAACCAACAGAAACCACATGATCATCTCAATAGATGCAGAAAAAGCTTTTGATAAAATACAACACCCATTCCTATTAAAAACACTAGAAAGCATAGGTATAAATGGAGTCTTCCTTAAAATAATAAATAGCATTATCTAAAACCTTCAGCAAGCATTATATGTAATGGGGACAGGCTAGAAGCATTTCCAATAAGATCGGGGTGAAACAAGGATGTCCATTATCACCACTGTTATTCAATATTGTACTGGAAACCTTAGCTTTAGCAATAAGAGAAGAAAAGAAATTGAAGGCATTAGAATAGGCAAAGAAGAAACAAAGCTATCACTCTTTGCAGATGACATGATGATATACTTAGAGAATCCTAGAGAATCAAGTAAAAAACTACTTGAAATAATAAACAACTTTAGCAAAGTTGCAGGCTATAAAATAAACCCACATAAATCATCAGCATTTCTATATATTACCAACAAAGCCCAACAGCAAGAGATAGAAAGAGAAATCCCATTTAAACTTACTGTAGACATTATAAAATATTTAGGAGTCTACCTCCTGAAACAAACCCAGGAACTCTATGAACACAATTACAAAACACTTTTCACACAAATAAAATCAGATCTAAATAATTGGAAAAACATCAGTTGCTCATGGGTAGGCCGAGCTAATATAATAAAAATGACAATCCTACCTAAGCTAATTTACTTATTCAGTGCCATGCCAATCAAACTACCAAAAATTATTTTATAGAGTTAGAAAAAATAATAACAAGATTCATTTGGAAAAACAAAAGGTCCAGAATATCAAAGGAACTAATGAAAAGAAATGCAGGGGAAGGTGGCCTAGCAATTCCAGATCTTAAATTGTATTATAAAGCAGCAATCATCAAAACTGCTTGGTACTGGCTAAGAAATAGGGAGGTGGATCAGTGGAATAGGTTAAATATGCAAGACACAGTAGTCAATGACTATAGTAATCTATTATTTGATAAACCCAAAGACCCCAGCTTCTGGGATAAGAACCCACTCTTTGAAAAAAACTGCTGGGAAAACTGGAAAAGAGTATGGCAGAAACTAGGCATAGACCCAAATCTCACACCATATACCAAAATAAAGTCAAAATGGGTTCATGACTTAGATATAAAGGCTGATACCATAAGTAAACTGGGAGAACAAGGAATAGTTTACCTATCAGATCTATGGAGAACAGAAGAATTCATGACCAAACAGGAGATAGAGAACATTATGAAAAGCAAAATGGATAATTTTGATTACATTAAATTGAAAAGTTTTTGCACAAAGCCAATGCAACTAAGATTAGAAGGAAGGTAGAAAATTGGGAAAGAATTTTTACAACCAGTCTCTCTGATAAAGGCCTCATTTCTAAAATATATAGAGAATTAAGACAAATTTATAAGAACACAAGCCATTCCCCAATTGATAAATGGTCAAAGGATATGAACAGACAGTTCTCAGATGAAGAAATTAAAGCCATCTATAGTCATATGAAAAAATGCTCTAAATCATTATTGATTAGAGAAATGCAAATCAAAACAACTCTGAGGTACCACATCACACCTATCAGATTGGCCAACATGACAAAACAGGAAAATGATAAATGTTGGAGAAGATGTGGGAAAATTGGAACACTAATACATTGTTGGTGGAGTTGTGAAATGATCCAACCATTTTGGAGAACAATTTGGAACTATGCCCAAAGGGCTACAAAAATGTGCATACCCTTTGATCCAGCAATAGCACTTCTAGGGCTATATCCCAAAGAGATCAAACAAATGGGAAAAGGACCCACATGTACAAAAATATTCATAGCAGCTCTTTTTGTGGTGGCAAAGAATTGGAAATTGAGAGGATGCCCATCAATTGGGGAATGGCTGAGCAAGTTGTGGTATATGAATGTAATGGAATACTATTGTGCTATAAGAAATACTGAACAGGCTGACTTCAGAAAAGCCTGGAAAGACTTACATGGTCTGATGCTGAGTGAAGTAAGCAGAACCAAGAGGACTTTGTACACAATAACAGCCATGTTATGCAATGACTAAGATTGTTAAACTGAACCCTTCTCAGCATTTACAGGATCTAAGACATCTCCAGAGGCCTGGGATGGAAAATGCTGTCCACATCCAAAGAAAGAACTATGGAAATCAAATCGCTATTACTTATTTTTACCTTCTGTTGAGTTTTGTTTCATCTTTCTGATGGTTACTCCTATTGGTTTTAATTTTTACTTACAACTTCACCAATGCGAAAATATGTTTAATGGGTATGTAAATGTAAAGCCTAAATCAGATTGTGCGCCATCTTGGGGAAGGTGGGGAGGAGGAAGGGGGAGAAAAATTTTCAACTCAAAAGCATATGGAAGTGATTGTTGATAAATCAAAAAAAATTAATAAATTTAAAAAAAATTTAAAAAATGCTTAGTACAACATTAAAATAAGTGCAAAGATAAGTCATATTTTTTTAACAGAAAAACCTGTTGTGCTTCACTCCATTTTTTTGCTTCATCATGCCCAACAAATATGCCACTCCCTAGCATATTTGAAAGGCTCTTAGTTGAAGAGAATTCAAAGTATATGCATACTGTACATGTAAAAAACAGGAGAAATAAATAACTCCATTTAGTACTTTTGAGAAGGTATCTGATCATGACTTCATGCAAGACATACTGGTTAATATCTGATGCTTTATTGGTAGTTGTCTTGACTTTTGAATTTTTAAAGGTATGGTTAGTATGTTTATAGACAAACACAAATGCATGTGCACAGATACATGTACATGTTTTGTCTTTAATGATTGAAATATAAATTTGTTCTGTAGAGTACTTCTTCACCAGATTGTAGACTACCAGATGATGTTTTTTTCCTACTCACAGAAACTCTACAAGACCAATAGGGTTTTGAACACAGGGTGCTAATCTCATTCGATTTCTTGTACTAGCCATTTTCATTTGCTTTCCCCAACACTTGGAACTCTTTCTGTCCTCATCTCTGCCTCTAAGCTTCTCTAGCTTTCTTCAAGACTCAGTTAAAGTATCGCTTTCTGCAAGAAGCATTTCTCAATTTCCTTCTAATGTTTGGGCCTTCTGCTTTTTCATTATCTCCAGTTTATCCTGTCTAAATCTTATCTGTACATAGTTGTTTGCATGCTATCTCCCTGTTTAGACAGCAAGCTCCTTGATGGCAGGGGCAGTTTTATGTCAGTTCTTTGTATGCTCAGTGCCCACCACAGTATCTGGCACATTGTTACTTGT